>NC_134101.1:114235096-115549349 GCF_000715075.1 Nicotiana tabacum
TTATTTTCACATTTTTCTGCTTTTAGGACCTTTGCCTTTGACTTTCTTTTTTTCAATGTCTTTACTTTGGAGGCAATCAGACACCATGGTCAGTCGAGATTGGACTGATGCACCACTGAGGCTGGGTATTTCCTTCCACTCTTGCCGGGCGGAGCCCTGTGAGACCGATTCTGCCACCTTTTCTTTGTAACAATTTCGGAATTCAAAGTTAAGCCGAAAGGGATTCAAGGAAAGGTAAACAGAGAACAGAATAATGAATTTTAAATAGAAGCGTCCCTTTTTGGGGAAATGAAGGACTTATCTGGGGTGCAGGCTGGCTTCAAACTGACATGACATGCTTCTTGGACTGGATGCCCGACCCTCACCAACTTCCAGTTTCTCATGAACCCATTGATCCGTGTTTCCAAACCAGGAAAACTTGCCAGGAGTTTTAGTGATGAAATATCCTCTTTTCGGCCGACAGCGCCCTTTGCGGGTTTTCGCTAATCAACCTCTCTCATTTCTCTTCTCACCATCGCCCGATAGTGCTCTTTGCGAGTTTTCACTAAGCGGACTCTCTCATTTTCAATTTCTCTACTCCCATTGCCTTATGGTGCCCAAAGGTTCTCATCAATAAGACTCTCTCATTTTATTTCTCTCAATTTAGAATGCATCGGCTTTCAACAATGATGTTCCTTAGTTCCTACGCCTTTGGCAATTGATCAGAAGGACTTGTACCAGGTTTTGGAAAAGAGAATTTTGGGCAAAATTACAACTTTGGAACCATTTGGATGGGTTCATGATCGAACCATTATAACATCTGACCCAGTTTCAATTTCGGGGAAATATGAATTTTGGTTTTGGTGTGACTGAACCCCAGAGAGAGGCTGCCTACGTATCCTTTCGGAATCAAGTCAGACGTAGTTCAAGTAAATAATTTTATTTTATTTTTCTTTGTGTTTTTGTTGTACTTTCGGGTTCCAAAGAGGGTAATCAAAGAAAAATAACCGGCTCACATGGGTTTGCAAATGGTTAGTTTGGGTAGCGGGAACAAAAGCCTTCGTCATCTCAATTGCGCAAAGACGTCACCTGAAGCAAGCTTAGACATAGTACCTTTTTACTGCATCCGCGTTCACAGCTGCTTCGGGATCGTTTCCTTCAATGTCACCCAAGTATAATGCTCCTCTGGGCAGTATTTTTCTAATGATATATGAACCCTTCCAGTTAGGAGCAAACTTTCCTTTTGCTTCCTGATGATGAGGAAGAATTCGCCTCAATACCAACTTCCCTACTTCAAATTTCCTGGGCCGTACTTTCTTGTTATAGGCGCGGGCCATTCTTTGTTGGAACAACTGCCCGTGACAAACTGCGCCAATCCGTTTCTCATCAATCAAAGTCAACTGTTCCAATTGAGTTTTAACCCATTCACTATCTTTGATCTCTGCTTCAACAATTGTCCGGAGCGAAGGAATTTCCACCTCTGCCGGTATCACAGCCTCGGTTCCATAAACCAACAAATACGGGGTTGCTCCTACCGATGTGCGCACTGTAGTGCGATATCCCAGTAAGGCAAAAGGTAACTGTTCATGCCACTGTCTGGAGCTCTGGATTGTCTTTCTCAAAATCTTCTTGATGTTCTTATTCGCTGCTTCAACAACGCCATTGGCCTTGGGCAGATAAGGAGTGGAGTTTCTATGCGTTATTTGAACTGTTCGCATACTTCCTCCATCAAACGACTCTTCAGGTTCGCAGCATTGTCTGTGATAATAGTTGCAGGAATGCCGAAACGACAAATAAGGTTCTAGTGTACAAAATCCACTACAACTTTCTTAGTGACTGTTTTGAGAGTGATGGCTTCGACCCACTTTGTGAAGTAATCAATAGCAACCAATATGAATCTGTGCCCATTTGAAGCTTTCGGCTCGATCGGACCAATGACATCCATACCCCAGGCGACAAAAGGCCAAGGCGCTGATATGGGATGTAATTCTGTTGGAGGTGCATGAATCAGATCTCCGTGCACCTGACACTGATGACATTTTCGGACAAAGTTGAAGCAATCTTTTTCCATAGTTATCCAATAATACCCGGCTCGAAGTATTTTCTTTGCTAGGACATACCCGTTCATATGAGGTCCACACACTCCTGCGTGCACTTCCTGCATGATTCTTCTAGCTTTCTCAGCGTCAACACATCTCAATAAATTGAGATGCGGGGTTCTTTTATACAAGACCTCACCACTCAAAAAGAAACCACTCGCATGCCGCCTAATGGCCCTCTTTTGATCTCCAATAGCATATTCGGGGTACTCTTGTGTTTTCAAAAACCTCTTAATATCATGGTACCATGGCTGGACGTTTGGCCTTGCTTCAATTGCATTACAGTAACCATCCCTTTCCCTGATTTGGATTTCTAAGGGATCGATGTGGGCATTTCCTGGATAAGGCAACATCGAGGCTAAAGTAGCAAGTTCATCAGCTAGCTCATCGTGGAACCGAGGGATGTACCTGAATTCTATCGATTTGAATCGTTTGCTGAGATCTTCCACATGCTTCCGATAAGGAATAAGTTTGACATCTCTAATTTCCTACTCTCCTTGGGCTTGCCGGATAATCAAATCTGCATCCCCCATTATCAATTAATCTTCAACATCTTGGTCAATTGCCATATTCATGCCCATGATGCAGGCTTCATATTTAGCAGTATTGTTCGTGCAGAAGAACCGGAGCCTAGCTGTAGCCGGATAATGCTGACCAGTATGTGAGATCAAGATTGCCCCAATCCCTACACCTTTGGCGTTCACTGCCCCATCGAAGAACATTTTCCAAGCATGAGTGTCCTTAGGGACTACTTCTATTGTGTTTACCCCTTCATCTGGAAAGTATGTGCTCAACGGTTGGTATTCTTCGTCAACCGGGTTTTCAGCCAAATGATCTGCCAACGCCTGGGCTTTCATTGCCGTGCGAGTAACGTAGACTATGTCAAATTCAGTGAGCAAGATTTGCCATTTGGCTAGTCTTCCAGTGGGCATCGGTTTCTGGAATATGTACTTCAAAGGATCCAACCTGGTTATGAGATAAGTAGTATGAGCTTGAAGATAATGTCTCAACTTTTGAGCAACCCACGTCAAGGCACAACACGTTCTCTCCAACAAAGTATATTTGGCCTCGTAGCTAGTGAACTTCTTACTCAGATAGTAAATCGCTTGCTCTTTTTTGCCGGTTATATATGTTGCCCGAGGACACAACCAAAAGAATTCTCCAACACTGTCAGATACAAGAAAAGAGGTCGCCCAGACTCTAGTGGGACCAAAACTGGAGGGTTCGACAGATATTCCTTGATTTTGTCGAAAGCCTCTTGACATTCAGATGTCCATTTGATTGCTGCGTCTTTCTTCAATAGCTTGAATATGGTCTCACATGTGGTAGTCAGTTGACCAATGAACCGACTGATATAATTTAACCTGCCCAATAAACTCATCACGTCTTTCTTAGTTCTCGGAGGAGGTAGATCTCGGATAGCCTTTATCTTTGTTGGATCTAACTCGATACCTCTCCTGCTGACTATGAAGCCCAGAAGTTTGCCTGATGGGACTCTGAAGTCACGTTTAGCTGGATTCAGCTTCAAATCATACTTGCGCAACCTTTCGAAAAATTTTCTCATGTCTCGAACATGATCGTCCTGAGTTCTGGACTTGATAATCACATCGTCCACATACACCTCTATCTCTTGATGCATCATATCATGGAAAATGACGGTCATAGCTCTCATATAAGTTGCCCCGATATTCTTCAACCCAAATGGCATGACCCGATAACAATAAGTGCCCCAGGGTGTAGTGAAAGCTATTTTCTCGGCATCTTCTTCATTCATCAACACCTAGTGATATCCTGTGTAACAATCCACAAAGGACTGTATCTCGTGTTTGGCGCAGTTATCAACAAGGATGTGGATATTGGGCAAAGGGAAATTGTCTTTAGGATTTGCCCTATTCAAATCTCGATAATCCACACACACCCGGGTTTTCCCATCTTTCTTTGGAACGAGAACTACATTAGCTAGCCACGTAGTATACTGGACCACCCAGATTACCCCTGCTTTCAACTATTTTGTGACTTCTTCTTTGATCTTATCACTGATATCAGTCTTAAACTTTCTTTGTTTCTGCTGAACCGGAGGACAATCAGGGTAAATTGGCAATTTATGCACCACTAGATCGACACTCAATCCTGGCATATCATCGTACGACCAAGCAAACACATCTTTAAACTCAAACAGAAGTTGAATTATTGCATCCCGCATTTTCTCATCAGCGTGAATGCTTATTTTTGTTTCCCGAATTTCTTCAAAGGTTCCCAAATTAACCGGTTCTGTATCATTCAAGTTCGGCTTAGGTTTATTCTCAAATGGTTCCAGTTCTCGATTTATTTCCCTAAAAGCCACTTCTTCATCATATTCCGGTTCTTGGTTCATGCTTTCATAATTAGATAGCATGTTTAGATCTAGGCGTGAAGTCCGCAAGCATGTCATGTTATTTAAAGCCGCATTATTATAACTGAAAAGAAGAAATAAAAGAGAAAAATAGCAAAAATCAGAAAGAATAAAGAGAATAAACGATGAAATATTGATTTCATTTCTTGGGATTGGGAAGATATCATGGTTTACATTCAGGAATTTAAAGACAGGAAACCTAAAGAACAAACATCCGAGCCACACCCTGGGGTAACTCGTGATGCAGAAAAAGTGGCAGGACAAGTCTACCCGGACTCCCGCCTGATCGGGAATGGCGTAGCCTTCCAATTTTGGAGTTTAGCATCTGGTCCCATATAGATCACCTCAGCGGTGCTAGCACCTTCCCCTAGCTGAACTATGTTGGTTTCATAAAGCATTTGCCTCATAGCTCCACATATATCTTTGATTTCTTCGGCCGTGAAGGCCTCACCATCTTCATTCTCACTGTATTTTGGCTTGACAAAGGTCTGATATAGATGTGGCAATGGCTGTGGCAAGGCCCATCCTTCCCTTTTTCTCTTGTCTGCCCAATCTTCATCTTCTGGGGTAGGGTGGAAACCTATCCCGAAAAACTTTTCTGTTGTAGGTAGGGTTATTGGCTCCGATATTCCTTGTAGAGCTTTTCCCAATCCTTTTCCTGGCTTGAAACCATGTTTGATCATCTCTTTTGCTACCATGATCGAAGAATTAGATAGGAAAGGTTGGGGGCAAGGGCTCCCCTCTTCGTACTGATCCGCCACTACAACTTCGAAATCCTGATAAACAATGTGTTCACTTCCCTCCCTAGCCTCCAAACATAGGATAGATGGGTCCCGATAAATAGACTGCTCGTCTTCTCCGTGGACCACAATTTCCTGATCTTCATACTCGAACTTTACCATTTGGTGAAGGGTGGAGGGCACAGCCCCCGCGGCATGGATCCAAGGCCATCCTATAAGAAAGTTGTAAGATGTATCCATGTCCAACACTTGGAAGGTCATCTCGAAATCCACCAGGCCTATGGTTAATACCAGATCTATCTCTCCGATGGTATCCCTTTTAATGCCATCAAAGGCTCTTACATAGATGTTATTGGGACGAATCTTTCCAGTCCCGATTTCCATTCTCTGCAGTGTAGAGAGTGGACAAATGTCAACACCCGAACCCCCATCCACCATTACTTGCTTGACATAAAAACCTTCACACTTGACAGTCAGATGTAAAGCTTTGTTGCGAGCCGCTCCCTCTGGAGGCAAATCATTCTTACTAAAGGAAATTTGATTAACAGCAAAGAACCTTTCTGCCATTCTTTCGAGCTGTTCAACTGAAGTCTCAGCAGGCACATATGCCTCATTCAGAGTTTTCACTAGGGTCTTCTGATGCTCAGCATATCTCATTAACAAAGATAGCATAGACACTTGTTTAGGGTACTTGCGTAACTGATCCACCACTTCATAATCAGGCATCTTCATTTTCTGGAAGAAAGCCTCTGCCTCCTCAGCACTTATAGGCTTCTTAGGTGGAAAGCGCTTCTGTGTGGCATTGTTCACTTTTTGTACATCTGAATATTTCCCAACGAAGGTATTTCTTGGAAGTTCTCCCGTGATTTCTTTACCTTTGTATGTAACCAACGTCTGTTGATAATTCCATGGCACCGCAGACGGGTCCGTTATTGGCTTCTGTGGCACACGTCCGATAACCACTAGCTCATTCAGCCGAGGCGGTTTAATCGTCCCCCGGACCACATAGGCTCCTTTTGGCACATACATTAGTGTTCCCTTTTTCACTTCAAATTTCTTTGGAATACCCACGACTAACGACTTTTCTTGGCGACCTCGCGGAATATAGAGAACCCCATTTTTCGTAGGCGCCATCTCTGCCTTTGTTTCAACCTTCTTTTCAAGTTCAATCTTGACAGTTTTAGTCTTCTTTCCCCCTTTCTCCTGCTTCGGGGTTGCTTTAGGCTTTCTTTTTTGCATCAGCAATAGCAATTATAGCTTTCAAGGCGGGATCAAACTCTTTGTCTTCACAGATCATCCCAATTACCGGCCCGTTGTTATGTGCGGGCAATGGATTATTGGTCACATTCGGGGATTCTTCATCCCTCAATACTATTTTTCCTTGTTCAATCAAATTTTCCACAGCTTTCTTCAAGGTCCAGCAGTTATTAGTACTATGCCCTCAGCTCCTGAATGATAAGCACAGTGGACACCTCGTTGGTAAGCTGGAGATTCCGGATTCTGCCAGTTTTGGGGAATAGGCTGCAGCAGATCCATCTGGACAAGCTTAGGGAACAAGGTGGAGTAGGGTTCACCGATTGGTGTAACGTTGGGCCTCCTGGGTGGTTCCCAGGGGCGAAAGTTATTTTATGGTGGTCGGGGATTATATTGGTTCTGTACTACCTTTGGATATGGTAAAGTAGTGGTGCGAAGCCAGTTTACCACAAAACCAACCACCTGTTTCTATAAACCTGGAACAGTTAAATGGACTTCTACATGTTTTGCTCGGTTGCATGCGTCATCCCGGCTTTCTTTTGTTTTTCTTTTGTTTTTCTTTTGTTTTCTCTCACTTTGTTTTCCCTCTGTTTTCCTCATTTTCTGCTTTCCCTTTTCCTTTTGCCATGGTTTTCCTTTGATTTTTTTTCCACTCTTTTGTTTCTTTTGTTTTTCCTTTATTTTCTTCCCTCTTTTTGCTTTTCTCTTTACGGTTACGGTCGAATCTGATGAGGATTGTCTACGTATCGTGACCCCGCACGAATCAGACCAAGCGTAGGTCGTGAAAATTAAATGCGAAAGATAAAGAAACAATTTTTGGGAGTTTTCAATTTTCATTACTAAAACATTCTTTTACAAACTAAACATTTTTGAAAAGGGAACTAACAGACTCAAAATAAAGCCAAATACAGACTCAAAAACTACTGATGCGAAAAGGAAGCCGACAAACAAACAATAGACTCTAAAACGGAACATACAGACTCGAACTATGAGTACATTAAAGCTTCAAAAATGGGTGCCCGCGGGGCGTCGTTCGGCCTCGCCGCGGGCTTAGGTGCGAGATCCCTTTCAAGTTGCTCTAGTTCATACATTGTCTGCTTGACATAAATCATTATGGCTGAAAAGAAGGTAGTGCGGGTCATGTCTTCACACAGTCGACATCTCTTAATGATGGCATGGGCAATAGTCTCAATCTTGTCCCTGGTTCGACCTTTTTCTATGAGCAAACTCCTTATCTGATCATTACGGGCCTCTAAAACCTGAGAATCCTGAAGATGCTGTCTCTGCAGCTGCTGTATTTCTACTTCCATTCGGGCCAGTAAATCATAGCAGTGTCCACTTTCGGTTTCAAAAGCTTGGGCTTGCTTAGTTGCCTTGTCCTTAAGAGTGATCATTTTTCTTTTCAGATTAGCAATGGTATTTTCATAATCCTTCCTCACCTGCTGTAGATACTGTGTGCACTCTTTTGTTCTTTTTGCCCACTGTGCCTGGAGTTCTGCTATGGTACCCTCGGATTTCTTCAGCTCATCTCGGTACTCAACGATTTCCGTTTTCAACCCTTTTATCAACCGTTCATCCGACCGACTCCTTTGTTGTTTATCAGCATCTATCCTCATTTGTCGGATCTGGGCCCTGAGCATCTCATTTTCCTGGTCCAGCTTCTTTTTATCTCCCTCATCAGCTGCGGCCTGCACGCTGTTTTCAAACTCAAGGTCTCTAATCTTGTGTTTTAACTGGCCTATTTCTGTCGTGTAGCTCTTTTCTTTTGCCAACCAACCCTATTGTTCCTGTGATGATTCAGTAAAATTCTGGAGATGGGGTCTTTTAGCCGGCCTTTCGTGCTCAAGTTCTCTCCTATACCAAGCAAGGTATCTTGGCACCACTTCGCCTTTGGCCCGATCCTGCATGCAAGTATCTGCTTTTAAATATTGGCATTCAATCCAGATCTGGCGGACTCTTGCTTCAGGAAACTGTCCGTCAGGGCTAATCTCAATTACTTGAGCACTAAGATCTTCCTCCTATGGCACTGTTTGGCATCTCCCGAGTTGTCTCAAAACCCGATATGGCGCGTAGGGCTAAATGCTCTTGAGTCCCATTAATAGAAAGTGGGTCCTAGCTGCCGGCATATATACGACCTCATCAACGGGCAACCGTCCTAGCGTCCACTGTATTTGACTAGCGGTGAGGGTCCGAAAGAATGATGTCCACGCCGGAACTCCCTCAGGTAGACTGACCCCCTTGATTCTTGTGTAGAACTCTTCTATGCAAGTTTTCTTCGAGGAACCATAACTCAAGAGCTGGGAACGGTGGCGTAGATGCTCAGTCATCCACATTTGTAGCAACAAGTTACACCTCTCGAAAAAGTTCCCTCTGGCTTTGCAGGCTGTGAGAGCTCGGAAGATATCAAATACTATCATAAGCGCAAGAGTGCTTTCATCTTGAGTGAGCAAGGTACTGACGACCCCAGCTATTTTCAGATCAATGTTCCCGTCTTTCCTTGGGAACACCAAAAGGCCCAAAAAGGTTATCATAAAAGCCACTCGTCTATGCTCATCCCATTTCTGACGGTTACTTTTGCTGCATAACTTGTTACCCGGATTGTTGAATCCTCCGACATGACCGTATCTGTCGTATATGAAGCGCAGATTACAAAAACCTGCGGCCAAATCTAGATTATGGACCGTTCTGGGTATCTTTAATGAATCTAAAAACCGATGTGCAGTGACAGCTCTTGGAGCAACCAGGTATTTTTGCCTTAACGGAACTTCAGCATTTCCGATGTACCCGGCTATTTCCTCCAAAGTCGGGGTGAGTTCAAAATCGGAGAAGTGGAAGACATTGTGTGCCGGGTCCTAGCAGGTATCCAAAACTCTTATGATATCCCCCCGAGGCTGGATTTCCAATAAACCCGTAAGACCTTTCAGATATTTCTTGACCTTATCTTTTCCTTCACCACCAAAATCATCCCACCATAGCCGCAACTCGAAAGGGATTTTAGTCATTATTGAAAAAGGTTCATTTTGCATTATGCTCATCCTGCACATTTATTAAGGTGATTAAGCAAAAAAAAATAATCATTTGACTCAACAAATTGACTATTTTTTTAATTTTTCACAGATTAAAAGAAAGATCCGGTCTTCCGAACACGGCCTTTCAGCACTTCGGGAACGAAGATTTTAAGGCTGTGTGAGTCAACTGGTCAAAAATCCAAAAAATGACCAAAAGTGGCCGTTTATGCAAAATCAGTCTTCCGGCGTCCTTTTCGGGAACATTCGGCTATTTTTGACAAATCGACATTACTCGATTTATTTATGAATCTTTCTTGTTTTTTCAAATTGAAATAAAAGACCCGGTATTGAAAACACGACCTTTCAGCGCTTCCGGGAGGAAGATTTTAAGGTTGCGCCCGCAAACCATTTAAAAATGACTCAGGGTGGCTGTTCTTGCGAAAACAGCCTTTCGGCGTCCTTTTGGGGACATTCGGCTTATTTTAATCAAGCATGGCATCACCCGACTTATTTATGACAAAAATTAAAATTTTGACATTTTTTTGGGCTATTTTTGCAAAAGGGAGGTTGGACCCGATGAGGGTTGCCTACGTATCCCACACCCTGTGAGAATCAAACCGGCGTAGTTCGGGAAAATAAACTATTTTTGAAAACAAGACCCTTTTTTCTTTTCTCCTTTTTTTTGCTTTTTTGAGTAAAACAAACTATAAAAAAAATATATATATATTTTTTAAAATTTCGGCAGAGTTTCGACAGCATTCATGCATTGGTTTTCTAAAAGTAGGCAGTCAACTCTCTACACTGTTATTTCTCTCTTTTTCTTTTTTTTTTTTTCAATTTTCCTGATATTCAGAATCCGGTCAGCATGCAGGCCCGAAACAAATAAATGCGCGGAAAACAAATAGGATGCATCAGGATGGTCTTTTTCATTTCAGGTTGCTAGTCCTAGACGGACCCAACCCCTGTGTTGAGTCCCCTAAGTCAAATGTAACATGATGCAATTAAGCGTTCCTACTAGGGATCCGACATGAAGTCACGTTATTCTAGGTTCAAAGTCTAGGTATTTGTTATAAACTGTGTACCCGAGCGGACAACTCGAGTCGAGGAGGGGGCAACGTACCAGGGACCCGCGAGATCGTCCGGCTTTGTAACTTGTCCGGCCTCTTTCTTATTTCAGGGTATGACACTATCAGAATAGGGAGTCTCAACCAGTAAGCATATCCCCGGAGGTGAGAAGAGAAGGTTTTCGGCACAGTTTATATACAGTTCAGATAATATCAAAGCGGTAAAGCATTTAGCACATTTAGCATGAAATATGTAGAAAAATCAGATAAAGCCAAACATAACAATTATTCTAAGCTCGAATTCTTAAACCCTGAACCAGAGATTCTGGGTTCGTTCCCCAACATAATCTCCAGAGCTGTCACACCTCCTTTTTTACTACACCGGCGAGGGCATAAAGGAGTTTTTCCAATTAAAGGACAATCAGAACGGGATTTATTATTATTTGTTCAGAGTCACCACTTGGGAGATTAATGGTGTTCCAAGTCACCGGTTGAATCCCGAACCGAGGAAAGATATGACTCTGTTAACAGTCCGCGAACCAGAAATCCGAGTAAGGAATTCTGTTAACCCGGGAGAAGGTGTTAGGCATTCCCGAGTTCCGTGGTTCTAGCACGGTCGCTTAACTGTCATGTTTGATTTTATCTGATTTCAAAACATGTTCTAGGTTATGTGCTTTTTAATTGTAAACCGCTTTCATATTTATTTTTAATGAGAATTGCAACGTCGTGAAAATGCGTCTCGAACCACGTCACATCAATGCACTCGTGGTGGTTGACACATTTCGACTCCGTTGAGATTCGAATTTGGGTCACATAAATGCGCACCCAATTTTAAGAAGGTAATATTATTAAATGACGGTCCTAAGGTGACTAGCGTATTATTATCTTTGTGAGAGGCCATGGAATTTGCTAAACGACACGTCCCGAGGTCTTAAATATTTTTAACTTGATTAAGAGGGCCACACAATGTAAGATTTGTTTAGCGCGGCGCACCTCATTTTTATTTTAAAAGGGCAACCTAAAACAACTACATTTTTCTATTATGTATTGTCTCTAAAAAGAAGAAATGACCCTAATTAACTTAACGTTTCCAATCAGTTAAACATTTGAAAATGCTTGGGCTTCAGAAACCAATCCAAAAGAGATGGTATCCAGTTTGGCGTTAAGTTGGCCAAACGCAGGCCTTTGCCCATGCCTGAATGTGAAATGAATCACACCCGGATCTGTGCCATGCCTTAAAAAAGTGCCGAGGCCCACTTAAAATGTTAGAGCAGGCCCAAACTAATCCACCTTAACCAAATTTCATAGCTACTAGGTCACATTAGTACTGTACCCCATGATCCTTTATAACAATAAAACAATGCAACCACATTCCAAATCAACAAGTACTGTGTATTAAATTCAAATTCCCATATTCAGATTAATGGATTGCTATATTACTTCAGAAGCCATGATTGAACTAAAGTAATTACTAATTGAGTTGAAATATTGAATTTAAACAATCAACCTTGACGAATTAAACGCTATTTCATTTATTGACCTTAGTTTACCATTTCCTATGCATTTTAACGTTTTAGGTCTAAACTGATGCTATTTCATTATCAATTAATTACGCAAATCACAACCATTACACGACTACGATCACAAACTGACGACAAACAGCCCAAATGTCAAACTCAGACGCCTATTTTCTGTTTTTAGAACTAGATTACTGAAGTTAATCCAAGTTTATCACACTTCCTGTTTTAACACTAAACTAATACAAGCATTTAACTAAGGTAGACTAAACTAATGTCTAAATAGACAAACATAGCCAAAAAGTCCACCGTCTATTATAGTCCAAATCCATTACAAGTAAGCATCATACAGTGTGAAACAACTAAAATTTGCAATAAAACTAGGTGACAACTTTATTTCATTCCTTCAACTTTGAGATCTACATCAGCTTGGAACCAGAAAGTTTACCTGGAAGAGTATTGAAAATTCAGAAAATGGAGTATCAGCAGCAGTAATGAGCAAGCAACGACAATTAAAATCCAACCAGCACAGGGTTAGATTCGAGCTTAAACAACCTCAATAAACCAGAGGTGGAGGAAGATGGGGTAACGCCAATGAAACGTTAGAAACAAATTCAATCGAACCCAATAAGCTTGCAATTAAAACCATGACTGCTTTTGAGATTTCAGTAACCAAAAATAAACCTAACAGCTTGAACAAAACCCAAATGACTAGAAATTGAATCTAGAGATACTAGGGAACTCGGATTAAACTAGCTTGCAACCAAACTTAAAAACCTTTCAAAGAAACAATCTTTTTTTGGAGTTTTCTGTGATGCTTTACTATTTTTTTTGGTTTTTGAAGATTTGGAGTTTTGAAATTCAAATTTCAGTTGGGAAACTTGGAGAATACTTTAGAAGGAATTTTTCAGATTTGTAATGCTCTCCCCCCTTCAACAAGGTAGAAATGACTGTCTTTTATAGGCAAAGTTAAAGGGATGTTTCCTAAATTTTATTTACACCCCTAGTCCCTCTTTAAGATTTTCAGTTTTACTTATTTGTCCCTCATTTTCTGACTTGTTACTCAAGTTACTACACTAAATTTACTGAAATCTAAACTAAAGTCCTATTCTAGAAGATTCTAGGGAATTCTAGTGTTAACTACAACATTCTTGTGCAATTCTAAATACCAAAATACCCCTGCATTTGTTTGGAAATTGCAGATCCTATACTAGTTGACCCCAACCCATTTTTACTGGCCATGGTTAACTAAAATGGTCTAAACTATTCAGCTATAACCAAAATGATTCCAAAAATTCTAAGATTGAATCCAACTAATGCTAATTGAGACTTAAAATTAATCCTAAATCACACTACTATCCGGTTATCAACTAACAATAGACTAGTTACATTAAACAAAAAATGAATCATCAAAAAACAAGAACTAACACTTGAATTAACTAATCAAAACCAATGAAACAGGGTCAACCCTGAACTAAATCAAAAATCAGAAAACTAAACTAACAATCAACAAAGCAGGATCAACCATGAACATATATCAATTAATGACCAATTTATAAATTAAAAACTGACCTATTACGAGTTAAACTAACCTTATATGAATATGAACAAACCTAAATCATGTCTAAATTAACTAAAACCTACAGAAACATGCATGAATTGATTAAACAAAAGTTTAAACTAATCATAGGATTCAAATAATAAAGAAAAGAAACGCAATAGGAAACTTACTGATTTTGCAATTAATCCGACTGGAATCCGAGTCAAGCCCGGAATGATGTGAACGTGTGTTCTTCAACAAACAACACACGAACACATTATCTCGAAGCCTGGCTCGAGCTCTGGACTCAAGAATAGGGGAAAATTTGAGGAACCCCAAATTTCTTAGGGTTCCGCCGGTTTTAAGATCTAAAAATCGAGGGTTTTTGATAACATTCGAAAGATTCTAAATAACGATTCGGGAAGAGGGGGGTTAGGAGAGTACAGGGTGTGAATTTGGTTGGATTTGTGTGAGTTGAGGTTTTGGCCGGATTTTCGATCCAATATTCGAACCGATTGGTGACGATTCAAGGTAAATTAAGGGTGGATTTGGGGAGAGGAGAGTGAGAGGAACCTAGGGTGTATTTTTGGGTCCCATTGGAGAATTCCCGCCGGCGGCGGACGGTGGAGGAACAGTGGTGCGAGGAAGACGAGTTTGGTCTAGGGTTAATGAAGAGTTTTCAGATATTTTTATTAAAAAGCCTTGAACGAATGAGGACCGCTGGATGATGAGAAATAGACGGTCAAGATTTAATTTGGCCTCACTAATTCAAAACGACGTAGTCTCCCTCCTATACTACATCGTTTTATTAGTCTTAGGGGTATGGTCATTTGGACCGGGTAGGGATACAGTTAGGCCATTTTGGCCGGATTCTGGGGTGAAATTGGGACTAGGCATGGCCCAAAATTGGGTATTACTAAGACTAGACTTTCATTTAATTTTTTTATATGCTTTCTCCTCTTCTTTTGTTTTTTTTTATTTACTCTTTTTATTATTTAAATTTTCTGATTTTATTAAATGCAAGGTTAAAGCAAGGACCAAAATTTACTCTAAGATTATACTAATTAATTCCTAAATAAACTAATTCCTAATTTAAAAGTAAACTAAGGCAAAAATTAAAAATAGAAATGCAAAGAATCATTTTTGTTGTTTTATTTATTTTTGTATTATTGATTTTACTAATAGAAAATGCTAAAATCGAAACTTTGATGCTATTTTGTATTTTTGAATCATATCAATTACAAAAAAAATATGCACACACAAGGATGCAAACAAACGCAAAACCATGCAATTAAATCACTAAAAATTCAAACAATAAAGAAAAATCCTTATTTTAATGAATTTATAGGGCTAGATAAACAAGGCAAATATCACATGCTCACAGCTGCCCCTCTTTGCTTGGAGACACGACGGATTTTCGGGCAAAGATAAATGAGCAAACATGAGAGATTTTTTCCTGCTTGGCACTCCATGTGAAGCATTTTGAAAACCGTCTGACCGAACCCTGCTTCAAAGGTTGTCTACATATCCTTGGCTATAAAGGAATCAGGTCAGTGTAGTTTTGGAGTGTCGGTAGCTGGGACTACCAGGAACTTGTGATTTCACTGCTTTTGCTGCTGCTACTGCTTGCTGACCTCCTTATTACACCAAAATGAAAAATCAAAGATAAGCTAGCTATGCCTATCAACTATGAGTTACAAGATTCCTATCTATAAATCTCTTGAAACATAATCTTGAGTCTTAACTGATTTTGCTGTGGACTCCGATCTGAATCTTGATGCTCGCAAGTTGTAGGTGTTTGTTTCTTTCTGCAGCATTGAGTCAAAACAGGATTGGCGAAGCTTGTGACTTCAATCAGATTTTGAGCAATCCGCACCTCTGTTTGCTTCAACATTTGAGTTCATTTCTTTTTGTTCTTTTCTTCTTTTCTTTATTCTGGATTGAGACTCATTCCTTAGGTCATCTCGAACCCTTGTGCCTCAACGTCAAACCTGCTTAAGATACCAAAACAAACAAACGAACGATATTTTCTGCCCCAGTTTTACTAGGAAAACTTCGTGAGTTATGACACATATCTAAGTGATCAGATCAGGATTGTGTATCCTTGTGAATGAATCAGGTTATGCTAGGAAATGACCGGGTTATGCCGAAAAAAGAAAAAGGGTCCTCGGGTTATGTCGGGACGGAAAGAAAGAAAAGGCTCCTTGGGTTATGCCAGGGAGATCCACGGGTTATGCCGGGTTTTGAAAAGAAAAAGATCCTTGGGTTATGCCAGGGAGATCCGCGGGTTATGCCGAGATTTGGAAAGAAAAAGCTCCTTGAGTTATGCCAGGGAGATCCACGGGTTATGCCGGGATTTGGAAAGAAAAAACTCCTTGAGTTATGCCAGGGAGATCCACGGGTTATGCCGGGATTTGGAAAGAAATAGCTCCTTGGGTTATGCTAGGGAAGATCCACGGGTTATGTCGGGATTTGGAAAGAAAAAGCTCCTTGGGTTATGCCAGGGAGAACCACGGGTTATGCCGGGATTTGGAAAGAAAATGCTCCTTGGGTTATGCCAGGGAGATCCGCGGGTTACGCCGGGATTTTGGAAAGAAATGCTCCTTGGGTTATGCCAGGGAGATCCACGGGTTATGCCGGAATTTGGAAAGAAAAAAGCTCCTTGGGTTATGCCAGGGAGATCCACGGTTTTTGCCGGGATTTGGAAAGAAAAAGCTCCCTGGGTTATGCCAGGGATATCCATGGGTTATGCCAGGATTTGGAAAGAAAAAGCTCTAGGGTTTTTTGGCTGGGAGATCTGCGGGTTTTTGGCCGGGATATTTTAAAGAATAAGGATCCTATGCCACCATGATTTGTTTTTCTTTCGGGATTTTCATTTTATTTCTTTTCTTCTTTCGTTTCTTTGGTTTTTCTCTGTATATGTTTTCCTTTTTATTTATCAGAATGCATGAAAGAATGTTGAGGAAACTTCTTTCTTGGTCGTCTTTCCTGCTGCAGAGCTGTTTCAGCACTTGCGCATTTCATTTCTTTTTGGGTTGCACCTGCTTCTTGCATGGTTACTTTAGGTAAGACCTGTTTTCAACCAAAGAATAATTTGTTAGTTGAACTGGTGGTTGGTTTTGTGGCCTTGATCATCTCCAATACTTGATCCCGGCCCCATTTCCTGTTGAGAACTTTGCTGCTTTGTTGGTCTTGAGGGTGAATCTCTTTTCACACTGACCGAGTTCAAACTTCGGATTTCATGAAGGCTCGCCCGTGTGGACTCTATTATTTTCACGTTATTCTGCTTTTAGGACCTTTGCCTTTGACTTTCTTTTTTTCAATGTCTTTACTTTGGAGGCAATCAGACACCATGGTCAGTCGGGATTGGACTGACGCACCACTGAGGCTGGGTATTTCCTTCGACTCTTGCCGGGCGGAGCCCTGTGAGACCGATTTTGCCCCCTTTTCTTTGTAACAATTTCTTATTCTGATGTCCGACGTCGTGATCTAGAGTTTGAGGTTAGTGATTGGGTTTTCCTGAGGATCTCACCAATGAAGGGTATTATGCATTTTCGGAAGAAAGGTAAGCTAAGTCCAAGGTATATCGGGCCGTATAAAATTCTTCGACGAATTGGACAGGTTGCTTATGAGTTAGAATTGCCATCCGAATTGGAATTTGTCCACCCGGTATTCCATGTATCTATGTTGAGGAAATGTATTGGAGACCCTTCTCGAGTCGTCCCTATCAAAGATGTACAAGTTACAGAGGACCTATCATATGAAGAAGTGCCAGTGGCGATATTAGATCGACAAGTCCGCAAGCTGAGAACAAAAGATGTAGCTTCCGTCAAAGTATTGTGGAGGAACAAAAATATGGAAGAAATGACATGGGAAGCAGAAGAGGAGATGAAGTCTAAATACCCTTACCTATTCCAGAATGAAGATAACAAGGATGCTGGTGGAAGACAGGATACATTGGAAGGTGAAACGACTCTATGAGGTAAGCAATAATTTGAGAATACTCCTCCTTAATACAAAATGGTGATATGTAGATAATGTAAATATGCATAATGCTTTGTGTAGCCTTGTGAAGCCATATGCTGGGCTTAATTGCTTGCAAGTTTTGCTAGTGAACATTTTATAGGGGAAAATTGATCGGAAATTTCCATTGGAATCCACGATGATTTAAACTCCCCATAAACCCTTACATTCGAGGACGAATGTTCCTAAGGGGGGAGGGTGTTACAACCCATATCCATATGTGTTAGTTCATGACATATATTAGTTAACATAAATCCAAGAAGGAATTATCTTTGATATGATAAGAAGTCAATCCTATTGGTCTTAAGTGATACAAGAGTGTATAAGGGTGATTAACAAGTATTAGAAGTTAAATGAATCAAGGATGTTGTAACTTGTATTTTCAGGTAAATCTAGCAGTGCTTAATACACTCAAGAGGTCATGTATTAAGGTATTTTAATCATATAATATCCGTATCATAAGTCTTGAAGTCAAACGAGTTATGAAACAAAAGTCGACAAAAGTTGTCGCAACTTAGGTTCATAATTTTACTTAAACATTAGGTCAAATATTTCTAATCTTTTATCCTAATTTACAAGAAATTACGGGGTGATCTACCAACAAAATTAAATATCTATGAGTCTAGTTTCCAACGCATTAAACCGTTCATCGATACGATCTCGGAGTAGGGAGATATTCATATTTTCGCGAGACTGCTCCAAGCACCTCTCTATGGGGCCCACTAAGGCGGTTTAAGATATTTGGACCTATATAGGATGCCTCCAACCCATTTTAAGTTATTTATTCTCACTATTTTCAGACCTTAGAACCCTAGGAACATCCTCTCAAGGTTCTCTCAAGATTCAAGACCCAAAAAAAGGGCAAACAACACAAATCAAGTGTCGAGAATTCCGTGGCGCTAGTAAGTCTCTTGTTCTTCTTGTTGTTGCTCATTTTTGTGTCGTTCCAGCTCGTGTGGGAGGTTGTTTTAAAGGGTTTATGTTCTGTAAATACTCCCTCATGTTCTTAATATCAATCCTAGGTTATTTCAAGCCTTCTAAAGTGATTCTAGTGCCGAAAAACACTAATTGATCGCTAGTTTCACTTTTTTGTTATTGTGGCAGCATTGGAGGGATATTTCATGGACATTTAAGGTCAAATTGGAGTTTTTATTTATGTATAAAGGTAAGGAACCTCTTACTCTATATGTATTTAAGATTATCCAAGTTGCGGCTAAGCCATTGAAGCTAGAACTTGTGAAATATATATCGAAAGGCTTGGTAGTAATGTTATTGTTTTGTGGACTGTTTTGCGTTGCTGTTGGGCTGCGTATTTTACTATTGTTTTGTGGAGTTTTGGAGGAGGAAGGGTGTGGAGAAAAACCATATATATGTAGGGTTGTGGGATGATAGTTATTCGTAACATTTCTGGGTCATTTGACACGACTATGGTGGTCGTCGTATGTATGGAGTGATTAGGCTGTGCGTGGACTATTTTGGGAGGCTCAATATGTTTATTATTGATGTTGTTTGGGATGTTTGGTGATTGTTTTGAATGGTGTGAAGTCATATATATAGGGGAGGTGCTGTCCGTTTCATCGTAAAATAGGTTGTGGTCGATACATAATAGTTATGACGCTTAAATGATAACGATAGTATCGTTTCTCTTATTGTAGACTAAGGAGTTTTGACAATTGCATAGCTTGAGATTGGGGCAGTATATACAAGGTATGTGAGGCTATCCCTTTCCTTCTTTTGCATGACTCCGATTGTACATAATGTAATGAACGAGCTTCCAAGATACTCTACTCTTAGAAGCTAGCAGTACTTACATTGTTTTCCCTCTTATGGAACGATTGATGTTAATGTTGCTTCTCTTATTCTTATGTTATCAATGTTGTTGGTACTTTCTGATTCTTATAAGGTTCATAGTGAAGAGTTAGTCCTAATAACGTGTACAGAGGATACCGACCTTACGTCACTCCGAAAGGTTTAGAATGTGATTCCATGAGTCGAGCATGCATTATATATATGTATCTATTTTACTCTACCAAGCCACGCTATAGTTGGCCGGGTACGGCACCTATTGTGCAACCACTGATCAGTTGGGTTTTACCGAGCTCCACGTGTCCGGGTACGATTCTACCGAGCCTTATGATGGCCGGGTACGTTTTTTACCGAGCCTATTATGGCCGGGTACGATATGATGATGATGATGCCCATAGAGGCGAATGTTTTAAAGGTTTATGTATTTATACATATGTATCATGCATTTCATGTCAGTAGCCCTCAGAGGTACTAAGATATTACAGGTTGTATATTCTGTATCCTTGCTTACATTATTGTTCGTATTTATAGTTCCCTGCCTTACATACTCAGTACTTTATTTGTACTGACGTCCTTTTGTTTGTGGACGCTGCATGTCGTGCTGCAGGTCCTGATAGACAGGCAGGTGTAGCTCCCCCACCACAGTAGGCTGTCCAGTTCAGCGGTGATTGGCGAGATCCCTTCTCCGGACTTGCCTTGGTCTTGGTATGCATTTTTGTTATAGACATTATGGGTATGTCGGGGCCCTGTTCCGACTATGTTGCAACACTTATGTTCCTTTAGAGGCTCATAGACAGGTGTCGACTCATGTATAGTTTGGTATGTCTTGTCGGCTAGTTTTTGTTGTATAGTCTTTCATGGTAGCGTGGTAGCTCATACCTTATATGTAGTTTCCTGATTGTCTGGTCATCCCCTGCTATTTATGCTCATGCCGTCATATCTTATTGCTGGTTGTCCATGATCCAGGTCTACCATTTATATTGATCTCATCAGCCCTAAAAGATAATAAAGAAGGTTAAATGAAATGTATGTTGGTGCTCGGCAAGTATGGTCGGGTACTAGTCATGGCCCTCCAGTTTGGGTCGTGACAAACTTGGTATCAGAGCAAGTCTGTCCTAGGGATTGTCTATGAGCCATGTCTAGTAGAGTTTGTCACGACCCAAACTGGAGGAACATGCGGGCCACTTGCGGATAGTATTACAGACGCTTCAGGATCGTAAGTTATATGCTAAGCTCTCCAAATATGAATTCTCGCTGAACTCAGTAGCATTCCTTGGCCATGTGATATCTGATGAGGGCATTAGTGTCGACACTCAAAAGATCGATGCAGTAAAGAATTGGCCGAGACCTACAACACCTTCAGAAGTCCGCAGCTTCCTAGGGCTAGCAGGATATTATAGGTGGTTTGTAGAAGGATTTTCCTATACAAACCTCGGCAAACCAAGGAGGACCCACAGACTTTTATTGACCAGGTTCATCGTACACTTCGGGTTATGCATGTTAGTGATACAAAGGCAGTAAAGTTGGATTCTTATCGGCTACGGGATTTAGCGGTTCTCTGGTATGATAGTTGGGAGAGATCCAGGGGTCCGAACCCTCCTCCAGCTGTGTGGAAGGAATTTTCTGAGGCCTTTCTTCGTCACTACTTGCCAGTTGAGATACGACGAGCTAGAGCTGATAAGTTCTTGAACCTTAGACAAGGTAATATGAGTGTGCGAGAGTACAATATGCAGTTTGATTCTTTGGCAAGGTATGCTCCCCATATGGTGGCCGAGATGAGTGATAGGGTGCATATGTTCGTGAATGGGTTGGGACCACATCTGATAAATGAGTGTATGACAGCCTTCTTGGTGGAGGGCATGGATATTTCCCGTATTCAAGCTTATGCCCAGACCCTAGAGGATCGTAAGCGCCAGCAGAGGGCAGTTAGGGAGCAGGATAGGGGCCAGCATAAGAGGGCGAGATTTGCAGGGTATTCTGATGACTTCAGAGGTAGCATCAGGCCACAGTTTTCGAGGAATTCGGCGCCACCTGTAGCTAGTGCTCCTCCACAGTTTCAGAGGCCTCGATATGATCGATCCTATTCTGGTCCAGGTCAGAGTTCGCGGGCATCTGGCTCGCAACATCATAGGGATACTAGTCAGATGAGACCCCCAACACCACATTGTGATCAGTGCGGCAAGGCCCACTTTGGACTGTGTCATCGAGGTTCTGATGCATGCTATTCATGCGGACAGCCTGGCCATATGATGCGGGATTCTCCTAATAGAGGAGGTGATGGTATGGCTCAGCCGACTGGATCTGTGTCTGGTTCTTCCTCATCAGTTCGACCTCCAACACGGGGTTTTCAGGAGTCGACAGGTCGTGGTAGGGGTAGAGGTTCAAAGTTAAGCCGAAAGGGATTCAAGGAAAGGTAAACAGAGAACAGAATAATGAATTTTAAATAGAAGCGTCCCTTTCGGGGGAAATGAAGGACTTATCTGGGGTGCAGGCTGGCTTCAAACTGACATGACATGCTTCTTGGACTGGATGCCCGACCCTCACCAACTTCCAGTTTCTCATGAACCCATTGATCCGTGTTTCCAAACTAGGGAAACTTGCTAGGACTTTTAGTGATGAAATATCCTCTTTTCGGCCGACAGCGCCTTTTGCGGGTTTTCGCTAATCGACCTCTCTCATTTCTCTTCTCACCGTCGCCCGATAGTGCTCTTTGCGAGTTTTCACTAAGCGGACTCTCTCATTTTCAATTTCTCTACTCCCGTCGCCTTATGGTGCCCGAAGGTTTTCATCAATAAGACTCTCTCATTTTATTTCTCTCAATTTAGAATGCATCGGCTTTCAACAATGATGTTCCTTAGTTCCTACGCCTTTGGCAATTGATCAGAAAGACTTGCACCAGGTTTAGGAAAAGAGAATTTTGGGCAAAATTACAACTTTGGAACCATTTGGATGGGTTCATGGTTGAACCATTATAGCATCTGCCCCGGTTTCAATTTCGGGGAAATATGAATTTTGGTTTTGGTGTGACTGAACCCCAGAGAGAGGCTGTCTACGTATCCTTTCGGAATCAAGTCAGACATAGTTCAAGTAAATAATTTTATTTTATTTTTCTTTGTGTTTTTTTTTTGTTTTTTTGTTTTTGTGTTTTTGTGTTTTTTTGTACTTTCGGGTTCCAAAGAGGGTAATCAAAGAAAAATAACCGGCTCAAATGGGTTTGCAAATGGTTAGTTTGGGTAGCGGTAACAAGCTTAGACATAGTACCGGCTCAAATGGGTTTGCAAAAATAACCTTCGTCATCTCAATTGCGCAAAGACGTCACCTGAAGCAAGCTTAGACATAGTACCTTTTTACTGCATCTACGTTCACAGCTGCTTCGGGATCGTTTCCTTCAATGTCACCCAAGTATAATGCTCCTCTGGGCAGTATTTTTCTAATGATATATGGACCCTTCCAGTTAGGAACAAACTTTCCTTTTGCTTCCTGATGATGAGGAAGAATTCGCCTCAATACCAACTGCCCTACTTCAAATTTCCTGGGCCGTACTTTCTTGTTATAGGCGCGGGCCATTCTTTGTTGGTACAACTGCCCGTGACAAACTGCGACAATCCTTTTCTCATCGATCAAAGTCAACTGTTCCAATTGAGTTTTAACCCATTCACAATCTTCGATCTCTGCTTCAACAATTGTCCGGAGCGAAGGAATTTCCACCTCTGCCGGTATCACAGCCTCGGTTCTATAAACCAACAAATACGGGGTTGCTCCTACCGATGTGCGCACTGTAGTGCGATATCCCAGTAAGGCGAAAGGTAACTGTTCATGCCACTGTCTGGAGCTCTGGATTGTCTTTCTCAAAATCTTCTTGATGTTCTTATTCGCTGCTTCAACAACACCATTGGCCTTGGGCCAATAAGGAGTGAAGTTTCTATGCGTTATTTTGAACCGTTCGCATACTTCCTCCATCAAACGACTGTTCAGGTTCGCAGCATTGTCTGTGATAATAGTTGCAGGAATGCCAAAACGACAAATAAGGTTCGAGTGTACAAAATCCACTACAGCTTTATTAGTGACTGTTTTGAGAGTGATGGCTTCGACCCACTTTGTGAAGTAATCAATAGCAACCAATATGAATCTGTGCCCATTTGAAGCTTTCGGCTCGATCGGACCAATGACATCCATACCCCAGGCGACAAAAGGCCAAGGCGCTGACATGGGATGTAATTCTGTTGGAGGTGCATGAATCAGATCTCCGTGCACCTGACACTGATGACATTTCCGGACAAAGTTGAAGCAATCTTTTTCCATAGATATCCAATAATACATGGCTCGAAGTATTTTCTTTGCCAGGACATACCCATTCATATGAGGTCCACACAGTCCTGCGTGCACTTCCTGCATGATTCTTCTAGCTTCCTCAGCGTCAACACATCTCAATAAATTGAGATTCGGGGTTCATTTATACAAGACCTCACCACTAAAAAAAAACCACTCGCATGCCGCCTAATGGCCCTCTTTTGATCTCCAATAGCATGTTCGGGGTACTCTTGTGTTTTCAAAAACCTCTTAATATCATGGTACCATGGCTGGATGTTTGGCCTTGCTTCAATTGCATTACAGTAACCATGCCTTTCCCTGATTTGGATTTCCAAGGGATCGATGTGGACATTTCCTGGATAAGGCAACATCGAGGCTAAAGTAGTAAGTGCATCAGCTAGCTCATTGTGGCACCGAGGGATGTACCTGAATTCTATCGATTTGAATCGTTTTCCGAGATCTTCCACATGCTGCCGATAAGGAATAAGTTTGACATCTCTAGTTTCCTACTCTCCCTAGGCTTGCCGGATAATCAAATCTGCATCCCCCATGATCAATAAATCTTCAACATCTTGGTCAATCGCCATATTCATGCCCATGATGCAGGCTTGATATTCAGTAGTATTGTTCGTGCAGAAGAACTGAAGCCTAGCTGTAGCCGGATAATGATGACCAGTAGGTGAGATCAAGATTGCCCCAATCCCTACACCTTTGGCGTTCACTGCCCCATCGAAGAACATTTTCCAAGCATGAGTGTCCTCAGGGACTACTTCTATTGTGTTTACCTCTTCATCTGGAAAGTATGTGCTCAACGGTTGGTATTCTTCGTCAACCGGGTTTTCAGCCAAATGATCTGCCAACGCCTGGGCTTTCATTGCCGTGCGAGTAACGTAGACTATGTCAAATTCGGTGAGCAAGATTTGCCATTTGGCTAGTCTTCCAGTGGGCATCGGTTTCTGGAATACGTACTTCAAAAGATCCAACCTGGTTATAAGGTAAGTAGTATGAGCTTGAAGATAATGTCTCAACTTTTGAGCAACCCACGTCAAGGCACAACACGTTCTCTCCAACAAAGTATATTTGGCCTCGTAGCTAGTGAACTTCTTACTCAGATAGTAAATCGCTTGCTCTTTCTTGCCGGTTATATCATGTTGCCCGAGGACACAACCAAAAGAATTCTCCAACACTTTCAGATACAAGAAAAGAGGTCGCCCAGACTCTGGTAGGACCAAAACTGGAGGGTTCGACAGATATTCCTTGATTTTGTCGAAAGCCTCTTGACATTCAGATGTCCATTTGATTGCTGCGTCTTTATTCAATAGCTTGAATATGGGCTCACATGTGGTAGTCAGTTGAGCAATGAACCGACTGATATAATTTAACCTGCCCAATAAACTCATCACGTCTTTCTTAGTTCTCGGAGGAGGTAGATCTCGGATAGCCTTTATCTTTGTTGGATCTAACTCGATACCTCTCCTGCTGACTATGAAGCCCAGAAGTTTGCCTGATGGGACTCTAAAGGCACATTTAGCTGGATTTAGCTTCAAATCATACTTGCGCAACCTTTCGAAAAATTTCCTCATGTCTGGAACATGATCGTCCTAAGTTCTGGACTTGATAATCACGTCGTCCACATACACCTCTATCTATTCATGCATCATATCATGGAAAATGACGGTCATAGCTCTCATATAAGTTGCCTCAGCATTCTTCAACCCAAATGGCATGACCCGATAACAATAAGTGCCCTAGGGTGTAGTGAAAGCTGTTTTCTCGGCATCTTCTTCATTCATCAACACCTGGTGATATCCTGCGTAACAATCCACAAAGGACTGTGTCTCGTGTTTGGCGTAGTTATCAACAAGGATGTGGATATTGGGCAAAGGGAAATTGTCTTTAGGACTTGCCCTATTCAAATCTCGGTAATCCACACACACCCGGGTTTTCCCATCTTTCTTTGGCACGGGAACTACATTAGCCAGCCACGTAGTAGACTGGACCACCCAGATTACCCCTGCTTTCAACTGTTTTGTGACTTCTTCTTTGATCTTATCACTGATATCAGTCTTAAACTTTCTTTGTTTCTGCTGAACCGGAGGACAATCAGGGTAAATTGGCAATTTATGCACCACTAGATCGACACTCAATCCTGGCATATCATCGTACGACCAAGAAAACAGATCTTTAAACTCAAACAGAAGTTGAATTATTGCATCCCGCGTTTTCTCATCAGCGTGAATGCTTATTTTTGTTTCCCGAATTTCTTCAGAGGTTTCCAAATTAACCGGTTCTGTATCATTCAAGTTCGGCTTAGGTTTATTATCAAATTGTTCCAGTTCTCGATTTATTTCCCTAAAAGCCTCTTCTTCATCATATTCTGGTTCTTGGTTCATGCTTTCACAATTAGACAACATGTTTGGATCTGGGCGTGAAGTCCGCAAGCATGTCATGTTATTTAAATCCGCATTATTATAACTAAAAAAAAGAAATAAAAGAGAAAAATAGCAAAAATCAGAAAGAATAAAGATAATAAACGATGAAATATTGATTTCATTTCTTGGGATTGGGAAGATATCATGGTTTACATTCAGGAATTTAAAGACAGGAAACCTAAAGAACAAACATCCGAGCCACACCCTAGGGTAACTCGTGATGCAGAAAAAGTGGCAGGACAAGTCTACCCGGACTCCCGCCTGATCGGGAATGGCGTAGCCTTCCAATTTTAGAGTTTAGCATCTGGTCCCATGTAGATCACCTCAGCGGTGCTAGTACCTTCCCCTAGCTGAACCATGTTGGTTTCATAAAGCATTTGCCTCATAGCTCCACATATATCATTGATTTCTTCGGCCGTGAAGGCCTCACCATCTTCATTCTCACTGTATTTTGGCTTGACAAAGGTCTGATATAGATGTGGCAATGGCTGTGGCAAGGCCCATCCTTCCCTTTTTCTCTTGTCTGCCCAATCTTCATCTTCTGGGGTAGGGTGGAAACCTATCCCGAAAAACTTTTCTGTTGTGGGTAGGGTTATTGGCTCCGATATTCCTTGTAGAGCTTTTCCCAATCCTTTTTCTGGCTTGAAACCGTGTTTGATCATCTCTTTTGCCACCATGATCGAAGCATTAGATAGGAAAGATTGGGGGCAAGGGCTCCCCTTTTCATACTGATCCGCCACTACAACTTCGAAATCCTGATAAACAATGTGTTCACTTCCCTCCCTAGCCTCCAAACATGGGATAGATGGGTCCCGATATATAGACTGCTTGTCTTCTCTGTGGACCACAATTTTCTGAATTTAATACTCGAACTTTACCATTTGGTGAAGGGTGGAGGGCACAACCCCCGCGGCATGGATCCAAGGCCTTCCTAGAAGAAAGTTGTAAGATGTATCCATGTCAAACACTTGGAAGGTCATCTCGAAATCCACTGGGCCTATGGTTAATACTAGATCTATCTCTCCGATGGTATCCCTTTTAATGCCATCAAAGGCTTTTACATAGATTTTATTGGGACGAATCTTTCCAGTCCCGATTTCCATTCTCTGCAGTGTAGAGAGTGGACAAATGTCAACACCCGAACCCCCATCCACCATTACTCGCTTGACATAAAAACCTTCACACTTGACAGTCAGATGTAAAGCTTTGTTGTGAGCCGCTCCCTCTGGAGGCAAATCATTCTTACTAAAGGAAATTTGATTAACAGCAAAGAACCTTTCTGCCATTCTTTCGAGCTGTTCAACTAAAGTTTCAGCAGGCACATACGCCTCATTCAGAGTTTTCACTAGGGTCTTCTAATGCTCAGCAGATCTCATTAACAAAGATAGCATAGATACTTGTTCAGGGTACTTGCGTAACTGATCCACCACTTCATAATCAGGCATCTTCATTTTCTGGAAGAAAGCCTCTGCCTCCTCAGCACTTACAGGCATCTTAGGTGGAAAGCGCTTCTGCGTGGCATTGTTCATTTTTTGTACATCTGAATATTTCCAAGCGAAGGTATTTCCCGGAAGTTCTCCCATGATTTCTTTACCTTTGTATGTAACCAACGTCTGTTGATAATTCCATGGCACCGCAGACGGGTCCGTTATTGGCTTCTGTGGCACACGTCTGATAACCACTAGCTCATTCAGCCGAGGCGGTTTAATCGTCCCCCGGACCACATAGGCTCCTTTTGGCACATACATTGGTGTTCCCCTTTTCACTTCAAATTTCTTTGGAATACCCACGACTAACGGCTTTTCTTGGCGACCTCGCGGAATATAGAGAACCCCATTTTTCAGAGGCGCCATCTCTGCCTTTGTTTCAACCTTATTTTCAAGTTCAATCTTGACAGTTTTAGTCTTCTTTCCCCTTTCTCCTACTTCAGGGTTGCTTTAGGCTTTCTTTTTGCATTAGCAATAGCAATTATAGCTTTCAAGGCGGGATCGAACTCTTTGTCTTCACAGATCATCCCAATTACCGGCCCGTTGTTATGAGCGGGCAATGGATTATTGGTCACATTCGGGGCTTCTTCATCCCTCAATACTATTTTTCCTTGTTCAATCAAATTTTCCACAACTTTCTTCAAGGTCCAGCAGTTATCAGCACTATGCCCCTCAACTCCTGAATGATAAGCACAGTGGACACCTCGTTGGTAAGCTGGGGATTCCGGATTCTGCCTGTTTTGGGGAATAGGCTGCAGCATATCCATCTGGAAAGCTTAGGGAACAGGGTGGAGTAGAGTTCACCGATTGGTGTAACGTTGGGCATCCTAGGAGGTTCTCAGGGGCGAAAGTTATTTTATGGTGGTCGGGGATTATATTGGTTCTGGTAAGGAGGTTGGTTTCTTTGGAATGGAGGTGGATTTCGGTTGGCTTGTGGTTGCGGTCGGCCGAAAGGTTGAGCATTCATGACCGCATAAGGTGAGGAAGCGTAGGCCATATCATTGTGAGGATAGTAGTGTTGAGGGGTTCTTTCGGAGAACACCGATCTATGATCCCGGTATCTCCTTTCTCCTGACGCTGCCATGACCGTTTCTTCTTTCTTTTTCCCTTTGGCCATTCCTCCAGACCCGCCTTGGATGGCTTGGGAGGTCGCTCTTATGGCCGACTGGCTCAAGATTCTACCTGTTTTCAGTCCCAAATGTGCCATCGAGATATGTCCTGATCCATATACCACTCTGAAGCTATGCCGATTAAGCTTTCCCCGAAATATGCCATCAACAATTCTTCTTTACCACCGGCCCCCCGTAACTGATTGCAATTCTTCTTCAAATGAGCAATGGGGTCACCGTGCCCGTCATACTTTTCAAATTTTGTTGTTATGAACCCTGACGACAAATGTACATGCGGAAACATACACAAATCTATATAAGAGACACTCTTTGGCCCGCTCAAACCTTGCATGTTCTTTAAGCTCTGTTCAAGGCTTCTCATTCTCTTGGCCATCTCATCTTGCTCTGGGGCTTTAGGGGTTTTGTCTTGTCCCAGTGTAAACTCATATGGTGGTGGCTGAGGGTAAGCATATGCAGAGTATGGAGGAAATTCGGGCTGGTAAGTAGGAGTTTGATAAGTGAAGGCCGATGGATCAAACACAGGCCTTGGGACTGCGGGCTGTGTTGTAGCAGAAGATGGTGGAGCAGTGAAGATGTTTGGAGCTGCCCCGGGTATGAATGCCTGGGGAAGGACCTCAGAAGTTGCTTCCATGAAATGAGCGGATATAGTAGGCTGTCCTAGCAGGACGTTCGGGTGGCTGATGGGAATGTTAAAGGTACCCGTTGGTCTTGGGAACAACTCGGGAAATCCAGGGATGACACTCGGGGGTTCTTTTCCATTTGTCCATGCGTTCCACATCTCCATTACCCTCAGACGTAAGATTCTATTTTCTTCGGCCACTGCGGACTCTGAGGCCGGGACGCCCGAGAGTGGGCTATCTTCTGAAATAGGGATTGTTGGCAGGGTCATTTCTGACGACATTTCTATAGTACCTTTGGATCTGGTAAAGTAGTGGTGCGAAGCCAGTTTACCACAAAACCAACCACCTGTTTCTATAAACCTGGAATAGTTAAATGGACTTCTACATGTTTTGCTCGGTTGCATGCGTCATCCCGGCTTTCTTTTATTTTTCTTTTGTTTTCTCTCACTTTGTTTTCCCTCTATTTTCCTCATTTTCTACTTTCCCTTTTCCTTTTGCCATGGTTTTTCCTTTGATTTTTCTTCCACTCTTTTGTTTCTTTTGTTTTTCCTTTATTTTCTTCCCTCTTTTTGCTTTTCTCTTTACGGTTACGGTTGAATCTGATGAGGATTGCCTACGTATCGTGACCCCGCACGAATCAGACCAAGCGTAGTTCGTGAAAATTAAATGCGAAATATAAAGAAACAATTTTTGGGAGTTTTCAATTTTCATTACTAAAACATTCTTTTGCAAACTAAACATTTTTGAAAAGGGAACTAACAGACTCAAAATAAAGCCAAATACAGACTCAAAAACTACTGATGCGAAAAGGAAGCCGACAAACAGACAACAAACTCTAAAACAGAACATACAGACTCGAACTATGAGTACATTAAAGCTTCAAAAATGGGTGCCCGCGGGGCGTCGTTCGGCCTTGCCGCGGGCTTAGGTGCGAGATCCCTTTCAAGTTGCTCTAGTTCATACATTGTCCGCTTGACATAAATCATTATGGCTGAAAAGAAGGTAGTGCGGGTCATGTCTTCACACAGTCGACATCTCTTAATGATGGCATGGGCAATAGTCTCAATCTTGTCCTTGGTTCGACCTTTTTCTATGAGCAAATGCCTTATCTGATCATTACGGGCCTCCAAAACCTGAGAATCCTGAAGATGCTATCTCTGCAGCTGCTGTATTTCTACTTCCATTCGAGCCAGTAAATCATAGCAGTGTCCCCTTTTGGTTTCAAAAGCTTGGGCTTGCTTAGTTGCCTTGTCCTCAAGAGTGATCATTTTTCTTTTCAGATTAGCAATGGTATTTTCATAAGCCTTCCTCACCTACTGTAGATATTGTGTGTGCTCTTTTGTTCTTTTTACCCACTGTGCCTGGAGTTCTGCTATGGTACCCTCGGATTTCTTCAGCTCATCCCGGTACTCAACGATTTTCGTTTTCAACCCTTTTATCAACCGTTCATCCGACCGACTCCTTTGTTGTTTATAAGCATCTAACCTCATTTGTCGGATCTGGGCCCTGAGCATCTCATTTTCCTGGGCCAGCTTCTTTTTATATCCCTCATTAGCTGCGGCCTGCACGTTGTTTTCAAACTCAAGGTCTCTAATCTTGTGTTTTAACTGGCCTATTTCTGCCGTGTAGCTCTTTTCTTTTGCCAGCCAACCCCATTGTTCCTGTGATGATTCAGTAAAATTCTGGAGATGGTGTCTTTTAGCCGGCCTTTCGTGCTCAAGTTCTCTCCTGTACCAAGCAAGGTATCCTGGCGCCACTTCGCCTTTGGCCCGATCCTGCACGCAAGTATCTGCTTTTAAATATTGCATTCAATCCAGATCTGGCGGACTCTTGCTTCAGGAAACTGTCCGTCACGGCCAATCTCAATTACTTGAGCACTAAGATCTTCCTCTTGTGGCACTGTTTGGCATCTCCCGAGTTGTCTCAAAACCCGATATGGCGTGTAGGTCTGAATGCTCTTGAGTCCCATCAAAAGAAAGTGGGTCTTAGCTGCCGGCATATATACGACCTCATCAACGGGCAACCATCCTAGCGTCCACTGTATTTGACTGGCGGTGAGGGTAAGAAAGAATGATGTTCATGCCGTAATTCCCTCAGGTAGACTGACCCCCTTGATTCTTGTGTAGAACTCTTCTATGCAAGTTTTCTTCGAGGAACCATAACTAAAGAGCTGGGAACGGTGGCATAGATGCTCAGTCATCCACATTTTTAGCAACAAGTTACACCTCTCGAAAAAGTTCCCTATGGCTTTGCAGGCTGTGAGAGCTCGGAAGATATCAGATACTATCATAAGCGCAAGAGTGCTTTCATTTTGAGTGAGCAAGGTACTGACGACCCTAGCTATTTTCAGATCAATGTTCCCGTCTTTCCTTGGGAACACCAAAAGGCCCAAAAAGGTTATCATAAAAGCCACTCGTCTATGCTCATCCCATTTCTGACGGTTACTTTTGCTGCATAACTTGTTACCCGGATTGTTGAATCCTCCGACATAACCATATCTTTCGTATATGAAGCGCGGATTACAAAAACCTGCGGCCAGATATGGATTATGGACCGTTCTGGGTATCTTTAATGAATCTAAAAACCGATGTGCAGTGACAGCTCTTGGAGCAACCAGGTATTTTTGCCTTAACGGAACTTCAGCATTTCCGATGTACCCGACTATTTCCTCCAAAGTCGGGGTGAGTTCAAAATCGGAGAAGTGAAAGACATTGTGTGCCGGGTCCCAGCAGGTAACCAAAGCTCTTATGATATCCCCCCGAGGCTAGATTTCCAATAAACCCGTAAGACCTTTCAGATATTTCTTGACCTCATCTTTTCCTTCACCACCAAAATCATCCCACCATAGCCGCAACTCGAAAGGGATTTTATTCATTATTGAAAAAGGTTCATTTTGCATCGTGCTCATCCTGCACATTTATTAAGGTGATTAAGCAAAAAAAAATAATTCATTTGACTCAACAAATTGACTATTTTTTTTTAATTTCTCACATATTAAAAGAAAGATCCGGTCTTCCGAACACGGCCTTTCAGCACTTCGGGAATGAAGATTTTAAGGCTGTGTGAGTCAACTAGTCAAAAATCCAAAAAATGACCAAAAGTGGCCATTTATGCAAAGTCAGTCTTCCGGCATCCTTTTCGGGAACATTCGGCTATTTTTGACAAAACGACATTACTCGATTTATTTATGACTCTTTCTTGTTTTTTCAAATTGAAATAAAAGACCCGGTATTGAAAACACGGCCTTTCAGTGCTTCCGGGAGGAAGATTTTAAGGTTGTGCCCGCAAACCATTTAAAAATGACTCAGGGTGGCTGTTCTTGCAAAAATAGCCTTCTGGCGTCCTTTTGGGGACATTCGGTTTACTTTAAGCAAGCATGACATCACCCGACTTATTTATGACAAAAATTAAAATTTTGACATTTTTTTGGGCTATTTTTGCAAAAGGGAGGTTGGACCTGATGTGGGTTGCCTATGTATCCCACACCCTGTGAGAATCAAACCGGCGTAGTTCGGGAAAATAAACTATTTTTGAAAACAAGACCCTTTTTCCTTTTCTCCTTTTTTTTTGCTTTTTTGAGTAAAACAAACTATAAAAATATATATATATTTTTTTAAATTTCGGCAGAGTTTCGACAGCATTCGGGCATTGGTTTTCTAAAAGTAGGCAGTCAACTCTCTACACTGTTATTTCTCTTTTTTTTTTTCAATTTTCCTGATATTCAGAATCCGGTCAGCATGAAGGCCCGAAACAAATAAATGCGCGGAAAACAAATAGGATGCATCAGGATGGTCTTTTTCATTTCAGGTTGCTAGTCCTAGACGGACCCAACCCCTGTGTTGAGTCCCCTAAGTCAAATGTAACATGATACAAATAAGCGTTCCTACTAGGGATCCGACATGAAGTCACGTTATTCTAGGTTCAAAGCCTAGGTATTTGTTATAGACTGTATACCCGAGCGGACAACTCGAGTCGAGGAAGGGGCAACGTACCAGGGACCCGCGAGATCGTCCGGCTTTGTAACTTGTCCGGCCTCTTTCTTATTTCAGGGTATGACACTAACAGAATAGGGAGTCTCAACCAGTAAGCACATCCGCGGAGGTGAGAAGAGAAGGTTTTCGGCACAGTTTATATACAGTTCAGATAATATCAAAGCGGTAAAGCATTTAGCACATTTAGCATGAAATATGTAGAAAAATCAGATAAAGCCAAACATAACAATTATTCTAAGCTCGAATTCTTAAACCTTGAACCAGAGATTCTGGGTTCGTTCCCCAGCAGAGTCGCCAGAGCTGTCACACCTCCTTTTTCACTACACCTGCGAGGGCATAAAGGAGTTTTTTCAATTAAAGGACAATCGGAACGGGATTTATTATTATTTGTTCAGAGTCGCCACTTGGGAGATTAATGGTGTTCCAAGTAACTGGTTGAATCCCGAACCGAGGAAAGATATGACTCTGCTAACAGTCCGCGAACCAGAAATCCAAGTAAGGAATACTGTTAACCCGGGCGAAGGTGTTAGGCATTCCCAAGTTCCGTGGTTCTAGCACGGTCGCTTAACTGTCATGTTTGATTTTATCTGATTTCAAAACATGTTCTAGGTTATGTGCTTTTTAATTGTAAACCGCTTTCATATTTATTTTTAATGAGAATTGCAACGTCGTGAAAATGCGTCTCGAACCACGTCACATCAATGCACCCGTGGTGGTTGACACATTTTGACTCCGTTGAGATTCGGATTTGGGTCGCATAAATGCGCACCCAATTTTAAGAAGGTAATATTATTAAATGACGGTCCTAAGGTGACTAGCGTATTATTATCTTTGTGAGAGGCCATGGAATTTGCTAAACGGCACGTCCCGAGGTCTAAAATATTTTTAACTTGATTAAGAGGGCCACGCAATGTAAGATTTTGTTTAGCGCGGCGCACCTCATTTTTATTTTAAAAGGGCAACCTAAAGCAACTACAATTTTCTATTATGTATTGTCTCTAAAAAGAAGAAAAGACCCTAATTAACTTAACGTTTCCAATCAGTTAAACATTTGAAAACGCTTGGGCTTCAGAAACCAATCCAAATGAGATGGTATCCAGTTTGGCGTTAAGTTGGCCAAACGCAGGCCTTTGCCCAGGCCTGAATGTGAAATGAATCACACCCGGATCTGTGCCATGCCTTAAAAAAGTGCCGAGGCCCACTTAAAATGTTAGAGCAGGCCCAAACTAATCCACCTTAACCAAATTTCATAGCTACTAGGTCACATTAGTATTGTACCCCATGATCCTTTATAACAATAAAACAATGCAACCACATTCCAAATCAACAAGTACTGTGTATTAAATTCAAATTCCCATATTCAGATTAATATATTGCTATATTACTTCAGAAGCCATGATTGAACTAAAGTAATTACTAACTGAGTTGAAATATTGAATTTAAACAATCAACCTTGACGAATTAAACACTATTTCATTTATTGACCTAAGTTTACCATTTCCTATTCATTTTAACGTTTTAGGTCTAAACTGATGCTATTTCATTATCAATTAATTACGCAAATCACAACCATTACACGACTACGATTACAAACTGACGACAAACAGCCCAAATGTCAAACTTAGACGCCTATTTTCTGTTTTTAGAACTAGATTAAAGTTAATCCAAGTTTATCACACTTCCTGTTTTAACACTAAACTAATACAAGCATTTAACTATGGTAGACTAAACTAATGTCTAAATAGACAAACATAGCCAAAAAGTCCACAATCTATTATAGTCCAAATCCATTACAAGAAAGCATCATACAGTGTGAAACAACTAAAATTTGCAATAAAACTAGGTGACAACTTTATTTCATTCCTTCAACTTTGAGATCTACATCAGCTTGGAACCAGAAAGTGTACCTGGAAAAGTATTAAAAATTCAGAAAATGGAGTATCAGCAGCAGTAATGAGCAAGCAACAACAATTAAAATCCAACCAGCACAGGGTTAGATTCGAGCTTAAACAGCCTCAATAAACCAGAGGTGGAGGAAGATGGGGTAACGCCAATGAAACGTTAGAAACAAATTCAATCGAACCCAGTAAGCTTGCAATTAAAACCATGACTGCTTTTGTGATTTCAGTAACCAAAAATAAACCGAACAGCTTGAACAAAACCCAGAATGACTAGAAATTGAATCTAGAGATACTAGGGAACTCGGATTAAACTAGCTTGCAACCAAACTTAAAAACCTTTCAAAGAAACAATCTTTTTTTGGAGTTTTCTGTGATGCTTTACTATTTTTTTGGTTTTTGAAGATTTGGAGTTTTGAAATTCAAATTTCAGTTGGGAAACTTGGAGAATACTTTAGAAGGAATTTTTCAGATCTGTAATGCTCTCCCCCCTTCAACAAGGTAGAAATGACTGTCTTTTAAAGGCAAAGTTAAAGGGATGTTTCCTAAATTTCATTTACACCCCTAGTCCCTCTTTAAGATTTTCAGTTTTACTTATTTGTCCCTCATTTTCTGACTTGTTACTCAAGTTACTACACTAAATTTATTGAAATCTAAACTAAAGTCCTATTCTAAAAGATTCTAGGGAATTCTAGTGTTAACTACAGCATTCTTGTGCAATTCTAAATACCAAAATACCCCTGCATTTGTTTGGAAATTGCAGATCCTATACTAGTTGACCCCAACCCATTTTTACTGGCCATGGTTAACTAAAATGGTCTAAACTATTCAGCTATAACCAAAATGATTCCAAAAATTCTAAGATTGAATCCAACTAATGCTAATTGAGACTTAAAATTAATCCTAATCACACTACTATCCGGTTATCAACTAACAATAGACTAGTTACATTAAACCAAAAATGAATCATCAAAAAACAAGAACTAACACTTGAATTAACTAATCAAAACCAATGAAACAGGGTCAACCCTGAACTAAACTAAAAATTAGAAAACTAAACTAACAATCAACAAAGCAGGATCAACCATGAACATATATCAATTAATGACCAATTTATAAATTAAAAACTGACCTATTACGAGTTAAACTAACCTAATATGAATATGAACAAACCTAAATCATGTCTAAATTAACTAAAACCTACAGAAACATGCATGAATTGATTAAACAAAAGTTTAAACTAATCATAGGATTCAAATAATAAAGAAAAGAAACGCAATAGGAAACTTACTGATTTTGCAATTAATCCGACTGGAATCCGAGTCAAGCCCGGAATGATGTGAACGTGTGTTCTTCAACAAACAACACACGAACACATTATCTCGAAGCCTGGCTCGAGCTCTGGACTCAAGAATTGGGGAAAATTTGAGGAACCCCAAATTTCTTAGGGTTCCGCCGGTTTTAAGATCTAAAAATCGAGGGTTTTTGATAACATTCGAAAGATTCTAAATAAGGATTCGGGAAGAGGGGGCTTAGGAGAGTACATGGTGTGAATTTGGTTGGATTTGTGTGAGTTGAGGTTTTGGCCGGATTTTCGATCCAATATTCGAACCGATTGGTGACGATTCAAGGTAAATTGAGGGTGCATTTGGGGAGAGGAGAGTGAGAGTAACCTAGGGTGTATTTTTGGGTCCCATTGGAGAATCTCCGCCGACGGCGGACGGTGGAGGAACAGTGGTACGAGGAAGACGAGTTTGGTCTAGGGTTAATGAAGAGTTTTCGGACATTTTTATTAAAAAGCCTTGAACGAATGAGGACCACTGGATGATGAGAAATAGACGGTCAAGATTTAATTTGGCCTCACTAATTCAAAACGATGTAGTCTCCCTCCTATATTACGTCGTTTTATTAGTTTCAGGGGTATGGTCATTTGGACCGGGTAGGGATGCACTTGGGCCATTTTGGCCGGATTCTGGGGTGAAATTGGGACTAGGCATGGCCCAAAATTGGGTATTACTAAGACTAGACTTTCATTTAATTTTTTTTTATATGCTTTCTCCTCTTCTTTTGTTTTTTTATTTACTCTTTTTATTATTTAAATTTTCTGATTTTATTAAAAGCAAGGTTAAAGCAAGGACCAAAATTTACTCTAAGATTATACTAATTAATTCCTAAATAAACTAATTCCTAATTTAAAAGCAAACTAAGGCAAAAATTAAAAATAGAAATGCAAAGAATCATTTTTGTTGTTTTCTTTATTTTTGTATTATTGATTTTACTAATAGAAAATTCTAAAATCGAAACTTTGATGCTATTTTGTATTTTTGAATCATATCAATTACGAAAAAAATATGCACACACAAGGATGCAAACAAACGCAAAACCATGCAATTAAATCACTAAAAATTCAAACAATAAAGAAAAATCCTTATTTTAATGAATTTATAGGACTAGATAAACAAGGCAAAAATCACATGCTCACAGCTGCCCCTCTTTGCTTGGAGACACGAAGGGTTTTTGGGCAAAGATAAATGAGCAAACATGAGAGATTTTTGCCTGCTTGGCACTCCATGAGAAGCATTTTGAAAACCGTCTAACCGAACCCTTCTTCAAAGGTTGTCTACATATCCTTGGCTATAAAGGAATCAGATCAGTGTAGTTCTGGAGTGTCGGTAGTTGGGACTACCAGGAACTTGTGATTTCACTACTTTTGCTGTTGCTACTGCTTGCTGACCTCCTTATTACACCAAAATGAAAAATCAAAGCTAAGCTAGCTATGCCTATCAACTATGAGTTACAAAATTCCTATCTATAAATCTCTTGAAACATAATCTTGAGTCTTAACTGATTTTGCTGTGGACTCCGATCTGAATCTTGATGCGCGTAAGTTGTAGGTGTTTGTTTCTTTCTGCAGCATTGAGTCAAAACAGGATTGGTGAAGCTTGTGACTTCAATCAGATTTTGAGCAATCCGCACCTCTGTTTGCTTCAACATTTGAGTTCATTTCTTTTTGTTCTTTTCTTCTTTTCTTTATTCTGGATTGAGACTCATTCCGTAGGTCATCTCGAACCCTTGTGCCTCAACGTCAAACCTGCTTAAGATACCAAAACAAACAAACAAACGATATTTTCTGCCCCAGTTTTACCGGGGTATGCCGAAAAAAGAAAAAGGATCCTCGGGTTATGTCGGGACGGAAAGGAAGAAAAGGCTCCTTGGGTTATGCCAGGGAGATCCACGAGTTATGTCGGGTTTTGAAAAGAAAAATCTCCTTGGGTTATGCCGGGATTTGGAAAAAAAAAGCTCCTTGAGTTATGCCAGGAAGATCCAAGGGTTATGCCGGGATTTGGAAAGAATAAGCTCCTTGAGTTATGCCAGGGAGATCCACGGGTTATGCCGAGATTTGGAAAGAAAAAGCTCCTTGGGTTATGCCAGGGAAGATCCATGGGTTATGTCGGGATTTGGAAAGAAAAAGCTCCTTGGGTTGTGCCAGGGAGAACCACGGGTTATGCCGGGATTTGGAAAAAAAATGCTCCTTGGCTTATGCCAGGGAGATCTGCGGGTTACGCCGGGATTTTGGAAAGAAATGCTCCTTGGGTTATGCCAGGGAGATCCACGGGTTATGCCGGAATGGAAAGAAAAAAGCTCCTTGGGTTATGCCAGGGAGATCCACGGTTTTTGCCGGGATTTGGAAAGAAAAAGCTCCCTGGGTTATGCCAGGGATATCCACGGGTTATACTGGGATTTGGAAAGAAAAAGCTCCGGGGTTTTTTGGCTGGGAGATCCACGGGTTTTGGCCGGGATATTTTAAATAATAAGGATCCTATGCCACCATGATTTGTTTTTCTTTCGGGATTTTCATTTTATTTCTTTTCTTCTTTCGTTTCTTTGGTTTTTCTCTTTATATGTTTTACTTTTTATTTACAAGAATGCATGAAAGAATGTTGAGGAAACTTCTTTCTTGGTCGTCTTTCCTACTGCAGAGCTGTTTCAGCACTTGCGCATTTCATTTCTTTTTGGGTTGCACCTGTTTCTTACATGGTTACTTTGGGTAAGACCTGTTTTCAACCAAAGAATAATTTGTTAGTTGAACTGGTGGTTGGTTTTGTGGCCTTGATCATCTCCAATACTTGATCCCGGCCCCATTTCCTGTTGAGAACTTTGCTGCTTTGTTGGTCTTGAGGGTGAATCTCTTTTCACATTGTCCGAGTTCAAACTTCGGATTTCATGAAGGCTCGCCCATGTGGATTCTATTATTTTCACATTATTCTGCTTTTAGGACCTTTTCCTTTGACTTTCTTTTTTTCAATATCTTTACTTTGGAAGCAATCAGACACCATGGTCAGTCGGGATTGGACTGACGCACCACTGAGGCTGGGTATTTTCTTCGACTCTTGCCGAACGGAGCCCTGTGAGACCGATTCTGCCACCTTTTCTTTGTAACAATTTCGGAATTCAAAGTTAAGCCAAAAGGGATTCAAGGAAAGGTAAACAGAGAACATAATAATGAATTTTAAATAGAAGCGTCCCTTTCGGGGGAAATGAAGGACTTATCTGGGGTGCAGGCTGGCTTCAAACTGACATGACATGCTTCTTGGACTGGATGCCCGACCCTCACCAACTTCCAGTTTCTCATGAACCCATTGATCTGTGTTTCCAAACCAGGGAAACTTGCGAGGATTTTTAGTGATGAAATATCCTCTTTTCGGTCGACAGCGCCTTTTGCGGGTTTTCGCTAATCGACCTCTATCATTTCTCTTCTCACCGTCGCTCGATAGTGCTCTTTGCGAGTTTTCACTAAGCAGACTCTCTCATTTTCAATTTCTCTACTCCCGTCGCCTTATGGTGCCCGAAGGTTTTCATCAATAAGACTCTCTCATTTTATTTCTCTCAATTTAGAATGCATCGACTTTCAACAATGATGTTCCTTAGTTCCTACGCCTTTGGCAATTGATCAGAAGGACTTGTACCAGGTTTTGGAAAAGAGAATTTTGGGCAAAACTACAACTTTGTGAACCATTTGGATGGGTTCATGGTCGAACCATTATAGCATCTGCCCCAGTTTCAATTTCGGGGAAATATGAATTTTGGTTTTGGTGTGACTGAACCCCAGAGAGAGGCTGCCTACGTATCCTTTCGGAATCAAGTCAGACGTAGTTCAAGTAAATAATTTTATTTTATTTTTCTTTGTGTTTTTTTTTGTGTTTTTGTGTTTTTTTTTGTACTTCCGGGTTCCAAAGAGGGTAATCAAAGAAAAATAACCGGCTCAAATGGGTTTGCAAATGGTTAGTTTGGGTAGCGTGAACAAAAGCCTTCGTTATCTCAATTGCGCAAAGACGTCACCTGAAGCAAGCTTAGACATAGTACCTTTTTACTGCATCCGCGTTCACAGCTGCTTTGGGATCGTTTCCTTCAATGTCACCCAAGTATAATGCTCCTCTGGGCAGTATTTTTCTAATGATATATGGACCCTTCCAGTTAGGAGCAAACTTTCCTTTTGCTTCCTGATGATGAGGAAGAATTCGCCTCAATACCAACTGCCCTACTTAAAATTTCCTGGGCCGTACTTTCTTGTTATAGGCGTGGGCCATTCTTTGTTGGTACAACTGCCCGTGACAAACTGTGGCCATCCGTTTCTCATCGATCAAAGTCAACTGCTCTAATTCAGTTTTAACCCATTCACTATCTTCGATCTCTGCTTCAACAATTGTCCGGAGCGAAGGAATTTCCACCTCTGCCGGTATCACAGCCTCGGTTCCATAAACCAACAAATACGGGGTTGCTCCTACCGATGTGCGCACTATAGTGCGATATCCCAGTAAGGCAAAAGGTAACTGTTCATGCCACTGTCTGGAGCTCTGGATTGTCTTTCTCAAAATCTTCTTGATGTTCTTATTCGCTGCTTCAACAACGCCATTGGCCTTGGGCCGATAAGGAGTGGAGTTTCTATGCGTTATTTTGAACTGTTCGCATACTTCCTCCATCAAACGACTGTTCAGGTTCGCAACATTGTCTATGATAATAGTTGCAGGAATGCCGAAACGACAAATAAGGTTCGAGTGTACAAAATCCACTACAGCTTTCTTAGTGACTATTTTAAGAGTGATGGCTTCGACCCACTTTGTGAAGTAATCAATAGCAACCAATATGAATCTGTACCCATTTGAAGCTTTCGGCTCGATCGGACCAATGACATCCATACCCAAGGCGACAAAAGGCCAAAGAGCTGACATGGGATGTAATTCTGTTGGAGGTGCATGAATCAGATCTCCATGCACCTGACACTGATGACATTTCCGGACAAAGTTGAAGCAATCTTTTTCCATAGTTATCCAATAATACCCGGCTCGAAGTATTTTCTTTGCTAGGACATACCCGTTCATATGAGGTCCACACACTCCTGCGTGCACTTCCTGCATGATTCTTCTAGCTTTCTCAGCGTCAACACATCTCAATAAATTGAGATCCGGGGTTCTTTTATACAAGACCTCACCACTCAAAAAGAAACCACTTGCATGCCGCCTAATGGCCCTCTTTTGATCTCCAGTAGCATGTTCGGGGTACTCTTGTGTTTTCAAAAACCTCTTAATATCATGGTACCATGGCTGGACGTTTGGCCTTGCTTCAATTGCATTACAGTAACCATGCCTTTCCCAGATTTGGATTTCCAAGGGATCGATGTGGACATTTCCTGGATAAGGCAACATCGAGGCTAAAGTAGCAAGTGCATCAGCTAGCTCATTGTGGCACCGAGGGATGTACCTGAATTCTATCGATTTGAATCGTTTTCCGAGATCTTCCACATGCTGCCGATAAGGAATAAGTTTGACAGCTCTAGTTTCCTACTCTCCCTGGGCTTGCCGGATAATCAAATCTGCATCCCCCATGATCAATAAATCTTCAACATCTTGGTCAATCGCCATATTCATGCCCATGATGCAGGCTTGATATTCAGCAGTATTGTTCGTGCAGAAGAACCGAAGCCTAGCTGTAGCCGGATAATGATGACCAGTAGGTGAGATCAAGATTGCCCCAATCCCTACACCTTTGGCGTTCACTGCCCCATCGAAGAACATTTTCCAAGCATGAGTGTCCTCAGGGACTACTTCTATTGTGTTTACCTCTTCATCTGGAAAGTATGTGCTCAACGATTGGTATTCTTCGTCAACCAGGTTTTCAGCCAAATGATCTTTCAACGCCTGGGCTTTCATTGTCGTGTGAGTAACGTAGACTATGTCAAATTCAGTGAGCAAGATTTGCCATTTGGCTAGTCTTCTAGTTGGCATCGGTTTCTGGAATATGTACTTCAAAAGATCCAACCTGGTTATGAAATAAGTAGTATGAGCTTGAAGATAATGTCTCAACTTTTGAGCAACCCACGTCAAGGCACAACACGTTCTCTCTAACAAAGTATATTTGGCCTCGTAGCTAGTGAACTTCTTACTCAGATAGTAAATCGCTTGCTCTTTCTTGCCGGTTATATCATGTTGCCCAAGGACACAACCAAAAGAATTCTCCAACACTGTCAGATACAAGAAAAGATGTCGCCTAGACACTGGTGGGACCAAAACTGGAGGGTTCGACAGATATTCCTTGATTTTGTCGAAAGCCTCTTGACATTCAGATGTCCATTTGATTGCTGCGTCTTTATTCAATAGCTTGAATATGGGCTCACATATGGTAGTCAGTTGAGCAATGAACCGACTGATATAATTTAACCTGCCCAATAAACTCATCACGTCTTTCTTAGTTCTCGGAGGAGGTAGATCTCGGATAGCCTTTATCTTTGTTAGATCTAACTCGATACCTCTCCTGCTGACTATGAAGCTCAGAAGTTTGCCTGATGGGACTCCGAAGGCACATTTATCTGGATTCAGCTTCAAATCATACTTGCGCAACCTTTCGAAAAATTTCCTCATGTCTTGAATATGATCGTCCTGAGTTCTGGACTTGATAATGACGTCATCCACATACACCTCTATCTCTTGATGCATCATATCATGGAAAATGACGGTCATAGCGCTTATATAAGTTGCCCCGACATTCTTCAACCCAAATGGCATGAACCAATAACAATAAGTGCCTCAGAGTGTAGTGAAAGCTGTTTTCTTGGCATCTTCTTCATTCATCAACACCTGGTGATATCCTGCGTAACAATCCACAAAGGACTGTATCTCATGTTTGGCACAGTTATCAACAAGGATGTGGATATTGGGCAAAGGGAAATTGTCTTTAGGACTTGCACTATTCAAATCTTGGTAATCCACACACACCCGGGTTTTCCCATCTTTCTTTGGCACGGGAACTACATTAGCCAGCCACGTAGTATACTGGACCACCCGGATTACCCCTGCTTTCAACTGTTTTGTGACTTCTTCTTTGATCTTATCACTGATATCAGTCTTAAACTTTCTTTGTTTCTGCTGAACCGGAGGACAATCAGGGTAAATTAGCAATTTATGCACCACTAGATCGACACTCAATCCTGGCATATCATCGTACGACCAAGCAAACACATCTTTAAACTCAAACAGAAGTTGAATTATTGCATCCCGCGTTTTCTCATCAGCGTGATTGCTTATTTTTGTTTCCCGAATTTCTTCAGAGGTTCCTAAATTAACCGGTTTTGTATCATTCAAGTTCGGCTTAGGTTTATTCTCAAAATGTTCCAGTTCTCGATTTATTTCCCTAAAAGCCTCTTTTTCATCATATTCCGGTTCTTGGTTCATGCTTTCACAATTAGACAACGTGTTTGGATCTGGGTGTGAAGTTCGCAAGCATGTTATATTATTTAAAGCCGCATTATTATAACTGAAAAGAAGAAATAAAAGAGAAAAATAGCAAAAATCAGAAAGAATAAAGAGAATAAACGATGAAATATTGATATCATTTCTTGGGATTGGGAAGATATCAGGGTTTACATTCAGGAATTTAAAGACAGGAAACCTAAAGAACAAACATCCGAGCCATACCCTGGGGTAACTCGTGATGCAGAAAAAGTGACAGGACAAGTCTACCCGGACTCCCTCCTGATCGGGAATGGCGTAGCTTTCCAATTTTGGAGTTTAGCATCTGGTCCCATGTAGATCACCTCTGCGGTGCTAGTACCTTCCCCTAGCTGAACCATGTTGGTTTTATAAAGCATTTGCCTCATAGCTCCACATATATCTTTGATTTCTTCGGCCGTGAAGGCCTCACCATCTTCATTCTCACTGTATTTTGGCTTGACAAAGGTCTGATATAGATGTGGCAATGGCTGTGGCAAGGCCCATCCTTCCATTTTTCTCTTGTCTGCCCAATCTTCATCTTCTGGGGTAGGGTGGAAACCTATCCCGAAAAACTTTTCTGTTGTGGGTAGGGTTATTGGCTCCGATATTCCTTGTAGAGCTTTTCCCAATCCTTTTCCTGGCTTGAAACCATGTTTGATCATCTCTTTTGCCACCATGATCGAAGCATTAGATAGGAAAGGTTGGGGGCAAGGGCTCCCCTCTTCGTACTAATCCGCCACTACAACTTTGAAAGCTTGATAAACAATGTGTTCACTTCCCTCCCTAGCCTCCAAACATGGGATAGATGGGTCCCGATAAATAGACTGCTCGTCTTCTCCGTGGACTACAATTTCTTGATCTTCATACTCGAACTTTACCATTTGGTGAAGGGTGGAGGGCACAGCCCCCGCGGCATGGAACCAAGGCCTTCCTAGAAGAAAGTTGTAAGATGTATCCATGTCCAACACTTGGAAGGTCACCTCGAAATCCACCGGGCCTATGGTTAATACCAGATCTATCTCTCCGATGGTATCCCTTTTAATACCATCAAAGGCTCTTACATAGATGTTATTGGGATGAATCTTTCCAGTCCCGATTTCCATTCTCTGCAGTGTAGAGAGTGGACAAATGTCAACACCCGAACCCCCATCCACCATTACTCGCTTGACATAAAAACCTTCACACTTGAAAGTCAGATGTAAAGCTTTGTTGTGAGCCGCTCCCTCTGGAGGCAAATCATTCTTACTAAAGGAAATTTGATTAACAACAAAGAACCTTTCTGCCATTCTTTCGAGCTGTTCAACTGAAGTCTCAGCAGGCACATACGCCTCATTCAGAGTTTTCACTAGGGTCTTCTGATGCTCAGCAGATCTCATTAATAAAGATAGCATAGAAACTTGTTCAGGGTACTTGCGTAACTGATCCACCACTTCATAATCAAGCATCTTCATTTTCTGGAAAAAAGCCTCTGCCTCCTCAGCACTTACAGGCTTCTTGGGTGGAAAGCGCTTCTGTGTGGCATTGTTCACTTTTTATACATCTGAATATTTCCCAGCGAAGGTATTTCCTGGAAGTTCTCCCGTGATTTCTTTACCTTTGTATGTAACCAACGTCTGTTGATAATTCCATGGCACTGCAGACAGGTCTGTTATTTGCTTATGTGGCACACGTCCGATAACCACTGGCTCATTCAGCCGAGGCGGTTTAATCGTCCCCCAGACCACATAGGCTCCTTTTGGCACAAACATTGGTGTTCCCTTTTTCACTTCAAATTTCTTTGGAATACCCATGACTAACGGCTTTTCTTGGTGACCTCACAGAATATAGAGAACCCCATTTTTCGGAGGCGCCATCTCTGCCTTTGTTTCAACCTTCTTTTCAAGTTTAATCTTGACAGTTTTAGTCTTCTTTCCCCCTTTCTCCTACTTCGGGGTTGCTTTAGGCTTTCTATTTTGCATCAGCAATAGCAATTATAGATTTCAAGGCGGGATCGAACTCTTTGTCTTCACAGATCATCCCAATTACCGGCCCGTTGTTATGAGCGGGCAATGGATTATTGGTCACATTCGGGGATTCTTCATCCCTCAATACTATTTTTCCTTGTTCAATCAAATTTTCCACAACTTTCTTCAAGGTCCAGCAGTTATCAGTACTATGCCCCTCAGCTCCTGAATGATAATCATAGTGGACACCTCGTTGGTAAGTTGGAGATTCCGGATTCTGCCTGTTTTGGGGAATAGGCTGCAGCAGATCCATCTGGACAAGCTTAGGGAACAGGGTGGAGTAGGGTTCACCGATTGGTGTAACGTTGGGCCTCCTAGTTGGTTCCCGGGGCGAAAGTTATTTTGTGGTGGTCGGGGATTATATTGGTTCTGGTAAGGAGGTTGGTTTCTTTGGAATGGAGGTGGATTTCGGTTGGCTTGTGGTTGCGGTCGGCCGAAAGGTTGAGCATTCATGACCGCATAAGGTGAGGGAGCGTAGGCCATATCATTGTGAGGATAGTAGTGTTGAGGGGTTCTTTCGGAGAACACCAGTCTATGATCCCGATATCTCCTTCCTCCTGACGCTGCCATGACCATTTCTTCTTTCTTTTTTCCTTTGGCCATTCCTCCAGACCCGCCTTGGATGGCTTGGGAGGTCGCTATTATGGCCAACTGGCTCAAGATTCTACCCGTTTTCAGACCATTTTCTACCATTTCCCCGATTTTAGTTGCTTCTGCGAAAGGCTTTCCCATGGCCGACATCATATTCTGGAAATAATCGGGCTCTTGGGCTTGCAGGAAGACAGTGACCATCTCTACCTCATCCATTTGAGGCTTCACTCTTGATGCTTGTTCGCGCCACTTAATGGCATATTCTTTGAAGCTTATTGAGGGCTTTTTCCTTAGATTTGTCAAAGAATTCCTATCCGGTGCAATGTCTATGTTGTACTGAAATTGTCGAACAAAATCTCTGGCAAGATCGTCCCAAATGTGCCATCGAGATATGTCCTGATCCATATACCACTCTGAAACTATGCCGATTAAGCTTTCCCCGAAATATGCCATCAACAATTCTTCTTTGCCACCGGCCCCCCGTAACTGATTGCAATACTTCTTCAAATGAGCAATGGGGTCACCGTGCCCGTCATACTTTTCAAATTTTGGTGTTTTGAACCCTGACGACAAATGTACATGCGGAAACATACACAAATCTATATAAGAGACACTCTTTGGCCCGCTCAAACCTTGCATGTTCTTTAAGCTCTGTTCAAGGCTTCTCATTCTCCTGGCCATCTCATCTTGCTCTGGGGCTTTAGGGGTTTTGTCTTGCCCCGGTGTAAACTCATATGGTGGTGGCTGAGGGTAAGCATATGCGGAGTATGGAGGAAATTCGGGCTGGTAAGTAGGAGTTTGATAAGTGAAGGCCGATGGATCAAACACAGGCCTTGGGACTGCGGGCTGTGTTGTAGCAGAATATGGTGGAGCAGTGAAGATGTTTGGAGCTGTCCCGGGTATGAATGCCTGGGGCCGGACCTCAGAAGTTGCTCACATGAAATGAGCGGATATAGTAGGTTGTCCTTGCGAGACATTCGGGTGGCTGATGGGAATGTTAAAGGTACCCGTTGGTCTTGGGAACAACTCGGGAAATCCAGGGATGACACTCGGGGGTTCTTTTCCAATTGTCCATGCATCCCACATCTCCATTACCCTCAGATGTAAGATTCTGTTTTCTTCGGCCACTGCAGACTCTGAGGCCGGGACGCCCGAGAGTGGGCTATCTTCTGAAATAGGGATTGTTGGCAGGGTCATTTCTGACGACATTTCTGTACTACCTTTGGCTATAGTAAAGTAGTGGTGCGAAGCCAGTTTACCACAAAACCAACCACCTGTTTCTATAAACCTGGAACAGTTAAATGGACTTCTACATGTTTTGCTCGGTTGCATGCGTCATCCCGGCTTTTTTTTGTTTTTCTTTTGTTTTCTCTCACTTTGTTTTCCCTCTGTTTTCCTCATTTTCTGCTTTCCCTTTTCCTTTTGCCATGGTTTTTCCTTTGATTTTTCTTCCACTCTTTTGTTTCTTTTGTTTTTCCTTTATTTTCTTCCCTCTTTTACTTTTCTCTTTACGGTTACGGTCGAATATGATGAGGATTGCCTACGTATCGTGACCCCGCACGAATCAGACCAAGCGTAGTTCGTGAAAATTAAATGCGAAAGATAAAGAAACAATTTTTGGGAGTTTTCAATTTTCATTACTAAAACATTTTTTTACAAACTAAACATTTTTGAAAAGGGAACTAACAGACTAAAAATAAAGCCAAATACAGACTCAAAAACTACTGATGCGAAAAGGAAGCCGACAAACAGACAACAGACTCTAAAACGGAACATACAGACTCGAACTATGAGTACATTAAAGCTTCAAAAATGGGTGCCCGCGCGGCGTCGTTCGGCCTCGCTGCGGGATTAGGTGCGAGATCCCTTTCAAGTTGCTCTAGTTCATACATTGTCCGCTTGACATAAATCATTATGGCTGAAAAGAAGGTAGTGCGGGTCATGTCTTCACACAGTCGACATCTCTTAATGATGGCATGGCCAATAGTCTCAATCTTTTCCCTGGTTCGACCTTTTTCTATGAGCAAACGCCTTATCTGATCATTACGGGACTCCAAAACCTGAGAATCCTGAAGATACTGTCTGTGCAGCTGTTGTATTTCTACTTCCATTCGGGCCAGTAAATCATAGCAGTGTCCACTTTCGGTTTCAAAAGCTTGGGCTTGCTTAGCTGCCTTGTCCTCAAGAGTGATCATTTTTCTTTTCAGATTAGCAATGGTATTTTCATAATCCTTCCTCACCTACTGTAGATACTGTGTGCGCTCTTTTGTTCTTTTTGCCCACTGTGCTTGGAGTTCTGCTATGGTACCCTCGGATTTCTTCAGCTCATCACGGTACTCAACGATTTCCATTTTCAACCCTTTTATCAACCGTTCATCCGACCGACTCTTTTGTTGTTTATCAGCATCTAACCTCATTTGTCGGATCTGGGCCCTGAGCATCTCATTTTCCTGGGCCAACTTCTTTTTATCTCCCTCATTAGCTGCGGCCTGCACGCTGTTTTCAAACTCAAGGTCTCTAATCTTGTGTTTTAACTAGCCTATTTCTGCCGTGTAGCTCTTTTCTTTTGCCAGCCAACCCCATTGTTCCTGTGATGATTCAGTAAAATTCTGGAGATGGGGTCTTTTAGCCGGCCTTTCGTGCTCAAGTTCTCTCCTGTACCAAGCAAGGTATCCTGGCGCCACTTCGCCTTTGACCCGATCCTGCACGCAAGTATCTGCTTTTAAATATTGGCATTCAATCCAGATCTGGCGGACTCTTGCTTCAGGAAACTGTCTGTCACGGCTAATTTCAATTACTTGAGCACTAAGATCTTCCTCCTATGGCATTGTTTGGCATATCCCGAGTTGTCTCAAAACCCGATATGGTACGTAGGGCTGAATGCTCTTGAGTCTCATCAATAGAAAGTGGGTCCTAGCTGCCGGCATATATACGACCTCATCAACGGGAAACCATCCTAGCGTCCACTGTATTTGACTGGCGGTGAGGGTCCGAAAGAATGATGTCCACGCCGTAACTCCCTCAAGTAGATTGACCCCCTTGATTCTTGTGTAGAACTCTTCTATGCAAGTTTTCTTCGAGGAACCATAACTCAAGAGCTGGGAACGGTGGCATAGATGCTCAGTCATCCACATTTGTAGCAACAAGTTACACCCCTCGAAAAAGTTCCCTCTGGCTTTGCAGGCTGTGAGAGCTTGTAAGATATCAGATACTATCATAGGCGCAAGAGTGCTTTCATCTTGAGTGAGCAATGTACTGACGACCCCAACTATTTTCAGATCAATGTTCCCGTCTTTCCTTGGGAACACCAAAAGGCCCAAAAAGGTTATCATAAAAGCCACTCGTCTATGCTCATCCCATTTCTGACGGTTACTTTTGCTGCATAACTTGTTACCCGGATTGTTGAATCCTCCGACATGACCGTATTTGTCGTATATGAAGCGCGGATTACAAAAACCTGCGGCCAGATCTGGATTATGGACCATTCTGGGTATCTTTAATGAATCTAAAAATCGATGTGCAGTGACAGCTATTGGAGCAACCAGCTATTTTTGCCTTAACGGAACTTCAGCATTTCTGATGTACTCGGCTATTTGCTTCAATGTCGGGGTGAGTTCAAATTCGGAAAAGTGGAAGACATTGTGTGCCGGGTCCCAGCAGGTAACCAAAGCTCTTATGATATCCCCCCGAGGCTGGATTTCCAATAAACCCGTAAGACCTTTCGGATATTTCTTGACCTTATCTTGCCCTTCACCACCTAAATCATCCCACCATAGCCGCAACTCGAAAGGGATTTTAGTCATTATTGAAAAAGGTTCATTTTGCATCGTGCTCATTCTGCACATTTATTAAGGTGATTAAGCAAAAAAAAATTCATTTGACTCATCAAATTGACTATTTTTTTTATTTTTCACAGATTAAAAGAAAGATCCGGTCTTCCGAACACGGCCTTTCAGCACTTCGGGAACGAAGATTTTAAGGCTGTGTGAGTCAACTGGTCAAAAATTCAAAAAATGACCAAAAGTGGCCATTTATGCAAAGTCAGTCTTCCGGCGTCCTTTTCGGGAACATTCGACTATTTTTGACAAAACGGCATTACTCGATTTATTTATGACTCTTTTCTTGTTTTTTCAAATTGAAATAAAAGACCCGGTATTGAAAACACGGCCTTTCAGCGCTTCCGGGAGGAAGATTTTAAGGTTGTGCCCGCAAACCATTTAAAAATGACTTAGGGTGGCTGTTCTTGCGAAAACAGCCTTCCGGCGTCCTTTTGGGGACATTCGGCTTATTTTAAGCAAGCATGACATCACCCGACTTATTTATGACAAAAATTAAAATTTTGACATTTTTTTTGGGCTATTTTTGCAAAAGGGAGGTTGGACCCGATGTGGGTTGCCTATGTATCCCACACCCTGTGAGAATCAAACCGGCGTAGTTCGGGAAAATAAACTATTTTTGAAAACAAGACCCTTTTTCCTTTTCTCCTTTTTTTTTGCTTTTTTGAGTAAAACAAACTATAAAAATATATATATATTTTTTTAAATTTCGGCAGAGTTTCGATAGCATTCGGCCATTGGTTTTCTAAAAGTAGGCAGTCAACTCTCTACACTGTTATTTCTCTCTTCTTCTTTTTTCAATTTTCCTGATATTCAGAATCCGGTCAGCATGCAGGCCCGAAACAAATAAATGCGCGGAAAACAAATAGGATGCATCAGGATGGTCTTTTTCATTTCAGGTTGCTAGTCCTAGACGGACCCAACCCCTGTGTTGAGTCCCCTAAGTCAAATGCAACATGATGCAAATAAGAGTTCCTACTAGGGCTCCGGCATGAAGTCACGTTATTCTAGGTTCAAAGTCTAGGTATTTGTTATAGACTGTGTACCCGAGCGGACAACTCGAGTCGAGGAGGGGGCAACGTACCAGGGACCCGTGAGATCGTCTGGCTTTGTAACTTGTCCGGCCTCTTTCTTATTTCAGGGTATGACACTAACGGAATAGGGAGTCTCAACCAGTAAGCACATCCCCGGAGGTGAGAAGAGAAGGTTTTCGGTACAGTTTATATACAGTTCAGATAATATCAAAGTGGTAAAGCATTTAGCACATTTAGCATGAAATATGTAGAAAAATCAGATAAATCCAAACATAACAATTATTCTAAGCTCGAATTCTTAAACCCTGAACCAGAGATTCTGGGTTCGTTCCCCAACAGAGTCGCCAGAGCTGTCACGCCTCCTTTTTCACTACACCCGCGAAGAAAGGAGTTTTTCCAATTAAAGGACAATCGGAACGGGATATATTATTATTTGTTCAGAGTCGCCACTTGGGAGACTAATGGTGTTCCAAGACACCGGTTGAATCCCGAACCGAGAAAAGATATGACTCTGTTAACAGTCCACGAACCAGAAATCCGAGTAAGGAATTTTGTTAACCCGGGAGAAGGTGTTAGGCATTCCCGAGTTCCGTGGTTCTAGCACGGTCGCTTAACTGTCATGTTTGATTTTATCTGATTTCAAAACATGTTCTAGGTTATGTGCTTTTTAATTGTAAACCGCTTTCATATTTATTTTTAATGAGAATTTCAACGTCATGAAAATGCGTCTCGAACCACGTCACATCAATGCACCCGTGGTGGTTGACACATTTCGACTCCGTTGAGATTCGGATTTGGGTCACATAAATGCGCACCCAATTTTAAGAAGGTAATATTATTAAATGACGGTCCTAAGGTGACTAGCGTATTATTATCTTTGTGAGAGGCCATGGAATTTGCTAAACGGCACGTCCCGAGGTCTAAAATATTTTTATCTTGATTAAGAGGGTCATGCAATATAAAATTTTGTTTAGCGCGGCACACCTCATTTTTATTTTAAAAGGTCAACCTAAAGCAACTACAATTTTCTATTATGTATTGTCTCTAAAAAGAAGAAAAGACCCTAATTAACTTAACGTTTCCAATCAGTTAAACATTTAAAAACGCTTGGGCTTCAGAAACCAATCCAAAAGAGATGGTATCCAATTTGGCGTTAAGTTGGCCAAACGCAGGCCTTTGCCCAGGCCTGAATGTGAAATGAATCACACCCAGATCTGTGCCATGCCTTAAAAAAGTGCTGAGGCCCACTTAAAATGTTAGAGCAGGTCCAAACTAATCCACCTTAACCAAATTTCATAGCTACTGGGTCAGATTAGTACTGTACCCCTTGATCCTTTATAACAATAAAACAATGCAACCACATTCCAAATAAACAAGTACTGTGTATTAAATTCAAATTCCCATATTCAGATTAATGGATTGCTATATTACTTCAGAAGCCATGATTGAACTAAAGTAATTACTAACTGAGTTGAAATATTGAATTTAAACAATCAACGTTGACGAATTAAACACTATTTCATTTATTGACCTAAGTTTACCATTTCCAATGCATTTTAACGTTTTAGGTCTAAACTGATGCTATTTCATTATCAATTAATTACGCAAATCACAACCATTACACGACTACGATCACAAATTGACGACAAACAGCCCAAATGCCAAACTCAGACGCCTATTTTCTGTTTTTAGAACTAGATTACTAAAGTTAATCCAAGTTTATAACACTTCCTGTTTTAATATTAAACTAATACAAGCATTTAACTAAGGTAGACTAAACTAATGTCTAAATAGACAAACATAGCCAAAAAGTCCACAGTCTATTATAGTCCAAATCCATTACAAGTAAGCATCATACAGTGTGAAACAACTAAAATTTGCAATAAAACTAGGTGACAACTTTATTTCATTCCTTCAACTTTGAGATCTACATCAGCTTGGAACCAGAAAGTGTACATGGAAGAGTGTTGAAAATTCAGAAAATGGAGTATCAGCAGCAGTAATGAGCAAGCAACAACAATTAAAATCCAACCAGCACAGGGTCAGATTCGAGCTTAAACAGCCTCAATAAACCAGAGGTGGAGGAAAATGGGGTAACGCCAATGAAACGTTAGAAACAAATTCAATCGAACCTAGTGAGCTTGCAATTAAAACCATGACTGTTTTTGAGATTTCAGTAACCAAAAATAAACCGAACAGCTTGAACAAAACCCAAAATGGCTGGAAATTGAATCTAGAGATACTAGGGAACTCGGATTAAACTAACTTGCAACCAAACTTAAAAACCTTTCAAAGAAACAGTTTTTTTGGAGTTTTCTGTGATGCTTTACTATTTTTTTGGTTTTTGAAGATTTGGAGTTTTGAAATTCAAATTTCAGTTGGGAAACTTGGAGAATACTTTAGAAAGAATTTTTCAGATCTGTAATGCTCTCCCCCCTTCAACAAGGTAGAAATGACTGTCTTTTATAGGCAAAGTTAAAGGGATGTTTCCTAAATTTCATTTACACCCTTAGTCCCTCTTTAAGATTTTCAGTTTTACTTATTTGTCCCTTATTTTCTGACTTGTTACTCAAGTTACTACACTAAATTTACTGAAATCTACACTAAAGTCCTATTCTAGAAGATTCTAGAGAATTCTAGTGTTAACTACAACATTCTTGTGCAATTCTAAATACCAAAATACCCTTGCATTTGTTTGGAAATTGCAGATCCTATACTAGTTGACCCCAACCCATTTTTACTGGCCATGATTAACTAAAATGGTCTAAACTATTCAGCTATAACCAAAATGATTCCAAAAATTCTAAGATTGAATCCAACTAATGCTAATTAAGACTTAAAATTAATCCTAAATCACACTACTATCCGGTTATCAACTAACAATAGACTAGTTACATTAAACAAAAAATGAATCATCAAAAAACAAGAACTAACACTTGAATTAACTAATCAAAACCAATGAAACAGGGTCAACCCTGAACTAAACCAAAAACCAGAAAACTAAACTAACAATCAACAAAGCAGGATCAACCATGAACATATATCAATTAATGACCAATTTATAAATTAAAAACTGACCTATTACAAGTTAAACTAACCTAATATGAATATGAACAAACCTAAATCATGCATGACTAGATTCGAGCGGATTGGTGGTGGAATCAAGAGGTAAAGCTATACTAGAAGCGTGAGTTGAGTTTGGAGCATTCGAGGTAAGTGTTTGTTCTAACTTTGGCTTGAGGGAATAGGATTAGGATGATATTTGCTACTTGCTAATGTGAAGTACGGTGTATAGGCATGGTGACGGTTATCTATGCACCGGAGTCTAGCATGACCGTGAGTCTTGATTGCTTTTAATTCGAATAATGTGACACAAGCTCCTTGTTTATTTGATAAGTTTCATATAATGTGAACGATTGAGGAAGAATGATTTGAAAGGAGAATGTGTTGTGAATACTCCCTTGCCGGGATGTGTAGACTGATATATATATTCTCCCTTGTCGGAATATTTTGGGCTGTTAGTTGTACCCTTGTCGGGTTAAAGGTATTGAGTTGTTATTCTCCCCTGAAGGGGTTTACTATATGAAGTCAGATATTATGAACTATATTATGGGATCGTGTGGCACGCCGTCCACTTATATATGATATTATGGGATCATGTGGCACGCCATCCACTTATATATGATATGAATTGGGATCGTGTGGCACGCCGTCCACTTGGTTATTGGCCTCCGTTGCCGGTGACATATTGTGCACTATGATAAAGATGAAATGGGAACGGGTGGTACGCCTACCACGTGGTATATGGAAATAGGGATCGTGTGGCACGCCGTCCACTTATATATGATATTATGGGATCGTGTGGCACGCCGTCCACTTATATATGATATGAATTGGGATCGTGTGGCACACCGTCCACTTGGTTATTGGCCTCCATTGCCGGTGACATATTGTGCACTGTGATAAAGATGAACTGAAGGGGTCTACTATAAGAAGTCAGATATTATGAACTATATTATGGGATCGTGTGGCACGCCGTCCACTTATATATGATATTATGGGATCGTGTGGCACGTCATCCACTTATATATGATATGAATTGGGATCGTGTGGCACGCCGTCCACTTGGTTATTGGCCTCCGTTGCCGGTGACATATTGTGCACTGTGATAAAGATGAAATGGGAACGGGTGGTACGCCTACCACGTGGTATATGGAAATAGGGATCGTGTGGCACGCCGTCCACCTATATATTGTTAAAAGGGATCGTGTGGCACGCCGTCCACCTATATATTGTTAAAAGGGATCGTGTGGCACGCCGTCCACTTATATACTATATTATGGGATCGTGTGGCACGCCGTCCACTTAAATATGATATTATGGGATCGTGTGGCACACCGTCCACTATATATATATATATATATATATATATATATATATATATATCATGGAAACCGGAGTTTCTTCTGTTTATTTTCGATATTTCATTTTTATCTGTTACTCCCCGATAACATGTCCCCTCCCAGTTTTACTTTGTATTATCTTGTTATTGTTTTCTTGCACTTGTATATATATCTGTACAGGTTAATTGTGGTAGGTCCTGTTTAGCCTCGCCACTACTTCGCCGGGGTTAGGCCAGGCACTTACCAGCACATGGGGTCGGTTGTGCTGATGCTACACTCTGTGCATTTTTGTGCACAGATCAGGGAGCAGCTTACGGACCACAGCAGTAGGACTTCTGGGAGCTATCTTCAGTCCAGGGACTCTCGAGGTAGCCTAGCTGGCGTTCGCAGGCCGAAGTCCCTTTCCATGTTTTTCGTTTGTTCATCTTGTTTCAGACAGACATGATGTATTTCCTTTCAGACATTGTTTGTAGTATTCTGTAGTAGTCCATGAGCTAGTGACACCAGACCTTGGGTAGTGATGTGTATTAAACTTCCGCACTTTTGGTTTTCAGTTGCTTTAGATTTAAAGTCTTCCGCTTAAATTTTGTCTCGTTTATTATATTGTTTGAAAGAAAGCAGGAAATGTGTTTTAAATATTTGGCTTGCCTAGCTCCGATAGTAGGAACCATCACGACACCCGATGGTGGGAAATCCAGGTCGTGACATGCAAAGGTCAGGTCGGCACTGGAGGAAGAGCAGATGAACAAATTTTTCGTCACGGCCTAGGATCCGTAATACTATGAAAGGTTAATGGTCATCAAAAATCACAAGTTCTCTGACATCATCAAACTCGGGGAAAGGATTGAAGAAGGGATCAAGAGTGGGATGGTAACCAATTTTGAGGCATTGCAGGCTACGAACAAAGCATTACAATCAGGGGGTATATTAAAGAAGAAAGAAGTAGGGGTAGCGATGGTGGCCCAAGGTCCAAAATCTTCACTCACATACCAAAAACCTCCACCCACATACCAACCTTTACCTCCTAGATATTCTCAACCCGCTACCGTCTATCACACTTATAACATCCAGCCAACCTATTACCATTCACCTCCAACCCGTCAAAACTATCAAAAACCCAGACCTAATATTGATCGCAGGCCGCCCAAACAATACACCCATATTGCTGAGCCCATCGACCAACTATATGAAAGATTGAAGGCTGCCGGATATGTCACCCCTATTCCCGCTCTCGCCATGGAAAACTCCTCTCAATGGGTTAACCCGAACAAAATATGCGCGTACCATTCCGGCATGAAAGGGCATATTATTGATGAATGCCGCACTCTGAAAGATAAGATTCAGACTCTGATTGATACTAAAGTCATACAAGCAAAGGAAGCTACACCAAATGTCCGCAATAATCCCCTCCCAGATAATAGGGGTGAAGGAGTAAATGTGATAGAAATTGATGAAGAATGGGATCCTGAAGGGTCGTTTGGGCTTTTCTGGAAGGTGACAACCCTAAACCTGTAGTCACACTCACTCCTATTATGGTACAAATACACCCATCGGTCGAAGTTGATGTAGCCGCATCAGCCTCGTTTGAAATTGAAGTAACAACACCTGCGACTACACCTACTCCATTTGAAGTAGAAGTAGCCACACCCTTCACTGTGGTGGTAGCATCCACACCACCCTTTCAATTCCAATGCCATACCCTGGGATTATGTTTTCGAAGCTAGCAGAAAAGGAAAAGTAAAAATGGAAGAGTTTGGTATTGCACAAGGGATGACCAGAACTAGAAGGATCTATACACCCGAAAATTTGGGGGGAACAAGCAAGGAAGCTACTACCAAACAACCCGTCATTGAAACTGGTCCAGATGATATCTAGGGGAAAGTACAGGCAAGAGAATACTCTATCGTTGATCATCTGAACAAGACGCCCGCCTAGATATCCATCTTGTCGCCACTGCAAAATTCTGAGGTGCATAGGAATGCTCTGATGAAGGTATTGAATGAAGCTTATGTTCCTAAGACATCACTAGTGGAGAGATGGCCAACATGGTAGGGCAAGTATTGGAAAGCCACAAGATCACCTTTCACGAAGATGAACTACCACCTGAAGGATTAAGTCACAACAGGGCACTGCATATCACAGTACAATTTGAGGACAAATTCATCGCCAGAGTCTTAATAGATGGGGGTTCAAGCCTCAACATTTGTCCATTGACTACTCTGAAAAGGTTGGGTAAAGATTTCCATGAGATACGAGTAGGGAGTATGAATGTAAAAGCATTTGATGGGTCTTAAAGGGCCACGATTGGTGAAATAAACCTTTGTTTACAAATGGGCCCGACTTGGTTCGATGTTGAGTTTCAAGTATTAGACATATCTGCTACGTACAATCTCTTACTGGGATGACCTTGGATACATGCCACTAGAGCTTTGGCTTCTATGTTACACCAGGCCGTGAAGTTCAAATGGAACCATCAGAAGGTAATCATTCACGGTGACAGAAGTAATCCCATTTACACCAGTCAAACTGTCCCGGTTGTCGAGAATAGAAGAAAGTTGAGTGGAGAAACTTATCATCACATCAAGCGTCTCAATGCAATTGAGAAAGATAAATGGTGGATCAGCAAAATAGAAACCATACTGGCATGGTCAAGGTATGAGCCCGACAAAGAGCTTGGGAAGAAAATCCAGGGCATTACCAAATCGATACATTTGAAACGTCATGGTACAACTTTTGGGCTTGGATATCAGTATACATGGCAAGAATATGATGATTGATCACCCACATGGCGTGGTCCCTATTACCCTCTCGAGCAGCCAGTGCCGCATCTGAGTTAGACCTTTCACCAGGCCGACACAATATGTGGATCTGAAGAGGAGGATGCTTTGGCTGGGCTAAGGAACCTGTTTCTAGAAGACGAAGATATGGATTGCAATGTGATAGTTGAGGAGGAGGAGGAAGAAGGCCTTACTATTCAGGCGGTGAAGAAGGGAGCATTTCTCAGGAACTGGACCGCCACACCATCAAGGGCTAGACGAGTCCCGGGGTAGCATGGCTACTAATGTTATTTGAAAAAACAAGTCTTCTTGAGCATTTGGTTTTTAAAATATCTTTCTTTAAGTATTTTTGTTTTGAAAACATTGTTTTGAAGTCATTCAGACGATATTTTGTTTAACATTTTAGCGTTTATCAAATAATTTGATGTTTTATTATTGTTATCTTTGATATATTTCTTCTACAACATTACTATTTCTTACCTTGATGAACTAACGAATGTGACATGTAATGAGACAACACAACATAAGAACAGTGACTTGGAAGAATAGGATGAGATACTTGAGGAAGTTATCAGAGAAGTTGAGAATTTTGAGAACAACCCTAAGTCCAACCTGGACGAAACCGAGGCAATCAATTTGGGAGATTCTGAAACCATCAAAGAAACTCGTATAAGTATTCACCTATCACCATCTAAGAAGAAAGAATATACTCGTTTCCTGAAAGAATATGAGAATGTTTTTGCATGGTCTTATGATGATATGACCGGCCTGAACACATCCATAGTGGCTCATAAGTTGCCTACCCATCCAATGTGTCCGTCAGTGAAACGGAAACTCAGAAAGTTCACACTAGACATGAGCCTAAAAATCAAGAAAGAAGTCACTAAGCAGATTAAAGCCAAAGTCCTCAGGGTAGTTGAGTACCCAACCTGGTTGGCCAACATCGTACCGGTTTCGAAGAAAGATGGGAAAGTTAGGGTGTGTGTTGACTATCGGGATTTAAATAGAGCAAGTCCCAAGGACGATTAACTGAACTACGCTTGACCTGATTCCCGTTTAAGAGGGGATATGTAGGTAGCCCTATGGGTTCGGTCACATCTTAATAAAATCTTCATTTTCCTAGAACCAGAAACTGGGGTAGAATTTTGAGGAGGACCCTCAAAATTCCGGAGCAAGTCTAGCCGACGTCATCATGTGTATGATATTCAGAAAATCGGTAAAGTAACTGGGGCAAAATTTTGAGAAGGATTCTCAAAATTCCGGAACAGATCCAACAAACTTCGCTACATGCAGAATGGACGAAGGATCATTTACTGAACTAGGGCAAATTCTAACGCAAAGAAAACCGCAATGTCTCTAAAGTGTCGCAGTCATTAGTTCATCTAATTTACTTGATATTATATACCATTATGTTTTCTAAAATAACTCTATTTCATCAAATAAGTGCATATTTTTCGAAAACTCTATTTCTATGGCTGCCAGGTGTTACCCAGGGCAACTCAAACAAGATTTCTAGAGCAAAGCAAAGCAAAACAAGCAGACAAAGGCACGAACCAACCTTCCCTACAAAACTCACAATTTTTCTTTGGATGCAGGAATGAGGAATAACTACAAGTACGTGCTCCTTAAAATCATTACCTTCATAACAACCGGACCGCCAAGCGCAAATATATCTCCAGCTAAGAAATATTCTGCTCCTATTTGCTATTTGCCCATTGCATGAGACTAAGCACTGTCTCCTCCTTTTGCATGAATCTAAGCCCTGCCTCCCTATTTGCATAAGGCTAAGCATTGCCTTCTCTTTGCATAAGACTAAGCCCTGTCTCAAATCTTGCATAAGGTTAAGCCCTGCCTCACTATTTGCATAAGGCTAAGCATTGCCCTTTCTTTGCATGAGACTAAGCCCTGTCTCAAATCTTGCATGAGGCTAAGCTCTGCTTCCCTATCTGCATAAGGCTAAGCATTGACTTCTCTTTGCATGAGACTAAGCCCTGTCTCAAATCTTGCATGAGGCTAAACCTTGCATCCCTATTTGCATAAGGCTAAGCATTTCCTTCTCTTTGCATGAGACTAAGCCCTGTCTCAAATCTTACATGAGGCTAAGCCCTACCTCCATATCTGCATAAGGCTAAGCATTGCCTTCCCTTTGCATGAGACTAAGCCCTGTCTAAAATCTTGCATGAGGCTAAGCCCTACCTCCATATTTGCATAAGGCTAAGCATTGCTTTCTCCTTGTATGAGACTAAGCCCTGTCTCAAAACTTGCATGAGGCTAAACCTTGCCTCCCCATTTGCATAAGGCTAAGCATTGCCTTCTCTTTGCATGAGACTAAGCCCTGTCTCAAATCTGGTATAAGGCTAAGCCATGCCTCTCTATTTGCATCAGGCTAAGCGCTGCCTTCTCTTCGCATAGACAAATCTTTCATGAGGCTAAGCCCTGCCTCCCTATTTGTATAAGGCTAAGAATTACCTTCTCTTTGCATGAGACTAAGCCTTACCTCCTCTATTTGCATGAGGTTAAGCCCTGCCTTCCAATTGCATAAGGCTAAGCTCTGCCTTTCTTTGTCCAATGACCGGACATTACCCTATTTGAAACTTAGTACCATCTTGCCTTTTCGGGGCTAAGCTCTGTCCCGATCCTATACAAGACTAAGCTCTGTCTTGTTTTGCTCTTATGCATCACCATGTCTCTATCCAAAGGAGTCATAGTCCGAAGGCATCATCCTCATAGCCTAAAGACACCATGTCATGGCCTGAGGATCTCTCAATATTGCACATTATTATTCAAAGGCGTCATGGTTCGTAGGAACCATTCTCATGGCCCGAGAGCATCATCTCATGGCCTGCGAATCCTTTATCTCATGATTCATAGCCCAGGACGTCATGGTCTAAGGATGTCATCCCCACTATCCAAAGACAATCTTCATGGTCCAAAGGGAATTTGCATCATGCTTAACTTCTCGTAATAATCCATATATATTTGCATGCATCGTGTTTTAAATTTTGCAGGTAATTTAGAAGTTAACCGTTCTTCAAACAGGAGCAACCTTCGCTCCGGTTTCCGCTCATACCATTCATACCCGATCATCATTTCCGGACGTAACCGACTTCCCCATCAATTACTCGCCTTTACTCTATGACCATTCCAATATCTTCCCTGTGATACATCCGTTACACTTCAGATTCACATTCATAACTACGCATAAACCCATCTGATACTATCCTTCCCAAAAGAACCCTTTCCAAAACATACGACTATTCCTATAACAATTCCATCGGTTTCATTCACCGTTGGGTCCATAACTACACATGGCCTGATTCCTGTAAAATCAGGGATATGTAGGTAGCTTAGAGACCAGGGTGCGGCCTATATTTTTCAAAACACCCAATTCGGTCAAAATCGGCCATCATTTCTTTACCCGACAACTCTTTCATCCTTCCCGGATAAAGAGGGGCAGCTGTTGATACCCAATTTTTCCCTCATATATTTCAAATATGCATATACCTTCAAATAGTGCACGAGCATCACCAAGTATTTTTCCATAATTTTCTATAATTTTTAAAGGCTTCTAATCAATTTATTCTTGTATTTTTTGTATAAATAATTATTAATTGCATCACAAATAATTTTATAATAATTTATTATCTAATTTTTCATCATTTATATCCATATTAAGCTTTAAATGTTTTTATGTATAATTATATTTGCTTCTTTAGGCTAAAATTATAATATTTTGCAATAATAGCACATATACGCATAATTACATTATTCATACAAAAAAATGACTTTTTATATTTTTATAGTGTTAAGTAGTCATTTTAAATCATTTTCATGCACAAATAATATTTTTATTATTTATTAATTATTTTTATAAATTATTTTACTGATTTAATTGGGTATTTAAAATCTAGCCTTTAACCTAATTAATTTTGTACCTAGCCCACTACCCATTACCCTGGCTCAGTAACCTAACCTAATAACCCCATATCCAATAACCATACCCGTTCAAACCCAGACCCATAACCGTTTAAAACCCTAACCCAATTCCCTCTTTAAAATCCCAGCCGTTGATATCAGAAGATCAACGACTCCTAACACCCCAACCCCTTTTAATTATACCAACCCTCTCTAACCCTAACCCATTTTTCACCTACCCGTCGCCTCAAACGCTCTCGTCTCCCTCCTCTTTCTCTTCTAAAACCCTAGCGTCGCACTCCTATTTCCCCCTTGATTCCTACCCAGAAATGGAATCATTTGGTTTTATCTGGCCCCATTTCTTTACTGGCTACTCATTTTTTGTGTTACTTAACTTGCTTGCCTCAAATGGCAAGTAGATTCTGTGGAGATCGAACCAAGGTTAGTTTAAACCTCCAACTTCATGTTGTTTCCATCTATGTTCATCAGATTTCCTATGTGAGTACGAATATTTTCATATCTTCCACCGATTCGTACCTAACCTAAAGTTAGGGTTTTCAGATCTTTGATTCGAGCCAGATTTGGTTCAACTTTAATTTGTTTTAATGTTATTTTTTGTCTATATTCACTTTTGTTACTTATTAATCTGCCTTTTTTTGTTAAATCTTTTACTTACCTAAACTAGGGTTTTAACCTTCTTTAATCGAACCAGATTTGGTTCAAATGTTATGTTTTCTTTAATAACTCTCTGTCTATGTTCTTTATTAAAACAAACGATCCTTTGCCTTTATTGCTCTATCAATTTGTGTTTACTTAAAATTAGGGTTTTTCAGATCTTAGTTGATTATGTTATATTTTAAAACTCCTGTCTAGGTTCATTATGTGATATTGTGCTGATTTTATGGTTTGCCTTTGAATATTCTCTTGTCTACCTTATTTTACTCCGCTGATTTTGTGGTGTCACGACCCTGGTTTGCCCTTCGTGAACCATCATGACGGCACCTAGTCTCTACGACTAGGTAAGCCTAATTTGCGGAAGAAAAACCAAAATTTGCGGAAGTAAATAATTTAAAACAGAAATAAAGTAGTAACAGTGTTTATGTACCGCTCGACTTACACCATGTTTAACTCTCAATACCAATACATAAATCCAAGACCCGAAAACCCATGAATCACAAGCTAAGATCAATAGTACATAACTCTAACTCCGGAATATCTAATAAGAATAGAAAAATACAGAAGGGCTCAATACTAAAAGCAGGAATAAAAAGGGACTTCTTGGTCTGCGGACGTGGAAGATGTACCTCGAAGTCTCTAGAGCAGTCGCCTCCTCAAAGATGATAGGCCTGAATAGCGGTACCTGGATCTGCACATGAAAAACATGCGCAGAAGAGGCCTGAGTAGACCACAGAGTTACTCAGTAAGTGCCAAGCCTAACCTCGGTTGGGTAGTGACGAGGAAGGTCAGGGTCCTACTGAGATTAAATAATTATAAAGATGACATGATAAGATAAGCAGTACAATTGAGGATCTACAGTAAAAATCTACATAGGATAATAAGAGTACAATAACGGAAACAGAGATGAAGGCAAATCATAAGGAAGTAACCGAGGATCTCTCAGTATCCCGAGGATCTCTTAGTACCCTCAATATATATGCCAGGGATCTCTTGGTATCCCGAGGATCTCTCGGTATCCTCAATATATGCTAGGGATCTCTTGGTATCCCGAGGATCTCTCGGTATCCTCAATATATGCTAGGGATCTCTTGGTATCCTCAATATATGCTAGGGATCTCTTGGTATCCTCAATATATGTGCCAGGAATCTCTTGGTATCCCGCACCTCAGTCTAGATCATAAATACGTACAGGGGATCTCCGGGGATGCCATCCCGCAGTCCCAAATTAAAAACACATAGAAGCAACACAAGAATACTCAATTAAATGCAAATTTCATACCAAGTAAATAGTTAATTCTAGCCTAACATGCTTCACGTAATGCAATTAAAGCAGTTTAAGAAAATAGGCAATTAAGTCAACTAAACATGCTTTTCTAAACTACAACAGGCTAAATTCGCAAGTAGAATAAAGCAGGAAAAAAATGAGCTCAATTGAAATACTTAAAGTAAAACCGGATTTTCAAAAATTAGCTCAAGTATGCACTCGTCACCTCACGTACAAGGCATTTCAATTACCAAATATATCATATCCTAAGGGGAAGGTCCCCCACACAAGGTTATACAAGCCACTTACCTCGAACTGACTCAAAACCAACCCGACACCACGTCTTTGCCATGAGTACTCGACTCCAAATAGCCCAAATCTATTCAATTCAATTGCATATTGTAAATAACACTTCAAGTAACTGATTCTACAATTAAAGTCTAAGCTAATATGCGAATTATATAAAATGACCAAAACGCCCCTCGGGCCCATATCTCGAAATCGGGTGAAATTTACATTATCAGAAAATCTTGTACTCCCATGAGTCTATTCATAATAAGAACACTGAAATCGGAGTCCAAATGACCCCTCAAATCCTTATTTAAAGGCCTCTTAAACTCAAGCCCTAATTACCCATTTTCCCCAAATTTCTCACCACTAATTAGGTCTTTAATCACATAAAAATGAGTTATGAAGTCAAGGACGTTACCTCCAAGTGATTCCCCTTTGTTTTTCTCAAAAATCTCTCTCAAAAGCTTCAAACCCGGATGAACATGGTGAAAGAATGGCTCAAAATCGCAAAGGCAACTATTTATATGTTCTGCCCAGCGATTCCCGCATTTGCGTCCCTGGGACCGTATATATGGTCCCGCTTCTGCGGAAACTACATCGCATCTGTGACTTTCATTTAAATGCCAGACTCCGCATCTGCGGAACTCTAACCGCAGGAGCGGTTGCGCTTCTGCGAAGATTTCACCGCATCTACGGTTCCTGAGGAATTCTCAAATTCCGCTTCTGTGGTCTCTACATTGCTTCTGCGGCTCCGCATCTGCGATCCCCAAACCGCAGATGCGAAAATACCAGAAGCAGCAAAAAAATACAGCAGCTGCAACATTTCCTCAAACTTCTCGTTAACCATCCGAAATCACCCCGAGGCCCCCGGGACCTCAACTAAAGGCACAAACATAACCTAATACCTTATTCAAACTTGTACCAATTCTTAAAACACCTAAAACAACATCAAAACCTCGAATTAACCATGGATTTAAGCCTAGGAACTCAAAAATTCTCAAAATACGCTTTCGATCAAAAAGTCTACCAAACCTCGTCCGAATGACCTAATATTTTGCACACACGTCACATTCAACACTATGGAGCTACTGCAACTTCCGAAATTCCATTCCGACCCTCGGATCAAAATCTCACTATCGGACCGAAAACTTCAAAAATTCAACTTCCGGCATTTCAAGTCTAAATTAGCTACAGACCTCCAAAACACACTCCGAACACGCTCCTAACCCCGAAATCACCCAACAGAGCAAACAAAACCATCGGATTTCCATTCTGAGGCCGTCTTCATACTTTTTCGACTACGGTCAACTTTCCAACACTTAAGCTCTCATTTAGGGACTAAGTGTCCCAAAACTCTCCGAAACTCAAAACCGAACATCCCGGCAAATAGAAATAGCAAAAATAATCTTGGGGATAGCAGTTAACAGGGGATCGGGGCATTAATTCTTAAGACGACCGACCGGGTCGTCACATACGGTTTACCCAAAAATTAGGGTTTTGAAATCTTTTACTGAGATTTTAATCTTTCCTTTCTTGTATGGTACTGATGTTTCCTTATTTTACTCGATTTACCCTGTTCTCATTATTTCTTTACCTTAGTTGATCCGACATTTGACTGTTTATTGATTATGTATAATACCTACCTTATCTAAGTAGTACTTACCTAATTACACGTTGTTATATCCTGCTAATTGATTGAACTCGACTTCAAATTGATTCTAGAATTATTTTCATTCCTTATGTGTGTATGTTTGATTTATTCCCTTATTTGTCTGTCTAATTGAACACTATTTAAACCCTTTCCCCTCTTCTCTTTAGGACAGACTCGAACTCTCATACTCTCACCAAATCTTGGTTTTTCACTCTGATTCTTGCTTATTGTTTTTGGTTTTGGCCGACTGAAAGCCGAGGCCAAGTTATTCTGGAAATTAAGTGTTGTGGAATATTTACTTTCTTTTTTACTTAACTGGTATGCCCTAATCCTTTGTAATTTCATTCTCTATGCTTTGTTTGACTAGCATGTTTCAATTCCAAGGATGATTCTGTCATTTTTATGTGATTCTATGATCTCATCTAGTCCTATGAGTGACATTATTAACTTAGGATTAAGTTATTTTGAATAATACGAATCTTCTTATAAGTTAGCCTAATGTCTAAATTTGTTTCATGCACTATCTGTTAATCTTACACTTGTTCGCAACTTAGTATCCCTATAATACTATTAGTATGAAATTGGTTCATTAATCCTAACTCTACAGATTTTCGTATGGTTACTTAATTTATGTGTCTGGCCAACTTAACTGTTTTGCCTAATTGCTTATGTGATTATCCTAGGTACTAGCATGAATATTTTGCTTATCCAGACTTTTAACTTACTTGAACTATGTGTTTGAGCATAACCTTTTTTGGTGTAGTTCTGCCTGCAAATCTGTGTTCTAAACCTTGTTTTTCTTAAATCAAACTGTTTTAAAACCCCCCCCCTACCTCTTTTATGTACTAATTTTAAAAACCCCACTCTTAGTCCCTTAGTTTCCCAACCACTCCAGTGTGGGCACTGCTCAGGATCCACGCAAGACTCCTGTAAACTCTAACATATTGGAGACTGGTTTTCTAATCTCTTATGAGCTATCTTCTGAATGTATGGTTCTGGTGTGAGCATTGCCTTGGGTCCCTAAGGCCCTTGGGAACTTTGACACACTAGAAACCTGGATCTAATGTGCTATGGATGAATCCCTATGTTGTGCCTCAAAGTTGTTATGTTGGAAGGCCTGATTCCCAGGTTTATTTGGGCCTAATGAAGGCTCCCTATAGTGTCTCATTAATATTATGTAATTAATTTGCTATTTCGGTCTATAATAACTTTGTAATAACAAATTTGGGGGATATTTGGTAAAGCTGGGGGTTTTTCTTATTTTCTTTTGCTAAACTGGGTAGAAATCCTGCCTATAGGATTTAGTTATATTGTCAATTCTGTTCATTTGTTAAAACCTGTATGAATTCTATTCTATGCTTAGAAATTCTGCTTATAGGATTTTCATTGATGGGGTTAATTCTGTGTTTGCATATTAGAAGTCCTGCCTATAGGGTTGGCATTAAAATGCATATTAAAAATCCTGCTCATAGGATCTATCAATCCAACAAATGTGCATTAGCAATCATGCCTATAGGACCTCGATGTTTAATTTGATCGATTTTCTGGCAATCTATTATTACACCCCATATTTTCGTACGTGAAAGTACGCCATAAGTGAATTGATGAAAGCTCGGAAATGAGATATTGCATCCCGTATTTTTCGTACGTTAAAGTTTCGTCGTAAGTTAATCGACGCAAGTTCGGGACAAAGATTATTTGGAGATTATAAGGATTATGCTATTCCACAAATGATTAGTAAATTCGTGAAGGTGAAAGGGGGAGCAAGTCAAAGAAAATAAATTTTGTTCAAGTTTGGTATTTTGGGGTAAAATACGGCCCGAGATAAAATACCCGGTATTTGTGGACTAGTACCATACAAGGTACCACGTGGTCATGATAGCAAGGTGTATTAAAAGTAAGTAGTAATTTAAGTAAGTTGAGATAATTCTTAATTATGTGGATAATTGGGAATTAATGATTTTTGGTGGGAGATTAGCTAATTAGTTACAACAATTGAATAAGTCTAACCCTCCCCCCTAACGTGGCTGCCCAAAAGGGCCTTGGCGATGAGTATTAACTCACACAAAAAGGTGGCAAACTTTGGAGGGGGTCTTTGCTAAGTCATCACCTAGTGGGGCCCACACCCACTAAGGTAAGACTTCCTAAATTCAACTAAATCCATACAAGAATGTGATCATTTTCATAAAGAAAGTGTACTGAATTTCACAGAATAATTAAGTCAAAATCTTCTAGTCTAATTCACAAAGAGATGGAAAAACAGTAAGGTTTAACTTCAACAAATTCATGAAAGACTTCTCAAATTCCACAAAATTCATATGAGATTAGGATAAAATAAACAAAAAGAGATAAATTTATCTTCATAGCAAAGTAAAGTGCTCCAGCAAACTCCTACAAGTGATGGCAATATGATTTTGGTTCAAAAAGAATTTCAAACGATGTTATACTGCGTAATAGCATCAGGATTTGCAATTCTAAGGGAGCACGGTATAATCTTTCTCAAAAATATCACACAGATTTGTTTTCCTCCTTCGATCCGCCGTGACATATTTTTGCAAAAGACATGTGTTAGAGGGATTGCCAAGAGAATTGGTTCAGGTATGTTAAGGCTATCCCTTCTTTCTTTTGTCATGATCTATACGACACAAACGAAAAAAGCAAATACACAATTTCCATAAATGACTCTATTCATAGAAATACTAGAGATGCTTATGTTCTTGATTCTCCATGTGTCATATTATTCTATCATCTGTTCATAGGTCTCAGAAAATATGTAAGTTGATAAAGTTTATTTCATGATATTAATCAAAGGCAAAATGGTCTTATGACACTCCGAAATTTTTTATTGACGTACTTCTCATGCATTGCATTCATTTACATTGACACACACACACACACACACACACACACACACACACACACACACACACACACACACACACACACACACACACACACACATATATATATATATATATATATATATATATATATATATATATATATATATATATTACGGTGTTATATACACACAATCACTTGATCAGCTAATATACGTTGATGATTTTGCCCACAGTGGCCGAGATGATATGATGGGATGCCCTCAGAGGCTTGATGATGTTATGAACATATGTACCTATGCACGACATGACATTCATACACATATGCATGACACTATAAGTATTTCATGATTTACAGAGTTATCCAGACTTACAGGTTGAGTCATTTACTCTATATTTCTTCCATGTCTTTTATGTACTAATTTATGTGCCTTACATACTCGGTACATTATTTGTATTGACGTACCTTTTGCCTGAGGATGCTGCGTTTCATGCCCGCAGGTCCTGATAAATAGGTCGAGAGTCCTCCAAGTACACTATAAGCCCAGCGGAAGATATTGGTGCGCTACATTTGCTCCGGAGTTGCTTGTTTGGTCAATATGATTTAGACACATATTGTTTGGTATGGCGGGGCCCTGTCCCAACCTTTATGATAAGTATGTATTCTTAGAGGATTGTAGATAGATGTCATGTATACGAATGCTTGTATGTCCTTGCCGGGCTATATTTTAAGTTTACAAATGAATATGTTGGCCTTATATGCCCTTATATCACATGTATAAGTTTTTTTTATATCAGGTTAGGTCACCCTATATTGAGTATTCCCTTATGTTTATTCTGGTTAGCCCATGACGGCATGTTTGGCCCATTTTTCAATGAGAGTACGATAAGAAATATATGTATGTTGGTACTCGGTTGAGTAAGGTACCGGGTGCCCGTTGTGACCCATAGGTTTAGGTCGTGACAAAAGTGGTATCAGAGCAGTTATGTCCTAGGAAGTCTACAAGCCGTGTCTAGTAGAGTCTTGTTTATGAGTGTGTCATGCATTTAGGGCTGTCACTCTTTCTTCCTACTCTAGATCGTGTGATGGAGCTCAGTTGTAAGAACTCAGTTTCCTAAATTCTATCTTATTCATAATACAACGATGCCTATATCCAGAAAGGCGCTTGGTAAGAGATATAACTGTGGAAGAGTTGAGTCAAAGGAACTCAATTTTTGCATCATGCTTATGATGAGTAAACATAAGGTCTTCAGTAGATCATGTGCTTGTAAGCTCCTTGGTAAGGATCCCTAAGGCAAGAACACTTATCCACTCTTACGGTAAAAAGGAATAACAGAAATGGAAGGTAGACACAAGTTTTAGCAAGTAAAAGAAACAAGGTGAAGAAGGGTACGAGGTACCCAGTTAATAAAGATTATCATTATTTACCATTCAGGAAGGGAGATATAAGCATTTTAAGTAGCCTTCACCAGTGACAGATGTACGTATAATCGGCCACACCGATCTCAATTATGACCTATGGGAGCTAACAAATATAGTTTAAGAGAAGGACGAGTTATCAAGATCCGGCTGGGATTAGAGTAATGCAAAATGGGGGATGGATTAATAGAGTTAGTTGACATTTCCAAAGGATAGTGCAAACATGGTAATGGATCTCCTTATGAGACACCTTGATGGTGCACCCTAAAATAGTATAGCTAGATATTAGTACTACAAAGATAAGCACTGGAAGCCTAGAAGGGATAAATATTATCTTAGTATGAATCCCTTCCCTAGTAGAGAGATAATGCTAGGCAACCCGAAGAGCCAGTGGATACAGCAAAGGGGAGCAAAAATCAAAAGAATATCTTGTTGAAGTTTTCAGAATAAAGTGATAGACAGAAATGTTAGCAGGAAATAAGAAGAGAGCTAATGAAGCATTAAGAGTAAGATGTGATACATGGATGACAACGGTAGGTCAAAAAGATGACAGTATTACAGAGTCTTTAGTCAAGTGAAGGAAAAGACGAGAGGTGACATACCTTGAGACAACAAAAGAGTATAGGCCATAAAATCATATCCTCACTTCGAAAAATAAGTTCATGTGCAACTATTGGAAGGAAAAGTTAGACCCCAGAGTACTAGAAATTAGTATGGGCTGATGAACAAGATAAACTAAACGTGAATTAGGGACTGAGTGATTGGATAATAGTCGGCATCATAATAGTTTCAGATTTCATTCCGGCAATAATAGAATGGACAATAGAAGAAGATTCATGAGAAATTCAGAGAATGGTCATTCAGGAATACGCTTCCCTAAATCAAGCAATGTGAGAAAAGTTAAGCTTAAGGGACTATGTGTGCCAGTTACACTAAGTGTCACCCTCGCGAGTAAGGAATTTCGTTATCCTTGGTATAGAAGGATTACCGCAAGGCGAGTAAGGGTCAATGATAATGTGAGAAGATGCCAATGATGAAGAGGTAAAATATCTATAGATAGATCGTCGTAGCGTTAAATTATAGTACTTCCCTAAAGGGGGGGGGAATATGGAGTGATGTGGTATTAAGTCAAAATTAAGTAGTTCTAGTAACTATGGAGTGGTAAAGAAGGAACGCGATAAATATGAGAAAGGGATGAAATTGCACTTATTCACATCTTACAGATATGATACGATTCCAGAATATTATGCAAATGCAACGTCAAAGAAAGGAAGTAAGGATTCCTACCCGGAATGTTATTGATAAATAAGGAGCCAGTGCACTAGTTAAGTTAAGACAAGAAAATAACCTAAGAAAGATTACGCAGAATATTGATATGAGAATGGGCCAATGAATAGTTAATAATTGATTAGGAAGAGCCAAGTTATGGCTTAACAGGAGGTTACAGACGAGTCAACAGATCAATGCAAGATAAACGTAGGGAACCCCAACATAGGGAATCCAGTCTCACATTTATGAAATTGTAATACTTAAGATATATTCGTATAATAATTGGGGAAGTTAAAAAGGTACCGTATGAGTATTACGGAAATAAAAGAGAACGCCACTAGAAATATAGTCAAAATATCAGTTCAGAAGCAACCCTACAAGTACAAGAGCGTGGAGGTAAGTAACTAGGGATAATTATAGGCGAGGAAGGACATTAAAGATTCCGTTAAGCATACGACATAATAAGTTCACAGCTTTACAAGAGTCAGAGAATCCTCCCTAAGTACTACAATGAAAGACTAGTTGAGAAAATAAGGAAGAAAGCTTCAACCTAAGCACAGTGCCCTAAAAAGGAAATGGTCATGTAATAATAGCCTCACTACAAAATTGTATGCACTCCATAAGAAAGTGGCCCCTATCGTGGCTAATGAACGGAAAGTAAATCAAAAGTACTATTCGAAATCATATGAGTTGCAAGAAAATTCTGGCATACGTGGGAAAAAGGATAACCCAAGTATGCACGCAACAAAGTGGCAGAACTTGCAATTAAAGAAAGCTAAAATGGAACGAAAGGAATTATTCGATTAATGATCAGTCGTAGAAGACTCCGGTATAAGTTAAAAAAAGGAATTGGGTCCAGATCATAGACAAAGGATTGAATTATTAGAAAATTATATCATGGTTTTCCATATCGTCCATAAATGGCTAAAGGAATAACTAAATTTCATGAGCCACAGATCGGAAGATAGCTTAAGCGTACATAAAGGCTAATCAAAAGGAAGAGGAAACTAAAGAGTTACATCAACTAAGTAAACCAGAAGTCTAATTATTGGACCCAGAAAATTATAGACTTCATGATTAAGAACATGGCAAAATCTCTCTTAATATCAGAGGTACAAGAGAGATAGTATAGTAGATATATTCTATAACGGTTCTACAATAAAGCCAGTTAGAAGAAGTACCAACCTCATAAGAAGTCAGTATGAAGCTCCCACCGAATTGTATATGCCCCAGAGGTGCAAGTATTATGATAGAGCTTCAAGTTGTGAACGTGAATTATACCTATATGGAAGGGAGGTTATGAAAGAGATAAAAGATACGATGCAAGATTTTAAGGTAAGAAAGGTAAAGGTGAACAACGTACGAGATACTCAAATGCAGAAGGTTGTGAATAGTCCATATTGTGGATAAAAGGCTAGAAGCGCGGGGATCCAGTATCCAGGAATGATAGCAGCATTGTCAGTGGCATACCTTCCAGCCTATGGTTTCTAAGTACCGAAAGGTCTAATTAGAGAGTAAAAAAAGAGTTAGAGACGATGTGATGTCTCACTTGATGTTCCAAAATAACATAAGGAAATCTATGGTGCAAGCAAGTTGAAGGAAGGTTACGAACAAGTATGAATAGATATGTGTAGGTCGCAAGCTAAAGTATGGTAGAGCGACAAGGTTTTAGGAAGATAGGAGTAAGGATAAGTAAAGGTTAGTGAAAATGTGACAAGAATGGATAAGTTCTTGGGATTAAGCTCATGAAAATAAGAGAGCGGATGGATTCTCTAAGTGATAGAAGGCTCAGTATAGCCAGAATGAACTCAAAAGAGTCTAAGATTTGTAGCATTTAGAAGAGATGGAATGCTGCCCTAGTAGTGGAATAAAGGCGTAATTATGATAGATAAAGGATGACGTTTGGGCCTTCGATTGAGTAATGACTTGAAAAGGATTGCATGAATTGTAAGGGGCTAAAATACCCATATAAGGTGAGTCACATTGAGATGCTATAAAGTATGGTTATAGAAGTATAGTATCACCCCTAGATGGATCAATCTAATTACTCTGGATGTCCCTGATGAGATGCGAGCCCTAGTGGCGGTGTTACATAACAGATCAAGTTATAGGTGGTAGATGATGGATCAACCATAAGGTGAATCAACAATAGATGGATGAAAGTTCAACATGAGATGAGATTAGACTATCAGTCTTAAGGATAAGCAACGAGAGTAACATGGAGTTGGTTACAGACCTCAGTAATGATAAATCGAAGTAAGAATTATGGTATAGTATGACCTATGTAGATACAATAAAGTCATACTAATGGATAACCAGGTCTATAAAAAAAGATATAGCAATATTCGTAAGTTCGACAATACCGAGCGAAGAACTTCAGTAATGGCTAAAAATCGGAGGAAAAAAGAAATAAGACACGTATAAGCGCACTTACAAGGTCAGGGTCATACAGGCTGCAGGATAGAAGGTAGCAACCGTTACGAGACTGGAAGGATTCTGATCATAAGTCGTGGTATGAGAGAGGCCTAAAAGGGAGAATGCCCCAGCCTTTGGGTTTATTCACAGAACAGTTTCTGAGATGGAAAGGAGAGTACTAAAGTATTCGCAAGAGCTATAGGTTATGAAAATGATAAGTGCACCAGCCAACATTCGAGGATGAATATTCCAAAGGGGAAAATAATGTTACACCCTATATTTTCGTACGTGAAAGTATGCCATAAGTAAATTGATAAAAGCTCAAAAATGAGATATTGCATCCCGTATTTTTCGTACGTTAAAGTTTCGTCGTAAGTTAATCGACGCAAGTTCGGGAATGAGATTATTGTATACGGTGAAATCGGGGGAACCGATTTCTCGTCAATAAGGCATTTCGGGAGATCACCTCTGAGGCTCGAGACCACATACCGAGTACCCCCACTTCGAGATCTATCTACATCCGGCCTGGGGATAATGTTGGCTGAGACCCTAACGGGCATGGGGATTTTCCGAAGAATGCAGCCGGGGATGGTTAAGTTTATCAGGCTAGTCTACGCCTACATCATGAAGCTAGTCATCTGTCCCATCCCGCTTTCTTTATCATTAATGTATCTTGTACTATGTTGGATTTTTCCCTCCTATATAAGGGGGATCCTTGGCACTTTGTAAACTCTGTTGTTTCATCCGCTTCACAAGAAATATAGAAGAACGCTCTCTTTGCTTTCTCATACACTCCCTCGATATTATTACTTTCATTTATTAAGTTTATATGTGTTCTTCATTTATTGCTTGTCATTGGCCATAAAGAGCCTCTCTTAATCATATCCTAACTGTTAGCCCCCTCCCGATTATCCCCGATAGCTCGAGCCCGGGCCTAGGCATCAACCTCGAGGCCCCTCATCGGTCAGTCCGAGGCTCGAATAGCTAACCCCTCGGTTCGATTATAACTCTACTTTAATTTGCATTTCATCTTTTATCGTCATATATCTAGCATCAGCTGCTTAACAACTAGTATAAAAATAGATCACATATTTTTAGAGTCCCATCAACAAATTTAATTGTTATTACCATTTTTACGGTAAACAGTTTGGCGCCCACCGTGGGGCTAAAAATAATAGTGATTATTTTCTTGCTGGTTTGGTTACACAACGCAAGTTATCTTTCACACTTTTTCTTGTCCAAGATCTTCGATTTCAAGTCAAAATGTCTGGCTCAGTGAACAGAGTTGAGAACGACAACCTTGAAAACCACGGAGAAAACGGTGTGGCTGTTCCAATTATTGGCGCGCCACCACAGAACCCCAATAACACACCTGGACCGATTCCAGCGGATGAGGGTTCGCAAGACGCACAGCAGGTCGACGAAACCTCACACACCGACAGAAACATACAACATGGCGACTAATAGGAAGCCCAAAAAACCCCAGCTCGGGAAGAACGGGAAGTTAGCCTTCATGTTATTTTTGAAATGTTCCAGGCACAACAGCTTGCTATCGCTCAGCTACAAAGCCACCCGAAGACTCCCAACACGGTAGCACAGAGGACAGCTCCCCCAGCCGAACAGGTACTTGAGAGATCGATCAATAACGGATCGATAGCCGACACAGCCATCCTAAAAATGCTCTAAGACCTCACCAAAAGGATCGAATCGGGTAAGAAATGATAGTAGCCAACGACAAGAAGGTCGAGACTTACAACTCCAGGGTCGACCAGATTCGGGCGCACCCCCGGTCCTGAAAGGTGAGGATTCGAAGAAGTTCATACAAAGGCCGTTCTCCGAAGAAGCGGCCCTGAAACCCATTCCTAAGAAGTTTAGAATGACATTAACTCCCAAAGTACAATGGGACCTCGGACCCCAATGAACACGTTACCGCCTAGACTTGCGCGATAAAGGGCAACGATATAAAAAATGATGAGATCGAGTCTGTATTGCTGAAAAAGTTCGAGGAAACACTCTCGAAGGGGGACATGATGTGGTATTACAACTTGGCTCCTAACTCCATAGATTCGTTCGCCATGCTAGCAGACTCGTTTGTAAAGGCACATGCCAGTGCCATCAAAGTAGTGACGAGGAAGTCCGACATTTTCAAAATTAAGCAAAGGGAGAACGAGATGCTGCGGGAATTCGTGTCTCGCTTTCAAATGGAACGGATGGAGCTATCGCCAGTCTCTGATGACTGGGCAGTGCATTCTTTCACTCAAGGTCTGAATGAATGAAGCTCGGTGGCTTCAAAACAGCTGAAACAGAATTTGATCGAGTACCCAGCTATGACATGGTCGGACGTCTACAACTGGTACTAGTCGAAGATCAGGGCCGAGGATGACCAGTTGGGAGCCCCCTCAGGCTCAGTATACCCAAGCAAGCTCCTAGCAAAGGAAAAAAAACCAAACAAAGAAAGATATCAGTCGTACATCGATGGTAGGAGGAACGCCCCGAGGCGCAACCCACCTCGCAATGATCGAAGAATAGATCAAGGACAGGATCCTCGAGGACTCATCAACAAAGCTAGATTCGATAGGAATACAGGGCCAATGGGTGCACCTCACTTGTTGGAATACAACTTCAACGTCGATATATCATACATCGTGTTTGCCATCAGAAAAATCAGAAACGCCAAGTGGCCCAGGCCTATACAATCGGATCCTTCACAAAGGAATCACAACTTAGTGTGCGAGTTTCACAACACGTACGGCCATAGGACCGAGGATTGCCACCAAATTCGAGAAGAAGTAGCTCGACTACTTAACAAAGGGCATCTCCGGGAATTCCTTAACGATCGAGCCAAAAATCAGTTCCGGGAAAGAGAGGCGACCAAGAAGAATGAGGCGAACGAGCCACAACATGTCATCCACATGATCATAGGAGGTGTCGATGCCCCACATGAACTCGTAATGAGAAGGACAAAAATATCCATCACTAGAGAAAAGTGGACCCGGGGATATATTCCCGAGGACGCCATCACATTCAGCGAAGAGGACACCGAGACCTTATCTCAACCTCACAATGACGCATTGGTAATCTCTTTCCTTATAAATTCTTTTCAAATAAAACGTGTACTCGTGGATCCAGGTACCTCGAGCAACATTATCAGGTCGAGGGTGATAGATCAGCTTGGACTGCTTGACCAAATCATGCTCGCCACTCGAGTCCTCAATAGATTCAACATGGCAAGTGAAACAACGAAAGGAGAAATCATCCTCCCGGTCACCGTGGTCGGCACGACCCAAAACGCCAAATTCCATGTCATCGAAGGAGACATAAGGTATAACGCCTTATTTGGTCGGCCGTGGATACACTACATGAGAGCGGTGCCATCAAATCTTCACCAAATGATGAAATTCCTAACAAAGGACGGAATTAAAACCGTCTACGGGGAACAACATGCGACAAGGGAAATGTTCGCGGTACACGACGTGGTACCGACGCTCGCACGTCCGCCCACAAAAGAGCCAAAAAGTAATCGAGCCACACCCTCAATCAAGCCTGATTAAACGAAATAAAGGACCGTACCGCGTCCTCATCTCGGAGTTATTGGAACATATCGATCCTCAAAACATCGTCGGCGCGTCTCACATTAAGGTACAATCATCTCCCTTTTTCATTTCGTATTTCAGACTAACCCTTATGCAGGCGCCCGATCGAAGCGGTCAGAATGCTAACCCAACTCGAAAACCTTAAGGTTTTAATGCATCCGTTGCACTCTTTTCCTTCGATCGAGATTTTATCCCGAAAAAGGGTTTTACCGGCAAGGTTTTTAACAAGGCAACATCTGCATGCTACATATGGGAAACTCAACAAATGCTCGAGGCTTCTTTTGCAATCAACCTCGAACATTGGTGGGGCATCCCCCCCGAATCTACCCGCTCGGAAAAACCAAGAAATGCCAAACAGGGTCCCTATAGGAAAGTAATGTACCGGGCCAAACGGTTGAACGAACCGTGTCCGTATAGTCGGTCCCCCGATAGGGAATACATGTACACTTGTATCAAATAATCGAAGAATATCTTTTGTCAAGACATCTTGCGCTTCAAAAGAGGCTCGACACCTTCGCAAAAACAACTCTTCCGCCGGAAATGTCCCGAACACTCGGGGACTGGCATCACCAATTCAACATTAAACGACCTCCAGGTCGGGACTCCGAAATAGTAATACCTTAGATAAGGCAACGCGAAAATCGCTAAACATCTCTAGCACCAAAAGTACCTCAAGTACTCGGGGACTGGCGTCGAATTCTCAAAAGAAAAATGCACGACCTCAGGATCGGGATCTCCGAAATCATAAGCCCTTGACAAGGCAATGCAAAGCTTGCAAAAAAAAATGGCTCCCAAGGCAAGAAACTCTCGGGGACTGCCGTCAAAGCACCACCTCCATTGACTCATCAAAACACGAGCATGAAAAAACTATAAGACCTCAACGACATGAAAAAACTATAAGACCTCAACGGCATGAAAAAATTGTAAGACCTCAACAGCATGAAACAATTGTAAGACCTCAATGGCATGAAAAAACTGTAAGACCTCAACGACATGAAAAAACTGTAAGACCTCAATGGCATGAAAAAACTGTAAGACCTCAAGCAGGCATGAATCATACTTGTACTAAGTATCAGCAAAACTGTAAGACCTCAAAAGGCATGAAAATTTTGTAAGACCTTACTACAGGCATAAACTCGATCCCGAAGTTTAGTCTATATATCGAATCTGTAAGACCCCTAAAAAGACATACCCTCGATATAGACACCTAAACTACTACACTCGGGACCAAAAATGGCTCCGGCCAAACACAAATGGCTACGATCATATGGCTGTACCAGCCGAATTAACGCTACTCGGGGATGCCCAACCATCGCTACAAAATCATAGGCCATTACTTCGAATCTACTTCAAAAAGAATCGGTTAAACAGGCTACCCTCGACAAGCAAAAGAGCGTCGACCATGTCAGCTCCAAATCATAAGGCTTCGAGCTACTCAGCCTACGAGCCAAATCTTCCGAGGTGCTCGAACATCCCCGTAAATGACTTGAAATCGAGGTTCTTCCCGAACCGATGACGGGTCAGGCAAAATCATTTCAAAAAAGTCCTTAAAGAGAGGAAAACAAAGCCTACATATGCCTAAGGGCAAAGCGTAAGAGCCATTGTCGCCAGCCTAGTGAGCCTCAGGGCCATACACACTAAAAGGTTGCATCGACCAAAAGTGTAAGAGCCACTATTGCTAGCTTAAAATTTGAAAGCTTGAGGGTCAAAATGAGCTCGAGTCGTAACCCGATTCGGAGACCGGACCCAAAATAGCTAACTATACATGCCTAAGGGCAAAGCGTAAGAGCCATTATCGCCAGCCCATGCAAATACAAAAGCTTGAGGGTTGAATGAGCTCGAGTCGAAGCCCGACTCGGAGACTAAACCCAAAATAGTTGAGCAAAATCATAAGAGCTCTAACGCCAGCTTACACTAAAGATCACATCGGCCGAACGCGTAAGATCCCCGGGGCCTGCCTAAAGAACCCCAGGGCCATATCACGAATCTAAGGATTCTCACCAACTCGTCCACCTGGTCAAAAGTGAAGCAGAAAGGGGTACAAAAGAAATAAAGTCTCAAGTTTTCTTTTATTTACATGCGTGAAAAAGTGCATTCTCCATCTACAAACACGCTCTGAAGATATCGGATACAAAATGGCAAAGTCTACACCTCGCCCCTGAGGAATACGGCCTATCAGTCTCATCTTCTCTCTCATCGGTGTCAAACAGGAGTGACCGAGCACCACGCTCATCCGCCCTCGCTCGCGCCAACTCTCCCGGGAGAACAAAACCCCTGGCATCGATCTCCTCGAGAACCCTTCTTCGGGATCTGCAACCAGCATATTCTTTGATCCTTTCTTCACGATCGAGGAACCTCTTCAACTCGGCTTGGGAATCGGTATCATCCTTCAAATAAATCTCCATCTCCTGATCAGCCCTAGTCCGACTCAGTGCTGCTTCGGTACAAGCGTCAGTGATCTCAGCCCTAACCTTCGAAAGTTCGGGTTCGAGCTTCGTGATCATATCCACTTGAACTGAAGCGTTATCACGAGCTAAGCAGAGTTGGACCTCGAAGGCAAGAACTTTAGCCAAGGCACCTTTCCCTTCTAAAGCTTGAGCCTGCACCCGAGCTCTTAGCTTGCCACAGTCATTCCTGGTTTGGTCGGCTTCACACCTAAGGCGCTCCAGGGCCTCCGTCTTTTTCTGCAGCTGGTATAGGCAAATAGTTAACTTGAGAAGTTAAAAAGCGAAACACATACTCGCCCGGGATAGGAAGTTACCTGCTCCATCAAATAGCTCTCGTAATTCGAGCTCCGGTATGCCTCATATCGCTAGTGTGTCAACTCAACTTCTTTCTCCTCGCAAAGGAGCCCAAGGGACCTACCCTCATCTAGAGATTTGCGGAGCCTAGCCCCATGACAGAGTAGCTCAAACCTGAGCCTATCAAAGGCCTGCAAAAGAAAAACTCGATAAGTAAGGGAAGACGTGAGATTCGGAAGGCCTGTGCCGAAGCTTACTGCAAATTTAGGTCGGCGAACTTCCTCGAAGGCCAAACACACCTCTGTTAATCTAGTCCCCTCAGCCTTGGAAGAATCAACCCCGGTCGAAGCATGATTGCTCAGAGGAACCACCTCTCCAGAACCAGAAACTTCGGGTGCAGCAGGCTCGGACGATGCTTTCTTCTCAAAGACTCGACCCCGTTTTGCCCTATTGTGAGCGCCATCACACTGCAAATGCATATCCCGTTAATTATTGTCGTCCTTTAGCTCGGAAGCTGGCAACCCCTCCCCCTCTCTAGAGGAGCACAGCGGCGCCCTTGGGGACCCTCCGATACCTACGACGGCAAGATTAATACATGAAAAAAGGAAAAATGTCTTCCTAAATGTACGAGGGACAAGGGAAAAGCGGTATACGCACATACCATGATATTTTTCTTCCCATCTGCACTGGGACACAACTAGCCACCTACGCTCGTCAAAAGTCGAATGGGTCGCCAGCTTTCAGACACAACCAGGCAAATCAGGAACTTTGCCCGGCGCCCATGAAATTGCTACAGAAAAGGAGGAAACACAATTACTAAACTAGCTTCCACCATGAGCAAATCTGAGAAAGCACGAGACGCTCCACTCACGTGTATAATTCCATTCCTCGGGGAATGGCATAAATTCCACGGGAATAACATCAGCCGTTTGGACCCGGACGAACTGACTAATCCACTATAGATCTCCATCTTCCTCATCATCAACAACAAAGGGTGTGGATGAACGACACCGCAAGGTTAGCAGACCTCGATGATGAAAGGGCCGGTACAGCCTGACAATATGACTAAGCGTGAATTCAAGCCCTGCCTTCTCCGCAAAGAACCTCAGCATTAGCGCTATTCACCAAAATGACGGATGTATCTACGCCAGAGTAACTCGATACTTTAAACAAAAATTGAGCACGACCCTATCAAGGGGGCTAGTGCGAAAGGGTACAAGTACACATTTAGGAATCCATTGGCAAGGTCCGTGATACCCTCATCCGGGGGAAGCACCTGCGACGCTACTCCCTCGCCCCATCCACAGTCTCTCCTCACCAACTCAAGGTGCTCCTCTCTTATCGAAGACATAGTCCTCAAGGTAAACAACCGTGGATCCTGAGCGTTGGGAGTGGAACTCTCCCCTCTTTTCCAGGCATACCCTAAAGTAGCAGTCATGGCTATGGCGGGACTAGCAAACTGAAGCGGAACCTACACAAACACTTTAGTGCTAAGGTAACGAAGGACTCAACATCAAAACGGAAGGATAGCTACCTAAAATAGTGGGATCTCCCAAGAAGCGGGAGAAACCCCATATATATGTGGGAAAACAACAATAGTCTGCCTACCCAAGTTAGGCCCCAGGAAGCCAATAACATTATCTCCAGTCCCGAGGTGGTACCCGACCTCAAGGACCTCCATCAAGAAGAAAAATAAGCGCTTCAAGTTCCGTCCATGAGGGCTCGACCCCAAGACATCGCCTAAATATGGGCAAGCCCTTATTGGGGATGTATCTGCAATGTCTTAAGATATTATATACACCAAGTTCAAAGCAAATCTCCAGGTGCCTGAAGCTGGCCCTCACTCAAACACCGCTTTCGAAAAATTCAAGAATCAAGGTACTATTTCCATGTGACTCGAGGTCCCGACGACCCGAGTCTATCGGACCAATTCAGGCTTGATCTAAGGAACAATGATGGGCTCAGAAAGAAGCCATTTTTATCAACCAAAGGCTGGAAAGAATACTCGCATCAGGGTTCGGTATTAGCAACAACAGATAGAGTCATGCATTCGGAGTCTCCACAAACATAAAAAAGAATGCAGCAAGCATCGAAGACAAATTGGGAAAAAAATCTTTGTATTCACAAAATGTTCTATTACAAAAGCCCACGAGGGGTCCTTACACGGGAAGCAGAAGGGTGTACACACAATAAAAGCTTAAGAGCCTAGCCTATTCTCAAAGGTGCGTCCTCAATAGAAACATTTTTGATATCATCTCCTTAAGCACGCGTCCTCAAACACAATATCTTCCAAGCACAATCCCCTCGGGAGTCTTATCTCGATTCCCCAAAATGGAATCTTCAAAAGGAGAGATGATGAAGGGAAAAGCATGGAGAAGAGCAAAGTGACGCGGAAAAGGCATGAAGGAATGAAGAAGTGGCTAGGTGAAAAATCTGGCTAGTATGGATTTCGCCAGGCTATTATTGTAAAGCCACTTCTTGAGACGTTGCCCCGACATGGGAGGCAACAGTTAGTAAACAGCGCCGCCACACCCCAAAGAATCTAAAAGGGGTATAATACGCCAAGCCACAACATGAGGGTGAGCAGCGATGTATAATCCGAGCCCCCTCTCGAGCAGCGATGTGTAATCCATATATTTCCTCGAGTTGGAGGAAATTGGCCCTCTGCCTCATCGTCCCGAGACAACAGAGACAACAACAACAACAACAACATAAAAGCAACATAATCTCGCTCGACCAGAGAAGGTCCGGGAGATAGGCCATAGCATGCCTAATATTCCCATAAATTCTTGAGGCCATGGGCCCCAAACATGGTGGACGACAATGAATAAAGATAGCGAGAAAGGAGGAATGGATAGGTATGGAAAGATATATGGGTAAAAGGCTGGCCATAGGAGACCCTCATTTATAGAAAGGGGGTAACGTAACTGACAATGCTATTATCGCCCTCAAAAAATATAACGATAGGCACATTCAATGCGTCCATGAGAGCTGAATCGACGATGACATTATGGCTCTAAAGAATGAGAAACCGCGACGCGTTGAATGGTCCTGGAAAAGCGAAATGGCAAAACATTTCGGTAATCATGAAGGCTTGCATCATCAGCACGACGTCATTACGGGAAGCCCGAAGAGTAGGATGTCAAAATCGTTTCTTGTCGCTTCTCTCTAAGAAACACGGGGACTATCTGTATATGGTGAAATCGGGGGAACCGATTTCTCGTCAATAAGGCATTTCAGGAGATCACCTCGGAGGCTCGAGACCATGGACCGAGTACCCCCACTTCGAGATCTATCGACATCCGACCTGGGATAATGTTGGCCGAGACCCCAACGGGCGTGGAGATTTTCCGAAGAATGCAGTCGGGGCCGGTTAAGTCTATCAAGCTAGTCTAAAGCAGGTCTGCACCTACATCATGAAGCTAGTCAACTGTCCCATCCCGCTTTCTTTATCATTAATGTATCTTGTACTATGTTGAATTTTTCCCTCCTATATAAGGGGGATCCTTGGCACTTTGTAAACTCTGTTGTTCCATCCGCTTCATACTATATATAGAAGAATGCTCTCTTTGCATTCCCATACATTGCCTCGATATTATTACTTTCATTTATTACATTCATACTTATTCTTCATTTATTGCTTGTCATTGGCCATAAAGAGCCTCCCTTAATCATATCCTAACTGTTAGCCCCTTCCCGATTATCCCCGATAGCTCAAGCCCAGGCCCAGGTATCAACCTCGAGGCCCCTCATCGGTCAGTCTGAGGCCCAAATAGTTAACCCCTCGGTTTGATTATAACTCTACTTTAGTTCACATTTCATCTTTTATCTTCATATATCTAGCATCATCTGCTTAATAACTAGTATAAAAATAGATCACGCATTTTTAGAATACCATCAACAAATTTAATCGTTATTACCATTTTCACGGTAAACAATTATTTTAAGATTATAAGCATTTTATGCTATTTCAAGCAAGTAATAAGTAAATTCGTGAAGGTGAGAGGGTAATAAAATCGAAGAAAATGAATTTTGTCGAATTTTGATATTTTTGGATAAAATTCGGCCCGTGCTAAAATACCCGATATTTATAGACTAGTACCATACAAGGTACCACATGGCCTTGATAGTAAGGTGTATTAAAAGTAAGTAGTAATTTAAGTAAGTTGAGATAAATCTTAATTATGTAGATAATTGGGTAATTAATGATTTTTGGTGAGAGATTAGCTAATTAGTTACAACAATTGAATAAGTCTAACCCTCCCCCCTAACGTGGCTGCCAAAAGGGGCCTTGGTGATGAGTATTAACTCACACAAAAAGGTGGCAAACTTTGGAGGGGGTCTTTGCTAAGTGATAACCTAGTGGGCCCCATACCCACTAAGGTAAGACTTCTTAAATTCAACTAAATCCATACAAGAATGCGATCATTTTCATAAAGAAAGTGTACTACAATTTCACAAGAATAATTAAGTCACAATCTTCTAGTCTAATTCACAAAAAGATGGAAAAACAGTAAGGTTTAACTTCAACAAATTCATGAAAGACTTCTCAAATTCCACAAAATTCATATAAGATTAGGATAAAATAAAAAAAGAGATAAATTTATCTTCATAGCAAAGTGAAGTGCTCCAGCAAACTCCTACAAGTAATGGCAATGTGATTTTGCTTCAACAAGAATTTCATATGATGTTATACTACGTAATAGCAAGGGGATTTGCAATTCTAAGGGAGCACGATACAATCTTTCTCAAAAATATCACACGGATTTGTTTTTCTCCTCCGATCCGCCGTGACATGTTTTCGCAAAAGATATGTGTTAGAGGGATGTCAAGAGAATCGGTTCAGGTATGTTAAGGCTATCCATTCTTTCTTTTGCCATGATCTATACGACACAAACGAAACGAGCAAATACACAATTTTCATAAATGACTCTATTCATAGAAATACTAGAGATGCTTATGTTCTTGATTCTCCATGTGTCATATTATTCTATCATCTGTTCATGTGTCTCAGAAAATACGTAAGTTGATAAAGTTTATTTCATGATATTAATCAAAGGCAAAATGGTCTTATGACACTCCGAAATTTTTTATTGACGTACTTCTCATGCATTGCATTCATTTACATTGACCCATGACAAGATGATATTGACCCATGACCAGAGAGCATTATATACACGTATATATATATATAGGAAAAGGTTACGACATTATATACGCACCACCACCTGATCAACTGGTATACGTTGATGATTTTGCCCATAGTGGCCGAGATGAATGATGGGATGCCCTCAGAGGCTTGATGATGTTTTGAACACATGTAACTATGCACGACATGACATTCATGCGCATATGCATGACAGTATAAGTATTTCATGATTTACAGAGTTATTCAGACTTACATGTCGAGTCTTTTACTCCATGTTTCTCTCATGTTTATTATTTACTAATTTTCATTCCTTACATACCGGTACATTATTTGTACTGACATCCCTTTTACCTGGGGATGCTGCGTTTCATGCCCGCAGGTCCAGATAGACAGGTCGAGAGTCCTCCAAGTAGGCTATCAGCTCAGCGAACAATGTTGGTGCGCTCCATTTGCTCCGGAGTTACTTGTTTGGTCAATATGATTTAGACGCGTATTGTTTGGTATGGCGGGGGTCCTGTCTCGACCTTTATGATACTTATGTACTCAGAGGCTTGTAGATAGATGTCATGTATACGAATGCTTGTATGTCCTTGCCGGCCTATATTTTGAGTTTACAAATGAATATGTTGGCCTTATATGCCCTTATATCACTTGTATAAGTTTTTTTATATCAGGTTAGGTCACCCTATATTGAGTATTCCCTTATGTTTATTTTGGTTAGCCCACGACGGCCCATTTGGCCCATTTGTCAATGAGAGTACGATAAGAAAGATATATATGTTGGTACTCGGTTAAGTAAGGTACCGAGTGCCCATTGTGGCCCAAAGGTTTGGGTCGTGACATCTGCAGAATTTTTGCCCGTATTACTGCTCAATAGATACCATGTCTATAAGACTAAAACAGGTTTCAAATCTAGAAATCATTCCTATAGGATTTAAATCAATTCAGAAGTAGATACCATGCCTATAAGATAAAAATCAGTTTCAAACCTAGAGATCATGCCTAAAGGCTTAAAAACCAGCTTCAAATCCTAGAGATCATGCCTATAGGATTCAAGTCAGTTCGATACAAGAAATCATGCCTTTAGAATTCTATCAATTGGTTCTGAACATAATCGCCATTGTCATTACTTAGACAATATGCCTATAGGACTTAATAACAATTCTGGATCTGTGATTCGTTACAGTTTGAAGTGCTTAGATGATATTCATTAAAATCAGTAGGCAAAATAGTAGGCCCTAACACTTGCCTTAATGAAATTGTTTCTGTAAATCTGTCTTCTCGCATAGATATCCTGCCTATAGGATTTTTAAGATCGATAAAGATTGTTAATTAATTACGGGCATTTGCTGCGGAGGTTAACATGAGCCCCTATTTGCTTCATATTTGCAAGTCCTAACATGTTTTGTTTGTTGCCTAGTCTTTCACATTTTTGAGCAACCTAGGTCTAGTCTAGAACTATCCTAAATAGAGGTCCTAAGACCTCTAGGGCCATAAGGGACGAGTAGTGCATGCATATGAATCGAACTAGAATCAATTAGAGCGCTTTAGGTAACAACTTAAAGATAGTAATCGGGTAGCAGGAGATGATAGTCTGTGCCCACTTAATAATATGAGTAACACTCCGACTCGAGGGAGTTACGAAGTATTATTTATGTTGCACGGGGTGATCATTTAGGCTAAAAAATTTAGGACCTCTACGTACCTATTAAATATTCCTTACTTTTTTATTAGACTAATTCATAATTTAAGTTCGGCCGGGACCCACCATTGTGGACCTCGAGAGGTGCCTAACACCTTTCCCTCAAGGTAATTTCGAGCCCTTACCCGACCTCTGGTGATGTAAACTGGTAACATGAGTTATCTGCTCTAGGTTCCCTAACGCACCTTAATCCGTTAGGTGGCGACTCTCTCAATTCCAATTCCCTACCCTCTCAAAAAGGAGCTGTCCTAGAAATGTCGAAACCCGATTTCGTGAGAAAAAGGGCACAACCTTCTTTGTAGTGATGTAATCTTTCATCCATAGTGGCTCATTGGTCTGTCTTAAAGATTTCCTACCTTTGTTTGGTGGTACATATTTATCATCTTCTTCAAGTGATTGCTGCATTAGGACATTGAGCTTTTGTATCCTGAAAACCTGCTGCATTAGAACCATCAAAACTTGTCCCCTTAACTTCATGTTGTATATCATCTTCAACATTTGTGTGATCTACACCGGATGTTGTTTCTTGTAAGTTTGACCCACGTGGAGTACTACTGTAATATGATGTCTTCATATGTAGAGGAGAAGACATGGACAATTCAGATTCCTTGCTCATATTAGTGCTTCATTTGGCAAAAGAAAACTCAGACTCCGAGAAAACAACATCCCTACTAGTAAAGAAGTGTCTAGTTTGTAAATCCAGAAGTATATATCTCTTCTGTGTTTCAGAGTATCCCATCAAAACTGCTGCTTTGACTCTCTCAGCAAATTTGTCTCCCTTGGGCAGATTTGTTGCATATCACAGACAACCTAGGACCCTTAGATGAAGATGGGAAGCCTTCCTACAATGTAATAACTCAAAAGGTACCTTGCCCACTTGAATGCTAGATGGTAACCTATTTATCAAATACACTGCAACATCCACACACATGCCCTAATACTTCATAGGAATGGACCCCTGAAATTTCAAGGCCTTAGCAGTATCAAGAATATGGATGTGTTTCCTTTCTTCTATACCATTCTGTTGAGGAGTATAAGGACAATTACTCTGATGAATGATGCCGAGATTACTCAACAAAGCTGCACATTATGAATTAAAGAATTCAGTCCCATTATTTGATCTGAGTACTTTAACCATGACTCCAAATTGATTTTGAACCATGTTAAGAAACTATTTTATTGCTACTATTACTTCAAACTTCAGCTACAAAAAAATGTATCCATGTGTATCTAGAGTGATCATCCACAATAAGAAGTAGTAATTGTTATCAAATGTAGGAACCTTATAAGGGCCCCAAAGATCCATGTGTACAAGATGAAATAATCCATCAGCTTTAGAATCACTAAGTGGGAATTTCAACCTAGTCTATTTTGCTAAGGGGCAAACAAAGCAATTATTCTCTGCTATACTACTAACATAGCTATGTAACTCCTTTAATTATTCATAGTTGATAGTGAAGGATGTCCTAGTCTCATATGCCATAGGCTGCTGGTTCCTCCACACAATCTGCTCATTGCACAAATGGCATTCAGCTTGTTAGTTAATCTTACATATCTAAGCACATATAATCCACTTCTCTCTCTACCAATCCCCTTCACCCTGCCACTGCAGAGGTCCTGAAATACACAGAAATCAGGGAAGAAATTGACATTGCAAGATAGTGCTCTTGTGAGATTTGAGGTGATAATAGGTTAAACCTAAAATCAGGTATATAAAGGACATTTTTCGTTGTTTCTTTATCTAGCAAACATGCACTGCCAGTATGTGTGATATCAGTCAATATTATCCCTTGTTCTCAGTTGTTGCCTGTCCATGTCCATCTACTTGAGAGCATGATCCAACATCTATTTGATTCACAATTGCAAGGGGTTCTCTCTTCTAATTATCTGTCCTTCCTCCAACATGATTTTGACTCCTATTACCAGAATTTATCCATATGTTAGAGTTCTCTGTACCCAACTTCTTCTTTGGAAAAAAATTTGATGGATAACCAATGATTTTGTAACAATTCTCCTTGGTGTGACCTTTCATCCACTAGTACTCACATTGCAAAAATTACCTTTTGCCTCGAAATCTTTGTCCCCTGCCTGTTGCTTGCATAGCCAGGGAAGGATCACTCTATCAGTCACAACATTAGAACCCACACTCTACTGACTTTCTTCCTGTGCAATCATTGCATAGGCCTGATTTAGCATATGTGAAGTTGTCTTTATGAGAATTTATCTTCTCACCTGATCATAGGACTTATTCAATCCACTGAGGAATTGCATAACTCGTTGTTTATGTAATTGTTCCATATTTTCCTTAGACTTAGGGAAACCACAATTAGAGAAAGGGAATAACACATTATACTCATGCCAAAGTTCCTTTAATTTGTGAAATATACTAAAACTGAGCTGGTTCCCGATGGGAGGGTTGCAATTTCACGATGCAATTGAAAAATTCTTAATCGATTGACCTTATCGAATCTCTCCCATAGATCTTCCCAAACGAGATGAGTATTCGATGCATACATAATGCCACCAAGAAGCTCCTCACACACATTGTTTATTATCCATGCACAACAATAGCATTACAGGTCTTCCATTGCTTTTGTAAATCAATTGTCTTGTAGGACTCCTTTTTGCATGTGCCGGTCACAAACTCTAGCTTTGTCTTCCTCAAAAGTGCAATCCTCATCGACCTACTCCATAACCTATAGTTTTCTGACCTAGTGAGCTTTACCGGAATCAATACAGAGCTCGGAGTGTCTGAAGGACCCAAAAATAGGGGATTTGTGTGGTCAATTGTGTTCTCTCCCATTATCGTGTTAATGGCAGTAATTGATCTAACAAAATTGAGAGATTAGGCAGCAATCAGTTTGAGAGTGTCACAACGTGAGATTCCAGTAACTCCCACTCTGATACTGTGCTGAAATGCAAGAGATTTAGAGGTGTAACCATGTCAGAAGTTGTGTGTGAGAGATAGAGAGAGAGAGATTCAGATGAAGAAGAAATAAATCATTGTTATATTAAAGATAATTGTCGGTACATTTATACACCTAACTATCCAACTAATTTAAGTTAAGCAACTAACTATTGGACAACTAACTAACAGCTATCACTTAACAGAAAGACACAAGACATTAATATGTGCTATTCTATATCACAATAGTTTTGCACTTGGAAGAATCCTTTTGCAACAATACTAGTACACATCATCTTCATTCAATTAGTGTGCTTCCCAAGGAAAATTTAAAGCACGCTTCTTTTCTCGATCGGTACGTGGAATTATAGAATGAGGCCAAGAAATCCACCACACACAGATATCAAGTTGTCACAAGTTGAAAGAGTACTTTGGGATGAATTGGATAAGGAATTTGACACATTCCCAATGTCTCAAAACATCGATGTTGTTAGAATGAGGTATGATAGGTTAAGAAGCATTGGATCAAGAATGCAAGATGTTGCAAGGGATTTAGCTAATCAATGGGAGATATTTTATAACTTGTTAAGTTGGAGAGATCCAAGAGCTACTGCTCTTTTTCTTATGTTTTGTTTGATTGCTTCAATAATTGATGTAAACTAAGAATCCACCAAACTATATAGAGAACCTGCTTCTCTATCAGTTCCCACATAACACACACATGTACACACAATGGTAAGTAAATAACACAACAATATTTTACGTGGAAAACTCTCAGCTCAGGGGATTAAAAGTCACGACCAACACTCGTAGGATTTCAACTTCACTAACCGAGAAACTTTAGATTACAACCTATTTAACGTAGGAATTAAACTCTTAATCTCTCACCTACTTGCAATAAAATGTATTACAAGTCTCTTTGTAATAACTCTATTACAAAGCAATAATCCTTGACTAACACTAGTCAAGAAAAAAAACCAAACAATGGTTTAAATCTCTCCTATAAAGACATTTCTTGAAAGTAGTGTAGGATTACAAATTAAGAACAAATAACAAAGACTCAACAAACCTAAGGAATTAAGTTGTGTTCATTCTTTGGATATGGTCCTTGAGATTGCAACAACTTTGTTCTTCAGAGAGGTGGTGGCTAGCACTTGAGAGAGAAAATCAATTTTAGGTTTTGCAAGTGTGTGTTTTCCCTTACCTCATGTTGGTAATATATAAGTGAGGTCATTAGGATGATGTAAGCAAGTATTCGGTACATAACATGCTCCATAAAGTGACTGCTGCATTGTTGCATATGTAGTGCAACAGTGTAGCAACTTTAACAATAGGAGTTGACTTGTAGTGACCGGAGGAACTGATAGTCATATGTTCCCTCTACCGTTTCTTTGATTGATATTATTGGAACTTGTGCGAGATATGTGACTTGTTGTTCTGAGCACTTTGAGGCTGTATTTCAGGTTCCCTATCTAATTCTCATATGAAGTTTGTTAAATCATCACAACACAAAAGCACATAACTTATCAATTTTCCCCATTTGATGATGACAAACTTAGAATTGAAGTTCCCCTTGAGAACCAGATCTCTATACAATTCACCCTACAGGTTAGTTATATTCCCCCTAAGAACCTATTTCTCTTTCTCCCCCCTTCAATTTTTCTTCCCCCTTTTGGCATCATAAAAAATAATATATGCAAGTAAACACAAAAAGAAGTCCAACAAAGTTAACTCATGCCACTTGTGTGCACACAACATAGCTAAAAACAAAGCACAAGTGTATAACATGCACAACAAAAAACTGAGATGCTCATTGATTAATTTGAGAAGAAAAACATAGGTAGTAGTACCATTGTTACAAAACATCCACACAAAAACAAGCTTAAGTACAACAGTCATAAAAACAACAAGCCAAAAAAGGACACTGGATAAGACAAACACAGTTAAACTGGACACTAACAAATGGACTATTTAAGAGGCACTGGAAGAGGGAGTAAAGGATGAAGAAGTAAGGGCTTTGAGAAGAATATCCACTAGAGCATTTGCAGACCGCTGCTTGTTTATCAGCTGCTCTTTCAGGTTCTCAACCTATTTCCTCAGGTCTGCATTTTCAATCGTCAAGTGGGCAACCTCTGCACCATGTGCACTACTAGAACCGATGCCTCCTTGGCTTAACTGAGTTGTCCCTCAAGAATGGCATTCCTATCCTTCATCCTCTTTATTTCCTCGTTAGTAGCAGCCTAAGCATCGATTAGCTTAGAAATCATAGAATTGTTGCCAGCTCCCCCTTCTTATCTATACACTCGCACTCCTCTAAGGTAGTCATTGAGAATGTTTGCTTTCGAGTTCCTATTACTGCTCTTTCTAAAGGGAATTTGAAATATTCAAACACTCTAGTGAGCAATAACCCATAAGGCAAACCATGGTTTCCGTCCTTGAAGTCTGCCACCTTTTTCATATGTTCAACCATGATACCAGACAAGTTGATGGTAGTGTATCCATCAATTACTTCCATGAGGAACATGTTTTCTAATGAAGTAATGGAACGTCTCTCTATGTAAGGGAGCAGGACCTTGTTCACTATCTCAAACATAAGCTAATATTTCGGAAGCAGGGCTCTCTTGTGCACCTGTTCCCCTTTCTGAACAACCTGATTCTTTAGAGTGATCTTCCTAAAGTTAGGGAAATAAGTCCCTTCAACAGACGATATCCCCTCAGTAGGCACACCCAAGATACTTCCTAGTACAGCTTCATCCATCACAAGGTCCACTCCATTAACCTTCAGGCACAAATTGTCGTCTTTCACAGTGAACAGATCTGCGTAGAAGCTGCGAACCTCCTCTTCATAAACTTTAGGACTCCGAATGGTGAACAGATGAGTCCACTTCTGAAACTCGCAGATTGCAGACAGCCGTCTCATGCCTGACATTTGAAGAATATTATCATCAAACACTCTGCCCCACAGCACCCTTTGATTCTTCAGATTTTCTCTTATTTCAACTTCAAACACTTATACTTTGGCTTTCTTGGAGGAACCAAGTTCATCTTTGTTGCTTGCCTTTCTCTTCTAAGGCTTCTTCATACTTTTCTCCTTCTTCTCAGACTTAATTTTCTCACCAGAATCCTTCTGGTTAACACTCTTCTCTTTATCACTCTCGACACCTTTCACAAATGACACTTTCTTGGGCTTCACAAGTATAGACTTCTAGGAAGATTTACGAACAAGGGAAGCAGGTTCCTCATTTGTCTCTTCATCCTTAATATCCACAATGTTTGTCGGATGCAAATCCTCCTCATTCACTAATTTTACTCCTTTCACCAACCTTCTTATTTTCTTTCTCTCCTTATTTCTCTTTAGAGCACTCTCAAAAGCTTCTTTCTTCTGCTGCCTAGTAGTGGGTCTTTTAAGAACGGGCTCTTTGGGGACTGCCTACCACTTGTAGTAGAAATAAAATATGTCACTGACACATCATCATGGTCCTCTCACTATTATCATTCTCTTCTTCAGACAAAGGTCTCATCTTAGGAATTACAAAATCTAATGGCACTACATCAAATTGATGAGAATGAGCAGGGTCAGTATTGTCTAGGGGCTCTTTTATAGAGCATTGGGTTTCATCCCAAGTAGGAGCAGAGTGCTCTTCTTGGGCAGAGAGAGAAAGTCCCTTTGTTGGCTCCCCTGTGGTACTAATTGGCACCAAGTCACCATAAAGCACCAGTTCCCTACTTCGAACTCCATTCCCTTCTCCTTCTCATGAGATCCAGCAGTCACATCACCATACACATACTCCCCAACCAACCCTCATTCAGTAACAATAAACAACATATTCTCTATAGCTTCTTTCTCACTTACATCCAACTGTGTAGAGTTACTAGATACAAGAGAGGTATTACCTGATGGATAAGAAACATTCAGATCAAACGTTGGAGCAGGAGGAGTAATAGGCACTTCGGATGCTTCACCACAACTAGCAATAACCTCTTGGGATATAGATACCGCCAACTTGCTGACTCGAAACCCTTGTTCCCTCTTCTCTGTCTATTATTTCATCTTCTATCAATTTTCTCGATGAAGCATAGGGAGAGGTTGTAGTAAAAAACCTTTTGGGCGTTGATTTTTTCGGCTATGTTGAGAACAGAATTCGATGGGGTTGAAAGAAGACAGTGGGTTGTCGTTGGTCGGAGTTGGGATTTTCACTAGGTGAAGGTTGAGACTCAAGCTCATGCTACAGTGTTTTGTGAGACAATGACGTAGTGGAAGTGACAATGGTAGCCTTTGGAGACTATGGATTCTGGGAAGACATAGTGATTTTTGAGAGCAAAGACACGAGAGAGAGAGAGGGTTTTCTAAGAGAGGAAAAGAGTTTGACGGCTTTGATGTAGAAAGTTGTAAGAAAGACATATCTTTTGGGTTCATTTAGAGGTGATGAGGGACCGGTTACAGTTGGGTGCAATGGACTGGGTAGACGGGTCGGTTTATAACGGGTGTGACACTTGGGCTTAAAAGGGTGAAAGAAAAGGCAAACTCATTTTAATGATGTGGCACTTTTTTAGCAGTTTAAAATGCGTATGAGTGTAAGAGTAACTACTAACCTGAGTTAAGGCAACCAAGTTCCCTAACTGATTGTTGTAAATATGAGCCTCATCCTTCTACCGAATTGCAACATCACTAGCTGCTTGTTTGCTCTATAATTACCATGCGTGTTTACCTGTAACGGTATAGAATTAAGTTAGAAATTACCATAAATTACTTGTTAGTAGTTTACCTTTACATTCCGTCACAACCAAACATTGAGGGACCTGGTGCTCAGTTCTAGTTTATTAGTCCCAACTCTAGTCGATTCTTTTCAAAATGCTCTCTGCTCAATTCTTTGGTGAATATATCAGCTACCTTGGTCCTCTATTTTGCAAAACATCATGCATATGAGACCCTTTTCAACATTGTCCCTGAGAAAATGATGTCGCACATCAATGTGCTTTGTCCTCTTATGCTGAACCGGGTTCTTTGTCATATTGAGAGCACCTGTGTTGTCGCACAGTAATGGCACACAATTAACAAATACACCAAAGTCTTTCGGTTGTTGCTTTATCCACAACAGTTGAGCACAATAGGAAGCAGTTTCCACATATTCAGCTTCTGCAGTATAAAGATCTACAGAGTTTTGTTTCTTTGTGCACCATAAAATCAAACATGATCGTAGAAAATGTGCCATCTCAAATGTGCTCTTTATATCCACCAAATAATCAACATCAACATATCTAATTAAGTCAAAATTGTCTCCTAAGGGATAGTAGGGACCGGGTCCTGTGTTCCTTTGAAATACCTCAGAATTCTCTTAGCAACTTTTAGATGAGATTCTTTTGGACTTGATTGGAATCTAGCAAACAATCCCACACTGAACACAATGTTAGGCCTATTGGCCGTGAGATACAAGAGTGAACCAATGACACCCCGATACATGGTTTCATTCACAGGGGAACCAGGTTCGTCCATGTCCAGACGAGTGGCAGTGGCGATAGGAGTATTGATATTCTTTGAGCTTTCCATCTCAAACCTCTTCAGAAGCTCTTTAATGTATTTTTGCTGACTTATCATTGTTCCTTTAGAGGTTTGCTTAACTTGTAGTCCTAGGAAGAAACTTTGTACCCTCATCATACTCATCTCAAACTCACTTCCCATAAGCTTGGCAAACTCCTCATATAAGGAATCATTTGTTGCACCAAAGATGATATCGTCAACATAAACTTGCACAATTAGTAGTTTCCTCCCTCTTTTTTTCAAAAAGAGAGTGTTGTCTTTTCCTTCTTATAAAGCCATTTTACAGAAGGAACATGGACAGCCTTCCGTTACATGCACGAGGGGTCTACTTTAAACCATATAGTGCCTTGTCGAGCTTGAATACATGATTAGGATGCTCATGACATTCAAATCCAGGTGGCTATTTGACAAAGACTTCTTCCTTTAAATATCCATTCAGAAATGCACTCTTGACATCCATTGGAACAATTTGAATACCATATGAAATGCAACTGCAATGAGAATTTTGATGGCTTCCATCAATGTAACTGGAGCAAAAGTCTCATCATAATCAATACCGTCTTCTTGATTATAAACTTGGACCACTAACCTGACTTTATTTCTTGTTGTATTTCCAAACTCATCAAGCTCATTTCTGAATATCCACCTGGTTCCAATAGCAGTTCTATCTAAAGGTCGAGGAACCAGGTGTCACACGTTGTTCCTCTCAAATTGATGAAGTTCATCTTGCATAGCAGCAATCCAATCAACATCTTTCAATGTTTCCTTGTTATTTTTAGGCTCAATTTGAGACAGGTAGGATGAGAAGGAAAACATGCTTCTTGTCTTTGATCTAGTTTGAATCCCTGAATCAAGAGGAGTGATCACATTTTGAAGAAGATGTGAGATTTTGTGCTTCTATTTGGACACATGAATCTCAATATGAGAAGATCCAGGTTCCTATAAGTGGGATCCATCGTTAGCATCCATGTAAGAGTGAGTGCCACTTCTCTTCTCAGCATTAGGAGTTTCTTGCACTGCATCATCAACTCTATTTTCTACTTCAGTTACTGTAATGGAGGAACTAGGTTCCTCTGAATCAGTTGGGGGTTCTACTGCATCTTCTTCATTAGACTCCTTGACCTGACTCATTAGATCAGCCTTCCCGTTTTCCATATCAATTACTTCTCCAGGAACCTTTGACTGCACTCTGTCTTGATCATTCTTATCGTGTGAATCTTTCCCACTTAAGTGGTGTGATTCATCAAAGATTACAGGTATGCTTTCTTTAACACATTGAGTCCTTTTGTTGTAGACCTTACTTTGCTTTATGAATAATATCCAAGAAAGATCTCTTCATCACTTTTAGCATCAAATTTTTCCAGTGCTTTATTACCATTATTGATAATAAAACATTTACAACCAAATGTTCTCAAGTAAGTCAGCTTGGATTTTCTCCCTTTAGCAATTCATATGAGGTATTGTTTAGGAGGGACCTGATCATGCACATGTTTATCCAATAACAGGCAGTGTTCATTGCCTCAGCCCAAAAGCTCTTTGGTACACCACTGTCAATTAGCATCATCCTTGTCGTGCCTTCGAGAGTCCTATTTTTCCTCTCCACAACACCATTTTATTGGGGTGTTCTGGGCGCTGGAAAATTATGACTTATACCATATTCAGCATAGAATTCGTCAAGTTTTGCATTGTCAAACTCTGTAACATGATCATATCTTATGCTTACAACATTATGGCTCATTTTCACTTGAATCTGCTTCACAAAAGCAGCAAAGGGTGGAAAAGTTTCATCCTTGGTTTTGAGGAACAAGGTCCATGTGAATCTAGAGTAGTCATCTACAATGACAAAAATGTATTTCTTTCCTTCTCTACTGGTCACCCTCATATGTCCACACAAATTCGTATGGAGAATATCCAGTGGCCTTGAGGTGCTTAATTCCTTTTTGGCTTGAATGATGCATCACACACTTTGTGATCCTTGAACCTTGACTTTGGCAGCCCACAAACCCAGTCCTTCTTAACTAGCTAGTTCAACAAGGAGAAGCTTGCATGTCCCAATCTTCTACATCTCCTAATTTGTCACGACCCAAAATTTAATTAATCGTGATGGCACATAACTCAACAAGCTAGGTAAGCCAATTAATAATAATCCAATTCAATGAGATTTAATGAGAAAATAAATGATGAAATAACTGAGCTTTTATACATTTCCCAAAGACTGTAGTACAAATCATGAGCTTCTAAGATTTAGATTTTACAAAGTTGGTATAAAATAAATACATCATCTATTTGAAATATATATAAATAGATTAAAATTCTAAAGCTACCAAGATCAAGAGGCAGTTATGACCGGAGCACATGTATATCTTCAAATCCAGCTCACACCATACACAGCAATATCAACATCCAACATTTACATGCAAGGTGCAGAAATGTAGTATGAGTACAACTGACTACATGTACTCAATAAGTAACAAACCTAGCCTTAGGTTGAAAGTAGTGACGAGCTGGGACAAAGGTCAAAGTCCAACACCAATATACAACAACAACTCATAACAATCTAATAAAAGTGGTACAAGAAATAACTCAGAGATATAATGCTCAGCTAGTTCACATTTATGGAAAATAGTCATGCTTTTCAAGTATAATAGTAAAACCTAGTTCCTTCACCGAGATCCCCAAAGTATGAGTAAGTCCAAAAAACTGTGATTTTTCCCAAAACCTTTAAACAATAAATAAGATGTTTCATTATCAAATAGAATAAGGAAAGTACATCTATATCCCTGCATGTCAATGTGCATGCGAAGTAATAAATGTCACAAAACTGTGTAACATGAGGGAATGCATCTCTATGCTTGTGTGTCAAGTACACATGTCAATGCAATGCACCATAGTGATGAACTCATGTACCCACACTCTCAGAGTACTCAATCTCACTGCCCCACACTCCCACTCATCATGCTCGATCACTCAACATACTCAGTTACTCAACACTGTACATGACAGATTTAGCCCAAGCACTATAATAAGCCAATCATGGCATGAATCAATACAGCATGTTATGACGTGTAGCCTAATCTTTTCATGAATCAATATTACCTCCTACAGCGTGCAACCCAATCCTATCAATATCACTCACAATCCGGCCGTCAGGCCCCAACTCAGCCATCAATCTCTCCAGTCTCTCGGGCTCACAATGTCATGAAAATCCGCCCAAAATGATGATATGATATATCAAAAAAATAGCAACAGAGACTGAGATATGATATGCAGATGAATGAGTATGACTGAGTATGTAAGTGCAATTTAAGGAAATAACTCAACAGTAGATATGACCTCAGTGGGTCCCAACAGGATAAGCATATAGCCTAGACATAGTTTCTAGCATGGATCATAGCTCAATTTCTCTAGAACGTAGAAATTTCATGAATAGAAACAAGTTTAGGTCACTACACAGTACCACAAAATCAATCGAGTCATAATTCACATGGTGCACGCCCATACGCCCTTCACCTAGCATGTGCGTCACCTTAATACCAAACACATAACACTTATACTCAGAGGTTCATACCATCAGGACCAAGTTTAGAAGTGTTACTTACCTCGAACAAGCCAAATCCAATACTGAGCAAGCTATACAATACTCTAGAAACACCATCCTACACGTACCGACCTCCGAACAACTAAAAACAATCCAAAAGCAACTCAAATACATCAAACAATACCTAAAGAAACAATTCCAAATGATAAAGGTGGAATCTTAAATCAAAAGCCCAAATTCAACCAAAAAGTCAAACCAGGGACCGCACCTCGGAACCTGATGAAACTCATAAAATTCGACAACCCATTTACTTAGGAGTCCAACCATACTAGTTTCACTCAAATCCGACTCTGAATCGATGTTCAAACTCAAAAATTCACTCTATGAAACTTTAGACAAAAACCCCCAAATTTTTCTTTTGAATTCATCCACCAAATGCCAAAAACGATAATAGATTCATGAAATATAATCAAAACCGAGTAGAAAACACTAACTCCAATCTCTATGGTGAACATTGCTCCAAAAATCATCTCAATTCGAGGTCTATAACTCCAAATATGAATAAAATGACCAAACCCTTGCATTAAAGAATTTGCCCAGCCATTTTCGCCTTTGCGACCAAATGAGCCGCTTCTGCGGCATTGCTTTTGTGACCACTAATGCTCTTCTGAAACCCCACTGAAACTCGCCCATCGCACCTGTGGAAAAAGACCCGCTTTTGCGCACGTGCAGGTGCAACAATAGCTCCCGCTTCTGCGACGACCTTCACTTCTTCGACACATTCCCCACATTTGTGATGATGCAGGCACGCTAAAAATCCTGCTTCTACAGAGGTAGCCCAAATCAACCTTCGTCGCAGGTGTGACCATTGCATTCCTTCAGCAAAGCAACATGTGACAAAATGATCCGAACCACATGTGAAACTTACCCGAGCAACTCGGGACCCCGTCCAAATATACAAACAAGTACTGTAACATAACATAAACCGACTCGAGGCCTAAAATCATACATAACAACATTGAAACAATAAATCGCATCTCAGTTCAAACTTAAATGAACTTTGAACTTCCAAAATTCACGCCGAAACATATCAAATCAACCCGGAATGAACTCTAATTTTGCACACAAGTCCCAAATGACATAACAAAGCTATTCAAATTCTCGGAACCACAATTTGAATCTGATATCCTCAAAGTCACCTCTCGATCAAACTTATGAACTTTTCAAACCTTCAAATTTTCAACTTTCACCAATTAGCACCGAAACCTTCTAGAAATATCCAAATACAAATTTGAGCATACGCTCGAGTCCAAAATCACTATCCATTCGGGGGTCAAATACACAAAATTCAAACTTGGTCAACTCTTCCAACTTTAAAGTTTCCATCATGAAATTCATTCTTTCAAATCAATTCCGAATAATCTGTAAACCAAAACCAATGATTCACACAAGTCATAATACATCATATGATGCTGCTCAAGACTTCAATAGCTGAACGGAACACAAATGCTCAAAATGACTGGTCGGGTCGTTACATAATTCCACAGTTAAAACATTTTTATTATTGATAAGGTTATGGTAAGCATTAATCAGAATATTTTATAAGGATACAAGCTTCTTTTGAGAGTAAGACTTCAAATTTCTTTGAACGTCTAGAAAGTTTACCTCATCGTCATTGCCACGCCCTTTTTCTCTCAAAATCGCATTTCGACACGTGACAACTCTTTTAAGGAAGGTGTTAAAAGAGAGAGTCGCCACCTAATGGGTTTGAGGTGTGTTAGGGCACCTATATTTGCAGATAACTCTATTTGACTAGTTTACATCACTAAAGATCGGGTAAGGGCTCGAAATTACCTCGAAGAGAAGGTATTAGGCTCTCTTTGAAGTCCACAACTATGGGTCCCGGCCGAACTCAATTATATGAATTAGTTTATGTGATCAAGATAGGAAAATAGGGAATTTGGCAAGTTCATTATTGAATGCAAATAATTGATTTAAAGATAAGATGGGGGTCCTAAATTTTTTAGTCTAAAGGATCACCCCATGCAACATAAATAATACTTGTAACTCCCTTAACATGGGGTGTTACTCATATTATTCAGTGGGCACAGACTATCATCTCCTGCTACTCGGTTACTATCTTTAAGTTGTTACCTAAAGCGCAGTAGTTGATTCTAAACTGTGCCCTATGCGTGCACTACCCGTCCCGTGCCTATGGTCCAGGAGGCTTTGGACGTCTATTTAGGTAGTTCTAGACTTCACTTAGGCTGCTCAAAATGATAAAACTAATCAACATGCAAAACAAGTTGGACTTCATATAAAAAAGTTGTTAAGGGCTCAAGTTAGCCTCCACACTTTGACAACGAATGCACGCAAACACATTGGGCATTTGACAGTTTCAGAACTGAGACGAGTTAAAACTATTAAGCCCTATAGACATGATTTCTATGTGACCTTGGATTTCAAACATGCAACAGTTTCAGATGTAAAATGTAATCTTATAGACGTGATTTCTGAACGGGTGCACAGTTTAGGAAGTCTGATATTGCATGCTCATTATTGAGACTACAGGTTATAAGTTATTGATCCTATAGACATGATTGCTAAGTGATTCTGTATTCCATCGTGGTAATGTTGTAATTTTGACGTATTAGATATCTAGTCGTTGTGGGATTATGCAGTAAAGTTGTTTGAAGACATAAGGTTAGCAATATTAATAGAACACCCTATAGGCAGGATTTCTAGCAATTGACAATTGTACTTAATTTTATAACATTTTATCCTTATAGGCATGCTTTCTAGGCGGGTGACAATATAATGAGAATAATAGAAATAGCATCTAATCTGATTATGTTCCTATAGGCATGATGTCTACGTGAACATTGTAAAGAGTAGATATTTGTGAATCAATGTAATCCTATAGGCATGGTGTCTATGTGAACATGCTGCAATTGAAGGATCGATTATTTGTTTCCTATAGGCCGGATTTCTAACAAACACGTGGAAGCAGAATATATTAAACGAATTGAACACCTATAGACAGGTTATCTATCAAACATGTAGAGGAAGAATATATCAAAAAAGTTAAACATTTATAAGCAGGTTATCTAGCACACACAGTAGCAGAGCATGTTCGGGCAAATTAAACACCTATAGGCAGGATTTCAACTCGTTTCATGCAATATTAAATAAGCCCAGTTTCCCAATTTTACTAATACCCCAAATTGTTATTATGTCATTATTATAGGACCAATGAATGAAAAAAATTACAAAGTTAAAAAATAACTATAGTGGGCCTAAGATAGGCCCAAAGTACACCCGGGCAGGCCATGCCTTCAATTTCAAGTCCACAAAGTTCACAACAGCCCAGAAGACAGTTTTCATAGCCAAAACCCAGTAGCCATCAGAAATACAGCAATGTACACAAACCCATTGACTTATTCAGCAAGTGAAATGGAACAGAATTGAGCAATTAGAACAAAGGCAAAGAACCTTGGACCCTAGTGTGTCAGATTTCCCAAGGGCTTCAAGAACCTAGGAGAGTGCTCACACTAGGGAGGTTAACAATGGAGATTTAAGGATAGACCGGGGACCAAGTCCTAGTGTGTCAGAGTTCACAAGAGTCTCAATTAGACCCCGAGTAGTGCTTACACTAAGGAGGTCAGTATCAAGAGCCTTGATAACCTTAGCTTTCAGCCGGCTAAGAATAAGGAGTTCAGAATAACATAAGTGAGAATGAGGGAGACTGGACAACAGCTGAGGGACAAAATTGAAAAGTACAAGTTGAGCACATAGAGCAAATAATCAAACAGGCTTTGGGTTTTAAAAGCAGACTTAGCAAAGATTCAGAAGAATAAGTTCAACACCTAGTGCAGAAGTAATCATACATTAATAAAACAAATTTGCAGGATTGGTATACGCATACTCATAATAAAGAAGAGATTCATATTATGTTAAGTAGGTGCTAGTGTTACAAAAAAGAATCACATTGACTGGCAATAGAATTTAGACAGGGTGAGAACAGATTATTGCAACTACTGGGAAGTCAAGACATGCTAGAAACATACAGGATCAAACATGCTACCTAGGTAGGATATTACCATAGCAAGTTCAGAATAGGACATGAAGCAGGCTTGTGCTATATAGCTAATGACTATATTCATCAACTAATCTATTAAAAGAGATATAAAACATGCCCAGGTAACAATATTTATAGCAAAATTAAACACTACAGAGAGGCTAAAGTACAGAGGTCCTTAACCTTAGCAAATTGCAACACATAGGCTAGATGAGCTTGAAAAGAAATTAATCTATTCGAATTAGGTTCAGGCATGTCTCAGATTACCAAAATAATGGTGTTAAAGATTAGAGAAACCAAAAACTAAAGTAAAGCAATCAGAATTGCATACAAGAACAGTCGAGAAAACACCTTAAACTACTATCTCAAGAAATGAAAGCATATGCGAGTGTTAGAAATATAGGAATGGAGTGATAAAAGTTCAACAACTCACCAGTTAATCAAAAAACAAGAAAGAACAAAGTCCACAGTAGTTGTTGATACCCAATTTTTCCCTATAATATTTTTCAAAATGCATATATACCTCCAAAACTACACATTAGCATCAATTAATATTTTTTCATGGTTGTTCTTTAAGGTTATTTTACTTTTCTACTAATAATCGATTTTTAGCACTACGCTACTTTAGGTTTTTGATTTCTCTGATTTCTGTTGTTTGAATCTCTGTATGTTTGAAGTGCTTTCTGTTTCCATGGCTATTTCTTTAAGGTTCTCCTAATCTTTCTGCTACTAATAAACCCTAAGTATCTTTCTAATTATCTGGGGTTTTCTCTTCCGTTTTACAAAAGGTTTTCTGAAGTTTTTATGTTTCGTTTGATCTTTCTCGCATGGTTATGTTCCTAGTCCAATTGTTTGACTATTCAGTGTTTTATTTCAACCTCTTATCCGTTATTGTTTGAATAATTGATTGATTAGCCTAATTATATAGGGTTTCCTTTGTTTACTAAACTAATTTACTGATTTCTGATTGTTTCCCTTAATCATGAGTTCTTAATTGATATCTCTTGTCTATCTATGGTTTGATTGACCCTTTGATTGGTCTCTGATTACCCGTGTTGCCTTATTTGTGAAACTGATTACTTGATTTAAGGGTTCTAACCCTAATTGACTGTTAAACTTCTTGCCTTATTTGAAATTCAATTAGAGTTATTTATGGTATAATTCCCTAATTTCCTACCCCCAATCAAGCTTGATTGATTATTTGATTATTTCCATCCTTATTTTTGCAATGTCAATTTGCCTTGCCTTACTTACCTATACTATTCGACTTATATATATATATATATATATATATATATATATATATATATATATTCTACTTTAGACACGAACAATAGTTCACATACACACACAAAACTTTCCTCTTATCTCTCTTCTGCTTGTGATCACTGCTGGACTAGCGGCTGAAAGCCAAGGCTAGGCTGTTGAATCCTGCTCACTTTACCTTCTATTTCTGCTTCCTTAACTGGTATGCCTCTACCATTGTCATTCAATTAAAATATGTGTTTATCAGCATGCTACTTCTGTTTAAATTTGTGTGTTTATCAGCATGTTACTTCTGTTGAATATGTGTGCTTATCAGCATGTTACTTCTGTTCAATCCATGTGTTTGTTAGCATGACTACTTCTATCCAATCTATGAGGCTACTCCTGCTCAAAACTACGTAGTCAATAGCATGCCTAACTATGTGTTTCCTAGTATGTCTATTAATGTTCAACCTATGTGTTTATGTATACTCCTGTCCAATACATGTGTTTATTACAATAGCATGTTGACTTCAGTTTTTAGTTAGAACTAGGTGTTTTGCCTTCAGCAAGTTTGCATGTTTACTTATGTCTAAAATTAGATCTATGTCTTGTCTACTTCCCTACTAGCATGATCTCTTATCTGGATACCTTGCTCCCAATCCCTATTACCCTTTACATCTGGTTGTTTGATCCACCTTGCTTTTGTGTTTGGTCACTTAGTAACAGCTAATAGGCTTAAGTAATCCTATTTTTGAATGATGTGTGTTTGGCTGGAACCTTTGCCTAGGTTCCAGGAACTGAATGACTCTGTTTACTTATGATTTTCTTGAAAGTCTGAAACTGTTTCTCAAAACTACTCTTGTAAAGCACTATCCACTTCAATTCGTAGAACACTTAGGCTCTTGCCCTTCCAGTGTGAGCATTGTTTTGGAGTCCACGAGGCTCCTCTAAACTTTGACACACTGGGGCTAGTTACTCCACACTGCACAAGTTGATGATTTTTTAAGAGGACCTTGGTGTGAGCACTGCCCTGGGTCCCTGAGGCCCTTGGGAACTTTGACACATCAAGGTACCCCTCTTGTACTATGAGATGTGGCATTTAAGACTGTTTGAAGGCCTAGTTCCCCAGGTTTTTCTTTGGGCCAATCCAGGCTCCCTATAGTATACTGTTATCATTTTGTAATTCATTTTTTACACTTGGTTTGTAATATTAATTACTTTGTAAACTAATATTGGGGAAATTAGTAAATAGGGAGGGATTATTATACATATTTTGTTAGGAATGGGTAGATATCATGCCTATAGTATTTAAAATCAGTGTTTACATCCTAGAAGCCATGCCTATAGGACATTGCAGTGTTCATCACTTGTGTGCATTCTAGATATCATGACTATAGGGTTCAAATCCACTTTTGCAATCAGAAATCATATTGTTGTGTTGTTTGACTATTTGCATGCATTCTAGATACCATGCCCATAGGTTAAAATCAAATCTTGCATTTTTAGATATCATGCCTATAGGTTAAAAATTAGTCTTGCACGTTTGGATATCATGCCTATAAGTTAAAAATCAGTCTTGCACGTTTAGATATTATGCCTATAAGCTAAAAATCAGTCTTGCATGTTTAGAAATCGTGCCTATAAGTTTAAAGTTAATTTCTGCATTTAGGGGTCATGCTAAATAGATTCAACGCATTTAACACTTTGAAACCATGCTTGTAGGATCTAAAACCAATCTTACATTCTGGACACTATGTTTGGTTAGTTTAAAATAAATTCTCGCATGCCAATTAGGTTTTAAAATTGTTGTATTGTCTAAAATCAGTCCTCACATCTAGATAGCATGCCCATAGGATCTAATGAACCCAACCTGCTTGTTTAAAATGGTTTTACTGGTTATTGCACTTCTGAATGACGACTAGAGATCATGTCCATAGGATATCATTGATACACACCTAGGCAAGCCTGTAGGGCGACTAAAAATCATGTAAACTATAAAACCGTGCTTTTGATTAACTATCCAGATTCAGCAACCCGCTTTAAAATTAGTAGGCAAACTGATTAGGTATTGGTTCCCGCTTTAATAAGGCTTTGCATATGTTCTAATTTGTGTTCACCTAGATATCCTGTCACTAGGATTCTTTTCAAATGTCTAAAACGCTGATGTCTGAGACGTGCATTGGTTTGTTCTATTTGTGGAGGTAAAATGTGAGCCCCCTTAATTGTTCTTTACTTGACAGTCCTAATTGTTTTGTTTGTCGCCTAGAGTTTTCTCCTTTTAATTACTGTAGGAGAGTCTAGATCCACCCTAACTAGAAGTCCTAAAATACCTCTGGGACTATATAAGTAAAAGGACGGGTAGTGCACGCATGGGATATATTTTAAGGTTGCTAGAACGCTTTAGGCTATGACCAAGGGGAGGGAATTGGGTAGTGAAGGATATAATGACTTGTGCGCTAATGCCATGTGTAACCCCTCTATTTGGGGAAGGCTTACCGGGTATTGTACAAATGTGATCCTATAGGCTAACAAACCTAGGACTTCCCTCACATTATTTACATATGTGTGCTTAGACTGCCTATCTATTAAACTTCCTTTATTTGCATATGTGTGCTTAGACTGCCTATCTCTTAAATGACTAATTCACATAATTGAGTTCGGCCAGGACCCACCGCTGTGGACTGCGAGGGGTGCCTAACACCTTCCCCTCAAGGTTATTTCGAGTCCTTACCCAATCTCTGGTAATGCAAACTAGTTATATGAGTTAATTGCTCTAGGTGCCCTAACACACCTTAATCCGTTAGGTGGTGACTCTTCAAATACCCAATTCAAAAAAGGAAACGAGCTGTTCCCAATGAATGTCGAAACCCGTACTCCGCGAGGAAAAAGGGGGCGACAGTAGCAAGAACCCAGAATTTCTAGCCTTGGCTTTTAGCCGTCCAGGAATCAGAATATAGAACAAGAGTATGAGAGAACAAAGAGTAGTAACTTTAGTTTTTAGTGAATTTCTTAATGATTTTAGTATTCTCTAAAGGGAATGAGGGGAGGGGTTTATATAGTACGGGAAATTAAATAAATAAACAAGGAAACATTGTAAAATCAAATGTAAATAAAGAAGCAGTATCATGCAGAATCAGTAAAATCAGATTTAGGAAAAAATAGGCAAACCCTAGTTTTAGGAAAAACCAAATATCAATGGAATATACAAAAACACAGTGGCATATAATGAATATAGACACAAATAACACTAAAAATTAGAGAATAGAACTGATTTTTGTCCGATCTAAAGGGATCTAAAAACCCTAATTTAGGCTAACTAAGAATCAACAGGAGATATAGCAATATTCGTACTTACAATAGAGCATATTACGAATATAGACAGAATAATTAGAAAAATCAAGGGTCTGAACCATTTTTTGTTCGATTCTTGTGAGATCTGCTTGCCATGTTTAGGCAAGCAGTATAGAAAAGGATCCAATACCAGGGAGGGATCATATATGGAAAGAAACACCCATAGAATCCCATGTCAGGTGGGATTAAAAGAGTGATTTGGGGAAGATGGCTAGGGTTTGAGAGATGAGAGAGGAGAGGATCAAGGGCAGCGGACGAGTGAGAATGATTTAGGGTTGGGAGGTTTGGGTATAACTAAAATGGAGGGTGTAATGTGGTTCTCTATCAGTTCCCATTGAACATACACACATACACATACAAAAGTAAATAACACAATAATATTTTACCTGGAAAACTCCTAGCTCACGAGATTAAAAACCACGACCTACACTAGTAGGATTTCAACCTCACTACCGAGCAACTTTAGATTACAACCTATTGTAACCTAGTAATTAAACTCTTAATCCCTCACCTACTTGCAATACTATATTGCAAGCCTCTTTGTAATAACTCTATTACAAAGCAACAAACTTTGACTAACACTAGTCAAGAAACTAAACCAAACAATGGTTTAAATCTGTCCTACAAAGACACTTCTTGAAAGTAGTGTATGATTACAAATGAAGAACAAATAACAAAGACTCAACAAACCTAAGGACTTAAGATATCTTCAATCTTTGGATCTGGTCCTTGAGGTTGCAGTAGCTTTGTTCTTGAGAGAGGTAGTGGCTAACACTTGAGAGAGAAAATCAATTTTAGGTTTTTCAAGTGTGTGTTTTCCCTTGCCTCATATTGGTAATATATAAGTGAGGCCATTGGGATGATGTAAGCAAGTATCTGGTACATAGCATGCTCCATAAAGTGATTGTTGCACTGTTGTGTGTGCATTGCAACAGTGTAGCAACTTTAACAGCAGTAAGAAGTTGACTTGTACTATGATCAGAGGAACTGATAGCCATCTATTCCCTCAGCCGTTTCTTTAACTGATATCATTGGAACTTGAGCCAGACATGTGACTTGTTGTTCTGAGCACTTTGAGGTTGTGTATCAAGTTTCCTATCTGGTTCTCGTATGTTGTTATATCATCAAAATACAAAGGCACATAACTTATCAATAATGTTATATGTCACTCATTTTATAGTTGTGGTGGCACGTATGGGGTTTTATACAATGAGATACCAAGATTCAGAGAGAAACTTCCTTTTGTGCCCTTAAGTTTTTTTAGGAGATTTCCTGCAAAAACAAACAACTTGTAGTGAGAGGTTGTAGGTGTCATGGCCCAAAATCCATTAAAGGTCGTCATGGCGCCTAACACCGACGTCAGGCAAGCCAATGGAGGATGATTAACTTAATTACTCATTTTGGCATTTGAAATAATAATTTTCATTAATTAAAGTATATGAAATAGAATTTATAGGATAAGTGATAATATTACACAAACTACAATAATGAACAATCCCGTAAGAACCCCCAAAACCTGGTGTCACAAGTGCATGAGCATCTATTAATGAGTACAACAATAATACAACATCCGCCTTAAATACAAGTTATACGGGGAATATAAATAACTCTTATGGAGACTCTGTATGCTGCGGATCGTATCAAGAAAGTGCAGCTCACCGTAAAGTCCCCGCAACCACCGCGCCTCTGCACCCAGAGGACCACCATAAACATATATGTATACTTGCACAATAAGTGCATCATGAGTACGTAAATCAATGCGTACCTAGTAAGTATCTAGCCTAAACCCAGAGAATTAGTAATGAGGGGTCGACATCAATACTTATTAGTGGTCCAATAAGACAGATACAGTAAGAAGTAAACAAATATGGGGCAGAGTAAATAAACAAGTATAAGTACGTGGTACAATCCTCCTCTCAACAATAAACTCAAACTCTCGATTAGCAGTTACCTCCTCAACCAGATTTTTTTTTTATATGTATGTATGTATGTATGTATGTATGTATATATATATATATATATATATATATATATATATATATATATATATAATAGACCTCACCAGATAGGTCGTCACAGTTCATATAAAAAAAACTCTCCAAGATACCCTGGCTTTTTGACAAATAATACGCACGATTCCATAGGAGTATTTTATAGAAATGCCAAGGCGTACGGCCCTATCCATCATAACATTGCCGAACCATAGATACATCTATTTTTATTGTCGAGGTGAACGGCCCGCTCCTATGAAAGTGTGGTACATAATCCTCCCGAGGTACGACCCGATCCATCATAATGTGCGTAGTGTCGAGGGTCGAACAACACAAACCGTAGATATATCTATCTTGCTGAGGTGAACGGCCTGATCCCATTAGAATAAGAAGCTTTAATGGGTTCTTGACCCCACTCACGAAGGGACATGTGAGTTATAAGAAGCTTTGGGGAAACCTTTCGATGAGAACGCATAACGTAGGAGAAATTCATAAGAGGAGCACAATTATCTCGCGGCTAATCACGAAGCCCATCGAATCTCTACAATAGCAAGTCTATCATTCTACGCAAGTCTAGTCTCAAGTCATAATGTAAAATAAAGGAATTTAATAGGCAAGGGACAACTCAAATAGTATAGCTATAGCATGGTGTGAACCTAAGTCTACCTGGATAGTAACATGGATTTAGCTATGTACGGACTCCCGTCACCTCATGCGTACATAGCCCCAGCAATAAGTAACACATATCAAATACATCACCTAGGGGTAGTTTCCCCCTCACAGAGTTAGATAGGAGACTTACCTCGCTCCGAAGTTCCATAACCGGCTTCGATGCCACTCTAACACCTCAAACCGACACCCATTGCTCCAAACTAGTCAAACAAGGTGCAATCCAATGAAAATATACTCCAATACTTATAGTTTAACAATATAACAATTCCCAACTCCGCTCGAAAAGCAAATAAAGTTGACCCTCGGGCCCACGTGCACAGATTCTGAAATTTTTTGAAGATAAACATTACCCATTGTCGCGCCCCTCTTTTTCGCTCCGCGGAGAGAGAGAAGTCTGGGTTCCGACATTCATGGGAGTTAATAACTCATTTTCTTTTGGGAATTGGGTATCGAAGATTCATCACCTAAAGATAATGGTGCGTTAGGGCACCTAGAGTGATTAACTCTTAGACTAGTTTGCATTACTAGAGATTTAGGGTAAGTGCTCTAAATAACCTTGAGGGGAAGGTGTTAGGCACCCCTCTTGGTCCACAACAGTGGATCCCGGCTGAACTTATACTTATGAATTAGTCCTTTTGACAAATAAATAGTTTAAACACATACTAGCAAATAAAGGCATGTTTTGGACATTGTATGACTCAAGTAATAAGACAAAAGAAAACAAAAGACTTGAACGAGTTGCATATATAGAGAAAAGTTTAAACATCAGGAGTTGGGAAAGAGGGGTCCTAGGTTGGTTAGCCTATAAGATCACCCCACGCAATGCCTGGTAATCACTCCTCAATAAGGGGCTACACGTGATATTAGCGCATAGTCATTATATCCTTACTACCCAATTCCCTCTCCTTGGTCATAGCCTAAAGTGTTCTAATAACCTTGACAAATGTCTTATGCGTGCACTACCCGTACCTTTCTTGTGGCCTTGGAGGTATTTTAGGACCTCTACTTTTGGACAGTTCTAGACCCTCCTAAGTTATTTAAAGAAGAAAAGTCTAAGTCAATCAAAAACAATTAGGACTGTATTTAAGGAGATCAAATTATAGGCTCACAGTCACCTCCACAAATATAACAAGGAAGTGCACGTCTTCAAACAACAGTCAAGTATTTAAGAAAATCCTAAATCATGATATCTAAGTGAGCAGAACGTATACAACATTGAATTAAGATAAAGTGTCAAAATCCTATTTAGCTTGCCTACTGATTTAGACCTGTTAAATCTGAACAGTTTTAAATAACAAAGCACAATTTCATAGTTGCAAAATTTTAATCGCCCTACAGGCTTGCCTAAGCGCATAACAGTGGTGTCCTAAGAGCATGATATCTACATTTTAGGAATGTAGAAAACAGTGAACAGTTTTTAAAACGAATAACTTGAGACCCTATAGACATGTTTTCTAGCGGTATTAATTTAAGGCAGTGTTTGAAAACACATTTAAAGAAGCGGACAGTTGATTAAACCAATTCATAATGAACTAACATGAATTAAACTGATTTGTTTAACTAAACTGATTTTAAGTTCTATAGGCATGATTTCTATTAGAGCTGATTTTAATCCCTATAGGCATGGTATCTAGTTATTAAAGCTGACTCTTGAACTTATAGGCATGATATCTAAGAAGACGAATGTGAATACATATTGTAGCAAAAACTGAACTTTGATTAATTTATCTCTATAGGCATGATATCTAATCATAAGACTGATTTTAACCCTATTGGCATGATTTCTATTATTAGAGCCATTTAGATCCTATAGGCATGATTTCTAATATTGTGGAAGTAAAGCAAACATAGCAAATGCATTAACACAATCTTATAGGCATGGAATCTACCTGATTTACCCAACATATATAACTACCCACCCATTTTCACTAATCACCCCAATGTTGTTTACAATAATTATTACAAATCAATGAATTAAAATACATAAATGAACAGAAGTTAATCTATAAGGAGCCTGCAGTAGGCCCAAATGACTTCCAAGCCTCCAATAGCCTCAAATGCCAAAGTTCCATAGCAGTATCATGTCTAGGTGTGTCAGAGTTCCCTAAGGACCTCAAGAATCCTAGGCAGTGCTCACACCTAGACTTTTTCTCAAACAATAACTAATTTAGGTGTTGTGTGGAAAGGCCTGCTCTAACATGCCAGAGTTTAGAGAGATCTCAAAGGTCTCAAGGCAGTACACATATCAGAGGGCAAAACCTAATATCCTAAGAGTAAAGTGAGAGTGCTTGACATAGTTTGGTTTTGAAAATAGGACAGAGATGACTTCAGAAGTAGAAAAGTTTTTCAAAAATAGGAAATAACTTAGTGGTAAAAGACAGTTTGAGAAGAGTTCCAAGCAGCAGACAATCAATTGGTCATAAGAGATATCCAGATTCATAAAAGAACACTTAACAAATAGATCTTCACAGAGAAATAAAGGGATTGTGGCACATAAGAATCACATTAGGGTACATGGATAGGGATAGAGGAAACATATAGTCACAAACTGCATGCAACACTTAGGATTTTAGAGACTCAGTAAATAGTTAGGACATAGATAATAATTGGCCTATCTTGAACATGAGTAAACATATAGTTTGGACATGCTAGGTGAAAAAAGTAAGCAGGAAAGAGTGCAGAGTGTAAAACATGCATTGAACAGGACAAAGTATAGACATGCTGAGCAAAGAAATAAACAGGAATACAAGTTGAAATCATAATTGATGAACTAGTGCAGGAATGAAACACATAGGGTTTGGATCTCAAAACTTAATTAGAGAAATACCATTTGAAGAAGGTGCAGAATATAAAGCAAATAAAGCTCCAATATCTAGCACTGGCTTTCAGCCGGCTAAATCAGTGGGTATCACAAGTAGCAGCAGAGAAAGAGAACTTTAGAGTGTAAGGAGTAGTGATTTTTGAACTAATGTTCATTGTTTTAGGATATAAAATAAGTGGGGTTTATATAGTAATCAAAAGCTTGACAAATAAGGTAAGAGATCAATTAGGTAGTAAATCAGTGAAGTCACATGTAAATCAACAAGTCTTTCCCTTAATTAAGGGACAATTAAATTAACGGTAAAGAATGCTAAGTATTTAAGGAAAAGAATCAAGAAAGATTTGGTATAGAGTAGGTAATTAGGGGTAAATGAACAGAAGTTTTAATTAAGAAAACAAATCAGTAAGAATCGCAGAATACAAACAAGGCAAGGAAAAATAATTAAGGCAAACGATTCAATCAAATCGAGTAGAGAGGTAAGAATCAAAAATTTAAGGGAAAGTGTTCAAATCAAACCAAGAAACCAAGAATTCAGAATAATCAAAAAGATAGTCATGAAAGAGTCAGCATGTTTAGCATATAAAATAAGGTAGAACATGAATAGTCAGGATTCCACATAACTTTAACAAAACAAATAGTTAGAATGGCACTGATTCAAGAAGAATGTTACAAGTCTTAACATGAATAGTCAGGACAAACACAAGCACATAAAATCAATGAAAGGTCGAACTAAGAAATTCTGTAGAAGCATATTAGGACAAGAAAATCACGAGAAACCACAAGAACCCAAAGCAAGAACACAATCAGATATACTAATACTCAAAAACCAAATGAAGAACCCCAAAAATTAGGGCTTTTGGTACAAGCGAGTTAAGGTTGTAGCAGACTCATAAAATTAGTCAAAATATATGAGAAGCAGAAGATTAAACACAAAAAATCATCAAACAATTTTTAAAAAGAAATTTCGAAAACCTTAGTTTTTAGGAAAAGATGAAAATCATTTGAAAATCATACGATTCTTGTAAAAAATCTTAAGGTTGTTGTAAAACTCACATAAAACAAATCAAAATCACCTCAGATCTATACAGATATGAGAGGTTTAGAAAATGAAATTATAGTTTCGAAGAGAACGGCATAGAGATAAAGAAACATACTGAGAAACCCGTAGATCGTAGTCAATATAGGACGATCTTACTCGGAATTACATTGGAATGGCCTGAAACAGGCGAGGGAACAACCATAGATGCAAGTCACTAGCCCTGGTCCCTTGAGGGCCCTGGAGATGGCAAGAATAACATGAGAGAGGCCATTGGAGGCTTGGGAGGTGGTGAGAAACCACCGAAGATAGCCATAGATGAGGGTCAATGAGATTGGATTAGGGTTAGGTTGAGAGCGTTTGAGAGCAGAGAGGGATTTCAGGGTGGCGGGTAGTATAGAAATGATAGGGTTTGGGGGGTCTTTTGGGTTTATTTTAGAAATGGTTATTTACGGTCGTTGATCTCTATGACCAACGACCGAGATTAAAGGGTTTTTTAGGCCGGATCGGGTTGGGCGGATGGGTATTAGGCTTGGGTAGGTTTAGGTTTAAAAGTTGGACTGGGTATTGGGTCAGAATTAAGGCTGAAATTGAAATAAAAATAGGCTAGGTTTTAAATAGTCACTTTTAATCCTATATAATTTATAAAAATAATAAATGATTTTTAAAAAATATTTTCATTTACTAAAATGATTTAAAATAGTTGTTTAATATTTTAAAAATATAAAAGATCATATTACGCACTAATAACGTAATTATACATTAGTAGGGCTATTATTGTAAAGATACACAATTTAGCCTAAAAAATGTAAATGCAATTATAAAAAATGCATTAAAAATATTTAAACACTATTTTGGCATAAATAAAGAATTTACATGACTAAATCACCACAAAAAAAAGGATAATTATTGGAAGTTTTATAAATAAAAAGGGAAGTAATAAATTAATTTGGAGCCTTTAAAAATTATAAAAAAATTATAAAAATGCTTATGCATGCTTACAACTACATATGTGCTATTGTGAAAGTTTTTATATGTATTAAAAATATATGGGGGAAAATTAGGTATAAACAACTGCCCCTCTTTACCCGGGAAGGATGAAAGAGTTTTCGGGTAAAAAATGATGGCCAATTTTGATTGGACGGGATGTTTCGAACGACAGAGACCGGACTCCGGTCTTCGAGTTGCCTACATATCCCTGGTCTTATAGGAATCAGGCCATGTGTAGTTCTGGATTCATCGGCGGAATATACCAATGAAGTCATTACAAGAATGGCCACGAGATTTTGGGATAGGTGAAATAATGGTTATGGTTAAGCTGGAGATAGTAGAAGGAAATGGAGCGAGATTTCTCCTATTGGGATAGCGGTTTCTTACTGGTTACCTGAGATAAAAAAGATGCTACGAACATGTATTTGTACGAGAATTTAAACATGATGCAGATTCCCTTTTGGACCATGAGAGTTGTCTTTGGATGGTTAAGGATGATGACATACTCAGACCATGATGTTCGGGGCCATGAATTGTTTAGTGAGGGATTCGTAGGCCATGAAATGATGTTCTCAGGCCATAAAAAGTGGTGCCTCTGAACCTTGACGCCTTTGAATAATGATATGCAAATTTGAGGGATCCTCAGGCCATGGTATGGTGTCTTCCAGCTATGAGGATGATGCCTTTTAGACTATGACGCCTTTGGATAGATTGGCGATATTTCAGCCCATGATATTGAATAACATGATGTTAACAAGACAAGGCTTAGTCTTGTGAAAATGGAGGGCAGAGCTTAGCCCGATTGAAAAGCAAATCGATAATACTAGAAATAGAGTAATATTTATGCAAAGAGGGATAGTGCTTAGTCCCATGCGGATATGGGAGGCAAGGATTAGCCTTATGCAGATATGGGAGGCAAGGATTAGCCTCATGCAGATGGGGGCAGGGATTAGCCTCATGCAAGTATAGAGGCAAGGATTAGCCTCATGCAAATAGGGAGGCAAGGATTAGCCTCTTGCAGATATGGAGGCAGGGATTAGCCTCATGCAAGATAGGGAGGCAGGGATTAGCCTCATGTAGATATGGAGGCAGGGATTAGCCTCATGCAAATAGTGGAGGCAAGGATTAGCTTCATGCAGATATGGAGGCAGGGCTTAGCCTCATACGAGTATGGAGGCAAGGATTAGTCTCATGCCAATAGGGAGGCAAGGATTAGCCTCATGCAGATAGGGAGGCAGGGATTAGCCTCATACAAGTAGGGAGGCAGGGATTAGACTCATGCAAATAGTGGAGGCAAGGATTAGCCTCATGCCTCATGCAGATATGGAGGCAGAGATTAGCCTCATACAAATAGGGAGTCAAGGATTAGCCTCATGCAAGTACGGAGGCGAGGATTAGCCTCATGCATATATGGAGGCAAGGATTAGCCTCATGCAAATATTGAGGCAAGGATTAGCCTCATGCAATTATGAAGGCAAGGATTAGCCTCATGCAAATATGAAGGCAGGGATTAGCCTCATGCAAATGTGGAGGAAAGGATTAGCCTCATGTAGAGAGCAAGTAGCAAATAAGAGTAGTACTTAGCTGGAGATATATTCGGTATCTGATGTCCTGATTGATAGCGAATTTGTTACGTGTATATATTTGCGGATGCTATCACTTCGTCAAATGTGCCTACATTCAAAGAAAAATTGTAAGTTTTCTGAGGGGAGGTTGGTTCGTGCCTTTGTCCGCTGGCCTTGCTTTGCTCCATTCTGGAGGACTTTTCGAGTTCCCCTAGGTAACACCTAACTATTACGGAAATAAAGTTTTTCGAAAAATATGCACTTATTGATAAAAATAGAGTCATTTTAGAAATATATTGATATATCAAGTAATTTTAGATGAACTAGTGACTGTAACACATCTCAAAGGCAGTGCAGCTTTCTTATATTGGAATTTTGAGGGTCCTCCTCAAAATTCTGCCCCAGTTTGGTAGATGATCTTTTGACCTTTTGCGGATAATGGGCCTTGTTGAACCTTCTTCGGAATTTTGAGAATTCTTCTCAAATTTCTGCCTCAGTTTCTGATCTTGGGGGAAATGGAAATTTTATTATGATATGACCGAACCCATAAGGTTGCCTACGTATCCCCTCTTAAATGAGAATCAGGTCAAGCATAGTTCAATTACATCAGATGAGGAAATTTAAATAAGATAAGCATAGTATCTCTTGATTGCGTCTGAATTGATTGGTTTTGGCCAGATTTCTCCATCCATTTCTGCAAGTATGAGTGCTCCTCCTGTCAGCACCATGTGAACCATGTAAGGATCTTGCCAGTTGGGAGAGAATTCCCTTTGGCTTCATCTTGATGTGGGAAGATCTTCTTCAGCACCAGCTGTCCTGTTGCAAATTGCCTTGGTTTGACCCTTTTTGTTGAAAGCTCTAGACATTCTGTTCTGATAAAGTTGGTTGTGACACACTGTGTCCATCCTCTTTCCATCGATAAGGGCCAATTGTTCATAGCGGCTCCTTATCCACTCTGCATCGCTAAGTTCAGCTTCATGTATGATTCTTAAAGAAGGAATATCTGCCTCAGCTGGAATGACAGCCTCGGTACCATAAACCAACATGTAGAGGGTTGCCCCGGTTGATGTGCGAACTGTAATGCGGTATCCCAATAAAGCAAAAGGTAGCTTCTCGTGCCATTGTTTGTGGTTTTATACCATCTTCCTTAGTATCTTCTTAATGTTTTTGTTGGCGGCTTCTATGGCTCCATTCATCTGAGGTCTGTAGGCTGTGGAATTCTTGTGCCTGATTTTGAAAGTTTCACACATAGCTTTCATCAAATCACTATTGAGATTGGCGGCGTTATCAGTAACAATGGACTCGGGAAGTCCGAATCGGCAAACAATACGATCTTTGACAAAATCTGCGATGACTTTCTTGGTTATAGCTTTGTAAGATGCAGCTTCTACCCATTTTGTGAAGTAATCAATGGCTACCAGAATAAACCTATGTCTGTTTGAAGCAGTGGGCTCAATTGGACCAATAACACCCATTCCCTAGGCGGCAAATGGCCAAGGTGAGCTTGTTGTATTGAGCTCGTTTGGCGGCACTTTTATCATATTGGCGTGCACCTGGAATTGAAAGCATTTGCGGACATACTGGATGCAATCTGTCTCCATGGTCATCCAAAAGTAGCCGGCCGTGAGTATCTTCTTAGCCAAGACAAAACCATTCATGTGCGGGCCACAGGTTCCGGCATGTACATCATCGAGCAGTTTAGAAGCTTCTTTTGCATCGACACATCTTAGCAATCCCAAATTGGGCGTTCTTCTATATAGAATTCCTCCGCATGGAAGAAGTGATTGGACAATCTCCGGAGTGTGCGTTTCTAAGTGTGGTTTGCATGCTCTGGATATTCTCCTTTCGCCAAATACTCCTTCATGTCATAGAACCAAGGCTTTCCATCTGTTTTTTCTTCAACATGAGCACAATATGCTGGCTGATTATGGATCCTCACCAGAACGGGATCAATATAATTCTTATTTGGATGTTGTATCATAGATGACAAGGTGGCCAATACATCGACAAACTCATTCTGAATTCTGGGCACATGTCAGAATTCTATCTTCGTGAACCTCTTTCTCAATTCTTGCATATGGTGCAGATATGACAATATCTTGGAATTCTTGGTGGCCCACTCTCCTTTTACTTGGTGCACAAGCAAGTCTGAATTACCGATCACCAGCAACTCTTGAATGTTCATGTCGATTGCCATGTTGAGCCCTAGTATACAGGCTTCATATTCCGCCATGTTGTTGGTGTAGGGAAATCTGAGTTTAGTAGATACCGAATAATTTTGACCCATTTCTAATACAAAAACTGACCCAATGCCCCCTCCTTTGAAATTTGCAGCTCCGTCAAAGAACATCTTCCAACCATCGTATGCTTCGGTAATGTCTTCTCCTATGAATGATACTTCTTCATCAGAAAAATACATTTTCAAGGGTTCTTATTCTCCTCCCACCGGATTTTCAGCAAGATAATCTGCTAATGCTTGTCCTTTGACCGTCTTTTGAGTTACATAGATGATGTCGAACTCACTCGACAGTATCTGCCACTTGGCTAACTTTCCAGTCGGCATGGGTTTCTAAAATATGTACTTCAGAGGGTCCATCCTGGATATGAGGTATGTAGTGTAGGCGCAGAAGTAATGCCTCAATTTCTGAGCTGTCCAGGTCAAAGCACAGCAAGTGCGTTCTAGTAGAGAGTACTGTGATTCGTAAGGTGTGAACTTCTTACTCAAGTAATACATGCTTGCTCCTTTCTTCCTATCTCGTCATGTTGTCCCAGAACACATCCAAAGGCTCCGTCCAAAATAGATAGATAGAGTAGCAAAGGACGTCATGGTTCTGGTGGAGCCAGAACTGTTGGGGTGGACAAGTACTCTTTGATTATGTCAAAGGCTCTCTAACAATCCTCTGTCCAGCTTGTTTCGGCATCTTTTCTCAGCATCTTGATGATGGGTTCACATATGACTGTGTACCATGCTATGAAGTGACTGATATAATTGAGACGTCCTAGGAAGCTCATTAAGTCCTTTTTGCTCCTAGCTGGTGGTACCTTCTGAATAGCTTTGACTTTAGATGGATCCAGCTCGATCCCTCGACGACTGACAATGAAGCCTAGTAACTTTCCTGCGGGAACCCCGAATGCACACTTTGCGGGGTTCAGCTTCAAGTTGTACCTCCTTAGCCTATCAAAGAACTTCCTCAAGTCCGCTATGTGATATGCGGCCCTCTTGGATTTGATAATAACGTCGTATAAATACACCTCTATCTCCTTGTGTATCATATCATGGAAGATAATTGTCATGGCCCTTGTGTAGGTAGCCCCAGCATTCTTTAGACCAAACGGCATCATCTTGTAGTAGTATACCCCCAAGGTTTGATGAAAACTATTTTCTCCGTGTCTTCTTCATCTATCCAGATCTGATGATAACCTGCGAAGAAATCTACAAAGTATTGGAGTTCATGCTTTGCGTAATTGTTGATCAAAATGTGTATGTTTGGCAGTGGAAAGTCGTCCTTGGGACTTGCTCTGTTTAAATCCCGATAGTCAACATATACCCTGACTCTTCCATCCTTCTTCAGAACTGGCACAATGTTAGCTAACCAGGTTGGGTACTCAACCACCCTAAGAACTTTGGTTTTGATCTGCTTGGTAACTTTTTCCTTGATTTTCAAGCTCATATCTGGTTTAAACTTCCAGAGTTTCTGCTTCACTGGCGGACACATGGGATTAGTAAGCAACTTTTGAGCCACTATGTACGTGCTCAAACCAATCATGTCATCATATGATCATGCAAAAATGTCCTCATACTCTTTTAAGAAACGGATGTACTCTTCCTTCTCTGTTGGTGACAAGTGAATGCTGATGCGAGTCTCCTTGACGGTCTCGGCGTCCCCCAAATTTACTGCTTCGATTTCGTTCAGATTGGACTTGGGCTTATTCTCAAAGTTTTCAACTTCCCTGACAATTTCCTCGGGTGTTTCATCCTCTTTATCTGAATCGCTATTCTCATGTTGTGTTGCCTCATTACATGCCACAGTCACTGGTTTATCAGGAAAAGTAATAATAACATTGTACAAAGAAAAAGTGTAAAAATAGTAATGAATAATAACGAGCAAATGCATTTGATTAAAATCGAAAAATCATCCAGACAAGTACGGCTCGATGAATCAAGCATTTATTTTGAAACAAGTAAATCTTAAAACAAAATTACTGGAAATCTTAAATGCCTAGGATGGTTATAGAAGTAAATATCTTCCAAGATACCCAGGAAATCGGCGGGCGGGATGGTGTGGCGGTCCAGTTCCTGAGAACAACTCCTTTTTTTACGATCTGAATGGTGAGGCCTTCTTCCTCCTCCTCCTCCTCAATTATGGAACTGCAGTCCACGTCTTCATTCTCCAGGAACAAATTTTTCAACCCAGCTAGTGCTTCCTCTTCTGCAGTCCCCCATATTGTATCAGCTTCGTGAAAAGCTTGTTCTAAGTGTGGCACTGGTTGCTCGAGAGGGTAATACGGTTCGCGCCATGGAGGCGACCAATCATTGTATTCTTGCCATGTGTACTTATATCCGAGCCCAAAGGTGGTACCATGACTTTTCAGCCGTATTGTTTAGTGATACCCTGGAGATTCTTCCCTAGCCCTTTGTCGGGCTCATACCCAGACCATGCCAATATGCTTTCTATTTTACTGCTCCACTATTTGTTCTTCTCAATAATGTTGACACGTTAAATCTGATGATAGGTTTCCCCTCCTAGACTTCTTCTATGTCCAATAACCGGGATGGTTTGACTTATGTAAATGGGGTTACTCCCATCTCTGTGAATGATCATTTCCTGACGATTCCATTCAACTTCACGGCTTGATGTAGTGTGGAAGGAACGGCTCCAATGGCATGGATCCATGGTCGGCCCAACAGAAGATTATATGAGGCTGGTATGTCAAGCACCTGAAACTCGACGTCAAACCAAGTTGGCCCCATCTGCAAGCAAAGGTTGATTTCCCCAATTGTGGCCCTTTAGGAACCATCGAAAGCTTTCACGTTCATGCTTCCTACCCGTATTTCATGAAAACCTTTGTCCAACCTTTTCAGAGTATCTAAAGGACAAATATTGAGGCTTGAACCTCCATCAGCCAAGACCCTGGCAATGAATTTGTCTTCAAATTGCACTGTGATATGCAATGCTTGATTGTGATTCAACCCCTCAGGCGGTAGCTCATCTTCATGGAAGATAATCTTATGACTTTCCAGTACTTACCCCACCATATTGGCCATTTCTCCGCCAGTGATGTTAGTGGGTACATAAGCCTCACTCAGCAATTTCATTAAAGCATTCTTATGTGCCTCTGAATTTTGCAACAGTGACAGGATAGATATCTGAGTAGGGGTTTTGTTCAAATGGTCAACGACGGAATACTCCTTTGCTTGTACTTTCCTCCACATGTCATATGTCCCTATCTCAATGATAGGCTGCTGATAAGTTAGGATTTTAAAGTGTTTATGTCCTTACTTGCCTATGCTTTGAGTATAATTGATACAAAAACAGTCCCAAAATGCTCACAAGTTGTGCTTGATTGCAGGGTTGATTGACAAAGTGACGAAATGTCAAAGATCTACTCAAAAAGGAATGAGACCTGCTCAAGTATCAAAGACCAAGAGAAGTGAAGAAAAAGGGGCCTAGTGCGGACCGCGTAGCAATGATCGCGACCACACTAGGAGGTTCAGAGACTGTACATTTTCAAGCTTAAAGTCACGCGGCCGTGGTAGGATTCACGCGGCCCGCGGAGAAGCTTCGCGGCCGCACTCCTGCTCTGTGCGGTCCGCGTTCATAGGGTTCAGCAAAGGGCATTTGTCCTCACGCGGTCCGCGGTCATGTCTGTGCGGACCGCGCTAGTTGCCTTCGCGGTCGCAGTACACTCCCACACGGTTTGCATCCCCCAGTTCAAGTCATCAAACAACTGAAGCCCAAGAGCCAGTGCGGCCGCGGTCATTTTTGTACGGCCCGCACTGACCCCACAGTGGTATTTTTGTCCAATATTTCCAGCCTAGTATAAATAGAATATTTTACTATTTTTTAAAAGAGTGCATTTTGATCTGAGAACAGAAGAATAGCTACGCTTGGTGTTGTAGCCATTTTGGCATATTCGCTTCCCATTAACAATAGATTATTGTAGTTTTTTCTTAGTAATTAATTAATATGTGGAGTTCTTCATCTATTTCTTTAGTTTCTTCTTTAATTATATGTAGCTAAACCTATTAGCTAGGGTTGTGGCTCAACCCTAGTATGGGTAATTAATGGGTGTTGCCATCTAGGGTTAGATTGACTATGGGTGTTTGTTATTTGGGTTGATTTTATAATTTAATTTAGAATTGGTGGTTGCAAACACTGATTCAAGCTTTGTGGGTTTAACTCTTCTTGAGAAAGAGAGTCTATGACCTCAAAATTGACCCAACAAGGAATTGGGATGGACTCATGAGAAATGATAGTCCCAATTAATAGGTTAAATCTCGAGAGAGTAATCACCCTACTTGAACCCTAGTTGCTTGGTCTAAGTTGTCAACCCAATTGGTCTCGAGAGAGTCAATTGGGCAAAATCACTCTAAGGAATTGGGATGGACTCATGAGAAATGATAGTCCCAATTAATAGGTTAAATCTCGAGAGAGTAATCACCCTACTTGAACCCTAGTTGCTTGGTCTAAGTTGTCAACCCAATTGGTCTCGAGAGAGTCAATTGGGCAAAATCACTCTCTCTACCGAGAGGTGTGAGAGTGGGTAAAATTGTGCAACGGTTATAGCATAAGCTCCAAATAAGTCAATCGAACCTAAGTAACATCTACCCGTCAATTAGCCACCAAGGTAATGCCACGACCCTAGTGCTCTTCCTTCCCATTAATTACAACTTAGCAATATTCTTCTAGCATAATCTAGCTTTAATCTGTAGTTTTATAATAGTAGTTATAAATACAAAAAAAATCAAAAGATGCTTGAAGTGACATTAGAAGCACAACCGCAACTCTAGGCTAGACAGAAAATACAACTCCACTACTAGCTCCTTGTGGAAATTCGACCCCATACCTCTATTCAGGTATAAGCTATTGCGATCCGCTCTTCCTACCATAGTGTAGTGTCGAGTCGGCAGCGATCAACTTTTTTGGCGCCGTTGCCGAGGAGCTTACGATGTTGACTATCTATTTAGTTAGTTTTGTGTTTTTCTTCTCTTTCCTTCTTGTTTACTAATTTTGTTTGTGTCGATCAATTAGGTACAATGGCTCTTAATGCAAATGACCCTCTCGACAATGTGATAGCGGGGGAGGAGGTAGAGGATCTAGAACCAGATGAGGTCTTACCTCAACTTCCACGGAGAGGCCGACATGTCAATGTAAATGCAAATGAGAACAACAATATTCCAGACCCTCCCCTGGCACCACCGAGAGTGGCTCCCAGAGTTTTACCAAATCAAGGATACGCCAGTGCTATTGTTCCTCCCCGAATCCGGGCGGGGAACTTTTAAATCACAAATGTTATGCTGACCTTGCTCGAGCAAAGAGGGTATTTCATGGGTGCCTCCGATCAAAATGCCTACAAGCACTTGAAGGGGTTTGTAGATACATGCTGGGGTAGCAAGCAGACAAACGTGTCCGAGGATGCGTTGAGATTGAGGCTTTTTCAGTTCTCTCTTCGGGGTAAAGCACTGAATTGGTTAGAAAGGCTCCCCAATCATTCTATTACAACATGGGATGAATTGGAGGACAAATTTATTTCCAAGTTCTTTTCTCCAAGTCATATGGCAGCTCTTCGGGATGAAATTCTAGCTTTCAAGCAAGAGCCAAAGGAACCTTTGCACGAGATATGGGAAAGATATAGAACAATGGTGACAGAGTGCCCTAATAACGACATGATCGAGGCTATGATTCAACAAACCTTTTATCGGGGCATCAACACCACGAATCAATGGATTGTGAACCAATTGGCTGGAGGGAACTTTATGAAACTTTCTTACCAAGAGGCATGTGATGTACTTGATGAAATGGCCGACACCTCTTCGGCATGGCAAAGCCGAGAAAATGTGCCCCAAGGTGACCCCACGGTCATCCATTTGCACAAGGAATTGCATGATTATGACCAAGCCATCGCCGAGCTTACAACAACTATGAATCAATTAGCAAAGGCGCAATTGCAACAAGTCCAAAACCCGCGCCAAGTCAATGCAATGGAAGGTGTTTCTATGTTGAAAAGGAGGCAAAGAGGACAATAACCTCAAGGTAATTGTGAACAATATGACAACAACAATGATGGTGGTGGTTATTCAAATGAGTGCTATGATGATCAAAGCGAAGAGGTCCAATATGTCAACAACTACCAAGGGAATAGAGGTAACTCTTCAAGTCAACAATGGCGTCCTCAAGGAAATTGGGGGCAATCAACAACAAGGCAGAGGTAATTGGAATAACAACAACCAAAACAACAATTGGGGTAATCAAAGCAACCAAGGAAATTGGAATGGTAGTAACAATAATTGGGGCAACAACAATAATCATGGAGGGTGGAACAATAGCGAAAACCAAGGCAACCGGGGGCAAGGCTTTCAAAGGCCCCCCATGTACCAAAAACCGAACAATCCACCCCCTTTCCTTCTTAAGGTCCGAGTTCATCCGGAAGTGATATGGGGAGAATTGAAAGCATGTTCGAGCAAATGATGAAAAAGAACCAAGATTCTGAGGCCCAATTAGCTTCGCATAACACATCTATCCGGAACTTGGAGGTGCAATTAGGCCAAATCTCTCAAGCATTGAATACTCGTCCCAAGGGTGCGCTACCAAGTGATACGATGGTAAATCCGAAGGGTGGGAATAATAATCATGTGATGGCGGTTACAACAAGAAGTGGGAGAGGCGGTGATGTGAATGCCTCAATGCAAAAGTAAGTTATGAATGAAGATGTTGAGTTGCGGGATGATGATGTACCTTTGATTGTTGATGATGCAGTTAATCAAAATGCGAACAATGATGTACGGATTGATATTAATGATGAGGCCGAGGTAGAGACTCAAGATGTCATGAACCCGTCTAGGGAACACGTGATTGACATGCCCGAGCCGGTTGTACAAAAGCCAAGGCACCTTTGCCTAGGCCAACTCCACCTTATCCTCAACGGTTAGCAAAGCCAAAGAGTGACAATCAATTCAAAAAATTCATTGACATGATGAAGAGCCTCACAATCAATGTCCCGTTGGTTGAGGCACTTGAGCAAATGTCGGGGTATACAAAGTTCATGAAAGATTTGGTTACAAAGAAGAGGTCGATGGAGTGTGAAACAATTAAGATGACTCATCAAGTGAGTGCCATAGTGCATTCAATGGCACCCAAGCTTGAGGATCCCGGAGCTTTTACTATCCCATGCACTATCGGAAGTGCGGATTTTGCTAAAGCCCTTTGTGACTTGGGGGATAGTATTAATTTGATACCGTACTCGGTCTTCAAGACTTTGGGAATTGGGCAACCTCGACCTACCTCAATGAGACTTCAAATGGCGGATCGATCGATGAAGCGACCCTTAGGCATAATCGATGATGTTCTTGTCCGTGTTGATAAATTCATATTGTCGGACGACTTTGTCATACTAGATTGTGAGGTGGATTTTGAAGTGCCGATTATTCTTGGAAGACCTTTCCTAGCTACGGGGAAGGCATTAGTTGATGTTGAAGCGGGTGAGTTGACATTCCGAGTGGGAGATAAGAAGGTGGTATTCCATGTTTGCAAATCAATGAGACAACCAAATAGCACGGAGGTGTGTTCTTTTGTGGATATTGTCACAGCCGTGATAGTGGATGACACAAGTTCCATGATCAATGTTGAAGAGCCTTTTGAGGCCGTGGTTCTTAACATGGATGTCAATGATGATGCTAGTAGAGTGGAGTGTGTGAATGCATTGCATGGTATGGGTTCATATTCTTATGAGCCTAGAAGGCTATCTTTAGATCTTGAAAACTGCAAAACTCCACCAATGAAGCCATCGATTGAGGAGCCACCGGTGTTGGAGTTGAAGCCACTTCCTCCACACCTCAGGTATGAATTCTTGGGTTCAAATTCTACTTTACCTGTCATTCTTTATTCTTGCCTTACTAACATGCAGGTTAAGGCCACCTTAGCGATTCTTCAAAGGCGAAAAAGGGCAATCGGATGGACTCTAGCTGATATTCGGGGTATAAGCCCCGCCTTTTGCATGCATAAAATCATATTGGAGGAGGATGCAAGGCCTTCACTTGAGCATCAAAGAAGACTAAATGAGGCTATGCAAGAAGTAGTAAAGAAAGAGGCTATCAAGTGTCTTGACGCAGGTGTGGTTTATCCCATTTCTGACAGTTCATGGACTTCTCCGGTGCAATGTGTACCAAAAAAAGGTGGAATGACTGTGGTGACCAACGACAACAATAAGCTTATTCCGACTCGGACAGTGACGGGTTGGAGAGTTTACATAGATTACCGGAAGCTGAACAAGGTGACTAGAAAAGATCATTTCCCATTGCCATTCCTTGACCAAATGCTTGATCGTCTTGCGGGCCGGGCTTTCTATTGTTTTTTGGATGGTTACTCGGGGTACAATCAAATTCTCATTTCCCCAGAGGACCAAGAGAAGACAACTTTCACATGTCCTTATGGCACATTCGCTTTCTCCAGAATGCCATTTGGATTATGTTATGCTCCGGTGACCTTCCAACGTTGCATAATGGCTATTTCACCGACATGGTGGAGGATATCTTGGAGGTATTCATGGATGATTTTAGCGTGGTTGGGGATTCTTTTGAGGAGTTCTTGGTAAACTTGGATAGAGTGTTCGCCCGGTGTGAAGATACCAACCTTGTTCTAAACTGGGAAAAGTGCCATTTTATGGTAGAAGAGGGTATAGTGTTGGGTCACAAGATCTCGAAGCGAGGAATTGAAGTTGATAAGGCCAAGATCGAGGTTATTTCAAGGCTTCCCCCCTACTTCTATCAAAGGGGTGAGGAGTTTTCTTGGGCACGCGGGTTTCTACCGGAGGTTCATCAAAGATTTTTCTAAGGTAGTTAACCCGTTGTGAAAATTGCTAGATAAAGATGCCAAATTTGTTTTTGATGAGAAATGCATGGAGGCTTTTGAGCTCCTTAAACAAAAGTTGACAACTACCCCCATCATCACCACACCAAATTGGAGCTTACCATTCGAGCTCATGTGCGACGCAAGTGACGTTGCGGTGGGGGAGGTTTTAGGCCAAAGGATCAACAAGATGTTCCATCCGGTGTACTACTCAAGCAAGACCATGAATGAGGCTCAAAGGAACTACACAGTCACCGAAAAGGAGTTGTTGGCTATTGTTTTTGCTATGGAAAAGTTTCGTCCTTACCTTATGGGGGCTAAAGTTATTGTGCACACCGACCATGCCGCCCTTAGGTATTTGATGACCAAGAAAGATTCAAAGGAAAGATTGATGAGATGGGTTCTTCTCATTCAAGAGTTTGATTTAGAAATTATTGACCAGAAGGGTAGAGAGAATCAAGTGGCGGACCACTTGTCTCATTTGGAGGAGGAGGGGAGGCCTTGTGACGGCCTTGAGATCAATGATACATTTCCTGACGATCAACTTCTTGCGGTGTCAATGAGTGGAATACTGTGGTTCGCCGATATTGCAAACTATCTTGTTACTGGAATCATCCCGTGTGAGCTCTCTTCTAACCAAAGGAAGAAGCTCAAATGGGATAGCTTGGATTATTATTAGGAAGAGCCCTATTTGTTTAAGATTTTCACCGATGGTGTGATTCCACGATGTGTCCCGGAAGAGGATCAATTGGGTATTTTGGAAGCTTGCCATTCCTCACCCTATGATGGCCATCATGGTAGAGCGAGAATGGCTTCTAAAGTGCTTAGTTGCGGATTTTATTGGCCTGCTTTGTTTAAAGATGCCGGTGATATGGTCAAAAGATGTTATGAATGCCAACGAGCCGGTGGAATTTCAAAAAGGGATGAAATGCCTCTCAATACAATTCTCGAGGTAGACATTTTTGATGTTTGAGGCATCGACTTCATGGGTCCTTTCGTGAGCTCTTGTGGAAACGCTTACATTCTGGTGGCGGTAGATTATGTCTCCAAATGGGTTGAAGCTGTGGCTTTGCCCAACAATGAAGCCCGAAGTGTTGTGGCATTTCTTAAAAAGAGTATCTTCACGAGGTTTGGCACTCCCCGTGCTATCATTAGTGATGGGGGATCTCACTTTTGCAACAAAGCTTTTGATTCATTGCTAGCCAAATATGGAGTTAATCACAAAGTAACCACCCCCTATCATCCTCAAGCTAGCGGTCAAGTGGAAGTCTCCAACCGAGAAATTAAGAGTATCTTGTCTAAAACTGTAAATGCAAATAGGACCGATTGGTCGAAAAAATTGGATGATGCTCTTTGGGCCTATCGGACAGCTTACAAGACTCCGATTGGTATGTCCCCATACCGGTTGGTGTTTGGGAAAGCTTGTCATCTTCCGGTGGATTGGAGCACAAGGCTATGTGGGCCTTGAGAAAGTTGAACTTAGAATGGGATGTTGCTGCAAATCTGAGGGTTGAACAACTTAATGAGCTCTATGAGTTTAGATTCCATGCATACTCCAGCTCGTCCTTGTATAAGGACAAAATGAAGTACCTTCACAACAAATATGCTGGGGCAAGAAGTTCAAAGTTGGGGATATGGTTCTCTTGTTTAATTCCCGGTTACATCTGTTTCCGGGTAAGCTCAAGTCAAAGTGGAGTGGGCCATTTGAAGTTGTTGTGTTCATGACCTTGTTTGGTGCTCTTGATCTAAAAAACAAAAATGGTGAAGTCTTCAAAGTCAATGGTCACCGGGTCAAGCATTATCTCGGAAAGTTCGATGGCAGCCACATAGTGGCACTTCTTCATCTAAAGTGATGTGGTGGTAACATGCGTCGTGCCGCGATGTTAAATCAGGCACTTCTTGGAAGGCAACCCATGTGTAGCTTAGGATTTTTGAGCTAACTATTTATGAGATATTGTAGGGATTGTGTTGAAGCAGTGCAAAACAAAGTTGGAAAATTGCATAGTCTCTGAAGATTGCCAGCGCGGCCGCGGTGCATTTTGTGCGGTCCGCGCTGGCATGAGTTAAAAGGGGGACTCTCTGAAGTTCTTCACCACGGCCGCGGTCAAGTTAGTGCAGTCCACGGTGGGCTGATGCAGCCGCGGTACACATTTGTGCGGTCTGCGTAGGCTTCATCACGAGGGGTCACACAAATAAACCCAGTGCGGTCTGCGGTCACTTTTGTGCGGCCGCACTGGTAGGTAAGTACGGGTCCTACTAGGGCTTTATAAATAGAGACGAAGGGTCTCATTTTACCCTTTTTGCAAATTGGAAACCTAGAACCCTAATTCTGCTGTTCATCCCCATCCAAAACTGAGATTCTTGCTTGTGTGGATAGATTGAATTCATTCTTCATAATCCTGGTAACATTTCATGCATTTTTGATTATTACTCTTTTATTTTTGTTTTAATTGCTTGCCAGTAGTCTATAACTTCTTTGCCTTCACAATTGTCTTCGAATTGTTAGTCTAGGTTAGCTTCCATGATTAGTTTGAAATAACTAAGGATTGGGTACATGAGTAGGGACAAGTAGGGGTAAAAAGTTGAACAAAAATAGAACAAAAGCATGCAATCCCTAGCTTACTCACTGAACCTAACCCAGTGCGGCCCGCGGTCGCCTTAGCGCGGTTCGCGGTGCCCTAACGTGGTACGCGATACACTTCCACGTGGTCCGTAATACTTGAATGATTGAGGAACAACTTGTGTCTAGCGCGGCCGCGGTAACCTTTGTGTGGTCCACGCTGGCCCACCACGGCCGCGACCCCATTTTGTGCGGACCGCGGTGTGAGATTCAGAGAAGACCCTTCCTGGGGTTTTGTTCAGTGCGGCCCGCGGTCGCCTTAGCGCGGTCTGTGGTGCCTCCAACGCGGCCGCATTCCTGATGGTGCGGTCCGCGGTGCCTGGTTCTGTAGCAGTGTCTGCAACTTTTATTTTTCTTCTGCAATTTTAATTCAATCACATGTTTCACTGCCTGTGCTTCAACTAACAATGTTAGATGTGTTTGTTTGCAAACAATGGTAAAATAATGAGGAAGAGGTGCTAAACAACCCGGCCGAGGTGACTCCTCCCGGGGAGGAAAAGGGAAACAAGTTAAACTCACTTCCCGGCCTAAACTGAAAACAAGGAAACAAATTGTTATAGACGACCAATCGGGGAGTGAGTACGTACCATCTCAGGACCTCTCTTCTGATTCAGGGCTAGCTACTGCAGTCCCGGCTTCACATACTGCCCAAGCCCCACAATGAATACATTCTGAGTCGTTTGATGGCTCAGCAGCAGGCAGTGGTGAATACTCCACCTCCCCCACAGTTTCAGTATCTAGGGAGAGTGCACAAGGCAGGACTAATAGTGACAATGAGGTACCGGACAGTGGGGTGCCCCAGGTTGGGGTTGTTGAGAGAACTAGAAAACCTGAAGTTTGGGAATATCGGTTGTCAGCCAGGTGGCGTTCCACAAATTTAGAGAATGGTGGCCGGCATGGAAGTTGATACTTGACCGGAGCTTTATTGACAAAGACCTTCTACCCCTAAACCCCAATGTGCATAGACAGTTCCAAGCTCAAGCGAGTTGGGAGTTCTTTAAAGACAACTTTTTGAAGGCAAATGAGCATATGGTCAAGGAGTTTTACAGCAATGTTGCTCATATCATGAAAGTCACTAAAGTGACAAAAGTGAGAAACAAAAATGTGGTTTCACCGGGAAGGCATTGAATGAGTATTTGGGGTTCATTGACGAAGATGAGTCTCTGTACAATGAAAAGTTAGCAATGGGCGAGGAGGTTCGTCCGTGGTTAGCTTCGTACCTAGAAATCCCGGGTACGGTTCCAGAATGGTTACAAGTAGGGACCAAAATACTTCGGAGAACTTTCAACTTTGAGGCTAGAGGGTGGTTGACCTTTGTATGCAGTCGGCTCGACTAGACTACTCATGATCAGACTATTCCACTTGCCCGGGCGGTTCTTATTGCTTCTATTATGGCAGGTTATCCTATCAATGTGGGTAATGTGATGTCCCGCACTATTTCTGCAGTAGGGGTTGAGTATGATTGGAACTGCCCTTTTCCCAGCACCCTTACTATGTATTTCCGTGACTTGGAGGTGGAGAAGAGACCATTTGACGTCAAGGTAAAACCTGTGGCTCCATTCTCCTGGTACAGTTTGAAGGGGCCAGACAATCCCAAAGATAAAAGTTACAAGTCGCCTTCCTCTACTCCAGCTGGCCAGTCTAAGGAGCCAGTGGCGGTAGTGTCTTCGGTTGATCCCCCCCACAGAGCCTTCCACCATGCCTACTGTCACCACTGATGATGATTTGCCTCCACGACCCTCCTCCTCTACTGGCCCCAGTACTTTAGTTGACACGGGGGTCCCTTCTTACTGGACTCATCCTTTTACGGCCCAGCAATTGAGCCGGACACTAGCCAGTTTGAACAACTGGATGTCAGCTGCGACATCCAAGTTGTCTACATTGTTTGCTACAGTTGAGGCCCATTCAGTACCTTCCACTACTCAGTTTCCTTAGTCCATTGAGGACACACTGAAGAAGCTCCTAAAAAATCAGGAGAAGATTATGAGGACTCAGGACGCCTTGACTATGGCGGTGGATTCACATGGCAAGGCTTTGAGGGAGCTTGCCAAGGAGCACAAGAAGATGAGGAAGTCAAGGGCATCTAAGGAGTCGGTGAGAGTGATACGGACTGATGTGGATAGGCTATTGGTGGACCACATGCCTTTAGACTTGTTATTCGGGGATCCAGCCCCAATAGCAGATCCAGCCCCAGCAGCAGCACCAGTTCCACAGCCACAGCAGGAGTAGGCACCCAGGCCCCCAAGAAAGAAGAGGAAGCTCCCTAGTTCAGTTGGTGCAGTTATTGAGCTACCAGACCCACATGAAACCCCCTCTAGTGATGCACCTATCAGTCAGCCGGTTTAGGAGCAGGCCCCAGTCCCAGCAGCTGAGCAGTAGGAGATCGGGAACCAGTCTGAGGTTCCCATACATACAGAGGACTTGGGGACCACTGATGATCCCATGCAGATGGACCAGGCATAGGGAGATCCTATATCCTTTCTTTTGCTTTTATATTTATTTGATAGTTGGCATTGAGGACAATGCCAGCTTTTATTCGTGGGGGTGCGCCCTACCTTTTTCTGGATGACTGTATATATATAGATTCTTAGTTTATTTTTATTGATTTTGTGTTTTTTTTTACTTTGGGTTGTATATAACTTTACATTTCTGTATATATTCATCCCCCGTTGTATATTCCACTCCCCTATTGTACATATTCATTCTATTTTCTATTTTCGCAAAATTTACATTTTTAGCTTTGTAGTTAGGCTCGTAGCCGCTTGTTTTGATTTTGGCGTTTCCAATAAGCCCTTAGTTTTCTTAATGTCACGGTTCTTTCCAAGGGTGGAGTATTGTGCGAACCGGGTGGCTCTTCCCAATGATAGATGGCGTGACAACCTTCTTAAGGGTTTGAGTCCGTTTCTTTGATTTTTTTTTTTTTTGATAGCGTAGTTAAAGGCACCTCAAGCAAAGCTTCACTTGGGCCTAACACATTTGCCTTTGATCACATGGTCAAAGACATAATGTTGTGTTCAGGATGGTGAAAGTCGTGGCTTTGAAACTCTTGTGTTGACCAAACGATCATCATGTGGTCTTTTTGGACCATTGTATGTTTAAATCATAACTAAGGTCGTTGTGGGCTCGACTCGATGTATTTAGCAAATCCCTAGCATGTGTGGTAAGGAATTGAAATTTGAGTCCAAGTCCCAAGCCAATGGTCTAGAACTTGCACTGAATGTCTGTTGAGGCGAAATCCTAGGTGAAATTTGACTTGAGAAATGATTATAGGCTCTCCTTGATCCAAATTCTAAGTTGAACAATTTCATAGCCTTCCAGTGAAATAATCCCTAGTTAACCCTTTTGAGCCTTAAACCTTTTTCTTTCAAGAACCAATGCTACAAGCCTATACCCGTTCTAAACGATTACCCTCTCTTGGCACCCAAATATTCCCTTGAGTAATGAAAAAAATCTAAGTTTGGGGGGAGAGACAAGAAAGGAAGCAAAGCAGTAAGGTACAAAAGAAAGAAAAGAAGGCAATGAAAAAGCAAGAAAAGAAAAAGGACAAAAAGAAAGTCCCATGTGAACAAGAATAAAAAGGGATTCAAGGAATACAAAAGTGAAAAAAGGTGTGGAGAAAGTAGAAAAAGGAGAAATGTTTTTAATTGTATAAGAAAGAGTGACAATATGTCTCTCTAACCCCTTGTGAAGAAGTGAAATCCTCAAAAAGAGCCAAGAAAGTTGCGCCGAAATGAATCAAAAGAAGTGCTTAAGGGAAGATTGAACCCACGTGAATAAAAATATGTCCTACCCTTGCCTAAAAGCCTTCACAATGACTCCACAAAAGCCCTATTTGATCTCAAGTTGAAGGGAGCTTACATTAGTGGATACTTACATAAGAGGCAAGCATATGGTACTTAGAGCTAGACTTGTGACCTTCCTTTTTGAGAGAGATGAGTGAAATTTCATTTGCTTCGATTTGTGTGTCAATATTTAAAAGGTGAAATTCGCTTAGGGAGAGTTGATGATGTGAGAGTTTGGGTTCCACAATGACCAAAGTAAGTGAGAAAAGCTCTTTGATGAAATGAGTCAACTCTTGATGCTCTTGTGTCACACTTGATCCATAGTTTTCAAAGTTTTAAATGTGTTAATGATGCATTCGTATTGAGGGCAACTGTTAGTCCCAATTGATGCTTGTTGAGGTTATTTTAGGATAGCTGGAATTACTTGGATGTTCCTTTAAGGGGTGGGTCTTATTTTGTTTGTTTGAGGACAAGAAAAGGTTTAAGTTTGGGGGAGTTGATAAGTTAGGATTTTAAAGTGTTTATGTCCCTACTTGCCTATGCTTTGAGTATAAATTGATACAAAAACAGTCCCAAAATGCTCACAAGTTGTGCTTGATTGCAAGGTTGATTGACAAAGTGACAAAATGTCAAAGATCGGCTCAAAAAAGAGTGAAACCTGCTCAAGTATCAAAGACCAAGAGAAGTGAAGAAAAAGGGGCCTAGTGCAGACCGCGTAACAATGACCGCAACCGCACTAGGAGGTTCAGAGACTGGACATTTTCAATCTTAAAGTCATGCGGCCGCGGTAGGATTCACGCGGCCCGCGGAGAAGCTTCGTGGTCGCACTCCTGCTCTGTGCGGTCCGCGTTTATAGGGTTCAGCAAAGGGCATTTGTCCTCATGTGGTCCGCGGTCACGTCTGTGCGGACCGCGTCAGTTGCCTTCACGGCCGCGGTACAATCCTACGCGGTCTGTATCCCCCAGTTCAAGTCATCAAACAACTGAAGCCCAAGAGCCAGTACGGTTGCGGTCCATTTTGTGTGGCCCGCACTGACCCCACAGGGGTATTTTTGTCCAGTTTTTCCAGCCTAGTATAAATAGAACATTTTACTATTTTTCAAAAGAGGGCGTTCAGATCTGAGAACAGAAGAATAGCTACGCTTGGTGTTGTAGCCTTTTTTGGCATATTTGCTTCCTATTAATAATAGATTATTGTAGTTTTTTCTTAGTAATTAATTAATATGTGTAGTTCTTCATCTATTTCTTTAGTTTCTTCTTTAATTATGTGTAGCTAAACCCATTAGCTAGGGTTGTGGCTCAACCCTAGTGTGGGTAATTGATGGGTGTTGCCATCTAGGGTTAGACTAACTATGGGTGTTTGCTATTTGGGTTGATTTTATGTTTTAATCTAGAATTGGTGGTTGCAAACACTTATTCAAGCTTTGTGGGTTTAACTCTTCTTGAGAAAGAGAGTCTATGACCTCAAAATTTACCCAACAAGGAATTGGGATGGACTCATGAGAAATGATAGTCCCAATTAACGGGTTAAATCTCGAGAGAGTAATCACCCTACTTGAACCCTAGTTGCTTGGTCTAATTTTCCAACCCAATTGGTCTCTAGAGAGTCAATTGGACAAAATCACTCTCTCTACCGAGAGGTGTGAGAGTGGGTAAAATTGTACAACAGTTATAGCATAAGCTCCAAATAAGTCAATCGAACTTAAGTAACATCTACCCGTCAATTAGCCACCAAGGTAATGCCACGACCCTAGTGCTCTTCCTTCCCATTAATTACAACTTAGCAATATTCTCCTAGCATAATCTAGCTTTAATCTGTAGTTTTATAATGATAGTTATAAATACAAAAAACTCAAAAGATGCTTGAAGTGACATTAGAAGCACAACCGCAACTCTAGGCTAGACAGAAAATATAACTCCACTACTAGCTCCCTGAAGAAATTCGACCCCGGACCTTTATTTAGGTATAAGCTATTGCGATCCGCCCTTCCTACCATAGTGTAGTGTCGAGTCGGCAGCGATCAGCTACCTGGTAGTGGCATCCTTACTTGATCCTCCCAAGTGTTCGGGTGTATAGACTCTTCCAGTCCTAGTCACTCCTTGTGTAGCATCAGATTCCTCTACCTTCGCCTTCCCTTTCCGCCGAGCTTCAGCAACGTAATCCCAGGGTATTGCTTTTGAGTTGAAAGGAGGGTGATTGATACTGTCACTGTGAAAGGTGTGACCACTTCTACTTCGAATGGAGTGAGGGTTGCCGCAGGCGGGGACACCTCTACCTCAAATGGAACTAATGCAGCTACTTCAACCTCGATTGGTGACTGAGTCTGTACTACGATAGGAGTAAGTGTGACTGCAACTTTAAAGTCATCGCCTTCTCGAATAAGCCCAATCAACCCCTCAGGGTCCCACTCTTCGTTCGTCTCTATCATATGTACTCCACCACCTCTATGATCAGGAAGGGGGTTGTTGCGTACATTAGGTGCCGCTTCCTTCGCATGTATGACCTTGTTGTCAATTAATGTCCAGATCTTATCCTTTAATGTTCGGCACTCATCAATGGTGTGCCCCTTCATACCGTAGTGGTTCGCACAAGTTTTGTTCGGATTGACCCATTAGGATGGATTTTCTAATGCCACAGCGGGAACCGGAGTGACATAACCCGCGGCTTTCAACCTTTCATACAATTGGTCGATGGGCTCAGCAATGGCGGTGTATTGTCTGGGTGGCTTGCGATCGAAGTTGGGTTTTGGTCTTGGATAATTTCGGCGAGTTGGTGGTGATTGGAAGTGGGATGGTTGGGAGTTATAGGTGTGATGGACAGTGGCTAGTTGGGAATATCTGGGAGATGAGGGTTGATATGTGGGTGATGGTGCTTGGTATGTGGGTGGAGGTGTTTGATATTTGGGTGGAGGTGTTTGATATGTGGGTGGAGGTGTTTGATAGGTAAGTGGAGATTTTGGGCCTTGGGCCACCATTACTGCCCCAATATCTCTCTTTTTTGATATGTCGCCCGATTGTAATGCCTTGTTTGTGGCCTGTAATGCCTCAAAAATCATTACCATCCCGCTTTTGATGCCTTCCTCAATTCTTTCCCCAAGTTTGATGATATCAGAGAACTTATGGTTTTCAATGACCATCAATCTTTCATAATACTACGGATCCTGTGCTCTGACAAAGAACTTGTTCATCTGTTCCTTGTCCAAAGATGGCCTGACCTTGGCCGCTTCTGACCTCCAACGAGTAGCATACTCGTGAAAGGTTTCGGTGGTTTCTTCTTAAGATTTTGGATATAGAAGACATCAGGTGCGTTCTCTGTATTGAACCTGAACCGGTCTATGAAATCCGACGTCATACTCACCCTATTGTACCATTTCTTGGGATCTTGGCTGATGTACCAAGACAAAGCATCCCCAGTAAGACTCCTCATAAAGAGTTTCATTTGGATTTTTTCATCTTTCCCGACCCCGACAAGATTGTCATAGTAGGTCCTCAAATGAACCCTGGGATCACTTGTACCATCGAACATCTCGAATTTGGGAGGTTTGTACCCCTCTAGCAGTTCTACATCTGGTTGTATGCATAGGTCTTCATAGTTCAAACCTTCTATTCCATTGTCGCCTTCAACACCCTGAACTCGGCTCGTCAACTTCTTGAGTTTTTTAGCCATGTTCTTAATGAGTATGTCCTTCTCGGAGGATTCCGGTGTATAAGATATTGGTTGGGTAGAGTGAGGCATAGTTTCTACATATATAGGGTTGCTTTGATGGGTTCTAGGGACTTGGTTGTAATGATGGTTATTGGTGGAGTTTTGAGGATCGGGAATGGGTTGTGGTGTGTTTTGGGGAGTTTGGTAAGTCGTGCTTGGTGGGTATTGAATTGGTTAGTGATGATGTTGTGGCGGAGTTAGTATTGGTAATGGATTGAGATTTTGGGGTGGAGTTACGTATTGATTTGGTGCGGGAGGATTTTGTGGATGGTGGTTTTGTGTGTTTTGGGGAGGCGCTGGGTTCTTTGTGTTCTGTTGATTGATGTCTGGGACATTCAGGGTGAGTGATAAGTTTGCCAAGTTGTGAACCTGCTCAAGTTCTCCTTGCAGTTCCAGTATCTTTTGTTCCAATCTCAAGACTAGGTCGTTTGGTGTTGGAGTACTCCGTCCATCTGAAGTTTCTGCATTCTCAACATTCTCCTTTCGGATACCACTTAAATTGTCCATTTTGGCTTTTTCTCTGCCTTTTGTATTGCTTGGAGGTGGAGGACCTTTAGATCTGGTGTGATATGCTGATGAGGCCAGTATGAGCAAACCAACCTAAGGGGATGGGAATAATCAAAATAAGGAAAAACAAAAAGGTAACAAGTCAATGAGGATTCTGAAATGTTTGCAGTATTTAAACACATATTGCGGGAATGTAAATTCGCGTCCTAATTTGGGCAGCTTTATTGTGCTCAAGGTAGGCCTAGTTACAAGTAGATTTGGAGAACTTTAGATGCCAGTAAATACTTCATTTCATAATGTAAAATAGACGAATCCCAAAACGATACTAAGATAATAGAAAAATAAATCACTACTGGCGCTTGGCCTTATTACATTTTAGGAAAGCAAATAAATCTAGCCTATTTGGTCACAGAAGGACCTTCCCCAGATTCGATCTTCCTAATTCCATCATACAAGTCCCCCAGCTCGTGCAAACCCAGCAGCAAGTAGGCTCTGGCCAGATGTCCTCCTTCAGTTCCTTCAGCGTTCTGGCAATCCTCGATCCTCTTTATGACTTTACCTTACAGCTCCACTATTCCTCACTCCAGATATTCCAACTTCTTGTTGGAAGTGACTTCCATTTCTTTCCATTCTTTGATCAACCTTACATTCCTCTCATGTATTTCCCGGTGCTCATTCTTAGAGTCGTGGACTATCTTACGTAGCTTGTTGTATTTGACTTGAGCTTCAGCTTCTTCATATGATTCTATTCCCTCGACCGGCTCCTGGCGTTACCATCCCCTTCAGATTGTCCTCTAACCATGCTGGGTAGAGAGGTTCACACCCTGAATGATACCTGTCTGGCTCAATGGTGTTCTTTTCCACAATGATCTTGCAGTGCCACATGTACTGATCTTGGCACTTGTAAGGGACGTCGTCGTCTTGAAAGTCTGCCCTGAAATGACTTATCTTGGCAACCCTTGGTACAACTTGCTTCCTGCTTGCTTGCCTCATAACTCGGATAGAGACATAAGGGTATATCCCTCTCAACCCAATCAGTACTAGGTGTGGAGCTTCCCTGGATCTGATGATGAATTCGTCTGTTGGGAACCATTCAAACATCCATTGCACTTGTTCCTCGATCAGATTGTCGAAGAACTCTACCCATTCTTTGGCACTTTCCGGCTGAGCAAACCTGTTTGGAATGTAAGTCATCTGCTTGGGGCGATGGAATGAAATATGGTCGTTCCAAGCCCTTCACGAAAATTCTTGGCGATAGTGACCCTTTTGAAAATGTTCTAACAACCACAACTGCAGCAACAAGTTACAACCCTCGAAATGCTTGACTCCTCTTTGACAGCGCTCCAGAGCCGTGTAGATGTCAGCTATGATCATGGGGACTATAGTGTATGTCTGTCCATTGATCCCTTCCATCAAAGTCTTGGCGACCATGGCCAACCTAGTGTGGATTCTTTCCTTTTTTATCGGGAATACTATCAGGCCTAAGAAGCATACAATGAATACGAACACTGTGCGGTGGATGTGGCCCAGAGAAGTGAGAGAGAGCTCATCATGGTAGGTAGGGTAGGACTTGCTATGGCCATACCTCTCATACAGATATTCGAAGGGTATGTAAGATTCCTTCAGGCATACCAGGTCAGCATTTATCTTCAGTCCCATCATCTTTAAAAACCCTTTACCGGTACGGTTCCCCGGCACCAATAACTCGAGACTATCCCAAGTCAATACCGCAAGCCCTATAATTTCTTCTAGAAGTTGTGTCATTTCTATGTTGCCGAAACGGAACACAGACCTCTCACTGTCCCAGAACAAAGTGGCAGCCTCGATCAACTTGTTGTTTGGCTCAATGTCTAGTAGGGAAGGCAAGTTACCCAGGTACTTCCTTACATGTTTCTTGTCACTTGAGGAAAGGTCCTCCCACCAATCTAGCAGCAATGGTGGAATGTTTCTAACCATACCGAATATGGGGACCTCGTGCTTCATTTTCTGCAAAACAAAAAGGTTAGGCTCTTCTCCCCCACCGGACTCGACTATTTATACATTCATGATTAGCATATTGGCATTTAGTTCTCCAAATTAATGCACAGAACGTGGTTGTGTCTGTTGGTATTATGGAAACCTCGGTGGACTTTTGGATAAGGCTTGTCTTAGAGGATTATTATGTGGACAACATATTAATCCGACTAGGTTTGACCATGATGCATGCACAATTGTAGTCAGAGTAAGGTTACTATGGGGGTCTAGACTAGTACCCTCAAGCGGACAACTTGAGGGGGAAAGGCACGAAACCGTCGACTGCACTGTTGATTGACTAGTTTTATCGCAAATAAGCCTTTCCAAATTTAAGGGTAATAAATAGGAAGAGCGCAACCACTCATCAAGCGTTGCTATAGGATTTAATACGCACGAATGGAATATGATGTGGAGCATGATTTATGCAGCAATAAATAGCATGTAGTCAAGTATTTGCACGTAAGAAAATAGTAAATGCAGTATTTAAATAATTGAAAGACAGTTACAGAAAAAAGAAAACAAGGAGATCAGTCAGTTTCAGGAATAAAGAAATCATAAATTCTTGAAAATAGACAATTAAATTCAACTAAAGGGAAAGGGATACGTGGGATGGATCATGCTTGGACTAATTCACAAATGATAATTTTTTTATGGTAAGAGCCTAAAATATCTCCAGCGGAGTCACCATGCTGTCGTGCCCCCTTTATTTCCTCCCCGGAGAGAGAGAAGTACGGGTTCCGACATTCATGGGGGGTAATAACTCATTTCTTTTTGGGAATTAGGTATCGAAGAGTCGTCACCTAACAGATTATGGTGCATTAGGGCACATAGAGTGATTAACTCTTAGACTAGTTTGCATTACCAGATATTTAGGGTAAGGGCTCGAAATAACCTTGAGGGAAAGGTGTTAGGCAACCCTCTTGGTCCACAACGGTGGGTCCAGACCGAACTTATACTTATGAATCAGTCCTTTTGACAAATAAATAGTTTAAACACATACTTGCAAATAAAGGCATGTTTGGGACATTGTATGACTCAAGTAATGAGACAAAAGAAAACAAAAGACTTGAACAAGTTGCATATATAGAGAAAAGTTTAAACATCGGGAGTTGGGAAAGAGGGGTCCTAGGTTGGTTAGCCTATAGGATCACCCCACGCAATGCCCGGTAATCACTCATCAATGAGGGGCTACACGTGACATTAGTGCATAGTCATCATATCCTTACTACCCAATTCCCTCTCCTTGGTCAAAGTCTAAAGCATTCTAATAACCTTGACAGATGTCCTATGCGTGCACTGCCCGTCCCTTCCTTGTGGCCCTGGAGGTATTTTAGGACCTCTACTTTTGGACAGTTCTAGACCCTCCTAAGTTATTTAAAGGAGAAAAGTCTAAGCGTCAATCAAAAATAATTAGGACTGCATTTAAGGAGAACAAATTACAGGCTCACAGTCACCTCCACAGATATAACAAGGAAGTGCACATCTTCAAACAACAGTCAAGTATTTAAGAAAATCCTAAAATATGATATCTAAGTGAGCAGAACGTATACAGCATTAAATTAAGACAAAGTGTCAAAATCCTATTTAGCTTGCCTACTGATTTAGACCTGTTAAATCTGAACAGTTTTAAATAACAAAGCACAGTTTCATAGTTGCAAAATTTCAATCGCCATACAGGCTTGCCTAAGCGCATAATAGTGATGTCCTAAGAGCATGATATCTACATTGATTAGGAATGCAGTAAAACAGTGAACATTTTTTAAAACGGACAACTTGAGACCCTATAGACATGTTTTCTAGCGGTATTAATTTAAGGCAGTGTTTGAAAACTCATTTAAAGAAGCGGACAGTTGATTAAACCAATTCAGAATGAACTAACATGAATTAAACTGATTTATTTAACTAAACTAATTTTAAGTTCTATAGGCATGATTTCTATTAGAGCTTATTTTAATCCCTATAGGCATGGTATCTAGTTATTAAAGCTGACTCTTGAACTTATAGGCATGATATCTAAGAAGACGAATGTGAATACATGTTGTAACAAAAACTGAACTTTGATTACTTTATCTCTATAGGCATGATATCTAATCATAAGGCTGATTTTAACCCTTTAGGCATAATTTCTATTATTAAAGCCATTTAGATCCTATAGGCATAGTTTCTAATATTGTGGAAGTAAAGCAAACATAGCGAATGCATTAACACAATCTTATAGGCGTGGTATCTACCCGATTTACCTAATATATATAACTACCCACCCCTTTTCACTAATCACCCCAATGTTGTTTACAATAATTATTACAAACCAATGAATTAAAATACATAAATGAATAGAAGTTAATCTATAGGGAGTTTGCAGTAGGCCCAAATGACTTCCAAGCCTCCAATAACCTCAAATGCCAAAGTTTCATAGACAGTATCATGTCTAGGTGTGTCAGATTTCCTTAAGGACCTCAAGGATCCCGGGCAGTGCTCACACCTAGACTTTTTCTCAAACAATAACTGATTTAGGTGCAGTGTGAAAAGGCCAGCTCTGACATGCGAGCGTTCAGAGAGATCTCAAGGGTCTCAAGGCAGTACACATATCAGAGGGGCAGAACCTAATATCCTAAGAGTAAAGTGAGAGTGCTTGACATAGTTTTGTTTTGAAAATAGTACAAAGATGACTTTAGAAGTAGAAAAGTTTTTCAGAAACAGGAAATAACTTAGTGGTAAAAGACAGTTTGAGAAGAGTACCAAGCAACAGATAATCAATTGGTTATAAGAGACATCCAGATTCAGGAAAAAACACTTAACAAATAGATCTTCACATGGGAATAAAGGGATTGTGGCACATAAGAATCATATTAGGGTACATGAATAGGGATAGATGAAACATATAGTCACAAACTGTATGCAACACTTAGGATCTTAGAGACTCAGTAAATAGTTAGGACATAGATAATAGTTGGCCTATCTTGAACAGGATTAAACATATAGTTTGGACATACTAGGTGAAAAAAGTAAGCAGGAAAGAGTACAGAGTGTAAAACATACATTGAACAGGACAAAGCTTAGACATGCTGAGCAAAGAAATAAACAGGAATACAAGTTGAAATCATAATTGATGAACTAGTGCAGGAATGAAACACATAGGGTTTGGATCTCAAAACTTAATTAGAGATATACCAGTTGAAGAAAAGGGTGCAAAATATAAAGCAAATAAAGTTCCAATATCTAGCCCTGGCTTTCAGCCGACTAGATCAGTGAGTATCACAGGTAGCAGTAGAGAAAGAGAACTTTAGAGTGTACGGAGGAGTGATTTTTGAACTAATGCTCGTTGTTTTAGAACTTAAAATAAGGGGAATTTATATAGTAATCAAAAGCTTGACAAATAGGGTAAGAGATCAATTAAATAGTAAATCAGGGAAGTCACATGTAAATCAGCAAGTCTTTCCCTTAATCAAGGGACAATTAAACCAAAGGTAAAGTATGCTAAGTATTTAAGGAAAAGAATCAAGCAAGGTTTGGTATAAAGTAGGTAATTAGGGGTAAATGAATAGAAGTTTTAATTAAGGAAACAAATCAGTAAGAATCGACAGAATACAAACAAGGCAAGAAAAAATAATTAAGGCAAGCAATTCAATCAAATCGAGTAGAGAGGTAAGAATCGAAAATTTAAGGGAAAGTGTTCAAATCAAACCAAAAAACCAGGAATTCAGAATAATCAAAGAGATAGTCATGAAAGAGTCAGCATGTTTAGCATATAAAATAAGGTAGAACATGAATAGTCAGGATTCCACATAACTTTAATAAAACAAATTGTTAGAATGTTACAAGTATTAACATGAATAGTCAGGACGAACACAAGCACATAAAATCAGTGAAAGGTCGAACTAAGAGATTCAGTATAAGCATATTAGGACACGAAAATTATGAGAAATCACAAGAACCCAAAGCAAGAACACAGTCAGATGTACTAATACTCAGAAACCAAACAAAGAACCCCAAAAATTAGGGCTTTTGGTACAAGCGAGTTAAGGTTGTAGCAGACTTATAAAATCAGTCAAAATATATGAGAAGCAGAAGATTAAACACAAAAAATCTTCAAACAATTTTTAAAAAGAAATTCCGGAAACCCTAGTTTTTACGAAAAGATGAAAATCACTTGAAAATCATACGATTCTTGTAAAGAATCTTAAGGATGTTGTAAGACTCACATAAAACAAACCCAAATCACCTCAGATCTATACAGATCTAAGAGGTTTAGAAAAAGAAATTAGAGTTTCGAAGAGAACAACACAGAGATAAAGAAACATACCAAGAAACCCATAGATCGGAGTCAATTTAGGACGATCTTACTCGGAATTACACTGGAATGGCCTGAAACCGGCAAGGGAGGAACCATAGATGCAAGTCACTAGCCCTGGTCCCTTGAGGGCCCTGGAGATGGCAAGAATAACGTGAGAGATGTCGTTGGAGGCCTGGGAGGTGGTGAGAAACCATCGGAGATAGCCATAGATGAAGGTTAGTTAAGATTGGATTAGGGTTAGGTTGAGAGCGTTTGAGAGAAGAGAGGGGTTTTAGGGTGGCTAGTATAGAAATGATAGGGTTTGGGGGGGTCTTTTGGGTTTATTTTAGGAATGGTAGTTTTGTGGCCGTTGATCTCTATAACCAACGGTCGAGATTACAGGATTTTTTGGGGTCGGATCGGGTCAGGCGGATGGGTATTGGGCCTGGGTAGGTTTAGGCTTAAAAGTTGAGCGGGGTATTGGGTCAGAATTAAGGCTGAAATTGAAATAAAAATAGGCTAGGTTTTAAATAGCCACTTTTAATCCTATATAATTTATAAAAATAATAAATGATTTCTAAAAAATATTTTCGTGTACTAAAATAATTTAAAATAGTTTTTTAGCATTATAAAAATATAAAAGATCATTTTACGCACTAATAACGTAATTATGCATTAGTAGGGCTATTATTGTAAAGATATGCAATTTAACCTAAAAGATGTAAATGCAATTATAAAAAATACATTAAAAATATTTAAACAATATTTTGGCATAATTAAAGAATTTAGACGACTAAATCACCACAAAAAATAATTTGAAGGATAATTATTGGAGGTTTTATAAATAAAAAGGGAAGAAATAAATCAATTTGGAGCCTTTAAAAATTATTAAAAAAATTATAAAAATGCTTATACATGCTTACAACTGCATATGTGCTATTTTGAAAGTATGTATATATAGTAAAAATATATGGGAAAATTGGGTATCAACACCCATAACATTACTGACTCAAATATATAATTTATTCTCAATTCCACGACCAAATTCGTAGTCAAATTCATAAAATATAAATTTCTAGGTTTTCTTCAAAATTCTGCAATTTTCCATAAATTTCCATGCTTAAACCCATATAAAATCCATGTATTTAACTTGTAATAGGTGAAAATCACTTACCTTATGTTGCTTGATGAAAATCCCTCCTTGAAGCTCTCCAAAATCGCCCCAACCAAGTTAAAATGGAAGAAAAATGGGCCAAGTTCTGTTTTTATAAAAACCTCTCTGCCCAGCAAGGCAACGACATCTCGTACTGCGGTCACTTGACCACTTCTGCAGTTCCGCATGTGCGGCCAAAATATTCCGCGGTCCTCCTTCAGGCCCCTCAACCTTCGCATCTGTGGGCCAGTAGTGCTTCTGCGGCTCTTCGTGCGCAGGTGCGGTCTCGCTTCTGCGGAACTCGACTGCATCAGTGGTTCCAGCCTTCCCGAGAAAATTCTTCGTTTGCGCTCCTCTTGGCCGCTTCTGCGGCTACTCACCTGCGGTCAAAATCTTGCAAGTGCGATTATACCAGATGACAACTGCTTCAGCATTTTGCTTTTCTTCATGTCTAAATCGATCCGTTAACCTTCCGAAATCCATCCGAGGCCCTCGGGACCTTAACTAATTATACCAACACATCCCAAAACACATTACGAACTTAGTCGAAGACTCAAACAACATCAAATAACATCAAAATCATGAATTGTGCCTCGAATAAAACTTATAAATTTCCAAATTTCCGAATCCTATATCTTGTGCAGAAACATATCAAATCAATCCGGAATGACTTCAAATTTTGCAACAAGTCCTAAATGATGTTACGGACCTATTCCAACTTTCGGAATCGAGATCTGACCCCGATATCAAAAGGTCCTATCCCGGTTAAACTTTTCAAAATCTTCCAACTCCCACGTTCGCCAATTAACGCTGAAATGACCTACGAACTTCCAAATCAACGTCCGGGCGCGCTTCTAAGAATAGAATCACCATACAGAGCTATTCCCAGGCTTGGAGTCCCAAACGGACATCGATAATGTTAACATACACTTTAACCCAAATTTATGAAATTCTTCCAAATGCCAACTTTCCATAATAGGCGCCGAAATGCTCCTGGGCTACCCGATACTCAAGTGGAACATACATCCAAGTCCGAAATCATCATACGAACCTATTGGAACCTTAAAATCCCGATTTGAGGTTGTTTACTCAAAAGTCAAAACTTAGTCAACTCTTCAAACTTAAAACTTCTAAATTTAGAATTTTCTTTCAAAATCAACTCCAAACTTCCCGGAATTCAAATCTGACACACGTACAAGTCACAATACATGAAATGAAGCTACTCAATGCCTTAAATCGCCAAACAACGCTTTAGAGCGCAAAACGACCGATCGGGTAGTTATAGTAGGCATGTGGTGCATTTGGTGTTAGACTTTGAAAGTTGCTTCCTTTTATAATTATCAAAATTTTCTTTAGTTTATTCTTGTTGATCTTGTCCAATTATGGGAGCATTTATATTTTGTTTATTAGTTTATCATCTGTAGGGATGATCACTTTCTTTTCAGTAAAATTTGTAAGTACTACTATGAATCAATCTCTCTCCCAAAGTTTAATTGTTTATGATTCTTTTTTTTAATCCATTCTCTCCAACATTGTTTTAAGGTAAGGCACTCGTGAAACACCCTAGGGCAGGCGTGTGGTACTCTTTGTCTCATGATGCTTACGCCTTAGGCGCCCGAACATATGCTCGAGATGTGTCCAATGCCAACATTTGAGGTTTGTCCAACAGTTTTTCCGCAATTAAATTTATTAACTAGTCCTTGTTTAACAAAACTCTCTACTCTCTTCATTTATCACTAATTAGAACTTGAGAACACTATAGCTAGAAATACGAGACTTCATATCGCATGTTACGACATGGAATCGAGTATTTATGAAATCTTTTATTCGTAGAATATTCATATTTTTACTTTTCTTGGGTCTTCATTATTCAATTTATAATATTTTTCTCTCCAAGTCTTATATTTCACTCTGTTCGATCATATATAATTGTTCTTTGGGAAAAGGTCCAAATTTATCCCTCTACTTTTGAATATTGTCTACATCTAACCTCTGTATATTATTCAACCAAATTTACCCCTACTGTTATACTATTCGGCCAAATTTACCGCTACCATCAGCAAAATTTAAAAATTACCCCTCAATCCGTCAGGTGACCCAGAATCTCCAAAACCATTTTAATTAAATCACTTATTCTTCTTCTTGATGCACTACTTTTGAAATAGTTGGCATTTACCTGCTTTCATAATTGGAAAAAAATAAGAGAAAGAAATATAAAAATATTATAACAGTTAGTAGACAAAGTATAGTAAATTGAAAAATCTAAACAAGGTAGCTTGTCTAAATTTCAAAAATATTTACAATACCTCAACTTTAATTGCACCAAAGATATGGAGACTTTTCAAGTATTAGTAGTAGAAGTTGAAGTTCCTTAGAAACTTTACATTGTCGAATTCAACTTTGCGTTAATCAAATGCCTACGGATTGTGCACTCTTAAATTAGTCGATTGAACTCTATACTAACCAAACAATAACAATATATAAACATACATACATGTATATACATGATGAGCAGTTGCATATAATACACAATAAATATACCTATTGAATTATACAATGTATATATGGTTGAAAAATAAATAAAATTTTAAACTAATTCCAAACTCATTATCACAAGAAGAGAAGTGGGTACAATGGTAATTAAAAATATTTATGAATAATTTATATAGTCTAGTATCTAGTACCTTTAGCATTCACATAAATAGTAATTTATGAAAATAGTGAAGCAAGATGAACAACAAGTGATTTAAATTAAAGGAAATTAGGAGATTTTTGATTACCTAACAGATCAAGGGGTAGTTTTTAAAAGTTTGCTGACAATAGGGGTAAATTTGGTCGGATCGTATAACAAAGGTTGAATTTAGACAATATCTTAAACTAGAGGGATATATTTGACCCTTTTCCTTTGTTCTTTTCATGTGAGGGGGTATGGAGGTGTTACGAGAGATAAGGGATAACTAATCTCGGGATTAAATTTGAGATGAGTTTATCCCACGTTTGGCTGGGTTAAAATCATGGTATAACTAATCCAGCGATTAGTTATCCCGGGATTGTAGTGTCATATTTATTCCAATGGGAGGTTGAATAATAATTTCGAGTTAACTAATCCCGTGATAATTAATCATGTAATAATATGTTTCTCAACCAAACGGCTTCTTAATAGTTTAATTTTAGCGAGTTGTATACGGTAAAATATGCTACGCCAGGTGGCCGCTTAAAAGAATGACACGTGGAACTTAAGGCGAGGGATAGTCAGAATCGAAGGCAATTATCTTGTTTGTTACCGAAAGGAATGACACTCATAAAGAGGCAATAAATACCTTCCGTCCGATAGCATTTAATGGACAATATTCCACAACATTTAGTACTGCCTGTTACAAAAGGATATGACATTCATACCTGCCGTTACACACTCTTGAATGACACTCATAATTGACATTGAATAGGGGCTTGATCTTAGGGCCTTATTCCCTATATGTAACTATAAAGAATGAGCCTATTACCATTGTAAGGAGCGAATTTTCTGGCAAACTAATACTATAATCTGCTCAAAGCTCTATACAATTTTATCTTCTTACCTTTTTGTTCTTATTATTGTTGTGCCCAGAGGCCTCGCTGCCGAAATCATTATTTCTGCTATTTTGTCTTCAAATCAAGGCTAAGTGCTACATATTTCTTTAATTAATTTATTAATTCAGGATCAAATTAATTTACTTATCTAGAAACTATGAATAAATTCAACTGTGTCATTTTATGGGTAAACAGTTTGGAGCTCACTGTGGGGCCTAGACAACCATGTAATTATGTTGATCCTTGCCTCTTTTACTAACATGTTTTGATTATTTGTCTTAGAAAAAGTCATGAGAAATTGCAGATAACGGTGTTAACAACACGCACAATCCTGAGGTTCGAGGAAACCAGCCTTATTTTGAGGATTCAATTAGTGATACCCACAATGAGGGGAACGATGCCATGCCGGTCCATGACGGGCGGTATCCGCGACGTGTTCGGGAGGCAACTCCTGATAATATCGAAGAGGAGCATGTTGTTGATGCATTAAGGGTCCTACAAGAACAACAAGCGATCATTCTAGACCACCTCACACGACAAGATAAGGTTATGACAGAGTTGAAGTAGGCATTATTGGGGGCTTCCAATAATGTGAATACGTGAGATCTAGTTCTTCCTGGCGCTCCCGCAAATCAAACAACGCAGAGGGTCGACAACAAAAACCCGAGGGGCGAGGTCGGTTCTGATGGAGCAGGAGGGAGTGTATCCTGCCCCAATATAAAAATGATCCCTTCAAGAATGAACTCTTACGGTTTATGAGAGAAGTGAACGCCCACATGGACCAAATCCCGGCCGCACCACTGGTGCTGAAAGGACCTGACTTAAAGAAGTATACTCAGTTGTTGTACAAACTAAGCACGACACTAGAATTAATACCAAAGCGGTTTAAAATGCCCGACATGCCTAAGTATGATGGAACTTCAGACCCCTAGGAGCATACCACCTATACAACGCCGATGAAGGGGAATGATTTAGCTCCTCGTGAGATTGAATTTGCTTTTGCTAAAGAATTTTGGAGAGACTCTCACGAGGGGAGCCTTGACGTGGTATTCACTGTTACCCAAGCATTCCATAGATTCCTTTGAGATGCTTGCGGATTCTTTTATTAAGGCTCATGTTGGGGCCAGAAAGGTGCATGCCCGAAAGGCCGACATATTCAGAATTGCACAAGGAGAATCCAAATTGATGCGAGAGTTTGTTACTCGGTTCCAAAAGGAGAGGATGTTTCTCCCGACTGTTCCGGACTAATGGGCGACTGAAGCATTCACCAAGGGACTGAATCCAAGAAGTTCAGATGCTTCCCAGAAATTGAAGGAAAGTTAGTTTGAGTTCCAAGTAATGACTTGGGCAGATGTCCACAACCGGTATGAGTCAAAGATAAGGATCGAAGATGATCAGGTTGGTTTCCTGTCGTCAGCAAAGGGACGAGAGAAGAACAAAGAAAAATCAAAAGACGATTTTTACGTGGACAGACGGTCTTCGAGGGGTTGGTTTTTTTCCTACAAACAGACCGAAGGTCGCAACAGAGGTTACGGATCAGCGGACAGGTTTGCTACCGACAAAAGGACTGATCACGGTCAGAACAATAGATTTTTGTTGGATAAAGAAGCATTAGGTACGGGGGATGCTTTCTACCCTCGGCTATCCGAATACAATTTCAATGTCAATGTAGTAGAGTTGGTATCAGCTATGAGAAACATCAAAGAAGCACGATTTCCGAAGCCGATGAGATTTGATCCCAGCCAGAGGGATCCCAACTTATGGTGTGAAAACCATGGGACAAATGGTCACCAGACTAGGGATTGCCGACAAAACCCGCAAGAAGTGGCGACACTATTGAAAAATGGTCATCTCGGAGAATTCTTAAGAGATCGAGCCAAGAACAATTACAGTCGAAACTGGGATAATACGGAACCCTCGAAAGTAGGGGAAAATCCCCTGCGCCAGACGATTAACATGATCTTCGGGGGGCGAGATTAACGGGGTCACCTTCTTGACAGCAAAAAAGATAAAAGTATGAATAACCCATAGAAAGAGACTCCGGAAAGTTGCCGAATACGACATCACTTTCATGGAAGAGGACACAGATGGATTGTTGCTACCGTAAAACGATGCGCTGGTAATTTCTTTAAACATGCTAGACTTTAAAATTAAACGTGTTCTAGTGGATCTAGGAAGTTTGGCCAATATCATACAATGGAGAGTAATGGAGCAAGCTAAACTTATTGAAAGCATCATTCTGGCCACAAAACTCCTCGTCGGATTCAACCTCGCGAGCGTGACAACCCGAGGAGTGATTTTGTTGCCCACGAACGCCGAAAGAGTGATGAAAATGACTCTTTTTGAAGTGGTATATGGTGATATGGGGTATAATATTATTCTGGGAAGACCATGGTTGGACGAGATGAGAGTTGTACCATCAACATATCATCAGTTGCTGAAATTTCCAATGCTCAAAGGAATTAAACAAATGAGGGGCAACCAACCGACAGCAAGAGAGAAGAATACAATTTCAGTCTCCAGTAGCAAAGGGAAGGAACACGCGGCATAGCAACTACAGGAACCAGCACCCACTCCCGAATCAAATGAAGTTAGCCCGAGGGTGGAAGCGTCAGAATCTTATCAGGTGCCAAGGTATTTCCAGGTACCAGAAGAGATGAATGCAATAGAATCCATAGTGGAAGAGATCGATCAAGTGGAATTGTTCGAAGAGTTCTTAGAAAGGAAATTCCACTTGGGGACAGGACTGCACCCCGAGCTCAAGTCTGGCTTTATTAAATTTCTTAAATCTAATGCCGATTGTTTTACATGGTCGCATGCTGATATGACAGTATTGCGATAGAGGTAGCCATACACAAGCTAAGTTTGGATCCCAATATCTCTCCAGTAAGACAAAAGAAACGCCCTATTACAAAGGCCAGGAATAAATTCGTTAAAGAAGAGGTAACTCGCTTACTTGATATCGGTTCGATCCGAGAGGTAAAGTATCCAAACTGGCTAGCTAATGTAGTCGTAGTTCCTAAGAAGAACAATAAATTTCGCATGAGCGTAGATTATAAGGACTTGAATAAGGCGTGCCTGAAATACTCGTTGCCTCAATCAAATGATCGATGTGATGACCGCGCACGAGTTAATGAGTTCATTTATGCTTATTCTGGGTATAATCAAATTAAGATAAAACCGGAGGATCAGGAAAAGACTTTATTCATAACGAATTTTGGCACATATTGCTATAATGCGATGCCTTTCGGGTTGAAGAACGCCGGAGCCATTTATCAGCGGCTCGTAAACAAGATGTTTGAAAAAAATAGGGAAAAATATGGAAGTTTATACAGACGATATACTCGTTAAGTCTTTGAATGCAGGTGACCACCTTAAGCATCTGCAAGAAACCTTTGACATCCTAAGGAAGAATAACATGAAGCTTAACCCCGAGAAATGCGCATTCGAGGTCAGCTCAGCAACTTCTTAGGATTACTAGTATCACAAAGGGGTATTGAGGTAAATCCCGATAAGATCAAGGCCATCAAAATATCCTAGACCAGCTGTCAAGCGTGAAAAAAGTCCAAAGGCTCACGGGAAGATTGGCTACTTTTAGTAGGTTCATTTACCGGTCATTAGAAAAATGACACCGTTTCTTCGCACTTCTCAAAAAGAAAAACAACTTTGAATGAAACTCGGAGTGCCATCAGGCTTTGAGATATTTGAAAAGGTATTTTTCAAGCCCTTCGTAACTTTCGAAACCAAAGGAAGGTGAAACATTGTTGGTCTACACCTCGTAGTCTCATAAGTAGCGGTAAGTGTAGTTTTAGTCCGAGAGGATGAAGGTACACAATCTCCAATTTATTACGTGAGTAAAATTTTAATGGGAGCAGAAACTCGCTACCCGTATTTGGAGAGGTTGGCCTTAGCTCTCGTAGTCGCCGCTCGGAAGCTGAGGCCCTACTTCCAATGTAACATGATAGCCATGGTGACCATTTTTCCTCTTTAGAACATCTTTCACAAACCCGAACTCTCGGGTAGGTTGGCCAAATGGGCTGTCGAAATGAGTGAGTTTGACATAGAATATAAATCAAGTAATGCGATTAAGTCACAAGTTTTGGCTGACTTTGTGGCTGACTTCAGTCCGGGATTGCTGCCTCTAGCAACCAAAGAGGCAGTAATGGTGTTAGAATCAACATCGGGAGTTTGGACCTTATTTACGGATAGATCCTCCAACATAAAAGGTCCTAGCTTGGCATAATATTAATCACGACTTTGGGAGAAACCCTAAGGTAGGCCATCAGAACAGCCCCTTTAACTAATAATGAAGCAGAGTATGAGGCTTTGATCGCAGGACTCGAATTGGTCCCGGGGCTAGAGTCTGGGGTCATAGAAATCAAGTGCGACTTATAGCTAGTGGTAAATCAGGTTTATGGGATCTTCGAAACCAAAGAAGAGCGCATGCAACAATACGTGGTAAAGGTCAGACTCTACTGGCTCGATTTCGGGAGTGGTCGATTACTCATATCCCAAGGGAAGAAAATACAGAATCAGATGCACTAGCTAATCTCAGTTCTTCAACGGAAATGAAGGGATTAGAGTCTGGGATGGTAGTACAACCTATGCACTCAGTCCTGGATGCAAATAACTACTATGAGGTAAACACGACTAATTTGGTCTGGGACTGGAGGAATGAGATCATCAATTATCTGGAGCACGGTAAGTTGCCCGAGGATTCCAAGGCGTCTCAGGGCGCTACGTGCCAAAGTAGCACGATATAGCTTCAAAGGAGGCCAACTGTATAAAAAATATTTCCAAGGTCCGCTGGCCCGGTGCTTGTGGGCATCCGAAGCTAATAATGTTATGCGAAAAGTCCACGAAGGGATATGTGAAAACCACTCGGGCGCAAATTCCTTAGTGCTAAAACTAGTAAATGCAGGATATTATTGGCCCATAATAGAACAAGATGCCAAAACTTTCGTACAAAAATGCGATAAGTGCCAATGCTATGCACCACTGGTACATTAACTAGCAGAACCACTACACTCGATTCTGTCTTCGTGGCCATTCTTGAAATGGGGGATGGACATCATCAAACCATTGCCCCCGGCTCTCGAAAGGTAAGATTTCCTTTGATTTTAACTGACTATTTTTCTACGTGGGTGGAAGAATGTCCTTATCACAAGATCGCCGAACGCGAAGTAGGGGGATTTCTTGTGGGAAAACATAATATGCAGGTTCAGAATTCCAAAAGAGTTAGCATGCGATAATGGGCCGCAATTTATTGTTGCAAAGGTCATAAACTTCCTTGAAGATTTGAAATTAAAGAGGATCACCTCTTCACCTTACCATCCGAGTGCAAATGGTTAAGCAAAGTCAATGAACAAAGTAATTATACAAAACCTCAAGAAAGATTGGAAGCAGCTAAAGGTAAATGGCCTGAGGAACTACTCGGAGTTTTATAGGCCAACCGAACAACGGCCAAATTAAGCACAGGAGAAACTCCTTTTTCCCTTGTGTACGGAGTAGAAGCCTTAATCTCGGTGGAAGTAGGGGAGCCCATCTTGCGATATTTCCATGCAAAATGAAGAGTCAAACAACAAAGTGATGTTAGTTAACTTGGAGCTACTCGATGAGCGCAGGAACTTGGCACATATAAGAATGGCAACCCAAATGAAGAGAATGGAACGATATTATAATCGAAGAGCCAACCTCTATTTTTTCAAAGTAGGAGACTTGGTCCTAAGGAATGTAACTCAAAACACCCCGGAGCTCAACGCTAGGAAACTAGGTCCAATATGGGAAAGTCCCTATCGTATTTCAGTTTTCAGCAGGAAAGGTTCGTACAAATTGGAGAATCAAGATAGAGAAAATTTGCCCAGAAATTGGAACGTGGCACACCTTAAAAGATATTATTGTTGATGAACATCACCTGTACTGAAAGTATGTGCTGAACGTTTTTTCCATTCGTCCAGCTTTTGTCCCAATTAGGTTTTTTTGGCAAGATTTTTAATGAGGCAGCAACGGAAAGTATATTACGAAGAAAGCTTCAACAACAACAATAAGACATTCTAATAATAATGCACACAAGCGAAGAACCATGCGGACGATTAGTTCATCTTTCGCTCGATAGCAAAATTGATACTGGAAGTTAAGTTTTCTATCGAACAAAGGTTACCCGACCGTTCACCAGTGCAAACCACTACATGATTTTTAGATAGTCTTTTTCTCGATAGGATAAATTCCTAAAGGGAAGTGATGTTTGTTACCGAGTCGAAGATTGTCTAGCAATTCATTAGTGGGGTCCTCGAAGGTGCAAAACTTCCAGTGTTCCAATTCGCATTCGTTGCATTTGAACACTAGGGAAAATAATATGAGGATACGGCAACAATGACTGCCACATCAACGGGGAAACGAACACCGAAAATATAGTTGTATCATTGGGACTAGGGACCAGCCCCGTAGAAACAAGTTGTATAAGTTAGCCGCAATTAATGGAAATTTACATTTTAGCATAACAAATGCTTATGTACTTTTTGAAAATGGAATGAATAAAGTGAAGTCCTTTTATTTTTATCTTGTTTCTTGTCTGTACGATGAATTGACTTTGTCATTTGAAAGATAAACAAGTACTTCAAATGCTAGTGTCGTAATGAACAGGAGACGTCCTCTTCAATAGCACCGTAAACATCTAAGGGCCCTCTCTTATGAAAAGCATTATGTTAAAGGGTTGATTTTGGAAGAACTTATGCCCAAAATCAAAATACCTTCGGGTAAAAATGCACCTGAAGCCTTGCACAAAAAGACATAAAAAGCAAACTTGCGCAAATACTTACGAAAACCCTCACGTTAAAGGGTTGATTTCGAACGCTTTTATTCCCGAAATACATATGCTTTTGAGGAAAAAACACACTCAAGGCCTTACATAATCAGACGCAAACAGTAAAGCTTGCGCAAAACACTTAAACAAAAAATAATGCAAAGGTTAAAACTTGCATGAATGTTCGAACAAAAGAATACAGAAAGACTCGTGCAATACTTGAGCAAAAGATGTGGTTATGTATAATAAACGTGCTAAAATGGCATAGATACAAAAGTTAGGAAAATAAAGGAAAAGCTAAACTGCTACATCTCCATAGCCCGATGGAAGAGAAGCATCCGCACTCTCGAGGGAAGTGGATACATTCGTCGTCGATTCGATATCTTGGCGTTCATTATTTAGGCCCTCAACATCATCATCTTCTGGTTCCTCTTCAGTTCCCGAGAACTCATAACCGGAGCCAAAAGAACCAGAAGCTTCAGGCCATATTGGGAGACCACTTTTAGCATCTAACTCAAGCTCATGGGCCTTAGCAATTTCTGTATCAAAGTTAATGATACTAGCTTTGGCATCTTCCAAGGTTTTTCTCCTCATGCAGTACATAACTTAAGTTTTCTCAACAACGAGGGAAGCTGCTCGGCTCTTAAGTTCTTCTTTGAGTTGGGTTACCTCAGCAAAAAGGTTTTCCCATGCAGATCTAACGGACTTGAGGCGAACGTCAAGTTCGTAGATAATAGAGCTGCAAAGTTCCATCATGCTCAATGGTTTTATTATACTTCTCCTCCAATTGGGTATATTTCATCCCCACAGCAGCAAGCTCTTCAATCTTGGAATTCAGGGATGCCTCTATATTGATCAATCTTTCAACGGAGGCAGCCTCACGATCGGATGTAGCAAGAACGAAATTATGAACTTCAACCCATTTGGTCTTAGCCTATTCAAACTGAACCCTTAACAGAGCAATATCTTCACTAAGGGTCTCCACTTCCTGCTTGCTTTGCTGCAAATGAGTTTCTAACAGAACAGCTTCAGCAGCTTTGGTTTCCAGTTCCGAGAGGCGAATAATGGCTTGATCCCATTAAACCAAAAGTTAATCCTTCTTGGAGATAAGTTCCTCGTTTTCCCGAATCAACCTCTAAAGACCTTAGGAAACAAGAAAGTTGGCCTATGCAATAAGAGGGGAAAATCCAGGATATTTTCAGACAAAAACATATGAAATAACAAAGAAAGTAAAAGGCATACAACTGCGGCATTGTGCATGGCATTGTTCAATAAGAACTCTTCCGAGAGAGCCTGTATATTCTCCCAATCTTCTCTGAAGCCAAAGGCTTCAGATAGTTAGCAAGTTCCACCGGCCGGGATAGCAAATTGCATCCGTTGGAGACCAAGAGAGTAACGGTTGTCCTCCTTTGTGGATCTTTTGAGGGGGCACCATACTTTGCCCCAAATTCCCGTAAACTAGGACTGGGGAAGATGAAAATCTTCTTCTCGAATGGATGCGACCGGTGGAGATGATGTGGCAGTTGTAGGCGGAAGGGTTGGTGAAGAACGTGATGAAGCTGATGGCGTTGAAGGATGAGAGGCAGCTGTGGCAAATGCAGTGCTGGTTGTTGGTTGCTAATCAACCAAAGAAGGTAGGGGGCGGTATTCAGCCTCATGGTATAGGCATAATGACTAGGATCGGGCAATGAGAGTTGGCATTTTCCACTATTTCAAACTCCCCCAAGAGCGCCGAATCATCGTCCTCGATTAGAGTAACTAACTCAATAGGTTGAGCATCATGTTGAGATGATAAGGATCATCTTCTTCTATGCAGAGAAGCTCCTTCATCGCTAGCTTCTCCATCATCGTCGATCATCACGGTGTCTATGACAGGCCCAGGTGGAGGGCTCGTCACCGCGACTTCTAGAGACAATTCGGGGGCGGCATTCTTTTCCCTCTTATTCTTTACCCCGACCGTGGAGGAACGCTTTCTTTTTGGTTGCTTGTTCTCTGGTCGGGGACTCCGTGACACAACACTTGTACCCAAAGCAAGCCCGGAGACACCTGTTCGAGTAAGCACCCCCTAAAGCAGCCTCGTCGCATCAGACGTCCTCCTCGGGGATGACAATCGAGCATGCAGGTAGACCTAATTTTAGAAAAAGGGGAGAAAAGAAAGGATCAATCAATTTCCTCACATAAAAAGCAGAAACGAGATAAGTCTAAGTTACCATGATTTTTGGCCTTTAACCCATATTTGAGGGCCAGTTCTTTCCACATGTGGGTTTTGGGCGTAGTGACGTCCAAGATTTTTTGGACCCACCGGTCCAAGCCTTCAACCTAGGTGGAACCCGTCGAGCTGCTGAACAGGCGAAGGACGGTGGATTAATACGAGTATGAAAATTTTCTAATGAATGGAATATTAAACTAGGAACTTATGAATGCGGCTCCATGATTCCGGAAAAGATAAAATCGTTACTGAAATAATATCATCGATGGCAACTACAACGAACCGTTCCATCCACCCACAGTCGTTGTCGTCATCCTTACTTGATAATAAAGCATGGTGGCCGTGTTTGCTAAAGTTTATTATTCCCCCACAGATGACTTTGGGGGAATAGAGATTCATCACATAAGCTAAAGATAGCTCCTCTCCCGTCTCTTGGCACAAGTGCCAAAGACAAGCAATCGTCCTCCACACAAAAGGACTTACTTCTGCCAAACACACTTGCGGAGGCAGAACTCCGCAATAATGGAGTCAAGCTCTCCACTCAAAGAAAACGCTCCCAAAGTAAAGGGATATGTGTAAAAGTATGTAAAACCCTCCTTGGGTAGGGTTACTCGCTCTGTTAGATTAGGAGAAATAATGTTCAAATCATGACAGTGGCAATCTTCCTTCACAACAGAAATATTGGAAGGACGGATGGAAAAAGGGTATTTGCCAACGGCCCACGTGCGAGGGTTAGTCGAAGGGAATTTCTCTTCAAAGTCTTTTGTTGTAACAAGACTTCTAAGGATGATTGAACCCACTGTTGGAGGAGCAGTATCCTCGGCTTTGCTCTTTCTCTTTGAAGAACTGGTGTTCTTTGAAGAAGAAGCCATTACATGTTTCGGATGAAGGAAAAACTTTTTCGTTTGAATGAAGTTAAAGAAAGGTTGAAGAACAATAAATAAGGTTTGGGAAAGTTTGGAGAGTTATGAAGTATAAGTAAAGAAGATTGATGCGTATAAGTAAAGGTTTAGGGTGCTAAAGTTTTTACCATGATTACCTCGATAATCGGTGAAAGCTATGCTGAATCGTGGGATGACGTGTGTCAGGGGCATTAAATGTGGAGAGACGTGCGTCTAATCAACCGTCAGAAGTTTTTCAGAAGGAATCATAGTAGTTCCCGCCAAAAAGATTATTTCTACTAACTTTCTGGTGACACAAAGTTATGCCTCCGAAAAGTAGGAGGACTATCTCTATATGGTAAAATATGTTACACCAGGTGGCCGAATAAAAGAATGACACGTGGAACCTAAGGCGAGGGATAGTCAGAACCGAAGGCAATTATCTCGTTTGTTACCGGAAGGAATGGCACTCATAAAGAGGTAATAAATACCCTACGCCCGATAGCATTTAATGGAGAATATTCCATAACATTTAGTATACTGTCGTTACAAAAGGATATGACATTCATGCCTGTCGTTACACACTCTTCAATGGCACTCATAATTAGCATTGAAGAGGGACTTGATCCTAAGGCCTTATTCCCTAGATGTAACTATAAATAATGATCTTTATTACCATTGCAAGGGGACAAAATTTCTCGCAAACTAATACTATAATCTACTCAAAGCTCTATTCAATTTTATCTTCTTACTTTTTGTTCTTATTATTGTTGCGCCCGGAGGCCTCGCTACTGATAATTATGCTATTTTGTCTTCACATCAAGGCTAAGTGTTACATATTTATTCAATTATTTTATTATTTCAGGATCAAATTAATTCACTTGTCTAGAAACCATGAATAAATTCAACTGTAACATTTTACACGTAAACGTGTCGGTTGTTAGAAAACTGCCATCGTTTCTTCGCACTGCTCAAAAAGAAAAACAACTTCGAATGGACCCCGGAGTGCTAGCAGACTTTGAGAGATTTGAAAAGGTATTTGTCAAGCCCTCCATTACTTTCAAAACTGAAGAAAGGTGAAACACTATTGTTCTACCTCGCAGTCTCGGAAGTAGCGGTAAGTGCAGTTTTAGTCCAAGAGGATGAAGGTACATAAACTCCCATTTATTATGTTAGTAAAATTTTAACGAGAGCAGAAACTCGCTACCTGCATTTGGAGAAGTTGGCCTTAGCTCTCGTAATCGCTGCTCGGAAGCTGAGGTCCTACTTTTAATGTCATCTGATAGCCGTGGTGATCATTTTTCCTCTGTGGGACATCCTTCACAAACCCGAACTCTCGGGTAGGTTGGCCAAATGGGTCGTTGATGAGTGAGTTTGACATAGAATATAAACCAAGGACTGCGAATAAGTCACAAGTTTTGGCAGACTTTATGGCCGACTTCAGTCCGGGATTGCTGCCTCTAGAAACCAAAAAGGCAGTAATAGTGTGAGAATCGGCATCAGAAGTTTGGACCTTATTTACGGACGGAGACTCTAACGTAAAAGGGTCCTGGCTTGGCATTATATTAATCATGCCTTCGGGAGATACCCGAAGGCAAGCCATCAGAACAGTCCCTTTAACTAAAAATGAAGCAGAGTATGAGGCTTTGATTGCAAGACTCGAACTAGCCCGGGGACTAGATTTCGGGTCAGAGAAATTAAGTGTGACCCACAGCTAGTGGTAAATCATGTCTATGGGATCTTCGAAACCAAAGAAGAGCGCATGCAACAATACGTGGTAAAGGTCCAGACTATACTGGCTCAATTTCAGGAGTGGTCGGCCACTCATATCCCGAGGGAAGAAAATGCAGAAGTAGATGCATTAGCTAACCTCGGTTCATCAACAGAAATGAAGGGATTAGAGTCTGGGGTAGTAGTACAACTGATGCACTCGGTCCTGGATGAAAATAGCTACTATGAGGTAAATACGACTAATTTGGTTTGGACTGGGGGATCTTGAGCACGAAAAGTTGCCCGATGATTCCAAGGCATCTCGGGCACTACGCGCCAAAGCAGCACGATATAGCTTCAAGGAGGCCAATTATATAGAAAATCTTTCCAAGGCCCACTGCCCGATGCTTGGGGGCATCCGAATCTAATTATGTTATGCAAGAAGTCCACGAAGGGATATGCGAAAACCATTCGGGCACATATTCCTTAGTGCTAAAACTAGTAAGGTTGGATATTATTGGCCTCGTATGGAGTAAGATGCCAAAACTTTCGTATAAAAATGCGATAAGTGCCAACGCTACTCACCGCTTGTACATCAACCAGCAGAACCACTACACTCGGTTCTGTCTCCATGGCCATTCATAAAATGGGGATGGACATCATCGTACCACTGCCACCGGCTCTTGGTAAGGTAAGATTTCTTTTGAAGCAGGTCCTTATCAGAAGATCGGCGAACGCGAAGTGGTGGATTTCTTGTGGGAAAACATAATCTGCAGGTTTGGAATACCAAAAAAGATAGCATGTGATAATGGGATGCAATTTGTTGGCACAAAGGTCCTTGAAGATTTGAAAATAAAGAGGATCACCTCTTCACCCTACCATCCGAGTGCAAATGGTCAAGTAGAGTCAACGAACAAAGTGATTATACAAAACCTGTAGAAAAGGTTGGAAGCGGCTAAAGGTAAATGGCCTGAGGAACTACCCAGAGTTTTATGGGCATATCGGACAATGGCCAAATTAAGCATAGAGAAACTCATTTTTCCCTTGTGTACGGAGCAAAAACCTTAATCTCGGTAGAAGTAAGGGAGTGCACCTTGAGATATTTCCAATCAAGTGAAGAGTCAAACAACGAAGCGATGTTAGTCGACTTAGAGCTACTCGATGAGCGCAGGGACTTAGCACATATAAGAATGGAAGCCCAAAAGCAGAGAATGGAACGATATTATAATCAAAGAGCCAACCTCTATTTTTTTAATGTAGGAGACTTGGTCGTAAGGAAAGTAACTCAAACACCCGGGAGCTCAACGCAGTGAAGCTAGGTCAACCATGGGAAGGCCCCTACCGGGTTTCAACTATCATCGAGAAAGGTTTGTATGAATTAGAGAATCAAGATGGAGAAAAGTTGCCCAACACTGGAACGTGGCACACCTCAAAAGATATTATTGCTGATGAACATCACCTGTATTGAAAGTATGTGCTGCACTCTCTTTCCTTTCGTCCAATTTCTATTCCAATTAGGGTTTTCTAGCAAGGTTTTTAACGAGGCAGCAATGGAAAGCATACTACAAAGAAAGCTTCAACAGCCACAATAAGACCTTCTAATAATAAGGCATACAAGCGAAGAACCACGTGAACGGTTAGTTAATCTTTCGCTCGATAGCAAAATTCCTACTAGGAAGTTAAGTTTGCTACCGAACAGAGGTTACCTAACTGTTCACCACTGCAAACCACTAAAGTATTGTTAGATAGTCTTTTGCTCGATATCATAAATTCCTAAGGAGAAGCGAAGTTTGTTACCGAGTCGAAGATTGTCCAGTAATTTATTAGTGGGGTCCTCGAAGGTGCAAAATTTCTATTGTTCCAATTCGCATTCTTCACATTTGAACACTAGGGGAATAATATGAGGGTACGACAACAATGACTGCCACGTCAACCAGAAATGAACATCAGAAACATAATTGAATCATCGGGACCAAGGACCGTGCGGCCATCCCAGTAGGAAAAAAATGTATAAGTTAGCCACAAGCGATGGTAATTTCCTTTTTAGCATAACAAATGCTAATGTACTTTTTTAAAATGGAAGGAATAAAAGTGAAGTCCTTTTATTTTTATCTTGTTTCTTGTCTGAACGATGAATTGACTTTTTCATTTCAAGGTAAAACAAGTACTTCAAATGCTAGTGTCATAATGAATAGGAGACGTCCTCTTCAACAGCACCGTAAACATAAGAGGGCCCTCTCATATGAAAACCCTCACGTTAAAGGGTTGATGTCAGAAAAACTTATGCCCGGAATCAAAATACCTTTGGGGAAAATGCACATGAAGCCTTGCACAAAAATACACAAAAAAAACAAACTTTCGCAAATACTTACGAAAACCCTCCCATTAAAGGGTTGATATCGGACGAGTTTGTGCCTGAAATATAGATGTTTAAGGGGAAAAACACACCCAAGGCCTTACATAATCGGACGCAAACAGTAAAACATGCACAAAATACTTAAATATAAAAGAATACAAACGTTAAAACTTAGGAAAAGAAAGGAAAAGCTAAATTGTTGCATCTTCGAAGCCCGGAGGAAATGAAGCATCCGCATTCCTGGGGAAAGTGGGTAGATCCGCTGCCGATTCGATTTCTTGGCCTTCATCATTGGGGCCTCAGATCATCATCTTTCGATTCCTCTTTACTTCCTGAGAACTCAAAACTGGAACCAGAAGTATCAGGCTCTATCGGGAGACCACTTTTAGCAGCTAACTCAAGCTCACGGGCCTTAGCAATTTCAGCATCAAAGTTAATGATACTAGCTTTGGCCTCTTCCAAGGTTTTTCTCATCATGTTGTACATAACATAAGTTTTCTCAATAATGAATGGAGTCGCTCGGCGCTTAAGTTCATCTTTGAGTTGGGTTACCTCGGCAGAAAGGTTTTCCCGGGCGGATCTAGAGGACTTGAAGCTAACGTCAAATTTGCGGACAGTAGAGCTGAAAATTCTATTATGCTCAATGGTCTTCTTATACTTCTCCTCCAATTGGGTATACTTCATTCCTGCGGCAGCAAGCTCTTCAATCATGGAATTTAAGGTTGTCTCTAAATTGATCAATCTTTTAGTAGAGGCAGCCTCACGATCGGATGCATCAAGAATGACATTATGAACTTCAACCGATTTGTTCTTAGCCTCTTCAAATTGAACCCTCAATAGAGAAATCTCTTGACTAAGGGTCTCCACTTCTTGATCGCTTTGCTGCAAACAAGTTTCTAACACAACATCCTCCACAACTTTGTTTTCCAGTTACGAGAGGAGAATAATGGCTTGATCCCATTCAACCAAAAGTTGATCCCGCTCGAAGGTACGTTCCTCCTTTTCTTGAATCAACGTCTGAAGGCCATTGGAAGCAAGAAAGTTGGACTATGTAATAAAAGGGGCAAATTCAGGATATTTTCAGACAAAAATAGAGTTAATAATAAATGAAGTAAAGAATGTACCGCTACGGCGTTGTGCATGGCATTATTCAACAAGCAATCTCTCGAGAGAGCCTGTATTTTTTCCCAATCTTTCTCTGAAGCCAAAGGCTTCAGACAGTTAGCAAGTTTCACTGACCAAGATAGCAAATTACATCCGGTGGAGACCGAGAGAGTAATGTTCCTCCTACTTTGCGAATCTTCCAAGGGGGCACCATAACTTTTTCCCAAATTCCCATAAACTGAGGGCTAGGGAAGAGGAACATCTTCTTCTCGGACGAACGCGGCCGTTGGAGATGATGTGGCAGTTGTTGGCGGAAGAGTTGGTGAAGAAGGTGATGAAGCTGATAGCGTTAAAGGATGGGAGGCATCTGTGACAAATACAGATGGCAGGGGCCCGTTGCTCACCCTCATGGTACCGGTCATAACGACTGGGATCGGACAACGAGAGGTTGCATTTTCCACCATTTCAATCTCCCCCTAGGGAGAGCTTTGAGACATCGTCCTCAGTTGGTGTAACTAACTCAACATGTTGAGCATCATGTTGAGATGATAAGGATTGTTGTCTTCTATGTAGAGAAGCTCCCTCATCACTAGCTTCTCCATCATCATCGATCATCACGGTGTCTATGATCGGCCCAGGTGGAGGGCTCGTTACCTCAACTTATGGAGATGACTCCGGGGCGGCATTCTTTGCCCTCTTATTCTTTCCCCCGACCGTGGAGGAACGCTTTATTTTTGGTTGCTTGTTCTATGTCCGGGGACTCCATGACACAACACTTATACCCGAAGCAGACCTGGACACACATGTTCAAGTAAGCGCCTCCTAAAGCAGCCTCGGTGCATCAGCAGGATCAACTAAAATGTCCTTCTCAGGGATGGCAACCGAGCCCACGGGTAGACCTGATTTCAGAAAAAGAGGAGAAAAGAAAGGATCAATCAACTTCCTCACCTAAAAAGCAAAAACAAGATAAGTCTAAGTTACAATGATTTTTGGCCTTCCACCTATATTTTAGGGCCAGTTTTTCCACGTACGGGTTTCTGGCGTAGTGACCTCCAAGATTTTTTGGACCCACCGGTTCAAGCCTTCAACCCTAGGTGGAACCTATCAAGTTGCTAAAATAGGCAAAGGATAGAGGATCAATACGAGTACGAAAAATTTCTAATGAAAGAAATATTAAATAAGGAGCTTACGAGTGTAGTTCCATGATCCCGGAAAGGATAAAGTTATTGCCAGAATGATATTATCGGTGGCAACTGCAAACCATTCTATCCACCCACAATTGTTGTCATCATCCATGCTTGATAATAAAGCATGATGGTCATATTTGCTGAAGTTTATAATTCCCTCGCCGAAGACTTTTGGGGAATAGATTTTCATTACATGAGCTAAAGATAGCTCCTCTCCCGTCTCTTGGCACAAGTGCCAAAGACAAGCAATCGTCCTCTACACAGATGGACATACTTGTGCCAAACAACTTGGTAGCAGAGGCTAGGGGTGTGCATTCGAATCGGTTTATCGATAAATCGAATCGATTATTTGTTATCGGTTTATCGATTTTGATTTATCGATTTATCGATTTCGATTTCGATTTCAAAATTTTCCTTATCGATTTATCGATTTCGATTTCGATTTTGTCCTCTTCGATTATCGGTTTATCGATAAACCGATAAGCTACAGTAAAATTTTTTAAAACTTTTTTATTTTTTAAATTTTTTTTTACCCTTATTCTATAATACCCTTTACTTTACCCCAAGTCCCTAACCCTATTATTTCCTCTACCACATTTAAGGAATGATCATATTTAAAGCTCAAGGAAATGAAGTTCAAATTAATGAAAAACAGAATTAGCCGTGATGATGTATTTTGATTTTTTGTTTATTTATACCGTTGGAGTGTTGGTGGCATACGTTTGATCCTTTACTTTAGTTTCGTTGCATGTGCTTGTTGACACAATTTTTATGTTATAAACGGTGCTCTTCTTATTTTAGCTTCCTTTGGTCCATATTAGTTAGGTGTGTTTGTAGCGATATACTTTTCGTGGAATCCCGTAAATTTTCTTATTGATGTAATCGATAACCGAATCTATAAGCCCCCAAAATCGATAAATCGAAATCGAAAAAATTGAAACCTTATTGAAACGATAACGATAAGCATATATACAAATCGATAATCGATAAGTAATTATCGATAAGGCTCAAAATCGAATCGATAAATCGAATGCACACCCCTAGCAGAGGCAGAACTCCGCAATAATGGAGTCAAGCTCTCCACTAAGAAAATGCTCCCAAAGTAAAGGGATACGTGTAAATGTAAAACCCTTCTGGGATAGAGTTACTCGCTCTATGAGATCAGGAGAAACAATGTTCAAATCATGATAGCGGCAATCTTCCCTCACAACAGAAATACTGGAAGGACGGATGGAAGAAGGGTATTTGCCAACGGCCCATGTGCGAGGGTTAGACAAAGGGAATTTCTCTTTGAAGTCTTTTGTTGTAACAAGACTTATAGGGATGATGGAACCCACTGTTGGAGGAGTAATGTCCTTGGATTTGCTTTTGATCTTTGAAGAACTGGTGTTCTTTGAATAAGAAGCCATTATATGTTTTGGATGAAGGAAAAACTTTTTCGTTTGAAGGAAGTTAAAGAAAGTTTGAAGAACAATAAAGAAGATTTTGGGAAGTTTGGAGAGTTATGAAGTATGAGTAAAAAAGATTGATGCATATAAGTAAAGGCTTAGGCAGCTAAATTCGTGACCATGATTACCTCGATAATCGGTGAAAGCTATGTTGAATCGTGGGATGACGCGTGTTCGGGGCATTAAATATGGAGAGACGTGCATCTAATCAACCGTTAGAAGCTTTTTAGAAGGAATCATAGTAGTTCCCGCTAAATAGATTATTTCTACCAACTTCCCAGTGACACAAAGGTATGCCACCGAAAAGCAGGGTGGCTCTCTATATACGGTAAAATATGATATGCCAAGTGGCCGCTTAAAAAATGATATGTGGAAACTAAGGCGAGGATAATCAGAACCGAAGGCAATTATCTCGTTTGTTACCGAAAGGAATGACACTCATAAAGAGGTAATAAATACCCTCTGTCCGGTAGCATTAAAATGGAGAATATTCCATAGCATTTAGTATATTACCCGTTATAAAAGGATATGACATTCATGCCTGTCGTTACACACTCTTCAATGACACTCATAATTGGCATTGAGGAGGGGCTTAATCCTATGGCCTTATTCCCTAGATGTAACTATATATAATGAGCTCTATTACCATTGTAAGGGGACGAATTTTTTGGCAAACTAATAATATAATCTTCTTAAAGCTCTATACAATTTTATCTTCTTACTTTTTGTTCTTATTATTGTTGCGCCCGGAGGCCTCGTTACCGTAATCATTATTTTTGCTATTTCATATTCATATCAAGGCTAAGTGTTATATATTTCTTCAATTATTTTATTATTTCAGGATTGAATTAATTCACTTGTCTAAAAATAACGAATAAATTTAACTGTACCATTTTACGGGTAAACACGAGTAACAACTTACATATAAGTTATTATAATGACCCAATCGGTAGTTTTGAGCTAGCGCATCGTTTGGCAGTTTGAGACCTCGGGTAGCTTCCCTTCATATTTTATGACTTGTACGAGTGGTCGGAATTGAATTTCGAAAAATTCGAATTTGATTCGGATGGAAAATTCTAAATACAGAAGCTTTAAGTTGGAAGAGTTGACTAAGGTTTGACTTTTAAGTAAACGGCCTCAGAATTGGGATATGAAGATTCCAATAGGTTCGTATGATAATTTTCGACTTGGTTGTATGTTCGGGTTGAGTACCGGGTGGTTGTATGTTCGGGTTGAAAGTCTTAGAATTTCATAAGTTTGGTTTGAAGTGGATTTTGATGTTATCGATATCCGTTTGAGGTTCCGAGCTTTGGAATAGGTTCATATCATGATTTATCACTTGTACGTAAAATTTGGCATCATTTCAGAATGTTTAAGTATGAGTCAGATGCATTCGACGAATTTTGAAAGTTTGAAAGTTTAAAAAAGGTTTTGATCGTCGATTTGTAGTTTTGATAATGTTTGGTGTGATTTGAGGCCTTGACCAGGTTCGTGTGATGTTTTGGGACTTGTTGGTATGTTTAGACGGGGTCTCGGGGGCCTCGGGATGACTTTGGACCATTTTTCGTTATTTTGTGATTGTTGGTTTCTGGTAAACAACGCGATCGTGGTTGAAGGGACGCGATCGCGAAGAAAAGCTGGAGCTGGGGAGGATTTTGTGCACAGCGAACGCGACAAAGAGAACACGAAAACGCAGATAAGGATGAGGTGCTCTATGCAAACGCGAGTGGGAGTCGCAAACGCGATGAAGGAGGGGGAAGCTGGGGCCCGGAGGTGCTAAGCCATCGCGAACGCCGCTCGAGGACCGCGAACACGAAGTAGTGAAACGTGGAGGCAATGCGACTGCGGGGAGGTAACCGCGAATGCGAAGTAGGATCTTTGGGTAGCTAGCTCTTGGCCTTCACGATCGCGAGAGTGTTTCCGCAATGGCAAAGAAGGGAATTCTGGGCAGTGTTGTTTTAAATCGGGGGTTGGCTCATTTTGCCCTCATTACTTCCATGGGAGCCGACGTTGGGGCGATTTTGAGCGCCACTTTTGATCATCAAACTTGAGGTTAGTGACATCTACACTTTGTGAGTTAAATATATGGTTTATATGTGGATTAAAACATGAATAGTTATGGAAATTTTGGGATTTTAAATGAACATAGAAATTGATATTTTTGGAATTTGACCACGAAATTGGAGATAAATCATATATTTGAGTTTTTAATGTTATGGGTAAAGTTTATCTTCGAAAATTTTCGGAATCCGGGCACGTGAGCATGGGGGTTGACTTTATTGACTTTTCGAGCGGAGTTGGGAATTGTTATAAATTGATTAATTATGATTATTAGCGTAGATTTTTATTGGCTTGCATATTGTTGACTAGTTTACGAGCGACGAGCATCGGTTTGAGGTATTAGAGTTAGGGGTGGACATTCGGTACTTCGGTTCGGTATTAAAATTTTCGATTCGTTATTTCGGTATTTGGTTTATCAATTATGTATACCAAATACCGTACCAAAGTAGTTCGGTACGGTTCGGTATTTCTTACTTTGGTTCAGTATGGTTTCGGCACGGTTTTGGTTTGATACATTAACGGAATAGTAAGGGCGAGAGACCTTAAACCTCAGACCATGTCACCAAAGGGTAAGTAGGAAAAGCCACTGTTGGCCTCAAAATGAAGTGCCCACTGCCCAGTAACACACTTCCTTCAATCAAAATATTAATCAAAAAATGTTCCATTCTAAAATCAAACAATGTTCCAATCAAAGCCACTGTCATCCTCCGTGTTTTATTAAGCTTAGGACTGTAAAAGAAAAGCCACAAGTTCCAGGCATATAGAGCCAAGACAGCAACAACGAAGTACAGAAACTAGCCAACAAAATTAATGAACTAAGCAACTAGAAAACTAACGAGGATAATTAAAGTACATAAACACAGAAAGCAGCAGAATTAAAGTACATTAAACAATTCACACAGATGACTAGAGAAGTTCCCCATCCAAGCACCTCAGCGCCGAGGTCGTGAAGTCCCTGTGACGATCTGTTCTTCAATCGCAGCAGTCGCAGTCACCGTAGCCGGTCTGTACTCTGTTCTTCACTTGTTTGAGAAGAGAAACCTAATTCTAACTTAAAAAGTGACTAAGAGAGTAAGGGAAGAATAAGAGAGACTAAGACTTGGGCTTAGTCTTATTGGACTAGAAATAGAAACTTGGGCTAGGCTAGGGCAGTGTAGGTAGGACTAGGATAGCTGGATAAGAAATACATAAATAATTTGGTATTTCGGTATACCGAAATATCAAAATTTTAATACCGAGGACCGTACCATTATACCGAATAACCGAAAATTTAATACCGAATTATACCGAAATACTAAAAAAATCGAAACCGAAATACCGAATTAATTCGGTCCGTTCAGAATTTGGTTTTTCGGATTTTATGCCCACCCTTAATTAGAGTAGTGTTGGAGCCGGTTATGGAACTTCGGAGCGAGGTAAGTTTCCTTTCTAACCCTGTGAGGAGGAATTTACCCCGTAGGTGTTATGTTCTTATGTGCTACATGTTGTGGGAGTTATGCACGTATGAGGTGACAGGTGCCCGTGCGTATGCTAGAATTCCTGGTTATGTCCGGGTAGACTTAGGTTCATGCCATGCTATAATTGTACTACTTGAGTTATCTTTGCTAGTTTAATTCCTTTATTTTACATTATGACTTGAGACTAGAGTTGCATAGAGTGATAGACTCGCTATTGTAGAGATGTAACGAACTACCTGATAATCCGTAGAATAATTTGTGCTTCCCTTGTGAATTTCGCCCGCGTTATGCGTATTCATTACAAAGTGTTCCTCAAAATTTAATAACCCACACGTATATTTGTGAGTGGGGTCAAGGACCCGCTAAAGCTTCTTAATCTAATGGGAGTGGGCCATTCGCCTCGGCAATATAATAGATGCATCTATGGTTCGTGTTGCTCGACCCTCGGCAGTGTACACATTATTATGGGATTGGGCCGAATGCCTCGGCAGTATCATATTCTTATAGGATTAGGCCATTTGCCTCGGCAGCATCATGCGTAATATTTGACAAGAAACCGGCGTGTCCGTGCGTTTTCCTGATTTGAGTTGTGACGACCTGTTTGGTAAGGTCCATTTCATATATACTCCGGCTAAGAAAGCAACTGACATTGAGAGTTTGAGTTTACTATTTAGAATAGGATTGTACCACATACCTAAATTTGTTTATACTATTTATTACCATGCCGTATATTTGTTTACTTCCTATTGTATTTGATTTATTAGACCACTAGTAAGTGTCGATGTTGACCCCTCGTCACTACTTCTTCAGAGTTAGGCTAGATGCTTACTGGGTATGCGTTGATTTACATACTCATGTTGCACTTCCACTAAATGTGCAGGATCCGACAGGTTCATTGGGTGGTCATCTTGGGGCGTAGGTGCAGCTGCTGAGGAGACTTTATGGTGAGCTGTATTTCAGGCTACTGCATCGCTGCCATAGAGTCTTCATCATACTATTTACTTTATTTTGTCTTATTTACATTCTGAACATATGTTGTATTATTATTGTACTCCTTTGTAAATGATCATGCACTTGTGTCACTGGGTTTTGGGATATGTGATGATGTCCAAATACACTACTAAAAATTAAATGGACACGGTCGCATGCAATATCATTTACCAAATTATGATCGGGGTTGAATCCCACAGAGAATAATATGTAGGCTATTATGAATGTAAGAGAATTATCACTTGTTATGCAATGCCAAATACTTAGAGTTGTTTTTAGAAAATGTTTATACCTAAATGCAAAAATGTAAACTAACCTAGAAAGCAAGTAAAATGATCAATGGCTACAAATATGGATACACGGGAATTACACTCAAGTAACAATCCAATGTATTTCACGATTTTACAAATATGAGCGAGTTTATGTTAATTAGCACTCGGGTAATAATTCTATATTAGCTTCTTCCAAAGACCAACAAGACTTCCTAATTGAATTATCCCTAAGACAATTAAGAGATTAAGCACACCCGATTATGGCTACAAGTAGTTCAATCCTATCCCTAGGTAGAATCTATAAAATGAGGGTTAAAGCCTCAAATTCTTGTTAATTAATCTTTCACAACCCCAAATAATCTTTCACAAAATTAATTCAAAGTTAATGGGCAAGTCCTAGGGTTAGCTAATCCCTTTGGAAACATTAAAGAAACAATAACTCACTTCATAAAAGATAAAAAATCATTCAATACATAAGCACAACAAGATATTTAATGCACACTTTAAACATGAATATTTTCATAAACAAAATTCAAGTATTGGAATAAATACTACACACTTAGATATTCAATACAAAGCAAAAAAAAAATGAAGAAATGAGCACAAACGAGTAAGAAATTCTCAACCAAAAGCTTCAAATCTTCAAGACCAAAGTGTGTGTGCAAGAACCCTAGCTCCAAAACTTGTTTTCTCTAGTCTTGAGGACTGAAAATAAGCCAAAGATGTGTAAAAATCTGCTAGGTCGTGTATTTGTGGGTTTGGAGTTGAGAAAATGTGATTTTCCAACATTACCCAGACCTAAAGCCCATTGAATGCACCTGCGGAACAATCCTCTCAGGTGCGGCTCCGTAGAAACGGACTTTCAATCGCAGGTGCGATGCCTGGGTAAAATTCATATCTCCGCAGATGCGGACCTATACTCGCAGCTGTGTGACCGCAGAAGCGGATAATTGCCGCAGATGTAGTCCCAGTGCCTGGTAGCCAATTCTCGCAGATGTGTCCTCTCTCTTCGTATATGCGACATCGCAGATGCGTACAATATTCCGCAGGTGCAGAATCACTAAAGGATTTTGTAATTTTGTTACTCTTTTTGCTCAATTCTGCTTCAATTGACTTCAAATCTCTCAGTGGCATCATTTACCTGAAAATCTAGCAATGCGCACCATAAATCACCTTATTTTATAATTAAAGGACACAAAAACTAAAGAAAAGAGACTAGAATAAGTGGTAAAATCTCCACTCATCAACACCCCCAATTTAAAGCTTTTGCTTGTCCTCAAACAAATCAAAACCAACAATTCAATAAGGTTCTACCATTTAAAGTACGAGTAGTATTGCCATCATTTACAAATCACATTCTCCAATTAAGCACCATACTTATGGATTTGGTTGGTACTAATAATTAAGCTCAAGCATGTGCGTCTTAACCAAATAACTCCTCATTTAAAAACAACTTCAAGAAATGCAAAGGGGTTTCAAAATAATCAAGTGACAACAAAAAGCCTCAAGAAGTGACTCTAAAGCACTAGTCTACTACAAATGCTCAATCTACTCAATTCAGGATAAATCAATATCACCAATCCATCCTAATTCATGTGCCCTCACAAGAAAGAAAGTCTCAAAATCACCAAATTTACAATAATATACAAGGGACAATTGCACAAAGACACTCACTCTCAACAAAGAATTTCAAGTGTTTCAAAATATCATGCCATAAGCTTGCCCTTATTTTAATTCGCCGCCAATTCAAGAACATTCGGTTGGAGATCCCATAAGGACCTTTTAAGCTTGTAATGTAGGTTTAGGGAAGGTTCGGATAAGCATTTGGGATACAAGTGACTACACCCTCCTTAAACACTACTCACATTTTTCTTTCCTTTTGCACTCCGCTTCTTTTTGAACCACATAACCCTTATTGGCATTTAGTTACCCACATAGAACCACCTTAAAGTAACTCTCTAATTTTCTCAAGACTCCATATTTATATATATACATATTTTTCTCCTTTTTTTATAACTATTTTCTTTTGGATCTTGAGTAATTCTATATGAACACTTTGGGGTATATTTTTCTACACTCAATGTACAACCTTACCAATTTCTAACTTGACACCAACACCCCCAACTTAGGATTTTATCCTCGTTCTCAATATTCAAGGAGGGACGGGTTCAAAAGAGGGAATTATTTCACAAAAGGGTAAAGGTTTGTAATAAGGTGGCCAAAGAAAAGGTTAAAGGCTCAATTGGGGTAAACTAGTGATAGTATTTATGCAATGGTAGGCTTGAAAGGCTAAAAAGGCTAATATCACAAAGAATGCCTAAGGTCATCCCTCCAACCAAACATAATTAACATTGTCATTGAAAGACCAACCGGGCAAGTTCTAGATGATATAAGTAAACACAAGAATTATTTTTAACAAAAACTAACACACATGGCACATGAACTAATCAAGACGGATCAATTTTACTTTTTAATAAGAGCATTTAGAGTGATATCATGCCAACTAGTGGGCAGAGAGTCACCAAAAGAGCCAAAAGCTATCACATAAATTATTCTTCCCCATGCAACTTACTTTTTCAATTTAAGACCAAAATTCGGAGGGGTATTCTTAATTCACATTTCACTTGCAAGAGACTAATTCTATTAGTACCAAATAATTCAAAAGTCTCCACATAACAAAACAAGACTAATTCTCTTAAGAAAGTCGTCACGGCATCCATCATAGGGAAAAGTCACCCGGTTTAACACAAAAATCCCTTCTTGATTCCTCATCGTGCGATTTTATTCATTTGAGGCTTATGCCTTTATTTTCTTCCTACTCAATCTTATGTGACCTGGAGTGCTTGTTATCAATTGGGCATCGAGGAGTTGTGGTGGTACTGCAGACGTGGTGCGGGATTTTTTTCACCACGTATTTGGGAAGGCTATTATTATCGGGTTGCGGAAGGATTTTCTGTTGTCTCAGCTTAGTATTTGTATTTCCTATGGTTTTAGGATATGCACAGATTGCTATGATGTTCATACAATGTTATCGCACAGTGTTGGTGTAATGGTAAGGTGCTTGTTTACGGGTCGAGGCAGTGAATGACTCGAAAGGAGGATTTCTCAGTGCATGGTTTAGAGGTTAAGCATTTAATTCCAGTGAAGGAAAGGCAATCAGACTACGGATATTTAGGATTTGGTTGATGGAGTAACTAGACTCGATATTCTTTAGCGTGGTAGAATTCTCATTTGTGATGTGGTGTCGTCGTCCTTGTTTGAACGCATTAAGGTTTTCCGATGTTATGGTCTTCTTTGATTTTCCTTTGGGGCAGTGTGTTGTGAAATGGTGTCTGAGAAGCGGTTGTTAGAGATGGCAGTGTGTAGCGGTTTCAAAATTGAATTGGTGTTTCTAATGCTAATGGCTCGAGAAAGATGATCTTTAAGGAGGTTTAGAGTTGGTAGCAATTTATCAGTTCAGGTGCTACAGAGATGGATTTTTATTTGAGGCAACAATTGGGTAGTGAAGGATGAGGAAGGACATAGTGGGATATGTCTCGCGATGATTTAATTGCTAGCAGGTCAAGTATGAAAATCAGAAGTCGAGAAGTTGCTTAAAGGAGATGGTTTAATTGAAGTGGGAGTGGCAGAGTAGAATATGGATTCTGTGGTAGGGTAGCCACATGCCTTGAGAAAGGTTTAAACCGATTTGGGAATCATGGTGGAAAGTGATTAGGTCTACGGATTTTATTTGGGATGATGGCTACTGTACTGAGGAAGAATGAATATGGCAGAGACGAGTTTTCTTGAAATGAAGAGGGGTGTGAAAACTTGATTATCGACTTTGGATTCAATGTGACTTTAAGTTGGAATGTATTGTCAGACTTTCAGTTGATGTCAATAGGGAATGAATAGGCTTGTACAGCCGGTGGATGAGCACAGGCTCAAGAGGGTTTACTGATTTCGTGGTGGTTGTACCCAATGTTGCATTGTTGGAAGATGTCAGTATGGAATTCCACGTGTGGGTTATCTCCTGTGAGCAGGTTAGCGGTTGCGTGATTTTGATTAAGTTTCTACGAAGAGTTCTACTTACTACCTGACAGAAAGTCGAATGTGCAATTATGGCTGATAATTCAGAATGTTCATGAAAAGTTTAACAAGAGACTACAAGAAATTTGGCGGGTTGACGGTGCGATATCATGGTAATTGAGAAGGAGGAATCTTTGTGGGTTCTACATTATGTGATGGTAGCTTAAAGCTATGGGGGGCCACCGTCTACGATTGGATCGCATGGTTGCCTACTGGTGCGATTTCTGATTATCGGTGCATTAGTGGATCAATTATGACTAAGAAAAAAAAACATCAGGGGTAATTCGAGCAAAGAACTTGATGAACATGTGTTATATTTGGCTTAACGATTTAAGTGAAGTATTTGGGAAAACTCGGAGTTATGATTCTTGTGGATGTGATGTACGAGGAAAAGAATTCATCCAGTTGCTTCTTTGAGAGGGTGTTCATGTGCTAGCAGAGCGTTGGAGTTTGGTTATATTTAGGACCAGGCCAGAGTCGGTGACTCTCAACAATGGTTCTAGTGGGTTCAAGAATTTAAGTGCAGTGCCTAAGGATTTTGGGTCCGTTGTGTGGTTAAGGATCAAGTTTTTGCAGTGGATTATGAAAGGGACTTGGAGTGTTGTATGTTATTGTGAGAAAGCACGGGAGAAAATATTATGATATTATTAACACATGTTAAACACGATACAATGAGCCCTATATATATATATATATATATATACATAACATGTCCTACTCCTAATACATATGGGATTAGGATTATTTTTCCTATTTACATAACTATATTCTAACAAGAGTCAAGAAACTTTAGGTGATTTTTCTCCATCTACCTAATTGGTGGGCCGAGTTATATAGTACTTGGTGAAAATATCTGTAAGCTGATCATTCAACTTCACAAACTTTGTAGCAATATCTCCCGAGAATACTCTGACAAAGTGACAGTCAATCTCAATGTGTTTAGTTCTCTCATGGAACACTGGATTTGACGCAATATAAAGAGCAGCTTGATTATCACACACAAGTCTCATCTGACTAATCTCACCAAATTTCAACTCCTTGAGCAACTATTTGATCCAAATTAGCTCACATGTCGCCATAGACATCGCTCAATATTCTACTTCTGCACTAGACCGAGCAACCACATTATGTTTCTTGCTCTTCCAGGACACCAAATTTCCTCCTACTAAGACACAATATCCAAACATAGAACGTCTATCAGAAGGTGATCCTGCCCAATCAGCATCTGAGTATCCAACGATCTACTCATGGACTCGATCCTCAAACAATAAACCTTTGCCTGAAGCTGATTTTATATACTGAAGAATGCGAACAACTGCATCCCATTGACAATCACATAGAGAATCCATAAACTGACTCATAACACTCACAGAAAAGGAAATGTCAGGTCTTGTCACTGTAAGGTAATTTAATTTACCAACCAACTGTCTATATCTTGCAGGATCGCTAAAAGGTTCCCCCTGTCCTGGCAGAAGTTTAGAATTCGAATTCATCGGAATATCAACAGGTCTACAACCTGTCATTCCTATCTCCTCAAGAATATCTAAGGCATACTTTCGTTGTGAGATCACAATACCTGAGCTAGACTGAGCGACCTCAATACCTAGAAAATACTTTAGTTTGCCCAGATCCTTAGTCTGAAAGTGTTGAAAGAGATGTTGCTTCAATTTAGTAATATCATCCTGGTCATTACCGGTAATAACAATGTCGTCAACATAGACCACCAGATAAATACAGAGACTCGAAAGTAGAATGCCGATAGAATACATAGTGATTAGTTTCACTCCGAATCATGCCAAATTCCTAGATAACTGTGTTGAACTTACCAAACTAGGCTCGAGGAGACTGCTTTAGACCATAAAGTGACCGGCGCAAGCGACATACAAGGCCACGAGACTCACCCTGAGCAACAAACCTAGGTGGTTGCTACATATAAACTTCATCCTTAAGGTCACCGTGTAAAAAAGCATTCTTAATGTCCAGTTGGTAGAGGGTCCAATGGCGAACAACAGCCATGGATAGAAAAAGGCGGACTGATGCTATCTTAGCCACGAGAGAGAAGGTATCACTGTAATCGAGCCCAAATATCTGAGTATATCCCTTGGCAATAAGACGAGCCTTAAGACGATCAACCTTACCATCCGGAACAACCTTGACTGCATACACCCAACGACAACCAAAAGTAGATTTACCTGAAGGAAGAGGGACGAGCTCCCAAGTACCACTCGTATGTAAAGCAGACATCTCATCAATCATAGCATGTCGCCATCCCGGATGAGACAATGCTTCACCTGTAGACTTAGGGATGGAAACAGAGGACAAAGAAGATAGAAAAACATAATATGGTGATGACAAACGATGATAACTCAAACCGACATAATAGGGATTGGATTAAGGGTGGTCCATATACCTTTCCGAAGTGCAATCGGTGTACTAGGAAGAGACAAGTCGGTAGTAGGAGCAGGGTCATGTGCAGGACGTGAATCAGCTGGGCCTGATGCTGGGTGCGAACGACGATGATATGTCAAGAGTGGTGTTCTTATGGCAGAGAGTCTAAGAGGGGCCACACTAGACTCCTCAACGGTTGGAATGGGTAAAACTTCTGTAGCGAAAGGTGAAGGAGGAGCTATAGTAGACTCGGGTAAGATTTCTGTGGCGGAAGGTGAAGGAGGAGCTATCGTAGACTCCCTAAAGGTCGGTATAGGTAAGACCTCAGATATATCAAGGTGGTCAGAATGGTCATAAGAGGTAAAGAAAGGTTTAGACTCAAAAAATGTGACGTCAGAGGACATAAGTACCTACAAAGATCAGGTGAGTAACAACGATATCCCTTCTGAACATGAGAATAACCAAGGAAGACACACTTGAGAGCACGAGGAGCTAACTTATCTTTCTCAGGGGCTAAGTTATGAATGAAACAAGTGCTCTCAAAAATATGAGGGGGAACAGAGTATAAGGGTGATTGGGGAAATAATATTGCATATGGTATCTAATTCTGGATGGGAGAAGAAGGCATCCGATTAACTAAATAACAAAATGCCAGAACTGCATTGCCCCAAAAACGCAACGGAACATGAGATTCAATGAGAAGTGTGCGAGCAGTCTCAATGATGTGCCTATTCTTTATCTCTGCAACCCCATTTTGTTGAGGGGTATAAGGACAAGAGGTCTAATGAATAATTCCTTGAGAAGTCATAAACTGCTGAAATTGAGAGGATAAATATTTTAAGGCATTATCTCTGCGAAAAGTGCGAATAGAAATACCAAATTGATTTTTAATTTCAGCACAAAAATTCTGGAATATAGAAAACAATTCAGAACATTATTTCATTAAGAAAATCCAAGTACATCTTGAATGATATTCAATGAAAATAACAAAATAATGAAATCCCAAGGTTGAACTGACTCTACTAGGACCCCATATATTAGAATGAACTAAAGAAAAAACAGACTCTGTATGACTCTCAATACTACGAGAAAAGGAGACTCGGGTATGTTTCCCGAGTTGACATAACTCACACGCTAATGTAGATAAACTAGACAAACTAGGCACCATCTTCTGAAGCTTGGATAAGCTTGGATGTCCTAAATGTCTGAATTAGGTCCGGAGGATCTGTAACTAGACATGCCTTGGAGGAATTGAGTGAGTTAAGGTTGTAAAGGCTTTCTAATTCAAGTCTTATTCCAATCGTCTGCCCTGTACTGCGGTCCTGCATAATAAAGGAATCATCAATAAAATATATACCACAATAGAGGGCACGAGTCAAATGACTAACAGATGCAAGATTAAAAGGACAGTCAGGGACATAGAGAACGGAATCTAGAGTGATAGAGGGTAGGGGATTCGCTTGTCCAACTCCTTTTGGTTTGGTTTGAGACCCATTGGCTAAAGTAACAGTGGGAAGAGACTGTGAATACACAATATTTGACAAAAGTGATTTATTACCAGAGATATAATCAGAAGCGGCGGAGTCCACAACCCATTGTCCAAGAGTACTAGACTGGGAAACACAAGCAAAAGAATTACCAGCAACAGAAGTATCAATCTGAGCAACAGAGGCTACTTATGGAGATGTCTGCTTACTTGCTCGATACTGAAGGAACTCATTATACTCCCCTTCAGATAAAGAAAATCCCTGGTTACCTGTAGTCTCAGTCTGAGCAACATAAGCATTTTTTGTTGGGCGACCATGTAAAGAATAGCACACATCATGAGTGTGTCCAATTTTATGACAATAAGAGCACTTGGGTCTAGATCTTCCAAAACGACCTCCTCCCCGTCTATTCTCCATAGTATGAGATGCCCGATTGTCCACTAACTGGGATACGAGGACAGATGAGTCAAGTGTTTGTGATAAGCTCACTCGGTGACTTGGTGTTGCAGCAAGGAGAAGTAATCGATAGAATAATTCATCAACTGTGGAAACAGTCAGACTAGCCAAAATCTGGTCACGTACTGAATCAAGGTCATTAGGGAGTCCAACGAGTGTAAGAACTAGAAACATCTTCTGTCGTTGCTCTTGTTGCTTTTCAAAACTAGCAGAAACTGGCATCAATGTCTCAAATTCTTCCATGACTGCCTGTACTTGTCCCAAGTAAGTAGACATATCCAATTCCTGTTTCTTCAAGCTTGTCATTCGCGATATTACATCATAAAAACGAGATATGTCATTAGTGTATAAATTACGAGCCTTTTCCCAAACTAAATAACATGTCTGGAATGGACGGAACAAGGGTATCAACTTGGAATCAATAGATCGCCACTGGATACTACATAACTGAGCATCGACCTTCTCCCACAGTGTTTTGGCCTTTTCATCACCTTCGCTAGCTTTTTTTGTTAAATGATCTTGAACTCCTTGACCTTTACACCACAACTCGACAGACGAAGCCCAAGCTAAGTAGTTTGAACCTCCCATTAAAGGTTATAAGGTAATCATAACACTGGAACTGCAAGAACCCGAGTTTTTAGACCCGAAAGCATTGACTCCCAAAGACATCATTGGATTATCACCAAATAACAGAAAGAATCAACTGACAACTCGCTGAAATAGATGAAGGAAACACTGTTTTTGCCTGAAAATTACTGTAGCTGCCGAAAAAAATCAATGTAGTCGCAGGAAAAACTCAAAGTGGTCGGAATTAAAAAATAAAAATATGGATAGGGTCAAAATTTGAGGGCAATCCAACTTCTCTGAAGGAACGAAGTCAAAAACTGCTCGGAAAGTGCTCCACGTGCCGGCGCGTGGAATAGATCTCGCCGGGAAAAAAACCTTTTGATCGGTGCGTGGAGGCACGTGAGACGGCTGTCGGTGGAGGTATTTGTTAGGGTTTGGTCGCCGGGGGTTGGGGGACCTTGTGGTGGTGTTGGTCTTTGCACAACACCGATGTAAATTGGTTTGACGAAAAACAGCCCTAAAAAGGTTGCCGGAATTGAAGCACAGCGACTTTCCCGGATATTTTCTCACTGCTGCTTTGATACCATGTGAGAAATCACGGGAGAAAATATTATGATATTATTGACACATGTTAAACATGATACAATGAGCCCTATATATATATATATATACATAACATGTCCTACTCCTAATACATATGGGATTAGGGTTATTTTTTCTATTTACATAACTATATTCTAACAGTTATCATCGGGTCTACGGTGTAGTATTGGAGGAAAGGGAGAAATAGCTTTGAATTCGCGGAAGGTCTTATAGAATGGGTGTACCAGTTGAAGATGCTATTGTGCGCTTGAGGAGGGTATGAGATGGTTCATGGGTATTGAGACGATGTGGTCTCGTGATTCGGGTCACTTAGGATGAGTACGGATTGAGTTCTTTATGTTTTTGAATGGAGCTATTATTATTTCTAAGGCAGGTCAAGAGGAAATTGGAAGAATTTGGTTCGGTTAGTAATGGTTGAATCAGCATGATTGTGGAAATGATCATTTCCTTCGGCGTGTAAAGTTATACATGAGGTTTGTGGTTGTACGTGCGGGCCTGACAGCCAGCATGATTGATTTGGGAGGTATTTGATTCAAATGGTTTTTTATTTAAATGGATTCCGGAAGAGTTATGGCGGTCTAGATCACGACTTAAGGTTTGTATTTTCTATGGTTTGGTAATTAAGTTACATGTTGCAATGGTTTTTCCAAAATAAGTTAAGTGAAAGGTTTCTAGCCAATGAAGTGTTTATTCAACTAATAGTTCAGGGGTCATGATGAATTCTTGTACTCTTGCGTAGCGGCATGATAGGTGTAGTGAGCGGCATGGGATTTGGGAGTTGAGGATCAAGGTTGCGACTCAGTGGTGATAAGAATGTCACGAGCTCGAATGAGCGGGAAGAATTTAGATGTTTAGAGTAAGCTGGCATTATCTTAATGTCACCTGAGAATGGTGTTCTATGGAAGAGACATTGTATATTGATTTGCGGATCGTGATTTGCTTTATATAATTAGTTCGGTTGGTGGTATGGGGGTGCAGACTTTGCTACATGGTGCGGAAGGTCGTGGAAGTGTATCCCACGAGGAAATTCGTATAAGTGTGACATGTTAGTCACTTGAGTGTTAAGGATTGAAACCAAGCATGGAGATTCGGGTACTATCAGTAACGTGAGAGTTTATGCCTGAAAGGCGCTTTAGTCATTTGGTTGTAGATCGTGGGAGTTTGGTCTGAATGGACGTCTGCTCGTATGTGCATGAATAGGGCTATTGTGGATCCTTGAAAGGTCGTTGGCCAAGTATGGGATGATCGAAATCGACTTGAGGTCTGTTGATGGGTCTAATGTGAATGTGCGCTCTACATCAGGTCGGATGAGTTTATTCGGTATAGCGTTATTTATGGGAGTTTTCGAGCGTTGGATGTTATTCATGTTGTCAGTTATTCCATGTAATACTATATTGTGCCATTTGGGTTGTGAGACGGCTTGATTATTCGCACGTGTGTTGTGATCCCATATGGCTTATGGTGTTAAATGAGCAAGATGGCTCTCAAGATGCAGGTCATTTATTGCACCTTAGTCGTGCTTGGGTTTTGTAGCATATGGCGCTATCTATCTCCCCAGGGTTGCATTTTTGCAATTGGCATACTTATGGTCGATATTCTGGTATCTCGTAGGTATAAGCATTATGGCTTGATGGATACTTCGTTATTTATTATTATGTGTAGAATGGGTGGCACGCTGCCACGGGTATATTGCTTGGATCGGGTTGCATGGCACAATGGTATTATATGTGGATAGGGTTGCACGTCGTAATAGTGAGATGTTGAGTATGGTTCCCTATATCTATTATTGTGTATTTTGTTTCTCATCTTTGAGAAGGGTTCATAGCGTATGTTCGACCTTTTTGTTCGTTACGCGGGTTGGGTAGTTCTTTTTCAGAGTTCGTTCTTCCTTATGTGTCATATTTAAGTTGTAGCATATTTGTGCATTGATGGTGTCATATGAGATCTTGGTTAGTGTTTGAAGTGGCTTATTACCTGAGAAGCTTGTACTGGGTGAGACAAGGTTATTGGACCTAAAATCAGTACGATCGAATTTGTGTAAGGTATATTAAAAGTAAAATGTCACTATTCAGTTCAGAATGAGGTAATGGTTCTTATCGAGCAGAGGAACTCCATGAGTTATTGATTTAACGGGTGGTTATGAGTTCCTACGCATCTCTTTCATCATTGCGGTATTGCGAGGGTTGAGATTGGGCTTATATGAGTTATGAGGTATACTATGGGCATCTGGTTTGTGAAGTTGCAGCTATTGTAATCGGAGGATGTTATTATGGACATACGAATTGTGCGATGCATTGTGTGATCTCAGCACGGGTGCATGATCATATTTGGTACAGTGGGTTGAGATTGTTACGGTGTTCGTATGTTGGAATCAAGTCTCGTGCTGAATTTCTAATATTGGAATTTGGCACTAAGGCTTGTTGGCTAAGGCAAAAAAGAGACTTTAGTCTGGCTTAAGCTAATGTGCTCACGTGGGTTGTGGTGGCATGGGTAGGTGCACGAGGTGTTAAATAGTGATTTTGGACAACTCAGAAACAATTCTTGCCACATACAAGGGCGAACGTATATTTATGTATGGGAGAATGTAACGACTCAACCGGTCGTTTTAAGCTCTAGCGCATCGTTCGGCGGTTTGAGGCCTCGGGTAGCTTCACTTCATGTTTTATGACTTGTACGTGTGGTCAGAACTAAATTTCGGGAAGTTCAAAGTTGATTCGGATGGAAAATTCTAAATACGGAAGATTTAAGTTGGAAGAGTTGACTAAGGTTTGACTTTTGAGTAAAGGACCTTGGAATCGGGATTTGAAGGTTCCAATAGGTTCGTATGATAATTTCGGACTTGGTTGTATGTTCGGGTGGTCGGCAAGCATTTCGGCACTTATTATGGAAAGTTGGCATTTTCAAAGTTTTAGAATTTCATAAGTATTGTTTGAAGTGGATTTTGATGTTATCGATGTCCGTTTGAGTTTCCGAGTCTTGGAATAGGTTTGTATCGTGATTTATGACTTGTACGTAAAGTTTGGAGTCATTCCGGAATGTTTAAGTATGAATCGAATGCGTTCGTCGAAGTTTGAAAGTTTAAAAAAAAGTTTTCGATCGTCGATTCGTAGTTTTGATGTTGTTTGGTGTGATTTGAGGCCTCGAGCAGGTTCGTGTGATATTTTGGGACTTGTTGGTATGTTTGGACGGGGGCCTCGAGATGGCTTCAGACCATTTTTCTTTGTTTTGCGATTGCTGGATCCTGGTGTTTCTTGTAAGAAACGCGATCACAGTTGAAGGGACGCGATCGCGAAGAGAAGCTGGAGCTGGGGAGGATTTTGTGCACTGCGAATGCGACAAAGGAAACGCGAACGTGCAGGTAAGGTTGAGGTGCTCTACACGAACGTGATGAAGGAGGGGGAAACTGGGGCCTGGAGGCGCTAAGCAATCGCGAACGCAACTCGAGGATCGCGAATGCGAAGCAATGAGACGTGGAGGCAATGGGAATGCGGCGAGGAAACCCCGAACGCAAACTAGGATTTTTGGGTAGCTAGCTCTTGGCCTTCACGATCGCGAGTGTGTTTCGGCGATGGCAAAGAAGGGAATTCTGGGCATTGTTGTTTTAAACCGTGGGTTGGCTCATTTTCACCTCATTTCTTCCATGGGAACCAACGTTGGGGCTACTTGGGGCGCTGCCTATCATCATCAAACTTGAGGTGAGTGACTTCTACACTTTTTGAGTTAAATACATGGTTTATATGTGGATTAAAACATGAATATTTATGAAAATTTTGGGATTTTAAGAGAACCTAGAAATTGGTATTTTTGAAATTTGACATGGAATTAGGGATAAATCATACATTTGAGTTCGTAATGTTATGGGCAAAGTTTATCGTCGAAAATTTTTGGAATCTGAGCATGTGAGCCCGGGGTTGACTTTATTGACTTTTCGAGCGGAGTTGGGAATTGTTATAAATTGATTAATTATGAGTATTAGAGTATATTTTTATTGGTTTTCACATTGTTACTAGTTTTGGAGCGACGTACATCAGTTTGAGGTATTAGAGTGGCGTTGGAGCCGGTTATGAAACTTCAGAGCGAGGTAAGTCTCTTGTCTAATCCTATGAGGGGGAATTTACCCCATAGGTGTTATGTTCTTATGTGCTACATGTTGTGGGAGCTACGCACGTATGAGGTGACAGGTGCCTGTGTGTATGCTAGAATTCCTGGTTATGTCCAGGTAGAAACGCCATTTTATAATTGTACTATTTGAGTTATCTTTGCTCGTTTAATTCCTTTATTTCGCGTTATGACTTGAGATAGACTTGCATAGAGTGATAGACTCGCTATTGTAGAGTTGTGACGAATGACCTGATAATTCACAGAATAATTTGTGCTTTACTTGTGAATTTCTCCCGCATTGAGCGTATTCATTGCAAACTTTTCCTTAAAATTTCATAACTCATAAAATTTCATAACTCATACATATATTCGTGAGTGGGGTCAAGGACCCGTTAAAAGCCTCTTACTCTAATGGGAGTGGTTCATTTGCCTCGGCAGTATAATAGATGCATCTATGGTCTGTGTCGCTCAACCCACAACAATGTACATATTATTATGGGATTGGGCCGAACGCCTCGACAGTATCATATTCTTATGGGATCGGGCCGTTCACCTCGGCAGCTTCGTGTGTAATATTTGACAAGAAACCAGTGTATCTGTTTGTTTTCCTGGTTTGAGTTGTGATGACCTATCTGGTGAGGTCCATTTCATATATACTCTGGTTGAGGAAGTAACTAACATTGAGAGTTTGAGTTTACTGTTTAGAGGAGGATTGTACCACGTAACTAAATTTGTTTATAATGTTTATTACCCTGTCGTATATTTGTTTACTTCCTACTGTATTTGATTTATTAGACCACTAGTAAGTGTCGATGTCAACCCCTCGTCACTACTTCTCTGGGGTTAGGCTAGATACTTATTGGGTATGCATTGATTTACGTACTCATGCTGCACTTCTACACTAAATGTGCAGGATCCAATAGGTTCATCGGGTGGTCATCTTGGCGCGTAGGCGCAGCTGCTGAGGAGACTTTATGGTGAGCTGCATTCCAGGCTATGCATCGTAGCCTATAGAGTCTTCATCATGCTATTTACTTTATTCTGTCTTATTTACATTCCGGACTAATGGGTATTATTATTGTACTCACTAGTAAATGCTCATGCACTTGTGACACCAGATTTTGGGATTTGTTAGTTGATGCTTACATATTTATATATATTGAAGCTTGGTATCCTGCATATGAAGAAGCTTTTCATAGGAGGAGATTTCAACTACCACATTAGAGCGACGTCTAGCATTATGATGATGTGTATGGTGGCTTCGGTTTTGGAGATTGAAACGGAGGAGGAACGTCTCTATTGGACTTTGCTAGAGCATTTAATTTGGTGATAGCAAACTCGAGTTTCCTGAAGAAGAGGGAGCACTTGGTCACCTTCCAGAGTTCGGTAGTCGAGACTCAGATTGATTATTTACTCTGCAGGAAGCCCGATACAAGTATTTTCATGGATTGCAAGGTCATCCCGAGTGAGAATCTCATGACCTTTCATAGGCTCCTGGTCGTGGACCTTGAGATCACGAGGAAGAGAAGGAAGAGGGTGATGTATAACCATCATAGGATCAAGTGGAGAGCCTTGATGGAAGCTAAAGCGCGTGAATTGGGGGTCAAGTTGGTGACTATGGCAGTTTGGAGGAGTAATGGGGACGCAAACGCTATGTAAACCACAACTGCATAGTGAATTAATGAAGCCGCGAGAGAGGTATTAAGGGTCTCAAAGGGTTACTTTGGTGGTCACAAGGGAGACTGGTGGAGGAATAGAGAGGTGCAAGGAAAAGTGGAAACCAAAAAAGTAGCATATCTGAAACTAGTGGAAAGTGTAGACAATGAGGAGAAGAAAGCGAATAGGGGGCATTATAAGTTGTCTAAGAAAGAGTCAAAACTATCAGTTGCGGTGGCCGAGACTGCAGCTTTTTGTCGTTTGTATGAGAAACTCGAGGGCCGAGGTGGGGATAAGAGGTTGCTCATGTTAGCCAAGGCGCGAGAAAGGAAGGCGCGTGACGTGGACCAAGTGAAGTGCATCAAGGACGAAAAAGGTAGAGTTTTGTTGGATGAGGGGCTTATCCGTCGGAGACGGCATATCTACTTCCATAGTTTCTTGAACGAGGAGGGGGGACATGAGCATTGTATTGGGTGATTTGGAACTCTCCGGGAGTCGTTGTGACTTTAGGTATTATAGGCGGATTAGAGTTTATGAAGTTGAGCGGGATATGCGTAAGATGAGCAGGGGCAAAGCGACGGCTGGATGAAATCCCGATGGAGTTTTGGAAGAGTGCGGGTAAGGCAGGCTTGGAGTGGCTCACTAGGATATTTAACGTCATTTTAGAACGAAAAAGATGCCCGAAGAGTGGAGGTAGAGCACGATAGTTCCTGTATACAAGAACAAGGGTGATATCCAAAATTGCAATAACTATCAAGGTATCAAGATGCTTAGTCATACTATGAAAGTCTGGAAGATAGTGATAGAGCTAAGGATAAGGAGGAGTGTGTCCATTTTCGAGAACCAGTTTGGGTTTATGCGGGAGCGTTCGGCTACAGAAGCCATCCACCTTGTTAGGAGATTGATGGAGAAGTATAAGGAGAGAAATAAGGACTTGCATATGGTGTTCATCGACTTATAAAAGGCGTACGATAAAGTTCTGAGAGAGGTCTTGTGGAGATGTTTGGAGGCTAGAGGTGTACCTGTTGCCTACATTAGGTTGATTAAGGACATATATGATGGAGTAAAGACCTGAGTGAGGACGGCGGGTAGGGACTCAAACCATTTTCCGGTTATGATGGGGTTGCATCAGGGGTCGGCACTCAACCCTTTTTGTTTTCTCTGGTGATGGACGTACTGACGCGCCATATCCAAGGAGAGGCGCCGTGGTGTATGCTATTTGCAGATGATATTGTATTGATTGACGAGACGCGAGACGGTGTGAAGGCGTAATTAGAGGTATGGAGGCAGACCCTGGAATCTAAAGGTTTCAAGTTGAGCAGGACCAAGACAGAATACTTGGAGTGTAAGTTCAATGGTGAGACTCAAAGAGGGGAAGGGGTGGTGAGGTTGGACTCGCAGGTCATCCCTAGGAGATATGGTTTTAAGTACTTTTGGTCTATTATTCAGGGGTATGGGGAGATTAATGAAGATGTCACACATCGTATTGGGGCGGGGTGGATGAAATAGAGACTCACTTTCGGTGTTTTGTGTGACAAGAAGGTGCCACCAAAACTTAAGGGTAAGTTTTACAAAGTGGTGGTCAGACCAACAATGTTGTAACGGGCTGAGTATTGGCCAATCAAGATCACTCATGTCCAGAAAATGAAGGTAGCAGAGATGAGGATGTTGAGATGGATATGTCGTCACACCAATTTAGATATGATCGGAAATGAGGTTATTCGCGACAAGATGGGTGTGGCTCTATTGAGGACAAGATGCAAGAAGCGCGGATTATGTGGTTTGGTCATGTGAGGAGGAGGATGAGGAGCACAGACGCCCCGATGAGGAGGAGTGAAAGGTTGACATTGGAGGGCTTACGGAGAGGTAGAGGTAGGCCAAAGAAGAGGTGGAGAGAGGTGATTAGGCAAGATATGGCGCAACTTCAGCTGACCGAGGACATGACCCATGATAGGAAGGTATGGAGGTCGAAGATTAGGATAGTAGAGTAGGTAGTCTAGAGTGTTCATGACAGCAGTATTGACACGCAACCTCGTTTTCTGTTGGTAGTAGGTTTTTGTTGTTTTCTTTCATTGTTGATCACATTACTATCTTGTTGTTTTTATTCTGCTTTTATAATGGCCTTTTGGTATTGTCCCTTCTTGTCTATATTTTCATTAATGTGGTGCTTATACTTTCCTGAGCCGGAGGTCTATTGGAAACAACCTCTCTATTCTCACAAGATAGGGTAAGGGTTGCATACATTACCCTCCCCAGACCCCACAGTGTGGGATAATACTAAGTATGTTGTTGTTGTTGTTGTTGTTGCTGTTTCATTTCTTTTACAAACTACTAATTATGTACGTTCCAAGTAGATTTAAGAGTGTAAATTCCCTTACTTGATAAAATGTATGATTTCAAAAGTAATAAAATGAACAATTAAATTGATATTTTGGATTGTCTGACGGCGGCGTTAGACGCCATCACGATTTATAGTTGATTTTGGATCGTTACAGTTTTAACCTATATTCACACCTTACACTTTTAGGTTGAATTTTAGTATTTCAGTTATTTGTTTAATTCTTAACATTTTGAAATTACATAACGTGAGTTGTATTATATAATTGTAAATTATTCATATAAGACCAAAAATTAATTTTCTGATTTACTAGATTTATCTGTAAGTTGATTATACTGCCCCCACCTCTCCCCCCACAACCAAATGCAATAATGGTAAGAGTAGTCTTTCAATAAGCAAGATTTAAAAATTGCATTCGAAAATGTTTCTTTATTTTTTACTTCTCGCGATCCACGCATGAAATTTTATTTTATGATGATTTATTTATCTTAGGACGTCATAGTTGATTTGTATGGCATGGTAATTTAAAATCGTTTACAATTTCCATAATTATACCATAATTTAGGATTATGTAGAAAGTCTCAATACTTTATTTGACTTATAAATGTTACTATGATTTTGTACTTTTTATAATTTTTTAATATTACTTTTACACTATTTTTTGCAAATATGTAAACTGACAAAATCTAATGATCATGGGAGCCTTGCCCTCCGTAAGGTAAAATATCTTGTCATACACCCTAGTCGTTTAAGGCATGTTTTCAAGTAAATTCATAGCATATTTTAAAAGAAAAAATGATATGATTTTCAAAAATAATAAGTTACGAATTATTAATAGTTAAAAGTGTAGAAAAGAGGCATTCAAAATATGAGATCGAAAATGATTCTTTAGTTCAACGTTGGAGGGAGAAAATTGTATAGGGTAAAATTGATTAACAATAGGTGGATGTTTGACAAATTGATCATCAATGAGGGGCGGCTCAACAGAATTGGTGGCGTAAAACCAAAATATATTTTAAAGATCCTGAAACTTTTTTTATAAAATCCGTACAATATTGAGACACAAAAAAAATCTACACGACTTTGATCTAGCGGTGAGAGCATAACTCATGATGTATGGGTTAGAGGTACGTTACATGGTATTAAATTCTTCCCTTAATTGAAAATGGTAAATGGGTGAGCCCATTATTCCGTGTTTTGAACCTTGTGACATTTGTCTCACGGGTTTCTTAGTTAAAAAAATGAGACATAAAAGTGCTTACTTTCTGGTGTGTGAATTAATCACATGTGACAAAAAGAAATAGTTAATTTAAAGAATTTGAGTTGAAATAAGAAAGTAAAATCGCGAGAAACATGGAAAAAGACTGCATATAAAGGAAGAAAAATAGAATTGATGAGAAAGTAAATATATTATTTAATTTAGTGAAAGAAAAATTTATCCTTTCAACACACTCAATTCTACCTCGACCAAGTTATAAAAATTATTAAAATTTGAAATCTTTTATTGAATATTATATAAATATAAATTATGGAGTATATATCTTTGGGGGCTAAGGCAGGGGCTTCTCACTTGAAATAGCACTGGTGCCTTATTTGGTCTGTCACGATCCTAACCCCGAACCCGGTCGTGATGACGCTTCTCGTGAAGACAAGACCAGCCAACTAAACCCAATTCACTTGTTAAAGCAGTTAAACAACATAAAAGCAGTCTGAAACATGATTTAATGATAATAAGTAGCGGAAATACAACCCGACACAGCCCTAACCGGAGTGTCACAAGTCACGAGCATCTAACAACACTAAGTCCTCAAATATAACTACAGAGTTTAAATACTGAACTAAGGACATAAAGGGAAGAGATGGGGAGGAGCTCCGGGCTGCGAAAGCCAACAACTACCTAAAGACTCCTCGAGATCCGCCTGAAGCTGGAATGAATCAGCACTCGGGGGCGGGACCAGCTACGCCTGAATCTGCATATAGGGTGCAGAGAGTAAAGTGAGTACTCCAACTCAGTGAGTAACAAATATAAATAACGACTGAAAGTAAGAAAACACGTAAGGCATACGACATTCTATAATGAAGCAGTAAAAATTATTTAAAAGAAGTAAACCAGTGAAAAATCAAGTAAAACTTCTTTCAACAAGTAAACAAGTAATTGACGGGTAATTAAGGTAAAGTAAACAAATAGAAGTTCACCCCTCGGGCACAGTATCAGCAAATCCGCCCCTCGGGCAACATCTCAGAACAATACCAGCCCTTCGGGCTCAATCTCACATCACAATGGGTACCCGCGCTCACTGGGAGTGTGCAGACTCCTGGAGGGGCCCCTTACGGCCCAAGCGCAATAACAAGTCATCTCGTGGCATCAAACTAGGCCCTCGGCCTCATATCAATCAAGTCACCTCGTAGCGTACATATCTCAGGCCCTTGACCTCAAATCAGTATTAGCGTTTCCTCACAACATAGGCCTTCGGCCTTACTCAGTCAAAAATCCTCACAAGCCCCTCGGGCAATAGTAAAATAGTGTTTCTCAGCCTAAATATCATTTAAAATGTCATTTAAGTATTAAAACTGAGTAAACATGGTTGAGTAGTAAAACAGTGAAAAATAACATGCCTGAGTTCAAGTATAAAGTCAAAACAGTGAGGGAATATCAATAAAAATTCCCGAAGGGTTCAAATAGTTGGCACTAGGCCCAAATATGGCATTCAGCCCAAATAATGATGATAGTAAATAGTTTTCAATCAAATATGCAGTAAAATCATCAATCGGGACAGACCAAGTCATAATCCCCAATAGTGCACGACCCCACGCTCGTCATCAAGTGTGTGCCTCACCTCAATATAGCACTACGATGTGCAATCCGGGGTTTCAAACCCTCAAAACATCATTTACAATCATTACTCACCTCGAACCGGTCAAATCTCTAACTCGCGACGCCTTTGTCCCTCGAATCGGCCTCCACGCATGTCGAATCTATCCAAAATCAGAACGAGAACATCAAAATATGTTAAGGGAACGAAGCCCAAGCGAAAACAATCAATAAATGGCACAAATTCCGAAATTACCAAAACCCGACCCTGGGGCCCACGTCTCGAAATTCAGAAATTCTCGCACTAATAGATTCCTTATCTCCCCACGAGTTCATACATATCTAGAGTTCTCAAATGAGACCCCAAATGGTCCTTCAAATCCTCAATTAAAGGCCTAAGTTCCCAAGCCCTAGTTTTCCTAAATTTAACCCTTGATTTCCTTAATTTCTAGCTCTAATCCATGAAATAATAGCATAGGAATGAGTTTTAAGTCCAAATCCCTTACCTCAACGAAGTCTCCTTGAATTCCCTCTTTCAAATCGCCCAAAAAGCTCCCAAGCTTGAGTTAAAATGGTGAAATAGCTCAATTTCGCGAAATGAAATAACTTTTATGTTCTGCCCAGGCATTTCCGCATCTGCGGTACCGCATTTGCAGTCATTATTCCGCTTCTGCGGAAATCACTTAACCATCCACATTCGCATTTGCGATCATCCTTCCACATCTGCGACTCCGCAGATGCTCCTCTTAGCCGCTTCTGCGGTCCCTGACAAATCCTCATAATCCGCTTTTGCGGACACTCTCTCGCACATGAGGCGCCGCACCTGCGGTCCCCAATCCGCAGGTGCGAAAATACCAGAAGCAGCAAATTCAGTTGCTGCAACAAAATTTCAACTTCTCCGTTAACCATCCGAAATCACCCCGAGGCCCCCGAGACCTCAACCAAAAGCACAAACATATTCCAATACCTTATTCAAACTTGTTCCAATCATCAAAAAACATTAAATCACCCAAAACACATCGGATTCAAGCCAAACTTTCTAAAATCTTCCAATACACTTTCGATCAAAAACCCAACCAAACACGCCCGAATGACCTGAAATTTTACACACACATCCCAAATGACACAGCGGAACTACTGCAACTCTCAGAATTTCATTCCGACCCCTATATCAAAATCTCGCTTATCAACCGGAAATTGCCAAAATATCAAATTCGCCAATTCAAGCCTAAATTTACTACGAACTTCCAAAACTCATTCCGATCACACTCCTAAGTCATAAATCACCTCCCAAAACTAACCGAACTATCAGAACTCACATCCGAGCCCTCTAACACATAAGTCAACATCCGATTGACTTTTTCCAACTTAAACTTCCTTAAAAGAGACTAAGTGTCTCAAACCTTACCAAAATCATTCCGGATTCGATCCGACCAACCCGACACCACAAAACATAGATAACGAAGCATAAAGAAGCAGAAATGTGGGAAACGAAGCGGTAACTCGTGAGACGACTGGCCGGGTCATCACATGGTCGCACCCATTTAATATGTACCCACCTTTTAATTTTTTTTAACTTGTACCTACTTTTTAAATAACTTTAGCCTTTCTTCTTCTTCTTCTTCTTCTTCTTAACAATGATTATATATAGTGTTTCTAAACATATTTTAAGGTAGTTTATGATATTTTATTGGTGAGCTATTATGGCGATTTATTTTTTACTATTGCTTAGGATTTCTTCTTCTTCTTCTTCTTCTTTTTCTTAGTTGCAAAATGGGTTTGTTAGATTTATTATTGTTTTGATAAATTGATGATTGGGGTTTATTATTGATGATATTTGGAGGTTATGTTTCAAATTTGAGCTCATTTGGAGTATATTTAGGTATTAAATCATATATTAGAGTGTTAAAATTCGAAGAACAAATTTATGTTATTGGAAAATTTGCACTTCAGGCTTATTTGGCCTTAAGTGCATGAAACATTGGTTGCACTTCAGACCTTTTGGCCTTAAGTGCATGCGAAGTGCAATTTTTCACTTCAGGCTTATTGGCCTTGAGTGCAGGGAAAACGTTTGTTGCACTTAAGACCTTTTGGTCTTAAGTGCATCTGAAGTGCAATTTTTCACTTCAGACTTATTGGTCTTAAGTATAGGAAAATGCTTGTTGTACTTCAGACCTTTTGGCCTTAAGTGCATGTGAAGTGCAATTTTTCACTTCAGACCTTTTGGCCTTAGGTGCATATGAAGTGCAATTTTTTACTTCTGATTTGTTGGCATTAAGTGTATGAAATCATTGGTTGCACTTCAGACCTATTTGGCTTTAAGTGCATCTGAAGTGTAATTTTTTTCACTTCAGACTTTTTTTTTAACTTCAGACCCGATAAGTCTGAAGTTGATAGTAATGTAGATACGCTTGCAAATATTTTTGTAAAGTGGGTGTAGGTTCAATTGTGACCCTAAAAACGAGTATAGATGCAAAAGCCCCTCTTACCCTAGAGCTGCCCTTGGAAGAAGAAAAAGCAAAATTTGAAGGAAACAACAAGGCGATGTCACGACCGCATTTGTTTTGAGAGAAATATTATCCAGCCATCATATTGAGTACAACAACAACAACAACAACATACCTAATTTTATTTTACACTGTGGAGTTTGGGAAAGGTAGTATGTACACAGACTTTACATCTACCTTGTGAGGATAGAGAGGTTGTTTCCAATAGACCCTTGGCTCAGAAAAGCATAAGCACCGCATTAATAAAAATATAGACACGAAGGGACAATACTAAAAATCCATATAAAAGCATAATAAAAACAAATAGATAGTAACGTGATCAACAATGAAAGAAAATAATGGTTAGTCACAAAAACCTACTACCAACATAAAGCGAGGTTATGTGCCAATACTACTGTTATGAGCACTCTAGACTACCTACTCAATTACCCTAATTATCGACCTCCATAACTTCCTATCAAGGGTCATGTCCTCGGTCAGTTGAAGCTGCTTCGTGTCTTGCCTAATCACCTCTCCCCACCTCTTTTTTGGCCTACTTTTACCTCTTCGTAGATCCTCCAATGTCAACCTCTCACACCTCATCACCGGGGCGTCTGTGCTCCTCCTTCTCACATGACCAAACCACCTAAGCCACGCTTCCCGCATCTTGTCCTCAATAGGGGCCATACCCATATCTAACTTGGTGTACCCACACATCCATCTTAACATCCTCACCTCTATTGCCTTCATCTTCTGGACATGAGCGATCTTGACTGGCCAACACTCAGCCCCATACAACATCGTTGGTCTGACTACCATTCTGTAGAACTTAGCCTTAAGTTTCAGCGGCACCTTCTTGTCACACAAAACACCAGAAGCGAGTCTCCATTTCATCCATTCCGTCCCAATACGATGTGTGATATCTTCATCAATCTCCCCATCTCCATGAATAATAGACACAAGGTACTTAAAACTACCTCTCCAAGGGATGACCTGCGAGTCTAGCCTCACCTCCCCTTCCCCTCCTCGAGTCTCGCCACTGAACTTACACTCCAAGTATTCTGTCTTGGTCTTGCTCAACTTGAAACCTTCAGGGGTTGTTTGGTAGGGTGTATAAGACTAATGCTGAATAAAGTATATTAGTAATGCATGAGTTAGTAATGCAAACATTAGTTATGCAGAGATTATTTCTTATCCACTATTTGGTGTGGTGCATTAAAAATTAAAATGCATTGCATAAAATTTAAGAAATTAGTTGTTTACAAAAATGTTCTCCATATTCTTTAGCTTTAAGGGGCTTTAAGGATAATATTGTCTTTAACAATGCTAATGCATGCATTAATAGCCTTGGTATTGCTAATACTATGGTTTGCTATGTACTAGTTATACATAGAATAATACTAAATAGGTTGTATAACTAATACTTGCATTAGTGATACATATGTTGAAAAGTGCATCAAACAAGGGGTTAGTAATACCAAAAGATAATGCATGCATTATTTTCTCTAATGCATCATACCAAATGGCCCCTTAGATTTCAGGGTCTACCTCCATACCTCTAATTGCGCGTTGACACTGTCTCGCGTCTCGTCAATCAATACAATATCATCTGCAAATAGCATGCACCACGGCACCTCCCCTTGGATGTGGCGCGTCAGTACCCATCGTCAGAGCAAACAAAAAAGGTTGAGTGCCGACCCCTGATGCAGCCCCATCATAACCGAAAAATAGTTCGAGTCCCTACCCGTCATCCTCACTCGGATCTTTACTCCATCATACATGTCCCTAATCAACCATATTGAGTCCTTTAATCATTTTTATCCGAACTAAAGTAACAAAACCAACTGAAATTGATGAATAGATTGTAAGCTTATTTTGTTTTCTATTAGTGTAATTCAAATTTAATATTCTTTCATAAAAAAATAACTCAACTATTTTATTATTTCAACATTATATGTGTTTAAAAATTATTTATCGCTTTTTTTACTTTAAAAATAAGATTTATTTGTTATATCAACAAGTTCAAAATGTAATAAAATAGAAAAAATATCATAATCTTTAAAAAGTAAAAAAAGAAAAGAAAAGATTGAAAAAGTACTTTTGGAAAAAACAGTTTGTATTTGGCCAATTCATTTAAGAAGTACTTTTTGCAACATTTGGTAAACAAATTGTGTTTGGTCAATCTTTCTAAAAGGTACATTTGAGTGTCAAATTACCAAAAAGGATAGTACCAAGGTCTTATAATTCTTTTAAAGAGAAAAATGAACTCAAATATTTATTGTAAAAGACTTTTATTATTTTTTATTTTATTTAATTAAAATATAAAACATAAATTAAACAAACATATTAAATATTTCAAACAATTTTACATATATAGTTATACCAAAACATATATTATTATCTAGCATAATTACTTATTGTTACATGATGATTTGACTCATCAAAATACATTATTCGGTATAAATTAGAAGTCTATTCCACAAATTACTATATATTGATAATCTACCATGAAATAATAAGTAAAGTCTCACACATGATAATATTTCTCAACAATTTCATCTCTACGTCTATCACACAACGCCTTCATATCAGTAGAAGACTTGCATTTGTATTTCTAAAGGAATATCAAAAGGCCCATCTCCTTTCTCAATCTCTGTAGTAATGTCTTCACTAGCATAATAATTGAATTTCTTATCGGTAGAAGAACAACATCGGATGAAATTAGGCATAGCCATGGTAATTGTAACAAGATGGTTATGAGTGTCAAACTTGAAAGATGACATTGAACGTAAAATAAAAATAATTTTAAATATATAAAAATAATTTTTTTGTAAAAAAATAGTTAAGTATGTTTAAATTTAAATTCAAAAAGAGTAACTAATTATTAACAACACCTGATATATAATTTATTTATTTTTAAATTTAAATTCAAAAAGAAACTAATTAGTATTACCTAATCTTACTAACTTTATCCTAAATTGCCAAATGACCTATTTTCAGGCTGCCACTTGGCTTCATGTGTGATGCATTTTATTCTTCTCTTAATAATATATAGATAGATTATGCGATGGAATTATAAATTTATTACATATTTGTAGGTAATTTTCACAAATTATTTTGATAATTGTTTTAAAGATTCGGGAACTAATAGCATATAACAGAAGAAATTATAAATGATTATTTGTAGAAAGAGATTTGATAATCCAAAGAACGATGTAGATAATTTGCTTTAGTATGAAAAAAGAAGAAGATAATTTGGAAAGTTACAAGACATTACACAAAGAGCAAATCGAAAACAAAAAAAGTCAATAAAGAAGTTGGAAAGTTACAATATGATTCATGTATATGATATCTTTAATTTTAAAAGAATGATAAAACTAGAAAAAAAATATAATAAAAAACATACATTAGTAAGTGATAATTTGAAAAATATAAATTTATATTGAGGATAGTTTTGTCTTGAATATATTAATTTTCCACTTCTGCTTCTTGGAAGAAGCTAGAATTTTCTGCTTCTTCCCAAAAACAAAAAAACTACTTCTGATGCTGGCCAAAAGTATTTTTTTGTATTGACCAAACAACTTAATTTTTTTTAAAATTACTTTTTAAAGGAAAAAAGTACTTTTAACCAGTTAGAAGGTTGGCCAAACAGCCTCTAAGTCCATAGCATACGTTTTAGAAGAAAGAGAAAAATATTGCGACTTTCGAAAAATACAAAGAGATAGAAATATTGATAATCTAAAGGGTAAAATATGTATTCTTATAGAAAATAAGAGGAGAAAATGTATATTGTCTAAAGTTGCTCGGAGAATTTGATTTCTGAGACAAAATTGAGAGGAAAAAACAATTTTTAACCAAAGATAAATTACAAAATATAACAATTTATTTAGAAAATTTCCATAATTTTTGATTCATTGCACAATGCTTCTGAAGTTATTACAATTATGGCTAACTACTACAACCTCTTTAGAAAAAAAAGAAAAAGAAAAAAAGACGCCTCTTAAGTAAGGTTAGGGGTGTTTATGGTTCGGTTTGGATCAGTTTTTCCCTAAAAAGAAACCAAACCAAGTAAGTCGGTTTTTCAAATATTAGAACCAAACCAAACCAATTAAGTCGGTTTTTTCTCGATTCGATTTATGTCGGTTTTTTGATTTTTTCGGTTATTTGTCAGTTTTTTCTTAAATATAAGACATATACTACCAAACACATATTTGGGCGACCACATTTTCAACGTAACACTATCAAATCAATTGCCTTTTGAGAAATCTATTATTTACCAATATATACTGATGATAATTGAATCAAATAGTGATGAATAATTTAAGAACTCAATTAAAAATATATTATTTTTAACATGAATAGATTCTTACACTTAACAAAAGAAAACTACCAATCAAACTAGAATGTAAAGGTAAAGAACTGTACTAAAAGTGCGAACGATTAACATTTACTATAAAAATTTTAAAACTTTATATAAAAGTATACATATATATAGGTGTAATAATAAATTTAAAATAACTACTTTTATATTTGGTTTGGTTCGATTTTTAAATTTCAAAATCAAAACCAAACCAAACCAGAAAGTATTGGTTTTTTTGGTCGGTTTAATTTGGTTTTCGGTTTGGTTTGGATTTTCCGATTTTTATGAACACGCTAACTAAGGTTTCTTCCCAAACGCCGTCCCACCCTTTAACAAATACTTGTTGTTTCTTCTTCAGTTTCTTAAACCCTAAACCCTAGCTGTCAGTCATACCGTCCAAGAAAGACAGCAGGAAGATGGAAGACCAAAACGAAGGAAAGAACAAGGCGATGTCACGGCCGCATTTGTTGCAAGAGAAAGATTACTCAGCACTGAAAGAGCTGTTCAGCCACCATATTGAGTCCTTTGATCATATGGTCGATAATGGTCTTGAAACCATGCTGCTCAGTATCAAGCCCGTTGAAGTCCTTGATTCCTTTTCCAAGCTCAAGCTAAGAAATATCCTTTTTTTCTTTTCAAAATTCCTTTCTTTTGTTGCGAATTCTTCTGATTGGATTTTTAGCTATAATAGAGCTAAAAAGAGACCGAGTCTTACTTATTTAGTCAAACAGGATAGTGAACAGCTTGAAAATATATGCCTTGTGTTAAAGATTGGATTTTTTAACTATCTTATTTTCCTTTTTCAACTGGTTAAATTGAAGACCCAGGGGTTGTGCATTGAATCACGGTGAAGTTAGGATTATAATATTCTGTCCTCAGTTTATTTGAAAAACAAAAGACCTTTTAATTTTAAGATTTATTTCAGAATTGGAGAAGAGGTAAGTGCATTATATAGTACTACTATCAATTTATAGTAGGAAAATAAATTTAGTGCAATTGGTAGTGAATATGAATTTTCCCGATAAAATCTGAGGAAAGGTTCACGCTTTGCAGTCATTTACTAGTCAACATGTATTGAAAACAGTTTCACAGTGCTTCCGATATGGGTTAAAGATTCAAATATTTGAGTTTGGCTTAATTGTGTTTTTAATTTGTAAAACAGGGAGGTGAATCTTGTTTTTGCTTCTTTTGTTAGTTTCTTTTTTTCTTATAGTCAATCTTAAGTTCAATCGTTTATTTAATAGTTTTGCTTAACCTAAGGCTACTCTGGTTTGGGAAACCTGAAATATTCCCACCTCAAAAGGAGCGAACTTCCAAGACCATGCATGATGCTTTGTATCCTTTTGAGGTAAGATTTTATGTTGATGTGTAGTTTTGTTAGTGGATATCCGTGACCGTGACTGCAGCTAATCTACGGTCTATTGTGTTCGTGAAACAGTGTCGACAAGCTAAACTTTCATATACGGGAAAGTTTTTGGTGGATATTTGCTTCCAGTATGGAGACGGAGCAGTAATCAGAGAGAAATTTAATTTTGGGCAGTTCCCTATCATGTTAAAGGTCGGTTTTTTTAAATCTATAATCCCTAGTTTGATGACTTAAATATTCATTTAATTTCAGCTGAAAATGTTGCAAGTTGAGAAAAAAAAAAGACATTATGGGATAGTTATAGAAAAGAATCTGGCGGTGGATACCTTAAAAGTGGTTTTGATCATTTGTCCCAGTGTATACATGTGTTTTTACGCCAGCATCTGTCTGTTGCAGAGGTTTAAATTAAGCGCTTAATTGTAGAACCATCAAAAGGAAATGTGTTGCCTCCTTTTTCCTCTTTAATGACATACTATTGTTAACACCTGCATGACCTTTAGTTTGTTCATCTTACCTCTTTTAGTCAAAGCTATGTCATCTGAGAGCTGCTGATGACTCCAAAAAGTTAACTGCTCACAAGGAAGAGCCATCAGAAATGGGCGGGTGAGAGCTCAAATTTTAATTATCAATCACTTTATCCTCAGTCTATCCAGCTCCTTTTCTCCGCAGATTTAGAAGTCCTGCCTTTTCCATTGGGAATTGAAGAATTTTAAATAATCTATCATGTTTTTGTAACATAGACATATAAATTTTTGGGTGTATTCACAGATATTTCATTCTTAAAGGGCTTGAGAGAGTCATTCGCCTTCTAATTTTGCCAAAACGAAACTATGTGAGTCTTCCTATCTAGCTTTTTTGACACTTGCATGACATTTACACAGGTTTCTCTACATTATGCTTTATTCTGCTGGAATTTTCTTTTTCTTTCATGTGATTCATTGGTTTCATTTAACATTTTAACCTCCAGCCAATGAGTATGGTACGGAATTCATTTCGTGATAGGCGTGAAGGGTATTCCGATAAAGCTGTCGTTATAAGGTTCCTTCTCAACACTCTTACTGATGACTTGTTTATGTAGCAATTGTGTTCGGTTATGGCATTGATGCTTGTTTATAAGATGTTATCTTGCTTGTAACAGTTCCTAAAGATCATTGCTTACATGTCTGCAGAAATAAATATGCCTCTGCAAAAAACAAAAAAGATATTCTCTAAAACGTCATGTCTAGAAGTATTTAGTGGAGATTCTTGTGCTCATAAATGGTATAAAAAGAAAGTGACCGTTGTGTTATGCCTAACACCAGTAAGACATCTGAGAACAGATAACCCTTTCTTTTAGTTATTTAAAATCATCAATCAAAATAACCGGGAAGGATGAAGGAAAGGATGCAGGAAGGAAGAGGTTTGTTTGATCCTATTCTTTGATAGGGTTGGTTGTATGGTTAATCTTTGTCCTTCTGATAGAGTTCCAATGATAACTACATTATAAATCCATCTACAGTACTTCTTTTTGGTCTGAGACTGCAGAATTAATACTTGCAAAGGGCAAGTACTAAGCTATTGTTATACATTTATTGTGGAGCCAAGGAAAAGTTCCTCTAGTAGTTGTATAGTTTTGACAAATAACCAATATTTTAAATCAGTGAAAATGACAAAGCTGATTTGAGATGGCCTGATTGACCATATTGGTCTTTTATGGCTCACTGGAGAGAGAGTTTTGTATAACTTTGGTTCTTTCTGCTTTGCAGGAGTTGGACATATTAATAAGCGTCTTTGGCTTATTTACTCAGAGAATAAATTGGGATATAATAATTGTCAAATTTTTTTAGCGTCATTTATATGATACTGTTTTGGTTCTTCTTTATTTGTTGGGCTCACATGTATTTGGCACAATACTGATCCATCTATTTGGATTTCAGATGCGTTAGAGAAGATCAGTCTGCAGTCTCAGTTAAATTGTATTATCTAAATAATGGAAGTGCAAGACTTGGATTCTGGTGAGGAACTAGAGCTTAGTTGATTGGACTGTCGTCATGTATAATTTCAAAAGCATTCTTCTTGCTATCTCCTTGCAGGATACAAGGAAGGGAATACTTGCTTCCTGTTGGTATCATATTAAAGGTAGATTGGTATTCTCTAGTCTTGTTAGATTCCTCTTTGAGACTCTAGAATGTTTTATAATATACCTGGTTAAAATGTAGTATAGATTTAAAATTTCAAAATTAACCAGCTATATCATTCTATCAAAAGCTGTAATGCTGGCAAAGGATACTTACAAAATCAATTACATTATTGTTGGGGTAGCTTTAGGGGGCTCGCTTAAGAACTATTCAAATGTAGAAGTGAATAGTTGATGTTGCTGCATTGATTTGACAAAAGTTTTTCTTTTGAACTCTGGGCCTGGATCACACTTCATAGTAGATTATTGTGTATGTCTGAATAGGTTTGGTCTTGGTTGGATACCATCCTATCGGACTTGTATACCTGTTTTGATGTAAAACACCATTTTGGAGCACCAAGCTAGATGATGATATTAGTAAAAACCTGAAAACTTTGACATCTAGGAAAGTAAATTAAGAAAAAATAGTATTAGCACTTTGAAATAAATCTACCATGATGTATTTCTTTGTGCTGCTTTAGTTGTGTGAAACAAGAGAGAAAAGAGATCGGGGAAAAAGCGTGTAGCCACTCTACTCATCTGTGTGTGTGTATATATATATATATATATATATATATATATATATATATAAGAGTATTTACACAAGGTAACAAAAAGAAAACATTATGTACAGTTAGACCTCTAATATATTCTTTTTCATATTTAACAAGTTACTTTCAGGCTTTACTGAAGTTCTCTTTGTCTCATTTGTATATTTGTTGGACCTTCGTTCTGTAAATATTTTGTTGTTACAAATATAACCCATTTGAGGACTTCGAAGAGCCTCGATGAAAATGTCTGCCAGTTGATCGTTTGGGCTAACAATTGCGGTCACAATATCCCGAGTCTGCAACTTCTCTTGAACAAAATGACAGTCTACTTCAATGTGTTTAGTTCTCCCATGAAAAATTAGATTTTATGCAATATGTGGGGCTGCTTGATTATCACAACAAAGCTTCATGGGACGAGACTATGGTACTCCTAACTCCTCAAGTAATTGTTTCGACCTCATTAATCCCCAAGTGGTCAAGGCCATGACTCTGTACTCTGCTTCAACACTTGACCCAGCAACAACATTTTTTTTTGAGAAGGTAAAGTGTCCACTATATTCAAAAAATCTTCAGCACAAACTTTGTGTTGGAAGCCAAAATAGGCAATTATAATATGTAAAAGCAAAAATATAGTCCTTGTTCTTCTTACAAGGAACTCAAAACATCTAGGATTGAATCAGGATCCTCTACATATTCTGATTTACACCAAAAACAAAAAAGAAAAATACACTTCATCTTAATCTTTTGTAGAGAGTTGGTTATATCTTCAAAGCATCTCAGGTTCCTTTCTTTCCAAATTGTCCACCAAATAGTTGTTGGGACAATTTTCCATCTTTTTTTGTCTGTGGTAAAGTCTATCTTTGTGTTCCAGCATAATAAAGGATCAGAGGTTCTCCCTGGCATTACCCATCTAGAACTCGCTGGTCACTCTACAATGAAGAAACAGATGGCTGATTGTCTCAGCATCATTCCCACACAAATAACATCTTGAAACAATTGGTATACCGCTCTTCCTTAGATTATCATTCCCAACAACAACATTTTGTTTCTTACTTTTGCAGGAAATCACATTTCCTCCAAATAACACACAATAACATGTAGTGGATCTTCTATCTGATGTCGATCTAGCCCAATCAACATCAGTATATCCAACTTTTTCTGTATGGACTCTATCTTGATGTAGTAATACCTGCCACGAGCTCCCTTAAGATATTTTACAATCTGAATCATAGCATTTTGATGAGTCTCAGTTGGTAAATCTAGAAATTGATTCACAACACTCACGGGGAAAGATATATCTAGTTTGGTAACTGAAAGATAATTCAGCTTACCAACCAATTGTCGATATCTTCCAACATCTTGGAGGGGTTTCTCGTCTCCTGGTGTCTACTTTATGTTGGGATCCATTGGTGTATCTACTGCCTTAGAGTTGAGCAATTCAGTTTCCTCTAGGATATCTAGTACCTACTTTCTCGGTGATATGTAAATGCCTCATTTAGATTGAGCAACTTCAATTCCAAGAAAGTACTTCAAGGCCCCAAAGTCGTTGGTTTGAAACTGTGAGTGCAAATAGCCCGTTAGTTGATTAATGCCAATCACATCATCTCCGGTAATAACAATATCATCAACATATACACCAGGAGAATCCATTTTCCTTCACAGTGTCAATAAAATACTGAATGATCAAATGACTTCTTACCAGACCAAAATCAAGGACAATCGAGCTAAAGTGACTGAACCATGCTCGAGGGAATTGCTTCAAACCATATAAGAATTTTTGGAGTTTACACACCTTGCCAAAGCACTCCCCGTGAGCAACAAACCCAGTTGCTCCATGTAAACCTCTTCTTCCAAGTCACCAGGGAGAAAAGCATTTTTGATATCTAATTGATTAAATGGCCAGTGATGAACAACAACCAAGGGTAACAATAGATGAACAGACGCAATCTAAGCTACATGAGAGAAAGTATCCCCATAGTCCAAACCTAGAACCGGTGTGTACCCCTTAGCGACAAGACGAGCCTTCAAACAATCAATTTGACCATCGGGGGACATTTTTACCGTATATACTACACCCTGCTGTCTTACCTGGTGGTAAGGAAACAAGCTCCCAAGTTTCATTAGCATTCAATGCAGACATCTCATCCTCCATTGTTGCCTGCTAGCCAAGATGTGACAGTGCATCTGTAAGAGATCTAGGAACAAAAACAAAGTCCAAAGAAGAAAGAAATTCAATATATGGTGCAAATAAACGGTTATAATTAAGAAATTTATAGATAGGGCTAGAGGCATGACTATATTGAGGGTTGCCAGTAGAACGAGTACATTTTCTATGTGCAATAGGCAAATCTAGTTCTGTAAAAGACAATGATGGTGGATCCAAAGATGAAGGTGATGTTAGAGCAGCGGAAGAGTCAAGATATTGTTTATTAGAAGGTATCCGTAACGCCTCTGTTGGGCCAACCTCCACCTGAGTTCTTTTGTGCCTGCGCTGATAAGTAATCAATTCCCATGGATTATTTGGTGGAGTGGTAGATGATTCCTTAGAAGAGATAGTCGAAGGAGCACTAATAAACGGGGAAGGGGCTGGAAATGGGTCAGATATCAACTCACAATGGTCTGAAGACTCGGAAAAAAATGGAGTATATTAAAAAAAGGATACATCTGCATGTGTAAAATACTGATGTTGTTTTGGTGAATAACACCGTATCCATTTTATGCTGGAGAGTAACCCAGAAAGACACTTTATCGGGCGAGGAGATAACTTGGACGAACGTGGAAGTAACTGATAAACAAAACAAAGACATCCAAAGGTGTATGGAGGTGGTGAGTAAATTGCAATAGAGGAAAAAGAATTGAAAATTTGACCATGAAGAACACTAGAAGACATTCTATTTACCAGGTAACTTGAAGTGAGAAGTGCATCACCCCAGAAACGAGTTGGCACAATCATATGTATGAGTAAAGTTCGTGCAGTCTCAACAAGGTGCCAGTTCTTCTGTTCCGCAGCCCCATTTTGTTGAGGAGTACATGCACAAGAAGATTGGTGTAACATGCCTTGGGAAGACATAAAAAACTTAAAAGGTGTTGAGAAATATATTCAAGCATTGTCGCTGCAAATAGGGACACCAAATTGTTTTTGAATTCCATTGGCAAATGGGACAAAAGTAAAATATAAAATCAGAACGATTCTTCAATAAATAAACCTATGTCATTCTGGAATAATCCTCAATGAATGTTACAAAGTAAGGATAACCTTGACTAAACAACAGGGCCTGGGTCCCAAATGTCTGAATGAGCTAAAACAAAAGGAGCACTAGCTCGTTTGTTGACTCTACTTGGAAACTGAACCCTAGTGTGTTTACCAAGCTGACAAGACTGACACTCTAGTTGGCTAACATTTGACAAACTCGGAACCATCTGCTTCAAACTAGCCAAGAAAGGATTACCAAAACGACAATGAATTTGTTGCGGGAATGCAATGACGGTGCAGGCAGTAGGTGCTTCAAAAGGTGTTGGAATAGCTAGATGGTAAAGGCCTTGAGACTATGCCCCTTTCCAATCATTCCTCCAGTCTTCAAATCCAAGAAAAACACAGAATCAGAAGTAAAAAGCACAAAACAGTTAAATTCCTTGGTTAGTTTGCTAATGGATATTAAACTATAAGGAAATTTGGGAAGATATAAAGTGTATGTAAGCAGTGGGTTGAGCAGTCCAAAGACCACTCACAAAGGTAGTAGATTAGCTAAAGCAACTGAAGGTAAAGAATAAGGAGTATGAAGATAGATAATAATTTCTAGTTACCCGACATACTGGCAAATGCGCCTGAGTCAAGGACCCAAGGGCCAAGAGAGGAAGATCTAGTAAGACGAGCCACCGGCTTATCCGACTGTGCTAGGTGAGCAATAGGTTGAGATGCCTGCTGTTCTGCCTAGTTTTGTAGCAGATGAGCATATTCCTCAGCTGAAATAACTATAGAAGACTGTCCAGTGGAGGGAACATTGGATAGTTGCATTACCATCTAAATCGGTAGAAAATTGTGTCTGAGCAACATTAACAATTTTAGGAGGAAACCCATGTAAAGAATAACACTTATTTTGGGTGTGACCACGACTTCTGCAATGATTGCAGGTTAAAGGATTCACACGACCTTCTTTGCCTTTACCACTTTTAAATCCTCGACTATCCTTCCAGTCATATGTTGTACCCAATAAATTAGAATCAGTCACAAAGGCAGTTTTCTCCTCCACCATCATCCCTGATAGAACCACCAAATTACTAGTCACTCGAATCAAACGAGCAAATACATCCTTCAATGGAGGTATTGATTCTCCACTAAGGATTTGAGCTCAGACAGATTCATAATCACCCCTAGACTTTGTAAGCATATAACCGTTTTCATTTTGTCACGTTGATCTTGTTGTGCCTTCAAATCAGTGGTATAAGGCGTAATCTCATCAAATTCAGTAAACAACGTCTGCAAGCGCGCCAAGTGTGTTCGCATATCAATTTAAGCTGAAAGAGGTTAGAGAGGACATCATAAACCCTCGTAACATCACGGATATACATCTCATAGACGCGAGACCATACTCCTTTACATGTCTTGTATCGACGGAAAACTTTCATCAGCGAAGGATCAATTGCCTGCCATAGAAGGGAACAAAGATAGGCATCAATTTAGGTCCAGGTTGCCTTCTTAGACTCCTCAATTTCTGACACATCTTTTGGAAGGTGCTGCAAATGCCCTTGACACATAAACCACAATTTAGCGGCGTCCCTCCAGTCAGCAAAATTCTTTCCGTTAAGTTTGACGGTAGAAATCACTGGAGTTCCAAAAATTGGGGAACCACCGTATGCACCAGGAACTAAACTTTGTTTTTCTGACATTTTAGATTGAGATGGTTTCAATGAGGTCTTGAAGATGAATGCAATAACCAACAAAAAATCAGTGAAAGCGGTATGGAAGACTATTCAAAACCCAAGAATTAATCACTGTAGCCAGATTACGGCAATCAAACAATAGCCAACAAAAAATCAATTTTCCAGTGTTACCAGCAGAAAGGAGGCCACTCTGTTGAAGAACCAACTAACGAAGAACAGCGCGAAGAACCAGTCACAAAAGACCAATAGGGAAAAACGATCCAGTTAGAACGAGTGAAAGGGAATCAACGAACCAAACGGGTGACAGAAATACAACGGAAAAAATCAGCCCACCCGTAGCGAGAAAACAAAAATCTGTTAACCGTCCGGATGGAGACAAAGGGGCAGATTCTGTCACAAGCAATAGAGAGGGAAGTGGCATGACTTGGTTTCCCCAACCCTATCTCTGGTACCATGTGAAATAAGAGAGAAAAGAGATAGGTGAAAAAGCGTACAGCCACTCTAAACATCTCTGTGTATATATATAAGAGAGTATTTACACAAGGTTACAAAAAGAAAAACATTATGTACAGTTAGACCCCTAATATATTTCTTTTTCATATTTAACAAGTTACATTCAGGCTTTACCGAAGTTCTCTTTGTCTCATTTGTATATTTGTTGGACCTTCGTTCTGTAAATATTATACAAATTGGTGCATAATTGGGGTACCATAACTTATTGATTACTGGGAAGATAAAAGGATTCTTTTTGTTTTTTTTTGGGTTTTGGGGGGGGGGGGGGTTGCTAGAAACCACTAGGCTTTATCCCGCTAACCTTGTCTATTTTGCTAGACTTCTTACCGTATTTATGTGTCCCCAGGCCCTCGTTGACACTACTGATCACGAAATATACGTCAATTTAACATGTTGCTACAATGAGGAATATGACCGAGTAAAGGGAGCTGTTGGCACCCAGCTTGTCGGTGAAAGAGCAAAAATTATTCTGGATGAAGTTCAAGCTTTATCTCTTTTCACCCGAGCACAGTGCCTCCAACATATTGGTACTTGTTCTGTTTCCTATCAAGGTTAACTGCACCTTATCACGACTGTTGACTGCATATGATCAATCTTCTACTTTTCAGGGGAGCATTTCCAACCCGTTATGACAGGAATGCAAAATTGTAGTTACAATACTGTAAGTATTATCTTGGTTGTTTGTCCGTGACATGATTTATTTCTAATAGTCAGAACAAACATTTTTTGTCTAGATTTGATACCCGTACGTCACATACTCCTCTCTGTTTCTCTTGGCAGGTTGCTGATGCTGTGCTAAGAGACTACATATTTGTCCATCTGGATAACAATCATGATAAATTCAATCTACTTATGTTAGTATTTTTCTTCTTTGGAAGTTGTCTTGTGATTTTATGGTTACTCTTCCACCTACAGTTGTATGTTTTGGCTATTGATATACTGATACTCCTGCTTTATTTAGCTTTATGTTGCAGAAGCTTTTTTCTCTTATAGACCAGACTTCTGTCCTGGACAATCCAGACTCTCTGCAAAATCAAGAAGTTTTGCTGCCGGGTCACTTAATTACTATTTATCTCAAGGTCCAAACTTTGAAATTATTTCTTTTAAGGAATAATTGTCTTGTGATATTGAATGTAATGCTTAAATAGTGAGTGCCGCGCAGCAATATGTCTTGTCATTCTCCCTTTGTGCTAAAAAATCTTATATCCAGGATGAATTAAGTAGCAATCAACTATACCTCAAACCCATACTAGTTGATGTTTGCTGGAGTGAATCATCTCCATCAATTGTGTTATGTTCATGCCCATTTAAGTCCAATACTAAGTAGGTCTTTTAAGTTGAGAGTTAATCATACTACAAGTGCTAAAGTTATCTGCGACAGCTTGTGGTTGCAGTATTTTATGGATATATATTTTCTTTTGTTTGCACAAGGCACTTAATAGAAATGTGTGATGTTTTGAAGGACAAGTGGCTGCTCTTGTGACTGTATTACGTTTTGTTTAGCTCTATAACATTGTGTGCAGTTACACATCACTTCCTTAGTTCTCTTTAACGATTAAAAGAACACTTTAAGGGAATGTAGATATCTTCTATTACATTGTGAACTAGCAGGAGAGCTCTAGCAAATGTTCTATTCCCATTTGGCACATAATGAGTCAATGCCTCTGTTTACGGGATAGCGTTACATCATGGGCTGGTTTGAAGATCAAAAAGATAGATACAGAATTCTGAATATATATTTCCACACTGCCTCATGTGCTGATGTTGTCGAAGTAGAGGGATAGCATGCAATATGGGTGCTCCATGCTTCCTGTTCATAGGTCTAAATTTTAGTGTTTAGACTTCTCGTATCTTAGGTATGAAGGGGATAAAAGAATTAGCGCGGTTCATGGATTCCTTCAGTTTCCACTTGAAAGTTTCTATCCTTTCACACTCTAGTACTTTGATTTTTTACTTTTCTTTCTTCTATCCTTCCACCTTCTTGGTGCTTCTATTCCATTATTAATTTCTCTTTTACTCATTACAAAACATGAGGATGTGGCAAATATTACATCTTGGGAGCTGTGTGGTAAAACTAAATTTTTTAGATAAAAGTCAACTTTAATTTACTGCATAATTGAAGTCACTAACCTTTAAGCAATTAACCAGTTTATGTTCTTTTAACTTCCATATGCACTAAAAATAATGTTATTTAATCATAAATATGTTAATCTGACAATATATGTTGAAATATATTCGTTTTGGTACCGACATGTAATGGTTGACAAGTTTGAGATGAAGTCTAATTGATTTTGTGTTATGATTCGTGAAGCATTTAAAAAGTGGCACTTAATATATTAAGTGATCTTCTAATTATATTATCAAACTTGTTTAATGTCTTCCTCACATGAGATATTCAATTTTATGTGTTGACTTGTGTTAAGCTTTTACAGATCCACACCATTTCTGAATCAGAATGTTCTTTTGTTTTCCCTGACATGACTGTTATCTACTTGGATTTTGCAGTTTTGCATTGGTTGTATTAGTTGATGGTAAATTCTTTTTGCTGTATTTGCAATCTTAACTTTGTCTTGACATTCTCTAGCACATTTACAGGAAAAGCTACAAGACTGGCTGCTTAGATTACAAAGGTTACTTCAAGAAGAAACTGATGGTGAAAAAAAGAAGTTTGAGCTAAGTAGCTGTATGTTCCATCTACCTATTTTATCCATCTTAGTTTATATCACTTTGTAGATATATTTGCATGGCTATGATGAGTGATTTCACAAAAATGTTGCAGAAATTTGTAAGTTATGTACAAAGTTTATTTTTTTAAAAAGCTTCACATCTTCTCTTCTTTTCTGTATACTACTTGTATACAGGTGCTTTTGTGGCCGAATATTAATGAAATTTATTTATCTTATAAAAAAAAATGTCAAAGTTTCACATCAGTTTTCACCCGTGAATCTGTTCCTGATCTTAGCATGCAACTTGCATGGACCGATGAATAATTTGGGACATCCCTGTAAACGTTCTGGAATTGGTCCGGTCCAGACTTCGTCTGAATATTTATGCCTTTTTTGCCCGTCCTACATTGGTCATTATCATGGTTATTTTAATGTTGCAACACAGGTACTAATGTCCAGAAAGTCCAAACTTCCCTCTTTTTTTCCCATTCAGTTATATCAATTTCAATAAATTAAATCCGGGCCAAAGTTATATTTCTTCTCTCCATTTTTCAGTCTCTTTTCCGTTTTTTTCATCATTAAGTGATCACCAATATATGCAGGCCTATGATTCACCTACAAATAAGATAACCTTAAACATCCATGTCAGAGAATGCTCATGTACCTTGCATAAGATAATTAAATCAGCTTCCTCCTAGAACTCAGGTAGAATATTGGATTGACTTCATCTGCTTTTATGTATATTGCAGTGGCAGATGTCAAGAAGACTATTGAAAAAAATGCTCCCAAACAGATGAGCTTGGCTATTGAGAACATGTTAAAGACTGGGAGATTGGTTACACAATCAGGTCTTGACTTGCAGCAGGTATTTATTTATGCTGCTTTTATACGAAGCACCAACAATTAAGACATTTGCATTTGCAACTGATGCTTCTTCCTAACTGTCTTTCTTATTCTCCATATGGCAGAACTCAAACATTTTGTCTTCTGAAAGGAAAATGAGTTTAAGCTTTCTCTGCTTCATCTGATAACTACCATAAGATTCATATAGGAAGGTAGACCAATCAAAAAAGAAAAAAGAGAACACATAGGGATACTAAATGAAATTGAACAGTTAATAATCGGTAAAAAGTTCTCACAGGAAGGAAAACCTAACAAAACTAACAGAAAATGGAGAAAGAATTCAATTGAATTACATCTGAAGATTCTGTTCTGTTATGCCACAAAGCTAACATACATGCAGTGTTGGATTGAAATACTTGACAAAAGGAATACACAGAGTGCCTTGTTGGAGAAACTACACCAAGTAGATTGGGTACCATAGCGAGCAAAAAGAACATGGGCTTTAAAGATAGTCTATTTTTAGTGGTTTTCGTTGGGGATCTTTACAATTAGTCGGTCGAATTCATTGTTTACTTTTTCTAGCTAGTATACATAGATTATATAATGATTATACACGGTTCTACACACATTATATATGAATTATTAAACAAAGGGCAGTGCGGTGCACTAAGCTCCCGCTATGCGGTCCGGGGAAGGGTTGGACCCCAAGAGTCAATTGTACCCAACCTTACTCTGCATTTCTGCAAGAGGCTATTTCCACGGCTCGAACCGTGACCTCCTAGTCACATGGCAACAACTTTACCGGTTACGCCAATGCTCCCCTTCTGTATATGGATTATACATATATTATCTGCTGGCTATTTTAAGTTTAAGCGCTTGGATAGGCCGCTATTTAAGTTTCTTTGACAGCGGAGTCTCAGATAGAATTCTCTTCTTCCCCGAGGGTTGGTGGATAGAATAGAAAGGGATAACTTGCAAGTTACGGGTGCTTGTGAAACATCAAGTAGGTTTCTCTTTGTTCAATTTTTTTTTTTTTTGGGGGGGGGGGGGGGGTTAAAAGTGGGTGATTGCATTAAATAAGTAGATTCTACAGCAGCTTTGTGTGGGGTAATCTGATTAACTATACCTATCCAAAAAAAAAAGAACGTATAAGAGAAATTTAAACTCCTTTTCATTCGCTTCTACTAGTCCTCCTAGTTAAGCAAGTTCTTCCCATTTATCAAAAAAGCAAGTTCTTCCCATTTAGAGTTAAGTGTATTTTGTGACAAACAATAGTGGTGCTTTTCATGCTTTTTCATGTTATTAAAAAAAATTGTATGAATGGGATAATTCTTGTTGAAGGTGATGGCACAGTTAGGCAATGGAAGCCAATTTTGGCTTCTCAAATATTAAACTTTGGTTAGATCATTTTATTGAAAGTGCACCTTTGGCATCATGTTCTCATGAGCATCTTCACTTGGCTGTTCTTTTTTTGGTTAGAGAGCTGGTATGACAGTTCAGGCAGAGAGGTTAAATTTCCTCCGTTTCCTTTCACATTTCCGAGCAGTTCATCGAGGTGCCTCATTTGCTGGCCTTCGTACGACAAGTGTGCGGAAGTTGTTACCTGAGTATGTTGTTTTTTTGTCTGCGGCCCAATTGCTTTATTTTCATGGGAAATCACTATTAAGTTTTCATTCATACTTTTGTGGCACTTCCCACTATTTTTCAGATCTTGGGGTTTCCTTTGTCCTGTTCACACACCTGATGGGGAGCCATGTGGGTTGCTTAATCATATGACTGCATCTTGCCGTAAGTTCCCTTTCCTTGTGCTGTCGATTGTGTTCACCAACCTAACTTTGGGATATAGTCTTGTTTTTGCTCTTTTTTTTTACTTAACCTTTTTCTTTTATGAAATCTTGCTCCTGCTCCCATTGTTTCACCACTTGCTGAATCAATATGGCAAGGAGAAAACTAATTGTTAACCCAGAATAGGAGGGGCATTGCCACTTCCCAATCACCACTGGTGCTTTCAGGGGTGAAGTTAACCTGTATATCACTAACCTTATTTGGAATTTTGCGTCCCCTAGTGTTACTCTGTTACTGTAACTTCCTCTTCTATGCTACTACATGCATTGCTCCAATTGCCCATCATTTGCTGCACGTACCACGAACTCCTTGCGTCATATTCACATCAGTAATTAAACAGGGAATGTGAAGTCCTGATAGTGTATGACATAACATTGTTTCTTTGCTCTTTTTCAGTCAAATATTCAATTTTAGCACTAAATGCTTACACTTCAAACCAAGTATGATTGTGAGGTCCAATGTCCTTTGATTAATATCTCCATTTTATTTGGAAAACACAATGCAAAATTGCTATCCACTTAATACAATCATTCTGTTACTAGGCATCACGTCATACTATGATTCGAAGGGAAATATTAAAGACTTCTTCAAAATCCGGGAGTCCATATTGCGCGTGTTGACCACAATTGGAATGATACCATCAGCGCCAAAGCTTGTGAAAGGTGGCCCCCCTGAAGAGCTGTCTGTCCTACTGGATGGTCGTATTGTGGGCAGTATGCGATCTGATAAAATTGAAGAAGCTGTTACATACTTGCGAAGATTGAAAGTGTCAGCGATATCGGTTTGTTTCTGATCGACTTCTTTTTGCAAAAGATCTTTTGCTTAGTGACTTATTATGCACCTAATGGACAGTAGATCCCAGTTGATTTGGAGGTTGGATACATCCCGTTGAGCATGAGTGGAGCATATCCTGGTCTATATCTTTTCACATCTCCTTCTAGGTTTGTTCGTCCTGTAAGAAATATCTCTGCGCCTGCTGAAGAGGGCAATGATCTTGAACTCATTGGACCCTTTGAACAGGTGGGTACTATATTTCTGGCTTTTCCTCTCCCAAGTTCTACACTTTTGCTGGAACAGACATGAATGTAATGAACTTTACTGTTAATGAGAACCTCCAATATATCATTGCAAGGTCATGTACTTGTTATGTGCAGGTGTATATGGAGATAAGCTGCCCGGATGGTGGAGATGGAGGAAGGAAAAATGTATTCCCTGCCACACATCGAGAAATTCATCCAACTAATATTTTGAGTGTTGTTGGCAATCTTACACCTTGGTCTGATCATAATCAAAGTCCACGTAATATGTATCAGTGTCAGGTATTGAGTTAATTTTAAAGGATTTCTGGATGTGTTATGTAGACTGCTGAGGCTCAATACATCAGTATATCTCATGCTTCATTTATTTTTGTTTTGATTGTTAAAGGATCTCATGCTTCATCTACTGTACAGATGGGTAAACAAACAATGGGTTTCTCCTCACAAGCATTAAACTGTCGTGCTGATCAAAAGCTATATCACCTTCAGGTTTGTCCTGGTTATTATTTGCAATTCGATATTTTTTTTGGGAGGGTGAGACTTCTTTGTAGTAGTATCTAAGTAATTATGTGCCTTGAACTGGATGTCATTTCCTTGAAACAGCTGTAACTCTTAAGAACTTATGTTGATAATGTTCTAGCCTCTGAGATATTATCTTTTCCCTTTCCTCTGATTTTCTTTTGGGGAAAAATGGATCTTTTCAGACTCCTCAAACTCCAATTGTACGCACAAAAGCTTATGAGAAGTACTGTGTTGATGACTATCCATTGGGAACAAATGCAATTGTGGCCGTTTTGGCTTATTCAGGGTAAGAGTTCTGTACTGGGCCTTGTCTTTTCTATCAGTGGAAACATAAAATGCATATATTCATGTTATGCAGATATGACATGGAGGATGCCATGGTCTTAAATAAATCATCTGTAGATCGTGGTTTGTGTCATGGGCATATATACCAGGTATCATCTGCCACTAAGGGGGTTCCCCATACAAATTCATCTACTGAACTATGACTTTCCTTTCGGCACTGCATTGATGGAGTGGCAAGTTTTCTGATCTTTTATGTGGACGTCTTTTATTGACCAATGTGTGATCTGCTGATTTGCAGACAGAAACAATTGACTTGACTGAGCAAAGCGCCAAATCTGATCGTGCTCAGAGGGTGTTTAGAAGAAGCTATTTGGATAAGTCATCTCATCAGCTGATTGATTCTGATGGTCTTCCATATGTGGGGCAGGTAAGAGGATGTCTGTTCTTTTTTATTTTTTATTTTCTTTTTGTGGGTCAAGTTGCGTCTGAACCAACATACTAATTTGATTACAGAGGATTAATCCACATGAGCCATATTGTACCATTTACAACGAAATAACCAGTCAGACAACTAACATGAAATTGAAGGGTTCAGAGCCTGTTGTTGTTGATTATGTTGCTGTCGATGTGAAAAATAAAACGCATCTGCAGAAGGTGAGTAGTTCCAGGATATGTTCGACTTTGAGAAGATATATGTGTGCTGTTACTTTTCCGGGTTTCTGATCCGCTCTGCTATTGTTTCTGTGCTCTTAATTTTCTACTTTTTCCATCTTCATAAAATGAAAGGTTTGTTAGAATATATTAGCTGGTATAATTCTTTTATCTTTTGCTTTCTAGTTCCGATATATACATCGGCCACTGAACGTTTTCTATCTGATGCTTTATTATCATAGTCGTGTGATTGCAGCTTTAAGCTATCCATTTTGGTAAGGCTATTTTATTGCTAGAAGCCCCTATTACACTAGAGGTATACTCAAACTGAAAGGTGCCCCTGTTACACTAGAGGTATACTCAAACTGAAAGGTGCCCCTATTAAAAGGTATACTCAAACTGTAAAGGGAAGAGCTTCCTTTTGCAGAACTCCATTCCATCATCTATACAAGCAGCAAAACATGTGTGCTAGACAAAGTCCTTTAGATTATACTTTATTGCAAAAAAAAAAATCCTTTAGAACTTTCTGATGGACTTTTCTTTACCTTCAAAAGCTTTCGAGTTCCTTTCTCTCCTTGTAGTTCACCTAATAGCTTGTGGAGTAATATCCCAGAGTTCTAGGCACGGCCGGGCTTAAACCAAAGAGATTCAGCATCAACTGTCATAGTTTATAGGTTACTTTAGTGGTTGAAGTGTTGAATTACATCCTTTCAGTCTCTTTATGGAAGAAACTAATATGTATCCATTTCCCTAGTATTAAATTTTCAGCAATCAAAATATCTCCCCAAGCTGCTTTTCAGACAAGAAAAGTTCTGTTTCTTGGGTGCTTTGTTGGCCGTACAGTTCTAGGAAAGTTGTGCTTGTCATTTATATGTTTCTCTAAGCCCAGTGTTTCTACGGATATGTCCCTCTCTTCCGGAATCCTGTTTAGTGGGAGCAAGTTTGATTCGAAGGAGCTTTAAACTAGAGATGGAGTAAAATGCACTCCAAATTTAGTTTGCTCCTAATGGATGTACTCCATCATATTCATACATACACGATATTTTATTACTTAATGTGCATATAACCATATGTTACATTACTTTAGCACCTTTGATGTTTATGAAATATTTGGCATGCAAATTAATTTAAAGATATGATCAGATCCATAAGTTTGGCAATGAAAGAAATCCTGAATAATAGCCACTTTTACCAATCAGGGAACGAAGATGAACTGGATTCAACTAGGTCAATTTAAACTTCAAACTAGGTTGCAAAGTAAGATCTGCTTAGATCTCGTAATTATCTTAGAGTTACGAAGCAAACCCTTATGCTGTTGGCTTAAATACATCTTTCGTTCACAGTGGAGTTTCTTAAAACATGCGTTTCTGCCTGGGATTCAGTCAACGTTCCCTGGTCCCATCAAATGGAATATCATAAAGCTTGCGTTTATGAGTAATCCCCTTATTGTTTTAAAGTTCTTTAAATTGCTGTGTTTCCTGTAATCCAGTGTCTAATGGTTGATCTAATAAACTTTGAAGAGGCAAAACAAGGATTTTTTGATATTGGGTAAAGATTTTGGCAGGTAGAACAACTATGCCTTAGCCCCATATATTTGGGTTTGGCAGGTAGAACATTTACCTAAAATCTTTTGAAAAAAGGAGTGGAGAGATGAAATCTGTAAGTGAATAATTTAGTTGATGGAGCCTCCAAGGTGGATGCTACCCAAATTTAGTGAAGTATACTGAGAACCTGATCCTGAAGTAGTCCTATCATAGTCTTATAATGCTTCTGATATGCTTAAAAAGTGAAGAACGTTTGTATTTCTTTTTTTGATGGGTAAGTGAAGAACTTTTGTATGTTTTCCTTATGTTTTTGTTCGCTATCATAGCTTACCTGGCCTGGGACCTCTTTAGATCCTATGTTGATCTGAATTGCTTCTTCCGGTCCATATGATTTTCTCCTTCAACTATTTGGTTAGGCAAACATCACAAGTTCGAACCCTGCCACAGAAAAAAGCCTGGTGTTTAAATGGAGAAGGGCAAAGGGAAGGGCCCGTTATCAACTGAGTTTCAAGTCGTGCCTTACTGGCCCTCAGAGATTTCTTGGTTATCAAAAAAGAATCTCCAACGATTTAAATTGCTGTCTTATCTTTGTTCCAAGAGTTATTCTGGAACCCAAGAGGTATATATAGCATCCTCTGCCACCTCTGCAACATATCATCAGCAGCCAGCAAGTGCTATAGTCCCATAATGTTAGCATTTATAGGGCACTCAGATTCTGAATCAAATTGCTTCCTCTTGTCTGATTCAGACTCTTCCTCAGATGGTTAGTTATCCATCTTCTCAAGACCCTTCCCTGCATCCTATTGGGTTCTGCTCTTCTAGTTTATCAACACCTCTTTCCCTCACGCCCCTTGCTTTCCTTAGGTGGAAATGATGAAATTATGGTTTTCATTAACTTAATGGGTTTAATCTTTGGGGTTAAATTCCGTATCTTCAAATTATGTATTATATAGACTTGTATCTGGTTAGGGGAGGGGAAGAAGAAAAGTTAGGGGGATCATGGGAACGGTACTTAAATTGTTTTTCATAGTCCCTTTGCTGTAAGGTGGTGGTGTTGATTCAACATGCAAGTTGTTACTCCCTATGCTTGAGAATTGATTTGGTAGTTGTTAACCGGGAACAAATGGATGGCCGAACAACATCCTGTTGGTTGTTGGCAAACAACTTAGCTGAGGAGAATGACCTCAGGGTTTAAGCTGTTCTCCCAACTACTATCTGTGATAACCTCAGGGTTTAAATTCCCCCAGATTAATTGCGAACCTAACTTTTGACTTTGAGGTGTCCCATTGGCTTCAAGCTTTTCCCTGCTTCTGAGATTATTGAACTAACAATGGTACATAACTTAATATTGTTCCCCCACCCCTCAAATTTATGCTTTTTCAATCTGTTTATGCAATATTTTACTGGAGATGTCAGCAGCATATCAATTACGAGAACTAGGAGAATCACCTAATCTTGACTAGATTTGCATTTTATGCCAAGTTCTACTGAAGGCAAACGGGAACCTACAGGGAAAACCTGAGTCAATGACACTGTCTCTGTGATTGAACTTGTTGAGCAATGGATAACTTCAAATGTTTCTTGGTTTCTGATGTAACTATGCTGGTCGTAGTGGTCCACCCTCCCTTGACAAGGGAAAAGAAGAAAACCATAATCTCTAGCCACCAACTGTCCATACTCATGAACTCACTACTTTTCCTTAATTTGTATTTAGCATAGATCTAACATAGATAACAAGTTTATGAAGTCCCTGTTGTTTGCTATAACTTCTTCATCTTATTGCCTTGTCAATATCTCTTTTTATTTCATTGTATCAAGGTAAGTTGATATTCTCTTGGTGATTCATGTCTGCCTTGGAAGTTCAAAATTTCATGTTCTTCAGGGGGTTTGTGGTACTATTTACTTTTTGTTGTCTAAAGTGTGGGATGTTCCCTTTGATGCTGTGGTTGAATGTTTTATTGCGCTTATCAAATTTTGCAACTGTTGTTACTTGGCAGCTTTTTTCTTTTTTCTTTTTATTTATTTATTTGTTATAATAAAAACCTTGTTAGTTCATGATGTACACATTTCTCTCTGTTAGCTAAAATTTTTACTCTGGTGTCATGACTTTAAAAAGCTTCAAATTGATCAACTTACGACAATCGTTTCTTTCTGGGCAGGCAAACATACGTTTTAGGCGCTCCAGGAATCCTGTAATTGGTGATAAATTTAGCAGCCGACATGGGCAAAAGGGTGTTTGCTCTCAATTATGGCCTGATATTGATATGCCATTCTCAGGAGTTACAGGAATGAGGCCAGATCTTATTATTAATCCTCATGCATTCCCTTCAAGGATGACGATTGCTATGCTATTGGAGTCAATTGCTGCTAAGGTACGTCTGTTTTCTCTTCTGTCAGTCTTCAGAGTGAAGTAGCTGGCTACATGATTGCATGTGCTGAAGACATCTCTTGTTTATGGAATAAAATTGTTCCTTTAGCTTGACATGGATGATCGTACATGCTGAAGACTCTATTTTCTATGCTATCTCCAAACAGGGAGGTGCTTTACATGGAAAGTTTGTCGATGCAACGCCATTTTCTAACACGATGAAGGATGCAGAATCAGAATCCAGTTCACTGGTGGATGAACTTGGTTCCATGTTAACAGCTTCTGGCTTCAATTACCATGGTGTAGAGGTACTATATAGTGGAGTATATGGGACAGAGCTGACTTGTGAAATATTTATTGGGCCTGTTTATTATCAGCGGCTACGGCACATGGTTTCTGATAAATTTCAGGTTCGTATCATGCTGATATTAGAATAAAATCCTGATTATTCATCCTGCCCTTGTTGACTCTTTTACGTTGATTCATGTTTTCATCAAGGGGAGAATAACTGCTTACATAACCACCTCTTGTGCTCAAGTCTGATGTGAACTGTAAGTTTGGAAGTTGGAAACTGAAAACCAGAAAAGAACCCCTTGTTTTTTGCTCAATATTGACTTACAAATGATACCAAGATCCCCAAATGCTTCCTCTACATGCTTTTCCTTTTCCTGTTTGAGTCTTTCATTACTATATTATTAAATGTATCTTATGCACTGCGGGGTTGACAGATTTGATGCTATATTGGGTCTCTTTTACTGCTGTTCTTTTTTCTTCGACTTAAAGTGGGATATAACTTTGACTAGGTGTAAAATAAAAGTTTAGCCAGCGGAAGGCTTCTCTTTTTTAAACCATTTAACCTCCCCCCCACCCCACCCCACCCCGCTCACACAAAAAAGCACAGGTGCAGTTGAATAAATTAAGACTTTCAAGTATTCTTACTTTATATATCCTTATTCTGAGGTGATCTGTTCATGTTATAGTTGGATACTGAAATTGGGTCATTCTTTTTACAGGTCCGTTCTACTGGAACAGTAGACCAGGTCACTCGGCAGCCCATCAAGGGGAGAAAGCGTGGTGGAGGTATCCGCTTTGGAGAAATGGAACGAGACTCACTCCTTGCTCATGGAGCAGCATATTTGCTGCATGATAGACTCCATACCAGCTCAGACCATCACATTGCAGACGTGTGTTCTGAATGTGGAAGTATCCTAACAGCATCACTAATCCAGCCGCCAAAACAAAAAATGCAAGAAGAAGTGCGGAAAATTAGTGGTCTGCCACCTGCTAGAGAGCCCAAAAAGGTAACTTGTCTTGCTTGCCGGACAAGTAAAGGAATGGAGACTGTTGCAATGCCTTATGTGTTCAAATATCTAGCGGCTGAACTGGCAGCCATGAACATCAAGATGACCCTCAAACTAAGCAATGGGGCTGGAGCTTGATACGCGTTTCAGGCTGCTGATAGAAGGAAGCAGGAGCTTGATGCTCATTTTACCTGTAATTGTACTCTCAATGCGCAAATGTCCAACAAAGGGTTGCAGCATCAGATGACTCGATTCTGGCGATGGTGATGTGTTTTAGACATAGAAAGGCCAGCTTCCTAGTAGGCCATCGAGATAGAAAGTGTGCTGCAAATAACACATGCTTCTTGTCATCTCTACAGTGCTGGAGGGAGCAAAATATGGAGAATCTCATTAGTAAGAATCCCGAGTTGTACAAGTTTTCGGTCTGGCTCAAGAGGTGCAATGACCTTCCTGGCATCATGAAGATGCCCTTGTGAAGTGTAGAGCAAAATATAGAGTTATGTGCTTTATACTTTGTTAGATATAGCTTTTTGTACATTGTAGTGACTCTTATGTATAAGAAGATACCATTGTTTAGGCTCTGTTGGAGCCAATAGTTTTTTATATGTTTTTAATCTTAGTGTACTTTTAATTGTCGATTCTTTATTTACATGTATGGTGAAGCATGTTTTAATCTTTTTTCGGGGCGTATATTCTTTTCCATTTAAAAGCAAAATCGACAATGGATCCAAGATAGTGTAGTTTGTCTTCTCACCGATTATAGTGACCGAAAGCTTAATCTAGGATAAAGTCATCTATTTGCTTGGAAGTTTACATAAGACTACAAGTTATACAAAAGAGTACACATGAAATTATTATTTGGAAATACAGACGGAAAAAGAAAAGAAAAGAAATGAAAAGCTGGAATTTTGAGCTTATAGCATGCTATCTGTTCTAGCTGGTAATCTCTTGAAGAAATTGCCAGGAACAGAGGGCATCCTGCTTCTGAACCTGGGATGCCTTAGCATATATAATCCAGCAACTAAAGCCACCACTCTAAAGGGAGTCGCATAAAGCATAACTGCTGCAAAAAGACTGAACATGATAAACAAACTGGTTGCTCTTGGATCTCTCCAGCTTAGCACCCCCTGCAGCCTCTCTCCTTGTGTTGCTATGTCCCCGACCACGGTCTGAACCCTCCCGGCCACACTTCTCAGCCTATCATACCTCATTCGAGCAATGTCCTGGGGCCTAGATGTTGGAAACGTGTCGAATTCTTCATCAAGCTCATCAGGGTGCACTGTTTCTGCCCATGAAAGCTTAGTGTCCATGTGAGGAGGGTGCCTTGGCCGGAAGCGATAGTTCCATAGTCCAATGAGGAACATGTAGAGAAACAGAGTTGGAAGAATCAACTCTGGATACCAGATCAGTATAAGGAAGAGGATGTGAACCAAGACTGAGGTGACTGGATTTTTCCAGTGACAAACATCACCAAACCATCGATTAATGGAGATTACGCCCGAAAGGAGTGACATGATCCTAAAGAAATTAGCCTTACTTCTTCTCATACTCCACATGTGAGAATCCACATCTAACATATACTCTACAACTTCTTTCCTGAGTGGTGGTTCAGCTCTAGCAAGCCTAATAGCAACAATGTTCATGGCTTGGTATCTCAAGTTATCTACTTGGTTGACAGTGAAAGGATGAAGGTAATGCATTTTGGGAAGCAAAGGGTGGCCATAGGTATGTATCATGTTGGCTAAAGAGAGGCTTGTGAATCTTACTGCCAGTTGGAGTTCCCCCATTTTCTTAACCCCTGATGGGTGCAGAACAAGAAGGGGATACGAATGAGTGTATATTCGATGAGATTCCAACGTTGATAATCTTATACGTACCTTTCCAATTCGCGAGTCTCGTGTTGCTCCAGTTCCTGGCTTCTCAACTCCCAAGTGGCAGTTATCAAAGACTCCCAATGTGATAACTGTGCAAGGATCATAAACTTCCCAAGTGTATTGCTCATTCCATTTGGGGCTGAAAGTGTCAAGAATGGTTCTTGTCCTTACCCATTTCTGACCATATTTAGCCACACAATAGGCATCTGTGCTTCCTCTGCCATCCTTCATCTTCATCGGAAGAAGCCCTTCTGCACCTAATATTCCAATTTCCAGTATTCCCACAGGTGGCTTCCATAGCTGTCGGGCTGTTGGCCTTTGATCGCTTATATACATGGCTGATTCATCCAGCACATGATATCCACCTTCAAGGCATACTCTGAGGTGAACTCTGCTTGAAAACTTGAGTTCATTCCTCCTGTCAACCTCCAAGGAACCAAAACCAAACTTGTCAAGGTTGAACCAGCGAGAATGGACAGGCCGATGGTCAAGCCTCTTCTCGAATGTGTTGAGTGGGAAACTTATCCTCCCAAGAACCTCATCTTTCATAGGGTGAACACGGTCCTCAATGCTGAGTACTAGCTGCTCCTCAAAAGGCTCAGCGGCTACAAAAACCAAATCTTCATTCCACATTGGATTTGCTGTTCGAGCAGGGCATATATCGGTCTTGAGCACCTGATTTCCCACCTGGGCTTTCACAAAAACTTCAGGGAGGCGGCTCTGGTCATTCGGGATGATGTCCTGAGCTTCAATAACATTTACTCTCAGGTACCAAAGTTTTGGAGAGACATAAACTTTGGACCTTACGCTCATAACCCCCTCTCCATGAACAAAGGCAGCATCTGCATGCCAGGCATCTGAGAATGCTTCATCTGCTTGTGTTCCCATCCAAATAGCAAGCATGATCTCCCCTCTTACTTTCCCTTCTCCTCGGCGATCCTCCAGTCTGTACCATTGAGGAGCCAGGGGACTATCAGGAGGAACTCTTGTTGGGACCTCATTCAAGTCAAAAACCACCCTTCCAAGATAATCATCTCTTCCCATCATATCTTTATCCTTCACAAAAACTTCAACAACTGAAGACTGAATTCGATCTTTAGAGAAAGCAAATACCTGGTTCCACTCAGGATTCATTTTCTTCTCAAAATCCTTTGTCCTTCCTTTGTAATTTCCCAGCTTCACTTCCACATATGGATCACAACTACCCGTGAGGACACTCTGTTGAAGATCTTTCGACTTGACAACTCGAACATATAGATAAAACATCTGCTCCACAAGGTCATATGTGCTTGCATATCTATCATTATTCATCCATCCTCTTCCTCCTCCATATCCTCCGCCACGTGGCCACTGCTCACCGAGCTGAGGATTTGTGTCCTTCAGCTCATACTCATCCTCAGGGTGGTCTACTTGATGCTGCATTGTCGGTTGGACACTTGGGTGGCTACGAATAGCTGGCGAGTGGTCTACTTGACGCTGCATTGTTGGGTGGACACTTGGGTGGCGATGAATAGCTGGCGGATGGTCTACTTGATGCTGCATTGTTGGTTGGACACTTGGGTGGTTATAAATAGCTCGGGGGTGATGGTCTACTTGATGCTGCGTTGTCGGTTGGACACCTGGTCTCTTCCTTATTTGTATGACTGGCTGCTGCATAGCTTGATGCTTGAAAATAAACTGAGATCTTTCCTCAATATGCTTAAAGGATTCTTTTCCCTGCTCACTTTGAGTAAGATGACCAGGTTTTTCTACTGAAGCAAAGCTAGAAGAAATGTCAGTGTTTTCATTTTCTAGTTTTGGACTACTACTAGCTTTAGGAGTATCAAGACTAGCAACTTCAGAGGGTAGAAGAGAAGCTGGTGGATTATCTAAATGTTCTTGATTTTCTGTGGAAGGAATATTTGAAGGACTAGAAGATTTTTGAGGATGTGAATTTGGATCAGATTCTGATGAAATATATATTTTGAGGCCAATTTCTCCTTTAACAAATGAGGAAAACCATTTCTTTTCAAGTTGGAATCTTTGATAAACCTCTTCTCCTTTCTTGACTATATTTGAGCAAGGAATTCTCACCCTTCCAAGAAAGTTTCTCCCTGGTATAGGCCTTCTCTCATGATACACTGAAACTTCAATGTATTTGTATTGGTAATTTCTTATATCATCAAGATTGAAGAGGAGTTTATGGTTCCAAATGGGGTTGAGATTCTTAGGGACTGTTCTGGTTTTGCTAAGTTGGTTTTCAAAATCAACTTCTACAAATGGACTGACTGATCCTTCACCATCTTTGGGCATAAGATCATGAGCATCTATTACTTCTATTATGAGCTTCATTCTACCCTTTTTGTTCTTGTTTTTTTGCAACTAGGAAATAACTCCTTTCAAGATATCTTAAACTCAACTCTCAAGTAACCAGATTCTAATATTTAACAAAGACAGTAGTAAGCTAAAGGAAGGAAGTAAACAACTTTGTTTTTTTTTTAGTGTGTAGTATCAAAGTGCATTGTACAAGAAAAGAATGATTTGATGAAGAAGCTGTTGAATAGTTCTAGAGGAAAGATTCTATGAAACAGAAATGGAGGGAAAGGAATAAATTTTTGGCAAAATAGATAACAAACTAGTAGTTCAATATGATATGCAGAGAAAAGAAGAAGAGAAGGAAAATAAAAGGAGAAAAATATAGAAGAAGAATGAATTTGTTAATGTCTGCTTGAACATGAAGACTACAATCTCAGTGAAAAAAACCCAAAACTAGCTCACTTCCATGTAAATTTAGGTTCAGATATGAGTTTAACTTGTATGTTGTAGAACATTTTTACACCATATATTAATGTCTATATTAGTCCTAATACAGGAAGGGGATCCTTGGAGCAACGGTCAAGTTGTCTCCATGTGATCTATAGGTCACGTGTTCGAGCCATGGAATCAAGCACTCATGCTTGCATCAGGGTAGGCTGCCTACATCACACCCCCACGGAATGCAATCCTTCCTCGGAATTAAGGCAAGGAATGAGAAATATGAAAATAAGAGCTTCCGTTCAAACAATTTGTGAAAAATGTCGACTAATTCGCGGGGACAAAATATAGTAATTTGTTCCAACCGAGACATAAACAAAGACAAAGATCATGCGTGAACACGAGATACTTTGTGCACCGGGCTGCCCATTATTCCTAATATAATACCGATAAATTCTTTATACTGATAATGTATTTATGTGAAGTCCTTCAAATATTTTGTAACAATACTCCAACTTACATGTCTAACTGTTCCCTATTGTTCAAACTTCAAACCAACGTAGGGAAACTTGGCTAAAAGTGACTGTTGAGCCTCTCTTAATGGTGTCAAACATACACTTTTGGATTAAGATATAGTCTGCTGGTTAATTTGTTCCACACTATTTTTCTCTTTTAGCGTTTATTTGTACTTTAAGCTAGAAACAGAGAACATTCTAGATGTTTATTCCATTCTTCTATTATTTTTTTTCTTTTAAATTTAAAAAGAATATGAGTAGTAAGAAAGTATTTAACGAAAAAAAGGCCTATATTCTTGAGAGCTATGATTACCCCAACTGGAGTTGGCCTCTTAGCTGCTTTTAAGCCCTTGTCACATAAATAATAACTAAAATAGTCTTTAACAAGTAGAATTAGTAACTTGCAAAATAAGACTGATCGATAATGTGGTACAACATACTAAAATATATTGATATTAATTTTTTTTATACTGATAGTATACATAAGTTAAATCTTACAACAATTGGCAAAACATAGAGAAAAAGAAATAAAATTAGGTATTTTTTCTCATCTGTCCAATCTTTAGTGGATATAGTTATTTGATACCTATACTGGTGGAAGACTGCGATTATATAAAAAACAAAAAGAAAGAAGAGAGGGAAAATCTTTAAATTTGAGCTAAAAGGAAAATGCCTTACTTGGATCTTGTGATCTTTTAAGGCATTCCATTCTTGTTATATGAGGAGAAAAGAAGCATGTGAGGATCCAAAATAGTCACACACTCAACTGAAGCTAAAAGGTTAAAGTAGACAATTTTAGGGGTTTTCTATGTATAAACACTACCCAAAGATGCCTTTTAATTTAGCGCTTTATTCTTTTCTTAATCACTTACATCCCTAGCTTCTTTAGGCTAGAAACAAAGTTGCATTTCCTTTATGATTAAAACACCACAATAAATAATAGTTATATTAAAACTAAATGTAACTTAATTGCAGTATACATTGTCAAATATTCATTAAAAACTCATAGGTAAACTATATGTAAAAGCACCTGAAAGAATGTTAGAAAATATCATACACATATATGTAGGACGTGTATATTATTACAGTTTCAGATAGCCACCAATGATAATAAGTCCATATAAACAAAGTATATTCATTTTCAAGCAAGTTGTGCTATATTCGACTTGAACTTAGTGTAACTCGCGTCCGTTTTAAGTTTATTTTTATCTTAAGTTTTATTCTAATGTTCGAACTTAAAATAAAATAAAATAAAATGGTAGCTCGGTCCCATTATACGTGGGGTTCGGAGAAGGGCCGGATCGTAAGGATCTATTGTTCGACCTAACTAGCATAAAATTATAATCTCACACTATTTATCCATTGGCAGTCATAACTAGGGGTGACAAACGGGCGGATCGGGTCGGATATGGTTCGGGTAAAAAACGAATAATGCAAACAACGGATATGAGGAAAGACATGGATAGTGCAGTTGATCATTTCTTCCTATTTCGTGCACCAGTGCTAGCTCTGTATGATTTCCTAGGACACCATAATAACAACTTTTAGAATCCCTAGCTACAATTTTATACCTCTAATCCCATGTGAAGAGAAGGTTTATTTCTTAGGTTCATGGGCCAGCCCAATCAATTAACATAATCCATTACAATATTTGGACTTAGCTCTGGGTCATAAAGGGAGAAATTCAAAAATAGCCAGATTTATAAGTGGTCGTTCAAAAATAGTTCAATTTTAAAAGTAAACGAAATTTAGCCACTTTTCATGTAAAGATAAATCTGAACGAAAATACTGTTCAAGATCCGGAAAAATACTCCAGCATAATATACTGGAATTAATATACTGGAGTTCTAGTATAATATACCGGTCCAACATAATATACTGGAGTTTGGAACACCGTGCTCCAGTCTCCAGTATATTAACCTGGAGCCAGCAAAGTATACCGGTCCAGCATAATATGTTGCAAGTTCATATACAGGTGCATCGAACTCCAGTATATTATGCTGGACCGGTCTTTGTTGCAGCAAAATAGTGGCTATTTTTCATTGATTTGGTAAATGCTGGCTATTTTTAAATGATCAGTCCAAAAACTGGCTAGACCGTGCTATTTTTACGTCATAAATTGTGGACTAAACATACGTAGTTTTTAGAGGAATTTACATCGAGTACAACTCATTTTGGGGAGAAGCTACAAATTCTAGCTTCTTCTAAAAAGCAGAAGCAGAAAATTAAGTTGTTCAAGACAAAAATATCATTACAATAAATTTATATTTTCCAAATTATCCCTCATTAATTTAATATTTTTCTTTCCCTTTACCTTTTTCTTTTTATTTCTACTATACATTTCTTCTCTTTTTTATTTTAATTATATTTATTCTCTTTCTCCTATTACTAAGAGTGGATTTAAATTTATATTGAATGATGTATTTTGACATACTTAAATTATCATGTAAGCAATAAACCAACACTCAATGTTATTGCTTTGGAATAACTATATTTTATATTAATTGGAATTTTTAATTTATATTTATTATCCTATAATTAATATTAAATTTATTTTTCTTTTCTAAATAATACTAATTATAAAATAGTAATTAGGTATACTATAATTACTAAGTTCTAAACCATAGTATTTTATGAAAAAATAAAAATTGTGTGGGGTAGCCACTTTTTAAAGTGGTATGTGTCACACCTGTATTTTTAATGCAATAGTAGTCACTAGTCTATTAAAATTAATATGAAAAGACTGTGTTACCCTTTCTTTTATCTCTTTTCCTTCCCAAATCCTCGGACAAGCATGACAGTTTCAGATGACACTGGATCCACTTCAGCTACGACAAATACTACTTCAAATGATTCATTGGCAATTAATACTTTCGATGGTTCAAAAGAAACACTGAATGCAGATGATTTTATAACAGTTGTAACGTATTCTCCAAGTCCATACGATGATTTCAGGCAATCAATGCAAGAGATGATGGAGGCGAGACTGAATGATCTAGGCAAAATCAATTGGGAATTTATGGAAGAGCTTTTGTTTTGTTATTTTAATTTGAACTATAAGAAATCGTACAAATATAAAGTATCTATCAATTATTATTCCCAATTTTGTTGTTAATAATGATTTCGATAATTGTAATCTTGATGTTTTTGGCGAGGCAAATAAAGTCAGTGCAATTCGAGGTGTTATCGGGTTACACAAAATGCATAGCAGAAGACATAAAGAGTCATGGTTGTGGTAGGTACTTGGTCCTGAACTTAGACTAACAAACTCAAAAGTTAAGGATAATAGGTCATGAACTTACAGTTACAAGTTCAAAAGTTAAGGACATGTAATCCTGAAGTTCTGAAGTTAAGTTTAAAAGTTAAGGACATGTAATCCTGAAGTTCTGAAGTTAAGTTCAAAAGTTAAGGACATGTAGTCCTGAAGTCCTGAACTTAGAGTTCCAAATTCAAAAGTTAAGGACATGTAGTCCTGATGTCCTGAAGTTAAGGACATGAGCAGAAGGGCACTTTCGTCCGGGCAGTTAAAGTTTATTAAAGCAGTGGCTAAAAACTAAAGATATTTATACAGTGGCTTCAAAGTAAATACATGTGTTATTAGTGGCTAACTGTGCCATTAAATGACGAGTCATAAATCCAACCCCCTTAACATGAATTGAGTTTCCTCTTTTTATGTTACTTTGTGGAAAAAATATTATTTTAAAAGAAGTTAAACTAATGTATTTTTCTCAAATTATTAACTTAATTCTTTCTAATTTACAATTTTTTATTTTTTATGTTTATTTGTGTTGCATTTTGTATGTTGATTACGTTATTTGACCTGTTTTGGCATAATAATTTGATGAGTCATTTCAAGTTGAACTCGATCGGTGAAAATCAATAAACTGGTTTTTAAACTTGGATAAGTTGTGAAGGGTTGATTTTGTCGCTCTACCGTGCTTTTTTTATTCAGTGTTTTGTTATTTAGTTGTCTTATTACGTAGGGTATGTTACAAATATTGAGTAACGTATGAAAACGTGGCTCTATGGAAGTCTAAACTTCTAGAAATTATTCCTGAATTCAAACATATGCTGTGCCATGCAAGAAAGGAAAGAAACAAAGCCACCAGCTTTGATTTTTCCCAGTCAAAGTTGTCTTGGCCTTTTGATTTGTCTATATTGACTACCCACAAGAAAGGTTAGGATATCCTTCCCTCTGCTTTTCGGCCACAATTCAAGCGATTCCATCGCATATATACTCAGGCAACTGTGAACAATCTTTACTTGTTTCATCCATGGGGGAATGGGTAATTGCAGCCATTATCAATTTGTTAGGAAGCATTATCATTAACTTTGGAACCAACCTCCTTAAATTAGGCCACGATGAGAGAAAGAAACACTCAAAAGTTCCAATCAAGAAACCCATTATATACTTCCAAACATGGAGAGCTGGTATTCTATTCTTTGCAATAGGAAATTGTCTCAATTTCATTTCATTTGGGTATGCTGCTCAATCACTTCTAGCAGCTTTAGGATCTATACAATTTGTCTCAAACATCGTTTTCGCCTACTTTCTTTCCAACAAAACAGTGACAATCAAATTAGTGTTAGCCACTGCCTTTATTGTTGTTGGTAACATATTCCTTGTAGCCTTTGGCAATCACCAGTCCCCTGTTTACATGCCAGAGCAATTGGCTGAAAATTACACAAACACTACATTTCTCCTTTACTGTTTCACTTTGGTGGTATTAGTTGTTGTTTTACATCATTCAGTTTACAAGAGAGGAGAAGGGCAAATGCTGGTTCCATTTTCATATGCACTTGTTTCTGGTGCTATTGGATCATGTTCAGTATTGTTTGCTAAGTCTCTTTCAAACATGTTAAGATTGTCAATGTCATCAACCGGTGGTTATGCAATATTGAACAGCAGGTTCACGTATTCGATGCTGCTGATGTTTCTAAGTACTGGTGGATTTTGGATGGCGAGGTTAAACCAAGGACTTTCGCGCTTTGATGCTATACTTATTGTCCCTATGTTTCAAATAGCTTGGACTTTTTTCTCCATTTGTACTGGTTTTGTGTACTTTGAGGAATACAAGGTGTTTGATACTTTGAGAACAACAATGTTCATTCTTGGAATGATTTCTGTGTTTGTTGGCTGCTATTTGCTAGCACCTGAAGATGATGAATCATATTCAAAAGGAGGTGAAGTACTCAAGGATGAGAAGAGGCTGTTCATGCCATCTCAAGACACCCAAATTAAGGATATAGAGATCATTTGGACAAGTTATGGTGATGAAAACTGCTAACATGATTGGAGCAAATTCTCATTTGAAGACGATGGTGTCGTATAGGCGCAACCAGGATTTCAACGTTATGGGTTCTGAATTTTAGAACGACAATTTTAAGTGCTAATAATTGGATTCTACATATGTAATGAATTTCTCAATACAAATACATTTTTTGAGCAAAAGCTACAAAGTTCGGTCCAACATGTAGACGGGCTTCTAGCTCTGCCCTTGGACGGTGTGACAATCTTGGAGACAACTGCAATGCTGCACCAGGGTATCAACTTGGACTATGAGGGGGGTGACATTGGTTCGTGGTGACGGACATGACAATGGCACGGGCAGAAAGGCTTTGTTGAATCCCTTTCGTTGTCAAAATTATATCTTGTATATAAGATAAATACAATTTTTTTTGTACATACTGAAATTTTGGAATTCCTTTCACATAAGGAAAGCTTCTATTTTATAATCAAAAAGTAGCTTAAAAATGGTTTTAGGCTGCAAATGCAACTCTTAGGTGTTGCATCTTTGCACATTCTGAATTACCTTACTACAATTCTTGATTCCGTAGACATAGTGATTACTTCTTTCTTCTTTATGGAAATTATTCAAGGGTGCTGGGCCTTTATTTCTCATTCAACTAAAGGTAAAATGACACTAAATAGTTGCTTTCAAAATAATAGCCGGAAAAATATATATTTTTTGCATATATATATACATTCTATATGTTATATACAAAAATTATATAAATTTTATACACTTCTTAAGCTACCAAATATAAATAGTTTATAACGAAGGCCAAAAGTAAAAAAATATGCGCTTAGCCCACTCGTAGTCTGTCATAAGGCAGCAAGGTGCTGGAAGGGATGGGAACAGGATATGTTGTAAAGGTAGAGCGGGAAGGGGGAAATAATTAAAGGAAAGTGTCATGACCCGCCACATCATCATGCCACATAGGTGCCACTTGGCATATATTTTTGCCATATGGAATGGTTACATAAGTTAGGGAAAAGATCTTGGTGGAATATTCTAGAACTATGGAGAATTTCCTTAGAAAAGTTCTAGATATTTATGCATTTGTAGGAAGGTTCTAGAGAAATATAGAAGTTTCCTTAGGAAGACCCTAGAACCCTATAGAATTGTTAGGAAAGTCCTTAGAAGAATCTAGTTGTCTAGAATATTCTAGAGAAGGACTTAGTTGTAAATATGGAAGGACTTGTAGAACAATTATTATTTACATACTAGCCCCTAGGTGATTAGTATAAATAGGGGCATTCATTTGTAATTCATCAACCAAGCAAAACAATCAAGTTTTCTCTAATAAAAAAGCTTCCTTTGACAATTCTCATGTGTTCTAACATTTCTTAGCGATTATGAGTGTAGTAGGGCTGACTTGGCATAACAAGAACGTGAGCAAGTTATGCAAGATCGTGAGTGAGTTGCCAAGTGTCGCATGTGCGCTTAGTTTAAGACTAAGGATGTGACAACGTGGTATCAGAGCAAAGGTTGAAACTAAGGGAATGACGAACATCGGAGAAGTTAATGCTGCCAACACCAAGCCAACGTCATCTAGGATGATGCTGGCAAGAGCGGCCGTAACAAAAAGAGGAATACCACCAACAAGAGCCAGGAGGTACCACCCGAGGTTGTGCCAAACGAGAGGCTTACATCCCAAGAACCATCTGCCACTGAGGCGAGCGAGGATGAAGCAGAGGTCCTGCCGGAGGATGTCTCGCTCGGTAAAGAGTGGGTGATGAAGGTGAATGTGGGGATGGACGCCGTCGAGATCTTTGGCCAACGCTTGGGGAAGGTAGAAGTCACCCTTAGAGTTCTTGAGGGACACACTCTTAAAGAAATTGAGAGCATCCGAAATGACTTGCAGGGGCGTACGCATGTCGAGATGGAGCTAAGGAAAACCATCACTACCTTGGAGTGCAGACTTATGGAGGCATTGAGCATTATCAATGCCATGAAGGCAAAGATAGAGTCGCTCGAGGAGCATGTTGACGCTAGCGTGACCGAGGCAAACAGTAATGTTGTTGTGACGATGGAGACCAAGATCGAGGCTCCCAAACTGCCAATGTTCAAAGGTGTTTGTGATGTACAAGAAGTAGAGAACTTCCTTTGGCACTTGGAGAACTACTTCAGGCATGGCAATGTGAGAGATGACGAGGCCAAGATCAACACTGCTGTGTTGTACCTCTCAGAGATTGATGCGCTGTGGTGGCGTCAAAAGTGTGCTGACATGGAAAAGGGGCAATGCAACATTGAGACGTGGGACCAGTTCAAGAAGGAGTTGAAGAAGCAATTCTACCTGGTGAATGTGGTGTATGAGGCTAGGCGGAATCTAAGGGAGCTCCGACAGACGGCCACAATTCGGGAGTTTGTGCACGAGTTCACTACCTTAATGCTGCAAATCCCGTCATTATCCGAGGAAGATTCACTCTTTCATTTCATGGATGTGTTGCAAAATTGGGCAAAGCAGGAGTTAAGAAGACACCAAGTATCCAATTTGGACGAGGCCATAGCGGTAGCCAAGTCACTTGTGGAGTTCAAGATGGAGTCTACCAAGTCCAAAGAAGACAACTTCGAGAGGGGTGAGGGAGATCATGACGAGGACAATGGGAAAGGCATAGCCGATGTATACAAGGATAATGGCAAGGGGCCATCATATAATGGACAGGGGTCCAAGAGAAACGACAAGGGGCCGGAAAACAATAGTGACTACGTGCCTAAAGGAGGGTGCTACTTTTGTAAAGGATCACATCGGGCAAGTGAATGCCCAGAGTTGGGTAAGCTTGCAACAATGATTGAGAATTTTGCTCAGGGACAAAAGGGTGACACACGAAAGACCGCTTGCATTGGAGGGATGCGCTTGGAATCTAAGCCGAAAGTAGGGGATTCCGAAGCCTATCTTGGCGCCATGCAAATAGAACATGGTGGTAGCAAAAAAAGTTGGGCGGACATAGTTGAAAGGGATGGTAAGTTACAAAATGATGGCACACTATCAGACTTAGATGATGCACCGAGCAGAGGGGTCAAGTTCTCTAGCAAGGATGGGACCACGGAGGGCAGCCAAATAGGGAGTGAAAGCATAGACCCGATTCTTGAGAAACTTCTGGACTTGGTTGAGTCATGGGGAGATTCAGGCCAAGAGAAAGGGGAGGGGGGGCATCAGATGGGCGGAGGTTCGAGGCCATTATTGCTAGTCGTCCAAAGTACAAACGGCATAAGAAGAGAGGTGACCAGTACCTTGTGAAATGGGAAGGCGAACCGCTTCATAGAGCATCATGGTAATGGACAAAGATCTCCGGCGATGCCAAGGCGAGGTGCGCGCATACGTGTCGATGCTTTGTGCCGAGGGCGGCACAAAATTGGGTGGGGGAGGGGGAGTGTCATGACCCGCCACATCATCATGTCACTTAGGTGCCATTTGGCATATAGTTTTGCCATATGGAATGGTTACATAAGTTAGGGAAAAGATTTTGGTGGAACATTCTAGAACTATGGAGAATTTCCTTAGAAAAGTTCTAGATATTTATGCATTTGTAGGAAGGTTCTAGGGAAATATAGAGGTTTCCTTAGGAAAACCCTAGAACCCAATAGAATTGTTAGGAAAGTCGTTAGAAGAATCTAGCTGTGAAGAATATTCTAGAGAAGGGACTTAGTTATAAATATGGAAGGACTTGTAGAACAATTATTATTTACATACTAGTCCCTAGGTGATTAGTATAAATAGGGGCATTCATTTGTAATTCATCAACCAAGCAAAACAATCAAGTTCTCTCTGATACAAAAACTTCATTTGGCAATTCTCATGTGTTCTAACATTTCTTAGCGATCATGAGTGTAGTAGAGCTGACTTGACATAACAAGAACGTGAGCAAGTTATGCGAAATTATGAGTGAGTTGCCAAGTACCACACGTGCGCTTAGTTTAAGACTAAGGACGTGACAAAAGTCTGAGGTAACGAATGAGAAACCTCAAAGAAGAAATTAAAAAGAGCACACATATAAAAAAGGAAAAAGAAATTATTACGTATATCTCTAAGAGTTTTGAAAGATGAATACCTCAAAAAATGTTTATTTTCTTTTGCATTCAATTTTAGATAAAATTTACTAAACTGGGTGACAAAATGTTTATTCTCATTTTTTAAGATTTCATAAACTTTTAGAGTTCTAAATAGAAATTTTCATTCTAATCCGCTTGTCTTTAAATTATTTCATTTTGGCCAAATGGCCTCCGAGCCCCTTAAACTAGCACCCAATTTTAAAGCCGACATATGAACTTTGTATTTTTTTATTTGAACACTTATATTTGACAGAATAATTATTAATTAACACCTTTGACCATGGACTATGTTTATATGGTGGTAGCTTATCTTACGTGGACATAGTGCGTGCAAGTCACATTTAAATGACGCGTGTGTCTATTACTATTCATTAAAAAGATTGTAAAATCAAAAAAATAAATAGAAACTATAAGGAAAACCAAGAAAGGAGAAGAAAAAAAACTTTCAACCTACTTCTTTCCCATCGTTGTTTTTCCCATTCCCGTCCGTCCAGTTTTTCGTTTACATCTTCTTCCGAATTAGTTCTATTCCCATTTTACTATTCCTTTACCCTTTATCCTCCCCATTGTTCTACTATGTTAATGAAGTCAATAATTTTTTTTTCTTTACCATTTGTTTTCTTGTGTATGCTCCTTCTAATTTCAACAGAGAGAATAAAATTGTCAACAATCCTTAATTGATACTGTAACTGATTTTGGGCGTAACTTTCGTCGGCAAAACAAAATAATTGCGCAAAAGGGACATCGGGTTTCATTGTATTCATAGGGTCTGATCGTACCCATTAATATTGTTTCTGATTTTACAAAAGGCTAGCAAATGATTTGAAGAAGAGAAGAGTAATTTTTCTTGAAGTTGTAGTGATTTTTCTTTTATTTTGACATTGGATTCAGTGATTATTTTTTCTTTCTTCTTGATGTTTATCCATTTTGATTTTTTCGACATTAGGAAGTCTCACTTTTAATGGATCAGATCATAACTTTCACCATTAAAATGGTAGCTGGGCGGGGAAATTATTCCAGCACAGATATGGTGAAGAAGAAAATAAGAGAAATAGAAGAAAAAGTAGAAATTAATAAACTTATTCTAGCACAGTTATGGGGTTTGTTTTCGCGCCCTTAATGTGTAACAATCCCATTGGTCATTTGCTGACTGGATGGACACGTATGTGAATGTGTAATACACGCGTGTAGGGTCAGGGGTCAAATGTGTTTATTAGTTAAGGGTTTCTTGAGTTTGAGTGTTCAAATGGGAAAGTCCAAAGTTTGTGTATCGGCTTTCAAAAGCCCTACAAATTTAAGTGGCCAGGAAGCTATTACGTCTTTCATTTTCAAGTTATTTAGTTGTTCCTCCATATTATGGAAAACTACAAAATTCAATATGTTTATAGGATTCTCCTAGTGTAAGGAATTAAGTGTTTGATTCTAACCTATAGAGAGGCGTATTCATAATTGAATCATAATATTTGAGTATTCAATAATAATAACAATAATAACAACAATACTAACAACACTTTAAAAAAGAACAATTTTTTTTTCTAACAAAATATTCTAAGACCTTCGTGTTATCATATTTATAGTTAAGAAAATGTCAAATAAGCTTCGAAAACTATACTTGTTCGAGTGTTTGGTAAAGATTAAGAAGTACTTTATATTTTAGAGATTTTAACATCAAAATACTTTCAGTGAAATTTAAAATATGAAGTGTGTTATATAAAATTTAGGTTTCATATGTAGGTACCCTTCGTAAAAAGTTTGACCACTATCAAATTATAAGGGCAAAGTTGAAGGTTAAGGTAGTAAATAGTGGTTTAGAATTTATATATTGTAACAAGCAATTACAGATTAGGAATGGTACTCATAAACAAATTTGAATGCAAGTTGTTAAAAAGAAGTACTAGTAAAAAGACTATTTTCAGTAATTCCTTACCCCTAAAGCAGTTTAAAATGTGGTATTTTTTAGTGTTTTGTTTGATTCTGGTGTTTGGAACTAGATGTTCAAAGTCAGGTGGATCAAAAATTCAAAATTCTATGGGTTCAACTTATAAGGTAATTGTCACATCTCCTTTTTCCTATACTCGTAGAAGGGTATAAGAGAGTTTTTCCAATTTAAGTGACAATCGAAACCGGAATATTTATTTTAAAATTCAGAGTCGCCACTTGGGATAATTTTGTGGTGCCCCAAGTCACCGGTTCAAATCCCGACTCGAGGAAAAGATTGACTCTGTATTACATTCCGTGAACACAGAAATCCGGGTAAGGAATTCTGTTAACTCGGAAGAAGGTATTAGGCATTCCCGGATTTCGTGGTTCTAGCACGGTTGCTCAACTGTCATAATTGGCCTACTATCTGATTTTAGTACATGTTTTAACCTATGGTGCAATTTTAAATTATTAACCGCTTTTAATCATTTTTAAGGAAGATTGCAACGTCATTTAAAATACATCTTGAACCACGTCACATAAATGCACCCGCGGTCCCCGACATATTTTTTCTAACATTGTTGAGATTTGGATTTGGGTCGCATAAATGCGCACCCTAGTTTAGGAAGGTAAATTATTAAAATAGCACGCCTAAAGCAACTCCGCACTTTCAAGTTTGCGAGGGCCATGGAAATTCAACTAAATGGCACGCCTCGAGTTCTAAGGATTAAAAAATATTAATTAAATGAGGGTCATAGCTATTTGTGTTGTTAATATGGCACACTTCAAATAATTTGGAGAGCACTACTTAGTAAGGGACACATTAAATCCAACCCGAATTGAGGTTCAACTTACTTCGGCTAGTCGTTAATCCAATTACAAGGAAGCCAACTATTAATTCTTATGAGGCCGTTTGGGCCAGAGGGACAGACGCAACAAGCATCCTATTTTTTTAAAAGATTGGGTCCAAAGAGCAGCCCCAAATTCGAGAAACGTGCTGGAAGCCTCATGGGCTTATCCGGGTGGACATGAAGCCCAAGCAAAGAAACACTGAACATTTAAGCACAATTCATTAAAATACCAACTAAATTGGTTTAAAGCCCTTTTTCTAGATTTCAATGATTTATAAAGTGAACTAAATTCCCCAATAAAACTTCCGTTCCCGAATCCAAATCCATTAATTAAAATTGCAACAAGGACACATCAATGATAACTTTTCAATTAAAAAAAATTCAACTATACCCAAACTGTTTACTTGAGTTCATGTCCCTAATACCACCAATCGAAACAAACAATCATGAAATAAATTACAAAACTCATGTATTTCATGCCTTTGTATAGAGAAACTTTACTGAAAGCAATTGAGAGCAAATGAACTAAAAAAAATGGCTGAAACTTGTCAGCACTCCAAACAGATCCCATGTGAGCATGAATTGACTCATCTAACAATTAGCAAGCGCGTGTGAGAGTCAAAGCCATACTAAGGCCATAAATGATCACCTCTCACACAAAATAACTTCGTCTACTATCCAACAGTGACACATTAAGGCTACAAATGCTACAATATGAAATTCAACTAGTAAACCATTTATCAAACCATACTAACACAAGATCTACTCTATCAAACTATAACTCAAGAACCATATATATGCTAGGCATTGTTCTGTAAACATGTTGGATCCAAGTTTCATACACTCTACAGTAATAACCTTGCAACCCCCTTTCATTTTTCATCAAACATATCTTATGAATAAACTTTATGACTAACAGATTGAGACTTCAAATGGATTTCCAGAAGCAACACAAACACTTCTATAGATCTGGACAGAAAATGTCATTGCAAAACTGGCCTCATACTACAACACGTCTAATAATCCACACATACAATAGATTTCAATCATTATTACAAGCCAACATTCTGAATTTAAACTCCTATTCCAACTTACCAACAAAACCTCAAGCTACTAACATGAATAAACAAGCAAACACATGCAGAAAAACTAAATGACTACAGAACTGAGGGAATTTAATAACATAAGATGGCAAAATCTAGCAGTAATTACAGCAAGAACTAGTGTTTTCCATTTACATTCCAACTCAGGTTCACAGATCTTTACACAAACTTAATCAGACTTCAGTTCCATCATAGTTTCAAAAGAATACCTGGAAATGAGAAAAGAAATAGAGCAAGTGAAGAATCAGTGGATAGCAACAGCAGTAGAAAAAGGCCTAGATTAAGGAAATAACCAGCAAAACAACTTAAAACCAGTCGGAAGAACAGTAGAAAATCACTTAATCAACACCCGACTTAAAACCAATCTCAAACCATCTTTCAACCCAGAAATACAACCAAGGAAAGTTCAATAGTTCTAGCTAATCTGAAGGACATAAACAAGCAGAATTGTGGTGATTTTCAGCCTAGAAATGCAGAGAAATCAGTGTGCTTTCCAATATTTTTTAGCCGTCTTAGTTTTTGCAGGATTTTATCTCTAAATTTCTCCCTTGAGCTGGAAGGAAAAGATGCCTTTATAGGCAAGGTGTTAGGGCAGCCTAAAGAAATCAGATTTTGCAATTAGACCCTTTTGGAATTTGGTTTTTGCTTAGAAATCCTTAGGTTAAAGAACAGATTTTCAGCCCAGTCCCTAACCCAACTTCCTAGAAGCTTCCTCAGTCTGTTACATAAGATTCCCCTAGCCTAAATTCCTAGACTACCCTTTATGACCCCTGGGCAGACAGAGTATGGGTCAAATTGACCTAATTCAAAGTGTTAATGGGTCTGTTAAAAACCAATTCGACTCCCTTTTGGGCTCTTTGATTTCCCAATTCAAATCAAGATTGAAAGCTCAAAAACTTCTTGAATATTCAATTACAGAGTCTCAAAACTCAAAAAATTCGGGCCCAAACAGAAGCAAAATCTAATACGTCTAAACTTAGCACCAGAACACAAACAATAACAACCTAAAACTAACATGCAGATATAGACGGTGTGAAGAAATGGGAAATAAAAATCAGAAAACTAAAAGAAAGAGTAGAATAAGATGAGAAGAGAACAAATAAATAGAAATTAAATAACAAAAGGTAAAGAACAGAAAAATACCTAAAAACAAACTCGGACCAGTAAGAAACGGAGATCGAATCTTCAAAACCTTCCAATTTTCGGTCTAATTCGATCTTAATCGTGTGTTCTTACCAAGAACATACGAATAAAGTCGGAATAGGCCTAAATCTTCAAGAAAACTCGAATCAGGGACTTTGGGGGTTTTAAGGTTCAGATCTTTGATCCAATATTCGAGAGGTTCAAGTCTGATTCGAAGGAAGATAATTGTGGATTTGGTATGAGGGGGTCAGGGGGATTGTAGGGTGTTAGTTTGGATCGGTTTGGGACCGGCGCCGCCGGCTGGGAGCGGTGGAAAAGGGGGCGGCTTCTCTGAGGATGGTAAGTTTGAGAGATGAGACGAGGGGGGGGGGGGTTAAGGGTTCGGACATTTAAATACTAATATTGAGTCAGTTTCGAACCGTTTGATCTACTGAGATCAACGGTCCAGATCAAAGTGAATGAAACGGTGTCGTTTTAATAAAAGAAAGGGGGGTTAGACTGGGTAAAGGGCGGGTTTGGGCTCAGTTAAATAGGTATGGGGGATATTTATTTGGGCTGGGGGGAACTTAAATAGATCTAGCCCAATTCAGACTCCTTTCTCTCTCAATTCAATTTTCTTTTCTTTTTTTTTATTTTTAAATTATTTTTCAATTTCTTAAAAATAAAAATAAAACCTAAACTAATTCCTAAATCAAATTAATCCTACCACATTGAATTAACTAAATTTAACTAATAATTACCACAATTAATTAAAACCAAATTAAAGGAAAAACTACCAAAATTTAAAACTAAAATTAAAAAGTGTAAAAGTAAGTTATTTTTTGTGATTTTTCCATTTTTATAAAACAACTAACTTGATAATTAATGTAAAAAATGTAAAATTAAATCCTAAATGCAAATGCAACATATTTTTTGTATTTTTCATGAATTAAATAACGTGCACAGATAAATGCAAACAATCGACAAAAATGCCACAAAAATTTACAAAATTGCAAATAATATGAGAAATTTATTTTCTTGAATCTATGGGAGTAATTCATATAGGGCAAAAATTACGTGCTCACAGCTGCCCCTCTTTGCTCGGAAACACGAAAAGTTGTCGTGCAAAGAAAAAGTGAGCGGATACGAGCGATTTGCCCGTTTGAATACTCTGTGGGAAGCATTTTTGAAAGATTTGACCGTGCCCTGCTTTCGAGGTTGCCTACATATCCTTGGCTATAAAGGAATCAGATCAGTGTAGTTCGGAAAGTTTCGGTAGCTGGGACTACCATGAAGCTGTGATTTCACTATTGCTGTTATTGCTGCTACTACTTACTGAATTCCTTATTACACCATGACAAAATAAAAGAATCTAGACTAAACTATGATCTATGTATTACAAGAATCCTATCTATATCCTCAAACTTGATCTTGTGGTTCCTGTTGCCCTGTTGACTTGTATTCTCCAGGTGAAATTCCTTTGTTGTCGATTTGAATTATAATCTGAGATGCTTTCCTTTTTCTTCAGGTGGGCGCCTGATTGCTGAACTTGAACTGTCTTCATTCAAACATTGCTGCTTTCCCTTTGTTATTCAGGTGGGCTCCTGATTACCAACACTTGCTCTGCTTTTCCTCGAAACTTGAACTGTTGCTTTGTTCTTCAGGTCGTGATTACCGACCCTTGAATTGCTTTGTTCTCCAGGTGGGCTCCTGATTACCGACACTTAAATTGCTTTGTTCTCCAGGTGGGCTCCTGATTACCGACACTTGAATTGTTTTGTTCTCCATGTGGGCTCCTGATTACCGACACTTGAATTGCTTTGTTCTCCAGGTGGGATCCTGATTACCGACGCTTGAATTGCTTTGTTCTCCAGGTGGGCTCCTGATTACCGATGCTTGAATTGCTTTGTTCTCCAGGTGGGCTCCTGATTATCGATGCTTGAATTGTTTTGTTCTCCAGGTGGGCTCCTGATTACCGATGCTTAAATTGCTTTGTTCTCCAGGTGGGCTCCTGATTACCGACTCTTGAATTGCTTTGTTCTCCAGGTGGGCTCCTGATTACTGCCGCTTGATTTGCTTTGTTCTCCAGGTGGGCTCCTGATTACCGATGCTTGATTTGCTCTGTTCTCCAGGTGGGCTCCTGATTACCGACGCTTGATTCGCTTTGTTCTCTAGGTGGGCTCCTGACTTCAACAAAATAGACAAAACAAAGAGAATTTTCTGCCTCAATTCGGTAGCTGGGCACATCTGTGAGTGTTAACTGAATCATGTTACCAAATATCACTAAGAATTTGAAAGCTAGATCCCAATGACATTTCTAAAGCTAAATTATATCTTCTAAAGGTGTTATCTAAGAAAATCTTAAAACTATATCCCATTACCCAGGAGGGTCCTGAAAATCAAAAATCAAGTCTTATCTTAAGAGTGACAACTTTTACGGCTGAATTATACCACATTATAGCAGAACTTACGCTAAATCTTGTTAGATAGGTCCCATTATTCAGGAGGGTCCTGACAACTCCTAATTGAATCCTATCTCAAGAATGAAAACTTTGAAACCAACTTATATTCTTTTGGGGTACATTTATGCTAGATTTTGCTACTCGTGATTGTTTTGAATTTTAAACTAGGTCCCATTTTCCGGGAGGGTCCTGAGAATTTACGGTCAAACCTGTCTGGTGCTTGCTTTTTCTTACGGAGGGTTTCTCCGAAACAAACGAAATTTCCTACCCCTGTTTCAAATCAAAGAAAAATTTTGTTAGTTTAAAATGTGGTGGTTAGTTTGTGGCATTCTTGCTGAAGGCGGCCTCTATGTTGCCGTGCTTTGCTTTGACTAGCTTCCCCGAACTGGCCAAGAATTGTTTGACTTTCTGACTGATCCTCAACCTCAAGACCATGGATGACCCGAGTGCTCCATACCCAAACCGTTGTTTTACACTTCCGACCCCTCTATCTGAACCTCTACTTCTCCCATGGAATCACTAAACCATTCCAACGTTAGAACTTTCACCGACACTTTGTGTCCCACCTTACATCATACTATCTCTGGCATGCTTTGGCCACACTACGCTTTGTGCAATTTTGGAAGTTGTTAGTGAGCTTTGAAATCCTTTCTTATTTGCTTAAACACAACTGACACTGAAACATCTTAGAGAAATAAACCCAAAAGAAATGAAAATGCAATGACTTTGAGAGTTAAGAATAAGGAAGAAAAATCCAAAACTAGATGATTGTTTGAAGGGGAAAAAGAATAGAGACTTATCTGAGTGGAGCAGCTGGTACCAATGATCATGACATGCATTTCGGATTAATCAGCCCAGCCTATCCAACCAATCAACTTTCAATTGTCATACTTTATGCCCTGAGATCTTCAAAACCCTGATTTTTTCACCAAAACCTTGACCTTGTTTGGCCTGCGGTGCCCTGAAGGGTTTTCACCAACAAGCCTCTCTCATTTGTTCATCTCTCAACTCACTGTCGCCTTACGGTGCCCGTGATGGTTTTCACCAATAAGACTCTCTCATTTTAATTTCTATCATCTTTCGTCGCCTTACGGTGCCCGCAGGGGTTTTCACCAATAAGACTCTCTCATTTTTTCACTTTTCCTGCTTAGACTGGAGTGTTGCCCTTGATATGAATCACCTCTATTTGCTTGACTTGGCATCTCTCAAAGACTGATCGAAAGGTCTTTCTTTGGACCGTAATGTGGGCTTTTGGATAGAGTTAGAAAGAAAGGGTATCAAAAAGGCTCAAAACAGTTCAAATGGGTTCAAAATTACAACTTTCGGAATCAGATTTCTTACAACAATCACGACTTTCTGCCTCAGTTTCTTTGCCTGGGGACTTTTGGATTTTTATTTTGATGCGACCGAACCGTGAGGCTACCTACTTATCCTTAAGAGGAATCAGGTCGAACGTAGTTCATGACATAAGAATTGCTTTATTTTGTTGTGATTTTCTCTTTTCTTTTCTTTTCTTTTTCATTCTCTTCTTTTCTTCTTCTTCTTTTTTTTTCTTTTCATTCTTTTCTTTCTCTTTTTCTCTCTTTTCCATTACTTATCTTTTGCGCTCGCGTTTCTGAACTTTGCTACTGATTCCAAAAGAGGGGTATGAAAGGAAATAAATAAGGCCCAAAGGGGTAACAAAGGATAAAGTGTTTAGATAGCAGAATAAAATGCCTTCGTCATCCCAATCTTCAAAATATGCCAAGTACAAACAAACACAATTCAAACCAAAGAAATCATACATAATATCTTTTGACTACATCAGAATTGATAGCCATATCTACACATTAGCCTTCTATATCCGTTAAATACAAAGCACCATTGGACAACACTCTCGTTACGATGAATGACCCCTGCCAATTTGGGGCGAACTTGCCTTTTGCTTCAGCCTGATGTGGAAGAATACGTTTCAATACTTGCTGACCCACTTCAAATTTCCAGGGGCGCACTTTCTTGTTGTATGCTCTTGCCATTCTCTTTTGATACAACTGACCATGATACATTGCTGCCAATCTCTTCTCGTCAATTAAACTTAGTTGCTCTAAACGGACCTTGACCCACTCATCATCATCAATCTCGGATTCTGCGATAATCCGGAGGGATGTGATTTCAACTTCCGCGGGTATCACTACTTCGGTGCCATATACCAACAAATAAGGAGTTGCCCCTACTGAAGTGCGAACAGTAGTGTGATAACCCAACAACGCGAAGGGCAACTTTTTGTTCCATTGCCTGGAACCTTCCACTATTTTCTGAAGTATCTTCTTTATGTTCTTGTTGGCTGCCTCGACTGCTCCATTCACCTTGGGGCGATATGGAGTGGAGTTGCGATGCGTAATCTTAAACTGTTGACATACCTCTTTCATCAAATGACTGTTGAGATTAGCACCATTATCTGTGATGATCACCTTTGGGATCCCGAACCAACAAATGATATTTGAGTGAACAAAATCGACCACTACTTTCTTGGTCACAGACTTGAAAGTTTTAGCTTCAACCCACTTGGTGAAATAATCAATGGCCACCAGAATGAACCTATACCCATTGGATGCTGCTGGCTCGATTGGTTTAATGACATACATGCCCCAAGCAATGAAGGGCCATGGTGCGGACATTGTGTGTAATTCAGATGGCAGAGAATGAATCAAATCTCCGTGTACTTGGCATTGATGTCATTTGCGCACAAAACTGATACAATCTCGCTCCATGGTGAGCCAATAATAACCTGCTCGGAGAATCGTTTTTGCCAGAACATACCCACTAATATGCGGCTCACAAACCCCGGAATGTACTTCGGTCATGATAGTTGATGCTTGTCTAGCATCCATGCATCTTAACAAACCAAGATCTGGAGTCATTTTGTACAAAACTCCTCCACTAAAGAAAAATCCACTTGCCAACCGTCGAATTGTTCTCTTTTGATCACCTGTGGCTTGTACTAGATACACCCCCATCATGATATACTCCCTGATATCGTGGAACCACGGCTCACCATCAAGTTCTTCTTCCACCATGTTATAGTAAGCATGCTGATCGCGGACCTGAATATGCAAAGGTTCAACATAAGCCTTATCTGGATGATGTAACATTGACGCTAGAGTAGCCAAAGCGTCAGCAACCTCATTATGGATCCTTGGAATATGCCTGAACTCTACTGATCGGAACCGTTGACAAAGATCATGCAAACATTGTCGGTATGGTATGAGTTTTAAATCCCGCATTTCCCATTCTCCTTGAATCTGGTGCACCAGAAGGTCTGAGTCTCCCAAGACCAAGACTTCCTGGAGGCCCATGTCTACAGCTAACCTCAAACCCAAAATGCATGCCTCGTACTCAGCCATGTTGTTGGTCCAACAGAAAAGAAGCGGAGCCGTAACAGGGTAATGGTGTCCTGTTTTAGAAATAAGCACGACCCCTATTCCGACTCCTTTCATGTTTGCAGCCCCATCAAAGAAAAGTTTCCAACCTGGTTTTTCAATCTACTCCAGATCGTCAATATGCATCACCTCTTCATCGAGAAAATAAGTTCTCAATGGTTCATATTCTTCATCAACCGGGTTCTCGGCCAAATGATCGGTCAATGCTTGGGCTTTCATCGCGGTCCGAGTCACATAGATAATGTCAAACTCCGTGAGCAAAATCTGCCACTTCGCAAGTCTCCCTGTGGGCATACGCTTCTGAAAGATATACTTTAACGGATCCAAGCGAGAAATGAGGTAAGTAGTGTAAGATGACAAATAATGCTTCAACTTTTGTGCTACCTAAGTTAGGGCGCAACATGTACTTTCAAGGTGAGTGTACTTAACCTCATAAGATGTGAACTTCTTGTTGAGATAATAGATGACTTGCTCCTTCCTGCCGGTGATGTCATGCTGACCCAACACACAACCAAATGAATTATCCAAGACCGTCGAATATAGAATCAAAAGTCTTCCTAGTTCTGGTGGGACAAACACATGTGGATTTGACAAGTACCCCTTTATCTTATCAAATGTTTTTTGACACTCATCAGTCTACCTGACCGCAACATCCTTCTTCAGCAACTTGAAAATAGGCTCACAAGTTGTCGTGAGCTGAGCAATAAACCTGCTGATGTAGTTCAGCCTCCCTAACAGACTCATCACCTCAGTCTTGTTCCTTGGAGGTGGCAAGTCTTGGATAGCTTTGATCTTTGACGGGTCCAATTCAATACCTCGACGGCTGACTATAAAACCCAGCAGTTTTCCAGGTGGAACACCAAATGCGCACTTGGCGGGGTTAAGCTTAAGATTGTACCTGCGAAGCCTCTAGAAAAATCTCCTCAAATCTCTGACATGGTCAGGCTGCTTCCTGGACTTTATGATCACATCATCCACGTAGACCTCGATCTCCTTGTGTATCATGTCGTGGAATATGATTGTCATTGCCCTCATGTAAGTTGCCCCAGAATTTTTCAAACCAAAAGGCATGACCCGGTAATAAAATGTTCCCCATGGCGTGATGAATGTCATCTTTTCCACATCTTCCTCATCCATTAAGATCTGATGATAGCCCGCATAGCAATCTACCAAAGACCCAATCTCATGCTTGGCACAATTATCAATCAAAATGTGGATATTTGGCGGTGGGAAGTTGTCTTTTGGACTAGCCTTGTTGAGATCACGGTAATCAACACACACTCTGGTCTTGCCATCCTTCTTTGGCACATGCACAACATTGGCTAACCAAGTGGGATACTGCGTGACTCGAATGACCATTGCATCAAACTGCTTTGTGACCTCTTCTTTAATCTTCACACTCATTTCGGTTTTGAACTTTCTCAACTTCTGCTTGACTGGAGGGAATGCCGGGTCAGTGGGCAATTTGTGAACCACCAAGTCAGTACTTAGACTTGGCATGTCGTCATATAACCATGCAAAAATATCTTTGTATTCAAACAATGCTTTAATTATCTCTTCCCTGATTTGTGGTTTAAGATGGACACTTATCTTAGTTTCTCTGACATTATTTGGGTCCCCTAAATTGATTGCTCCTGTATCACTCAAGTTAGGCTTGGGTTTTTCTTCAAAATTGCTTAATTCTTTACTAATCTCTTCAAAGGCCTCATCCTCATCATATTCTGATTCATCATCACATTCTATTTCTTGAATTATTATTTCAGAATTAGATTGATTTTTAAGACTAGGCCGAAGATTCCTCATGCATGTCATGCCATTGAAACCAACATAAAAAGAACTGTACAAGGAAGAAAAGAAAAACAAAAATAAAACTATCAAGAATGATGAAAAAGGGAAATTGCATTTCACTGAAATTAAAAGATAACAAGGTTTATACATCCAAATGGACGGAACATAGAATTTGAATTACAACCCTAGAATAATCCAGATAAACTGAAAGAAAATCAAAGCAAACTACCAAAACTCCTTCTGGGTAGGGAGAGGAGTAGCCTTCCAATTGTTAAGCTTTGCACTCGGCCCAACAAATTGCACATCTGCTTTGCTAGAACCTTCTCCAACTTCCACCATGTTCACATCGTCGAACAACCTCTCGAACCTTTCAATTAACTTTTCATCAATGCCAACCACAGAACTGGGAATTGTTGTCACTGGGCGTTTTCTTGCACCGGGCTTGACAAATGACCTGGAGAGATGTGGGATAGGCTTCGGAAGTGCCCACGCCCTCTGTTTCAACTTTCTAACTCTTTTTACGTCTGCGACCGTGGGTTGGAATCCCAGACCAAATGTACCCAAGTTCTTAGGGAGGGATACCGGCTGTATGATACCCTGCAGGGACACACCCAAACCCTTATCAGGTACAAAGCCATTTTTCGGCATTTCGAAGGCCACCATGACTGATGCGGCGGTTACCTTTGGATTTGAAATGCATTTCCCTTCTGGAATTTTCTCGACCGACGCTGTTTTAAAAACTTGATAGACCCAGGGCCCTTTGTCATCTTCAAACTCAATGAACGGGACAACGGCATCACTGTGAGCACACAAATTATCCTCGCTATGCACAATGATTTTCTGTCTATCCCATTTGAACTTGACCATCTGGTGTAGAGTGGACGAGAATGCTTTGGCGGCACGAATCCAAGGTCGACCTAACAGCAGATTGTAGGAAACGGCTACATCCAGCACCCAGAACTCCATGGCGAATTCAACCGGTCCTATTGTCAACTCAAGCACTATATCACCAACTGAATCTTTCCCTCTACCGTCAAATTCCAGAACGTAGATACTGTTCTTGTGAATCCTCTCATCATCCACTTTCAACTTGTTCAAAGTAGATAGAGGGCAAATGTTTGCACTGGAACCATTGTCAACCAATACCCTGGTAACCAAGGAATCTTCACATTTCACGGTAAGATAGAGGGCTCTGTTGTGCTCAGTACTTTCCACAGGTAACTCATCATAAGAGAAAGTGACTCTGTTCACCTCAAATATTTTGTTGGCGATCTTTTCCAGATGGTTCACTGAGATTTTGTCGGGAACGTGAGCCTCATTCAGGATTTTCATCAAGGCCCGACGATGCTCATCTGAGTGGATCAATAATGATAACAGTGAAATTTGAGCAGGCATCTTTCTCAACTGCTCCACGATGGAATAGTCTTCTACTTTCATTTTTCTCAGAAATTCCTCCGCCTCTTCTTCAGTTACCGCTTTTTTCACTAGAACTGAGTTATCTTTGGAGGTTTTAGCTTTTCTTAACTCTTTCGAGGCAAAGCATCTCCCCGAGCGGGTTAATCCATGGGCCTCATTGACTTCTTCTTTCACTTCCTTTCCCTTGTAAGTTACTATCACTCGTTCGTAGTTCCACGGGATAGCCTTGTTGTTGACTATTGGCAACTCGGTTACAATCTTGATGATGACAGGATCCGTACGGGCACCCTCTACAATTACGATAGGCTTGTTTGCCACTCCGGGGACAACCACTTTTGGCTTTTCTTGTTTTGCTGCAACATTACTTGGGGACCCCTTCTTGACTACCGCATATGGTTCACCGTTTGTCCTGCTCAACTTGTTCACTGATCTCTCAATTGTTGGTTTTTCAACTGGCTTGACCTTATTGGACCGAATCATTATGACGGTTTGTGAAGGCTTCTTGGGCTCCCCTCCCTTATGCACTATCTCGATCATGTTTGTCTCCTGATGGGTTGGTAATGGGTTCTGGTTGATGTTGGGTGCCTCTGGAGTTTGGACTTCAATCTGGTTGGTATCAATGAGCTCCTGGATGGCATTTTTCAAGTTCCAGCACTTCTCCGTATCGTGCCCCGGAGTACCAGAACAATATTCACAGCTTACAGAGTAATCAAGATTCTTTGGAGGAGGGTTTGGCAATTTCGACTCAATTGGCCTCAGCCAGTGGAACAAACTAGTATAGGACTCTCCCAATGGGGTGAAGGTTTTCTTCCTCTGCAGCCCCTCATTCTTAAATACCTGATTGGGCCGAAAACCCGAGCCAGTAGGGTTTCGGTAGGCTCATGGGGGTGGGTAGTCATTTTGTGGAGTTAGGTAGGGGTTTTGTGGGGCTGACGCACACCATTGTGCGTGGGCAGGAGATTGAGTGTATGTTTGGGCGTGGTGGACGGAGAAATGAGGGTCTGGTGATGGGAAGTAATGCTGGGGTGGATTATATGGGGTTTGGGTATAGGTTTGGTGGTAGGGTCGAGGCTGAATATAGTGGTGTGACGGGCCTCTGGGTTCAAACTATGATCCTGAATCAATTGTTGCTACATCTTCTTTCTTCTTCTTTCCGATTACTCCCCCAGTACCGTTTTGAATAGCTTGGGTAGTTGCCTTAATGGCCGAGTAACTCAGAATTTTGTTTGACTTAAGCCCTTATTCTACCATGCCACCCATCTTCACTACCTTGTTGAAGGACTTGCCTATGGCCGATACCATATGGCCGTAGTAAGTAGGCTCAAGGGCCTGCAGAAAGTAATCCACCATTTCACTCTCTTTCATCGGAGGGTCAACCTTCGCCGCTTGTTCTCTCCAATCAAAATCGTACTCCCTAAAACTTTCACTAGGCTTTTTCTCAATCTTCGTCAATGTCAAATGATCTGGAACAATCTCGAGGTTGTATTGGAAATGACAAGCGAATGCTTGGGCCAAATTATCCCACATGTACCATCTGTTGTGATCCTGACGAGTGTACCATTCCAATGCTGAACCACTCTGACTAAAATATGCCATCAACAGCTCTTCCTTCCCGCCAGCTCCTCTCATTTTGTTGCAGAATCCCCTCAAATGAGCCACCAGGTCTCCTTGCCCGTCATATAGATCAAATTTGGGCATCTTGAATCCCACTGGCAGTTGAACATCGGAAAATAAACACAGATCTTTGTAGGCCACGCTCACCTGACCTCCCAATCCCTGCATGTTTCTAAATGACTATTCCAAGCTTTTAACCTTCTTGAACATCTCCTCCTGTTCTGGATTTTTAGGTGGCTTCTCAGTTTCAACAGGGAGGTCGAAATGAAGAGTGTAGGAGTAAGGCTCAGGGACCTTGAAAGTAGGCTTCGGGGGATAATATTGGTTATCTTGGGTCTGGAATAAAGGCTCATGGGAGGATCGGTGGAGTGTAGCAGGTGGGGGTGCCATGAAAACAGGAGTGGCTGGTGGAGGCGGGTATGGAATTTGTTTGGGAAGTGGTGTCGTGATAGTGGTGGTAAATAGGAAAGCTTGGAGATGAATCAATAGTGGGAGGTTCCTGGGATTGAGCCAACGGTGGGATGAAAGCAGTGTTGGCGGGGTAGGATGGTGGTGGATGCCCTTTCACCCATGCCTGGTACATCTCTGCCATCTGTTGTTTCAGCTTATACACTTCCTCTTTCAGATTAACATCAGACTCTTCCCCCTCTCTCGACGGATCAATAACACTTGCATCCAATTCTTGGTTAGTCATGATCAACTTGTCTTTGGACCTGGTGTTGTACGGATGAGTTGCCATAATGCCAAACAAACTAACCACCTGCCTGTACCATTTCAACAATAAACTTTTTAGTGATTAGAGCTTAACAGATAGGCAATCGCACATTGGGGATGTAATGCACCTAAGCAGTTAACCATTTCTATTATGCATTTGATCGGTTGCTTGCGTCATCCCGGCTTTTCCTAATTTTTATTTTGCAACTTCTCTCTTTTCCATTCCTGCCTTTCTTTGCTTGATTTCTCGTTGTTCTTTATTCCCTCATTTTACTCTCTTGTTTTGCCATTATTTCCTTCCCACCGTTTCTTGTTTTTTCTTTCTTCTTTTTCTTCTTTTCTCTCTTTTTTCTCTTTTTTTTTCTTTTCTGGTTATGATCGAATCCTATGGAGATTGCCTACGTATCATGACGTCGCATGAATCAGATCTTTACGTAGTTCTGGGGGATAAGCGTAAAAATAGATAATAAAAAAAACATTTTGGGGTTTTCAAATTTTCATAAAAACGTTTTGATTACAATGACTCATCATAAAACTAACAGACTCGAACAGGGAAACTAATAGACTCCAATAGAAAAATGAAAACACAGACTCAAAAACAGACTAAAGACTCTAACAGAAAGACAGACTTGAGTAAAAATCATGAATACATCAATGCCTCAACTGCTCCTGGGGCCTGCGGGACATCAGTCGGTCTCGCCACGGGCCTACGCGCCAAATCCCCTTGGAGATGGTAAAGATCCTCCATTATCTGGCGAACAAAGGTCATTACAGTGGCGAAAGAACATGGATCTAGTCATGTCATCACACTTACTGCATTTCATTGTGATGTAGTCGGCAATCCTTCTGACCCTTTCTCTTATGACGCCCTTTTCTTGCAACAAACGCCCGATCTGTTGGGCCCTAGCTTCCAAAGTTTGTTCAGCTATATGATTCTGTTCTTGAAGTTGTTGCAGATCTCTTTCTAACTGTGTCATTGCTGCATAATAGTGTTCTCTCTCTGCCTTAAAGTCTTTTGCCTGCTTAATCATTTTGTTCTCAAGGACGATGATCTTTTTCTTCAACCTCACAACCTCATTGTCATATTTCTCTTTTAACTGTTTAACCAAGCGTGCTCGTTCCTCCGCATTCTTGGTCAAATTTGTTCAAGCTCTTGCCAGTTCGCCTTTGGCCTTGTTCAGATCAAAACCATATTCACCCACTTTCTGCCTAAGGTTACCTATAAGCTTTTTATCTTTTGCACCTCTAGCGGGGGTTTTGGCTGCTATTTTCATTTGGGCTCGGAGGGCATCATTTTCTTTGGCTAGCTTTTTCTTTTCACGCTCATCCGCGGTGGCTTGCAACCTATTCTCAAATTAAAGATCCTTGACTTGCTTTTCCAGCTTGCTTATGGTAGCCCTATACTCATTTTCTTTAGCCAATCAATCACATTGTGCTTGTGACGCCTCGACAAATTCTTGAAAATGGGGTCTTTTGGCCGGCCTTCCAAAGTCAACTTCCCTTTTATACCAAGCAAGGTACCCTGGTAAAACTTCACCTTTGGATAGATCACACACACAAGTATTTGCCATCAAGTACTAGCATTCACTCCAAATCTGGCGAACTGCTGCTTCATGAAATTGACCATTAGAACCAATCTCGACTACCTGCATACTAAGGTCTTCATCCTTTGGAACTATTTGACATCTCCCCAGCTGTCTCAAAACCCGGTATGGGGCATAAGGCTGGATACTTCTGAGACCTATCAGGAGGAAGTGAGGCATGGTAGCTGGCATGTTATGATTTCATCTATAGAAGCCACCCAAACGTCCATTCTATTTGATTTGCAGTGACGGAACGGAGACGTGATATCCATTTTGTGACCCCTTTCGGCATGCTAAAACTGTCAACCCTCGTATAAAACTCCTCTATGCAGCTTTTCTCTATTGACCCATAGTTTATGTATTGAGGACGATGACATAGATGTTCAATCATCCACATTTGTAGCAACAAGTTGCACCCTTCAAAAAAGTCTCCTCCGGCTTTGCAGGCTGTGAGAGCGTGGAAGATTTCAGATACTATCATGGGTGCAAGGGTGCTTTTATCTTGAGTAAGCAAAGTGCTGACGACCCCAGCTATCCATATATCGATATTCCCATCTTTCTTGGGAAACACTAGAAGACCCAAGAATACCACTATAAAAGTAAAGCACCTGTGTTCTTCCCATTTGAAGCGATTCCCTTTGCTGCAAATTTTACTTTCTGGATTGTTAAACCCCCATATGTGTCCGTATCGTTGGTATATAAACTGCAGAGTGGAAAATCCAACTGCCAAATCTGGGTTGTGGATCCCCCGCTTATCTTTAAAGAATCTAGGAACCTGTGCACATCGACGACTCTTGGAGCAATCAAATACTTGTGTCTCAGAGGAACTTCAGTGCTCTCAATATATCCGGCTATTTCTTCCAAAATTGGTGTGAGTTCAAAATCTGAGAAATGAAACACGTTATGAGCCGGGTCCCAAAACGTAACCAATGCCTTTATGATGTCTCCTCTAGACCTGATCTTCAATAACCCGGTGAGACCCCCCAAGTAGAGATTGACCCTATATTGACCTGATTTACCAAATCTTCCCACCACATATACAACTCCAAAGGGATCTTGTTCATGACTGTTATTGGCAAATTTTGACTCGTGCTCATTCTGCACATTTATTAGGGTGGTTAAGCAAAATCATGATTAATTTGACTACTTTTCAAATTTTCATTTAAAAAATAAAACCCGACTTTGCAAATACGGCCTTTCAGCACTTCGGAGAGAAGATTTTAAGGTTGTACTTGCTAACCGGCCAAAAATTGAAAAAGAGACCAAAGATGCCTATTCTTGCAAAAACAGCCTTCCGACGTCCTTTTGGGGGCATTCGGCTATTTTTGACAAGAATGGCATCACCATACTTATTTACAACAAAGCGATAAAATTTTGGGTTCTTTTTGGGCTATTTTTGCAAAAGGGAAGTTAGACCCGATGGGGGTTGCCTACGTATCCCATATCCGGTGAGAATCAAACTGGCGTAGTTCGAGCAGTTTTGACAAAACAAAAATCAACTATTTTTTTTTTAAAAATGAAAATTTTCTTTTTTTTCAAAATTTCGGCAGAGTTTTAGTATATTTTGGACATCGATTTTTTTTCAAAAATAGGCAATTATCCCTCTCGGCCCTTACATTGACTTTCCCTTTCTCAACTTTTCCCCTATTATTTGATAAGCCGGTCAACATGCAAATCCGAAGCAAATGAATGCACAAGTAGCAAGTAGGATGCATCAGGATGGTCTTTTCATTTCGGGTACACCTATCCTAGACAGACTCAACCCTTGTGTTGAGTCTCCAAAGTCAAATGCACATGATGCAAACAAACGTTCCTACTAGGGATCCGACATGAGGCTGAGTTATTCTAAGTATAAAGCCTAGGTATACTGTTCTAGACTTGTGCACCCGAGCGGAAAATTCGAGCCGAGGAGGGGGCTACGTACCGGGAACCAAAAGGTCATCTGGCTTAGTAACTTGTCCGAGCCTCTTTATTATTTCAATGTATGACACTAACAGAATAGGGATTCACGCCAGCATGCACATCCCCGAAGATGAGAAGAGAAGGGTTTCCTAATAGTTTATATATAGTTCAGATAATATCAAAGCGGTAAAAAGCAGCACTTAGCACATTAGACCCAAACATGTGAATAAAATCAGATAATAAATAAAGCCAAATACAACAATTATTCTAAGCTCGAATTCTGAACCTTGAACCAGAGATTCTGGGTTCGATCCCTAGCAGAGTCGCCAGAGTTGTCACACCTCCTTTTTTCTACACCCGTAGAAGGGTATAAGGGAGTTTTTCCAATTTAAGTGACAATCAAAACGGGATTATTTATTTTAAAATTCAGAGTCGCCACTTGGGTTAATTTTATGGTACCCCAAGTCACCGATTCAAATCCCGACTCGAGGAAAAGATTCACTCTGTATTACAGTCCGCGAACACAGAAATCCGGGTAAGGAATTCTGTTAACCCGGGAGAAGGTGTTAGGCATTCCCGGATTCCGTGGTTCTAGCACGGTCACTCAACTGTCATAATTGGCCTACTATCTGATTTTAGTACATGTTTTAACCTATGGTGCAATTTTAAATTATTAACCGCTTTTAATCATTTTTAAGGAAGATTGCAACGTCATTTAAAATACGTGTTGAACCACGTCACATAAATGCACCCGCGGTCCCCGATATATTTTTTCTAACATTATTGAGATTTGAATTTGGGTGGCATAAATGCGTACCCGAGTTTAGGAAGATAAATCATTAAAATAACGCGCCTAAAGCAACTCCGCACTTTCAAGTTTGTGAGGGCCATGTAAATTCAACTAAATGGCACTCGAGTTCTAAGGATTAAAAAATATTAATTAAATGAGGGCCATAGCTATTTATATTGTTAAATATGGCACACTTCAAATAATTTGGAGAGCACTACTTAGTAAGGGACACATTAAATCCAACCCGAATTGAGGTTCAACTTACTTCGGCTAGTCGTTAATCCAATTACAAGGAAGCCAACTATTAATTCTTATGAGGTCGTTTGGGCCAGAGGGACAGACGCAACAAGCATCCTATTTTTTTAAAAGATTGGGCCCAAAGAGCAGCCCCAAATTCGAGAAACGTGCTGGAAGCCTCATGGGCTTATCCGGGTGGACATGAAGCCCAAGCAAAGAAACATTGAACATTTAAGCACAATTCATTAAAATACCAACTAAATTGGTTTAAAGCCCTTTTTCTAGATTTCAATGATTTATAAAGTGAACTAAATTCCCCAATACTGTTCCCGAATCCCAATCCGCTAATTAAAATTGCAACAAGGACACATCAATGATAACTTTTCAATTAAAAAAAATTCAACTATACCCAAACTATTTACTTGAGTTCATGTCCCTAATACCACCAATCGAAACAAACAAGCATGAAATAAATTACAAAACTCATGCATTTCGTGCCTTTGTATAGAGAGACTTTACTGAAAGCAATTGAGAGCAAATGAACTAAAAAAATGGCTGAAACTTGTCAGCACTCCAAACAGATCCCATGTGAGCATGAATTGACTCATCTAACAATTAGCAAGCACATGTGAGAGTCAAAGCCATACTGAGGCCATAAGTGATCACCTATCACACAAAATAACTTCTCCTACTATCCAACAATGACACATTAAGGCTGCAAATGCTACAATATGAAACTCAACTAGTAAACTATTTATCAAACCATACTAACACAAGATCTACTTTATAAAACTACAACTCAAGAACCATATATATGCTAGGCATTGTTCTGTAAACATGTTGGATCCAAGTTTCATACACTCTACAGTAATAACCTTGCAACCCCCTTTCATTTTTCATCAAACATATCTTATGAATAAACCTTATGACTAACAGATTGAGACTTCAAATGGATTTCCAGAAGCAACACAAACACTTCTATAGATCTGGACAGAAAATGTCATTGCAAAACTGGCCTCATACTACAACACGTCTAATAATCCACACATACAATAGATTTCAATTATTATTACAAGCCAACATTCTGAATTTAAACTCCTATTCCAACTTACCAACATAACCTTAAGCTACTAACATGAATAAACAAGCAAACACATGCAGGAAAACTAAATGACTATAGAACTGAGGGAATTTAATAACATAAGATGGCAGAATCTAGCAGTAATTACAGCAAGAACTAGTGTTTTTCATTTAAATTCCAACTCAGGTTCATAGATCTTTACACAAACTTAATCAGACTTCAGTTTCATCATAGTTTCAAAGGAATACCTAGAAATGAGAAAAAAAAATAGAGCAAGTGAAGAATCAGTGGACAACAACAACAGCAGAAAAAGGCCCAGATTAAGGAAATAACCAGCAAAACAACTTAAAACCAGTCGGAAGAATAGTAGAAAATCACTAAATCCCGACTTCAAACCAATCTCAAACCATCTTTCAACCCAGAAATACAACCAAGGAAAGTTCAATAGTTCTAGCTAATCTGAAGGAGATAAACAAGCAGAATTGTGGTGATTTTCAGCCTAGAAATGCAGAGAAATCAGTGTGCTTTCCAATGTTTTTTAACCGTCTTAGTTTTTGCAGGATTTTTTCTCTAAATTTCTCCCTTGAGCTGGAAGGAAAGGATGTCTTTATAGGCAAAGTGTTAGGGCAGCCTAAAGAAATCAGATTTTGCAATTAGACCCTTTTGGAATTTGGTTTTTGCTTAGAAATCCTTAGGTTAAAGAACATATTTTCAACCCAGTCCCCAACCCAACTTCCTAGAAGTTTCCTCAATCTATTACATAAGATTCCCCTAGCCTAAATTCCATAGACTACCCTTTATGACCCTTGTTATTACACCTGGGCCAGGCAGAGTATGAGTCAAATTGACCCAATTTAGAGTGTTAATGGGTCTGTTAAAAATCAATTCAACTCCCTTTTGGGCTCTTTGATTTGTCAATTCAAACCAAGATTGAAAGCTCAAAAACGTCTTGAATATTCAATTACAGAGTCTCAAAACTCGAAAAATTCGGGCCCAAACAGAAGCAAAATCTAATACGTCTAAACTTAGCACCAGAACACAAACAATAACAACCTAAAACTAACATGCAGATATAGACAGTGTGAAGAAATGAAGAAATGGGAAATAAAAATCAGAAAACTAAAAGAAAGAGTAGAATAAGATGAGAAGAGAACAAAGAAACAGAAATTAAAATACAACAGGTAAAGAAGAGAAAAATACCTAAAAGCAAACTCGGACTAGTAAGAAACGGAGATCGAATCTTCAAAACCTTCCAATTTTTGGCCCAATTCGATCTTAATTGTGTGTTCTTACCAAGAACATATGAATAAAGTCGGAATAGGCCTAAATCTTCAAGAAAACTCGAATCAGGGACTTTGGGGGTTTTAGGTTCAGATCTTTGATCCAATATTCGAGAGGTTCAAGTCTGATTCGAAGGAAGATAATTGTGGATTTGGTATGAGGGGGTCATGTGGATTGTAGGGTGTTAATTTGGGTCGGTTTGGGACCGGCGCCGCCGGCTGGGAGCGGTGGAAAAGGGGGCGGCTTCTAGGGTTTTGTTGTAGTCGTCTCTGAGGATGGTGAGTTTGAGAGATGAGACGAGGGGGGTTAAGGGTTCGGACATTTAAATACTAATATTGAGTCAGTTTCGGACCATTTGATCTACTGAGATCGACGGTCCAGATCAAAGTGAATGAAACGATGTCGTTTCAATTAAAGAAAGGGGGGTTAGACCGGGTAAAGGGCGGGTTTGGGCTCAGTTAAACGGGTATGGGGGAAATTTCATTTGGGATGGGGGAACTTAAATATATCTAGCCCAATTCAGACTCCTTTCTCTCTCAATTCAATTTTCTTTTTCTTTTTTTTTTATTTTCAAATTCTTTTTCAATTTCTTAAAATTAAAAATAAAACCTAAACTAATTCCTAAATCAAATTAATCCTACCACATTGAATTAAATAACTTTAACTAATAATTACCCCAATTAATTAAAAACCAAATTAAAGGAAAAACTACCAAAATTAAAAACTAAAATTAAAAAGTGTAAAAGTGTAAAAGTAAGTTATTTTTGTGATTTTTCCATTTTTATAAAACAACTAACTTGATAATTAATCTAAAAATGTAAAATTAAATCCTAAATGCAAATGCAACATAATTTTTGTATTTTTCATGAATTATATAACGTGCACAGACAAATGCAAACAGTCGACAAAAATGCCACAAAAATTTACAAAATTGCAAATAATATGAGAAATTTATTTTCTTGAATCTATGGAAGTAATTCATATAGGGCAAAAATTACGTGCTCACAGTAATAGAATTGCACTGTTATAAAATAATGATTATAAAGTAAGTAAACTAAAGTTAAGTATAGAGAGAAACTGATATATTATTCAACTTCAAACTTATGTACATAATAAACTGAAATCTCCTCTAGAAGAAAGCAAGTTGCTGTGTAAGTTGCTACTGCAAGTTGCTGTGTAGCTGCTATTGTACCAGATATAGATAATCTTCAACTGGAGGTAATGTTTATCCATAACGGAGTACCGAAAGGATAAGCTTATTGTACCAGGTATGGATAATCTTCTACCGAGGGTAATGTTTATCCATAACTGGGTACTGAAGAGATAAGCTTATTATACCCGGTATGGATAATCTTCTACCGGGGGTAATGTTTATCCATAACTGGGTACTGAAAAGATAAGCTTATTATACCCGGTATGGATAAACTTCTACTGGGGGTAATGTTTATCCATAACCGGGTACCGAAGTGATAAGCTTCTTCAGGAAGCTTATTTTCAATATAGTACTAAATAGATAAACATATTTACGGTGGAGTCCCATATGGATAAGCTTCTTCAGGAAGCTTATTTACAACGGAGTACTAAATGAATGTCACACCTCCTTTTTTTGCCCGCGCCCCTGCAAAGGGAAGCAGCGGGGAGTTCTTCCAATTAAAGGACAATCGAAACGGGATTTTATTTAAAGATTCAGAGTCGCCACTTGGGAGATTTATGGTGTCCCAAGTCACCGGTTGAATCTCGAATCGAGGAAAAGAATGACTCTGTTTAACAGTTTGCGCACCAGAAATCCGGATAAGGAATTCTGTTAACCCGGGAGAAGGTGTTAGGCATTCCCGAGTTCCGTGGTTCTATCACGGTCGCTCAACTGTCATATTCGGCTTGATTATCTGATTTTATACAACCATGAACCTACGTGCAAATTTTAACTGTTTACCGCTTTGTTATTATTTATTCAAAGAATTGCAACGTCGTGAGAATGCATCTCGAATTGCGCCACATAAATGTACCCGCAATTTTTGATACGTTCCAACTTCGTTGAAATTTGGATTTGGGTCACATAAATGTGCACCCAAGTTTAGGAAAATAATATTATTAAATACGCGCCTAAAGACTAACACATTGTTATTTTGAGAAAAGCCGTAAAGTTCGCTATGCAGCCTGTCTCGAAATCTAAGCATTCGAAATAACTATCCGTTGAGGGCCCCGCAATTTGTGTATTTTTGTTTGTCGAGGCTCGTCTCATTCATTATTTTTTAAAGGAATTTGCAATGTCATAGACATGCATATCGAACCACGTCACAATCAATGTACCCGTGATTAGCGACACATTTCGACTCCGTTGAGATTTGGATTTGGGTCACATAAATGTGCACCCGAGTTTAAGAAAATAACATTATTAAATACGCGCCTAAAGCGACTAGCGTATCATTATTTTGGGTAGGGCCGTGAAATTTGCTAAACGGCCCGTCTCGGAATTTAAGTATTTAATACATACATTTAACGAGGGCCCCGCCATTTATGTGTTTATCCAGCGAGGCTCATCTCATTTTTACTATCTTTAAAGGGCAAACCTAAAATAATCTATAGTGTTCTACTTAGTTCGTTTCTAAAATAAAAGGAGGAGTCCTAGTTAATTATATGATTTAAGAGCTATTATAATTGGGTCATGAACACCACCCGTTTAAAATTGAAACCTAAGTACGCAGACAGGCATGGCTATTCACCAACCTAATAGCAACTATCAACAATTGATTGATTTTTTTACAAAGTAAGCAGTTCAACTCCATATAACCATGGCAAATGGTATTACTTTCATGCAGTCCTTATGATTAATATACTGAAATGGCCTAGAATGTTCAAATCTTACATGTCTACCCTTATTTCAAAACTAACTACAAGCCGTATCATTAACAATTCGAGAATCAGATTTTTACTACTAACTATCACAAACCTTTCATGTTAAACTATCATAGGCCAAATATCAGATTTAACTACAACACGGATTAAGGAGTAAGCCATATTAAAAATGGTGTTTCAATTCTTCACACAAATTAAATGAGTTAAGAATCCTACACGACCTCAAACAGTCCCATTATACACATGGTATGAAATTCGAATAAACATAATTGCACTACACTTTTGAACTAAAACAAAACATGAGAAGTCAGAAATCATCTCAAGCAGCATTTCATTTCATGTCCACAAGCTCGAAGGTTATAAGATATGTACCTGGATGTTTGAAATATAAGAAGCAAAAGAAGAAGAAGAAATCAGCAGCAGCAATAACCAACAACGACCAGTAAACAGTACACCCAGTGATAGATTTGAAAACCAACAGGGTTCCAGCACACTCAATGAAACAGCACCAACACAAACTAACGCAGACCATAAATAACAAACTCAAAAAATCCACTTAAAACCTCAGTGAAATCTCAGAAATAACCAACCTCTTTTTTACCCTCAGATTACTGAACTTTTAAATGTTAAAAATCCAGCCTAGACTCTCTATAAAAAATCCGCTCAAACTCTCTCCAAAATCCCTCCGTTTTCTGTCTTAAGTGACTCTATTTATAACCCAAAACAGGTATGGAAAACATATTTTAATCAATCCCCTTTTAATCTTTTCATACCATTATGTTTTGTTCCCCATACTTACATGCCTTGTCCCCCACTATATTAAATAAATGTATTAATTCTCACTACCACATGTCTTTTCTTTATTTAATTCCCTTATTTCCCACTACCACATGCTTTGTCCCCCACTATATTAAACAATGTATTAATTCTCACTACCACATGTCTTATCCCCCACCATGTATTAAATAATGTATTATTTTAATATTATTAGTACTTAGTGGACAAATCACTCAAATTAATCATTTTTTAAAACTTAAAATCCCGAAAATGCCCCTGCAACTACTGAAATTACCATTCTACCCCATCAGCTATATCCAATCCTCCTAAATCAATTAACCAAACTTTAGCAGTTGTAACCAATTCATCTAATCAATTTCCAATTAATAATCAAACTCTGCATAACAAACTCGCCAAACAAACTCCTAATCGACAACGTTCATGAATTAACAACAGAGTCAGATTCATATCCGAACAAACTTAACGGAACAAACGAGTAGATTCAAATCACTAAACTCAATTATCAGCTAACCTCAAACTAAATCAAATAACATCATAACAAAGATGAATGATTCAAACTAAATTAAAAACTAAGGACCAGCACATAAACACTCGACATTAAATCACTTGATGAAAAACTAACGAACTTCAAACAAAAATGAACACGAATTATCTTTAATACAAACAAAGACCTGGGTTCGAATTCAAACCAACCCATCGGAACATAAACACAATCAGAGAAAGAAGAAAAGGGGCGGAAGATGAATTCGCTGAACGAAAACTAAAAGAAAAGAGAACGGAAACCTACTGGTTTAAAACCCGGGTTCGAATGGCAACCTTGACACGCCTGAACAAACATCACTGTTTTCAACCCATTTTCGTTTTTGATGCAGTGACGATCAAGTTCACTGGTTTGTGGTCGTTCGCGGATGAAGCTGAACGTTGGGTGGTCGAGGAACTGATAGAGTCAACGGTGGTCGTTCATGGTTGGACGTAGCAGAAGCGATGGTGGTCGCTCATGTGGAGTGGTCGTTGCTGGTTTTTCCGGCGACTAGAGGAAATGACGAAGGAGATGAAGTTGGTTGTATGGACGAGCTGCTGGTCGACGACGAGGTGTTGATGGCGGTGATGGTAGTTGAAGACGAAGCAGCGACCATGGTGGTCGTGGGGCTGCTCCAGGTTGTCGTGACGATGTTGAAGGCGAAAAAGAAGAAGAAACAACAACCATGGTTGCTGGAGATGGAGCTCGTTTTGGGCTGGAGGTCGACGTGGTTGAGCTGGTCGACGGGACGTGAGGTGAAGCAGATGCAGATGGGCAGCCATGGAAGCTGGAGAGCTGACGAAGAAGAAGAAGCAGCAGCTGCCATGAAGGTGAGGGCTTCGAGCTGGAGGATTTGCTTGGGTAAGGTGGTTCGTTTGGAGAAGGAGAGGAGAGGGGGCGGGAAAGTGTTTTAGGGTTTGGGGAAATGAAGAGTGAAAAATAGGAAGGGGGGGGGGGGTAACTCGTTTGGTTATAGGGCGGACCGGGTCGGGTTTACCCGGTAGGGGTTTGGTTAAGCGGTTATCTGGTTTTGGGCTTGTGGTTTAAAATTGAAGAAAAGGCCCAATCCGATTTTTTTCTTCTTTTATTGCTTCTTTTTTCTTCTTTTATTTTTTCTTAAACTAAAACTAAATTATAAAAATCCTAAATTATCCTATAGAACTAAATTAATTTATAAAAGTGCAAATTAACTCTTAATAACAATTAACATACAATTAAATAGCAATTACGAAAAAATCACACAATTTGGACATTAAATGCTAAAAATGCAACGTACATTATTTTTATGATTTTTTTGTTCTTGTAAAACAAACTTAATTGCTCCTAATTGTAGAATTAAATCCTAAATGCAAATGCGACATTTTTGTATTTTTTATTAATTTAACAAATAAACATGCACGGACAAATACAAATAATTATCCAAAAATGCCACGAAAATTCTCAAAATGGTACACAAAGGAAAATTATTTTATTTTGAATTTTTGGGAGTAATTTTCATATAGGGCAAAAATCACGTGCTCACAGCTGCCCCTCTTTGTCCGAAAACACAAAGAGTTTTCGTGCAAAGATAAAGTGAGCGGATACGAGCGATTTTTGTCCGTTGGAATACTCCGTGTGAAGCAATTTTTGAAAAGATTTAACCGAACCTTTTCTTCAAAGGTTTCCTACATATCCCTGGCTAGAAGGGAATCAGGTTAATATAGTTCGGGAAGTTTTGGTAGCTGGGCCTACCATGGGACTGCAATGTTACTGCTGTTGCATGCTGTTATTACTGCTTGCCGACCTCCTTATTACACCATGCTGAAAGAAAACAAAAGCTAGACTAAACCATAGTCTATGAATTACAAAATCTTATCTAGATCTTCAGTCGTGCTCTTGTGTCTCTTGTTGCTTTGATGTCTCGGTGACTCCTCTGGTATTTCTTTACTTCTGATTTGTCTTGTATTCTCCCTTGACTGCCGATCTCGAACTGCTTATTTCCTACTCGTGAGCTTCGCATTATTTTTCCATCGAATCTTGGACAGCCTTCCTCTGCTGGGGATTTTGTTGTTTCCCGCTGGGGATTTCGGTTGTATACCTCTCTGCTATATGGGCGGGCTCCCAACTTCCGGACTTGAAATTTAAAGTCTGAAATGTATTCCTCTGTTATATGGGCGGGCTCCCAACTTCAAAACTGGAAATGTAAAGACTGAAATGTATTCCTCTGTTATATGGGCGGGCTCCCAACTTCCGGACTTGAAATTTAAAGACTGAAATGTATTTCTCTATTATATGGGCGGGCTCCCAACTTCCGGACATGAAATTTAAAGACTGAAATGTATTCCTCTGTTATATGGGCGGGCTCCCAACTTCCGGACATGAAATTTAAAGACTGAAATGTATTCCTCTGTTATATGGGCGGGCTCCCAACCTCAACCAACAACTTCGAAAAATAAATCGCCATTTCGTTCTTCAGGCGGGGCTCCTGACCTCAACAACAACTTCGAAAAATAAATCACCATTCCGTTCTTCAGGGGAGGCTCCTGACCTCAACAACAACTTCGAAAAATAAATCGCCATTCCTTTCTTGAGGCGAGCGAGACTTCAACAACTTCGAAAAATAAATCGCCATTCTGTTCTTCAGGGGGGCTCCTAACCTCAATCAACACCTTCGAAAAATAAATCGCCATTTCGTTCTTCAAGGGGGGCTCCTGACCTCAACAACAACTTCGAAAATAAAGTGGCATTCCGCTCTTCGGGCGGGCTCCTGGCCTCGACAACAACTTTGAAAAATAAATCGCCATTCCTTTCTTCAGGCGGGCGAGACTTCAACAACTTCGAAAAATAAATCGCCATTCCGTTCTTCAGGCAGGGCTCTTGAGCTCGACAACAACTTTGAAAAATAAATCGCCATTCCGTTCTTCAGGAGGGGCTCATGACTTCAACAACAACTTCGAAAATAAAGCGTCATTCCGTTCTTCAAGGGGGGTTTCTGGCCTCAGTCAACACCTTCGAAAAATAAATTGTCATTCCGTTCTTCAGGGGGGCTCCTGACCTCAACAACAATTTCGAAAAATAAATCGCCATTCCTTTCTTCAGGTGGGCGAGACTTCAACAACATCTTCGAAAAATAATTCGTCATTCCGTTCTTCAGGCGGGGCTCCTGACTTCATCAACAATTTCGAAAATAAAGTGTCATTCCGTTCTTCAGGGGGGGCTCCTGACCTCAATCAACACCTTCGAAAAATAAATCGCCATTCCGTTCTTCAGGAGGGGCTCCTGACTTCAACAACAACTTCGAAAATAAAGCGCCATTCAGTTCTTCAGGGGGCTCCTGACCTCAACAACAATTTCAAAAAATAAATTGCCATTCCTTTCTTCAGGTGGGCGAGACTTCAACAACATCTTCGAAAAATAAAGCGTCATTCCGTTCTTCAGGGGGGGCTCCTGACCTCAACAACAACTTCGAAAAATAAATCGCCATTCCGTCTTCAGGGGGGGCTCTTGACCTCAACAACAACTTCGAAAATAAAGTGCCATTCCGCTCTTCGGGCGGGCTCCTGGCCTCGATAACAACTCCGAAAAATAAATCGTCATTCCGTTCTTCAGGCGGGGCTCCTGGCCTCGACAACAACTTTGAAAAATAAATCGCCATTCCGTTCTTTAGGCGGGGCTCCTGACTTCAACAACAACTTCGAAAAATAAAGCGTCATTCCGTTCTTCAGGGGGGGCTCCTGACCTCAACAACAACTTCGAAAAATAAATCGCCATTCTGTTCTTCAGGAGGGGCTCCTGACCTCAACAACAACTTCAAAAATAAAGCGACATTCCGCTCTTCGGGCGGGCTCCTGGCCTCGACAACAACTTTTAAAAATAAATCGTCATTCCGTTCTTTAGGCGGGGCTCCTGACTTCAACAACAACTCCGAAAAATAAATTGCCATTCCGCTCTTCGGGCGGGCTCCTGGCCTCGACAACAACTTTGAAAAATAAATCGTCATTCCGTTCTTCAGGCGGGGCTCCTGACTTCAACATCAACTCCGAAAAATAAATCGCCATTCAACAACATCTTCGAAAAATAAAGCGCCATTCTGTTCTTCAGGAGGGGCTCCTGACCTCAACAACAACTTCGAAAATAAAGTGCCATTCCGCTCTTCTAGCGGGCTCCTGGCCTCGACAACAACTTTGAAAAATAAATCGTCATTCCGTTCTTCAGGCAGGGCTCCTGACTTCAACAACAACTCCGAAAAATAAATCGTCATTCCGTTCTTCAGGCGGGGCTCCTGACCTCAACCAATAACTTCGAAAAATAAATCGCCATTCCGTTCTTCAGGCGGGGCTCCTGACCTCAACCAACAACTTCGAAAAATAAATCGCCATTCCGTTCTTCAGGCGGGGCTCCTGACCTCAACAACCATTTTCCTTCTAACTTGAATTATCTTTCTTCAAAACTACTTCCCTTAAAACTTGTTTTGTCTTCTATGCGAACTGCAAGGGATAACATTTTTCAAAAATATGTTATCTTACTCCTTCAAAGGCTACTTCCCTTAAGACTGATGTTTCATTCCTCTGCAAACCATTTCCTTTTGCAAAACTGGTCTTCCTCTTCTTTTTTTTCTCTGTTTTTTTTCTTGTGTTATCTTCCTCCTGGCATTGCTTTCCTTAAAACTTGTTTTGCCTTCTCCCGAAGAAACTGCTGGGGATACCGCTTTTCACCAAACTTGTGTTAGACTTCTTAAAAATTTTCGAAATGAACGAAAATTTTCTGCCCCAGTTTGACAATCTTTCTTGTGGCGCATCTTTCCGTCATTAGTAACATTCCCTGTCCCTACTTTAAATCAAAGAAAATTTGGTCAGTTTAAACGTGGTGGTTGGTTGTGATACTCCTGCTGGGGATGTTATCAATCATTTTCCCATCTGTGCGTTGTCTGACCATCTTGAAGCTTGGCTGATACCTTTTGACCCTCTTGACGATTCCTTATTCACAAACATCTTAACCATTTTCCCAGTCTCCTTATCTGACCTCATGTATTTTCATGACAGCCGATTTCGCTTGAAGATCTTGCCTGTTCGTTCATTGATTAACCACTCCTTCCATCGTCTGTGTTACCGAAATACCCTTTCCCGGTGCAGACCCAATGTCTTCTTTTATGGTACTGTCTGAACTTGGCATTTCCCCAACCTTTGAGTCTCCTGTGAATTTCCCAATTATGTCCATTGCTTTCCGCGTTGTTCTTTCTTGATTTTTCGCTGGCCTTGCCTTATAACCCTCGATTTTCGCGGGGGATATCCTTCTTGACACCAGTCCATCCTTTTGTCAATCTCATCATCGAATATATCCTCGGTTCAATCCCCCTGGCCCTCTTTTTGTTGCACTGTCCCTGAATTGATATGGACCAATCTTGGGTATTTTGCGCGAACCTCAAAGCATGTTGACTATTACCAGCTCATTGCGCTTGTTCTTTCCTGACTTATACCACTTTGACGTACTAGTCAAATCTTGTCTTGAATAATTGGAAAGCTGATGGCAAATTTAGAAATCATTTCTCGCTTGTTCTGACCAAAGAGACTCAAGAAGAGGAAATGACAAAGGTAAAAGGAACATAGTAAAAGGCAAAAGAAAGAGATGACTCCTAACAAGAAAACTACGAAGTAAAACCTATCAGATGTGGATATTGACTCTATTGGCCATGACATGCACACGTGGCCTATCCTCTATCGTTAATCGCCTTTCATAATCTTCGCCTGGTGTTTTCCTGTATGATTCTCAATCTTTATTCGACTTGTAGTGCCCGAAGGGTTTTCACTATCAAGCCTCTCTCATTTTGGTTTTTCTCTCGACTTATAGCCGCCTCAAGGTGCCTGTGAAGGTTTTCACCGATAAGACTCTCTCATTTTATTACCTTTCTGTCGGGGATCAGAGTGTTATTCTCGACTTCCATTTGCATGACTTGGCATCTTTCGAAGACTGATCAAAAGGTCTTTCTTTGGATCGTAACGTGGGGTTTTGTATAGGGCTAGAAAGAAAGGGTATTAGTGGCTCAAAACGAATCAATTTGGGTTCAAAATTTACAACCTTCGGAACCAGATTTCTTTACATCAAACACAACTTCTGCCCCAGTTTCTTGCTTGGGGATTTTTTTGATTTTTATTTTTTGTTACACTATGACCGAGCCGTGAAGCGCCTACGTATCCTCTTTGAGGAATCAGGTCAAACGTAGTTCCCAATTCCCCTCTTTTTTTTTGTTTTCCTTTTCACTTATTTATTATTTTCTTTTCTTTTCTTTCTCTTTCTCTTTCTCATTTCTCATTTATCGTTTTGTTGTTTTGTTGTTTCTGTTGTTTTCTTTTCCTTTTTCTTTTTCTTTTTCTTTATCTTTCATGCTTGTGTTTTCTAATATTTGCTACTGATTCCGAATGAGGGGTATAAAATAAAACCAATAAGGCTCAAAGGGTTAACGAAGGATAAAGTGTTAAGATAGAAGAATAAAATGCCTTCGTCATTTCAATCTTCAAAACATGCCAAGCACAAACAAAACAATTAAACATTCGCCACATCTTCTGATTGTGCCGGACTTGATAACCATATCCGCATACTCACCTTTTCATTTGTCATTTTTAAAGCACCGTTGGGCAATACTATTACTTTCGTTATCATGAACGGCCCTCTTGGCAATATGGCTAATTTGCTTTTATGGTTTTCTTTATGTTTTACCTGCCCCAGTTTCACGTGGCTCGTGTTTCAAATGATCTCAAGCTATTCCTATTTCCCTTAAGTGTCCTGATCATCTCCCAATGGCTTTATAATTAACTCTTAAGATTAGGCCCAAACTGTGCGTGCATGTCATGTCACTAGAATCGGCGTTGAACAAAGACAAAACAAAAGGCTAAAAAGAACTAAACAAAGAAGATGACTGGAGGTAACAAAAGACTGGAATTTTCATACGGTTCGTATAACGAAACAAGCAAAATAACTGGGTACAACCTTGGAACAAACCCTAAAACAAATCCTAGAAAACACTAAACAAAACACTATGACAAAAATGGGAGGATAAGAGGGTTTGACACAAGACAATGCCTGGATTACAACCCTGCAAATAATCCGGACAACAGAAGTGATAACAAAATGAACCACCAAGATTCTTCTCCAACTAGCCAAGAGATGAAGCGTCTTTCCAATTACCAAGCACGACATCTTAACCACTAGGTTCCCCATCAATATTGTCAAAACCATTAACAACTTCAATATCATTAACTTCAGTCCGCAAATTCCCAAGAGGATTCGCATGCTCCTTGTCACTGTCATTAATCACAATTACCCCTTCTTGAATCATTCTTTCTATTTCCTTTTTCAAAGAACGACAATCTTCAATGCTATGCCCTTGGACATTAGAGTGGTACATGCATCGTACAGTAGGATCAAAGCCTTTTACATATGGGTCTGGAGTATAGCCAAGGAGCGGCTCAATCAGGCCAGAATGCTTTAACTTTTCAAACAAGCTTGCATAAGATTCTCCGATAGGGGTGAGAGCCTAAAACTTGATCTAGGGGGTTTCTGGTGGGCTCGTGGGGGTGGATAGGCATTTTATGGAGTTGGGTACTTGGAAAGTGAAGCATGTCTTTGGGAGTTTCGTGGAGAGAAGTAGCGTTGGGGAGGGGAGTAGCGTTGGGAAAATATAGTTGGACGACGAGTGATGGAGCTACTCGGTTGGCTGGGAAAGCGATCATAAGTGGGTAGATATGGAGAGTATGGAGGATCATCCGTTATTGTGTTAGGTGCTTGGGTAAGGACAGAGTTCGGGAAGCTAGGCGGTGGCGAAGGTGGTGCTTTCCCAGTCATCCATGCCTGATACATGTCTGCCACATGCAGTCTCAATATTCTTACCTCTTCTACCAACCCGTAGTCCTGTTCAACCAACTACTTTCGGGCATCGGTACCAACCCGCTCAGTTCTGTTGCTCTCTGCCATTGTCTTTTGCCTTTGTGTTGCAGGGCAGCGTTACTTTAGAATCACAACCAACCACCTTTCTGGTTATTGATAGAGGACAAAAATGGAAGCAACCTGTTAGCGTTAAGGTTTTCAACAGATAAGAAGACACATATTAGGGATGCAATGAAACTAGGCAATTAACCCTTTCTATCATGTATTTGCTTCAGTTATGTGCGTCATTCTGGCTTCTTGTAATTGTGCTCCCTTTTTTCTTTTTCTTTTTATTTTTTATTTTTTTTCCTTTTTATTTTTTTTAATGGTGGTCGAATCTTATGTGGATTGCCTACGTATCATGTCCCCGCATGAATCAGACCGAGCATAGTTCTGCCACATAAAAGGTAAACAACAATAAAACATTTTTTGGAATCACTTAAAGACGAACAACAGACTCGAAAGTCAAACGGCCCACATACTCTAATCAAAAGAAATACAAACTCAAGAAAAATAAAATGACAGATTCCTTCCCCTATATGCCGATTTTAACCAAATGGCTGTTTTTGCAAACGTGGCCCCTTCCCAATTTCACATGAATTTTGAGGCCGGGAAGATTCTTTTATGACACTTCACAAACTTGTCCGTTCTTTTACGAAAATAGCCTTTTGACAACTGAAAGCTACTCTAAGGCTATCTCGGCAAGAACGGCTTAAGACACCGCCGAAGCTGGCTCGGCTTGAAAAATCTAAACGCTATTCTTGACCACTGACTCTTTTTCTTATTATTTTTCAAATTAAAATAAAAGACCGGGTTTTGCCAACGCGGCCTTTCAGCACCTCGGGGACGAAGATTTTAAGGCTGCTTTAGCTAACCGACCAAAATCCTAAAAATATGACCAAAGGTGGCCGTTTATGCAAAGTCAGCCTTCTGGCGTCCTTTTTGGGAACATTCGGCTATTTCTGACAAAAACAGCATCACCCAACTCTATGACAAAATTTTTTTGACATTTTTTGGCTATTTTTTGCAAAAGGAGAGGTTGGACCCGATGAGGGCTGCCTACGTATCTCACATCCTGTGAGAATCAAACCGGCGTAGTTCGGGCCGCTCAGGAATAAAGGAAATAAACTAACTCTTTTTTTCCGAATAAAATACTTACAAAGAAGAAAGAAAATATTTTTGGATTTCGATTTGTTTTTTTTTTTTAAAAAAAAAGAAAACTTTTTGAAAAGAAAGACATCTAAAGAAATATATTTTTTTGAATTTTAACTTCTTTTTCTTTTTTCTTTTTTTTTTGGAAATTTCGAAAGAAAAACTTCTAAAGAAGAAAGGAAATATTTTTGGGCTATTACTCTGAATTTATGAAAGAAATACTACAAAATAAAAGAAAAAATATTTTGAATCTTGAATTTTCTTTTGAATTTTTAAACAAATATTTTTGGATTTTGAGAGAGATTAAAAGGAAATATTTTTGTATTATATTTTTAAAAAACATTGAGGTCTAAAAGAAAGACTTTATAAAGAAGCGAGTAATGGAAAATATTTTTGGATTTTTTGAATATGGTGGGCCGGAACCGAAGAGGTTTGCCTACGTATCTCACATCCGGTGAGAATCAGACCCGCGTAGTTCGGGCCACGACAATAAACTAATTCTGACAACAAGACTTGTTTAAAAAAATTACACTAAAAAAGACATTTTTTTTTCATTTTCACAAAATTTTGGCAGAGTTCGCCGGTAACTCAGAATTATCTCTCTACACTGCTATTTTCTTTTCTTTTCTTTTCTTTTTTTTTCTTTTTCAATATTCTAGTATTTTCAGAAGCCGGTCAGCATGCAAGTCTGCAGGAAATAAATGTGTAAAACAAACAAGATGCAACAGGATGGTCTTTTTCATTTCGGTACACCTGTCCTAGACAGACCCAACCCCTGTGTTGAGCCTCCAAAGTCAAATGCACATGATGCAAACAAATGTTCCTACTAGGGATCCGGCATGAAGCTGAGTTATTCTAGGTTCGTAACCTGGGTATTTGTTCTAGATTGTGTACCCGAGCGGACAACTCGAGTCGAGGAGGGAGCTCCTTTCCGGGAACCAAAAGGCCAGCCGGCTTAGAAACTTTCCGAGCCTCTTTTATTTCAGGGTATGATACTAACAGAATAGGGAGTGTCAACCAGTAAGCATATCCCCGGAGGTGAGAAGAGAAGGTTTCGGCACAGTTTATATGTACAGTTCAAATAATATCAAAGCGGTAGAAAAGCATCATTTTGCACATTTAAGCTCAATCATACGATAAAGCCAAATACAACAATTATTCTAAGCTCGAATTTCTAACCATGAACCAGTGGTTCTGGGTTAGAAGCTTGATTCCCCAGCAGAGTCGCCAGAGCTGTCACACCTCCTTTTTCTGCCCGCGCCCCCGCAAAGGGGCGCAACGAGGAGTTTTTCCAATTAAAGGACAATCGAAACGGTATTTTATTTAAAGATTCAGAGTCACCACTTGGGAGATTTATGGTGTCCCAAGTCACCGGTTGAATCCCAAATCGAGGAAAAGAATGACTCTGTTTAACAGTCTGCGCACCAAAAATCCGGATAAGGAATTCTGTTAACCCGGGAGAAGGTGTTAGGCATTCCCGAGTTCCGTGGTTCTAGCACGGTCGCTCAACTGTCATATTCGGCTTGATTATCTGATTTTATACAATCATGAACCTACGTGCAAATTTTAACTGTTTACCGCTTTGTTATTATTTATTCAAAGAATTGCAACGTCGTGAGAATGCATCTCGAATTGCGCCACATAAATGTACCCAAAATTTTTGATACGTTCCAACTTCGTTGAAATTTGGATTTGGATCACATAAATGTGCACCCGAGTTTAGAAAAATAACATTATTAAATACGCGCCTAAAGACTAACGCGTTGTTATTTTGAGAAAAGCCGTAAAGTTCGCTATGCGGCCTGTCTCGAAATCTAAGTATTCGAAATAACTATCCGTTGAGGGCCCCGCAATTTGTGTATTTTTGTTTGTCGAGGCTCGTCTCATTCATTATTTTTTAAAGGAATTTGCAACGTCATGGACATGCATCTCGAACCACGTCACAATCAATGTACCCGTGATTAGCGACACATTTCGACTCCGTTGAGATTTGGATTTGGGTCACATAAATGTGCACCCGAGTTTAAGAAGATAATATTATTAAATACGCGCCTAAAGCGACTAGCGTATCATTATTTTGGGTAGGGCCGTGAAATTTGCTAAACGACCTGTCCCGGAATTTAAGTATTTAATACATACATTTAACGAGGGCCCCGCCATTTATGTGTTTATCCAGCGAGGCTCATCTCATTTTTACTATCTTTAAAGGGCAAACCTAAAATAATCTAGAGTGTTCTACTTAGTTCGTTTCTAAAATAAAAGGAGGAGTCCTAGTTAATTATATGATTTAAGAGCTATTATAATTGGGTCATGAACACCACCCGTTTAAAATTGAAACCTAAGTACGCAGACGGGCATGGCTATTCACCAACCTAATAGCAACTATCAACAATTAATTGATTTTTTTACAAAGTAAGCAGTTCAACTCCATATAACCATGGCAAATGGTATTACTTTCATGCAGTCCTCATGATTAATATACTGAAATGGCCTAGAATGTTCAAATCTTACATGTCTACCCTTATTTCAAAACTAACTACAAGCCGTATCATTAACAATTCGAGAATCAGATTTTTACTACTAACTATCACAAACCTTTCATGTTAAACTATCATAGGCCAAATATCAGATTTAACTACAACACGGATTAAGGAGTAAGCCATATTAAAAATGGTGTTTCAATTCTTCACACAAATTAAATGAGTTAAGAATCCTACACGACCTCAAACAGTCCCATTATACACATGGTATGAAATTCGAATAAACATAATTGCACTACACTTTTGAACTAAAACAAAACATGAGAAGTCAGAAATCATCTCAAGCAGCATTTCATTTCATGTCCACAAGCTCGAAGGTTACAAGATATGTACCTGGATGTTTGAAATATAAGAAGCAAAAGAAGAAGAAGAAATCAGCAGCAACAATAACTAGCAACGACCAGTAAACAGTACACCCAGTGACAGATTTGAAAACCAACAGGGTTCCAGCACACTCAATGAAACACCACCAACACAAACTAACGCAGACCAGAAATAACAAACTCAAAAAATCCACTTAAAACCTCGTGAAATCTCAGAAATAACCAGCCTCTTCTTTACTCTCAGATTACTGAACTTTTAAATGTTAAAAATCCGTCCTAGACTCTCTCTAAAAAATCCGCTCAAACTCTCTCCAAAATCCCTCCGTTTTCTGTCTTAAGTGACTCTATTTATAACCTAAAACAGGTATGGAAAACATATTTTAATCAATCCCCTTTTAATCTTTTCATACCATTATGTTTTGTTCCCCACACTTACATGCCTTGTCCCCCACTATATTAAATAAATGTATTAATTCTCACTACCACATGTCTTTTTTTTATTTAATTCCCTTATTTCCCACTACCACATGCTTTGTCCCCCACTATATTAAACAATGTATTAATTCTCACTACCACAGGTCTTATCCCCCACCATGTATTAAACAATGTATTATTTTAATATTATTAGTACTTAGTGGACAGCGCACTCAAATTAATCATTTTTTAAAACTTAAAATCCCGAAAATACCCCTGCAACTACTGAAATTACCATTCTTCCCCATCAGCTATATCCAATCCTCCTAAATCAATTAACCAAACTTTAGCAGCTGTAACCAATTCATCTAATCAATTTCCAATTAATAATCAAACTCTGCATAACAAACTCGCCAAACAAACTCCTAATCGACAACGTTCATGAATTAACAACAGAGTCAAATTCATATCCGAACAAACTTAACGGAACAAACGAGTAGATTCAAATCACTAAACTCAATTATCAGCTAACCTCAAACTAAATCAAGTAACATCATAACAAAGATGAATGATTCAAACTAAATTAAAAACTAAGGACCATCACATAAGCACTCGACATTAAATCACTTGATGAAAAACTAACGAATTTCAAAAAAAAATGAACACGAGTTATCTTTAATACAAACAAAGACCTGGGTTCGAATTCAAACCAACCCATCGGAACACAAACACAATCAGAGAAAGAAGAAAAGGGGCGGAAGATGAATTCGTTGAACGAAAACTAAAAGAAAAGATAACAGAAACCTACTGGTTTAAAACCCGGGTTCGAATGGCAACCTCGACACGCCTGAACAAACATCACTGTTTTCAACCCATTTTCGTTTTTGATGCAGTGACGATCGAGTTCACTGGTTTGTGGTCGTTCGCGGATGAAGCTGGACGTTGGGTGGTCGAAGAACTGATGGAGTCGACGGTGGTCGTTCATGGCTGGACGTAGCAGAAGCGATGGTGGTTGCTCATGTGGAGTGGTCGTTGCTGGTTTTTCCGGCGACTGGAGGAAATGACGAAGGAGATGAAGTTGGTTGTTTGGACGAGTTGCTGGTCGACGACGAGCTGTTGGTGGCGGTGATGGCAGTTGAAGACGAAGCAGCGGCCATGGTGGTCGTGGGGCTGCTCCAGGTTGTCGTGACGATGTTGAAGATGAAGAAGAAGAAACAACAAGCATGGTTGCTGGAGATGGAGCTCGTTTTGGGCTGGAGGTCGACGTGGTTGAGCTGGTCGACGGGACGTGAGGTGAAGCAGATGCAGAAGGGCAGCCATGGGAGCTGGAGAGCTGACGAAGAAGAAGAAGCAGCGGCTGCCATGAAGGTGAGGGCTTGGAGCTGGAGGGGTCGCTTGGGTAAGGTGGTTCGTTTGGAGAAGGAGAGGAGAGGGGGCGGGCAGGTGTTTTAGGGTTTGGGGAAATTTAGAGTGAAAAATGGGAAGGGGGGTAACTCGTTTGGTTATGGGGCGGACCGGGTCGGGTTGACCAGGTAGGGGTTTGGTTAAGGGGTTATCTGGTTTTGGGCTTGTGGTTTAAAATTGAAGAAAAGGCCCAATCCGATTTTCTACTTCTTTTATTGCTTCTTTTTTCTTCTTTTATTTTTTGTTAAACTAAAACTAAATTCTAAAAATCCTAAATTATCCTATTGAACTAAATTAATTTATAAAAGTGCAAAATAACTCTTAATAACAATTAACATACAATTAAATAGCAATTACGAAAAAATCACACAATTTGGACATTAAATGCTAAAAATGCAACGTACATTATTTTTATGATTTTTTGTTCTTGTAAAACAAACTTAATTGCTCCTAATTGTAGAATAATAACCTATATGCAAATGCGACATTTTTGTATTTTTTATTAATTTAACAAATAAACATGCACGGACAAATACAAATAATTATCCAAAATGCCACGAAAATTATCAAAATGGCACACAAAGGAAAATTGTTTTATTTTGAATTTTTGGGAGTAATTTTCATATAGGGCAAAAATCACGTGCTCACAGCTGCCCCTCTTTGTCCGAAAACACAAAGAGTTTTCGTGCAAAGATAAAGTGAGCGGATACGAGCGATTTTTGTCCGTTGGAATACTCCGTGTGAAGCAATTTTTGAAAAGATTTAACCGAACCTTTGCTTGAAAGGTTTCCTACATATCCCTGGCTAGAAGGGAATCAGGTTAATATAGTTCGGGAAGTTTTGGTAGCTGGGCCTACCATGGGACTGCAATGTTACTGCTGTTGCATGCTGTTATTACTGCTTGCCGACCTCCTTATTACACCATGCTGAAAGAAAACAAAAGCTAGACTAAACCATAGTCTATGAATTACAAAATCTTATCTAGATCTTCAGTCGTGCTCTTGTGTCTCTTGTTGCTTTGATGTCTCGGTGACTCCTCTGGTATTTCTTTACTTCTGATTTGTCTTGTATTCTCCCTTGACTGCCGATCTCGAACTGCTTATTTCCTACTCGTGAGCTTCGCATTATTTTTCCATCGAATCTTGGACAACCTTCCTCTGCTGGGGATTTTGTTGTTTCCCGCTGGGGATTTCAGTTGTATTCCTCTCTGCTATATGGGCGGGCTCCCAACTTCCGGACTTGAAATTTAAAGACTGAAATGTATTCCTTTGTTATATGGGCGGGCTCCCAACTTCAAAAATGGAAATGTAAACATTGGAATGTATTCCTCTGTTATATGGGCAGGCTCCCAACTTCCGGACTTGAAATTTAAAGACTGAAATGTATTACTCTATTATATGGGCGGGCTCCCAACTTCTTCAACTTAAAATATAAAGACTGAAATGTATTCCTCTGTTATATGGGCGGGCTCCCAACTTTCGGACTTGAAATTTAAAGACTGAAATGTATTCCTCTGTTATATGGGCGGGCTCCCAACTTCCGGACTTGAAATTTAAAGACTGAAATGTATTCCTCTGTTATATGGGCGGGCTTCCAACCTCAACCAACAACTTCGAAAAATAAATCGTCATTTCGTTCTTCAGGCGGGGCTCCTGACTTCAACAACAACTCCGAAAAATAAATCGCCATTCCACTCTTAGGGCGGGCTCCTGGCCTCGACAACAACTTTGAAAAATAAATCGTCATTCCGTTCTTCAGGCGGGGATCCTGACTTCAACAACAACTCTGAAAAATAAATCGTCATTCCGTTCTTCAGGGGGGCTCCTGACCTCAATCAACACCTTCGAAAAATAAATCGCCATTCCGTTCTTCAAGGGGGGATCCTGACTTCAACAACAACTCTGAAAAATAAATCGTCATTCCGTTCTTCAGGGGGGCTCCTGACCTCAATCAACACCTTCGAAAAATAAATCGCCATTCCGTTCTTCAAGGGGGGATCCTGACCTCAACAACAACTTCGAAAATAAAGCGGCATTTCTCTCTTCGGGCGGGCTCCTGGCCTCGACAATAACTTAGAAAAATAAATCGCCATTCCTTTCTTCAGGCGGGCGAGACTTCAACAACTTTGAAAAATAAATCGCCATTCCGTTCTTCAGGTGGGTCTCCTGACTTCAACAACAACTTCGAAAATAAAGCGCCATTCCGTTCTTCAGGGGGGGCTCCTGACCTCAATCAACACCTTCGAAAAATAAATCGTCATTCCGTTCTTCAGGGGAGGCTCCTGACCTCAACAACAATTTCGAAAAATAAATCGCCATTCCTTTCTTCAGGTGGGCAAGACTTCAACAACATCTTTGAAAAATAAATCGCCATTCTGTTCTTCAGGCGGGGCTCCTGACTTCAACAACAACTTCGAAAATAAAGTGTTATTCTGTTCTTCAGGGGGGCTCCTGACCTCAATCAACACCTTCAAAAAATAAATCGTCATTCCGTTCTTCAGGCGGGGCTCCTGATTTCAACAACAACTTCGAAAATAAAGCGTCATTCCGTTCTTCAGGGGGGTTCCTAACCTCAATCAACACCTTCGAAAAATAAATCGCCATTCCGTTCTTCAGGGGGGCTCCTGACCTCAACAACAATTTCGAAAAATAAATCGCCATTCCTTTCTTCAGGTGGGCGAGACTTCAACAACATCTTCGAAAAATAAAGCGCCATTCCATTCTTTAGGGGGGACTCCTGACCTCAATCAACACCTTCGAAAAATAAATCGCCATTCCGTTCTTCAGGGGGGGCTCCTGACCTCAACAGCAATTTCGAAAAATAAATCGCCATTTCTTTCTTCAGGTGGGCGAGACTTCAACAACATCTTTGAAAAATAAATCTCCATTCCGTTATTCAGGCGGGGCTCCTGACTTCAACAACAACTTCAAAAATAAAGCGTCATTCCGTTCTTCAGGGGGGGCTCCTGACCTCAATCAACACCTTCAAAAAATAAATCGCCATTCCGTTCTTCAGGCGGGGCTCCTGACTTCAACAACAACTTCGAAAATAAAGCGTTATTCCGTTCTTCAAGGGGGGCTCCTGACCTCAATCAACACCTTCGAAAAATAAATCGCCATTTCGTTCTTCAGGGGGGGCTCCTGACCTCAACAACAATTTTGAAAAATAAATCGCCATTCCTTTCTTCAGGTGGGCGAGACTTCAACAACATCTTCGAAAAATAAAGCGTCATTCCGTTCTTTAGGGGGGGCTACTGACCCCAACAGCAACTTCGAAAAATAAATCGCCATTCCGTTCTTTAAGGGGGGCTCCTGACCTCAACAATAACTTCAAAAATAAAGCGCCATTCCGCTCTTCGGGCAGGCTCCTGGCCTCAACAACAACTTTGAAAAATAAATCGTCATTCCGTTCTTCAGGCGGGCCTCCTGACTTCAACAACAAATCCGAAAAATAAATCGTCATTCCGCTCTTCGGGCGGGCTCCTGGCCTCGACAACAACTTTGAAAAATAAATCGCCATTCCGTTCTTTAGGCGGGGCTCCTGACTTCAACAACAACTTCAAAAAATAAAGCGCCATTCCGTTCTTCAGGGGGGGATCCTGACCTCAACAACAACTTCAAAAAATAAATCGCTATTCCGTTCTTCAGGGGGGGCTCCTGACCTCAACAACAACTTCGAAAATAAAGCGCCATTCCGCTCTTCAGGCGGGCTCTTGGCCTCGATAACAACTTTGAAAAATAAATCGTCATTCCGTTCTTCAGGCGGGGCTCCTGAATTCAACAACAACTCCGAAAAATAAATCGCCATTCCACTCTTTGGGCGGGCTCCTGGCCTCGACAACAACTTTGAAAAATAAATCGTCATTCCGTTCTTCAGGCGGGGATCCTGACTTCAACAACAACTCCGAAAAATAAATCGTCATTCCGTTCTTCAAGCGGGGCTCCTGACCTCAACCAATAACTTCGAAAAATAAATCGTCATTCCGTTCTTCAGGCGGGGCTCCTGACTTCAACAACCATTTTCCTTCTAACTTGAATTATCTTTCTTCAAAACTACTTCCCTTAAAACTTGTTTTGTCTTCTATGTGAACTGCTGGGGATAACATTTTTCAAAAATATGTTATCTTACTCCTTCAAAGGCTACTTCCCTTAAGACTGATGTTTCATTCCTCTGCAAACCATTTCCTTTTGCAAAACTGGTCTTCCTCTTCTTTTTTTTCTCTTCTTATTTCTTGTGTTATCTTCCTCCTGGCATTGCTTTCCTTAAAACTTGTTTTGCCTTTTCCCGAAGAAACTGCTGGGGATACCGCTTTTCACCAAACTTGTGTTAGTCTTCTCGAAAATTTTCGAAATGAACGAAAATTTTCTGCCCCAGTTTGACAATCTTTCTTGTGGCGCATCTTTCTGTCATTAGTAACATTCCCTGTCCCTGCTTTAAATCAAAGAAAATTTGGTCAGTTTAAACGTGGTGGTTGGTTGTGATACTCCTGCTGGGGATGTTATCAATCATTTTCCCATCTGTGCGTTGTCTGACCATCTTGAAGCTTGGCTGATACCTTTTGACCCTCTTAACGATTCCTTATTCACAAACATCTTAACCATTTTCCCAGTCTCCTTATCTGACCTCATATATTTTCATGACAGCCGATTTCGCTTGAAGATCTTGCATGTTCGTTCATTGATTAACCACTCCTTCCATCGTCTGTGTTACCGAAATACCCTTTCCCGGTGCAGACCCAATGTCTTCTTTTGCGGTACTGTCTGAACTTGGCATTTCCCCAACCTTTGAGTCTCCTGTGAATTTCCTAATTATGTCCATTACTTTCTGCGTTGTTCTTTCTTGATTTTTCGCTGGCCTTGCCTTATAACCCTCGATTTCCGCGGGGGATATCCTTCTTGACACCGGTCCATCCTTTTGTCAATCTCATCATCGAATATACCCTCAGTTCAATCCCCCTGGCCCTCTTTTTGTTGCACTGTCCCTGAATTGATATGAACCAATCTTGGGTATTTTGCGCGAACCTCAAAGCACGTTGACTATTACCAGCTCATTGCGCTTGTTCTTTCCTGACTTATACCACTTTGACGTACTAGTCAGATCTTGTCTTGAATAATTGGAAAGCTGATGGCAAATTTTGAAATCATTTCTCGCTTGTCCTGACCAAAGAGACTCAAGAAGAGGAAATGACAAAGGTAAAAGGAACAGAGTAAAAGGCAAAAGAAAGAGATGACTCCTAACAAGAAAATTACGAAGTAAAACCTATCAGATGTGGATATCGACTCTATTGGTCATGACATGCACACGTGGCCTATCCTCTATCGTTAATCGCCTTTCACAATCTTCGTCTGGTGCTTTCCTGTATGATTCTCAATATTTATTTGACTTGTAGTGCCCGAAGGGTTTTCACTATCAAGCCTCTCTCATTTTGGTTTTTCTCTCGACTTATAGCCGCCTCAAGGTGCCCGTGAAGGTTTTCACCGATAAGACTCTCTCATTTTATTACCTTTCTGCCGGGGATCAGAGTGTTATTCTCGACTTCCATTTTCATGACTTGGAATCTTTCGAAGACTGGTCAAAAGGTCTTTCTTTGGATCGTAATGTGGGGTTTTGTATATGGCTAGAAAGAAAGGGTATTAGTGGCTCAAAACGAATCAATTTGGGTTCAAAATTTACAACCTTCGGAACCAGATTTCTTTACATCAAACACAACTTCTGCCCCAGTTTCTTGCTTGGGGATTTTTTTGATTTTTATTTTTTGTTACACTATGACCGAGTCGTGAAGCGCCTACGTATCCTCTTTGAGGAATCAGGTCAAACGTAGTTCCCAATTCCCCTCTTTTTTTTTGTTTTCCTTTTCACTTATTTATTATTTTCTTTTCTTTTCTTTCTCTTTCTCTTTCTCATTTCTCATTTCTCGTTTTGTTGTTTTGTTGTTTCTGTTGTTTTCTTTTCCTTTTTCTTTTTCTTTTTCTTTATCTTTCATGCTTGTGTTTTCTAATATTTGCTACTGATTCCGAATGAGGGGTACGAAAGAAAACCAATAAGGCTCAAAGGGTTAACAAAGGATAAAGTGTTTAGATAGAAGAATAAAATGCCTTCGTCATTTCAATCTTCAAAACATGCCAAGCACAAACAAAACAATTAAACATTCGCCACATCTTCTGATTGTGCCGGACTTGATAACCATATCCACATACTCACCTTTTCATTTGTCATTTTTAAAGCACTGTTGGGCAATACTCTTACTTTCGTTATCATGAACGGCCCTCTTGAAAATATGGCTAATTTGCTTTTATGGTTTTCTTTATGTTTTACCTGCCCCAGTTTTACGTGGCTCGAGCTTCAAATGATCTCAAGCTGTTCCTATTTCCCTTAAGTGTCCCGATCATCTCCCAATGGCTTTATAATTAACTCTTAAGATTAGGCCCAAACTATGCGCGCATGTCATATCACTAGAATCGGCGTTGAACAAAGACAAAACAAAAGGCTAAAAAGAACTAAACAAAGAAGATGACTGGAGGTAACAAAAGACCGGAATTTGCATACGGTTCGTATAACGAAACAAGCAAAACAACTGGGGTACAACCTTGGAACTAACCCTAAAACAAATCCTAGAAAACACTAAACAAACCACTATGACAAAAATGGGAGGATAAGAGGGTTTGACACAAGACAATGCCTGGATTGCAACCCTGCAAATAATCCGGATAACAGAAGTGATAACAAAATGAACCACCAAGACTCTTCTCCAACTAGCCAAGAGATGAAGCGTCTTTCCAATTACCAAGCACGACATCTTAACCACTGGGTTCCCCATCAATATTGCCAAAACCATTAACAACTTCAATATCATTAACTTTAGTCCGCAAATTCCCAAGAGGATTTGCATGCTCCTTGTCACTATCATTGATCACAATTACCCCTTCTTGAATCATTCTTTCTATTTCCCTTTTCAAAGAACGACAATCTTCAATGCTATGCCCTTGGACATTAGAGTGGTACATGCATCGTACAGTAGGATCAAAGCCTTTTGCATATGGGTCTGGAGTATAGCCGAGGAGCAGCTCAATCAGGCTAGAATGCTTTAACTTTTCAAACAAGCTTGCAGAAGATTTTCCGATAGGGGTGAGAGCCTTTTCTCGTTTCAGCAACCTCTCGTTCCTAAATGCCTGATTTGGCCTAAAACTTGATCCAGAGGGTTTTTGGTGGGCTCGTGGGGGTGGATATGCATTTTGTGGAGCTGAGTACTTGGAAAGTGAAGCATGTCTTTGGGAGTCTCGTGGAGAGAAGTAGCGTTGGGGAGGGGAGTAGCGTTGGGAAAATATAGTTGAACGACGAGTGATGGAGCTACTCGGGTGGCTGGGAAAGCTGTTATAAGTGGGTAGATACGGAGAGTATGGGGGATCATCCGTTATTGTGTGAGGTGCTTGGGTAAGGACAGAGTTCAAGAAGCTAGGCGGTGGCGGGGGTGGTGCTTTCCTAGTCATCCATTCCTGATACATGTCTGCCACATGCTGTCTCAACATTCTTACCTCTTCTACCAACCCGTAGTCCTTTTCAACCAACTGCTTTCGGGCATCGGTACCAACCCGCTCAGTTGCTCTCTGCCATTGTCTTTTGCCTTTGTGTTGCAGGGCAGCGTTACTTTAGAATCACAACCAACCACCTTTCTGGTTATTGATAGAGGACAAAAATGGAAGCAACCTGTTAGCGTTAGGGTTTTCAACAGATAAGAAGACACATATTAGGGATGCAATGTAACTAGGCAATTAACCCTTTCTATCATGTATTTGCTTCAGTTATGTGCGTCATTCTGGCTTCTTGTAATTGTGTTCCCTTTTTTCTTTTTCTTTTTTTTTTCTTTTTTTCCTTTTTTTTAATGGTGGTTGAATCTTATGTGGATTGCCTACGTATCATGTCCCCGCATGAATCAGACCGGGCGTAGTTCTGCCACATAAAAGGTAAACAACAATAAAACATTTTTTGGAATCACTTAAAGACGAACAACAGACTCGAAAGTCAAACGGCCCACATACTCTAATCAAAAGAAATACAAACTCAAGAAAAATAAAATGACAGATTCCTTCCCCTATATGCCGATTTTAACCAAATGGTTGTTTTTGCAAACGTGGCCCCTTCCTAATTTCACATGAATTTTGAGGCCGGGAAGATTATTTTATGACACTTCACAAACTTATCCGTTCTTTTACGAAAATAGCCTTTTGACAACTGAAAGCTACTCTAAGGCTATCTCGGCAAGAACGGTTTAAGACACCGCCGAAGCTGGCTCGGCTTGAAAAATCTAAACGGTATTCTTGACTACTGACTCTTTTTCTTATTATTTTTCAAATTAAAATAAAAGACCGGGTTTTGCCAACGCGGCCTTTCAGCACCTCGGGGACGAAGATTTTAAGGCTGCTTTAGCTAACCGACCAAAATCCTAAAAACATGACCAAAGGTGGCCGTTTATGCAAAGTCAGCCTTCCGACATCCTTTTTGGGAACATTCGGCTATTTCTGACAAAAACAGCATCACCCAACTCTATGACGAAAAGTTTTTGACATTTTTTGGCTATTTTTTGCAAAAGGGGAGCTTGGACTCGATGAGGGCTGCCTACGTATCTCACATCCTGTGAGAATCAAACCGGCGTAGTTCGGGCCGCTCAGGAATAAAGGAAATAAACTATTATTTTTTTTTTTCCGAATAAAATACTTACAAAGAAGAAAGAAAATATTTTTGGATTTCGATTTGTTTGTTTTTTTTTTTTAAAAAAGAAAACTTTTTGAAAAGAAAGACGTCTAAAGAAATATTTTTTTTTGAATTTTAACTTCTTTTTCTTTTTTCTTTTTTTTTTTGGAAATTTCGAAATAAAAACTTCTAAAGAAGAAAGGAAATATTTTTGGGCTATTACTCTGAATTTATGAAAGAAATACTACAAAAGAAAAGAAAAAATATTTTTGAATCTTGAATTTTCTTTTGAATTTTTAAACAAGTATTTTTGGATTTTGAGAGAGATTAAAAGGAAATATTTTTGTATTATATTTTTTTAAAAAATTGAGGTCTAAAAGAAAGACTTTCTAAAGAAGCGAGTAATGGAAAATATTTTTGGATTTTTTGAATATGGTGGGCCGGAACCGAAGAGGTTTGCCTACGTATCTCACATCCGGTGAGAATCAGACCCGCGTAGTTCGGGCCACGATAATAAACTAATTCTGACAACAAGACTTGTTTAAACAAATTACACTAAAAAATATTTTTTTTTTCATTTTCACAAAATTTTGGCAGAGTTCGCCGGTAACTCAGAATTATCTCTCTACACTGCTATTTTCTTTTCTTTTCTTTTCTTTTTTTTTCTTTTTCAATATTCCAGTATTTTCAGAAGTCGGTCAGCATGCAAGTCTGCAACAAATAAATGCGTAAAACAAACAAGATGCAGCAGGATGGTCTTTTTCATTTCGGTACACCTGTCCTAGACAGACCCAACCCCTGTGTTGAGCCTCCAAAGTCAAATGCACATGATGCAAACAAACATTCCTACTAGGGATCCGGCATGAAGTTGAGTTATTCTAGGTTCGTAACCTGGGTATTTGTTCTAGACTGTGTACCCGAGCGGACAACTCGAGTCGAGGAGGGAGCTCCTTTCCGGGAACCAAAAGGCCAGCCGGCTTAGAAACTTTCCGAGCCTCTTTTATTTCAGGGTATGACACTAACAGAATAGGGAGTCTCAACCAGTAAGCACATCCCCGTAGGTGAGAAGTGAAGGTTTCGGAACAGTTTATATGTACAGTTCAAATAATATCAAAGCGGTAGAAAAGCATCATTTTGCACATTTAAGCTCAATCATACGATAAAGCCAAATACAACAATTATTCTAAGCTCGAATTTCTAACCATGAACCAGTGGTTCTAGGTTAGAAGCTTGATTCCCCAGCATAGTCGCCAGAGCTGTCACACCTCCTTTTTCTGCCCGCGCCCCCGCAAAGGGGCACAACGGGGGGTTTTTCCAATTAAAGGACAATCAAAATGGGATTTTATTTAAAGATTCAGAGTCTCCACTTGGGAGATTTATGGTGTCCCAAGTCACCGGTTGAATCCCGAATCGAGGAAAAGAATGACTCTGTTTAACAGTCTGCGCACCAGAAATTCGGATAAGGAATTCTGTTAACCCGGGAGAAGGTGTTAGGCACTCCCGAGTTTCGTGGTTCTAGCACGGTCGCTCAACTGTTATATTCGGCTTGATTATCTGATTTTATACAATCATGAACCTACGTGCAAATTTTAACTGTTTACCGCTTTGTTAGTATTTATTCAAAGAATTGCAACGTCGTGAGAATGCATCTCGAATTGCGCCACCTAAATGTACCCGCAATTTTTGATACGTTCCAACTTCGTTGAGATTTGGATTTGGATCACATAAATGTGCACCCGAGTTTAGGAAAATAACATTATTAAATACGCGCCTAAAGACTAACGCATTGTTATTTTGAGAAAAGCCGTAAAGTTCGCTATGCGGCCTGTCTCGAAATCTAAGCATTCGAAATAACTATCCGTTGAGGGCCCCGCAATTTGTGTATTTTTGTTTGTCAAGGCTCGTCTCATTCATTATTTTTTAAAGGAATTTGCAACGTCATGGACATGCATCTCGAACCACGTCACAATCAATGTACCCGTGATTAGCGACACATTTCGACTCCGTTGAGATTTGGATTTGGGTCACATAAATGTGCACCCGAGTTTAAGAAGATAACATTATTAAATACGCGCCTAAAGCGACTAGGGTATCATTATTTTGGGTAGGGCCGTGAAATTTGCTAAACGGCCCGTTCCGGAATTTAAGTATTTAATACATACATTTAACAAGGGCCCCGCCATTTATGTGTTTATCCAGCGAGGCTCATCTCATTTTTACTATCTTTAAAGGGCAAACCTAAAATAATCTATAGTGTTCTACTTAGTTCGTTTCTAAAATAAAAGGAGGAGTCCTAGTTAATTATATGATTTAAGAGCTATTATAATTGGGTCATGAACACCACCCGTTTAAAATTGAAACCTAAGTACGCAGACGGGCATGACTATTCACCAACCTAATAGCAACTATCAACAATTAATTGATTTTTTACAAAGTAAGCAGTTCAACTCCATATAACCATGGCAAATGGTATTACTTTCATGCAGTCCTTATGATTAATATACTGAAATGGCCTAGAATGTTCAAATCTTACATGTCTACCCTTATTTCAAAACTAACTACAAGCCGTATCATTAACAATTCGAGAATCAGATTTTTACTACTAACTATCACAAACCTTTCATGCTAAATTATCATAGGACAAATATCAGATTTAACTACAACACGGATTAAGGAGTAAGCCATATTAAAAATGGTGTTTCAATTCTTCACACAAATTAAATGAGTTAAGAATCCTACACGACCTCAAACAGTCCCATTATACACATGGTATGAAATTCGAATAAACATAATTGCACTACACTTTTGAACTAAAACAAAACATGAGAAGTCAGAAATCATCTCAAGCAGCATTTCATTTCATGTCCACAAGCTCGAAGGTTACAAGATATGTACCTGGATGTTTGAAATATAAGAAGCAAAAGAAGAAGAAGAAATCAGCAGCAGCAATAACCAGCAATGACCAGTAAACAGTACACCCAGTGACAGATTTGAAAACCAACAGGGTTCCAGCACACTCAATGAAACACCACCAACACAAACTAACGCAGACCAGAAATAACAAACTCAAAAAATCCACTTAAAACCTCAGTGAAATCTCAGAAATAACCAGCCTCCTTTTTACTCTCAGATTACTGAACTTTTAAATGTTAAAAATCCGGCCTAGACTCTCTCTAAAAAATCCTCTCAAACTCTCTCCAAAATCCCTTTGTTTTCTGTCTTAAGTGACTCTATTTATAACCCAAAACAAGTATGGGAAACATATTTTAATCAATCCCCTTTTAATCTTTTCATACCATTATATTTTGTTCCCCACACTTGCTTGTCTTGTCCCCCACTATATTAAACAAATGTATTAATTCTCACTACCACATGTCTTTTCTTTATTTAATTCCCTTATTTCCCACTACCGCATGCTTTGTCCCCCACTATATTAAACAATGTATTAATTCTCACTACCACATGTCTTGTCCCCCACCATGTATTAAATAATGTATTATTTTAATATTATTAGTACTTAGTGGACAGAACACTCAAATTAATCATTTTTTAAAACTTAAAATCCCGAAAATGCCCCTGCAACTACTGAAATTACCATTCTACCCCATCAGCTATATCCAATCCTCCTAAATCAATTAACCAAACTTTAGCAGTTGTAACCAATTCATCTAATCAATTTCCAATTAATAATCAAACTCTGCATAACAAACTCGCCAAACAAACTCCTAATCGACAACGTTCATGAATTAACAACAGAGTCAGATTCATATCCGAACAAACTTAACGGAACGAACGAGTAGATTCAAATCACTAAACTCAATTATCAGCTAACCTCAAACTAAATCAAATAACATCATAACAAAGATGAATGATTCAAACTAAATTAAAAACTAAGGACCAGCACATAAACACTCGACATTAAATCACTTGATGAAAAACTAACAAACTTCAGACAAAAATGAACACGAATTATCTTTAATACAAACAAAGACCTGGGTTCGAATTCAAACCAACCCATCAGAACACAAACACAATCAGAGAAAGAAGAAAAGGGGCGGAAGATGAATTCGCTGAACGAAAACTAAAAGAAAAGAGAACGGAAACCTACTGGTTTAAAACCCGGGTTCGAATGGCAACCTCGACACGCCTGAACAAACATCACTGTTTTCAACCCATTTTCATTTTTGATGCAGTGACGATCGAGTTCACTGGTTTGTGGTCGTTTGCGGATGAAGCTAGACGTTGGGTGGTCGAAGAACTGATGGAGTTGACGATGGTCGTTCATGGCTGGACGTAGCAGAAGCGATGGTGGTCGCTCATGTGGAGTGGTCGTTGCTGGTTTTTCCGGCGACTGGAGGAAATGACGAAGGAGATGAAGTTGGTTGTTTGGACGAGCTGCTGGTCGACGACGAGCTGCTGGTGGCAGCGATGGCAGTTGAAGACGAAGCAGCGGACATGGTGGTCGTGGGGCTGCTCCAGGTTGTCGTGACGATGTTGAAGACGAAGAAGAAGAAACAACAACCATGGTTGCTGGAGATGGAGCTCGTTTTGGACTGGAGGTCGACGTGGTTGAGCTGGTCGACGGGACGTGAGGTGAAGCAGATGCAGAAGGGTAGCCATGGAGCTGGAGAGCTGACGAAGAAGAAGAAGCAGCGGCTGCTATGAAGGTGAGGGCTTGGAGCTGGAGGGGTCGCTTGGGTAAGGTGGTTCGTTTGGAGAAGGAGATGAGAGGGGGCGGGCAGATGTTTTAGGGTTTGGGGAAATGAAGAGTGAAAAATGGGAAGGGGGGGTAACTCGTTTGGTTATGGGGCGGACCGGGTCGGGTTGACCCGGTAGAGGTTTGGTTAAGGGGTTATCTGGTTTTGGGCTTGTGGTTTAAAATTGAAGAAAAGGCTCAATCCGATTTTCTTCTTCTTTTATTGCTTCTTTTTTCTTCTTTTATTTTTTCTTAAGCTAAAACTAAATTCTAAAAATCCTAAATTATCCTATAGAACTAAATTAATTTATAAAAGTGCAAATTAACTCTTAATAACAATTAACATACAATTAAATAGCAATTATGATAAAATCACACAATTTGGACATTAAATGCTAAAAATGCAACGTATATTATTTTTATGATTTTTTGTTCTTGTAAAACAAACTTAATTGCTCCTAAATGTAGAATTAAATCCTAAATACAAATGCGATATTTTTGTATTTTTTATTAATTTAACAAATAAACATGCACGGACAAATACAAATAATTATCCAAAAATGCCACGAAAATTCTCAAAATGGCACACAAAGGAAAATTGTTTTATTTTGAAATTTTTGGGAGTAATTTTCATATAGGGAAAAAATCACGTGCTCACAATGAAGATCCATAATATAATATATTTATAACACTCCCCCTTGGATGTTCATTAAAAGATAATGTGCCTCATTAAAAACTTACTAGGAAAAACCCCGTGGGTAAAAATTCTAGTGAAGGAAAAAGAGTACATATATTTAGTAATACGCATTGCTAGGTGCCTCATTAAAAACCTTATAAGAAAAACCCTGTGGGAAAACCCCTTAGTAAGTAAAAATAAGTGCATCACGTATTTTACTCCCCCTGATGAAAACCTTATTTCAAATATTTGAGTCTCCGCATTCCAATCTTATATACCATCTTATCAAAAGTTCAAGTTGGCAAAGATTTGGTGAATAAATCTGCCGAATTGTCACTTGAACAGATTTGTTACACATCAATGTCACCATTTTTATGAAGATCGTGTGTGTATAATAATTTTGGTGAAATATGCTTCGTTCTATCTCCTTTTATAAATCCCTCCTTTTACAAAATTGTGGGTATTTTCTCACATTCCAAACCATATCTTTCTCGAATAAAATGAACTATTGATCTCAACCATGCACATTCCCTACTTGCTTCATGAATAGCTACTATCTCAGCATGATTTGAAGAAGTAGCAACAATAGATTGCTTTGTGGAGCGCCATGATATGCCAGTACCTCCATATGTAAATATGTACACGGTTTGAGATCGAGCTTTATGGGGATCAGATAAATAACTTGCATCTGCATAACCAACAAGATCTGCACTATATTTGTTAGCATAAAACAAACTCATATCAAGAGTTCCCTTTAAATATCGCAATATATGCTTAATCCCGTTCCAATATCTCCCTGTAGGAGAAGAACTATATCTTGCTAGTAAATTAACAGAAAATGCTATGTCAGGCCTTATAACATTAGCAAGATACATTAGTGCACCAATTGCACTGAGATAGGGTATTTCGGGACCAAGGAGTTCCTCATCCTCTTCTGGAGGTCGGAACAAATCCTTATTCACTTCAAGTGATCGAATGACCATTGGTGTACTCAATGGGTGCACTTTGTCCATGTAAAAACATTTTAAGACCCTTTCTATATAGGCAGATTGATTGATAAAGATCCTGTCTGCTAAATGTTCAATTTGCAGACCAAGACAAAGTTTTGTCTTTCCAAGATCTTTCATCTCAAATTCTTTCTTAAGATATTCAATTGCCTTCTAGAGCTCTTTTGGAGTTTCAACAAGATTTATGTCATCAACATAAACAGCAAGTATAACAAATTCTGAAGCCATTTTCTTTAAAAAAATACATGGACAAATAATATCATGTATATAACCTTCTTTCAGCAAATATTCACTGAGGCGATTATACCATATGCGCCTAGATTGCTTTAAACTCTACAAAGATCTTTGTAATCTGATTGAGTACATTTCCCGATATTTTGGATGTGCTTAAGGCCTTTTAAATCCTTTAGGAATTTTCATGTAAATTTCATTATCAAGTGATTCGTACAGAAAAGTTGTAACCACATCCATTAGATGTACTACAAGCCTTTCACATAAGGCTAAACTGATGAGATATCGAAATGTTATGACATCTATAACAGGTGAATATATTTCTTCGTAATCGAGTCCAGGTCGTTGTGAGAATCCTTGTGCGACAAGGCAAGCCTTGTATCTTTCAATTTCTTTTTCATCATTCCTTTTTCACAAAAAAACTCACTTATGACCAGCTGACTTTATACCAACAGGTGTTTGGACTACTGGTCTAAAGACCTCTCTTTTAGCAAGTGACTTCAATTCCGTTTGAATTGTCTCTTGCCATTTTGGCCAATAAGATATTTATCGACATTCTTCAACAGATCGGGGTTCAAGATCCTCACTATCTTGCATAATATTAAGTGCAACATTATATGCAAAAATATTATCCACCACTATTTCAAATCGATTTAAATTAATTACATCATTGGTAGAACTTATTAAAAATTCCTTACTCACTTGAGCTTCAGGTTCATAGATTTCTTTAGGAATCTCAGAATTAATTAGATCTTGAGTCTCTTCAGGAAATCCCTTCATAGTATCGTTTTGATCATTTTTCGATTTTCTTTTTCGAGGATTTTGATCCTTAGAACCCAAAGTCCTACCACGCTTCAGGCATGTTTTAGGTTCACTAGCTCTTATGCTAGTAGATGGTCCTACTGGGACATCAATTCGGATAGACACATTCTATGTAGGGATATGTGACTTAGTTATCTTTTTCAAATCAGTAAATACGTCTAACATTTGATTTGCTATAATCTGTAAATAGATGATCTTCTGGACCTCCTGATTACATATAGGGGTATGTGGATCAAAGTGAGATAATGATGAAACTTTCCACACAATTTCTCTTTTGATTTCCTTTTACTCTCCCCTAATTGTGGGAAAATTATTTCATCAAACCGACAATCTGCACATCGAGCAGTAAATAAATCTCCTGTAAATGGTTCAAGATAGCGAATAATAGAGGGTGATTCAAACCCAACATATATTCCTATCCTTCTCTGTGGTCTCATCTTACTGCGTTGTGGTGGTGCTACTGGCACATATACATCACATCCAAAAATTCGTAGATGGACAATATTTGGTTCATGACCAAAAATTGACTGTGACAGAGAATATTTATTATAATGTGTCAGTCTAAGATGGATAAGTGGTGCTGCATGCACGATAGCATGGCCCCAAACAGTAATGGGCAATTTTGTTTTCATAAGTAGTGGTCTTGCTATCAATTACAGGTGTTTAATAAATGACTCTGCAAGGCCATCATGAGTATGAACATAAGCTACAGGATGTTCAACTTTTATCCTAACTGATAGACAATAATCATTAAAAGCTTGAGATGGGAATTCTCCAACATTATCAAGTCGAATAGACTTTATAGGATAATCTGGAAACTATGCCCTTAATCGAATTATTTGGGCTAATAGCTTTGTAAATGCCAGGTTGCGAGATGATAGTATGCACACATGAGACCATCTTGAAGATGCATCAATTAGGACCATAAAATATCTAAATAACCCATCTGGTGGGTGAATAGATCCACATATATCCCCATGTATACGCTCTAAAAAGGCAGGGGATACAATGTTATTGGTGATGGTCTAGTGATTATTTTGCCTTGATAACAAGCATCACAAGAAAATTCGTCATTTGTAAGAATCTCCAGGTTCTTTAATGGATGCCCACTCGAATTTTCAGTAATTCGTCTCATCATTATTGATCCAGGATGGCCCAAATGTCCATGCCAAAGCACAAAATTATTTGAATCTATAAACTTCTGGTTTACGATAGAGTGTGCTTCAACTGTACTAATTTTTGAATAGTATAAGCCAGAAGATAAAGTTGGTAACTTTTCTGCAATGCATTTCTGGCCAGAAATATTCTTTGTAATACAAAGATATTCCATGTTCATTTCATCTATTGTCTCAACATGATACCTATTTCGGCGAATATCTATAAAACTAAACAAGTTTCTTCGGGGCTTGGAGGAGAATAATGCATTGTCTATAATAAGTTTTGTTTCCTTAGAGAGAAATATAATGGCTCTTCCGGAGCCTCCAATCAAACTTATATTACCAGAAATTGTTGAAACATTTGCTTTTTCCTTATTCAAATAAGAAAAGTATTTCTGATCCTTGAATATGGCATGAGTTGTTCCACTATCAATAATACAAATATTTTCATGATTTGTCTTTGATCCAAACATAATTTGAGAATTATCCATATTCTTCAAAATGACATAAATAAAACATATTATAGTAAACATCATTATTAAAGTATAACTTTTATTTATGTACAACAATTACATAACCATACTATCTATTACAAACAACAAAAATTAAAATATTTACATTTCTATAGATTCACTACCGATTACATGACTTGTTTCTCCTTCTGAGAGTGCAAAGTAATCAGTTACATCCAAATGCATGAAGTCTAAATTATCTTCATAAATAAAATTTGCTTCAGCATTTTTCTCTGTCTTTTTCAGGGAGGCTTGATAAAGCTCAACCAGGTGCTTTGGCGTATGACATGTACGTGACCAATGCCCTTTTCCTCCACATCTATAGCATGCATTTTCTACATTTGGTGTTTGCACCGCTTCATGCTTTTGTTCCTTCCTTTTCCACTTCTGGTGGTGAGGAGGATTCTTTGGTGCATTATTATTACCATGATTAGAGTTTCTTCCCCGACCACGGTTGGGGCCATGACATCTTCCATGTTTAGCTTGGTGAAAGTTCATCTCATTCACTTCAGGGAATGGACAAGAACCAGTAGGTCGGCTTTCATGGTTTTTCATTAATAGCCCATTATGTTGCCCGACTATAAGAAGATGTGAGATAAGTTCAGAATACTCTTCAAATCACATCTCTCGATATTGCTGTTGTAGGAGCATATTCGAGGCGTGAAAAGTGGTGAAAGTTTTCTCCAACATATCATGATCAATAATATTATCACCACATAATTTCAATTGGAAATAATTCTGAACATAGCAGAATTAAGCACACTTATAGATTTAAAATCTTGTAGTCTTAGATGAGTCCAATCATAATGTGCCTGTGGAAGAACGACCATCTTCAGGTGGTCATATCTATCTTTCAGATTATTTCACAGTATGACTGGATCTTTAATAGTGAGATATTCCATTTTCAGGCCCTCATCAAGGTAATGGCGTAAAAATATCATTGCTTTGGTACGGTCTTTGTTTGATGCCTGATTTTTATCCTTGATGGTGTCTGCCAGACCCATCGCATCAAGATGAATTTCGGCATCAAGTACCCAAGACATGTAGCTTGCCCGATATATCCAGGGCTACAAATTCAAGTTTAGAAAGATTTGACATTATTTAGAAAAAGAAAGTTCGTACCTCAGATACTTTCGAAGTATTTACTCGAGATGGCAGAGTCTCATGCTGATAACGTGTATTAAAAAAAGACTATAAAGTAAATAAGCTAAAGACAAATATACAGAGAAACTGATATATTATTCAACTTCAAACTTATGTACATAATAAACTGAAATCTCCACTATTTATAGAAGAAAGCAAGTTCCCGTGTAAGTTGCTACTGTACCAGATATAGATAATCTTCAACTGGGGGTAATGTTTATCCATAACGGAGTACCGAAAGGATAAGCTTATTAGTCATGTTCTTCCATGATGCTTTGTATATTCCAAAATAACTCTCCATCAGGTTCAGGGTATGTATCAATTGTATCTTTGGGTTGAATCATTTGGCAAGAAAAGATGGTCAACCTCATGGATCCCTTTGATCCGTCAATTATTAAGGAAAGAAGAACTTATTATGAGCTCCAAGTTTTCCGGCAAAATGAAGGATCCATTCTCAAGCCATATGGGATCAATCCAGAATATCCGTTCTGCCATATATTCATAGCTCAAGCCAAGAATTTTCCACAAGAACTATTATGGTTTTTCTGGTACCTATGCCATCGGTATCATATTTTCATGGAATTCAAATGCAATGACTTCAAGGATTTAGATAACATTGCACCAGCCCTTAAAGTATTTTTGCTATGGTTCAAACCTAGAAGATATTGGATAAAATGTTTCAACGATTCCTACACAGCAAAGGTATTCATGTTCCACAGGCTTCGTCACATGCTTCGTCACATGCTCCCTCATACTTTCACATGCTACACCATGTATATTTCACCCCTTTCACATGTTTTCAGGAGCTTTTTAGTTGTTTTACCTAAAGTCCTTCACATGCCAAGAAGGATCCACATGTAGATAAGTTTGCCATTTAAGATAGATTTATTTTATCATGTAAGTTTGTCTTGTAATAATCTCCTAATCCTATATAAAGGAGGCCTTGTAGTAGTTGGAAGATCATCTTGTAACCTTTGTAAATTTTTTGTGATATATTACATATGAGTGCTTTCGAATGGATGGAAAGGCCGGTCCATGTATGAAAATATAGTAAGAATACTCTTTGAAAGCTAGCTTATTGTAGTACAAAAGTTTTCTGAGTTATAAACAGCTAACGTTAGTTATAGTACAAAAGTTTTCTAACTTGTGCAGCTTGGCAAACCGTCCCTTATGGATTGTTGAAGCCAGCCCCTTTGTAGGAAAACTTTTGCGACTATAAACAAATTAACTATTTGTATAGCTTGGCAAGCCGTCCCTTATGGGTTATTGAAGCCTTCCCCTTTATAGGGAAACTTTCGTATCTATAATTTAGTTTTCTTTCTTGGAGTCTCTTACTTTGTTCTTTATACTGTTGAGCCCCTCAAGCCAAAGATTCCATCCAAGCCACTCTTCATCACCAAATGGCATGGTGAGTCTAAAATTATGCCATGGATCTTTGCCTTCCCGGAGGAGAAAATGCTTTACTCTTAAATATTGATGCTACCAAAGGAAACAACATGTACACCCAAATACCCAGACAAATTTCCAGAGATGAACTTGTCAAAATTCTTCCTGATTCCTGGATCACAAATTATGAAAAAATTACGAGAACCGGAGGAATCTCTACAATCTGGAGAACCAACATTTACAAAAAGAAATGACAAAACCGTCTGCATAAGCTTTGACCATTCGCATCTCATATCTGTTGGCTTTAATCAAATTGTTCCTGGTATATTTAAAAGCATGAAGATGTGGCTAATTAGCTTTTGCTTTGAATTCAGTTTTGCTGGAGAAAATCTTTTTGAGAATTCTTCTGGTCGAGACAGAAAATCCGCGAGAATATTATCCTTTCCTTTCAGGTGCTTGATTTGAAATTTGTATGCAGAGAACCATTGAGCCCTTCTGAGATGCTGAGGATTGGGAATAATTTTTGCATTTATCTGGATCATCTTTGGGAAGGTCTTCATATCCATCTCTATTAGAAATTCTGTATGAATAAGGAAGAAATTGAATTTCTTGATTCTATTCTTTACTGCAAGAATTTCCTTGAAAGTGGAGTGATAATGTTGCTCGGAATCTTTAAACTTTCCACTGGTGTATCCGCATATTTTCCTCTGGCCATCCTTTTCTTCAAATAGAACAGCACTCCAATATTCACTGCTGGCATCAATTTGCAGTATCTTCTTTTCATCTGAAGGGATGTAGAGAGACTTGACTTTTTTAGATATCTCCTTTATTTTTCTGACTTCTTCATCCTATTTCTCTCCCCATGATGGAGCATTTTTCTTGAGTATTTCTGTGAGCGGTGAAATGTATGTAGAGACATTTGGGATGAAATCTCTTACATAATTTATTACACCCAAAAACTCTTGGATCTGCTTTGTTGTGAGGTTGGTATCCAGAAATTTGAGTAATTCCTGACATATATGTGGTCCTGGACTGTATTCACCTTGGACAAAATGCATTCCGAGAAAAGTGATATCCTTTTGAGCAAGAACCATCTTTTTTGTTTAAATCATGATCCCGTACTGTGTTTCCAATGCCTCAAATTGACGAAGCAAATTGAAATATTCTTCCAATGCATCACTAAATAATAGGATGTCATCAATGTAAACTAAGAAGGTATGGAGGATGGGTTGGAAGATTTTTATCATGGCTTTTTAAAACAAGGAGGGTTCAGTTTTTAACCCGAAGGGCATGACTTTCCATTGGAAGTGATGATCGGGGATGCAAAATCTCGTTTTGGGTCGTTCTTCAGGGTGGATTCTCAATTGCCAAAATCCAGATTTTAAATCAAACTTGAAAAAATATTTGGCCTTGGCTAAGTGGGAGAAAAGAGTGTGTTTATTTGGGATGAGAAATTTATCATCTTGGAGGAAATGGTTAAGTGGTTGGTAATTAATAACTAACCTGAGTTTTCCTCTTGTCTGCTCAGCTCTTTTGTTGACATAAAATGCTTCGCATGCCCATTGTGAATCTGACGGCTCTATCAGATCAAATTCCAAAAGTTCTTCGCATTCTTTCTTTGCAAGCTGAAGATGATCTGGATTCATGCCTGAATGACTGGCCTTTGTCGGATTGATGTTTTCATTTTTCTTGAAAGGGAGTTTGATAAAAAAAGTCTTGGTTTTTCCATAACGGGCTTTTCCCTTTCTTCATGAATTCCTTGTGGGATTCAGCACATGATTGTTCAATGAGATTTTGCTCAATCTCTTTGATTTGTTCGTCATTAGTGATTTGGAATAACTTTGGAATCTCAGAATAAAGTTTGAACTGCTTTTTAAAAGCTACCCCGTTAGCCTTGATCTGGATATGATCCCTAATTGTCTATAAGTGTCGAATCCAACAATAAGATCTTTTCCTGGTACATTAGACCCTATCAGCTTGGTTTTGTACTTCAATCCTGGAAAGAACTCAATTGTGATTGGATGCTTTGTGATAACGGTGGTAGTCAGGATTCCATTTGATGCAGTGTTAAAATCCTTAAAGTGCGGCACCCATTGATCTTCAGGGAGAACATCAAGATTTATGAGTGAGGAAGCAGCTTCGGTGTCGATGAAAGCAGTAACTCGAGTTGGTTTATCCCATTTGGATGAACAGACCTTGAGTTCTACTTGAGGAATGACTATGAGAGCGTTGATCTCCTCTCGGGCTTCAATCACTGGTTCTGAAATTTGGTAGTGATCATTGCCTTGATCTTCATAGACATCAAGAGAGAATAAAGTTTCTTCATTAGGTTCATCATCCACAGAGAATATAGATTCAAGGTCCTCCTTTTTTCCGAGATGTATGCCAGTGTAATCTTCAATCTCTTCAAGGAGTTTCACAGATCTTTGCGATTGGGGACAGTTTTTAGCGAAATGTCCAATCTTGTGGCAAATAAAACATTTGTTTTTCTTGTGAAAGTTTCCTGGCCTTCTATGTCTGAAATATTTTGTGCGTCTCTTGGACCTTGATTTCCCATCTGGAATTCTTGGCCATATCAACCTCCTAAATTCTCTCCGTCGCCTAGATGTGTGGCAGGAACATCGTGACCCAGTGATTAGGTTAGATTCGTGGCATGCTTTGTCAAGCGCTGGATTGTGTTGGATAATTTGTTTTAGGGTAGAGCACTTCGTACAAATGACATCTAATGCGACGAAAATAGCTTGCCTGATATAACTAATTTGAGGGATTGTGGTAGACTGAAACGTTTCTTCAATGATGGTCTTGGTTCGGCTTGCCAACAACTTTGGAAAGGAAGAGACAAAGGCTTGCTTTAGATTCATGTCTCTACCGATCTCGAAGAATATCTTCGCCATTTTTTGAAAATGCGTATCAATGTCATTTTTGTCGAATGATACACACTTCATCTGAAATAGTTGTCTTCGCATTTTCTCATGTCTTTGGCCAGTATCTCCGCAGAAAACTTCATGTAGGATTCTGATGTTGAAGGCAAAATCTTGGGAAGTAAGAAAAGTATTTTTGTCTTGAATTCCAAGAGAGTTCCACCAATCTCTGAGAATTCCTGAGAACCGTGAAGTGAGTTCTAATAAGATGATATACTTTTTTCGTTCCACCAAATTTTTGGTCACCATCTAAGTATAGAAGCCTTGGATCCTTTGAGGCCATCTTGAAACCTTGACATCATCTAAGGTGAAAGTGTGGAAGCCAGTTCCAACTGGTTTTGACACCATGGGCTCATATCTTCTTTCTGGGATTGGTTCATCTATCATACCTTCTTGTTCCTCATCTACTTCAGATGCTTCTGGGTCTCTTGGCTGATTTACAAATATTGGGGGATTGTCATCTTCGGAAGAGTTTGTTGTGGATTCATTGCTTGATTGAGAGCTATCTTCTATTGTTTCATCGTCTGATGAATTCAGAGATTTCGACCATGGAGTATCTTCTTCTGATATGTATCTTGGCTGGGAGACATAGAGGTCTGGAGCCTTCTGGTCAGAAATCATCAGATTTTCAGGGTTCGATTCTTTTGAACTTTCTCCTTGGTCTCGCCTTTTCTTTGTTTGTTTTGCGCTGCAAGAGCGTCCTTCCTTTACCAAACTATTTTTGCAATATCAAAATCTTGTTCTTCTTTTAAGGGTTGGGTGAAAGTGATTGGATTTTGTGAGGTAGATGGAAAAGTAAAAAAGGTGTAGTCTAATTTAGGTGGGGAATATGCTTGTGGAGACATAGGGAAGAAGGTAGGTTATGAGAGAAAAATTGGGGTCTTTTGTGGATCAAAGTGGTCATTTCTCAAAAGTTGAATTTGTTCTCTGATGGAAATCGTCTCTTTTTGTTGTTGTTGTTGGAAAAATTGGAAAAGTGAAGTTTTTGAGGACAAATCTCGTATTGTAAATTTGCCAACCTCAGTTCCAAGGCTTTGATTAGTCCGGCATGGTGAGACGATGTTTGCTACATATTTTTCTCAATTGTTTCCACTTTGCTCATCATTTTATTTTGTGTATAATCCACGTTCTTTAAGGTGTTGCCAATGTTGTTCAATACCTTGTTTTGGCAGATGGAGTTTTCTGATTGCCAGTTCATTGTTGCTTCGATGTCACTTGTTTGGGGATTTTCTCCAGTAGGTAGCACTATGTTTTTCTTAGGAATTTTTGGAGCATGACTTATACCTTCCTTTTCAAAAAGTTGGAGTGAAGGAAAATCTAGAGTATGACTGGATCTTAAAGGACTTAGCATGAATATCTATGGTTGTGTGGGATTTGTGTTTTTTTGAGTTGGGGAAGTTTCAGGTTCAGGTGGCTTTTTGGATTCTGGTATGAGCTGATGGTGATTTGGGTTTGGGTGTGGTTTCACTATCCTCCCAGCTTGGAGTGAATTTTTCTATTAATTTTGGCCATTCCTGGGGTTTGTAACTGACAAGTAATTCATATTTACTTGGACGGCTTAATGAGCCAATTGAAGGATCTTTATTTTCATATTTGGCTCGAAATTGTTTTTCAGTGGTCTTCCCCATATTCTTCGATTTTGGTTTGGTTTTGTTGAGGCCGAACCTTTCTCAATGACACTGATTGTGTTCATCATATTCTCCAATTGGATCTTCCAAACAGTCTTGGCAGTCGCAATCAAGATCCCAAGGGCAGTGTCCCGTAAAGGGGCATTTGAACCACCAAGCACTTTTTCCTTCTCTGTCAAGATTGCAGAGATTCCTTCGGTTCTCTTAACTTTTCATAATTTGTGATCCAGGAATCAAGAAGAATTTTGACAAGTTCATCTCTGGAAATTCTTCTGGGTATTTAGGTACACATGGTGTTTCCTTTAAAATAATCAATATTTAAGAGTTAAAGCATTTTCTCCTCTAGGAAGGCAAAGATCCATGGCATGATTTTAGACTCGCCACGCCATTTTGTGATGAAGAGTGGCTTGGATGGAATCTTAGGCTTGAGGGGATCAGCAGTATAAAGAACAAAGTAAGAGACTCCAAGAAAGCAAACTAAATTATAGATACGAAAGTTTCCCTACAAAGGGGTTGGCTTCAACAACCCATAAGGGACGGCTTGCCAAGCTACACAAATAGTTAATTTGTTTATAGTCGCAAAAGTTTTCCTACAAAGGGGCTGGCTTCAACAACCCATAAGGGACGATTTGCCAAGCTACACAACTCAGAAAACTTTTGTACTATAACCAATGTTAGCTGTTTATAACTCAGAAAACTTTCGTACTACAATAAGCTAACTTTCAAAGAGTATTCTTACTCTATTTTCATGCATGGCCATTCAAAAGAAAGAACAAGAGGGAAATTTAGAAAGCAATCATATGTAATATATCACAAAAGATTTACAAACGTTACAAGATGATCTTCCAACTACTACAAGGCCTCCTTTATATAGGACTAGGAGGTTATTACAAGACAAACTTACATGATAAATAAACCTATCTTACATGGCAAACTTATCTACATGTGGGTCCTTCTTGGCATATGAAGGACTTTAGGTAAAACAACTAAAAAGCTCCTGAAAACATGTGAAAGGGGAGAAATATACATGGTGTAGCATGTGAAAGTATGAGGGAGCATGTGACGAAGCATGTGGAAGCATGTGAAAACAAGTGGAAGTGGGGCTCGGATATTATGGAAAGATGTGGAAATTTATATTGGCATGGGTAGATGATTTTGAAGGGTTTTTTGGTAGGTAATGTAGGATTATGGTGGGATTAGTAGGGATTTAGATAATTATCCTTCATTGATTCTAGGGTTGTCTTCTAGGCATCTTTTCAAAGACCTTGTGTAGTAATGCCTGGAACTTGACAGCCCTTCTCTGCTATGTTCTTTCTCCTTTGGATTGAGAGATGTAATCCGCAACTTTAATCTGGAAATATCGTGAGTGATTTTTTCTCGGATGACTTCGTATGGGGTTTGATACTCTTTTGCTGCTTCCCGGACTCTTTCCCAGTGAGGATGAGTGTTGGTATAATTCCAGCTTGCCCAATCTTTTGGCCATATCTCTCTCGGGATGCACCTATTTTACTGGAAAAGGATTCTTTGTGCCTCACTATATTCTTCCTCCATTGATAAAATGGACACGGAAAATTTCCGCCAGAATGATGCCTCTGCTTGCGCCTGAACTTTTCCATTAATAATTTCCACTGGCCAGTGGAACATGAATACCTTTGCTGTGTAGGAATCGATAAAACATTTTATCCAATATCTTCTAGGTTTGAACCATAGCTAAAATACTTTAAGGGCTGGTGCAATGTTATCTAAATCCTTGAAGACGTTGCATTTGAATTCCATGAAAATATGATACTGATGGCATAGGTACCAGAAAAACCATAATAGTTCTTATAGAAAATTCTTGGCTTGAGCTACGAATATATGGCAGAACGGATATTCTGGATTGACCCCATATGGCTTGAGAATGGATCCTCCATGTTTCCTGAAAACTTGGAGCTCATAATAAGTTCTTCTTTCCATAATAATTGACGGATCAAAGGGATTCATGAGGTTTAACAACTCCGGTGGATGATCTGTTGGCTTTAATGAACTTGTTCCTGGTATATTTGAAAGCATGAAAATGTGGCTAATTAGTTTTTGCTTTGACTTCAGTTTTGCTTGGGAAAATCTTTTTGAGAATTCTTCTGGTCGAGACAGAAAATCCGCGAGAATATTATTCTTTCCTTTCAGGTGCTTGACTTGAAATTTGTATGGAGAGAACCATTGAGCCCATCTGAGAAGCTGAGGATTGAGAATAATTTTTGCATTTATCCAGATCATCTATGGGAAGGCATTCATATCCATCTCTATGAGAAATTCTGTATGAATAAGGAAGAAATTGAATTTCTTGATTCTATTCTTTACTGCAATAATTTCCTTGAAAGTGGAATGATAATGTTGCTCAGCATCTTTGAACTTCCACTGGCGTATCCGCATATTTTCCTCTAGCCATCTTTTTCTTCAAATAGAATAGCACTCCAATATTCATTGTTGGCATCAGTTTGCAGTATCTTCTTTCCATCTGAAGGGATGTAGAGAGACTTGACATTTTTAGATATGTCCTTTATTTTTCTGACTTCTTCATCCTGTTTCTGTCCCCATGATGGAACATTTTTCTTAAGCATTTCTGTGAGCGGTGAAATGTATGTAGAGATATTTGGGATGAAATCTCTTACATAATTTATTACATCGAAGAACTGTTGGATCTGCTTGTTGTGAGGTTGGTATTTAGAAATTTGAGTAATTCCTGACATATATGTGGTCTTGGACTGTATTCACCTTAGACAAAATGCATTCCGAGAAAATCGATCTACGTTTGAGCAAGAACCATCTTTTTTACTGAAAGCATGATCCCGTACAAAGTTACCAATGCCTCAAATTGACGAAGCAAATTGACATGTTCTTCCAATGTATCACTAAATAATAGGATGTCATCAATGTAAACTAAAGAGGTATGGAGGATGGCTTGGAAGATTTTTATCATAGCTTTTTGGAACAAGGAGGGTGCAGTTTTTAACCTGAAGGGCATGACTTTCCATTGGAAGTGATGATCGGGGATGCAAAATCCCGTTTTGGGTCGTTCTTCAGGGTGGATTCTTAATTGTCAAAATCCAGATTTTAAATCAAACTTGGAAAAATATTTGGCCTTGGCTAAGTGGGAGAAAAGAGTGCGTTTATTTGGGATGGGAAATTTATCATCTTGGAGGAAATGGTTAAGTGGCTGGTAATTAATAACTAACCTGAGTTTTCTTCTTGTCTGCTCAGCTCTTTTGTTGACATAAAATGCTTCGCATGCCCATTGTGAATCCGACGGCTCTATCAGATCAAATTCTAAAAGTTCTTCGCATTCTTTATTTGCAAGCTGAAGATGATCTGGATTCATGCATGAATGACTGGCCTTTGTCGGATTGATGTTTTCATTTTTCTTGAAAGGGAGCTTGATAAAAAAGTCTTGGTTTTTCCATAACAGGCTTTTCCCTTTCTTCATTAAATCCTTGTGGGATTCAGCACATGAATGTTCAATGAGATTTTGCTCAATCTCTTTGATTTGTTCGTCATTGGTGATTTGGAATAGCCTTGGAATCTCAGAATAAAGTTTGAACTACTTTTTAAAAGCTATCCCGTTATCCTTGATCTGGAGTTGATCCCTAAGTTGTCTGTAAATGTCGAATCCAATAAAAAGATCTTTTCCTGGTACATCAGACCCTATCATCTTGGTTCTGTACTTCAATCCTGGAAAGAACTCAATTGTGACTGGATGCTTTGTGATGACAGTGGTAGTCAGGATTCCATTTGATGCATTGTTAAAATCCTTAAAGTGCGGCACCCATTGATCTTTAGGGAGAACAACAAGATTTATGAGTGAGGAAGCAGCTCCGGTGTCGATGAAAGCAATAACTCGAGTTGGTTTATCCCATTTGGATGAATAGACCTTGAGTTCTATTAAGGAACGACTACGAGAGCGTTGATATCCTCTCGGGCTTCGATCACTGGTTCTGAAATTTGGTAGTGATCATTGCCTTGATCTTCATAGACATCAAGAGAGAATAAAGTTTCTTTATTAGGTTCATCATCCATAGAGAATATGGATTCAAGGTCCTCCTTTTTTCCGAGATGTATGCCGGTGTAATCTTCAATCTCTTCAACGAGTTTGACAGATCTTCTCGATTGGGGACAGTTTTTAGCGAAATGTCCAATCTTGTGGCAAATAAAACATCTATTTTTCTTGTGAAAATTTCCTGGCCTTTTACGTCTAAAATATTTTGTGTGTCTCTTGGACCTTGATTTCCCGTGTGAAATTCTTGGCCATTTGAACCTCCTAAATTCTCTCTGTCGCCTAGATGTGTGGCAGGAACATCCTGACCCGGTGATTAGGTCAGATTTGCGGCATGCTTTGTCATGAGCTGGAATGTGTTGGATAATTTGTTTTAGGGCAGAGCACTTTCGTACAAATGTCATCTAATGCGACGAAAATAGCTTGCCTGATATAACCAATTTGAAGGATTGTTATAGACTGAAACTTTTCTTCAATGATGGTCATGGTTCGGTTTCCCAACAACTTTGGAAGGGAAGAGATAAAGGCTTGCTTTAGATTGATGTCTCCACCTATCTTGAAGTATATCTTCGCCATTTTTTTAAAATGCCCGTCTATGTCATTTCTGTCAATGATACACACTTCATCTCGAAGAGTTGTCTTCGCATTTTCTCCTGTCTTTGGCCAGTATCTCCGTAGAAAACTTCATGTAGGATTCTGATGTTGAAGGCAAAATCTTGGGAAGTAAGAAAAGTATTTTTGTCTTGAATTCCAAGTGAGTTCCACCAATCTCTGAGAATTCATGAGAACCGTGAAGTGAGTTCTGACAGGATGATATACCTTTCTTGTTCCACCAAATATTTTGTCACCATCCAAGTATAGAAGTCGTGGTTCCTTTGCGGCCATCTTGAAAACTTGACATCATCTAAGGTGAAAGTGTGGAAGCCAGTTCCAACTGGTTTTGACGCTATGGGCTCATATCTTCTTTCTGGGATTGGTTCATCTGTCATGCCTTCTTGTTGCTCTTCTACTTCAGATACTTCTCGGTCTCTTGGCTGATTTACAAATATTAGGGGATTGTCATCTTCGGAAGAGTTTGTTGTAGATTCATTGCTTGTTTGAGAGCTATCTTATATTGTTTCATCGTCTGATGAATTCAGAGATTCCAATCATGGAGTATCTTCTTCTGATATGTATCTTGGCTGGGAGACATAGAGGTCTGGAGCCTTTTGGTCAGAAATCATCAGAGTTTTGGGGTTCGATTCTTTTGAACTTTCTCCTTGGTCTCGCCTTTTCTTTGTTTGTTTTTGCGCCGCAAGAGCGTCCTTCCTTTCCCAAACCAGTTTTGCAATATCAAAATCATGTTCTTCTTTTAAGAGTTAGGTGAAAGTGATTGGATTTTGTGAGGTAGATGGAAAAGTAGAAAAGGTGTAGTCTAATTTAGGTGGGGAATATGCTTGTGGAGACATAGGAAGAAGGTAGGTTTTGAGGAGAAAACTGGGGTCTTTTGTGGCTCAAAGTGGTCATTTCTCAAAAGTTGAATTTATTCTCTAATGGAAATCGTCTCCTTTTGTTTCTGTTGGAAAAATTGGAAAAGTGAAGTTCCTAGAGGACAAATCTCGTATTGTAAATTTTCCAACCTCAGTTCCAAGGCTTTGATTAGTCCGGCATAGTGAGACGATGTTTGCTCCATATTTTTCTCAATTGTTTCCACTTTGCTGATCATTTTATTTTGTGTATAGGCCACGTTCTTTATGGTGTTTCCAATGTTATTCAACACCTTATTTTGGCAGATGGAGTTTTCTGATTGCCAGTTCATTGTTGCTTCGATGTCACTTATTGGGGGTTTTTCTCCAGTAGGTAGCACTATGTTTTTCTTGGGAATTTTTAGAGCATGGATTATATCCTCATTTTCAAAATGTTGGAGTGAAGGAAAAATCTAGGGTATGACTAGAGCTTGAAGGAATTAGAATGAATACCTGTGGTTGTGTGGGATTTGTGGCTTTTTGAGTTGGTGAAGTTTTAGGTTCAGGTGGCTTTTTGCATTCTGGAGTATAAGTAGATGGTGATTTGGGTTTGGGTGTAGTTTCACTATCCTCCCAGCTTGGAATGAATTTTTCTGGTAATTTTGGCCATTCCTAGGGTTTGTAACTGACAAGAAATTCATATTTACCTAGACGGCTTGATGAGCCAATGGAAAGATCTTTATTTTCATATTTGGCTCGAAATTGTTTTTCAATGGTCTTCCCCTTTTTCTTGGATTTTCGTTTGGTTTTGTTGAGGCCAAACCTTTCCCAATGACGCTGGTGGTGTTCATCATATTCTCTAAATGGATCTTCCAAACAGTCTTGGCAGTCGCAATCAAGATCCCAAGGGCAGTGTCCCATAAATGGGCATTTGAACCACCAAGCCCATTTTCCTTATCTATCAAAATTTTGGCATCAATCATGTTCTTTCATGATGCTTTGTATATTCCAAAAGAACTCTCCAACAGGTTCAGGGTATGTATCTGTTGTATCTTTGGGTTGAATCATTTGGCAAGAAAAGATGGTTTTATTTGGTTTTTTGAGATGGGAATGGTCAAAGCTTATGCAGACGGTTTTGTCATTTCTTTTGGTAAAAGTTGGTTCACCAGATTGCAGAGATTATTTCGATTCTCTTAACTTTTCACAATTTGTGATCTAGGAATCAGGAAGAATTTTGACAAGTTCATCTTTGGAAATTGTTTTGGGTATTTGGGTGCATATGGTGTTTCCTTTGGTAGCATTAATATTTAAGAATAAAGCATTTCTCCTCCGGGAAGGCAAAGATCGATGGCATGATTTTGGACTCGCCACGCCATTTGGTGATGAAGTGTGGCTTGGATGAAATTTTTGGCTTGAGGGGCTCCTTGGATTTGGACTTGAATTTTTAGTGCTTCTGTTAAGTATGGATTATAAAGGGACATGTTAAAATTTGGAAAGATAGTTATAAAGAGAGTCCCAACATTCAGGGTAACTTCTGCAGTACCCAAATTTGCATGTTAGTACTCCAAGTATCTTGTATCTAGAAGAGAAAGTCGAGCTACAATAGGTTGACCTTTTCTTTCGTGATATGTTAAAGCGTTTCGGATAGCACCAAAATGGATATGGGTAAAACCATGATTTCTCCATTGCCTGGGAAAATCATCTGAGATTTGATGGGTGATAAATTGTTCCTCTCGAGTGGCAAGAATAGGATGCTGGTCAAGTTTTAAGGCAGCAACATATTCTTTAACTCCTTTTGGTCTGTGTTGGACTAAGGAATGAATTTGGGTCCAAGGTGCAAATGATTTTTTGGCAAAAGCTGAGTAGGGATTTATGAGAGGTAGTTTAGTTGAGGATACTTTTTGTTCATCGAGCAGGATATCTACTTCATAGAGGTAATCATATTTTTTGGACAAGGTTTTATATAGAATATGAGACATATTCATTTTTTCTAGGGAAGAGGATGATGGAAATGACTCAGATATATTTAGTAAACTGTTCCTCCATCCGAAAGGATGAGCTGGCTCTGATACCACAGTATAAAGAACATAGTAAGAGACTTCAAGAAAGTAAACTAAATTATAGATACGAAAGTTTCCCTACAAAGGGGTTGGCTTCAACAACCCATAAGGGACGGCTTGCCAAGCTACACAAACAGTTAATTTGTTTAAAGTCGCAAAAGTTTTCTTACAAAGAGGCTGGCTTCAACAACCCATAAGAGACGGTTTGTCAAGCTACACAAGTCAGAAAACTTTTGTACTATAACCAATGTTAGCTGTTTATAACTCAGAAAACTTTCGTACTACAATAAGCTAACTTTCAAAGAGTATTCTTGCTCTATTTTCATACATGGACTGGCCCTTTGGCAAATCTTGGTAACACCAAGCTTACATGAATCAGTGGTTTACAAAGCAAACCATTTTTCTCAAAAGGTAGACAATTTGATACACTTAAGGCACCAGCAAATTAAAGTCAAGCTATCTGCCCTTCTTCTAATTCATCCTCCAAAGGTAAAACTTCAGCCAGCAAAGACTAATCCTTTTCTCCACCCAAATCCTTCCTTTTTGTTGACAAAGTACTACTGAATTAAAAGTTGTGTAGTATCAACACATAAGTCTCAATCACCTTCACCTGTCCATTAAAGAATGATGTGGTGCTCGATAACCTTTCTACTGATTTGTTCAAGGTCTGCGATACTACATCTAACCTGGCACAGTTCAAAAGATATGAAATGTGTGGGTCTAATGATCCTTTCGGGACTTGGATTATCACAATATTGGAGCACTTTTTGCTCAACTTTTAGAGGAATGGAATATTTGATCACTTCAAAATCATATATGTGTGATGGCTCATGGCAGAAAAACATTAATAACAGGGTACTCCAAAATAACTTCATTGGATAATGATCACGCAATGGGGGTTTTATATTTAATTGATAAAAAGGAGATTTTGAGCCCTACAATCAAACAAATGAATAGACTCAGACCTTTCCCTTCTGCAGTATGTACTAGAAATAGCTCATTCATGTTCAGGAAGCAGAACCAAGCGACCCATAAACATCCAGGATCATGCAGCACATGCTCCAACAGATGTCATGTTATCCTAAAAACAGGAATAACAACTAATCTATCCAAAAAGTTCCAGAGAAACCACATGAGCAGCTTTTTGAATCACAATCGGATGCAAAGAAGAGCAATATAAAGGTTTTACACAGTACACAAGCATCAATTTAAATAAATGAACTACTTACTGAAGTTCTCATACCTTGAATTCATAACAGAATCAAAAAATGCAAGAGAATGATCTCTCAGAATGTATATCTTTTTCCTTCTCAAAAACAGAATGTATGTCTTTTATTGAGAAGTCAGAACTTTGAACTCAGATGTATGCAGAGAATATATTCGGATAGTTTTGACTGTCCACACTCAAGAACATGATCATATCAAACAAGTCTCAATGAAACAAAGAGATAGACCTTTATATATTTGCGAATGAAAAGTTTAAGACAATTCAATGGTTCTTCACAAAATTTCCTCAGTGAATGATTCTAGTGACAAGGTTTCAAATGAGTCTCAATCACAGAGCAGAGACTTTTCATGTACTCTGCAACAAAAGCAATTATATAACTACTCAAAACTTTTCAAGGTGGGACTAATGCTATGCAGATCACTACTATTTAGATTAAAATAGAGAGAACTCTACTCTAGTAAACAAAAGGGATAAAGTTGGTCAAGGACATTTACTTACCCATGGTCAATCAACACAACATCTGTTGAACTAAACCGCCATTCAATTGTTCAAGATATGAATTTATTCATGCGCGAAATACGTAACATTGTTATGCATTAAAATTTCCGAAAATATACTGATGCATAACAACATAAGATAATTGATACCTATACCCTTAGTTCCCAAAAAATAGGGGAAGAGAACGTAAATGAAAAAACGATATACTAATTCTCGTTGATGATGATGACAAATCAGCAACTAAGTCTTAACTAAAGCTCAACTTAGTAAAGTGTTATGACCGAAAAAAAATAGGTGTCATCCGAAAGCCAGTAAAGCAAACCTTAAATGACGATAAATCAAAGAGAAATATATCAAAGGAGACAAAAATTTAACATGGTTCGGTCAACTTACGTCCACGGCAGAGATGAACAATCCACTATAATAAAAGAGAGTATAATATATCGAGAGAATAACCTCACGAAGAGGCAAACACAAGTGATACAGTAACACTTGTCCCGTAAAGTTCTCCCCATAAACACGACCCTCAAACCCCATATAGCTACATTGTGGATGCTACTGATTGACAAGAAATATAATGATCTTCAATTTATAAAAGTCCAAACCTTTTCCTACAAGAAAAAAGACTAGCAGAATATGGGAGATTTATAACTTTTAGGAAAACCTAATATGATAAGATAATCAGGACAACGCCTAACATAAAGTTTTCCACCGCCTACAGCAAACCTCCCAATAATATTAAGCTATAATATACTATGGACATTAGTCAAAGATATAATATACACCTGACTCCCTTATCAAAAAATAATATGCATCTGACTCAAACTGAACTTCTTTTCTCTGGCTGTCACAAGCATAGCCTTCTATTGTCCAATTCACATACAGTCCAGGCAGAACATTAGGCATTTCTACAAAACCCTGGTCTGATGATTCTAACGTAACAAAAATTTTCCCAGATTAGGCCTTTCACTTTCTCATGCATCTGCCTAATGATTGAGGACTGGTCACAGATATCTGAGATTCTAAGTTAAGCTAGCAAAGGGTAGTAAAGTCTATATGAAAGAAGAATAAGAGAGAAAAATGAGAGGTACAAGCATTTTTTAGGACTAAGTACTTCAAATTAAAAGATTTATGAGAAAACTACTGGAAACTCCAGTACAATAATTAAATGAAAACTCTTTCATAACAATATCGATAACAAACATATCATGATGTCCCATATCCTACTCGATATCTCTCTTTATTTTAAGAAAATTGTAATATTGAAAGAAAATATTCAAAATATAATTTATTCATAAGAAATGTAATATTTATTTTATACATGATCACGCCCAACTATGCCTTATATAAAGGACTAAGCGGTCGTTGCAAATATAATCTGGTTTACAAGTCCGGAGTCGAATCCCACGGAGAACTAAGGCTTAGCTACAGTTATTGACTATCACTAAGAAGATAAGCTCGAACAATTCCAAAGTTATAAATATTAAGATTCTTGTATCTAATTAACTAACGAATTAAATTATAGATTAACAACTAAAGATATTACGGGTTGGAGAAAATATTAAGGAGGTCTAGAGTTATGATTTCCCCTATTGTCAGAATTGTTTACCTTGAAAATGGTAACTACAATTATATTTGATTTTGTGGTTCTAAAAATACGTGATTTCTCTTAACGCTAGTTGTTAGGCAATAGATGCTAAGTGTGAGTAAAGAAAATAAGAAATGCAAACCAATAGGATCACAAGGTTGTGCCTCGAGCTGGTCAGAGTAGGGCCTCGAGGTCTAGCTGGGCTAATAGCAATTAACGATTGATGAAGAATAAATGATAATGAGGGCTTTAAAGATGGCCTTTTGTGGTTAATGGTGAGCAATAAATGAAGAACAATAAATGAACAATGAATGAATAAGCAATAAATGTGTGGAATAATAGTGTAAAAAAAGAGCAGGGAAAGTTGTATTGTATTCAATAGGTTGTGTATTCAAATATTATTCGAGAGAGAGGTTACAAGATGATAAGAGTCGCCTTTATATAGGAGGGGGGATCCTTACATAGTACATGTCTTATCATGATGGGAAAATGCTATTGGTACAGCTGTATAATGGTTCAATGCGGATCTGTACTATTCTTCGCAGACTCTGTCAGTCCTCATCACGTGCCCTCGGGGGTCTTCGGCCTTTTCATAACGGTCATCGATTTCCATGCTGCCTCGAGGTGCGTCATAACAAGTCTTCGATGTGCCCTACCGAGGCGAATGCTTCAAGAACGAGCCTTGGGTTGTGCTTTGATCCTATCGAGGTCGAGCCCGAAAATACCATGAAAACCTTAAAATCGGCCTTCCCCCATTTTAACCGCATACAGATAGTCCCCGCGTTCCTTGGAATGAAATAACAAGGAACGATTTGAATTCTTCAACTCTTCAATGCATCTATCATTATGTCAGTTACACCACGTGATCGGTTGATGTGACAAAAAAGGGACGTTAAAAAAGTCACGTTCGCACGGTTCTCGAAAAGCCTCGTATTGATCACGACGGTTGGCCGTCCGTTGGGTTTCCCAAGTGTGCACCATACATACCTCAGTCTTTCACTCCTTATTCTCCGTCATATTTCCGAACTTTCAACAGCTTTCCTTGTTTCTTTCCTACGCTTGTTTCTCACCCAGTTTTCCTTTTTTTCCTCTGAAATCTTTTAGTAGAAATGGCAAAGAACTCTAGAACTATTCCCCAAGGTGATCAAGCTTCTTCGTCTTCACGCTCATCTAAGGGAAAAACCATAACGCCTTCTAGCCTCGAAGAATGCAGAACCTGCGAGACATCCTCTGATTTTTCAGTTGACAAGCCTTCTTCGAAGCCAGGGCGGTGTGAACCCATGTCTCGATACATTAGTCTTATCACCGACATTGGGAAGGTGAAAACTGGCTGCCGCTGGGGAGAGGCGGTGCAAGTGGAGGTGCCTTCTCGGGAGGAAGATATAATGACACACAAACCCGATTTCCTTAGTGTATATACATATCCTTTTACCTTGGGTCCGGTAGAACCATCCTCATTATCGATAGACCCCGTAATCCTTGATTTCTGTGGACAATACTGGGTGACGTTCGGTCAAATTCATCCATCATTCTGGCGTTTGTCACACCTCCTTTTTACTACCCCAAGTAGTAAAAAGGATTATTTTGTGACAATAGAAAACAAGATTATTTTGTTTATTCAGAGTCGCCACTTGGGATAATTTATGATGTCCCAAGTCACCGGTTTAAAATTCCGAATCGAGGAAAGATTGACTCTGTTTTATAGTCCGCGAACACAGAAATCCGGGTATCGAATTCTGTTAATCCGGGAGAAGGTGTTAGGCATTCCCGAGTTCTGTAGTTTTAGCACTGTCGCTCAGCTGTTATTATTGGCCCAATTATCTGATTTTACGCATTTTTAACCTATGTACATTTTAAACTTTAAAACCGCTTTTATTTATTTAAAAAATTAATTCAAGGTTATTTAAAACATATCGCAAGCCACGCTATATGAAATGCACCCGTGATTCACGATACAGTTTATTTAACTTTGTTGAAAATTAGAACCAGGTCACATGAAATGTACCCCCGGTTTTTAGTAAGACATGATAGTTATATAATTAACGCACCTAAAGCAAACTACGAAATCTATTTTAGTACCTAAATTATTATTTGTGAGGGCCATAGATGATTTAATTTTGCTTATGGCATACCTCAGGTCTCTTCCTTCAAGTGACTTCTAGTCTTATGAGGGCCATAAATTGTATGTCTTGTTTGATATGGCACACCTCAATCCACTTAATTAAGCCTATAGGTTATCTTTATTTGCGAATAATTTGACAATTAGTAACAAAATTGGAGATACCAAACGTTTAATTAATCAGCCAGTTTTGGCTTATGCTTAGGCTCAACAACTTGATCAAAGGGAAAAAAGAGCTCACTTCAAACCCAGAAACGAACCAACAGAAAACTTGTTTCCAAGAGACTTCAAGTCTAGGCCCAATTAAGCAATCAAACATACAGCGTATAAGTTGCCCAGTACTAATAACACTGATGACGAAACTTGGGCTAAACATTAAGCTCAGAAATAGAAGACAAGCATCATAGCCCTTGCCAAGTCCGACTTGGGCCAGCAGATTTGAACAAAAATTCCAATTTTCGAACCATTTCAGAAAACAAACAAGACGTAAACAACAGGCTGAATCTTAGCACTTTTAGGCCTGAAATTAGGCCCAAAACCAAATCGAAAGCAATTACGAGCTCAAGCTACTTGGACACGAGTAAGGCAGTGCTGAGTGTCGAGCTGAAATAGCTGAGCCATTTTCAGGCCACGAAAGGGTAAACTAGCATAAAAGCAGGCTAATTGAGGGGAAGGAACAAAGCTTCAGCTAAATTTACTTGTTGAAAATATGATTAAATCATCCTGATAAATACTTAGCCATAATCATAGGAAACCTTTTCAAAATTCAACAAAATCCCAAGTGAGCTAATCAAGTGCACTTTCTCAATTCATATACTACCGTAAATATGAGACATCCATTATATCCAACAACTTTAAACAAAATAGAACCATTCCATGACAGCCTAGGAACTAGGCATTTAGCAAAAAGAGTTTTTCGGCAAGCAAGTCCAAAATGATAAACTAGAACCCAAAATCCAACCCTAAGATGAGATCTAGCATCAATGACATGAATGATTGCAATAAACCATAAATATACTAAGTTAATATAGAAACATTCTAAAAGACATAAGCTAACATTCAGTAAAAGGAGACTAATATTCATCCTTAAATCTCCAATCGATTACATGGCTTCAAACTTGCATTTCACACATTTATAGGGTCCAAGAAGTACCTGGGGACAGAAATTAGAACAAAAGAAGATGAGAAAATCAGCAACAATAGAATAGTGCAAATCAGCAAACAACAACAGCAAATTCAACTTCCTTGGACCATTTTTTAACCCAGATCAACTAGGAATCCTTTGAAGTATTAAAATTATTCTAATAATGCAAACCAAAGTGTAATTCCGAGCAGTTTTTAACCAAAATAATGCAGAGAACTTTTTAGTCTTTTCAAGGTGTGAGTCTCAGCCATTTCTAGCTTTTTTTTTTGTATTCTAATCTCTGCCTCACAAATGCAAGAAATGAGCCTTTTATATACAGCTTTAGGGCAACAAAATCTGATTCTTAAAATTCACCATTTACCCCTTTCCCAATTTATTTTGTTTTATTTTGGACCCCGATCTCCTAAATTATTCAGTAATTCACCCAATCCCCACCTTCCTAGCAGCTTCCTAGGTAGTTAGGCAAGATTTCCTCTATCCAATTTCCCTAAACTACCCCTCAAATGCCTGTTACTTACTTCAACACACTAGACTTTGAACCAAACTTCCCAAAAGTCTTTGGGCTTTTGAACCAAACGAACTTCAACCAGTTCTTTGGGCTCTCACACTAGCAAGCCCAAATTCCAGTCTAAGCCAATGAATTCACCCAAAAATCCACACTAACCCAGTTCTGAATCCTACTAATATGAAATCTCCTAACGAAGCAGAATAATGATGAAAAAAGAAGTAAAAGGGAGAAGGAAAATTAACAAATGCTAACAGAGATTTTAAGCCTCTTAACCTATTATTATTACCGAAGTAAATGACTAAAAAACCTATGATTTTTAAAACCCAACTGAGATGAAGAGGAGTAGAAGGGTACCGGTTAGGTTGATGGCTCATAGGTGACGGTCATCCGGCGTGAAGAATCTCACTCATGGTGTGAACTGTATCATTGAGCACTAGCCAGAATTTCATCAATGGCTTGTGCTCTTTGTCACAGTCCCCATCACGAGTCAAGAACAAAGAAGAAACAGAAACAACGGCCCATCGAAGATTGTTGACCAAACTCAACCACCATCCAGAGATCGAACCCTCAGCCAATTGGCTTTCTCACTCAAAACTGGTCGATTCACACGTGTTTAACACCAAAAAGAAGCTAGATTGGGAGGAAATCAAAAGAAAAGGGAGAAGGGGATTTCAGTGCTAACTTCAACCTCTGATTTTGGAGAGGATGAGTGGTTTGGGAGAGGAAACAAAGGTGGATTTGGAACGGAGGTGCAATGCTGGTTATATGGTCGAGATTTTAAGGGGTTTGGAGATCAACCGTCGGCGCTGGCGATTTCCGGTGGGCGGTGGACGGTGGTGAAAGATGAATGTGAAAGGGAAGATATAATAGGGTCCTAGTTTAATCTAAGGGCGTTTGGACAATTTTAAACCAAATGGGGGAAAGCTCTCACAGCCGTTGGATGAAATAAGATGAAGAGCCAGGATCTTTCGGATTGTTTTTAACTTAAAACGATGTAGTTTTGACTCAATACTACGTCATTTTAGTTGTCTTGATGCCTGAATGGTTTGGACCGGGTATGTGGTGGACTGGGCCTAGAATTGCTTGGGGTTTTAGCTCAAATTGATTTTTTAAAGACCAAGTCCCATTTTCTCTTCTTCTTTTTTTCAATTGTTTTTGCCTTTTCCCTTTTAAATTAATTAAAACTTAAATTAGACTCTTAACTTAAACTAGATTGTAAAATTAAGCTAATTATCTGCTGTAATATTTACAAAATTAATTACTCCTAAATTGAGAGAGGAAATTACTAATTTAACATTAAAAATGCTAAAAATACAAAAGTGAGTCACTTTTTGTGATTTTTATTTTTTATAAAAAACTAATTAACCTAAAAATGTAAAAATAAATCCCAAATGCAATGTAGGGTATTATTTTGTATTTTTTCATGTAACGACCCGACCTGTCGTTTTGACCTTTTACACTTTGCTCGCCAGTTTTCGGGCATGACTTGCCCCGTGTAGTGTATTATGACTTATGTAAATTTTTTGTTTTAGTTTTCAGGGTGATCAGAATGAATTTGGAAGAATAGTTCTCAGTTTGAAGCTTGAAATTTGAAAGGTTTGATCAAGATTTGACTTGTTAGTATATGAAATCGGATTGGAATTTTTATGACTTGGTTAGCTCTGTTAGGTGATTTGGGACCTAGGAGCATGATCGGAATGTATTTTGGAGGTTCGGAGTAGATTTAGGCCTGAATTGGCGAAATTGAGTTTTTGGCGTTTTCCGGTTGATATGTGAGATTTTGATATAGGGGTCGGAATGGAATTCTGAGAGTTGCAGTAGTTCCGTTGTGTTATTTGGGATGTGTATGCAAAATTTCATGTCATTCGAATGTGGTTTGGTTAGATTTTTGAGCAAAAGTGTAATTTAGAAGATTTGAAATTCTTAGGCATGAATCCGATGCGATTTGGTGTTGTGATGTTGTTTTGAGCGTTCTGAAGGTTGGAACAAGTTTGAATGATGTTATGGGATATTTTGGCATGTTGGTTGAGGTCCCAGTGGCCTCGGGTGAGTTTCGGGTGGTTAAACGGACTATTTCATGCTTTGGAAAAGTTGCAGATTTTTGAGCTTCAGTTGTTCACCAGAAAATTTCTGATGCGAGGAGTCGAGTTTGGAAGCTCATATCTTGCAATCTATAAGTAATCCGAAAAATTACAAAACATGAAAGTTGTAGCACTTGCATTCTATTTTCCAGAAAATTAAATCGTTTATGATTTGGATATTTTATCAGAAAGTTATGATGGATTGAAAATGGTTGGTGGAGCAGTTTCGACAGAATTTTCTGATGCATGGAGACGATTTTAGAAGCTCAAATCTTGGAATATAGAAAGAGTTATATGGTGTACAATCTATAAAAGGAAAGATCTCGAGTCTAGTTTTTAAATCTTTAAACCGTTTGTCATTTGGATATTTCCACAAGGAGTTATGGCGTTTTAACAGAAGGTGTACAGCAGGGGAAAATGGTTAGAGGATGTATAACCTGCACATCGCAAGGTACAACTCGATGAAGCCTGGGCAGATTGTTTTAAACACGAGTTTTAGCTCATTTCTTTCATTTGGCTTGGAAGATTTTGGAGAGCTCAAGAAGGGATTTTCACCAAGAAACACTAGGTAAGTGATTTCTTCCTATTTTTGAGTTAAATATGTGATCTTACATGGATTTAGACATGAAAATCAGTAGAAAAAAATGGAGTTAAGGCTTGAGATTATGAGACCTTCTAGGGATGAGTTGAGGGGTCAAACGAACTCCGATTTTTGAGTTCTTTATATGTACGGACTCGTGAGATGGTGAAGAACATTTTGGTATAAAGTTTGTCTAGTTCCGGGATATGGGCCCGGGAGTCGGGTTTTGACTGATTTCAGGTTTTGTGCTTAAAATCGATATTTTTCAATTGGAATTCATTCGTTTAGCATAATTTGATGATAAAAATCTGAACTTGGTAGATTTGGAGCACTCGGAAGTTGGGTCGAGAAGCAAGCGTGTTGCAGAGTAGCTTTTCGAGCTAGTTCGAGGTGAGTAATGATTCTAAATGTTGTTCTGAGGGTATGAAACCCCGGATTGCACAGCGTCGTGCTATATTGAGGTGAAACACATGCTAGATGATGAGCGTGGGGTCGTGCACCGTTATGAATTGTGACTTAGTCCATCCCGAATGACTATTTTTTCTATATAATGAGCAGCTAATTGTTTGATATTATTATACTTTGGGCTAAATGTCATATTTGGGCTTCGTGCCAACTGTTTGAATCCTTAGGGGTCTCACTGTTTGATTTCATACTTGTGCTCAGTCATGCTATATTTTCACTATTTTAAAAACCCAACTATGTTATTCTTTTTTAAGCACGTTAATTGATATTTTCAAAGATATTTGAGCTAAGCTTCATATTTTACTGATGCCTGAGGGGCTTATGAGATTCTGACTGATTAAGGCCGATGGCTTGTATTGTGAGGATATTTTTGGGTCGGGCTGCACGCTGCAGCAGTGATATACTGATTATGATAATGAGGCCGAAGGCTAGAGATTGTGCGCCACGAGGTGGCTTGATATTGATATGAGGCTGAGTGTCTGTTTATGATGCCACGAGATGGCTTGATATTGCGTTTGGGCTGTAAGAGGCCCCTCCAGGAATCTGTACACCCCCAGTGAGCGCGGGTACCCATTGTGATGTGAGATATAGCCCGCGGGGCTGGTATTGTTCTAAGATATTTCCCAAGGGGCGGATTTGTTGACATTGTGCCCGAGAGGAGAACCTTTATGTACTTATCTTTCTTATTTACCTATCATGTACATGTTTAATTATGTAATTGTGCCCAAGGGCGGATGTTATATGCTTATCTGTTCTAATTGCTTGCATTCAATTGCTTAACTGTTGAAAAGCCATTTTTGAAGAAGTTTAAATTGAGCTAAGGTGCTGAAGAGATTTCACAGCTTCATTGCTTTCTTAATGGTTTTGTACTGCTTCTATACAACATGTTGATGTACTCTTCGTGATTTCCTATCACTCAGTCTTCATTTATGTTTATTACTCGCTGAGTTGGAAGTACTCACTTTACTCCCTGCACCTTGTGTGTAGATTCAGGTATTTCTAAACCCGGTAGCGGGTATTGGTTGCTCAGAGGCAAAGTCATCGGAGTTTAGCAAGGTAGTTGCCCGACGTTTGAAGCACTGCTTTTCTCCCTCTCGATTTCATTAGAATGTATTTAGTATATTTTTTACTCTAGTTGTATTCGGACCTTAGTAGATGCTCATGACTAGTGACACCCCGGTATCGGACTGTGTTGGATTGTATTTCCGCAAATTATACTATTAAATGCTTATTTTTTAGATTTTATCAAGTTTACGACTTAATACTTATTATTTATTGCTTAAGATTGGAATGGGAATGTGTCGGCTGGCCTTGTCTTCACGAGAGGCGCCATCATGACCAGGTCTGGGTTTAGGGTCGTGACAAGTTGGTATCAGAGCCTAGGTTACATAGGTTTCACGAGTCATGAGCAAGTTTAATAGAGTCTCGCGGGTCGGTACGGAGACATCTGTATTTATCCTCGAGAGGCTGCAGAACCTTTAGGAAAAATTTCACATTCTTGAATTCTTATCGTGCGCCCTTGATTTAGCTTGAAAAGTAACTCTTGAAATTCCTTCTATGCGTTCGTATGCGCGTATGAGTGCTCAGTATCATATGTGCATCGATCCCGGATCGAGGGGCGAGATGTGATCTCTGTGTGTTTGACGTTGGGCCAGTCTGGGGGACTTGAGGCCGGATTTTGACCTATAGCTTGAGCACTAAGGTGCTGATTATGTGAGCCGTGTTTTTGAACTTATATATTCGGTAGTGCCCTATTAGTAGAAGTGATGGCTGGATGGTTTGTGATGAGTGTGATGTGACTACGAGATATATTCATATGATTTAGAAGCGATGAGAAGGGTCTGCTGGAGGATAGAAAAACTATTAGGTGCTTGATTTCCATCTTGATTCGAGGTAAGCCCCGAGTTATGGGTATGTGAAGAACCTTTTCATGTTTCCTAGTTGGGAGTGAAGTAAATTTTATGTTGCGGTATGAGTTCAGACTCAGGAAGATCAAGCGACTGCATAATGTTTATGACGGTGGAAGGTATACAGAAATGTTAGTTTAAGGCAAAACAGGTGGGTTATCTCATGCGAATTGTTCTGAAGTTGTGTGATCATTATGTTGTCTGTTAGGAGATCTCATTTACAAGTGAAATATACGTGTTGAAATTCAAATTTTAGGTTGCTCAAAAGAGTGGATTTAACTATTACAAGGGTGAATGCGAGATTTGCATAAGATTTAAAGTACTAGATGGTCGGTGTTTCGCGAGTTTAAGAAGGATCGAGTTTAATCTCACTATGGTATTATGGCAGTAGTAGAGTATAAGCATTATGAGTTATTGTGTGTGTTTTGATCTATGTCTTCGAGCCAAGTAGGGGAGTCTGCTATTGATTAGTTGACTGCACGGTTATGTGCTATGTTGGTTCCAGTTGAGGCATACGGGTGAATCAGTTATGGCCTACGGAGATTGAGACCGAGGATGGCTCGAGTAAAGGAACATTCTTGACAAAGGTTAAGGTATGCTTCATAGGTGCGTGAGAATCACGGAATGTCTTGAGTTGTTATTGGTAAAGGATGCTCGGTGCATAGAGCAGGAAGTTGCTTGGTTGTTTTAGAATGAGGTTACATTCTACGGTGTCGGAGTGCTAATGAGGCACTGGTTGTTCGGTCCGTTTGATCAGGCTAATTGTAGTTTGAGTAGAGTGAATGACTCTCGAGAATGGTTCTAATGTGTTCAAGATTGTACATGTAATAATTAGAAAATTTTCAAGTGTATGATTTGGCTAGGAACTGAGGTTTGCGTTGGAGGGTGTCAAGACTTGTGTCATTTCTATATCAATTATGGGATTTTATACATCAGTATTAGGAAGGTAATGGCTTCAAATTCGCAGGAAGTTTTTTCAGGGTAGGTATTTTGAATGTGGTGCTTTTGGGAACATTTAAAAGAGTATTTAGCGGGTTGTGAGCCTTAGACTGTGTGATATTATGCTTGGGTCTCGTGTGGTGAGTCTGGGTTGAGGAATTGTGATGCTATAGCAAGAAGGAGTATCAAGTTGAAGGTGAAATCAGAGGAACTCGGATAGATAGGATTGGACATGGCGATTCGTGTGCTATATGGAGTTGGAAACTGCGAGTTCTCATAAATAGGTTATGTTGTGGTTGTGGGTCGCGTGTATTGGCACTGTGTAGTGACTATTGAGGTTTGGAGACCCGAGTGGATCTTTTGCTTTTTGGTAAGTTAGGATTTGAGGGATATTGGGTATAGAATGATTGTCTCTATGTCATATTATTCTGGACTATTGTGCTAAGGCGACGATGTTGCTATGCCGAGAATGTAACAGACTGAGTGGCGAAGTTCGACGGATTATGGTCTAGTACAGTGGTTTTATATTTCGAAGATTCAGCGGATGGCTGGGAAGGATTGTTTTTCTTACTTGGGTTTTTGGGATGGATGTCAGTGTAGGGACTCCTACCATTGATTCAGTTTCGGTGATGAGGGATTCTTCCGGATGTGTTTCCTACTATCGGGCATGTCGCCGGACCGGGTTGTTAATTTTGGTATTGATTTGGTGTTGGGCACCATATTGTATGGAACCGGCAGAGTTAAAAGAGTTGAAGGAGCAACTTAAGAGTTTTCTTGATAAGGGGTTCATGGGCAGGCCAATGTGGATGTGTGTTCTAACTTGAGTCGGCTTGGTTGGCTCCGAGTTGTAATGTTGAGGGATGTGTTGATTCGATTGTTATTGAGCTTATCAGTAATTTGGGAAGATCTATGAGTTAGCTTTCTGTGTTGCGAGGCGTTATGATTTGTTGGTTATAGGCACATATGGTGCGGTTCTATTGGGGTTTCATAGTGGAAGTCGAGCGGGAAGAGTAATTGGGTGTTGCTCGGTGAATGGCATATCGGTTATGTCCTTTCAGGTTTGTGTGGTGTATGTTATTTGCTTCACCGTGGGTATGATGATTTGCTTTGGTTCTAGACATCAAATTGCGCGTGGTTGTCGATTTCGAGCATAGTGACTTGAGGTGTTTCATGTGGACCAGTGTTTGGATAGGGTTGCGCATTGTAGAGAAGTTATGTGGAGGTATGACCCTTCAGGTTAGATTCGCATATTCTGTTTCTACGACGTATGGTGGGTTCTCAGCATTTTGTTGTAGTGGTACTAGTGAGTTGGTGGTACAGCCCTTTCGTTCGAGTCGTCTTCATGATTGAAGTACATTCAGATTATTGTTTATTGGTGCACGGATTGCAATAGTTGTGGCTTTATATTGTATTGATGTGTCATATCACCAGAGTAGTGGTGTTGAATTAGATGAGATCGTCGAGATCTGAAATGAGTACAAACTGATTCGATTTCAGCATGTTGGAAGGATAATATCGAGGTTTGGCTCAGAAATTGGCTATGGTCTTTGCCAACGGAGAAGTGGCTTCATGAATGGTTGATATGAGAAATGGTTATGGCTTATTGTGTGTTTTATTTATCATTGGCAGTATATGAAAGTGACGGAATGAGACTTTAGTTGATAAGAGGTTTTCTATCGATATTCGGTTGTTGTGTGCAGCTGCTGTGATTATAAGTTATCACTACCAGTGTTTGAGTTATGTGGTATATAATGTAATTGCACCTGAGCTTACAGATATGGTTTGCTACAGCTTGTTTGGACTTGTTCACAGTATAAATGTGAGATTCTAATCGTATTGATGATTTCAGAACTGGAAATGTGGTTCTATGGTTTATGGGCTAGATTGGATTGTGAAATTTCAATTACACTGTGTTATCGGACCTATATGAGATAGGGTAACATGGTATCACCTCCGGGTATATGCGTAGTAAGGTTATTCAGCGATTGGTTAGCTTTTGGAACAACTTTGGGCACGTTCGAGGACGAACGTATGTTTAAGTGGGGTAAGATGTAATGAACTGACCGATCGTTTTTAGCTTTTGCACTTTGCTCGCCAGTTCTCAGGCATGACTTGCCCCGTGTAGTGTATTATGACTTATGTAAATCTTTGGTTTTGGTTTTCAGGATGATCAAAATGAATTTGGAAGAACACTTCTCAGTTTGAAGCTTGAAATTTGAAAGGTTTGACCAAGATTTGACTTGTTAGTATATGATCTTGGATTGGAATTTTTATGATTTAGTTAGCTCTATTAGGTGATTTGGGACTTAGGAGCGTGATCGGAATGTATTTTGGAGGTCTGGAGTAGATTTACGACTGAATTGGCAAAATTGAGTTTTTGGCATTTTCCGGTTTATAGGTGAGATTTTGATATAGGGGTCGGAATGGAATTCTGAGAGTTATAGTAGTTTTGTTGTATCATTTGGGATGTGTGTGCAAAATTTCATGTCATACGGACGTGGTTTGGTTGGGTTTTTTATCAAAAGCGTAATTTAGAAGATTTTAAAATTCTTAGGCTTGAATCCGATGCGAATTCGGTATTGTGATGTTGTTTTGAGCGTTCCAAAGGTTGGAACAAGTTTGAATGATATAATGGGATATGTTGGCATGTTTGGTTAAGTTCCCGATGGCCTCGGGTGAGTTTCAGGTGGTTAAACGGAATATTTCATGCTTTGGAAAAGTTGCAGATTTTTGAGCTTCAGCTGTTCACCAGAAAATTTTTGATGCGAGGAGTCGAGTTTGGAAGCTCATATCTTGCAATCTATAAGGAATCAAAAATATGGCAAAACATGAAAGTTGTAGTCCTTGCATTATAGTTTCCATAAAGTTAAGTCATTCATGATTTGGATATTTTATCAGAAAGTTATGATGGATTGAAGATGGCTGGTGGAGCAGCTTCGATAGAATTTTTTGAAGCATAGAGCCGACTTTAGAAGCTCATATCTCGGAATATATAAAGAATTATATGGTATACAACCTATCAAATGAAAGATCTTCGAGTTTAGTTTCTAAATATTTAAACCGTTTGTTATATGGATATTTCCACAAGGAGTTATGGGCGTTTTAACAAAAGGTGTACATCAGGGGAAAATGGTAAGAGGATGTACAACCTTCACAGCGCAAGGTGCAACTCAATGAAGCCTGGGCGGATTGTTTTAAACACGAGTTTTAGCCCATTTCTTTCATTTGGCTTGGACAATTTTGGAGCGCTCAAGGTGGGATTTTCACCAACCAACACTAGGTAAGTGATTTCTTCCTATTTTTGAGTTAAATATGTGATCTTACATGGATTTAGACATGAAAATCAATAGAAAAAAAAATGGAGTTAGGGCTTGAGATTATGAGACCTTCTAAGGATGATTTGAGGGGACAAACGAACTCCAATTTTTGAGTTGTTTATATGTACGATCTTGTGAGATGATGAAGAATATTTTGGTACAAAGTTGTTCTAGTTCCGGGACGCGGGCCTGGGGGTCGAGTTTTGACTGATTTCGGGTTTTGTACTTAAAATCGATATTTTTCAATTGGAATTCATTCGTTTAGCATAATTTGATGATAAAAATCTGAACTTGGTAGATTTGGAGCACTCGGAAGTTGGGTCGAGAGGCAAGCGTGTTGCAGAGTAGCTTTTCGGGCTAGTTCGAGGTGAGTAATGATTTTAAATGTTGTTCTGAGGGTATGAAACCCCGGATTGCACAGCGTTGTGCTATATTGAGGTGAAACACACGCTAGATGACGAGGGTGGGGTCGTGAACCATTGGGGATTGTGACTTAGTCCATCCTGAATGACTATTTTTTCTGTATAATGGGAAGCTAATTGTTTGATATTATTATACTTTGGGGTAAATGCCATATTTGGGCTTCGTGCCAACTGTTTGAACCCTTAGGGGATTGTTAATGATATTTTCCTCACTGTTTGATTTCATACTTGTGCTCAGTCATGCTATATTTTCACTATTTTAAAAACTCAGCTATGTTATTCTGTTTTAAACACATTAATTGATATTTTCAAAGATATTTGTGCTGAGCTTCATATTTTACTGATGCCTGAGGGGCTTATGAGATTATGACTGAGTAAGGCCGAGGGCCTGTATTGTGAGGATACTTTTGGGTCGGGCTGTACGCCGCAGTAGTGATATACTGATTATGATAATGAGGCCGAAGGCCAAAGATTGTGCGCCACGAGGTGGATTGATATTGATATGAGACGAGAGCATGTTTATGATGCCACGAGATGGCTTGATATTGCGCTTGGGACGTAAGGGGGGCCCTCCAGGAGTCTGTACACCCCCAGTGAGCGCGGGTACCCATTGTGATGTGAGATATAGCTGGAGGAGCTGGTATGGTTCTGAGATATAGCCTTAGGGGCTGGTATTGTTCTGAGATATTGCCCAAGGGACGGATTTGTTAACATTGTGCCCGAGGGGTGAACCTTTATGTACTTATCTTTTTTATTTACCTGTCATGTACTTGTTTAATTGTGTAATTGTGCTCGAGGGGCGGATCTTATATGCTAATCTGTTCTAATTGCTTGCATTCAATTGCTTAACTGTTGAAAAGCCATTTTTGAAGAAGTTTAAACTGAGCTAAGGTCCTTAAGAGATTTCACAGCTTCATTGCTTTCTTACTGGTTTTGTACTGCTTCTATACAACATGTTGTTGTACTCTTCGTGATTTCCTATCACTCAGTCTTCATTTATTTTTATTACTCACTGAGTTGGAAATACTCACTTTACTCCATGCACCTTGTGTATAGATTCAGGTATTTCTGAACCCGGTAGCGGGTATTGGTTGCTCAGAGGCAGAGTCATCGGAATTTAGCAAGGTAGTTGCCCGACGTTCGTTGCACTACTTTTCTCCCTCTCTATTTCATTAGACTATATTTAGTACATTTTTACTCTAGTTGTATTCAGACCTTAGTAGATGCTTATGACTAGTGACACCCTGATATCGGGTTGTGTTGGGTTTGTTTTTCCGCAAATTATACTATTAACTACTTATTTTTGAGATTTTATCATGTTTACGACTTAATACTTATTATTTTATTGCTTAAGATTGGAATGGGGATGTGTCGACCGGCCTCCTCTTCACGAGAGGCGCCATCAAGACCGGGTCCGGGTTTAGGATCATGGCATTTCATGATTTAAATAAAATAAACATGCACAGACAATTGCAAACAATTAACAAAAATCCTGCAAAAAATCTACAAAATTGCAAATAATGGGAAAAGTTATTTTCTTAGAGTTTATGGGAGTAATTCCTATATGGCAAAAATCACGTGCTCACAGCGTGTTGTCGACATGATTAGGCATTTTGCAAACATGGCCGAGGGGGTACCTTTTACCCTTGATTATCTGATTAAGATGTACAGCCCCCGACTGTATCAAGGCGGCCTGATTAAGCTTCAGCATCGGGCTCCGAAGGCTTTCTTCGCCTGTACTGACGAAGGCAAGGACATGGGATGGATAAGTCGCTTTGTCCGAGTTATTACTTCGGATCTAATTCCTATTGAAAGGATGCTATTTCTCGAGGAATGGAACATGAATCGTAAGTGAATATGTCGATTAAGTACTTTTTCTTCTCTCTAGACCTTTTTCCCTCTTGAACTAACTTCCTTTGTTGCTACAGCTGTTGAGTGGTACCCTGGTGCGGTGAAGTATCTTTCGGGCTGGGTTCGCCAGCTCGATTTGACTTACCTATATGTTAAGCGCATATGGCACGATCTAGCCAAGGGCCGATGGGAAGCTAAAAACTACGGTAAGGTTTCTCTTTTGTCGTACTTGAGCTCGACACAGGAGGTACCCCTTAATCGTATTCTAAACTTTTGTAACTGCCTCTGTGTTTATGCAGGCCTAGGAGATGCTTCTTTGATGAGGGAAGGTTCCTCCGGGGAGGCGGATACTTTAAGTCTTGCTAAGGAGAAGAAAAGAAAAAGAAAATCGCCAACTAAATCATCGAAACCGAAGAAGCCGAAAGTTCAAAAGCCTGACATTGATTCAGAGGCCCTAACTTCGGAAGCAACGGAGGGCCCCCAAGCTGGGGGTGGAGAGAAAGATGACTCCCCGCTAGTGCCCGGGAAAGGAGGAAGCGTGAGCCTTCAGATCTTGCCGAGCCGATGGCTATTGAGCCGACGACAGATAAATTAAAAGTTGCACATGTTGTCCCATCTCGAGCCGAGGACGCTCTCGAGGATGGGTCAGATGATGTTCCTAGGCTGTTTGACGGTCAAAACATTTCTCGAGCCAAGGGGTATTTGGTAGAAGAGTCAAGGGAGCCCAGTCCTGAAGTTCCTCAGAGGCAAGGGAAAGCCCTGATCGATCTAGCCGGAGTTATTGGAGTGGGTGACTCTCTGCCAGGTTTGACACTCCCTCCGAGGGGGATTCGAGATGTCAATAATAGAGAAATTTCCGATACGGGGACCTCCCTCAGGGGGAATGACTTGTTTGAAGGTCTCCTCACTAGGGTCGGAGAAAACCCCAATCTTAACGCCTCCCACATTTTTGAGGAAGTCGAGAGGCTCCGCAAGAAGGTAATCATTCATCGATTATGCTCTAAGTTCTGATCCTCATCTTCCTAATTTTTTTCTTTTATGCTTTCAGATCATAGTGCTTTATAATAAGGCAAGCAAGCCGAGCTAGCCCACTATGAGAAAGAGTGCAGAAGGCTCTCATCAGAGGCTGACGAGTTCAGAGCTCTTTCTACCAAAAAGGAGGAAGAAATTTGCGACCTTCGGGCTCGTTTGGAGATGATGTCTCGAGAGTGGATCGATCTTGCCGAGCAGGTAATACGGCCTTCGCATGTCTCTATTTTTGTGCTTCCCTGACTTTAGCGTTTAACACCTTTGGTTGATTTTTGCAGCTTGAGAAGAAAGATGCCCTGATGGCGGAGGGGCTTAGAGCCAGGGATGCTGATATTCTCGGACTTAGGCAGCGTGTGGACGAGATGGCCTCCGAGAGAGATACCCTCCAGTGGAAGTTGACTTTGGTTGAGTGTTGCCTTCAGGAGGCGATAGCGAATAGTGGTAAGTATAAGGATCTCCATGCTGAATCGGTTGCCGCGATATCCACAGCCAAGGCCAAGGCCGATCCGCTCATTTCCTCGTACCGGAAAGATGTCGCCTCTGCAAATACTCGGGCCAGGAAGGTCTTTAAGGATGCCAAGTTTGAACTGGCCCGAGCCCTGGAGCGTGCCTGGTTAAAGTTTCGGAGACAAACTCTCGAGGATGTATATGCAGGGGGCATTGATTTGTCTGTTAAGATCGATAAGGTAAAGGACTTAGCGGAAGGGTTGGCGGCCTCGCTTACTTCTGATGAGGATTCAACTAGTGGCTCAGAGAGCGGTGGAGATGAAGAAAAAATCCCCAAGGGTGAAGAAGCCGTTGATGACCAGGGTGCTGAGGGTCAAGCTGTCGAGGGCGCAGCTCTTGAGGGAACTCCATCCGACCAAGTGACTCCAACAGAGGATTAGTCTTTCTTTTTTTCTGTCTAAGGGCCCTCCTGAGCTTTGTAAACATTTTTCACCAATATAAAAATTTCCTTATTTCGCCTTCGATTTGTGCTGAGCCTCATTTTGCCTTCGTTCGCAAAAAATTCAAATGTTGACTCTAGAGATTAGTCCAAATATTGGGCCTGGAACATCACAAACCCTTAGGTTATTAATTGATTGACACGATGCTTCGTAAAGTCCTTTTACAAATAGTCCCCGAGCGAGGACTTACTCGAACTCGGGTAGCCTTTGGGCTTAATATTCGAGAGAGCGTTTGCTCGAACTCGAAGTAAGGATAGTCCTGAGGATTTATGAATAGTCCCCGAGTGAGAACTGGCTCGAACTCGGGTAGCCTTTGGGCTTAATAGTCAAGCAAGTATTCGTTCGTACTCGAAGTAAGGATAGCCCTGAGGCATTACGTGTAGTCCCCAAGTGGGGACTCAGGTTGCCCTTGGGCTTAATAGTCAAGTGAGCGTTCGCTCGAACTCGAAGTAAGGATAGCCCTAAGGCTTTATGAATAATCCCGGAGTGAGAACTAGCTCGAAATCGGGTAGCCCTTGGGCTTAATAGTTGAGCGAGCGTTCACTCGAACTCGAAGTAAGGATAACCCTGAGGCTTTATGAATAGTCCCTAAGTGAGAACTGGCTTGAACTTGGGTAGCCCTTGGGCTTAATAATCGGGCGAGCGTTCGCTCGAACTCGAAGTAAAGATAGACCTGAGGTTTTTTAGGCTGGCCCTTAGGCTCTTACGCATAGGCCCTTGTGTTAGCTTCAAGGTTTCACGTATTAATTTTGATGATAACAAACAAACACAATTATTAATCAAAGAACACTTACTTGTGGTAATCTTGTTTCTGCACAGGTTTATTCATGAAAGAAGATACTGGTAAAGATCTAGACAAATACGGGAAAGAGAATATCATGTGAAGAATTTATCAATGAAGATTCCTTTCAGAGAGTTAATCTCCAAGCATCATAGAAGGAATAATATTTGAAAGTCAAGTGTCAAATATTGGATGGCTTACTATAATATTGGAAGAAGAATCTACGGAAATTATAGAAGGAAAGTTTTTCAATATCTTGAAAGGAAAGTTGCTAAAATTATGGAGAAGATCTATTATTTTATAGCAGAAAGATATTACAAGGCCAAGGAAGAATATATTTTCTATGGAAAGAAATATATTATGGTGTAGTAAAATTTATATTATGGAAAGAGATTATTTTCCAAGGTCAAGAAAGGAATATTTCTCATATAAAAAGGAAGAACTTCTACAATGACTTATTGGAAGAAAATGAGGAATATTTTGTGGAAGAATCTTGCAAAGCAACGTGATTATGCACGGGAGACTTGGAAGGCATAATGTCCAAAGTTATAAAAAGAATTAAGGAAGGAGTTGTAATCAAGATTCTTACACTATTCAATCAAGGTGTCAGACAAGGAAAGAAAATCATTCAATGCATAATTGGAAGGATACTCATCAATTTACCTTATTCAAAGGAAAGCAACAATATCTCTGCCTAGATCTAATATATTGTATGAGAAGATTGACCAAACAAGAAATCATTGGAGTAGCAGATTATGGAAACAAATAAAGAAACAACAATCAAATTCCCTTGGATTAAGCTAATTGCCATAACAAGTTGAAAGGGGTATAAATATATGAGCTCTATGAAGGAAGAAAGCACGCAACCTTCTATACAATTGTCTACCCAACTACAAGTTCTTTATTCTACTCTTAACAAGCATTATAATTCACTTTAGTAGATTTACTGTGTACCTAAAAGAGATAAGAGATACAAAAATATTGGAGAGGCATTGTGTCCTAGAGGTTGTGTCATTGTTCATTTCTTTGGTGAGCGAGTGAAAACCAAAGGGTCGTTGTTGGTGAGCGAGTGAAAACCAACCATGTCAGTATTGGTGGTGATCGCTGAAAATCACAAAGGATGTAGTCAATTCAATTTACAAAGATCTCTAAAAGACAACACTCTTGCAACCCAAGAGGACTGGATTAGGATACCACATTGGTTCTGAACCAGTATAAAATTCCTGGTATCATTTGCCTTTGTCGCTCTCGTATTATATTCTATTCCTTTACTATTTATTGTGATTAACACTTATTTAAATCGAAAGAACTAACAGTTATGTGCAGGTTGTCTCTGCATAAGTCGACTAGACCTAAAGAGTAGTCGACTAGAAATATAAAAAGGCTACAATTCACCCCTTTCCCCCCTCCTGTACTTTCAACTGGTATCAGAGCAGGTCTCACATTTTTATTTTTGCTTAACAACAAGTGAGAAAAGATCATGTCAGCATACACAGTTATCAGAGCCTTACTCCAAGAGGGAACTTCTGCATTAAGACCACCATACTTCAACGGACAGTATTACACCCACTAGAAAGTTTGAATGGAAGCTTTTATCAAATCTTATAATGTCAAAGTTTGGCGAGTCATCAAGAAGGGTGACTTTCCTCTCCTACAGTCCAAACAAGAAAAGAAACCAGAAGGACACGTATCTACTAAAACCCTTGATATTGATGACTATACTGATGAGCATATGGCAATCACGCAGATAAATTCAAAGGAAAAAAATCAATTATACAATGCTATAAACAGAGAAGATTTTGAAAAAATATCAAGTTGTGACACAGCCAAAGAAATGTGGGATAAACTTGAAGTTACCTACGAAGGTACCAGTAAAGTAAAAGAGACAATGATAAACCATTTGATTCGTGATTATGAGTTGTTTCAAATGAAGGAAGATGAATCCACTGAAGACATGTTTGGCTGATTTGGCAAAATAGTTGGAGATCTAAAATCCTTTGGAAGACCATATTCAAGTGGTGAACAAATCAGAAAGATTCTAAGAAGTTTACCCACTTTATGGCAACCAAAAGTTGTTACTCTTGAATATGGAGATCTCGACAAACTATCATATGATGAACTTCGTGGAGACTTTATAGCCTTTGAGCAAACCCATCTCAAAAAACATGAACATTAAGAGAAGAAAAAGAGTGTTGCTTCTAAATCAACTATTGCTGAGTCTGAAAGAGAAGCCGAAGAAGAAGGAGACATACGTCAAAATGATATTGCATTATTTTCTAGAGTTGTCTCCAACACGACGCGAAGAAGCAAGAAAAATGGAAGAGTCAAATAAACTTCTAGAAAAGGTAATGATATAAGTGAGCAGAAAAATAATGATAAAAAATGCTACAAATGCGAAAATTATGGTCACATCCAAGCCAACTGTCCAGAACTAAAAAGGAAACTATCCAAGGGCAATCGAAAGAGAAAATCTTCCAGCATATGGAGTGATGAATATATGCCAGATAAAAATCATAGTGGAGCTGCCAACCTTTGTTTCATGGCACGAAGTGAGACAAGTGAGAAAAGAAAATCTTTTGGTGCCCGGAGTGATGAAGATATATCAGACAACGATCATGAGGAATCTACAAGCAACTGCTTCATGACCCCAAGTGAAATAAGTGAGGTAAGATCTCATGAATGTGATAAATATAATGAACTTCAAAGTATCGTAGAACAGGCTTTAGAAGATATGAGAAAAATTCTTGATGAGCTCATGAAAACTAAACGGGAGAAGAAACACTTGGAGATCCAACTTGAAGAATATAACAAGTTGAAAAAGTAAAAGGAAGAGTGTAATATTCTACTCGAAGAATATCAGGTTGAAAATAACTTACTTCAAGAAGAAAATGCAGAACTTTGGAAACAAATGAATAGCTTGCACATATCTTCCTGTCACCATTTTGATCGGCTGAACAAGCAAGCTCATTTCTTAGTAACTCCAAGTTGACTGACAAGGGATCTACTAGTAGATGCCCTACTTCAAACAAGTCGACTCAGGAAAGTTTCTAATCGACTAAGGCACCTGCTGGTAAATACTCTACTTCTTTTGTTATATGTCACTACTGTGGTAATTTTGGACATAAAGCATTTGCATGTAATTATGCCAAAAGTCATGTTAGATCAAAATTTATATGGAGACCTAAACAGTTACATGTATCTCCAATTATACAAGCTACTAACCATGAAGGACCCAAAAAGATTTGGGTACCAAAAACAAACTAATTTGTTTTGCAGGAATTTCTAAGTCCAGCCATAAAAAGGATTAAAGATGTTTGCATATTGGTTGGTCGAGGAACATACTTCAAAGTTCTTATATATTCATAGAGGATGAAGGAAATACGACGTATGATCTAAAAGAGTGACTAGTATCACTAAAGTTTATTCAAGTTCTTCTTGCTGCATTAGGTGATACATATTCAGCTATTGGTTTAGTAAAGTATAGCCTAGTATATGCATATTAGTCATCCATATACATTTCGAGTCCACTAGCTACATCACACTGTTATTCTATTTGGTACTATTTTTTATCCATGACTTAGAGACTTTAAATAGCCTGAGTACATGTCATGCATAAACCATGTCATTTGCATAAGATATTAGGACAAGCAAGCATGCGATTATATTGATATCGTACGAACTTGAATCATGCCTATATGTATCTTAGATTATTCTTGAAGTGAATTATTTGTGTAATAGTACGTTCTTGGTAAGAATACTAATACTTCACTCAAGACCAAGAAAGTTATTTAACTTTGAGGCCACTTCTGCACATGGAACATTTTGGGCAATACTCAAAAGCTTGAAGACGAAAGGTATGTATCTCTATTATTAGCTTTTATTGGGTTATGTTCTGGATCTATATTAGAGGACACCTTATGTGAGATATAGAAGGAAGAAAAATCAAGTGTTGATTATTTCTATCTTTTTTGTTGCAAATACTTACCAAAAGCTTGGAAGGTACATATATATGTTTCTATTGATGATTATCCTTACTTTTGCATAGGTCATATTTTTTAATAAGAAAATAACGCATTTTCTATGATCATCAATGTGAGTTTTAATAGTATTTGTTTGGAATTTTCTTGCAACAAGCATGATCTTTCACATTTTAGTTTGGTGCCTGAATTGAATGCAGACTTGAAAAGAACGCATCATTTTTGCATAAATTGTCATCATGGGCTTATATGTGTTTTAATATTTACATTGGATCTTATCTTGAATGAAATTCTATCTGCGCTATGGGAAGGAAGAAAAATTAATTTTTTTGTTATCCCATTTCCTTTGGTTGCAACTGTCTTGTGACACATCTATACTAGTTAAACTAGACAGTCATGAAGAAGCATTGAATGCTGGATTCTAGTAATATAAGATTTATTGAGCAAAGCTGAAAGAATCAACAGTATGAAAATCCCGTACCAAGCAAATGAGTTGCAATCATAGATATATAAAGCCGGATAAGATTGGTAAGGTTGTGAAATTATGTGTAAACTTGTAGCTCAATGTTTCACAACAAGAAGGTCTGTTTCTTCCTTGAGAGTTTTGTTAGAATATCATTTTTCATGTGCATATTACAAAGTTTGTATGGATGTTGAAATATTTTTTAAATGGTTTGAAAATTGCATAACATTATTCTCTAGCCTCTCTCTTAAATTGAAAGTTTTTTGGATGACATTCGTATGACTAAGACTAGTTACCATTTGAAATAAATTCATGTTTATCATGTGGCAATTATTCTTTCCAAAGTTGTATTTACAAGAGCATAACCAAAAGCATATCAAGCAATTTTTAAGCTTCTAGAAGATGATCGGGTTGGAAATGAGTATAATGGAGAATTTACCTTTATCTTCACATTCCATAATGCGAAGCAAGGAGAAAATTAGTAAGTCCAACGATTGAATAAAGTACCAAGGTATGATCGGCTCTCTATTGCATTTTTATGACAAATATTTAGGTATACCTAATCCCATAATATCTCTTCATAGTGCCACAAAAGATCCTTGGTTGATTCTAAATTATGGATTATTATATGCAAGAATTAATTGCTTTGATCTAGTAGGATCTTTTCAGATGCAAATCTTGCAGGAGACAAAGTGGACTGAAATAGAAAAAATGGTATGGAGATTTTTTAATTATCATGAGAAAGACAAACTAGAGCACAAGGCAAAACATGTATCATTAGATTGCTTGTGACAGAAAGTATTTTGAAAATCTGCCTGGAGGACATTGACCATCATCTTGTAGATATTTCCTCTCATTTACGAAAGAAGTTGGTATGGTAATGATAGCTGTAGACATGTGATTTTTGACCCTCCCCGAGATTTCACCCATTTTAGCGTAGAATATTTAGTTTAGGCCTAATATCGAAATTTCATTTAGTTTTGACTCTTTTACTTTATTTTATCAAAAATAGGTATTAGTCATATCTTAATAGTTATTTTACTTAAGTAGGATTAATTGGTAAAGAAGGTCATATTTTTAGTCTTGTTCACGGAGAAAGAATAAAATTTAGGCCTAATTTTCGGACCTCGCCCGTAACAACCCAAGCCCAATACCAATACCCACTAACCTAATCCTACATACTCTTTATTTTAAAAAGAAATGACCTAATTTCCTAAACCTAGACCAAGGGACTTTAGCTTCGGCCGCTGACACCCAAAGACCCCTCCCCCACAAAAAAGGGACCCCATTTCCTTCAACATCTGATCTTCCTCACAAATGAAAGGCCACCTTAGAATTTCCTGAACCACCACCCTAATCTCTAAGGCCAGACATAAAATCGGCCATGAACCATAAGAGAAGAAAGAGGCAGCCAAAAAATCTCTTCCTCTAGGCCTACTGCTGCCTCCAATTTTTCAAAATCAAAGACCCTCAAACTCTGATTTTCCAACATTCAAACACACGCACAAACGAACAGAAACAGTGAAGAGAAGAACAAATTTTGGAAAGGTCTTCAGGTCAAAATTGGAAAAGAAACGGAAACAAATGGAGTTCGACTGCACCAATTTGAGTTTCTGCCCGGGGTTGTTGTTGCAGGTTCAAGTCCGAAGTTCTGGTTTGATTTTGCTGATTTCGTTCGAATCTGTGTCAATTTTCGGTTGTAATTGTTGCCTCGTTCCGTGTAATTATTAGAGTTTCATTAATTAGAAGCACATCTCAGGTCTGTCACCATCTTACCCCTTTACTTATTGATTTTGTCTTGTATGATGTTTGGATGGCAGACTTGTGTGAATTTTATGCCTATTTGTGACATCTTGAGTTGAAAAATCTGATTTTAAAATGAATGTGGATTACATGATTCAAGGGAAAATGGCCGGAATGTTCAGTATGATGACAATTTGCACTCCAAGTTTACACAATCTTCTTTTCTCCTCAGAAATTGTACTAAAACAGTTTAATTGGATGATGATTGACCACAAAGTTCTGGTTTATTACAATTGATGAAAAGGGGTACACATTTCTCATGTAATCATAAAACAAAAACTTAGCAAATCTTGCAGCAACTTCTGTTCCGAACCCATTGAACTTGGCACTCAAGTGACAGCTCAATGAACTTGGCATTAGAGACCCAGTATGATGACATCTTCTTCACGTTTTCATGACATTCTCTTGTCCCGATTTGAACGAAATTGTGTTTAATCTCTTTGGAAAATATCTGTTAGTTTCATTTGTTCTACATTATTATTAGCTAGTTTGGTACAATTCTTTGATGATGCCTAATTGGTTGAAGAAGTCAGTAATTTCCTTACAAGCATATATTACTACAATTGTATTAGTGATTGGTCTTGAAATTGATTTAGACCGTAGGATGATCTTGGAGTAAATTGAAGTTACGTTTGAGACTGGGTTAATAACGTGAGGAAATTAGGCTTAGATAATTATGTCGCTCTCTTATTCGTATTCTCATAAATTTAACAGCTAGGAATATGCTTAGGCCGACAACACATGGGTAAACAAATTTTTTGGTGCGTAATTAAATCATTGCAATTGCGGGTACGGTTCTCGTAGCCTAGTTGTAATACGTAATTAGTTTTAAACATGAGTATCCGTAGTTCATTTAGTTGAATGCATTTTCTTTAATAAAATTGAGGTGTGTCATTCAATCACCTAGTCTATGGCCCTTACGTCGATATCTTAACTAGTGTAGAAAATTCCTTGAACTCTCGTAGTTTGCTTTAGGCACGTTAACTAAATAAAGTAGCATAGCTACGGGTACGGTTCTCGTGACGTAGTTGTGATACACAATTCTAAAATCCGGGGGTACATTTATGTGACCCGGTCACAATTTAATCTTGTTAATAAAATAAACATGTCGTAGATCGAGGGTACGGTTCCCGTGACATGATTCGCGACGTGTAATCAAATATCTAGTTATATAACAATGTGATTTTTAAAAGTGGTTTAAAAGGATTAAAAATGCACATAGGTTTCAAGAATGTTGTATAAATAAAATAAATATGCCAATATTAATAGTTGAGCGACCATGCTAAAATCACGGAACTCGGGAATGCCTAACACCTTGTCCCGGGTTAACAGAATTCCATACCCGAATTTTTGTGTTTGCGGACCATAAATAATAGTCAAATTTCCCCGATTTGGAATTTTAAACTGGTGACTTGGGACACCATAAATTATCCCAAGTGGCGACTTTGAAAATTAAATAAATAATCCCGTTTTGATTGTCACTTAAATTGAAAAAAACTCCCCTATACTGCTTTCGAGTGGTAGAAAAAGGAGGTGTGACAGCTCTGGCGACTCTACTGGGGACAAGAACCCAGAATCTCCGGTTCAGGGTTCAAGAATTCGAGCTTAGAATAATTGTTATATTTGGCTTTATTTATTATCTGGTTTTATTACATGTTTGGGCCTAATGTGCTAAATACCGCTTTTTACCACTTTGATATTATTTGAACTGTGTATAAACTGCTACGAAACCCTTCTCTTCTCATCTTCGGGGAAGTACACGCTGGCGTGACTTCTTTTCTGTTAGTGTCATACCTGAAATAAGAAAGAGGCTAGATAAGTTACTAAGCCGGATGGCCTTTTGGTTCCCGGTACGTAGCCCCCCCCCCTCGACTCGAGTTGTCCGCTCGGGTACACAATCTAGAACAAATACCCAGGTTATGAACCTAGAATAACTCAGCTTCATGCCAGATCCCTAGTAGGAACGTTTGTTTACATCATATTCATTTGACTTTGGGGACTCAATACAGGGGTTAGGTCCGTCTAGGACAGGTCTACCCAAAAATAAAAGACGATCCTGATGTATCCTATGTGCTACACGTTGCATTTCTTCAAGGGTAAAAGGGTCATTTGACGGACCAATGATGGCTGGGGGTAAATGAGAAAAAAAAAGGGTGAAGTGTGAAAATAAAACAAGTAGGGGCCAGTTATGTTTTCTTTCACATTTTTTAAGAAAAAGAACAAAAAAAGAATGAAAATGAAAAAATCCAAAAAGATTTTGCACTTTCCCATCATTTTTTCAAAAAAAAAAGAAAAGAAAAAGAAAATGCAAAAAGATTTTACATGTTTCATCATTTTTTAAGAAAAAGACAAAAAAGAAATATTTTCTCTAAATTAGTTGTTTTTTTTTAATTCCCGCCTGTATCCAATCTGCCCGAACTACGCGAACTTGATTCTCGTCTCTCGGGGCGGGATACGTAGGCAACCCACATAGGGTCCGGTCTTCTTAGTGAGTCTTAAGTTCCTGACTTTGCGGGGTCTTAGCCAAATCTTGCATGTCTAGCCACTTTTAGCCACATCGGTCATTTTGCAAAATAGGGCTATTTTCGCAAAGTAGTTTGTTTAATTGTGTCTGGAGAGTCTTCAATCCACAATTAGGTGTCTCTTTACTTTAAGGTATGTCCTTGTCGAATTTGCATGTCTAGCCACTTTTGGCCACATAGGCCGTTTTGCAAAATAGGGTTATTTTCACAAAAACAGTTCAATTAACCCATGTCCTAGAGTCCTAAATCCACAACAAGGTGTCCTCTCTGTTTAAGGTCCATTGTGTTGAACTTGCATGCTAAGCCTTCTTTTTTTCCACATAGGCCATTTCTACAAAATGGGTCATTTCTGCAAAGTAAATTTTCCATATCTTAGAGGTCACCTTTCTTGAGTTTGCACTTCTAGCCACCTTTTGGCCACATAAGCCGTTTTGCAAAAATAGCTTCAATCATGTCTTGCATGTGTCCAGTAGGGAGTGTTATTGTCTCACATAGTGTTGGTTAGAGTTTTCTCATACAGGTGTGGATCTACTTACCAGAGTTTGAGCATGACAGACACCCCGGGACCATCCAGTCAGGATCGCTCATTCAAGAGTTGCATAAGGAGATTTTTGTATTTTTTTTATTTATTATTTTTATGTTTTGAGTCTGTTTTTCTTTTTATGTCGTCTTTTACCTTCTAGTTTTGTACAATAATATCGAGTCTTTTGTTATTGTACTTCCTTTTTTGTATTTGAAAAAGTGTGTTATAACTCAAAAATCCAAAAAAAAAAAAGAGAATTTGCGTTTTATATTTTCGTTTGAAGTTGTCTTTAGAATACTAATTTTAGAAAGAAAAAAATAATTCTTTTGAGGTGGTTTTCGTTAGAAAGTTAATATCTAGAACTCAAAATAAAAATTGTTTTTATATTTTCTTTAGTAATTAAGACTGAAAATTCAAAAAACAAAAAAGAAAATTTTCTTTAATACCTCTTTAGAAGCTTTCTTAAGATATTAATTCCAAAAAAAAAAGACTTTCTTTTGAGATTCTTCTTTGGGAAATATATATAAAACAAAAAAAATATTCTTTTTATTTTCACTAGAACTTCAGGGCATTGTACATAAAAGAAGAAAAAACATACTTTATCTTTTGTTTATCTTTAGAATTTCTCCTTTATGTAATCGGAAACTGAAATCCAAAAACATTTTTTATCTTTTTCATTTCTTGTTTCGAAATCTTTCTTCATGATATCAAGTGAACATTCAAAATATTTTTCTTTGATTCATTCTTTAGATTTCCTTCCTAAATAAAAAAATCAAAAAATATTTTCTCTTCTAGGGTTTTTTTTTCCTTAATAATTTCTCATAGAGTATCTGTTCTAAAAAGAAAAAAAACATGCTCGTTTTAGATTGAGTTTAGAATAGATTATAGAACATTAAGTAGAGAGAGATTTTCTTCTTTTTGATCATCAGATTAGTCATTAAGGTAATACAAAAAAGAAAAAAAGAAAAGAGAACGTTAGTTTGTTTACTTTATTCCCGATCTTCCCGGACTACGCAAAGATCTGATTCATGTGGCGTCATGATACGTAGGCAACCTACATAGGGTTCGATCGAATTATTTTTTTTTATTAAAAGAAAAAAATCGAAAAAAAAAAGTTGAGGTGAAATTGTGGAATGTGAGAAATAAAAGGAAAGAAAAGAGTGATAATTGGAAGAAAAAAGAGGAAGGAAAATGAGCAAGCCAAGAAGTGCTAGAAAAGAAAATAAAAGAGAAGATTGAAATGAACAAATTGGGATGATGCCAAGTGATCTTGTGACCCTCGAAGTCATTCTAGAACCAATAACTGTGACTAGGTGCATTGCACATAATGTGAGATTATCTTATGTTAAATGCCCTAACGCTAATAGGATGACCCCATTTTGTTCCTTTTGTTATCTTCATTGAGTAGAAGGGTGGTTGGTTTGTGGTTTTTTACTAATTCATCCTTACAACACAAGGTCAAAGAGCAAGGTAGTCATGGCTAGCAAAGACTTGGACACAGGGGTTATTAATCCGTCTAAGGGAATTGTTGAATCAGAATCTGAGTTGAAAGAAGAGGTCTTAAGGTTGAAAGGACAGATGGCCGAAATATACCAAGCCTGGATTAGTGAGCGTCCTCCACCATCAGTTCCTACTAACTACACTGAAAGCCTTATCACTATTCCGCCACTGTCACAAGTCCAGGATATCTCCCCACAACCTTTTCACACTCCACCCCCTAGAACCACCTCATATCCCGCTCCTTTGACCACTCATGTTTTTGTAGCTCATACACCTGCTACCTTTCCTCGATTCTCTAGCGAGATTGTGTTCAAAATCCCTGATGCCCAACACTATGCTCCAGAACTAATTTTTAAGGTCTCGGGTTCGTACTCCTACGTTCCTCATTTTGAGCCTCCCGGTGAGACTGCAAAGCCTGCTAAGACAGTGGAGCAAGATGAAATATTCAGAAAGTTGAAAGGGTTTAAGATGCCAAAGTTTAATTTATATGATGGGCGTGAAGATCCTGTAGCCCATCTGAGGGGTTATTGCAGTGAAATGAGAAGTGTTGCGGGAAAGATGAGTTGCTGATAAAGTATTTCAGTGAGAGTCTGACTGGGGCATCTTTGGAATGGCATACTCGTAGATGTCGGTAAGTGGCATACATGGGATGCCATGGCTCAAGATTCTGTACGACACTTTCAGTACAATATAGACATTGTCCCAGACCCCTCCTCCCTATCTCAGATGAAAAAGAAACCCAAGGAAAGTTTTAGGGAATTCTGGTTCAGATGGAACGAACAAGTTGCTCGGGACAGTCCTCCCATTGATAGAAAAGATGTTGCTGAGCCCCGCCAATAACAGGATGCAGTGGGCATTCCTGCTAAACACTTTCAGTCTCAATACCGATCCCATGAAAATCCCCAAACTCCATATAATCCACCCAGTATTATCCCCCGAACAACATCCAGCCATCTATCCAACCACTAGATCACTCCCTAGGGCGAGCACTAGCATCCCAAAATTCTCGTGCGCCTTCACAACATTTTCGAGCATCCAACAATCCTAGAAAACTGGGGCATGGAGGGAAACAAAGGTAAAAAGATAATTTCACGCAAATCAGAGAATCCTACACAAACTTGTTTGAAAAGTTAAAACATTCTAGCCTGATTGAGTTGCTCCTCGGTTGTACGCTGGACCCATATGAAAAAGGTTTTAATCCTACTGTACGATGCATGTACCACTCTAACGTCCTAGGGCATAGCATTGAAGATTGCCGTGCTTGGAAAAGGGAAATAGAAATAATGATTCAAGAAGGGATAATTGTAATCCAGGATAGTGACACCCAGAATATCGTGCAGAATCCTTTACCTGTACATGATGATGCACACTTTGTGGGGATGATGCATGGCGACAGGGAGTATGAGAGTCATCTTGGAAACTTACTGACTAAAGTTAATGATATTGAAGTTGGTAATGGTCTTGATAATATTAATGCAGAGCTCAGTGGCTAAGATGCCGAGCTTGGTAATTGGAAAGATGCTCCTTTCTTGGCTAGCCAGGGAGGAGCCTTGGTGGTTCATTTTGCTGTCATTTCTGTTGTCCGGGTTATTTCAGGGTTGTAATCCGGATAATGTATTGTGCCTCAAACCCTTCTATCCTTTTTATTTGGCCTAGTTCTTTTAGTCGTAGTAACTCATTTAGTGTTATCTAGATTTGTTCTAGGGTCATACCCCAGTTTATTTTTCCTATCTTGTTGTTCAAACCCTTTTCATCGTATGTCTAATGCAATTTTCTTTTTTTCCATTATTCCTAGTCATTTTTATTTAGTTCTATTTTCCTTTTATAGTTATTTTCCTACTGACTCTAGTGACATGGCATGTACGCATAATTCTTAGCATGGCCTTAAAAGTTAGTCTAATCATGAAACAATGAAACAATTTTGAAGATGATAGGGATATTTGAGGGAAATAATATTTGGACATTTTGAGATCATTTGAAGCCCGAACTATGTGAAACTAGGGCAGATAATTTGGGAAGTTAATAGGATGACAAGAATTCGTTAAAGGAGAGTGCATCCCAGACAATTTGAAGCGAGCAGTTTTGAGTTCAAGAGCACCTCAAATAACGATATAAAGCCAAGGGAGTTTGCTCTGAACTGACGGATGGTGTCCATTATAAAAAGAAATTACCCGACGAGAGTTCTATAATATTGTGCATGATTTTGTGCATGATTTAAGAGATTGAGAGGCCCTCTTTCGGGGTACCGAATGCGTTAAAGAGAAGTTGAAGGCATATCAGTGATATCAATGCCGAAGCTGCAAAAGAAATATTGTGCATGATTTTCCTTTTTCATTCTCAAGTTGCATGTGTTATACTTGGCATTTTCAGAGATTGAGAGGCCCTCTTTCAGCTACCCAAACACTTTATACCATTCGGTACCCCTTTTTGAGCCTGTGCTAATTTTCTTGACATTCCCTCTTTTGGAATCAAGTCAGAGTCATAAAAAGAAAAAAAAAATTATGTCCCCATAGGTTTGTTTTAGAAAGTTCATTCCAAAAGGAAAATTCAAAAAAAAAGATAAAAAATAGAGATAAAACACAACATTGCCAATTAACCTTATGTTAACAATCATCTTATTTCAGACCTCCACTTTACTCACGACGAGGCATTGAGACCTCATAATTACTTACCCAAATTAACGGGTCACATTTAACACCACATGGATGCTCATCTCATAGGCTAGAGCTCAACATTTACAACACAAAAAATGGTTGAATATGAACAGAAAATATACAAGAATTGTCAAATAAGCCCAATAGGCATGACTCCCATTTAAAATATAGTACCAAAAATTTTAATTTCATAAAAGGAGAATTTTAAACACATAAACCTTTCACTACCAGGACCTTGTCCTTATATAACATCCACCGCAGCTGTAGCTCGGTTTAAAATATTTCACATTATATAATTATTTGAGGATATCACCCTCAACTCTGAATCACAAGTCTTTGCACATTGTGCCAACTGAAATGTTTTTTTTCATTTCCTTTCTTTCTTCTTTTCAATAATTTCCGTCAAAGAAAATCACAACATACAATGATAGGGATAGCTATCTCCATATAATAGTCCAACGTGAGTATTCTCATAAGTAGATTTCAGGATTACGAAGCTCACTCATGAGTGGAGCATATTAAGAGGACTCGCCTAAATTTTCAAAATCAAATCAAGTTAAGGAAGAAAAAAAATATCATTTTTTTATAACAATCAGAATTGTACTTGTAATGACATCATCTGGTATAGTGGCCTCAGCCACACTATAGCAATTATATCAATGGGTCGGGCATCCACCTCTTAGGCGCCATCTGCCCGTTCGTTCTCCATCTCTATCTTGTAGCGTATGTAGATTAGTAACTATAACGGAGTGTGTTGACTGTGTGTTCTAATGAAATAGGTTTCTCCCAAGTTTGGGATAATTTCTCATGATGTTTCTAGTATCACTACATTCATAACTACCCATCTGCAGTTCGGCTGCTCATACTGAGTTTGTGCCGGATAACTAGAATAACCATTTAAGGAACCCCATGCTAGTGGTGCATTTAAAAGATAATTGTCCCCTGAGAGTGCCCTGATTAACTGGAGCACTACGAGTATTCTAAAATTGTTTTCATTTCCCTGCTGATACTGAATGTAGAATCATTATGGACATAGGAACATCGAAAGTCCCCACATCATCCCATACAAATCTCAGCTCCTACTCATATACAAGTTTCAGAGAACTTTTGGATACCACATAAATACACCTCATACCAAATCTGATATGACACATGACCCACAATTTGATCGTTGATAGTGAACTCTCTTCACTTGGTGCAAGGCCATAAGATACATCTTGATACTCCACAATACTAACCTTTATCGCTCGTATGTCACCATCATGAGACACCCCAAGCCATTCATTTGGCATATGTCCTTCTTAGGACAGTTAAACTCAGTTCCTCCAGCATCTCGGTTTCTAGTTGTACCCTTCGCTAGATAAACATCTCATACGTACCACATAGTCCCTATTACCACCAACTATCTTCAGATCCACGTCCACCTCGTGACTCTACCATTACTGCGACGATTAGGCAATTAAGTAGACCTTCTTAAGACCGTACTTATCAACCAGATGTCAGAACCTATTGCACCCCATGTGCACAATTGAATGATCTCTCAATACTTCTGCATTATCGATATGGATGACACGCGGTAAAAACGGTTGAGCAAATTCTTGGCTCCCTTATAATCCTTCTGTAGCATCACGAACCATCGGCGCAAAATTGATACCGAGTGCGCAATTTCAATACACGAGTGAATGCAAAAAGAACATATGATATAAGCTCCAAACTGAATAAATGACGCACGATAAGAAATGAAATGAAGTGGAATTTTCCTAACGGTTACATAGCCTCTCGTAGATAAGTACAGACGTCTCCGTACCGATCAGCGAGACTCTAATAAACCGGCCTGTGTCCCGTGACTCCTATGAACCTAGAGCTCTGATACCAACTTGTCACGACCCTAGTTCACCAACCGTGAACATGTCATGACGGCGCCTAGTCTTTGTGACCAGGTAAGCCTAAAACTTGCGGAAACATAATAATTGCGGAAAAATAGAATACCATATTTAATTATCTAAAAAGGAAATTGTACTGAATGCCGCTCGACATATACGACTCAATATCTCAAGACTAAAACAATCCCAAAACCCGGAAACTCACGGGAAAACACAGGCTACAGAAATGTATAGTGAGGCTCCAAACTCCAGAATATCTAACAAACGGAAGGAAAGAGAACTAAGTACTAAATATAGAATAAAAAGGGAGACTCGTCGGTCTGCGGACGCAGCAGATCTACCTCGAAGTCTCCGTAGTCCTCCTGCCTCACTGATAGTGCGCCTGAGTAGAGGTACCTGGATCTGCACATGAAAACATGCGCAGAAGAGGCGTGAGTACACCACAGCGGTACTCAGTAAGTGTCAAGCCTAACCTCGGTTGGGTAGTGATGAGGAAGGTCAGGGCCCTACTGAGGTCATATAAAATATAAAGATGTCAGGATAAGATAAGTAGTGCAATAGAGAACCTACAGTAAGAATCTATGCAGGATAATAAGAGTACAATAACGGAAACAATGATGAAAGCAAACCATAAGGAAAGTAACCGGGGATCTCTAAGTATCCCGAGGATCTCTTAGTATCCTCGACATGTACTAGGGATCTCTTGGTATCCCGAAGATCTCTCGGTATCCTCAATATAAGCCAGGGATCTCTTGGTATCCCGAGGATTTCTTGGTATCCTCAATATGTACTAGGGATCTCTTGGTATCCCGAGGATCTCTCGGTATCCTCAATATAAGTCAGGGATCTCTTGGTATCCCGAGGATCTCTTGGTATCCTCAATATATATGCGGGGGATCTCCCGGGAATCTAACCCGTAGTCCCAAAGTAAATGTGCAGGGGAAATCTCCCGGGAATCTAACCCGTAGTCCCAAAGTAAATGTGCAGGGGGAATCTCCCGGGAATCTAACCCGTAGTACCAAAGTAAATGTGCAGGGGGAATCTCCCGGGAATCTAACCCATAGTCACAAAATAAATGTGCAGGGGGAATCTCCCAGGAATCTAACCCGTAGTCCCAAAGTAAATGTGCAGGGGGAATCTCCCGGGAATCTAACCCGTAGTCCCAATTTAAAACACAGAGCAGCAACACAAGAATATTAAATTAAACGCTAATTTCGTACCAAGTAAACATTTACTTCTAGCCTAACATGCTTCACGTAATGCAATTTAGACAATTTAAGCAAATAGGCAATTTAGTCAACTAAACATGCCTTTCTAGACTAGCAACATGCTAAATTCACAAGTAGAATAAAACAAGAAAAGAACTCAATTGAAAAACTTAAGGAAAAACTGAATTTTCAACAATTAGCTCAAGTACGAGCTCGTCACCTCAAGTACAGGGCATTTCAATTATCAAATATAGCACATCTTAAGGGGAAAGGTCCCCTACACAAGGTTAGACAAGCCACTTACCTCGAATGCTCCAACTCAAGTCTCGATTATAGCTTTACCTCTCGAATTCACCACCCAACCGCTCGAATCTAGTCACAAATTACTTGAATGCATTAATAATTACTATTGGAACTAACCCCAATGCACAAAAATAGTTTTTACAAGGTTTTTCCCAAAAAGGTCAAAAATACCCCCAGACCCACGTGGTCGAAACTCGAGGTTCGGACCAAAACCCTATTACCCATTCTCCCACGAATCCAAATATATGTTTTGTTTTGAAATCGGACCCCAAATTGAGGTCCAACTTCTCAATTTGTAGAAAACCTAGGTTCTACCCAAAACATCCAATTTCCCCATGAAAATCTTTAATTTGAAGTTGAAATCATGTTAAAAGATGTTAAGAAGTGAAGAAATTAAGTTAGAAATCACTTACCAATGGTTTTGAAGAAGAAAAGTTATTTGGAAAATCGCCTCTTAGGTTTTGGGTTTTTGAAAAGTGAAAAATGACTGAGATTTTCCGAACTTGTATACCTTTCTGAGGACCTGGCGCGGACCGCACAAAAATGTATTGCGGCCGTGCCGAGTGGGAGAAAAATTGGGGCTTCTCTGAACCCTTCCAGCGCGGACCGCACTGTTTTGGTGCGCGGCCGCGCTGGTTAACCTGAAACCCTAGCCCTCAGACTCAGCCACGCGGACCGCACAGAAATACATCGCGGTCGCACGGCTCCAGCGCGGACCGCGCGTAAATGACCGCGGCCGCGCTGGTGTCTGCAACACCTGAACCTGCATTTTCTTAAGTCCAAGACCTCCCGGACCCCATTCAAAACTCACCCGAGCCTTCGGGGCTCCAAACCAAACATGCACACAACCTTAAAACATCTTACGGACTTACTCGTGCGATCAAATCGCCAAAATAACATCATATACATAGGATCAAGCCTCAAACACATGATTTTCTTTCTTCAACTTTCATAACTCAAATTCTCCATTTTTAGTCTGAAACATGTCATATGACGTCCGTTTTTAGCCAAACTTTACAGATAGTGCTTAACACATATTTAAGACTTGTACCAGGTGTCAGAACCAAAATACGAGCCCGATACCTATATTTTCTAACTCCTTTTCATTTCAAATTTTCATATCAAATTTCAGAAAATAATTTCTTTCAAAAATTCATTTCTCGGGCTTGGGACCTCGGAATTTGATTCCGGGCACACGCCCAAGTCCCATATTTTTCTACGGACCCTCCGGGACCGTCGAATCACAGGTCCGGGTCCGTTTACCTAAAATGTTGACCGAAGTCAATATTATGCATATTAATATCAAAAATCCATCAAATTGTTTTCACAAAATTCACATATTCTAACATAAAAACTTTCCGGCTATGCGCCTGAACTGCACACGCAAATCGAGACAACTAAAAGCGAGGTTTTCAAGGCCTCGGAAGCGCGGAACAAGGAAGAACTACGGTGATGCCCCTTTGGGTTGTCACAATAACAATTGGATTTCTAAAAGCGGTTTAAAAGGATTAAAAATGCACATAAGTTTCAAGAATGTTGTAAAAATCAAATAAATAGGCCAATATTAATAGTTGAGTGACCGTGCTAAAACCACGGAACCCGAAAATGGCTAACACCTTCTCCCGGGTTAACAGAATTTCTTACCCGAATTTCTGTATTTGCGGACCATAAATAAGAGTCAAACATCCCCGATTCGGGATATTAAACCAGTAACTTGGGACACTATAAATTATCCCAAGTGGCGACTCTTAAAATAAATAAATAATCTCATTTCTATTGTCACTTAAATTGGAAAAAGACTCCCCTATACCGCTTTCGGGTAGTAGAAAAAAGAGGTGTGATAATAGTCTCGTGTATCCTTTTTGGTAAAAATGATTCATTATCATCTTACCTCTTTTGTGTGATTTAAAGTCTATGATAGCACGTCCACGTTCGCTTCTATTAGAATTATTTTCAATAGATTCAAAATTGTATCGTCCCACTCTTCGTTATTAGAAGTCTAATAATTCTCCTCAAATTTTTGAAATTATTTTTGGATAACTTAAAATGACCTATACTTTTTCGTGATTCATATGGTAAGCAATGATTTGTTTACTCAAAAGTTTTTCCAACTGAATCAAACCTTTGTTGTTGATTGCTTAGTGTTTATTTGTCGTTATTCTTGATGAGTTAATAGATTATGCATTTATCTAATTGAGAAATTCTTGGAATATATATTAATTGAGCATATGTTTTATTATTGGTTCTAGTAATTTATATCTTATTCCACCCTTTTGATAATGACAAAAGGGGGAGAAAATAATGTGTACAAAAGTTCGAAAACTCAGGTAGAGTGTACGGAGACAGGAGGAGCACAAATGAGGAATGCATAGAGTGAGAGGGAGTTCACACTTGATGTACTACATGCATTTCAAGAAGATGATTTCAGAGAAGTAACCAGTTTATCTAGCTTATCCCATTACTGCCTTTAATTAAGTCTTTGATTAAATTTTCTTATTTTGTACTCAATGGATTGCCATCATCAAAAAGGGGGAGATTGTTAGCTTCAAGGTTTCACGTATTAATTTTGATGATAACAAACCAACACAATTATTAATCAAAGAACACTTACTTGTGGTAATCTTATTTCTGCACAGGTTTAATCATAAAAGAAGATACTGGTAAAGATCTAGACAAATACGGGAAAGAGAATATCATGTGAAGAATTTATCAAGGAAGATTATTTTTAGAGAGTTAATCTCCAAGCATCATAGAAGGAATAATATTTGAAAGTCAAGTGTCAAATATTGGATGGCTTACTACAATATTGGAAGAAGAATCTACGAAAATTATGGAAGGAAAGTTTTTCAATATCTTGAAAGGAAAGTTGCTAAAATTATGGAGAAGATCTATTATTTTATAGAAGAAAAATATTACAAGGCCAAGGAAGAATATATTTTCTATGGAAAGAAAATATATTATTGTGTAGTGAAATCTATATTACGGAAAGAGATTACCAAGATCAAGAAGGAATATTTCCCATATAAAAAGGAAGAACTTTTACAATGACTTATTGGAAGAAAATGAGGAATATTTTGTGGAAGAATCTTTAAGCAAAGCAACGTGATTATGTACTGGAGACTTGGAAGGCATAATGTCCAAAGTTATAAAAAGAATTAAGGAAGGAGTTGTAACCAAGATTCTTACACTATTCAATCAAGGTGTCAAACAAGGAAAGAAAATCATTCAATGCATAATTGAAAGGATACTCATCAATTTACCTTATTCAAAGGACAACAACAATATCTTTGCCCATATCTAATATATGGTATGAGAAGATTGACCAAACAAGAAATCATTGGAGTAGCAGATTATGGAAACAAATAAAGGAGCAACAATCAAATTCCCTTAGATTAAGCAAATTGCCATAACAAGTTGAAAGGGGTATAAATATACGAGCTCTATGAAGGAAGAAAGCACGCAGCCTTCTATACAATTGTCTATCCAACTACAAGTTCTTTATTCTACTCTTAACAAGCATTGTAATTCACTTTAATAGATTTACTGTGTACCCAAAAGAGAGAAGAGAGACAAAAAAATATTGGAGAGGCACTGTGTCCTAGAGGTTGTGTCATTGTTCCTTTCTTTGGTGAGCGAGTGAAAACCAAAGGGTCATTGTTGGTGAGCGAGTGAAAACCAACCCTGTCAACGTTGGTGGTGATCGCTGAAAATCACAAAGGCTGTACTCAATTCAATTTAAAAAGATCTCTAAAAGACAACACTCTTGCAACCCAAGAGGACTGGATTAGGATACCACATTGGTTCCGAACCAGTATAAAATTCCTGGTGTCATTTACTTTATCGCTCTCATATTATATTTTGTTCCTTTACTGTTTATTGTGATTAACACTTGTTTAAATCGAAAGAACTAAAAGTTCTGTGCAGGTTGTCTCCGCATAAGTCAACTAGACCTAAAGTGTAGTCGACTAGAAATATAAAAAAGCTACAATTCACCCCCCCCTGTACTTTCACCTTAGGCCTTTTAGGATGGCCTTTCGGCTCTTACGCGTTAGCCCTTAGGCGCTTTTTAGATTGGGTCGATGCGACCTCTGATATAGCTATAGTTTTCCCTCATTTTGGCTAAATACTTTTGAAGTTTTGATTATGCCTTGGCATGTTTTATGTTCGCCCGACTCTTCGAAGGCTCAAATGAGAACCTCGATTATGAGTCGATATGTGACGACAGTTGAGTACCTCGGAAGGCTCGCTCGAAGGTTGAGTTTTTGAAGCCTTTTTATTGTTCGGAGCTGATATTATCGAAGCTCCTTTGCTTATGCCGAGGGTAGCCTGGTTAACCTTTTTTTAAGTGCTTTCAAAGTATTTGGAGGCCTTTAGTTTTATGGAAGCAGTCGGACATCTCTGAGCCGCGTTAATTTGGCCGGAGCCTTTTGATACGACCGTAGTCGATACTCCCCGGGTGGGATGACCTCGACGTCTATATCAAGGATATGCCTTTTTAGGGGTCTTACAAGTTCAATATATAGCCTTGGTCTTAATATCGGGGTTATGCCTTTTTAAGGTCTTATAAGTTTTAGCATGCCTTGTTGAGGTCTTGCAGATTTGGTGTTGCTTCACTGAGGTCTTACGAGCTCAAAATTTCCTTATTGAGGTCTTATGAATTCGAGTTTTCGATGGCTTCGACGAGCTGACTGTCGATGACAGTTCCCGAGTGTTTGAGGATTTTTGTCCCTTGAGCCGTTTTGCGTGAAAGTATTGAATTTCTTCGAGTGTTTTGATAAGAAAAGAGTTTTCCTCAATTATTTGATGTATGTGTACATGTTTTTTTGCCTTTGGAGGCCCAACTATTCTACATGGTCATGGTTCATTCGACCGCTTGGCCCAATACATCATTTTCCTAACGGGGTCCTCCTAGGCATAGTCTGAGTCCTTTGAAGAGGCGACCTCTCGGGGTGATGCCCCCAAGTATTTGAGGTTGATCGAAGAGGAGCCTCGAATACTTGATGAGTTCTCCTTGGGTAGCATATGGATGTTGCCTTGTCAAAAACTCGCCGGTAAAACCCATTCGGGATAAAATCTGATCTAAGGGAAAAAGAGTGCAATGCACGCTTTAAAACCCAAGGTTTTCGAGTCGAAAGGTGCTTCGGCGTCTTTCGTCAAACACCTGTAAGAAATTGGTGCGAGTCATAGAACGAAAAAAGGGAGGAGATTATACCTTAGCAATAATAGCGTTTGAGCATTGATATGTTCCAATTGCTTGGGAGTTGTACGCCTTCCATGGTGCCAAGTTTGTAGGACCCCTTGTCTATCATTCTGAGGACACAGTACGGTCTTTCGCAGCTTGGGCCTAGCTTCCCTTCATTTAGGTTTCAAATGTTGAGGGTGACTTTCCTTGGGACTAAGTCGTCGACCCCGAAGTATCGGAGGTTTGTTCTCCTGTTATAGTATCTCTCGATCCTCTGCTTTTGGGCGGCCATTCGGACTAGTGCGGCCTCTCGCTTTTCATCTAGTAGCTCGAGGGCTATAGTCATGGCCTCGCTGTTTGAGTCCTCAGTGGCATGCTGAAATCTGGCGCTTGGCTCTCCGACCTCGACATGGTATCACAACCTCGGACCCATATACCAAAGAGAATAGTGTTTCTCCTGTGCTCGACTTTGAAGTTGTTCGGTACACCCATAGCACTTCAGGCAATACCTCTCTCCATTTTCCCTTCGCATTTTCTAACCTCTTTTTCAAGTTTTGGATGATGCTCTTGTTTGTGGACTCGGCCTGTCCATTCGCACATGGGTGATAGGGTGTTGACGGGATTCTTTTGATCTTATGATCTTCGAGGAATTCTGTCACCTTGCTGCCTATGAACTGTTTTCCATTATCACATGCAATCTCGGAAGGGATCCCGAATCGGCATATGATGTGATCCTAGATAAAGTTGATGACTTCTTTTTCTCTTATCTTCTCAAAGGCCTGTGCTTCCACCCATTTTGAGAAATAGTCAGTCATAAATAGGATAAATCTAGCTTTACCTGGTGTTGTTGGTAAAGGGCCGACAATGTTCATTCCCCATTTCATGAACAGCCATGGTGATAAGACTAAATATAGCCATTCACCAGGTTGGTGAATCATCGGCGCAAACCTTTGGCATTTGTCACATCTTCGAACGAATTCCTTGGTGTCCTTCTCCATGTTGTCCCAATAGTAGCCTGTCCTGATCACCTTTCGAACTAAAGAATCGGCGTCGGAATGATTTTCACAAGTGCCTTCGTGGATTTCTCGAAGCACATAATCGGTGTCTCCCGGTCCCAAGCATACTGCTAGAGTCCGTCGAAGGTCCTTCTATATAGTGTTCCGTTCTCATCGAGTGAAAATTGAGCTGCCTTGGCTCAGAGGGCCCTTGATTCCTTTGGATCCATAGGCAGCTTCCTGCTTTTCAAATAGTCGATATATTTATTCTTCCAATCCCATGTTAAACTTGTCGAGTTGATCTCGGCGTGGCCTTCCTTGATCACTGATTTGGACAACTGTACAACAGCCCCTAGGAGTATGTCATCTTCTTCAACGGACAACCTCAAGTTTGCAAGTGCATCGGCCTCACTGTTCTGATCTCGGTGAATGTGGACCAGAGTCTATTCTTTGAAACGATGCAATATGACCTTAAGTTTGTCTAAGTATCTTTGCATCCTGTTTTCTCGAACTTCGAAGCTCCCATTCACCTGGTTAACTACCAGGAGGGAGTCGCATTTTGCTTCGATAACTTCTGCTCCTAGGCTCTTGTCCAGCTCGAGACCTGCAATCATAGCCTTATACTCGGCCTCGTTGTTAGTGAATTTCGGAGTTTTTATAGATTGTCTAATCATGCTGCTCGTAGGCAGTTTCAGAACGATGCCGAGCCCGAACCCTTTTACATTCGAGGCACCGTCGGTGAATAGGGTCCATACCCTCGATGATGTTCCCGTTTCTAGCAAGAATTCCTTCTCTACCTCGGGCACGAGGGCAAGCGTAAAATCAGCCACAAAGTCCGCCAAAATTTGGGACTTGATAGTTGTTCGGGGTTGATACTTGATATCATATCCTCCAAGCTTGATGGCCTATTTGGCCAATCTGCCTGATAGTTCAGGCTTGTTCAAGATATTTCAAAGGGGGTATGTTGTTAAAACACATATATGATGGCATTGAAAATGAGATTTTAATTTCCGAGATGCACTTATTAATGCAAGAGCTAATTTTTCTAAGTGGGAGTACCTGGTTTCGGCATCTCCTAGAGTCCAACTCAAATAATAAACAGGGAATTGTGTACCTTGTTCTTCCCGAACCAACATGCCACTTACCGCTACCTCAGATACGACCAGATATAAGTATAACGTTTCATCTTCTTTCGGGGTGTGGAGCAAAGGCGGGCTTGAGAGATATCGTTTTAGCTCCTCTAAAGCGTGCTGGCAATTCGGAGTCCATTCAAAGCTGTATTTCTTTTTTAGCAAGGATAAAAAATGATGACTCCGATTTGACGACCTTGAGATGAATCGGCCTAAAGTCGCTATCTGCCCGGTCAGTCGTTGTACGGACTTTACATTGTTCACCACTGTGATTTCTTCAATGGACTTGATCTTGTCGGGGTTAATGATCCCTCTATTCGACACCATGAAGCCTAAAAGTTTTCCTGATCCCACTCCGAAGGCACATTTCTCAGGGTTGAGCTTCATGTTGTAACTCCTAAGGATATCGAATGTTTCCTGCAAATGAGTCAAATGGTCTTCTGCGCGCAAGGACTTAAATAGCATGTCATCAATGTAACTTCCATAGATTGGCCTATTTGATGTTCGAACATCTTATTAACTAGGCGTTGGTACGTAGCTCCTACGTTTTTTAGTCCAAAGGGCATTACGTTATAACAGTATGTACCATACTTCGTAATGAATGAAGTCTTTTCCCTATCTTCTAGGTTCATTTTAATTTGATTATACCCGGATTAGGCGTCGAGAAAAGTGAGGATCTTGTGGCCGGCCGTGGCATCGATCAAGCGATCGATGTTGGGCAATGTGAATGAGTCTTTGGGGCACGCTTTATTCAAGTCTTTATAATTTACGTACATTCTTAATTTATTTTCTTTTACGGGGACCACTACTACACTATCCAACCATTCAGGGTATTTTACCTCCCTAATCGATCTTATTTTGAGGAGTTTTGTAACCTCGTCTTTGATGAACGTGCGTTTTACCTCGGATTGAGGCCTCCTTTTTTGCTTCATGGGTTTCAACCTAGGATCGATGCTTAGTCGATGGGTGGCTATTTCCGATGGGATCCCTGTCATGTCTAAATGAGACCAAGCAAAGCAATCGATGTTGTCAACAAGGAATTGGATGAATTTTTTCCTGAGTTCGGGGGGTCAATCTCATTCCCAGGTATACCTTTTGATCTGGAAGATGCTTGATCAAGACAGCTTGTTCGAGTTCTTCGATCGTTGATTTCGTTGCATCTGATTCCTCGGGGCAATGAAAGTCCGAGGAGTGAGGAAGTCTTCTTTATTATCTTCGTTCGAATGCTCATAAACTACCTGTTCCTAGGGGGTCGGCCCATTTCCTGACTCGTCCTAGACGGAGGGAGTCGATGTGGGTGCCACGTCGTTTACCACGAACATCTCCTTTGCTGCACGTTGTTCTCCGTACACCATTTTTATACCATCTTTTGTTGAGAATTTCATCAGTTGGTGAAGAGTTGATGGTACTGCCCTCATGTTGTATATCCACGGTCTTCCAAGTAAGGCATTGTACCCCATGTCACCTTCGATGATATGAAACTTGTTGTCCTGAACTGTACCGAACACGGTGACTAGGAGGATGACTTCCCCATTCGTTGTCTCGCTTTCCATGTTGAATCCATGGAGGATTCGAGAGGTGGGCATGATTTGATCGAGCAGTCCGAGCTGCTCCACCATCTTCGATCTGATTACGTTGGCCGAGATACCTGGATCCACGAGCACACGTTTGATTTGAACGTTATTCCAAAGGAAAGAGATTACCAGCGCATCATCATGTGGTTGGGACAAGGCCTCAATCTCTTCTTATCTAAACATAAGGGTGTCCTCGGGTATACAGCTTCGAGTTTGTCTTTTCGCTGTGATGGACACTCTGGCCCGTTTGAACATGGGTCCCTATGGGACGTCGGTTCCTCCAATGTTCATGTGAATGATGTGTTGAGGTTCTCCTGGTCCGTTCTTTACATAAAGCCTAACACCATTGTTTTCGTGTGCATTTTGATTTAGGCATTTTTGGTCTAAAATCAAAGAATCTTCGACAAGAAAAAGTGTGAAGAGTAACGTGTGTTATCAGAAAACTAGCACCAAAACAATTACTATTATTTCTAGCCCCACGATGGGCGCCAAACTGTTTACCTTGAAAATGGTAACTACAATTATATTTGATTTTGTGGTTCCAAAAATACGTGATTTATCTTAACGCTAGTTGTTAGGAAATAGATGCTAAGTGTGAGTAAAGAAAATAAGAAATGCAAACCAATAGGGTCACAAGGCTGGGCCTCGAGCTGGTCGGAGCAGGGCCTCGAGGTCTAGATGGGCTAATAGTGATTAACGATTGATGATGAATAAATGATAATGAGGGCCTCAAAGATGGCCTTTTGTGGTTAGTGGTGAGCAATACATTAAGAACAATAAATGAACAATGAATGAATAAGCAATAAATGTGTGGAATAATAGTGTAAACAAAGAGTAGGGAAAGTTGTATTGTATTCAATATATTGTGTATTCAAATATTATCCGAGAGAGAGGTTACAAGATGATAAGGGTCCCCTTTATATAGGAGGGGGATCCTTACATAGTACATGTCTTATCATGATGGGGAAGTGCTATTGGTACAGTTGTATAACGGTTCAATGCATATATGTACTATTCTTCGCAGACTCTGTTAGTCCTCATCACGTGCCCTCGGGGGTCTTCTGCCTTTTCATAACGGTCGTTGATTTTCATGCTGCCTCGAGCTGTGTCATAACAAGTCTTCGATATGCCCTGCTGTGGCGAATGCTTCAAGAACGAGCCTTGGGGTGTGCTTTGATCCAATTGAGGTCGAGCCCAAAAATACCATGGAAACCTTAAAATCGGCCTTCCCCGATTTTAACCGCATACAGGAATCCTTTCCGCTACGTTTTCTATAAATTTTCCTAAGTCTTCTCTACCGATCATGAGCACTCTGACTGTCGTAACTCTCTCCCGACTAATTACTACAATTTACTAGACATATTCTCCCGAATTACGCTGCTGACATTAAGTACAGCTCACTCGAATCTCACCCAAGGTTCCGTTATCCCTAATCCCACCTTTAAACCCTCCGTATTGATCCCTCATATACGGTAGGAGTGATGTTGTTCAATAACTACTCAAATATGTACTCTCTCCCGAGTGATACACACTAAATAGGCACAGTCGATTGAGAGCTCTTCAACCAACCACAATAATAACATAGTTCAACAAATACTACGACAAATCTATATTAACATAACAGGAAAATCATCCTCCAATAGGTTCCATCAAAACCCTAAATAAAAAATTAGCTATTCATAATAGTACGCATAACTACAATACTAGAATTCATAACCAATAATGGAAATAGGAAGACGAAATTGAAAAATTCGTAGAAGAATTCTCTGTCTTGCTCCAAGTGTGTTCTTGCCTCCTTAGGTCGAATGCCCGGTCTCCTTAGCCTCCTTAGGTCTAATTTTTGTCAAAAGTATGTCCAAGGTGACAAAATACCATTTTTCCATGTATATATATCAAGTAGGGTCGGGCCCAAACAATTATACCTTCTCCTACATGAAAAAGGACACTTTTCCGGGTCAAGACGTCTGTGACTGCGGATCTGACCGCGGACCTGACCACGGATTTTGCATAGTGTTCTGTCCGTGACCGCGGATTCGACCGTAGACTGTTTGGAATTTGGAAAAATGTAAAACATAAAAGTTGTATCCCTTTGAATTAGCTTTCCAACCATATATTGTGTAGACCAAATGGAGTTCTGAGCGAAAAGTTATGTGCATTTTACTAGACAGTGCGCAATATGCCTACTCAATTCTTCGTTCGTTCTTAACTATCATCCACTGATCCCCGAACACGATCCCTGTTACACCCCGCACTTTAATATTAGGATAAGTCGTAGTAATCCATATGATGTTGAAAGGATTAAGAACCCGAAAGTTTAACAATCTTAATACCATTAGATGTTATGTTAGTGTGGTATTTTCTTTTAAGTAAAGTATTTTAGTAAAAGTTTTATAAGTACAATTTTGGATAGTTACCATTATTACTATTTTCGGATAAGGTAAATTATACTTATAATAAAAGAAAGTTTATGAGATTTTGTTTATTGTAAAGATAAAAATTATTTTCTCACAAGAAAAGAAGATTATATTTTTACCATTTTAAGAATTAAGCGTACGAAAATTGTTACTCTTTATATGAGAATAGGAAAATTAGAAGTTGAGAAAAATATATGATTTTTTAACATGGATGTTTTAAATAATAGTGTATGTATTTATTTTATATGGTACTACATGACCATGATAGTAAGTTATATAAAGCGTGTTAAAAATAAGTAGAATTTTAAGTAATTTAAGATAATTCTTAATTATGCGGGTGATTGGTTAATTACTGGGTAACAGGATATTACTTAATTACCTAATAAGTGGATAAAGATTGAAATTTCTCACCCATCCCACGTGGCAGTCACCCTTTCTTCAAGTGATGACTCTTAATATAGTTAATTTAGATGGCAATGTGTTAATCACATAACGCTTCATTTTACAAGGTTTTCTATATACCAAGAACACTTCAATCAATGTTTGGTCAGTAATGCTACCAATATAATCGGAGAATAATTTACCAACTTTTGGCATCCACTATTCAGATGCAAATGTCTACCATCCAAAACCAAGTCTGTACGCTGATTCCGACAACCTCATGTCTTCATGGGAACTCAAACAAAAAGCGGTTGTGATCTATTAGTATCTTTGAGTCCTGCACTCGTTTTCCATATGCAGAGGAACCATTTCGGTATGATTTTTGTATTTGGGCTACTTTAAAATGGATCATCGGAGATCGCTATCAGGCATCCAGAGTTTGGGTGTGTAACATCTTCAAACTTTGTGATGAGGCCACTGGAATAGCTAGCTAGCTTTCGATTCTTGCGGCCTCTAAGTAGGTTTTTAGTGATGGATCTAAAGAAGTTGACAACGGAGACAAAAGTGAAAATAGTATCATAAAGATATCCTTAAGTTTAGTGAATAGAAACAACAAAAGTACATGAGCAATTCTATCTTTGGAGGAGATATAACGTCAATCTATATTGTAGTAGCAACAACGTGAGTGGTATTCTATGGAAGAACAGTGTAATTTTTCGCAAGAATATCATACGGATTTTTTTTTCTACTTCGATCCGGCGTTACGTATTTTCGCAAAAGACGTGTATTAGAGGGATTATCAAGAGAATCATCTCAGGTATGTTAAGGCTATCCCTCCTTTCTTTTGGCATGATCTATACGATACAAGCGAAACGAGCAAATGCATAAATTCCATAAATTATTCTATTCTAGAAATGCTAGATATATATTCTTATTCTCCCATGTGTCATATTATTCTATCATCCATTCATGGGTCTCAAAAATACGTAATTTGGTAAAGTTTATTTCATGATATTAATCAGAGGCATAATGGTCTTATGACGTACCGAGAGATTTTATTAACGTATTTCACATACATTTCATGCATTTATACATGCATATTGACCCATGACCAGATGGCGTTATATACTGACCATTTCATATATATATATATATATATATATTTGTATGTATGTATGTATGTATGTATGTATGTATATATATTTGTATGTATGTATGTATGTATGTATGTATGTATGTATGTATGTATATGGGATATGAGAAAGGTTATGGCGTTATATATGCACCACCACCTGATCAGCTGATATATGATGATGATGATGATATTGCCCACAGTGGCTGAAATGATATGATGGGATGCCCTCAGAGGCTTGATGATGTTATGTACGTATATATATATATATATGTGTGTGTGTGTGTGTGTGTGTGTATATATATATATATATATATATATATATATATATATATATATATATATATATATATATATATATATTATATACGCATTACCACCTGATCAGCTGGTGATGATTTGCCCACAGTGGCCGAGATGATGTGATGGGATGCCCTCAGAGGTATGATGATGTTACGAACACATGTACCTATGCACGACATGACATTCGTAGGTGCCAAAGAAGAATGAGAAGAAGCCCGAAAAAGAGCAAAAAAGAACATAACCTCCGATACGATAAACAGAATAAAACCAACTCATATGCATAACACTATAAGTATTTAATGATTGACAAAGTCATTCAGACTTACAGGTTGAGTTATTTACTCTATATTTCTTATATGCCTTTAATTCATATTGAATTATGGTTATGTTTCAGTTCTGCCTTACATACTCAGTACATTATTCATACTGACGTCCTTTTGTTGGGGATGTTGCATTCATGCTTGCAGGTATAAATAATCAGTTTGACGAGCCTTAATAGTAGACGAGATTGGCATTCAGCGAAGGATCGGTAAGACTCCACCTCATTCGGAGTGCAGCCGAGTCTATGAGTCATCGTGTCAGAGTTTTGCTACAAACTTATGAGCAGGCTGGTACCCTGTCCCATTTTATGTCAAATAGTCTTAGAGGCTTTGTAGACAGAGGTTTAGTTTGTATAGTATGTCAGAGGCCTTGATAGCCAATATGTATTCATGTTTTAAAAAAAATGATTCAGTGCTACAATGTTTTTCCACTTACAGATGTACATTACGAGTTGTGGTCATGTTGACCCATGATAGTTACACAAAAAGAAAAAAAGTTGCAGAATGGTTCGCTCGGGCCAACGCGACACCGAGTGCCAGCCACGCCTCCCCAGGTTTGGGGCGTGACAGCTTAATTCCTTAGGCTTTTACTCTGACTTCAACACTCCAAATTACTTGAATTCATTCCATAACATCTACATAGCTCAGAATCACTCCTACAAAGCATAAAACACACAATTAGTGCAAAACACTAGCGATTAAAGCACAAACTCAACTGAAGTGCAGTGAATTGGAATGTAATAATCGACTAAAATACGTAATTATAACCTATCATCAGTCATTACATTATGATAGATCATTTAAATGTTCTCTTAAAATTATTATTACTTGAGATAACTAAGGAATAATTAACATAAATCTTATCTTAATTCTTAATTATACTGTACTAACTATGTCTAATCACCCAAAACAAATATTAAATTAGACAAACTAATGTTATACAAGCCAAGAGTTGTGTTAGGGATAAATCTCTAACCAATTTAAAACCAAAACACATATTTCAGAATATACATGTATATCCAATTTCGAAACCAAACATCCGATAATAACACAAATAATTCACTGATTATTTTTAACGTCATTACAATCATTCTCTGATAAGTCATGTAAAATTAGTCAGTAAATCAAATGGATGATTGTATTAGAATACATGTTGTATACGGTCAAAATTAAGGAGCTCGATTTCGAAATCTTAAATAGGGCTATGAGTCCAAGTCCGAGCAACTCAAAGCAGGGGTCGGACCCGGCTGAAAGACACCCATCTCGAGGGAGTAGGTCGGAGGCCTGGCACGGCCTACATCGAGGGCAGTATAATCTCGAATACACTCAAGAAAGACCGGAAATTTCTCAGGGACACGTGGATCAAGGCATAAATCAAAGGATAAGATTTGTACGAAATGGTACAGGTCCGTACTAGGTGGTTATATACCTGTACCAATAGAATTCTTTACCACAATTAGGAATGTACTATATTGGAGTTTTCTCCTCCTATATAAAGGGAACCCCAAATCACTTGTAAAAGACACATTATTCAATGCAATAGAATATTCTACTTTCCTTTTCTTGTTTACCGTGCTCAACAATTATTCTTCAGCTTTATTGTTTTTACTTTATTATTCAAACTTCATTGCTCTTAGCTGACCTCGAGGCCCCCAAGGAAGTCGAGCTCGAGGTCCTTATTGTTCAAGCAACACTGGTTTGGTTCATCAATTCCTCTTACTTAAACTTAATATTACTTGTATATCCACTAGTATTGGAATAAATCACATATCTTTAAAACCACAAATCACATTTAATTGTTACTCTCATTTTTTGAGGTAAACCGTCTGGCGCCCACCGTGGGGCTAAATATAATAGTGATTATTTTAGTGCTAGTTTTCTGATAACACACGTTATTCTTCACACTTTTTCTTGTCAAAGATTCTTTGATTTCAGGCATAAACATATCTAGCACACAGAATGCACCTATTCACGAGGATGAAGGTCTTGGAGAAAATAGGGCATAGGGGTCGGTGTACCACCTATAAACCCTGAGGGAGTGCCAAATATGGAGTCAGTTGATATCAGTTCGCATAACGCTCTAAACACAGACGCAGGCACAGACCCCATAAGGAATGCACACAGGGAAGCCCGGTCTAACGGCCAAAAAACACGAGGAATTGAAGAGGGAGGAGTCAGCCTCCAGGTGATATTCAAAATATTGCAAGCTCAGCAAGTCACCATCGCTCAACTTCAGAGTCAGAATAGAACTCCAAACATAGCTGAACCAGTGAACACGCGGCGTGTTAAACTAGCGTTAGAGAGGCCCGATGAAAGTGGCTCGGGGACTGACCCCACAATTATCAAAATGCTTGAAGAGCTCGCCAAAAGTATTGAGACCGTAGAAAAGAAGATTGAAGAAAATAACAAAAAGGTGGAGACATATAATTCAAGGGTCGATAAAATACAGGGAGCACCTCCAATTTTGAAAGGACTGGACTCGAAGAAGTTCGTGTAAAAACTATTCCCCCAGAGTGCGGCTCCGAAGCCTATCCCAAAGAAGTTTCGGATGCCAGATATCCCGAAATACAATGGATCCACTGATCCCAACGATCACATCACTACATACACTTGTGGCATAAAAGGGAATGATTGGGAAGACGACGAGATTGAATATGTGCGGCTAAAGGTGTCATGATTTGGTACCATAACCTACCCCCGAACTCTATCGATTCGTTTGTCATGTTGGCAAACTCATTTGTGAAGGCACATGCCAGTTCTATAAAAGTTGCAACAAGGAAGTCCGATGTATTCAAAATAAAGCAAAGGGAGAACGAGATGCTGAGGGAGTTTGTATCCCGTTTTCAATTAGAACGAATGGAGTTACCACCAATCTCAGTGTCACGACCCCAGTTTGCCCTCCATGATTTGTCGTGACGGCACCTAGTCTCTACGACTAGGTAAGCCTAACAAATGCGAAACATAAACGAAACTTGGAAAGAAATAATCAAAAACCAAAATAACTGAATAGGAACAATAGTTATAATACCGCTTGGCATATACAACACAACATTCTCAAGGCCAAGTACACTATCCCAAAACCCAGGAACTCACGGAAACACAAGCCTTTGGAATATCTAACAGTCTAACTGCAGAATATCTAATAAGAAAGAAAATACAGAAGGGCAATGTTAAACAGCTAGAATAGAAAGGGACTTCTCGATTTGCGGACGCGGCAGATGTACCTCGAAATCTCTAGAGCAGTCGCTTCCCTCAAAGATGGTAGGCCTGAGTAGCGGTACCTTGATCTGTACATGAAAAACATGCGCAGAAGGGGCATGAGTACACCATAGCGGTACTCAGTAAGTGTCAATCCTAACCTCGGTTGGGTAGTGACGAGGAAGATCAGGGCCCTAATGAGGTTAAATAAAATATAAAGACCAACAGTATAGAACAGAATAGTATAAATAAGTACGGCAATAAAATAACACAGGATGTACAGGACAACAATAACTATACGGAAACAAGGTAAACATGGAAAGGAAATACAGCTCAACACCAATAATAACAATTGGGGATCTCTCAGGATACCGTCCTGTAGTCCCATCTGTACATATCCAGTGGATCTCCCGGGATCCCATCCCGTAGTCTAACTCATAGTGCGTGGGGATCTATCGGAATCCTGTTCCGTAGTCCCAAATGTAAATACCCAGTACTGGGGGAATCTACCGATTGCATTCCCGTAGTTCCATATAACTGTGTAGGGGGATTTGCCGGGAATCTAAACCGTACTCCTAAAGTAAATGTGCAGGGGGATCTACCAGGAATCTAACGCGTAGTTCCAAAATAAACAGACAAGGAGGAGCTACCGGAATCCCACATCCGTAGTCCCAAAATAAATACACAGCAGCAGCAGCAGCAGCAGCAGGAAGATATACAAAAATGGCAAAATTCCATATTAAGGCAATAACTGGTCTAGCCTAGCATGCTGCACAGAATTCAAGTAAGGAAGGTTGAGCAAATAAGTCAATTAAGTCACTTAGACATGCTTTCCTAAGCTAACAACAGGCTTAATAGTGCAAGTAATAAAAACAGGAAGGGAAACATACTAGTGATTACTTAATGAAAATCGGATTTCCAATAATTAGCACAAGTACGCATTCATCACCTCATGTACAAGGCATTTCAATTACCAAATATACCAAATCCTAAGGGGAAGGTCCCCCACACAAGGTTAGACAAGCCACTTACCTCGAACCGACTCAAAATCAATCTGACACCACGTCTTTGCCACGAGTACTCAACTCCAAATGGCTCAAATCTATTCAATTCATTTGCATAATGTAAATAACACTTCAACTAACTGATTCTACAATTAAATTCTAAGCTAATACGCGAAATTATATAAAATGACCAAAATGCCCCTCGGGCCCACATCTCGGAATCAGGTAAAATTTATATTTTCAGAAACCTCGTACTCTCACGAGTCTATACATAACAAGAACACTAAAATCATAGTCCAAATAACCCCTCAAATCCTCATTTAAAGGTCTCTTAAACTCAAGCCCTAATTACCCATTTTTTCCCAAATTGCACACCTCTAAATAGGTCTTTAATCACACAAAAATGTGTTATGAAGTCAAAAATGTTACTTTCAAGTGATTCCCCTTGAATCCCTCTTCAACTCTCTTCAAAAAGCTTCAAAATCGCCTAAAAATGGAGGAACCTAGGCTAAAATTCGCAAAATAAACCTTCTAAAACATTCTGCCCAGGCATTTCATTGCTTCTTCGCGTATGCGGTCAAAGCCTCGCGTTCGCGAAGCACAAAAATGACATTGACCAAAAGTTCTCTTACGTGAACGCGACAAGGCCCTCGCAAACGCAATGCTTTACCCGTCTAACCTTCACGAACGCATTCCTCTCATCGCGAACGCGATGAGTAAATTCTACTGGGCCAAATTTCCTCCTTCGCGAACACAAAGCCCAGTCGCGAACACGGTTCACAAGTATCTAGCCTTGCGCAAACGCGAATATCCCATCGCGAACGCGAAGCCTTAATATTTGCCTTCCTCAAATGACTCTTCGCGAACGCGAAGGGTAAAATTCCTCTGCAATAGCTGAACAAAATCTGCAACTTTTTAATAACTTAAAATGATCTGTTGAGCATCCGAAACACACCCGAGGCCTCCGAGACCTCAACCAAAGGCACCAACATATCCTAAAACCTTATTTAAACTTGTACGAATCTTCAAAATACCTTAAACAACATCAATTCAACCAAAACACATCGGATTCAAGCCTAAGTCTTCCAAAATCTTCCGAATCACGCTTTTGATCAAAAACCCAACCAAACCACCTCCGAATGACCTGAAATTTTGCACATACATCTCGAATGATATAACGGAACTACTGCAACTCTCGGAATTCCATTCCGACCCTCGGATCAAAATCTCACTGTCGAACAGAAAACTTCAAAAATTCAACTTTCGGCATTTCAAGCCTAAATTAGCTACAGACCTCCAAAACACAATCCGAACACTCCCCTAAGCCCGAAATCACCTAACGGAGCTAACGGAACTATCGTATTTCTATTTCGAGGCCGTCTTCATACTATTCCGACTACGGTCAACTTTCCAACACTTAAGCTCTTATTTAGGGACTAAGTGTCCCAAAACTCTCCGAAACTTAAAACCGAACATCCTGGCAAATCAAAATAGCAGAAATAAACTTGGGGAAAGCAATTGATAGGGGATGGGGGCATTAATTCTTAAGATGACCGGCCAGGTCGTCACATCCTCCTAAACTTAAACATTCGTTCGTCCTCGAACGAGCATAGAGACATACCTGAAGTAGTGAAAAGATGAAGGTAAAGACTACGCATATCCTGCTTAGTCTCCCAGGTCACCTCCTTGACTGGCTGGCCCCACCACTGAACCTTTACTGATGCAATGTTCTTTGACCTCAGCTTTCTAACCTGCCTATCCAATATTGCAATTGGCTCCTCAACATAAGATAGATCATTGTCCAACTGGACTGAACTGAAATCCAACATGTGCGACGGATCACTGTGATACCTCCGGAGCATCGAAAAATGGAATACCGGATGAACTCTAGCCATGCTGGGAGATAAGGCAAGCTCATAAGCAACCTCCCCAACACGCCTCAATATCTCAAAAAGGACATTAAACCTCGGACTCAACTTTCCTTTCTTCCCAAATCTCATAACGCCCTTCATAGGGGAAACCCGAAGTAGAACCCGCTCTCCAACCATATAGGAAACATCACAAACCTTCCGGTCCGCGTAACTCTTCTATCTGGACTGAGCTGTACGGAGTCTATCCTGAATCACCTTAACCTTCTCCAAAGCATCCTGAACTAAGTCTGTGCCCAATAGCCTAGTCTCGCCTGGCTCAAACCAACCCATCGGAGATCTACACCGCCTCCCATATAAAGCCTTATACGGTGCCATCTGAATGCTGGACTGATAACTGTTGTTGTAAGCAAACTCTGTCAATGGCAAGATCCCATGACCCTCAAAACTCGATCACACACTCACGGAGCATATCCTCAAGAATCTGAATAGTGCGCTCGGACTGTCCGTCCGTCTGAGGGTGAAATGTTGTACTCAACTCCACCCAAGTACCCAATTCATGTTGAACGACTCTCCAGAATAGTGATGTGAACTGAGTACCTCTATCTAAAATGATGGACACTGGAATACCATGCAGACGAACAATCTCCCAGATATAAATCTCTGCCAACCACTCTGAAGAATAAGTAGTACACACAAGAATTAAATGAGCGGACTTGGTCAGCCGATCCGCAATCACCCAAATAGCATCAAACTTCTTCAAAGTCCGTGGGAGCCCAACTACAAAGTCCATGGTGATCCGCTCCCACTTCCACTCCGGTATTTCAATCTGCTGAAGCAACCCACCTGGTCTCTGGTGCTCATACTTCACCTGTTGACAGATGAGGCACCGAGCTACGAATCCAACTATATCTTTCTTCATCCGCCTCCACTAATAGTGCTGCGTCAAATCCTGGTACATCTTTGCGGCACCCGTATAGATGGAATACCGCAAACTGTGGGCCTCCTCTAGAATCAACTCTCGCAGCCCATCAACATTGGGTACACAAATCCGACCCTGCATCCTCAATACTCCACCATCACCGATAGTCACATCTCTGGTATCATCGTGTTGAACCTTGTCCTTGAGGACAAGCAAATGGGGGTCATCATACTGCCGCTCCCTGATACGGTCAAATAAGGAAGACCGAGAAACCACGCAAGCTAGAACGCGGCTGGGCTCCAAAAGATCCAATCTCACAAACTGGCTGGCTAAAGCCTGAATATCCATCGCCATAGGCCTCTTCGATACTGGTAAATAAGCCAAACTCTCCGCCTGGCGAATCAGAGCATAGGCCACCATATTGGCCTTGCCCGGGTGATACATAATAGTGATATCATAGTCCTTCAGCAACTCTAACCACCTCTTCTAGCGCAAATTTAAATCCTTTGGTTTGAACAAGTGTTGCAAGCTCCGATGGTCAGTATAAATCTCACAAGGCACACCATATAAGTAATGGCGCCAAATCTTCAGGGCGTGAACGATGGCAGCTAACTCAAGGTCGTGAACAGGGTAGTTCTTCTCATGTATCTTCAACTGTCTGGACGTGTAGGCAATCACCCTACCGTCCTGCATCAACACCGCTCCGAGGCCAACCCTCGAGGCATCACAATAGACTGTATAAGACCCCGAGCATGTATGCAATATCAAAATTGGGGTTGTGGTCAAAGCTGTCTTGAGTTTCTGAAAGCTCGCCTCACACTCCTTTGTCCACTAGAACGGAGCACCCTTCTAGGTCAACCTGGTCATAGGGGCCTCAATCAATGAAAACCCCTCCACAAAACGACGGTAGTAGCCCGCCAAACCAAGGAAACTGCGGATCTCGATAGCCGAGGATGGTCTGGGCTAACTCTACACGACCTCGATCTTCTTCGGATCCACCTGAATACCCTCACTCGATACCACGTGGCCTAAGAATGCCACTGAATCCAACCAAAACTCACATTTTGAGAACTTAGCATATAACTTTTTCTCTCTCAAAGTCTAAAGCACAGTCCTCAGGTGTTGCTCATGATCGTCCCGACTCCGGGAATACACCAGAATATCATTAATAAAGACAATGACGAACAAGCCAAGATACGGCCGGAACACACTATGCGTCAAATGCATAAAGGCTGCAGGGGCATTGGTCAGCCCAAATGACATAACAAGGAAGTCGTAATGACCATACCGAGTCCTAAAAGCAGTCTTCGGGATATCTAGCTCCTGAATTTTCAACTGATGGTAACCTGAGCGCATGTCAATCTTAGAAAATACACGTGCGCCCTGAAGCTGGTCAAATAGATCATCAATATGAGGCAAATGATAACGGTTCTTCACTGTAACCTTGTTTAACTAGCGATAATCAATACACATATGCATAGAACCATCCTTTTTCTTCACAAACAAGATAGGAACACCCCATGGTGATACACTGGGCCGAATAAAACCCTTATCAAGCAATTCCTTTAATTGATCCTTCAACTCAGAAGGAGCCATACGATACGGAGGAACAAAAATAGGTTGAGTGCCCGGCAACAGATCAATGCCAAAATCAATATCTCTATCAGGCGGCATGCTTAGAAGATCAACTGGGAACACATCGGGAAAATCCTGTACTACTGGGACCGAATCAACTGAGGGTATCAATACTGACATCGCTCACATACGCTAAATACGCGTCACACCCCTTCTCAACCATACGCTGAGCCTTAAGGAAAGAAATAACTCTACTGGGAGTGTGATCTAAAGTACCCTCCACTCAACACACGGTACACCTAGCATAGCCAGTATCATGGTTTTGGCGTGACAATCAAGAATAGCATAATGGAGCGATAACCAGTCCATGCCCAAGATAATATCAAAATCAACCATGCTAAGCAACAATAGATCGGCTATGGTCTCAAAACCACTAAGAGCAACCAGACACGACTGATAAACGCGGTCCACAACAAGATAATCTCCCACAAGAGTAGAAACATAAACAGGGGAACTCAAAGAATCCCGAGATACACCTAAATGCGGAGAAAAAAATGAGAAGATACATAAGAGTAAGTAGAGCCTGGATCGAATAGAACTGATGAATCTTTGTGGCAAACCAATATAATACCTGTGATGATAGAATCAGAGGCAACAACCTCGGTACGGGCAGTAAGGGCATAGTATCTGGCCTGACCTCCCCCTCTATGGCGACCTCTACCTCCCCGATTTCTACCTCTAGCTGGCTGAGCAGGTGGGGTAGCAACTGGAGCTGTAATCATAGCCTGAGAACTCTACGGGGCACACTGTGGCTGAGAAGTCTATGGAGGTGCACCCCTCCCAAGTCTGAGGCAATCCCTCGCCATATGACATGTGTCACCACACTCAAAACAAGCTTTGGGAGGATGTGGTGGCTGTGACTGGCTAGGGCCAGGTCTACTGGACTGACCTCTAAAAGCACCCCATGCAAGAGGTGAGCTAGATACCGGTGGTGCATAATAAGGCTCCTAAGGCCTAGGAGGAGCTGGAGCACTACTGGCTGCTGGAAGAGCTGAATGAACAGGGAAACTCATATAACCCCTACCATGACGTCCTGTAGCTGGGGCACAGGCACCAGAGAAGTGGCTTGACTCTCGAGACCTCTTGGCCACCCTCTTCTCTCTCTCCCTAGCATGAATACCCTCAATCCTCTTAGCAATGCTCACCACCTGATAATAAGAAATATCCATCTCCAACTCACAAGCCATGTTAGATCTGATGCTGGGAATAAGGCCCTCAATAAACCGACGAACCTCTCGCGGACAGTAAAAACCAAGGTTGGTGCATGTCTAGCCACACTGGTATAATGGATTGCATACTCTAAGACAGTCATAGCATCCTAGCGTAAATGTTTAAACTCTGCGCGCCACGCGTTCCTAAGGCTCTGAGGAACATGCTCCCTTAGGAACAGATCTGAAAACTGAGTCCAAGTCAGTGAAGCAGCCTCATCTGGACTATCTAACTCATAGGTGCTCCACCACTCATAGGCGGCCCCTCGAAGCTGGAAAGTGTTGAAGGAAACTCTGCTCGATCCTGATATACCTGTGGTACGAAGAATGTGGTAACACTCATCTAGAAATCCTAGAGCATCGTCTAATGCTAGACCACTAAATACAGGGGGCTTGTACTTCTTGAACCTCTCAAGCCTCAACTGCTCATCCTCGGAAGCCACTGCCCTGTCCTCGGGCTGAACCGGCACTACAGGCGGCACAAGAATAATCTCAGAGACCTGCTCAACATGCACTCGCTGCTCAGGAGTGTGGGCAGTGGGAGTCTGTGCTCCTCCCCCGGCCTGAGACGTAGTTGTAGCAAGGGGAAGCAACCCTGCTTGAGCCAAAGTGGTGTACATGCTCATGAACTGTGCTAAAGTCTCCGGAAGAGTTGGAGTAGTAATAGCAGTAGGCGTGTCAGGTGCCTGGACTCCGGCTGGATCCGCTAGTGGTACCTTAGCGACAGCTCGCACAGGTGCTCTAGCTACACCACATGTGCGTCATCGGCCTCTACCCTGGCCCCGGCCTCTGACGGCTGTAGTAGGGGCGCGGGTGCCTGATCATTTCGAGTAGCACGTGTCCTCACCATCTGTGAGAGAATAGAAGACAGAAGTTTAGAATTGTGATGTCAAAAATATCGCACGACAAGGAAATCAAATGAAGAGGAATTGTTTTCCTAATAGTTACATAGCCTTCTGTAGATAAGTACAGACGTCTTCGTACCGATCAGTGAGACTCTAATAAAACGGCTTGTGATCCATGACTCCTATGAACCTAGAGCTCTGATACCAACTTGTCACGACCCCAGTTCGCCCTCCATGAACTGTCGTGACAGCACCTAGTCTCTACGACTAGGTAAACCTAACAAATGCGGAACATAAACGAAACTTGCGGAAGAAATAATCAAAAACCAAAATAACTGAATGGGAACAATAGTTATAATACTGCTCGGCATATACAACACAACATTCTCAAGGCCAAGTACACTATCCCAAAACCCGGGAACTCACGGAAACACAAGCCTTTGGAATATCTAACAGTCTAACTCCAGAATATCTAACAAGAAAGAAAATACAGAAGGGCAATGTTTAACAGCTAGAATAGAAAGGGACTTCTCGATCTACAGACGTGGCAGATGTACCTCGAAGTCTCTAGAGCAGTCGCCTCCCTCAAGGATGGTAGGCCTGAGTAGTGGTACCTAGATCTGCACATGAAAAACATGCGCAGAAGGGGCATGAGTACACCACAACGGTACTTAGTAAGTGCCAAGCCTAACCTCGATTGGGTAGTGACGAGGAAGGTCAAGGCCCTAATGAGGTTAAATAAAATATAAAGATCAACAGTATAAAACAAAATAGTATAAATAAGTACGGCAATAAAATAACACAGGATGTACAGGACAGCAATAACTATACAGAAACAAGGTAAACATGGAAAGGAAATACAGCTCAGCACCAATAATAACAATCGGGGATCTCCCAGGATACCGTCCTGTAGTCCCATCTGTAAATATCCAGTGGATCTCTCAGGATCTCATCCCGTAGTCTAACTCATAGTGCGCGGGGATCTACCGGAATCCCGTTCCGTAGTCCCAAATGTAAATACCCATTACTGGGGGAATCTACCGGGTGCATTCCCGTAGTTCTATATAACTGTGCAGGGGGATCTACCAGAAATCTAACCCATAGTCCTAAAGTAAATGTGCAGGGGGATCTACCGGGAATCTAACTCGTAGTCCCAAAGTAAACAGACAAGGAGGAGCTACCGGAATCCCACATCCGTAGTCCCAAAATAAATACACAACAGCAGCAGCAGCAGCAGCAGGAAGATATACAAAAATGGCAAAATTCCATATTAAGGCAATAACTGGTCTAGCCTAGCATGCTGCACAGAATTCAAGTAAGGCAGGTTGAGCAAATAAGTCAATTAAGTCACTTAGACATGCTTTCCTAAGCTAACAACAGGCTTAATAGTGCAAGTAATAAAAACAGGAAGGGAAACATACTAGTGATTACTTAATGAAAATCGGATTTCCAATAATTAGCACAAGTACGCATTCATCACCTCATGTACAAGGCATTTCAATTACCAAATATACCAAATCCTAAGGGGAAGGTCCCCCACACAAGGTTAGACAAGCCACTTACCTCGAACCGACTCAAAATCAATCCGACACCACGTCTTTGCCACGAGTACTCAACTCCAAATGGCTCAAATCTATTCAATTCATTTGCATAATGTAAATAACACTTCAACTAACTGATTCTACAATTAAATTCTAAGCTAATACGCGAAATTGTATAAAATGACCAAAATGCCCCTCGGGCCCACATCTCGGAATCAGGTAAAATTTATATTTTCAGAAACCTCGTACTCTCACGAGTCTATACATAACAAGAACACTAAAATCAGAGTCCAAATAACCCCTCAAATCCTCATTTAAAGGTCTCTTAAACTCAAGCCCTAATTACCCATTTTTTCCCAAATTGCACACCTCTAAATAGGTCTTTAATCACACAAAAATGAGTTATGAAGTCAAAAATGTTACTTTCAAGTGATTCCCCTTGAATCCCTCTTCAACTCTCTTCAAAAAGCTTCAAAATCGCCTAACAATGGAGGAACCTAGGCTAAAATTCGCAAAATAAACCTTCTAAAACATTCTGCCCAGGCATTTCATTGCTTCTTCGCGTATGCGGTCAAAGCCTCGCGTTCGCGAAGCACAAAAATGACATTGACCAAAAGTTCTCTTACGTGAACGCGACAAGGCCCTCGCAAACGCAATGCTTTACCCGTCTAACCTTCACGAACGCATTCCTCTCATCGCGAACGCGATGAGTAAATTCTACTGGGCCAAATTTCCTCCTTCGCGAACACAAAGCCCAGTCGCGAACACGGTTCACAAGTATCTAGCCCTGCGCAAACGCGAATATCCCATCGTGAACGCGAAGCCTTAATATTTGCCTTCCTCAAATGACTCTTCGCGAACGCGGAGGGTAAAATGACTCTTCGCGAACGCGAGCGCGAGGTTCCACTCGCGAACGCGAAGGGTACAATTCCTCTGCAATAGCTAAACAAAATCTACAACTTTCTAATAACTTAAAATGATCTGTTGAGCATCCGAAACACACCCGAGGCCCCCAGGACCTCAACCAAAGGCACCAACATATCCTAAAATCTTATTCAAACTTGTACAAATCTTCAAAACACCTCATACAACATCAATTCAACCAAAACACATTGGATTCAAGCCTAAGTCTTCCAAAATCTTTCGAATCACGCTTTTGATCAAAAACCCAACCAAACCACCTCCAATGACCTGAAATTTTGCACACACATCCCAAATGACATAACGGAACTACTGCAACTCTCGGAATTCCATTCCGACCCTCGGATCAAAATCTCACTATCGAACCGGAAACTTCAAAAATTCAACTTTCGGCATTTCAAGACTAAATTAGCTATGGACCTCCAAAACACAATCCGAACACGCCCCTAAGCCTGAAATCACCTAACGAAGCTAACGGAACCATCGGATTTCCATTCTGAGGCCGTCTTTACACTATTCCGACTACTTTCATTTTTCCAACTCTTAACCTCTCATTTAGCAACTAAGTGTCCCAAAACTCTCCGAAACTTAAAACCAAACATCCTGGCAAATCAAAATAGCAGAAATAAACTTGGGGAAAGCAATTAATAGGGGATCAAGGCATTAATTCTTAAGACGACCGGTCGGGTCGTCACACTCTGATGACTGGGTCGTACAAGCCTTCGCTCAGGGGCTAAATGAACAGTTTGATAGCTTCGAAACAGCTGAAATAGAACTTAGTTGAGTATCCCACTGTGACTTGGGCGGATGTGCATAAGAGGTAAAAATCAAAAATTAGGGTCGAGGATGACCAGTTGGGAGCCCCCTCGGGCTCAGTTTATCCAAACAGGTTACTAGTAAGGGAGTCAGGAAATGCAGGCAAGGGGGTCAAGATCGAATAATGAAAGATATCAGCCATACGACAAGGATTGAAGGAACATTTCAAGGTGTAACATACCTCAAAATGATCGAAAAATGGATCGAGGTCAATGTTCCCGGGGACTCATGAGCAAAACCGAGTTTGATAAGCACTTGGGATCGGCAGAGGCACCCCGATTATCGGAATACAAGTTCAGCGTTGATGCCTTGGGGATCGTCTTAGCCAATGGCAAAATTAGAGAAACTAGATGGCCCAAGCCCATACAGACCGATCCTTCTCATAAGAACCTCAACTTGATGTGCAAATATCAAGGTACTCATGGGCACATGACCGAAAATTACAAGCAGCTTAGAGAAGAGGTAGCCTGGTTGTTCAACTAAGGTCATCTTCGTGAATTTCTCAGCAATCGGGCCAAGAACCATTTCCAAGAAAGAGATACAAACAGGAACAATGAACCGGAAGAGCCTCAGCATGTCATTCACATGATCATCGATGGAGTTGATATCCCACAAGGACCTATATTCAAACGTACCAAAGTTTCCATCACAAGGTAGAAACGGACTCGGGACTACGTTTCCGAGGACACGCTCACATTCAACGAGGAAGACATCGAGACCTTATATCAGACTCACAATGATGCACTGGTAATTTCTATCCTTTTAAATAAAATTCAAGTTAAACGTGTTCTCGTGGATCCAGGTAGCTCAGCAAATATAATCAGATCAAGGGTCGTGGAGCTGCTCGGGCTACTTGACCAAATCATACCTGCCTCTCGAGTCTTGAATGGATTCAAGATGGCAAGCAAAACGACGAAAGGGGAAATCATCCTCCCAGTCAACGTGGTCGAAACCATACAAGACACCAAGTTTCATGTCATCGAAGGAGATATGAGGTATAATGCTTTACTTGGGAGGTCGTAAATCCATAGCATGAGGGCAGTTCCATCTACCCTTCATCAAATGATGAAGTTCCCAACAAAAGATGGCGTTAAAACAATATATGGAGAATAGAATGCAGCTAAGGAGATGTTTGCAGTATACGACCCGGCACCGGTATCGACACCATCTACATCAGAGAAGTCAAAGGACAAACAGGTCGCCAAATAGCAATCACAGCCCATGCCCTCGGTTGAGCCCGAGGGACAGGTGATCGAAGAAGAAGATTTCCTCGCCCCCCTGAGCCTTCGTTTCCCCCGAGGAATTGGACGCAACAAAGTCCATGATCAAAGAACTTGAGCAGGCTATATTGATCGAGCATCTTCCAGAACGAAAGGTATACTTGGGGACAGGGTTAACCCCCGAACCTAGGAAAAAATTCATTCAATTTCTTATCGATAACATTGGCTGCTTTGCCTGGTCCCACTTAGACATGACAGGGATCCCACCGGAGATAACTACCTATTGGCTAAGTGTCAATCCCAGATTTAAGCCGGTGAAGCAAAAGAGGAGACCTCGGTCCGAGGTAAAGCATACATTCATCAAAGAAGAGGTATCAAAACTTCTTAGGGAAGTAAAATATCCCGAATGGCTTGCTAACACAGTGGTAGTCCCTAAAAGGGGAATAAAATTAGAATGTGTATAGACTATAAAGATTTGAACAAAGCGTTCCCTAAAGATTCATTCCCACTGCCTAATATCGATCAATTGATCGATGATACGGCTAGCCATGAGATCCTTACCTTTCTCGATGCCTACTCCGGGTATAATCAGATTCAAATGAACCTGGAGGACCGGGAAAATACTTCATTTATCATGAAGTATGGTACATATTGCTATAATGTAATGCCCTCCAGGCTAAAAAATGTAGGAGCCACGTATCAGCGCCTAGTTAATAAAATGTTCGAACATCAAATAGGCAAATCTATGGAAGTTTATATTGATGACATGCTAGTTAAGTCCCTGCGCGCAGAGGACCATTTAACTCATTTGTAGGTGACGTTCGATATCCTAAGAAAGTACAACATGAAGCTCAACCTTGAGAAATGCACTTTCGGAGTCGGTTCGGGTAAGTTCTTGGGCTTCATGGTGTCGAACATGGGGATAGAGATCAACCCCGATAAAATCAAAGCCATTGAGGAGGTCACCGTGGTCAACAATGTGAAAGTCGTACAACGGCTGACCGGGAGGATAGCTGCCCTAGGCCGATTTATCTCGAGGTAATTAGATCGGAGCCATCATTTATTTTCCCTATTCAAGAAGAAAAATAACTTCGTATGGACTCCAGAATGCCAACAAGCCTTGGAAGAATTAAAACGGTATCTCTCAATCCCACCCCTACTCCATACTTCGAAGGAGGATGAAACACTCTACTTGTATCTAGCCGTGTCCGAAGTAGCGGTAAGTGGAGTTGGTACGAGAAGAGCAATGTATGCAATTTCTTGTCTATTATGTGAGTCGGACCCTAGGAGATACAGAAACCAGATACCCCCATTTGGAAAAGTTAGCTCTTGCATTAATAAGGGCATCTAGGAAATTAAAACCAAATTTTAAATGCCATCCTATATTTGTACTGACCACGTACCCACTTCGAAATGTCTTGCATAAACCCAAATTATCGTGCAGGTTGGCCAAATGGGCCATCGAACTTGGAGGATATGATATTGAATATCAGCCTCGAACGACAATCAAGTCTCAAATTTCGGCAGACTTTGTGGCCGATTTTGCGCCTGCCCTCGTACCCAAAGTGGAAAAGGAACTTTTGTTAAAAATGGGCACATCATCGGGGGCATGGACCCTATTCACAAACGGTGCCTCGAATGTGAAAGGATTCAGGCTCGGCATCATATTAAAACCGCCCACGGGAAGTGTCACTAGGCAATCTATAAAAACTTCTAAATTGACTAACAATGAGGCTGAATATGAGGCCATGATTGCAGGTCTCAAACTAGCCAAGGTCCTTGGAGCAGAGGTCATTGAGGCAAAGTGTGACTCCCTTTTGGTAGTAAATCAAGTAAACGGGAGCTTCGAGGTTCGAGACAAACGAATGTAGAGGTACTTAGACAAACTTCAAGTGGCATTGCACCGCTTCAAGGAATGGACACTGGACCATGTACCTCGAGAGCAGAATAGAAAGGTCGATGCACTTTCAAACTTGGGGTCATTGGTTGAAGAAGATGATATCGTCCTGGGGACTATCGTCCAACTATCGAAGTCGGTGGTCGAAGAAGGCCATGCAGAGATTAATTCAACAAGTTTAACGTGGGATTAGAGGAATAAGTACATTGACTACCTGAAGCATGGGAAGCTCCCCGCAGACCCAAAAGATCCAAGATCACTTCGAGCCAAAGTAGCTCGATTCTCACTCGATGAAAATGGAACGTTGTACAAAAGAACCTTTGATAGACCACTAGTAGTGTGCTTGGGACCCGGGGATACCGATTATGTATTACGAGAAATCCATGAGGGCACTTGTGGGAACCATTCTAGTGCAAACTCTCTGGTTCGCAAGGTGATTAGAGTAGGGTATTATTGGGATAGCAGGGAATAGGATACCAAGGAGTTCGTTCCAAAGTATGATAAATGCCAAAGATTTGCACTGATGATCCATCAACCCAGTGAACAACTCCATTCGGTTATATCCCTGTGGCTATTCATGAAATGGGGGATTGACATCATCGGCCCTACTAATGGTGCTAGGTAAAGCTAGATTTATTTTGTTTATGACTGACTACTTCTCAAAATAGGTTGAAGCGCAGGCCTTCAAGAAGGTAAGAGAAAAAGAAGTCATCAACTTCATATGGGACCACATCATATGTCAGTTCAGGATACAAGCCGAAATAGCATGTGACAATGGGAAACAGTTCATTGGCAGTAAAGTAACAAAATTCCTTGAGGACCATAAAATCAAAAGGATTCTATCAGCACCTTACCACCCAAGTGCAAATGGTCAGGCCGAGTCCACAAACAAAATCATCATTCAAAACTTAACGAAAAGGTTAGATGATGCAAAGGGGAAATGGAGAGAAGTATTACCGGAAGTACTATGGGCATATCGAACGACGTCGAAGTCGAGCACGGGGGAGAACCCGTTTTCTCTGGTATACGGATCCAAAGAATTGATCCCAGTCGAAGTCGGGGAACCTAGCGTCAGGTTTCAACATGCCGCCGAGGACTCAAGCCACGAAGATATGAACACTTCCCTCGAACTACTTGATGAAAAATAAGAGGTCGTGTTAATTCGAATGGCTGCGTAAAAACAAAGGATCGAAAGTTATTACAACAGAAGGACGAACCTTTGATATTTCAAAGTCAGGGACTTAGTCCTGAGAAAAATAACTCTTAACACTCGACACCCAAATGAAGGGAAATTAGGTCCCAATTGGGAAGGATCGTACCGTGTCCTCGAAGTCGTAGGGAAAGGATCCTACAAACTTAGCACAATGAAAGGCGAGCAACTACCAAACAATTGGAATTTATCGTTGCTCAAGTGATATTACTGTTGAGGTATGACCTTCTCCCCTTTTCTGTTTGTATTTAAAACTAACTCCTTGCAGATGTTCAGTTGGAGATATCGAGGCACCTTTCAGCTCGAAGACCTTGGGTTTGAAAGCATGCGTTGCACTCTTTTCCCCTTAGATCGGGTTTTATCCCAAATGGGTTTTACCGATAAGGTTTTTAGCGAGGCAACACCTATATGCTACCTAAGGAACATTCAACAAATATTCAAGGCTTCTTTTCAATCAACCTCAAATACTAGGGGGCATCACCCTCGAAGGTTATACTTTTGATAAAGATACTTCACGCCTAAGAGGACCTCGATAGGAGAACTTTGTAATGGGCTAAATGGTCAAATGAATCGTGTCCATATAGAATAATTGAGCCCCAATGGTAAAACATGTACGCATGTATCAACTATTTAAAGAAGCATTCTGGTTATATCAAAAACACTTTGTATCTCAAAGAAGTTTGCTATCATATGAGCTCTACACTTGCAATCCTACGGGAAGCGGCTCAAGGGCTAAAGCACCCCGAAGTACCCGGGAACTATCACTGACAGTCAATACATCCGAGTCATCAAAAATTCGGACTCATAAGACCCAAAGAGGCACCCCCTTGAAACAAAGTTCGAGGCTAATATACTCGGGGACCAACTCTTCGAACAAGTTTGGAAGTTTTTCGAGAAACAAGTCCAAGTGACAAACCTGAAGGCTACGGCCATACTAAAAACTATGGTCACATAAAGGCTACGACCAAAATAATGTGATTCGGAGACGTCCGACTTCCGCTATAAAATTAAAGGCCTTCAAACATTGAAAAACTGGTTAAGTCAAGCTATCCTTGGCAAAAGCAAAATATAAGGGTCTTCGAAAAATCTGGTCCCCCGAAAAATCTTAGGGCTTCGATAAATTCAGCCCTCCAATAATCCAAAGGTTTCGATAATGCCAGCCTTCGGAAAAACCTTAAGAGGTATTCGATCATGCCTACACAAACGAAATGACTAATAAGGTTCCGATACGTCGAGACTTCAAAAACCCCAATGGGTACAAAAACACATGCTAAGGCATAACTAAAATTTCACTAAGTCTTTTAGCCAAAATGAGGAAAAAATTATATAGCCATTTTAGAGGCCGAAACGGCCCAATTTAAAGAGCCTAAGGGCAAATTTTAAAAGATCCTAAGGGTCGATATACAAGAGCCTAAGGTCCAACTTAAAAGAGATATAGGGCCAAAAGCTTATCGGAGTCCGAGACTTTATTCTCATTTAACTCGGACCCAAAGGCCCCATTGTTCCGAGCTTGCATCAAAGTAATTTTAAGCTTGGCTCGAGGATCATCTAAAACCTTAAGGGGTATGATCTTGAGTAATAAAAACCTATGGGTTTATTACAAGTCTAAACCGATACTCGAGCTAAGTGTTTGAATCATCGGAATTTTCCACAAACGGGGATAAAACAAAATTCAACACAAATCGAGGATAGAGCAAAAAGATACTTTATATTCATTAGGGAAGTTTACAAAACATATTACAATGCCCACAGGGGGCCCTTGCACAAAAAAGGAAACCTAATCTATTTTCGGGGGTCACACCCTCCGGAGTATCGTCTTCATTTTTAGCGGCTTTATCTTCGGGAGTCTCTTCCCCTTAGGGAACATCTTCTTCACCTTCCTCTTCCCAAAATCCACTCACCACATCCTCGACATTGGAGGAGACAAGAAACCTAGCATCGGTTTCCCGTGCCTTCGCTTCGGCTATTTCCTCGGCAAGGTTGAACCCTCGGGCATGGATTTCTTTGAGAGTCTCCCTTCGGGCTTGGCACTTAGCCAATTCATTGCTCTATCTCCCTTAGTTAGAGGCCTCCCTCAACTCGGCTTGAACGGACGTGAATTCCCACGTGTATATAGCAATGGATTTATCAGTCACAACCTTCATCTTCTCGACTTCGGCCTTAGCATGTACAGCTTCAGCCTTAGCATGCGCAGCTTCGGCCTGGGCTTTAGCTAGCTCAGCCTCCAACCCCTCAATTTTCCTGGCCTGAGTTGTACCCTTCGCTTCAATACCTCGGATCTGAGCTTCAGTTGAGGCCAGTTGGGCCGCAATAGCTTCCTTATCGGCAGCAAGTTGATCCATGTTCTTCTTCCACTGATGACAGTCAGCCCGAACTTGATCTACCTCACCCTAGAGCTGCCCAATCATATCTAGCTTTTGCTGCAGCTGAGATATCGAAGTATTAGCCTCCGAAGCAGGGCCAAGAAGGTCGTACTCTGTTAAAATCAAAGTTACCTGCTCATCTAGCTCGGACTCGCTTTTTTGAATTTTGCCAATGTGGTTCGGAGATCCTTAAGCTCATCTTCCTTCTGACTACAAAGGAGCCTCAGTGTTTTCTCTTCACCCAAAACTTTCTTGAGCTCAGCCTCACATTGGCTCAGCTCAGCTCTAAACTTTGTGACGACCTATATATGCAATGGAGACATATCAGTCAAAAGAAAAGAAAGAAAAATTGCAATACTAAAGGTAAGTACTTACCCGGGAAAGGAGATGTTGAGCCTACTCAAAGATAGTGGACGCATCATTCAGGTCATCGGCATCCTAAATCCCAGCATAGCAACCTTGGAAAAGATTATCCTCGACAACCTTATTCGGATCGGGCATGCGCAGAGTATTGGCTTCATAGATTCCCCCTCGGAAAAGGTTGGAAATGAAAGGGAGTGACTTGTTGTCGCGACCCCGAGCTCTTCACTCGGGGAATTCTCATTACCATTGGGGATCTCAGCATTTACCCCCTCTTGAATAGTTATTGAAGGCGAAGGGACAATCTCAACCTCCGGGGACATAGGAGCCTGGCCCGTTCCTTCATTTGGGGCATCCTCACCACGGAATGAGGTTTCCAGTTTAGAAGGCTTGGCGGCCTCGATTGGCTTCTTGGTCCGAATCACCAACGCTGACTCTTCATCATCATATTCTTCATCATCCCGGGAGTCAGGGTCCGAATCTGAGCCCGTTTGAGCAAATCTTTTCCACGGCCTTCAAGCGGAGGTTTTCTTATTTTGAGGATCTTCGGGCTTCGAAACCCTTTTTCTTTTATTGTCCTTCTCAGACTTTGGATTTGAAGGCTTGGATTTTTCCTCGATCGCAGCCAGCCTCATTTCAGATGTATCGCCAAGGCCTGCACAGGTAGGCATAAATAAAACACTACCAATATATGAAGAGCATTTGAAACTATTGAAAGACACTTACCGTGGTTCTTGTCCTCCCACTAGCTCTTCGATAACTCACGCCTCTTGCTCTCGTTATAGGAAGAAGTGGCATCTAACTTTCAGACCCAGTCCTCGAGGTCGGGCACCGCTGGGGGCACCCAAGCATTGGCTGCCAGAAGAAGCATAACATCATTATGAAGTATGGAAGCAAAGTTTGAATAGGAATAAGGAATATGAACTCCACTTACGGTTAAAGTTCCACATCTTCGGGAACAACATTTTATCCTCGGGGATGACGTCCGAAGTCTTTACTCTAACGAACCGGCTCATCCAACCCCGATCTTTGGGTTCGTCAGTACTGGCAAAGAAGGATTTTGTTGTTCGGCGCTGCAGCTTGATGAACCCTCGAAATAACTGAGGCTGATACCACCGAATCAGGTGGCTGAGGGTGAATTCCAAACCCTTGGCCTTTTTAGAGAAATACCGCAATATGATTACGATATGCCAAAAGGAAGGGTGAATCTGACTGAGGGTGACTTCGTACGTTCTGCAGAAGTTGATCACCACTGGATCGAGGGGACCCAGTGTGAAGGTGTAAGTGTAAACACTCAAAAAACCCTCCTTGTGGGTAGTAATGCTTTCATCGGGGCTTGGGATCTGAACCTCAACCTCATCCCCCGAGCGACAGTCCCTTTTCACATCCTTGATAAGCTGCTTCATTATTAAGCTAATGTATCGAGATACGTGCTCACATCGGCCTGCAACATCGGGAGGATTCTCAATGCTGAAGTCTTTCTTAATAATGCAATTACCGGGTAATTTCCTCAAGTGTTGGCGGAACCACCGGTTTGGCCAGCTGGGAGGCAGAAGAAGACGATGCTCTATCCTTTTTGGGGACCGCTTTGGAAGTTTTGGCCATGATTGTAAGCTAAATAATATGGATTGCACATGGATATGGTGTTTCAGGCAGGAGCCTGTCGTTTTCCGGCGCTTGAAGAGGAGGAAGAAATGGATTGATGTTTTATACGTCAATACCACACAAGAAGGGGGGATGAATTGTGTGGTACCCAATTTTCGCTTAACTGAACTATAGAAGGACATGGTTCTTCTATGTGTTCCAACTACTACTGTTTGTGGAATAATAAGTAAAGAAAATAAAGAACACAGAGATTTTTACATGGAAAACACCTGGCTCAAAAGGTGAAAAAACCACGACCTACTACTCAGTAGGATTTTCCCAAACTTCCACTAAAATCACTGAGCCAAAAACTGCATTTACAAAAACTCTTTTGTAAACCTAGGATTAACTCTAATCCCGTTGTGGCACACAGCCTCAACTGCTGCGACAACTTCAAGTTAACTCTAACTTGAACACTCTAGGTACCTAATACAATTGCTTCTATAAAAGTTGAAAGGTACAATGTAAAATCACCTACTACAATTGAGCTAGAATAAAAGATAGACACTTGGAACTGGTTCTTCTATCTCGTTCAAGTAGCTTCAGGATTGCACACTTGAATCACACATAAATTGCTTGCAAAATAGCCTTGCTCTTTTGCTCTCAATTTAAGTTTAACTTCTGCTTATGTACATTACCTGTAAAAGAGAACAACACTGTTATTTAATGGGTTAGTAATTAGAGATTGACTAGGATTCAAATACTCTTCTATCGTAGAAGAGTTCTAGTTGATCTCATACTCTAACATTATCTTCTTCCTAAACTGTGTTCTCTTCATGTAAGGAGTCTATCTCTCCTTATCCAATATGCAAGCTTTTGATCAAATTAGGAGATATTACTTCTGATAAGTTAGATTTATCTCTTTCACGTGCATCTCACATGTTTGGGTTGATCATAACTATGCTTCACAAGATAGACCTGATCCATGTCTGAGTTCTTTTGTCAGTCTTCAAAACTTTACCTGTACTTGGACCAACATGGATGATTGGAGAAAGAGATGAAGATGGCTAAGGGGAGAAGAAAGAGTGAAGTTCTTTTCTTGAATGAATCGCCACATATTTATAGGAGAGCAATGGCGGTTCGGAGGCACTAGTGGCCGACCAATGCTGGCATGCATTCAATGTTTTTGGGAAAATGGACCGACGGATTCAATCACTTCGGACGCTTGCATGATGGGGATGAATTCATCACTGATGACTTCGGGAATCCAAATCGTTTCATATCATTTCATTCTAAGAAACGCGGGGACTATCTGTATACGGCCAAAATCAAGGAGCCCGATTTCGAAATCTTAAATTGGGCTATAGAATATTCTACTTTCCTTTTCTTATTTACCGTGCTCAACAATTGTTCTTCAACTTTATTGTTTTTACTTTATTATTCATATTTCATTGATCTTAGCTGACCTCGAGGCCCCCAAGGAAGTCGAGCTCGAGGTCCTTATTATTCTAGCAATACTAGTTTGGTTCATCAATTCCTCTTACTTAAACTTAATATTACTTGTATATTCACTAGTATTGGAATAAATCACATATTTTTAAAACCACAAATCACATTTAATTATTACTCCCATTTTTCGAGGTAAACACATGTGTAACTAGTTGCTAACCAAACAACCTCTAAGAGATCGCTAACCTATTTGTAAGCTTTTCGTAAGAAGTATGTTGTTGTGAGTAATTTCCTAAATCACCTTTAGACCTTATATAAAAAAACTTCTCGCTGTATTTTTCTTCTCCTCACCAATGCTCAGTTTTTATCCTCTCAAACATTCCCAAATTGCTTCTCATAAACATAAGTTAGAGATTAGAATCTCATAGAGTCGTAGGTCATCCAACATCATTATAACTAGCTAATTTGCATTTCAATTTATGATTATGAAAGGAACGTGTTTACCTCATTTTAATGCATGTTATATCAAAATTACATAAAAGGAAAGGGAGAAAGATGATGTGAAATATTAATGTCACAGTTAAATCAAATGGCCATTGGATACAGCTTTGTATTTTTGTGGCATGCAAGATGAAAAGCTCCAGAATTCCATTTCCTGACCAACATGGAAGAAGGAAAAGCTGTGAATTTTCCATTTTGAAGAAGATTCCATGAAATTTAAGTCAAGCTTGTGTTTCGATTGTGATAAGAGCAGCAGGTCACAGAAAGAGAGAGAGACAATTTGAGAGTAAGAAAAACGGATCCATCAATCAAAGAATGCAACTTTTATTTCTTCAAAGAAAAATAGAATCTACATACTCAAGTTTCACAAGACCTTAAGTAACAAGTTCCACCAAAAAAAGCAATTTCCAAGCATAATTCTTGCCTGAAATGCAAATTGCACAAACACTATTAACCAGGCCTACAGAGTTATGGGTATTTAAGACAATATGAAGAAAGAACTTCAACTACTAATAATGACCTGACAAAGGAACATTAAGCAATTCTAGAGCAAAACAAAAATCTCTTCATCACAAAGCAATAAAAGGGAGAAAAATTTAGCAAGTTCCAAAAATAAAATACCCAGAAAATCAAAATAGCGTACGATTGATTTTAAAAACAATAAAAATAAATCTTTTTCACGAAACGCACGAATTATGCAAAAAACAGTTACTTACACCTATAGTAGTTGTTTAATTGATATTCAACACGCTTCTCAAGTGCAGTACTGTATCTCACTTTTTAGTAGTGCAGTATAAAAGATGACCTGATAAAAGGAGGTTATCATCAAATTGGGAAAGAGGGAGGACGTGAGTGAGGTACCTTTGGCCGTTATAAGCTGATTCTTCTTCCTACTCCATTACAAAAGGCCTAATTCCTTTGCTTTCAGTTTAACAATGAAGTAATTATGATATCTCTATGGACCAAAAACAATCTCAAATTAAAACACTGTGGCTATGATATTACAACTTGAAAACCAACCATTTATTAAAGATAAAAGCAGTTAAAAGCTTAATTAGCTAAGCTAATCAGCCGAAAGCACCCATAAGCATTCTTATCAGCATAAATATCAGTAATAAAAATCAATCAACTAAGCCTCAATTCCAAACTAGTTATCCTTTCAGTTCTCTCGAGCCCATTTCTTTAAAAGATTCATCTCGACTATTTGCTACGCATTGTGAAGCTAATAGAGCCCAAGTATCAGTATCAACTAGGAATACGCCTCATCAAAATTTTGAGCAGTTCAAATTGTATCAAAAATGAAAATGAAATTAAAAAAGGCCTTTTTCTAATTCAAAAGGAGGACTTACGGTTTGAGAGGCAATAGAGAACTTGAATTTGGGTGCTACTATGATGTCCGGTCAACTGATTGCATTGATCTCTTTGATTAGTATACTACTGCGTATCTTATTTTCCGGTTCACTAAGTAAAAATGGGGAATATGATAGTACTTTTTATTTTCTAATATCTCGTGCACTAGATCATCTAACTTATCTTTCGTCGATTGGTTATTAATTATTATCATAATCATATTTTTATAAAGTCCGGGATCCTAGTAATTTATGGATGGTCTATGTGTTATTTAGAAATTGCTCATTTATTTTTTATAATCTTCTAAGTGATCTATAGTTGATTGTATATTAGTTATTATTGGGATCATTTTCTTATAAAGTGGGAGATCCCGGTGAATCATAAATATATATTATCTAGAAATTGCTTATGTATTATTTATAATCCGGGGTGATCCCCAGTTGATTTAGTTATGATGAGGATCATTTTTTTTTTATAAAATGTGATATCATATTGAAATCTTATATCGCCTATGTATTATTTATGATCACTAAATAATTATCGGTTGATCGCTTGTTAGTTATTAGTATGATTGTTTTTTGACAAAATTACAGAATAATGCACTTCATAAGTTGACCTTGCGCTATTTTAGCCTAGGTGCAAGTTTGCCAATGTATAGCCTTAATAAGATCTTTTCTTCTCTCATTCCCTCTAATTATAACAACCTCATTTATTTTTCCGTCACCTACCTACCCCTATTGTAGCTCTCTCCTCATTTTTCACCCATAAATATTTAATTTAATTAATAAAAAAGAATCATATGCAAACAAAAATGAAAACAAAAATCAGGTCCCCATTTTTATTGTAACCATTGATTGAGATATCCAGTCAACACTCAACATGCCTTCTTCCATAATCAATACTTCTCCGAATTATTTTTTTTCTGATTTTGTATATCTTCAGGTTTATACATACCTATTACAACTACAAAACGCAAAAACAGACGCGAGAAACCTAAAATCTCATCTCTTTTAATGCTAATCTTGTTAAATTTCGATTATGATTTTGTGAGAAATTTGGAATGGGTATTGTTTGAACTTATTAGAAATAGTTTAAGTAGGTTGTATACAAAGTTTGAAGTTATTTGTTGGGGACTAGTTTTATACAAGAATTGCAAGTGAAAACCATATAAAAATTTCGTTAGAGATGCTTATACACTTTTATACAAAGAAGTACATTATGTATATAGTTGTATAAAGATGTATAATCACAGAGTGAAAATATTCTTGATACACTATGTATATAGGTGTATAAGAAGAATAAGAAGAAGAAAATGCGAGAAATTCACCAAATATCTGTAAATAATGTATCAACCTTGTATACAATAGTGTGTAAGAGGTGTTTATACACTATTATACACTATTTATTATACATTATTATACAAGTGAATCCTATCTATGGAGTTTCACGTGTTCTTCTTCTTTCTTGGGCATCCTCTGAAATTTAACTCAAATATAACTTAAATCTACTCTAAATCACTTAAAATTTAAGTTTTGAACTCATCTTGATGATTCCAATCAATTGCGACAACACTCATTTCAAACAACTAACAAATCGAAAAGCTCAATTTCTGAAATCGAATCTTTGAACCACCTATAATGGTGACTTTTATTTTTCAAATCCTTAGTTAACCATTGGAATTCGGAAAAGAATTGAAGGAGAAGAACAATAGTAGAGAAATTTTGTGGTGTTAAGGCTGACACGGGAAGAAGAAGAAGAAGAAGAAGAAGAAGAAGAAGAAGAAGAAGAAGAAGAAGAAGAAGAAGAAGAAGAAGAAGAAGAAGAAGAACGAAGAAAAAAAGGGGCGGGCTAACTGGTGGAAAGTAATTTTCAGGTTATGTACAACCTGGGCTACACCTGGGTAAGAGCTTCAAATGTGGGTCATTTTATGATGGCTTTTTTTGGGTCAAGTGATAAGGGATGTAATTCTCCCTTGTTTTTTTATAAAGTGAGAGATACCAGTGAAATCATATATCACTTATGTATTATCTATAAATTGCTCATGTATTATTTATCATCACTAGGGTTGACAAATAGGCGGGTCGGTCGGATATAGGCGGGTCGGCTATGGGTAATGCATATATGGATAAATTATCCGACCCGATCCATATTTAATACGGACAAAAAAGGGCTAATCGGGGATAATATGGATATCCACATTATCCATGGTTTCTTGAATATGATCACTTTTTGAGAGAATTCCTAGTCTCCTAAACTTGAGGAACCTCTAATTTGAGGCTTTACAAATATAAAAGTTAAAGGGAATCTTACAAAAATGTTCCAAATAAGTTCAAACTTACCAGCCTCTAGCTATCAATCATAGACTTACCAAAACTAGCCAAGCACATATAAAAATTAAAAACCCAAAAAAATAAGGCTCTTTCTCTCTAAGAATCACACGCAAAAATCTTCTTCCATATTTTTAAGCGTAATCAACAATATCAGATGTAAGACAAGAAAAAAAATCATGGATGAGGTAACAAACAAGGTGATAAAATACAAAAAAATATACAAGATTCAAAAAATCTAAGCAAAAAATGACCTTTTTCAATGGGTATGGTTGAAAATCATTGAAAACATATAGATGAGTCAATATACAAATTTTAAAGAAGATTGGAGGTGATTTGGTAATTCGTAGTTAAAATCGAGTACAAAAAATTCTTATGCGACACATGTATCATGCATGTATACATGTGATATAAATATGATACATATGTGACACACATCATGTTTTTTCATGTTTCATCTTCTACTTCAAATTTTCAATTCAAACCACCTCAAAACTCCGCCAAGTCATCTCAAAACTGAGAGTCAAACTTTTTAAGATATACCCAATCTATTCTAATAACATCCACTCAAAAGAAAGTAAAAAAATTAACCTTTTTTTTCTTCTTTACTACAAATAGCTAATTGGCTAATATTAGTAATCTTTTATGAATTGGCCAATTTTTGCAATAAGTTACTTATAAATGGACATAGCTGGTAGTTTCCCAAAATTTATTAGTTATCTATTGGTTATCCATTTTCTAAGTGAATAATATAGTTCTAATCCATATTTGACCCGTTTTTAAAAAGTTCATTATCCAACCTACTTTTTATGGATAATGGTGGATACCATTTTTTTTAACCATTTTGTCATCACTAATCATCACCTAAGTGATCTCCGAGTAATTGTTTATTTATTATTACCTGGATTATTTTTAAAAAAATGAGAAATCCAGGTAAAATCATAGATTGCGTATTTTCTAAAAATCGTTCATGTATTATTTATGTAATCACCTGAGTGATCTCCGGTTGATTTTTTGTTAGTTATTATAGGATTTGTTTTCGTTGTGAAGTGAAAAATTTGGTGTAAAATCATAGATCACATATATGTTACCTAGAAATCACACATGTATTATTTATGATCGACCTAGTGATCTCGGTAGATCACTTATTATTTTATACATAGATCGTTATTTTATAAAGTGTGAGATCCTGGTGAATTAATAGATCGCCTATGTATTACTTAGAAATTGCTCATGTATTAATTCTGATCGCCTAAGTGATCTTCAGTTTGTCACTTGTTAGTTATTATCATGATCCTTTTTAATAATATGAAAGACCCTAATAAAATCATAGATCACTTATGTGTTATCTAGAAGTAGCTTATGTATTATTTATGGTCACCTAAATAATTTTGGTTGATCACCTATTAGTTATTACAAAATTTGTTATTTTATAAAGTAGGAGATCCTGATGAAATTTTAGATTGCCTATGTGTTATCAGAAATTATTAGATACTATTTGTGATCCCCTGAGTAATCTTCGGTTTGCCGCTTATTATTAGTTACCACCATAATTCTTTTAATAAGGTGAGAGACCCTAGTGAAATCATAGACTGCCTTTGTGTTACTTATAAATCGTCCATGTATTACTTATGATTGCCTAAGTGATCGTTTGTTGGTTATTACTCGCCCATATATTATTTATGACCGTCTAAGTGCTCTCTGATTGATCGCTTATTGGTTATTACTAAGATCGCATTTTATAGCATGGGAAATCCTTACAAATTATAGATAACAAGTGTATTATCAAGAAATTGCTCATTATTATCTATAATCGCCTAAGTGATCTTCAGTTGATCGCTTACTAGTCACTACCAAGATCGTTTTATAAAGTGAGAAATCCTGGTAAAATTAGAGATCGTCATTGTATTATTTATCGCCTGGTTGATCGCTTTTTAGTTACTAGTAAACGTACCCGCGCGATGCGCGGCTCATTGCAAATAAAAATAGTACAATGAGGCATAATAGAAACCGACGTATATTATAGACTAAATTTACTGATCGCATTCAAAAGAATTAATTAAAAAAATAAATAGATGAACTTTCATCTTATGTACTCATGTAAAAGTGAAGTATAAAAATTGTCTGAAATTTAGAAGAAATTCAATATAAATAATATATATAAAAAAATAAAAATAAAAAAGAGCATTCCTATGTTCCCCATAAAGAGTCTCAATCCAAAAAGCAGCAAAACCTTACCAAGGCCTTAAAAGGGTAAAAATAGGTCTTTAAGCACGATAGGTACATGACTTAGAATGGGCAACAACAAAATTTCAGTTAAATCTAATTTCAGTTAAATCTAATTTCAGTTCCAGTCCCAAACGAAGCTTCATCAAGGCGCCCAACTCGAACAAAATTCTATTTTAAGCATTTCCAACACAAACCGCAAAGTTTTTTTAATCTTGATCATTTTTCATCCTTCAAAGCAGGACTGCCCTGCATGTACCAAATAAAACATGTGCAATGATAAATATAATGACCGAAAAATAGCTTGAAAAAGTCATCTTTGAAAGTATGCATGAGATCCAAAATAGGATATTCCCATTTTCTTAAGAAATGAAGTAATAATCAACCAAAAAATATTGCATAATTTCTCGATTTTCTTGGGGACAAATCATCAACCAAGTCTTGAGAGAATCAATAAAACCGTAGCTCAACTCCATCATCCTCTTATTGCACTCGAGCTTACCACGCTAGTCCCACCCAATGAAAATCTCTCAACAGAATAGCATCAAGTAGTCTAATACCAATGAGAATAGTCAGTAGAAAAAATATATATAAAATAATGTATAACCAAAAAAAAAGTGTAACTACTAAAAAATACTCCCAACAACTTTTTTAAAGAAAAATAAGCTTTACCCCTACCGACAATTTTTCGTTATCCTCGATAGAAGCACTTCTCTAAAATATGGAAATGTTAAACCACTAAAACTAAAGTATAAATAAAAAGTTTTTTGCCTCATTTTTCGTATTTTCCAAAATTATTCAAAGCTTCAAAGTACTGCACTTACTATAACAATGGAGCACAAGTGAAGCTTAAACTTTTGGCTTAGCAAAATAAATGCGATTCATATATAAACACTTTGATTTTATGAGGAGCAAATTATAGAGCTCAGATAAGTGCAAATATATTTTCAACACTTTCCTTCTAGCATAAGTTTCATATCCTTCTAACAAAGGTTTTAAAGTTACAGTACTAACAAAAATATTCATCGTTTATTTTAACACTTAATTGTACAGTAATACTCTACGGCAAGTATACTTTGGATGAATTAATATTTGTAACTACCTAAATATAGCTAGATTCCTCATTAAATTTTGATTTGAAAATAAGCAAAACAGATTGTAAATTATTACTTGACATGAGGAGTATATATAATCAAGTAAACAGCGTAAACTAATCTGTCTTTTCATGTTAATCCTCTTTTTAACACATTGGATATGTCGTTAAAATTGCATTAGTTGAAGGAATAAGTTACTATTATTCCTTTATGTTCTTTATGTAATACTCTTAAGAAAAAATGAAGAGTAAAATGACAGGTAATGTTGCAAACAAATAACAAAGTTTCATTAATTAAAAAAATTACAAATAGTTGTACAAACGGTTCTCCCACTCAGCTTCAAATTTAAGAACATAAACCCAAAAAGGTTCACTTGGCCAAACCTCGTGATAAACATCAGTTAAAATACTACCTAAAGGTTATCCAAGTGAATCTAGTAATATTGCTAAGGCTTTCCAATCAGATAGTTTATTTTGGTCAATAGCATCAATTAATGCATCTCGGGTAAACTTATAATTTTCAATATATTTAGCTAGTGAAGCCCTAAGCTCTAGGGGTGGGCATCGGTCGGTTCGGTTCGATTTTGAACATTATCGGTTTTGCCTATCGGTTATCGGTTTACAAATATCATAACCCGATAACCAAACCGATAAGATATTGGTTATCAGTTATATATCGTTATCGGTTCGGTTATCGGTTTACCCGATAACATAAAACAACTAAAAAAATATTGCAATATATAAAACAAAGAAATCAAACTGCCAGAACGTGTAAACTGCCAACTTTTGTTGTTTCTTAACAAAAGCACGCTCCCATTTCTGTGTAGTATCTATTGATGTCTGGCGGAGAACTGGTGGTGAGTCTTGCGTCTTGACTCTTGGGGGCTGTGACGGAAACAAGAATGAGAACTGAGAGACAAACGACTGAAGACTGAAGAGTGAAGAGGGAATTAGGAAAATAAATAACCCTAGTATATACTTAAGGATAAATTAGTAAATTACATCATTCTTATTGGGTTATCGGTTTTTACCCAATAACAAAAATGCAAACCGAGCCCGAACCGATAACCCAATAAAAAAAAATTTAACCCGTTACCGAACCGTTAACCCAATAACCCAATACCGATAACCCAATAAAGAATTAACGGTTCGGGTTTTCGGTTTTACCCGATATATGCCTACCCCTACTAAGCTCTCTAAATTTCTTTTCTCTTTCCCTTCGTTCAGCCCTTCGATCCCTTAACTTATTTTGTATTGGCCTTGGGAGATTCCTAATGACTTCAGCCTTAGAGTCAGAATCATTATACGAATAAATGTTGCGACGACGTACCCTTCTACGTTGTCCCGTTCCTTGACTTCAAGAAGTCGCAGTTGTAGTAATTGGAAGTTCTCCTTGTTTATTATCTGAAATAGGACAAAAGAAACAATAAGAATAGCTAAAACCGATAAATGTGACAACATATATCACAATTAATTGTAAAAGGATATGACTCCATATTGTAAAAAAAATAATAATTCCAATAGATTACATAAAATTAACTTAACTAATAACTTATGGAAGTCTACGTTGAACATTGATAGAGCTTTTAAGCCATCCAATATCCATGATAATCAAAAAAGAAAGTAAGAAAACTGAACATTAAGAGAAATTGCACAACTTTGATTGTCGGAACCGTTGTAACTATTTTGGAAATTTGAAACTTATATGAGACAAGTTTATGTGAAAAGAAAGAGTAATACCTAAAAGTCCAGTAATTATGTATACGCCAAATGCAATTCCAATAGCAGCCTAATTCAAGTTAAAGAGTGCAAATTGATAGAGCAACTGCATAGCAAATATCACAGCAACTGAACCGTTATAAACTATATTCAACTGCGTAAAAAAAGTACATTCCTAGGCTGCTTCACCACTACATAACAAAAGAGAATTCTGTTAAAAGCTTGATTGTTTTAAATTTTATAATATCGACGTCGACGCTGCATTTACAACTGCCATTACTCTTCTGCTAATTCTAACTTTTCCTTCCACTCTATGGCCATTCCACTTGTAATAAAGAATGAGGTTTGTTAATTAGCCCAAGGAAAATCAGAGAAAAATAAACAAAGTAGGAAATATGGAGTATTTGTAAGCATTGAACAAAGAGACCCTCTGTAAGCAACAATTATGCAAATCGCAAATCTGTAAACAGTGGATTAAAGTTCATACCATTGTTATCGGGAGAAAATTTAGACTGTTTCTGCTTTTGTATATCCATTCGATTTTTTCTGCCTTGTTTCTTCTCTTCTTCCATGTTAAATTCAGTCGTAACTGGTGTAGTTGTCACAAGTTGTACAACCATCTATTGAACAGAATTTTGTTGATGATAGAGGCTTGTTAAAAAAGTATTTGTATACACTATACTGTAGTAAAATAGAGAAGTATGGTGTAGTCAAATTGAGAAGGCTTTTCAAAGATAATTGTTACCTAATATTATGGGACAAAGCTCTCTTTTTGGTTATTCTCTAATGTTTTCTTCGTCTGACCCCTCTATATTTGTGTTCTTTATATAGATAGAAGATAGATGATGGGATTATTATAGTGGGAAAATGGGGATGATTGGGAATGGGACGTGAAGGATATGGTTGGGATGTCAGGAGTGTTGTGTGGGAGTGGGAGATCATGGGAGATATGCGTGAGACAGAATTTTCGGAAAACATGGACTGTGTTTATTCCTTAAATCTACTGTTGAAGAATTTCTCAGATTCGCTACTGGATATTATACCAACTGGAGATTTCGATGCTTTCTTCCATGCAGCAAAGCGTGAATACGGTCTGTTAGTTGTCTGCTATATGGTCCGTTAGTTGTCGTGTATCTTGTTACACCCAAGCTTGCCAAATGCTATTTTTGAGCAAAGCAGATTTTGTCAGATTGCGCATAACGTAAAACGGAAAAGACGTAACAAAGAGTTTCTTGAACTGTATGCTACAGGTGAAACAAAAATGATAATATCATTTTGATTAATATCCAAAATAGTACAGCAGCCTGTTATGACAATTTTTACTGTTGAAGAAGCAAAACTTTCTTAACAAACAGGAAATGATAGCACTATAATGCCATTAAGCTTTAATAACTAAAGGGGGTTATAGATCATTTAGACGAAAAAGAGCAACAGGAAGGGAGTAAAACATATTATAACATTATTGATCCAACACTGTCAAACACAACACAGTGTTTGATTAACCAAAGTGTTCTTAATATCTCATACAATTTGAGGAATGTCCTGCTCTTTTCTCGTAAGGAACTTATAATCGTCGATCAGTAAATCATCATTGAACCCTGACAATTTTTGAACATATGAAACCGCTTAAATTCCCCTTCATATGTGGTCACTTCAAAATTAGTAATTGTCTCCCTTCTGTTGCACTAAGAAAGTGGAAAAAATAAGCTTCCCATTTTTCTTCCATATTTGTGCATCGCTGCTCCCTTGTATTTTGTGGTTGCTGTCGAGAACTAAAGCTTAGACGTCGAACTATTTGCACAAACTCTGCTTTTCTGAAATTAGACATATACTTACCAAGTCACAAAACAATTATACACATCCAAAATTAGTGATAAGTGTCTACAGATTTTTGCAATTTCGGATATTCAAACGAATAAGTGATCATACACAGTATTTATTAATATGCCAAGACGAAGAACATAAAATATATGGTGTTAATATGGTTTATACATGTTCAGATAGTTCATTTATATATATTATAGAAAGAAACTTGATCGTTTCCAATTAGCATATCCAAATGTTTTCAGAGGGAAGAGATTTATTGACTATCTTGAAATGGAAATCTGGAAGAATGTGTATCACATAGACATGATATATTACAAGTTCCAAGATGTCTTTCCTTTAAATTCAGCTTCAAACATATTTTTTCCCTCTCTGGGTAGCTTAGACTTTCACACTTTCCATTGACAGCTTGTTTTCCTACAAATTGTCAAACTAAATCAATATTTTCTTTCCATTTTACTTCTTCCTTCAGCAAGGAAGTAGCTTAAATTTATATGTTTGTAACATGCTAAACTGGAACTCCTTATCTTTGAGGCAGTGTGTGCTATTAAGATCTAATGCAACCAAAACATAACATTACTATTCTGCACTAATCTCTTTCCTTGTTTATTTTCACCATGAATTCAACAATAAAAAGCAAAGCCTTGACTCCCATGCTTTTTAACAGGAACTAATAGAGAAACGTGCTTAGTTCAGCTAGCAGGGAAAGAAGCAGAGACGTGCAAGTAACATTCTTTCCTAGTTTTCCCAGTGAATTTTATACAGTATCAAGATTTCAAGCGACAAAGACATTTTTCCTATACCAGTTTTCGTGTTTCATAACTTCAAAAACTGAAATGGAAACGAATGAGGAGAACCTGTCCAGATTGGCAATCCCACACTCTTACTATCTTGTCTGTACTCCCTGAATAAAGCTTATCCGAGCTTGATGGCAAAGCAATCCCTATAACGACCTGTTTGCAAAAACCATTTAATTGGTATCTGCACAACTCACTCTCATTTATGTGAATCAGTTCAAAGCCGTAAAACTTAAATATGTTTCTAGTTATTCTCCTCTCTCACACACACACAGAAACACAAAAGAAATTCACTTCTGAAACTGCAAGTAACATGATAGTCAACTGGACGCCAAGTTACTCCCTTCGTTCCAATGCATCTGCTATGAGAACCAACAATAAAGCTGATTAATTTGTAAAAAAGTGGATGCTTATCACACTAACTATATTTCAAACCAAAAAATTAGTAGACCGATTACCAGTACATTAAAACATCCATAAGTTTATTTAATCCAATTACATTTGATGAAATTTCACAATGTCCGGTTGATGAATTAGCATATTAAAACCAAATTCGTATATGAAATTCATTGCCTCTTCAAAAATGCGATGTAAGAAGTCTGTTAATCCATATTATGGCAAATCATGACATATCTATATTTGTAATATTTTTAAAAAAGTTAATTTATATACAGAATAGAGAAATAGAGAAATATATAAGAAAAGAGCAGAAAAGTAAAGCGTACCTATTACATGCTTCATATATGTTGTCAACATCTATTGTCGCACTTGGTTAATGAATCTCAGTAACAAAAGTTGTACTTAAAGCTCAAAAAAGATATTGATTATCTTTCGAGTGTTGGACTAAATTTCGAAAAACTTCTTTAAATACAACATTTGTAGCTTCAGTAGTTATATTCCCATCGTCATCACAACCCAATATTTTTAATCCCTTTCTACTCGTCACTCGAGAAAGAGCAACATATAGCAGTTCATGTGTAAAAACTGATTTTTTAAAAAATAATCCCACGTGAGACAATAACTGTCCTTGGCTTTTGTTGATTGTCATGGCAAAAGATACAATGATTGGAAATTGTCTTCGCTGGAACTTGAATGGAATTCTAGCATCAGATGGCGTCAATGTCATTCTTGGAATAAACACTTTTTTGTCCAGCCATCTGTCCCGCTAAAACCTTTGCTTCAATAACTTGATTTCCAAGTTTAGTTATGATCAACCTTGTTCTATTACATAATCATGTTGACTAATCAATATTTCTTAATAACATTACTGGAATACCAACCTTTAGCGTAAGAGCATGATTTGGAACTCCAGAACATTTAATTGTATTTAAGAATTCAGGAGTGTGTACATGTTCCAGTGCTGAATAAGTACTGTCAGAGTTGCAGATTGTATCGGAACTCAAATATGATTTCTCAGTACTTTCATTAAGGGAAATCATATATTCGTTGATTGATTCCACCATATCAAGAGTTGGAGTCAGAATGGCTCTTTGTTGTAGGTATCCTATATCATTGCAACGACTGTTGAAATCCGGATATGTACTTTCTACAATTGCAGATGTTGGATCAACAGATTGTTTTATCAAAAGATCATCTGGTATTTGGACTTTTTCATTGCCATCAACAGAAGTACCAACTATACCATCGCCAATTGCCAAAATCCAATCTGAAAAAACTCTCAACTCATCTAGATGTGTCCCTATTTCATTACCTTGCAATCTCATGTTCTTTGTTAACTTTAACAGTTGACAGTGAGGCCACAAATAAGAAGAATTGAGAGAAGCATTAACAATATCTTGCCTACTACCTTTTGGAATAACAGGTAATATTTGTCTGAAGTCACCACCAAGAACAATTATTTTACCCCCAAATGGTCAGTGTAAATTAGATGCATCTTTAAACCTAAGAATATCTCTTAAAGTTTTATCAAGAGCTTCAAAACAATATCTATGCATCATGGGTGCCTCATCCCAGATAATCAACTTTGCCTTAATAATTAAATTTTGCTAAAGGAGTACCTTGCTTTATATTACATGTTGAATCTTCAGTTACATTTAGAGGAATCACAAATCTTGAATGAGCTGTTCGACCACCTGGTAACAACAAAGATGCAATCCCGCTAGATGCAACAGTTAAGACAATATCTCCTCTAGATCTTATGGCAGAAGATAGAGTTCTCCAAATAAAAGTCTTGCTCGTTCCTCCAAAACCATATAAAAAGAAAAACCCAACTTTGTCTTCATTCACATCTCTTATTATTTTTTCATAAACTGACTTTTGCTCATCTGTCAAATTCTTTACTAATTGTTGATGTTCCTCTGCCAAAGCGCGTTTATTATAACGCAATTCATCCCGTATTAATCTATTATTGTTATCAACTTCTTCCGTATTATAAACAGGCCTTGGCATTGTTGGAAAATCCAGAAAACTTCTTCCACAACCTTTCAAAAAAGTTTCAAGCTTTTGCAAACAACGATTTTTCAATTCTTCATCTGTTAGGTGAGCTTCTGAAATAACATTAGAATGTAAAATAATTAAATACAATTAATCCGTATTATAAACAGGCCTTGGCATTGTTGGAAAATCCATAAAAATTCTTCGACAACCTTTCAAAAAAGTTTCAAGCTTTTGCAAACAACGATTTTTCAATTATTCATCTGTTAGGTAAGCTTCTGAAATAACATTATAATGTAAAATAATTAAATACAATTAAATGGTAAAGTTTACTTTAGCCACATGAAATTAAAAATAAAATTAACGAAAAAATATATTGTTCAATAGTAGTGTACATTAATTTTAAACACATTTAACGTACATAGAATTTGAACGAATAATATAGTTCAAACCATGTGGTTTTTTAATTTGTAAAAATTATTATTAATTTTATGAATATTATTATTCATAACCTATAAATAAAAAGTAGTATTTGCTATCCTAAAAAAATGAATTGAAATTTTTTCAAATAAAGTAGAGAATGCATAAAAGCGATTATAGCCTTTCCCAAAGTTTTAGGGCATTAAACACAATGCATTAATTTTCTATTACTTTTTATGTCTGAAAAATATATTAATTAGTACCAATATTATTCCTATGATGTAAACACAACGTTATATTAAAAAGATATGAAAATAAGAAAATATTGCTTAACGAACCTTAAGTTGTGGAGTGAATTTTGTATGAAGTTGAAAAACCAAAAAGAAGAAATAAATGAACAATCAGGTTAATATGAATTAAATAATTAAAAATAAAGCTAAGTAACAAAGTTAAGCAAATCAGCCATTATTCAGAATTGTCATATCATAACTGGAAACTTTAACCATTAAATATATACCCGGGTGATCCAATATTCTTCTTTCTTCATAAAGGATATCTTCTGATAGTAAATGCCATGTTGCTTGCCAAACACTTTCTGGACGTGACATTGAATTTGATAAAAGTAGCATAGCAAATAATTGCCTAAGATATGATGTCATTCCCCAATTACTTGCTTCCATGATAGCATCCACGTATTCCTTGTCATCATCTAATAAACCCAAAGCATAACATGTATCTCTAAATGTCTCATGATCAGAACCGTTGATTTTTTTTAAATCCTCATAGCCTTTTGGACCTTTAACTACATTCAACAACAATCTAAGGTAATATTGCTCGCCAAAGGAAGGTGGAACAAAGAATATTCTCCCAATAGAAAATGCAGAAGTTTTTCTTTTTTCCCATTTTTTTAGGTTTTGTTTCCACACAAACTTTAGATAGAATTCTGCATAAGTCAATTCTCTTGCTTCAGCAAAAGTCTTATTAGCTTCAAACCATCTTACAAACATAGATTCCTTAACGGTTGGTCTATTGACAACTGCATCAATTGGATCATCATCCGAAAATATGACCGTCTGATTATTTGGTAGGTGAAAAGATAGCCTTTCTATAGATGGTTCTCTATGGTGTATTGAGAATTTAAAAATTCTCCAAGCAGCTTCACAAGGTGATATGTATCGGCAATCACAATACATATTTATTTCATCAATCACCCCCGAGTCTTCATTATTTACAGTTTGAGAAAAAGCTGTCGTGACACGATCATTACCTTTATTAACATACTTAAATAAGTACTTAATGGATCGTGATTGATTACACCACTCCACTTTAATGTGTGCACCATACTTCAATAATAAAAATCTATTGTGTGGTAAAACATACCTATTATCCAACGCAATACCTACTCTATTTGCAGTTCTACCATCATCCCTTCTTCTATAAATTGGATACCCATCTTCATCAATTGTGGTTGATAACATAAATTTTTTTGGAAGTGCTTTGTGCATCTACCATTTTGCATGCAAGGAGAAGATTTTCTAACAGTACCACAAGGACCATGCATCATGAAATTTGTAACAGCATTATAATAATAAGGATCTACTTTTTTATCTAGTAATTCTGCTGAAATTATTCCATCAATATCTCCGACAGTTGGGTATTTATTCACAAGAAAAAGCAAGATGTGTGCATGAGGCAAGCCCCGCTTTTGAAATTCAACTGTATATATCACTGAAGAATAAAGATGTAATTAGATTGTTAAGTTTATATATTAGTTATTTTAATATTAGCATATAAGAAAATGAATGTGCAAACATAATAATTTTGTAGAGCATAAAAATTTTACCTGCTTTTACTTCTCCAAAAACCTTATTGTCGCGTAGATCCTTTATCATGCGATCGAGCTTGATTTTGAAAACCCTTGTTAAAATGTCGGGACGATCTTCTGGAGATAAGCCCCTACTCTCCACAAATTTAGTAATCTCAGGCCATTTTGGGTTGCAAGTAAATGTGATGAACAAATCAGGATACCCCGCCCATTTGCAAATTGCCATGGCATCTTGATAATTTTGCAACATGTAACGTGCACCTCCCGTAAAGCTAGAAGAGAGTATAACTCTTTGTCCTTGAGAAGAAGGTTCTATGTCCCCATGTAAAACAGCATCTTGTAACCTATTATAAAAGTGTGCTCTCAATTGTTTTTGATGAAGCCTAATGAACCTCAATCGAGAAGATTCCATCATTGTATAACCATCTACCAAGAATTGTTGAAATAATCTTCTAGCTGACACAATTGAAGGAACTTCATCCTTCCTTTCTTGAATTTTATATGATAAGTACTCACGCGTGCTAACACATTTCCTTCCACCGGCTGAATCATCAATATCATTTAAAGGAATATCTTCTCGGTATCCGTCTTCACCATACGGAAATAATAATGGATATTGCAAACCTAAGTATGCCGCATTTAATTCATTTATCCTTTGTAGTTGTCCAGATTGGCTTTTAACTGTGATATCTCTGTCAGACCTTGTTTGTTCAAAATCTCCAACTATCAAAGCAGCTACCTCTGAAACTGTTGGTAAATTGTATCTTCTTCCATCAGAGCCTCTTTTCCCAATCAATCTAAGTCTAACATTTGAGGTCCCATCTGTTTGAAATTGATCTCTTACCATTCTAAATGACTTTGCAAGAACATTGTTTTCATCAAGCATTTGCCTCAAGTCATTCACAATTTCAGCATGAAGTTGACTGTTCATTTCACCACGGATGTAAAGGAAAATATTGACTTCAACTAAAAATTTATGTCTTAAAAAAATATAATTTTAAAATATTTTGACTTAGCAATTCTCTATGTTAACCTGATAGCATGAATTCTATTTTCCACCTCATTTTTTGTGTCATAGATATACAATTGTGCAAATTTGGGAGAAGATCCTTCCGGAGGCAATAAGCTTCCAATCTGATGATAATTTTGCCCAGACAATCTGAATATTCTAGGTCCCTTTGTTTTGTTGATAGAGAAATCCACCTTCCCTCCCATTGATGTAAATGCATATATAGAATTATATGTTCGAATGTTCTCTTTGAAATATTTGCTTTTTACACCTTCATGAAATTAGGTTTGGTTAAAGAAGATGTATATATGCAAAAATCATAGTATCGTTGTTTTAATGAAATGAATTTATCTATTAACCTGATCCAAACAATAAATCCTTCAAAATCGAAGGAGGCTCCTTTGGATTTGGTAGCTTGATTTTACCACGACCACAACACAAAGTGAAAATTGGGTTTTTTTTTATACTTCTTCTCAACTCTTTCCTCAAACCAGAAATATGCCCCACAATATTCACATTCATAATTGGCATCTCCTATATCCCAGTATTCTGGTTTTATGAGAGTAAAAAAACAGATAAAGTTAAAGTACTTATTATATAGAAAGTAAAAGTATGTTGTATATGTAACTTTAAATTATGTCATACTTACCTTCATTGGTCATCCAGCTCTGTACTTCATCATCTAAAAATAATAATAATTAGTTATTAGAATTTAAAATTTAATATATGTGGAACTGTTAATACATTTTGACATTATGGAACGTTGATAAGTTTATATGTGAATACCTTCAAAAACATCATCATCTTCATTTGCATCATGAATTTGAACACTGGATTGCATTTGACCTTGATGAATAAATTAAAAATTAGTAAAGTTGTATATATGAGTATGAGTTGTGCTAAATTCGATGGAATACCTGGTATATCAGCATCAATGTTGTCATCTTCAAATTCTAAACAAAAATATTAATTGTTAGCCTTTTCTCAATTTCATATTGAAGAAAAAGTATGTTGCAAAACTCAATTTGAAATTGTAGGAGTGCATTTAAAATAATGAAAATTGCAAAAGTACAACCCAAAAAACAAAACTCATATAAGTATAATTGTAAAATAGCAAATATGTTGTAGTTGAGAAAATAAAGAGAAGCAAATAAATGGAAGAAAATTAAAGTTTAGTTTCATAAATAATTATGTTCCTCAACTTTTGCATATAAGTTATATGCTTATAAATTACAAACTTCATTATTTATGTAGACATGTACATAGGGGAAGAAAAAATTTACTTCCTCAAATGTCAAAAATAAGTTAAATAAATTAAACATAAATATTTACCTTGAAATAATGGTATCTCATTTAAATCAGGTAGAAGATGTTCTTTCTGCAAATTTGAACTGGACGAACCATATAGCAAACTATGTTGTTGCATTGATTTTGGATATTGTGGCTGAGAATAACATGATGAAACTTGTCCATAACTCTTTATGGGGGTACTATTAAATTGAGGGAAATTTACACGGTGTGTTATATCCGTTAATGATTGTTTCATTTTCCCTTTTTCAGAAGCATTCCCTGTCATAGTAGTATCAACTAATTCAGTAAACAGTAAAATAAAAAGAAAAAAACTAATTGTTAGAAGTGCAAAAACATAGGAAAGCTATCAAATCAATTTTTATATGATAAATTCTATGTAAACAAACTTAATACATAGCATTTAAAAGATGGCTAACAAATATTCATTTAAAAGTATTGTATATATTACGCCTAATCAACCAAAGAAATATATTTATATAAGAACAAAGTTTAACATCGCAAAACAGAAAATAAATCTCTTAATAAAATTTAAAAAGTAGAACGCCTTTTAGAAAATTCATACAAATTAATAATTCTATATGTATAACAAACATGTCTTACTTAACAAAATAAACAAAAGCAAATAATGGCAGTAAATTTACCTTTTAACTTTTAAGTTATTCTATTGGCCAGTCCATTACGCATATGAGAAAAAAGGAAAAAAGTTAAAAATATTGTATTTTTGTTATTTGATAGAATAGCAACACTTTTATTGACTTCCTCAATTTTTCATTTAAGATATAACCAAAGTTACACAAATATTTACCTTGCAACAATGGTTGGTCATTTAAATCCTGTAACAGATGATCGCTTTGCAATTTTGAAGGTGAAAAATCATATCGAAAATGTTGTTGTTCTGTTGAATTTGGATATTGTGGCTGAGACTGAGATGATGAAACTTGTTCAGAGATCTTTATGGATGCACTACATAATTGAGGGGAATTCAGACGATTTGTTATGTCCGTTAATGATTGTTCTGTTTTTCCATTTTCCATAGCATTCCGTCTGATAGTAGTAGAATGGACAAAGTCTGTAAACCATAAATCGCTTAATAGGTAACTGTTATAACTGGAAAAAGGTCGGGAAACTATCAAAATCCATATAATAAAATAATGTATGGATATTTAAGAACAATAACCATGATTAAAGGGTAGTATAAAGATTTGATATGTTGAATTGAAAAAATAAAAATGTAAAAGTTGAGAGACAATGGCAACTGAAATGTCCAAAATTCATAGAATCCAAAACTATAATTGCGCACAATTCAACCTTTAAAGGTTAATATATAACATTTCATATGCTGATTAGAATAGTGAGTTTTATCTACTTGCAACTGAGTAAAGCAGGTATAAAAGCGACTAATAAAGACGATAAACCTGTACGACTAAACATCAAAAGTACCTAGAACAACCACAAAATTAATCATGATATATATAATGTTAAATGTGTTAAAAAATGCATAAGATGTATGGATGGTTAAACATATAAAAAATGATAAACATATGACATAATATATTTTACATTTATGCAATGATATATCAAATAATGCATATTCGGACTAAAGACGATATACAGCATAATAAAAACTACAATGATGTCTGGATCAACATAATATATAGGACACATTTTTATAACTTATACTTAAATTTGAGCATGTAATGCATATACGAAAGTGAAGAAATAGTAGAACAAAAACATTTAGTAAGACGCCAAATTTACGTCCAATTGTTTAAAGAACTACAATATTACTCATGATATATATAATGTTAAATGTTAAATTTCATACCGTTCAACGAAAATTTAGCCTGTTTCTGCTTTTGTATGCATATTCTATTTTTTCTTCCGAGATTTTTCTTTTCTTCCATGTCAAAGTGCCGTAAAAAGTGAATTTGTTGCGAGAAGTTGAAGAGTATTTTGCAAAAGTAAAGTTGAATTTTGTACAGCTTCTTCGCAACCCCTCACTCCGTTGATTCCGATGCAAAACAAAGTATATAGAATTCTGAAACTGTAGGTCGAAGGGCAGTATTTCCGAAGCAACCACAACAACCTTGACTACAATAATTTTAGAAGAAAAAGTAATGTAAACAAATGTAAAACCATGAAACCAGGACTACGACATACATATCCAAAAAATTTACTGACCTTGAGGCACGCAGGAGTTGAAAAATTGGGGTGAGAAACTGAATTAGATTTGAAAAGTTGAACAGTCTTCAAACAAAACCTAAAATACAGAGCAGTTGACAAAAAGAGGGCATATGTTATGCGCCTCTTTTTTCCTTCACGTTTTTTTTATCTTTTTTACTGCAGTAGTATGTAAGTGTGATGATGAAGAATTTGAGGAATATATATATCTAAAATTTTTGAAGCAACACTACGACAATATTTTAGAAGAAAAATTACTGTAGATAACGTATAAGCATGAAAGCAGTGGATACATATCAAAAAAACTTATAGAAGTTGAGGTATGCAGTCGTCCGAAAATTGGGGTGAGAAACTGAATTTGGTTTGAGAAGTTGAAGTCATCATCTGCTCCTACTGCTGATTGCTTATTAGCGGATGTAGTCTTCTTGTCATATGTCTTCAAAGGGGATATTTTTGCATTGCAAGCATCTCCATCGTCTAACACTGACGATCCACTTTCTGATACACTTTTCTCTATGAAGTTTGCAAAACAGACTTCAGCTGACTTTCGGCCATAAGATCCTTTGATGGGATTAGAACAGGTGTATCTTAAATAGTTTGGGATTGAGGTGCATTCCATTAAAATTTGTTAATATCCATCCTTGTGAATTTGAAAAGGCTGTTTTTTTTTGGCTCATTCTCTATTATGGTTAAATTTCTATTAATGGCAAGGCTCGAGAAAAAAAAAGGTAAGATCGAGCAGGGTGACATACGATTAGTATGCAACATGCCCTTTTACCTTTCACTTGAACATATCTCCTTCTCAAATCCATAAGTGTATATCCTCTTCCAAGAAAGCAGAAATGGGACAATAAAAAATAGTTTACTATTGAATGTTGAAAGGTTTGTGTGTGTCGAAAACCTCAACCTTTCACTGGGTCTTAGTTTGATGAGTCTCGCTAAAAGGTGATTTGCAGTGCTCTTAGTTTCATGAGTCTCGCCAAAAGGTTAGTCTCACCCATGGATGGAAAACATGGGGAGCATATTATTTTTCCTTTATTTTTAACTGATCTTCTCAATCATCAAATTTGGAGCAACACATGGTAAAATCAAATTTTGAAACGTTAACTCGAGTATCAGGAATCAGGAATAAGGTTGATGAATTCTGAATCAGGTGAAGTTGCAGGAACTAAAAAGTTGTTACCAAACGATCCTCCCTCCCGGAAAAAATGACTCATCATGGCAAACTTAAGTCTTACCAGCTGTTTCTTGAACTCTGTTCTTTCGAGGTTGGCATCCATCCGATAAAGAAACATAGTCATTATCCGAATTTCCATTTCAACCATGGAGCTGCATATCCAACAGGGTTAACGCTATCAGTCTATATAAGTTGTCATGTTGTTGTTGCTTGTAGTTTGATTGCTATTGGATAATTGCCTCTAATTTTCTTCTCATGATGCAAGTTTTTGATTTTTCTTTGTGTTCTTAGTCAAAATTGTTCCATCAGCTCAATCCAGACTTCTCTCTTTTGAAAGTATTACCTGCACACTTAACATTTGTTGAGAAACCACTGTTTATGAATTGTAGAGAAGAAATTCCAATCGTGGGTGGACTTTCTACTAATTAAAGTTTGGTGTGGGTGTAGAGTGAAAGGATTGGCCTGCCTGTTAGGCTATTACTTCTGTCAGCAAACAACTCATGTATTTTATTAGTTCTTTCATCAAGATTGTTCTGTTAATAAACCTAGTTTTCATTCGTGTGAAAGCTGCAGCATATGATTGGGCTATTGTCTTTCTACATGTATTATGGGCATAAGAATGATCTCATTCTTGTCCGGAACATAGCTAGCTACTTGCTTCTTACCTGTGGTGCCATTTACATTATATCAGTAAGTTCACAAAACCATCACGCTGCTACATGGCAATGACTTGTCTGCTAGTGTCCATACTGCTGTAGCTTGTAGTTGATAATTGATATGACACAATACCTCAGAGTATGATGTGCCCATCCTTGCTTCTTTCATTCCAACTCATCTCCTATAGAGGCAGATAAATGTCAATATCATTAGGAGATTGTCTTTACCTTCAGACAGGAGAAGTCGTTTCAAGAATGCAAGCAGTGAGCACTTGGTAGGCTATCGGAAGCTATGCCAACTAATATTCATCTAGTGGTGTTAACCATCATTTATTTGCATGTTCAAGTGCGGATTTAAGTGTGTTCACTTGGCCTCCATGACATATATTGTGTTGTTAAAGATTACTGTTTTTTGTTTGAGCATCTTCATTATGTAGCATTGCTTTTAACTTCAATTATGTCATATGTAAGCATGTTGTGGATGCATACCTCCTATTAGAAGAGTAAGAATATTTCTGCATACCTGATATAAGAAGATTATTTGAGAAATTCTTTTAGCATTGCTTTTAACTTCAATTATGTCATATTTGTTGAACTATATATGTGTTTGTGCAGTAAAAGCAGCGGATGCGGCCAAATACATTATCACTCATCTGCAGAAGCTAAAAGTTTTAGTAGTATAGTGTGAAGAACTTAGGCAGCTTAATTATATGATTCTTTGTTGTGAAGATCTACATTCCTTATATCCTGATAGGAGGATATTTTGCTGCACAGTATCATTAGTTGGAGATGGGTTGGATAATAACATAACATTGGATGACTCTAACTATATCTACAAAGATGAGTTGACAATTCAGTTAACTGGAGTTCTGGCTCACAACACAACAGTTAATCATAAATTTCACTTAATTAGAATTCCATGGCTCATCATAACTCCGAATCATAAAGAACAAAATCTAAAAGTAAAGACTCTAACTATATATACAAAGAGCAAAAACTTAACGAAAAATCTGCATTCAACTGCATACTCAATAAGTAGAACAATTCATATATAATGTAATAATTGTACAAATGAACAGATAATTTTAACGAAAAGAAAATTCCAAAAGTTTAACCATACACAACTTATAAACTTTCTAATATACTTTACATGGCAGAACTAATAATATGTAGAGTCAAAAATAGGATGTTAACGAAAACAAAAAGCTGAAAGCTAAGTGCTGCATTTTGATAGAAGACTGATTGCTCGTTCACCAAGTTGAAGCAAATGTTGATCATCAAATATGATTTTGGCTTCTGAATGTCTTAGTAAGCCACATATGATTGAGGAATGAGGACGTTTTATTTTACGGACAAATAACTGCTCCACCTCTACCTCTTAAAATGCAGCTCTAAAGCCAGCATAGTTGCTCCACACCAGCCATGAATCACCTCTAAGCGTCCATTAAAACCATTGTTAAAGTGCATCGACCCACCACGACAACAAATAAAGAGTATGCATATAAAAAAATCACTTAAAACTGCATAAAAGAAATTCACAAGGCAGCAAAAAGTCATTTGTTAAATTCCAAAAGCCCAACCTATAAATTTGCATCTTACCAACTGCAACACTTAGTTTTTTAACAGAATCGCATCATGATTGATAAAGAAAATATGAAGTTGCATAGGTAGAGTCATTTCACCATATAACATATAAAACGCAGAACATTGAAGCGACAGAAGTACAAAATATATAAGTGCAGAGCAAGACGCATTGCAGTAAGACCAATCAGGGATTCTTTTCTTTCTTTACGACTCTGCGAACCTTGTTGCTAGACAGTTGAGAATTGAAGTCATCATCTGCTGCTACTGCTGATGCCTTATTAGCGTATCTAGTCTTCTTGTCATATGTCTTCAAAGGGGATATTTTTACATTGCAAGCATCTCCATCGTCTAACACCGACGATCCACTTTCTGATACACTTTTTTCAATGGGAGTTTGCAAAACATACTTTAGTTGACTTTCGACCATAAGATCCTTTGAAAAAACAAAATAATTTAATAGTAGTTGCAGAACCAATAAAAAATGGGGTAAAAGTTTTAATTTCATGAAATTTACCCCGAAAAGCTTATCTCCACTTGAGCTTTGTCCATCCAAAAAATGTGAATCCTGTTAAAGAAAAATAAAAAAGAACGATCATCCTATAAGTGGAAAAGTATTTATACATAAATTATATATGATGAGGTTTATATTTTGTCAAAAATTTTACATTCATATTGTCTTCGAATAAAGTATGGTCGTATTCCTTTAGAAGGTCATCATCATCAGTAAACTTAAGAACTTTGTAGACTTCGACCTGCGACTCAATATTCTCTTGCTTAACAATAACCTTGAACATGAATTTTTTATAAAGAATATCGTCCATTTCACTTGGATAAGAACAGTCAGCATCCGCAAGTGAAGTCTGCACCAAATTTCATAAGTTAAAAATATTTTTATGGTTAATCAAATTAAATTTAGTAGTATACCTCAACTAATCTTTCCTTAAGTTCTTTTGCGGACTTCCTATAAGTTGCATAGCTTCGCGATTCCAAAGCAACAATGAGATAAAAACGGTTCCATCCATAACACGAACTTGAAGCCTATACCTGCAACTCAATTTTTATTAACCTTATGCATATTTTTTGTAGATATAAGATTTTAAAAATTTCACTAAATAGTACTAACCTGTGAGTAACAGAAGACTCTTCTTCATTGCATTTGGCACAAAAGTATTTATTTCCAACTTTTTCCACCTTTCGACTACACTTGTTGCATGTCAAGTATGACCATCCTCGGTCAAGTTCCAAATTAACCAATTTTGCCGCAATCCAATAGCTGGATTCCTATTGAGTAAAAAATAAACAATTATTGTAAATGCAAAACAGATAACATAAGGTAAATATAATTGAGAAAGTAAATTAAACTCACTTGCGTGCACTGAACTAAATCCCTAATAGTTTTAAACAGTACAAATCCTTTGTCTAACTCATCTTTAACAGAGTAACTTTGTTGAGAACTTGTTCGAGTGATTCACTCAATGTTTGATTGACGTGCTGCAAGTAATCTACATAAGTCAAAAATTGTAATTTATAAATACTATTGTTATATTTTCTGTACATATAGAAAAGGATTATACACTTCACAAACCTGGATTTAAATTCAATAGACTGCGGCAACGTAGAATTTATCCATATCTTTGTCTGATACCAACAGCTACGCACTGAGTAATTACTTGTGTGTCAAATGAAATATGAATAAAAATTTGAAATTTAAAATTATTTATACAGTAAAATAAAAAAATACATGTAATTTATGGTAAACCTCGATATTTTTGAGGTTTCATATGCTAGAAAACAACAATCAAAGGCTCATCGGCAGATTCATTCAAGTGATGTTGAATTTGATCCACAAGTTTACTCCATAATGTTGCCATAATCCTGTTCCTCATATACGTTTCATGGTAAGGTTAATAAACACATATATATGTAATCTATCAATAAAGTATTTTTTCTATTTTAAAAGTACTTACTGATCATCTTCGAGTACAACATTAATAAGGAAACTTTGGTCGTCTCCCTGATTGTAGGTCTTAACATCTTCATAGGTCACAACCTGATCAACAACATCTATAAACATAAAAGTTAGTGACATACTTTAAGAAATAACATTTTTAACTTCATTTAAAATTTTAAAAAATATTACCGAGTAATTCTGTCTCATCGACATCATGTTCATTTGTTAGTTGGTGAAAAGGGCGCAAGTTAAAGATGTTCATATGAAATGAATGATCATTTGTTTCCTCGACAAATGTCTTTTGAGTAAATGTCAGCTTCAACTTGTGTGTCGTAGTCCTCAACTTCAAATTATTTGGTCCGACTACAAAGTAGTTCATACGATATAAGCGAAGTTCATGTATCTTGTTCCTAAAAAACTTAAGAACATACTTTCCGATTGTAGCATGTATACGATCACCCTGCAAATTCAGATTCATTATTAGTGCACAATTATGAAGCCAACAAATGTAAGCGCGTATATACTTTCATCACTGTGTAAAGTTGTTAAAAGATGTAATGTCAAAAACCAGAATGCTACAGTTGTTGTATATCAATTATGAAGGCAACATTAGCAGAAACAAAGCTGAAAATTGCATATATAAACGTAGTTTGTATATGTTCATCCGATGATCGTGTAACCAAGGGAAGCAGTAGCTAATAATATTTGCCGAACTTATATATTTTGAACAATACTTCTTTAATAGCAGAACAATTCCTCTGTTATTTTGAACAATAAATCTATTATTATGTACAAAGATGCAACTTACCTGATTGTTAATATAAGGACAATCACTATGTAAAGGTATACTCAACATTCGAAGTGAAAAACGAAATGACACAATGGATTCCAGATCAGTTAAAGATCTGTTGATATGGAAGTCGAATTATTTAAGTAATGCATCAGAAAGAATTTTCATATGGAATGCGACTACATTAGTAAGTTTAAAACTATGAGAAAGTTGAATATGTTACCTTAGAATCATGTAAAACCAATTCAATTGAAAACGGTATTTGCGGGTTAAAGCGAGGAATTATCCACATTCGAACCACTCTAACTTTGAGATTCCATTGCATCGAGTTGGATGATATTTGTTTGATATCATGAATTTGTGTGGCCATACTTGCAAAGTAATTGCAATCAGACTGTAGTAGATGAAATATGAAGTTGAAAAGGTCTTGAAAATATAAAGCACATAAATCATGGAGCTATAGATGTGTATATAAATTTGGGATTTTTCAGTTGGAAGAGCACGTTTGAGGCCACGAGCAGTCGTGGGATAATGGAGATTGTTTTGCGTTTGAGATGCCGATTGTTTTGTTGGAATAACTGATATTATTCCTCCTTTTTTTTAAAAATGTAGGTATTAAAAATTTAAAAAAAGTAATTGCAAATTGTGGATGGTAGTTACAGAGTAAAACACGGGAACTTACAAAGTGGAGGAATCTTTTCCTTGATTTTAATAACAGCAAGTTTAATTAAAGGGAGCAAATTCTGGAAACCAAAAATCGTGGGATGAATGTGGGAGTATTAACTGTTCTGATTTTGCTGATTTATAGAGATGCATGTTGTTTTGTTTTTAATAACAACCACGTTAATTAAGGGGAGGAAATACCGGAAAGCTAAAATCGTGGGAGGATTGGCAAAGATGTGAGTATTGGCTGGTTATTTCGATTTTTTTGCTGATTTAGCTGATTTGTAGGTAGAAGAAAAAAACTCCAACTTTTTTGGAGAGTTGTCTTAATTTGTTACATGTGTTACCATGATGGGTGTTCCACTTGGCAGCCTAATATTGTTTTGTTTGTGTTATTCTATATAGATAGATTATTATGACTATTTTTTAAAAGTGGGAGATACTCCTAAAATCATAGATTTCCTTAAATGTCCATTTTTAAATGTCTTTAAAATCATAAATTGAGACAACCAAAATATTTTTAAAATAATAATAAAACCACTTCGATAAAGTGAATAAAAATTACGTAATGATTTGCTCTATCAGTCTACTACTATTTCCTTTTCCCCGCTTTGAATACAAAAAAGATGAGAAAAGGGAAAAACACACGTCTTGATAGAGTAAAAAACAGGAAAAAGAATAGTGATAGGAAGCAGATGAAACATCACCACTGAAAAGAAGGAAAAAAAATAAAAAAGAAGCTCACCACTTATGTGGAAAAACAAATTGTTGCCTTAGAATAAAAAGCCATAGGAGCCTTGGCCAAAAACGCGATCTATCGAAACCCCTCCCGAATATTACTATACACTTTTCTTAGATCTCAATAGCAATCCCAAGAACCCAAATCCTTGTTCCCAGATCTCACCAATTTTACATCAAAAGCTGCTGCTTAAATGCAGTTTCTTTAGGAAATTTTCTCTGTTTTCTTGATCTGGAGTGGCTTGTTTTCTTGATCTGGAGTGGCTCTTGATAACATACTTGATCAAGGTAGATTTTTTACACCAATTTTGGTAAGTTCTTGGATTTACTGCAATTGGGTAGTGTTCAGTTTTTTCAGATAAGTTGATTGATTCTTGGACTATCAATGTTTTACTACTGCAGATTATGTTTATTCATTCTCAATTGGTTCGTGTAGAATACTATGAAATCTGCGTTTGATTGTTTATATGAATGGCCTGATTTATTTGCTTGACCAAAATTTGATATCGTGGAGCTGTTCTTGGGTGCAAATGGATCTGCTAGTTTACTATTTTGGTTAAAGATAAAGAATCTTTTTAGGGAAGTTTGGATCCATTGCCTGAGGTGAAGCATACAAGTTATATCTACATTTTTGGTATTTCATGTTGTCAATGAGAAATGTCCCGCAGTTTTGAAAGCATGCAGGGGTTAGTGCTACGAATGTTTTCTTAAGACGTAGTGTGGTGCTAAAGTTTTAGTAGATGGTCAGGATTGAAAGCTTACTGCATCAGAGAGTACACTGAAACAGTATTTATTTCGCCTTGATCTGCAGTTTCATAAGCAGGAACCATTAGGATTTAACAGTTTGCAGCAGCTTGAATTCGTTGGACCTGTGAAAAAGAATAAAAATCTAGACAAGCAAAGATTGTATTCTTATGAAAACAAATCTTATGAAATTAATCCTGGAGAAAGTAAAATAACAAAGAAATTCACTAATTGTGAAAAACTTCGATACAAGTGTAGTACTATAACCTTGAAGTTTATCTATGTTTTTATGTGATTGACTTTAATCTGCACGGAAATGGCATGTTTGTGTGTGTTTGGAGGCTAATTGGGTGCTATAGAGGCAAATTTATGCTAGAAATGGCATGTTTGTGTACTCGTTAATTTTGATATGTTTCTCTTCATTACTTGCAAAATAATCAGGTTTAGACATCTCTTCTGACAGTTATTGCCATTTAATGACCTTTTTTATCTACTTATTCAGAAAAGAAGAAAGAAGAAAACTACCATTTTGATCACGCTTGGTACATTCAATAGACTACACCTGAACTCCAGAAAAACAAGGACATAGGCAAACCAATCAGGGTGATAATAATAGTAACACATAGGTTATACGGGATAGAGTGGGTGTCATTGTATTTCATGAGTCTCTGTACTGTCTTTAATGTTGGAGTTCCACCATTCATTGTGGCAGTCCAGTGCATTAATTGAACACTAAAAAGCTGCTTGTTTTCTGTCTTTATGTCATAGTGGTCCTAAACAAAATCTTTCAGGCATATGATGGAGCTCAGAATCTATTGGTTGATTAGTGGATAGATTCCTTGATTATCTTTCTATGATAATGTTCTTTTACCATAAATATCTCTTTACATTAAAGTTTATTTTTGGTATTGGATAAACCTTCCGACATTTGTCAGCAATAATACAGTGTAGCAGGGCCTTATAGACAATAGTATATATTAGTGAAGCAGGTCTCTTTTCTGATCGGTTAAGGCTCTTGAGTTTTCCTATGTGTCATCAGAAATTTTTATCTGATTCAAAGACCTGCAGCTCCTGTGCATGCCTATTTCATTTATCTGGTTAGCTTATGAAACATGGTCTAAATTTGTAATTATACTAGTTTGTTATTCCTGATTTTATGGAAGTTTACATTTTGACCACTTTCCTCCCCCTCCTCATGCCAAAAGAAGAAAATATCCATCTCTGGAAAATGTCCAACAACTTTTTGTTGCATTTGTAGGAGTGAAGTTTTTGTGGTAATCTCGTTGTTTGTGCCTCTCTAATGTAAATATCTGCAGTGTTATCGATATCCATTTTAGGATGATCAAAACTTTGTAAGGTGGCGTTTCTTTGAGGTTTTCCAAAACTTGAGTTTGCAAACTCAGCTTAGGCCCTTGAGAAAAGTGTTTGTTTGGGTGCGTTTGCAAAAACTGAGAGATTTGGAAAACTCAGTTTGGAAATCTTCACATAAAGTTATATTTGTTCTAGAAACAAGTCAAAGGAACACTTTTTCCAAAACTCAACCTGGGTTTGCAAACTCAGTTTTTGGAAGAACTCCAAACACCACCAAAAGTACATGTGCTATTTTGTTTTTCATATTGGTTGTACAGCTGGTTCACTTTACTGCGAAAAAATTTTAATTTGACTGTTTATTTAGCTAAATCTCTTATCTTTTTCATGATTCTTAGTGGTTTTTTCTTTTTGATAGAATTGTTTATGATGTGGAGATTCAAACCTTTTATGCCCAAGGAACAGGCTGGGCTTGAAGGTCGCACCATTGATATTGGCAGTCTCAAAGTTCATGTGCGCAATGCAATTGCAGAGGGCGGATTCTCTTGTGTTTATTTAGCCCGAGATGTACTACATGGTTCAAAGCAGTATGCATTAAAGCATATTATTGTTAATGATGAAGAATCACTTGATCTAGTACTGAAAGAGATTTCAGTGATGAAATCGCTCAAGGGTCATCCTAATATTGTCACACTAAATGCGCATACCTTCTTGGATATGGGTCGTACAAAGGAAGCTCTCCTTGTTATGGAATATTGTGAGAAATCCTTGGTCAGTGTCCTTGAGAACCGAGGAGCTGGCTTCTTTGAGGAGAAACAAGTCCTCTTAATATTCAGGGATGTATGCAATGCTGTCTTTGCTATGCACTGCCAGTCCCCATCCATAGCTCACAGGTAAAGTCGGACACTCTTAGCCCGAATAGTCTTTGAAATTCTGATGATGAATGTTCTTAGTAATTTCAGTTGAGCTTAGGCTTTGTTTATGGTAGTCTTCAAAATGTTTCATCTGTTTAGTGATTTAGGGCTTCATAATTCCTTTCTTTGCTTGTAATACTTCAATAGTTTGTATGTTAAATATGTTGTCATGTAATTCATATTTGCTTCCAGCTTAATTTTGTTCGTGCCTTTGATTTTTCTGCCATTCTATGGTTTCTGTTGATGATATTGATATATTGTCTCTTTTTGTCTTCTTGAGCTGAGGGTCTATCTGAAACAACCTCTCTACTCCCTCGGGTAGGGGTAAGGTCTGCGAACACACTACCCTCCCCAAACCCCACTTGTGGGATTTTACCGGGTCGTTGTTGTTGTTGCCTTTGATTTTCTGCCAGTTATGCTTTCCCTTGTTTGTGGTTATAACTACTGAATGACTGCTTTAATGGTTCTGTTGATTTAGAAATTTAAATGCACAAAATGAACAGTTAAGAGATCCAATTCATTGCGAAGTCGTCACCCTTCAACACTGAATTTATTCACATCATTTTCTCTTGTGATTTTGTTGTTTTGTTATTCAGTACTGTGTTTCCTGTTCTACAGAGATTTGAAGGCTGAGAACCTTTTGCTGGGTGCTGATGGATTATGGAAGTTGTGTGATTTTGGCAGTACATCAACCAACCACAAGCGTTTTGAGAAACCTGAGGAAATGGGAATCGAGGAGGACAATATAAGGAAACACACTACACCTGCATACAGAGCTCCTGAGGTTGATTGAGGACTTGTTATTGATTATTGTTATCGTCAGTGGTATTGATTGCTGACTTCTATCTTATCTCACTTCTTTTCTTGCCTTAGATGTGGGATTTGTATCGGAGAGAAATTATAAATGAGAAGGTAGACATATGGGTAAGTTTAGCAGCGTGAAGATACTGTAAGATGATTTTGGAAACAGAAAATTCTTTTACCTAGATTTTAAGAGGTTATCTTAGAACACAGTGACACTTTTGTCTTGCAGGCCCTTGGCTGTCTACTCTTTCGGATATGCTACTTCAAGTCTGCATTTGATGGTGAATCAAAACTTCAAGTTTTAAATGGCAATTACCGGATTCCAGAATTACCAAAATATAGCACTTCCATTGTAGACCTAATAAGAGATATGCTTCAGTCTTCACCAGATGCCAGACCAGATATCACGCAGGCAAGCGCTTTGCTTGATTGGCCATTCATCTGCATAAACTTAGGTTAGTTGTAGAGTGGTGCTGCCCATAGCAATCATAAGGGCTGACCCTACTCTAAAGCTTTCTAACTCATTCATTTTGTTTTATGGCAGGTATGGTTCCGTGTTAATGGTATGCTGCCAGATGAGCTTCAGAAGTCATTACCCGACAGACCCCCTGAAATGAAGCAACAGGGTATTGATGGGCAGGAAGGTGAGGACTTTTTTTTCCAGACCTTTTGTTTTTATTGTGAGCTACTTCCAGGAAAGTTGTGATTGATTAATATTTTATCCATGAAGTTTGTAGGATGATAACTTTGGATAAATTACTGCACTCAGGCAATTTACTCATTTAACCCACTATTTTATACGCAATAAAGAACTAATTTCCCTCATCTGAATTCATTCCATCAGTTTTATAAAATCTGAAGTCTCCTTTTCCGGTTCTGGTTTGAAGTCATCTGAAGTTTTTAGTAGGTGTTGGGGACAATATTTGGTTGAAGTTGAGAAAAAAAAAGGTATTTGAAGTCCAAGATGAAAAAGCATTTTTGGAAGTTGTTATAGAATTGGAAAAGCAATGCAACTGATGAAAGGTAAGGAGATGCTTTTGAGGAATGATACCCTCAAATCTATACAAAGAGATTAGCTGTTTATATGCTTCCATATTTACTGTACAATTGAAATATTTGAGTGATGCTTGTAATATAACATGCAAATACACATCTTTCCTCTGTTGGGGGTTTCGGGAGGGGGAGGAGGTGAGGTGAGGAGCTTGTCATATGGATGTGACACCTCTACTCCGTTGTGACTGTAGACATCACGAAGACACAAAATTGTGGGCCCACTTCAAGGAATCTAATACCTGCTGATTTTCAGGATTTCCAAGAGCTACAGGTAAGACTAGTCCAATGCCTCGCAGAAATCCTCCACCACCTCCTTCGGCTGCAGAATCTAATCAGAATGTGTCTCCTTCATCACATAATTCAAAAGCTGGTGGAACTACTGGTCCAATCGGTGCATTTTGGAATACTCAGCATGCAGCAACTGCCTCTGGTTCAGAGGAAACATCCAGACCCAAATTTGACGAAGAGATTAGGCACAATTCTTCAAGCCATGATAAGAGTCATCCCAATAAGGTTCCAGCCTCTTATAAAACTAGCCCCTCAAAAGAGGAAAGTCTCAGTTCCCATCCAATACAAAATAATGTGCGAGCAAAACCGGCTAATAGAGCAGGGGAAGCCTCATCAAAGGATTTTGAAATAAACTTTTTCCAGGATGAATGTCAGAGTGTTGGGAGTGATAAATCTTCAAAGTTAGAGGGGTCAACTGTCACCCAGGGTGAAGCACTCAATGCTTTTGTTGCAGAATTCTCTACCAATAGACCTAGCCCTAGAAATAACACGAAACAACCAGAGAAGAAAGAGCTCTTGGAAGCAGAGGTTGAGAAGCTGAAGGAACAACTGTCACGTGCCAACATGGAGAAGGCTGAAATAACGTCAAAATTTGAAAAGCTATCTGCAATATGCCGGTCACAGCGACAAGAGATACAAGAGCTTAAACAAGCTCTTGCTGTCAGTACTCCATCACCAAATCGAGACACCTCGAGGGATCAAGCTTCTCCTGGAAGTCAACCATCCAGTGTTCCACCACCGGTATATCCTTTGCTATTAAACTCTCATTGTTAGTACTAATATTTATAACTGATTTTCAATAATTTTCAGTTCAAAATAATTTTTTGATGCAGAGAAAAGATAACATTGAGGGAACAGTATGGGAACTTGAGCAAGGATTATTTGGCGGGAGTCAAGTGAGCCCAGATTCAAAGCCCTGGCAAGCATTTGCTGATGATGATCCAAAGCAACAACTTACTTCAGTTAATGCTAATCCTAGATCAGTCAGGACAAAAAATGGCCACCAGAACAGACAGACATCTGAAACAAATACATCAGGATTTGGAACAGATAGCTTTAGGGCTGTGCCAGCTTCCAGCTCTCAGATAAAGGCTACTTTCAACGAGTCCAAAAATTATCAGCGTTTTGGTGAACCAAAGAATGTAAATAGCAAATCAGCTTCCCAACCTGCTGGATGGGCAGGTTTCTAGAAGATGATATAGCTAAAACTTAGACCGGCAAGGTAGTCAGTTTAACGATTTCCTTTACAAGATCCTCTTCCTATTATAGAAGAATGTGTTTCGGGAAGAATGAATACGAGAAAATGAGTTGAGGGGATGTAAAACAAACACTGGTCCGATTGTTTTGCTCTGTTGATTGTTTGTGTAGATTTTGAACCTATTATCATATCCATTAGCTTATTTGTTATCCCCATTTGATTATTATAAATTATTTTGCTGTGTTGCTCATCTTCTTGTTCTGTTACAAAGGAGATTATTGTTTGCTGGAATCAGAGGAAATTCAATCAAGCATGATGCATGCTAGCAGATAAATGTAGAGTTAAGAGAATAAGGCTGTATATGCCACCTAAAGGTAATGGCCTAATGGTCGATGAAGTGGGAGAAAAACACGACCGACCAAGGTTCAAATTCAGTAGATACCAGGTACCCTGTGAACTAGTCGAGGTGCGCGCAAGCTTGCTTGACACCATCATCATTTTTAAAAAAATAAAGGGAATAATGATGTATCAGTCCCTCTTGTAGGTGGAAGGGTATTTCTATAGGGTAGACGTATGTGGATCCTTAATGGAAGACTAGTCAGTTGAAAATTCAAAGTCTTTGTTTTCTTCCCGAAAGAATCATGAGATTAGTCTAGGAGTAATTTCCTGAAAATGACTCCATTTTCTGGAAATAAATAGGAAGACCAACAAATGCCGTGGTTTTTGGTTCGTTCAAACAAATGCTCTGTCAATGTAGGAATAACGCGTTACAAGGCAATACATAATGTAGACTGGGTAAACCTCTATCAGTTACTCACTTGTACTTGTCAAAACTTTGATGATCTAAAACCCCATATGGGAAACCATCTTCTTGGCTTTCTTCTTCTTTTCCTAACAACATCATTGGTTGCATTTGCGCAGGCTTCTAATTCTAGTAGCAATAGAAACATCACTTTTGGGTCGTCCATTGTTGCATCAGTTAATTCTCTAGCATGGCAATCACCTTCTGGTGACTTTGCCTTTGGCTTTCGCCAAATAGAAGGTCAAAAACTTTACTTGCTCGCTATCTGGTTCAACAAAATACCAAACAAAACATTGGTTTGGTATGCAAATGGAGATAAGCTAGCCCCAGAAGGATCTAAACTTGAGCTTAAAACAGATGGTGAACTCATTCTTGAGAATCCAGATGGTAAAGTCCTCTGGAGACCAAGTCTTATTAGCGTTTCTTATGCTTCGTTGTTGGATACAGGGAATTTCATCCTTGCTAGCAGCGATTCTAGTCTTGTGTGGCAAAGTTTTGACCACCCTTGTGATACAATCTTGCCTACACAAATAGTTGAAACTAAAAAGTCATTGTCTTCTAGGACAGCAGAGAATAACTTCTCGAGGGGGCATTTTGAGCTTCGTTTGATACCCGATGGCAATCTTGTGCTCAACACCTTTGCATTGCCAACAGGAAATGCATACGAGGCATACTTTTGGAGTGACACGGTTGATACAAAATATCCTAATGTGACAGGAAACAGGCTAATCTTTAATGAGTCTGGTTACCTTTATATTATTATGACCAGCAGTAGGATTGTGAATATAACTTCTGGAAATATTGTTCCAGCAAGAGACTACTATTACAGGCTTATTCTTGAATATGATGGTGTGTTAACCCAATATGCTCATCCCAGGGCGCCAAGAAACGGAAAGTGGGAGGGGAGCTGGTTCAGAGTTTGGTCTAAACCAGATGATATCTGCTCGGCCATTCAGGGTCAATTTGGTATAGGAACTTGTGGTTTCAATAGCTATTGCATGCTTAACTCAAATGGAAGGCCAAATTGTAACTGTCTTCCCGGATTTAACCTTTCTGATCCAAGCAATGAGTTCAGGGGTTGTGAACGCGATCCAATCCAAAGATGCAATTTGGATGATACTAATCCGGAAGATCTGTATGATATGTATCCTTTAGATAACATATTTTGGCCTAATTCTGCAAACTATGAGATAATGGACTCCCTTAATCAAGATGAATGCCAGAAGTCTTGTTTGTATGACTGTAATTGTGTGGTTGCAGTAGAAAAAAAGGGAACCTGTTATAAAAAGAAGATGCCAGTTTCTAATGGAAGGAGGGAAGAGGTTGACGGCAAGGGTTTTGTTAAAGTGTTGATATCTAGTATCCCCTCCGGTGATTTCCCATATTCGCCATCACAAAGGGGAAATGGGAAGAAAGATAAGTCAGCATTTTCCATCTTGGGATCAGTTCTCCTTGGCACCTCTGCCTTTTTTAACTTTGCTCTTTTGGCATCCCTCTTTGCGTTATATGTTTACCGTAGAAGACCACGATGTGTTGGTTCATCAAGCATCCCGGAGACAAATTTGAGAAACTTCACTTTCCAAGAGCTTAAGGTAGCAACAAATGGTTTCAAGCTAGAACTTGGGAGGGGTGCTTTCGGCACAGTTTATAAAGGAGAGTTGCCATCTTCTAATTCAAGAACAGTTGTAGCAGTCAAGAAACTAGACAAGCTAGCAAATGATGGTGAGAACGAATTCAAAACAGAAGCCAGTGTAATAGCCAGGACTCATCACAAGAATTTGGTGAGATTGGTTGGATTCTGTGATGAAGGACCAGAAAATAAGCTTTTGGTTTACGAGTTTATGAGCCATAGCTCCTTGGCAGACTTCCTTTTCGGTCAGTCAAGGCAAGAATGGAACAAAAGAATCAGAATTGCATATGGGGTTGCAAGAGGAATCTTGTATTTGCACGAGGAGTGCAGCACACAGATCATCCATTGCGATATAAAGCCTCAAAACATCCTGCTGGATGATTCATTTGAAGCAAGGATCTCTGATTTCGGATTGGCAAAACTTTTGATGAAGGATCAAACTCGGACACTAACGGGGATTAGAGGGACCAGAGGCTATGTTGCACCAGAATGGTTCAGGAACACAGCTGTGACTGCCAAAGTGGATGTTTATAGCTATGGCATCGTTTTGCTAGAAACCATTTGTTGCAGGAAGTGTATGGACATCGCTATGGAGAATGAAGAGGAAATACTACTGATCGAGTGGGTCTATGATTGTATCCACTCGAGAATGCTGCATAAGCTAGTACAAGACGATGAAGAGGAAGTAAGCGACATGAAGCAGCTAGAGAAGCTTGTAAAAGTAGCGATTTGGTGCATTCAAGAGGATCCAAATATCAGGCCCTCCATGAGAGGGGTAGTACATATGTTGGAAGGGGTTGTTGAAATTCCCATGCCTCCATTTCCTAATTGAACTTATGACTAATTGTAAGAGCACTCCCTTATAAGTACTATTCTTGTAGCTTCAATGTGCTTCATGTTGTTTCATTAACTAAAATAACCAATAAATTGTCATAGTTTGCTCAAAAACTTCATATATATTCAGCTGTTAGCTTTGATGATATATGTGTACCTTTTTCTTTTTTAGTTAAATCGAGTAGTTTGGCATGGGCATCTACCAGTATATGTATACAAAAAAGTTAAAACATGAAAGAGGACGTAAAATCTTACCTCCTTATATCCTAATGTAAGGAAATACAGGTCCATCATTTTACATTTTGACATATTAGAAGACTATAATAATTTCTCAATGGAACACGCTCCTTATAAGAAACATGCTTCGAAGAAGGATTCCCCTGTATTAGATGTAGTATGAACAAACCTAAGGATTTTTCTTCTTCTTGATTTTCCTGCAATTCATTCATTAGTTGCTTCAACTTAACTTCATTTTGGAATTGCTACTTGGACAATACTGCCTAATTATGAAATTATTACTGCAGTTTTAAGTGCATGCCATCATTTTATTCTTCGGATCCTTCCATATTGAACTTAAGTATTAAACACATGTTGAAACAGGACATTAAAGTAAGAAAATCAGTTTATTTTTATTTCTCCTGGGGACGAGTATTTGTTGCTTCTTATGTGCTAGCAAAAGTGATGGAACCTTTAAACTTAACCTATTAGGATAAGCAGTGCTAATGTACTACAGTCATATACTTCTTACTCAAAAATCTTGAAGGCTTTCAACTGACCTGAAATTGAAAGGAATGTCTTCTGAGTAGCATGTATGCGTAAAACGACTAGTAAATAGTGCAGCTCTGTGCTTATTTAAGGCTGGAACATTTGAATTTATGTAGCTTAGCAGATTCAAATCTCATCCTGATTGTATGCACCAGTGTAAGTGAAAGCAGGACCAAACTAAGAGTTAGATGATAATGCACATTAAATATTTCTGATTTTTCCACTAATAATCAGTTTAAAAGATGAAAATAATATATTTAAAGCATTAACCCACAACAAAAAAGCCTTTAAAGTAGTAGAAGCATTAATAAAATCCTAGCCATAGTTAGTAACTGAATAATCTGAGCAGGTAATGAATAATAGATCTGTCAAGCATTTTGAACAGCACTATTTTTGAAACTGTAATTAACTATTATTTCATTGATTTGATATTAGTTTACATATATAAAGGGCATATACCTAGGACTACTTGTAAAATAGTCAAGTGAATTATAATTCTGTCTACAATTTAAAGACAAAACAGAAGAAACAAGATTCTCATGATAGGGAATTTACAACAAAACGAATCAGAATCTCAAGACCTCCTCCTCCTATCCCAGCAGCGTTTGGGAGCAGAAGGATCTTTAGCTGGTTTCGGCATATCATGAAAGTCCACCATTATGATCCTTCTCTTGGCATTTTTTTGCTCAGCAACCCTTTCCTCAAATTTTCTTTTACTTGATTCAAACTTCATTCCCGAACTCTTCATATCGTTGATGCTTTGTGTTGTTTTTTCCATTAATGGTCTTGCAACTGTAGTGCTTTGTGTTACTTTTTGCACTGGTCTTCCAACTGTAGAGCTTTGTGTTACTTTTTGCATTGTTCTTCCAACTGTAGAGCTTTGTGCTGGTTTTTCCATTGGTGTTGCAACTGTAGAGCTTTGTGCTGGTTTTTGCATTGGTCTTGCTACTGTAGAGCTGTGTGGTGTTTTCTGATTTGGTCTTGTAATTGCACTGCAGTTTCTCTGTTTCTGTAACTGCCCTCCTCCCTCAATCCTCCTCTTGATCTTCTGTGAGGAACAATCTTGTTTTTCTTCTACGTGGTTGATATCCTTGTTCATCTTCCTTAAACCTCCAGGAGAATTCTTGGTTGCCGATCCCGTGACACAACTCATGTTCTTGCTTTCTGTACTGTCGGACAGACACTTCCCTACTTCTGTCTTCTTTTCTTTATCACTATCAACATGTTTGTGTTGAAGCTTGTCGTCAATGTCCCGAGTCTTCTTTAAACTTAGTTTAAATACCAATAGAGTAGATTTGGCCTTACTGACGTTGTAGTTCCCTTCTCGCCCAAGAATTTGGCCTGTTTCTTGATCAGTTTCTTGAAACCTAGAAGAAGAATTCTTCTCCGTCTGGTGGAGATCATCAACAGAGAACTCAACACCACCACTGTCGATTTCTTCATCTTCCTTTTCATCACCAACACTGTCGATTTCTTCATCTTGTTCTTCATCACTAGCACTGTCGATAACTTCATCTTCTTCTTCATCAGTACTAGCACTGTCGATTTCATCACCGATTCCTGGTTTTTCCGGATTCAGCAACATCATCAGTATTTCATCTTTGTGTTTCTTAAACCTTGTAGGGTACTTCCATGTACCAACGTGAATGGCTGCTTTAATCAAGTTAAAAATATTTGGCGTCTTCTCTATGGCAAAATGGTTTAGAAAGAGTGATTCTAAATCCATGCCTAAACTCATCGATAAAAAAGAAACTAAGGAGAACAAAGTCGTGGGCTTGAGTTCTTGAAACTACAAGAGACAGAATATTAACGGCTTAACAAGGAACAACCTGATAAGAGTATAAATATATGGATTTTCGCTAAGGGGAAACCCATTTTGTTTTGGAAAAGGTTTTAAGTTGGTAATATTTCCTAAATGCCTTTTGCCCATTTACTATATTGACGTATTTTCTTTTGGAAATCATAATCTAACTAAAGAAAGCGGGTACGCTTTTACTCATTGTTCTTTTAGCACTTTAGATTGGAGCGCAACTTGATATGACAATGTAAAAAAAAAAACTATAAGACCACCTACGTAGATTAACTTCACTTCTTCAAAAGTATTATGGTCACTTTAGAATTGATTAAATGTAATGCGCACGTTTGAATTTTATTGAAATCTACATTAATATTAAAGATAAACAAAAGAACAAAACAGATAAAATATCCGATATAGAGCTTCTTGGCATAGAAAAACTCTGGACCAAACATAGTCCCACAAATGTACATAGACGGAGACATATGAGATGAAGCTCTTTGGCTATTAAGCATGTATCGATCTCATTCAAGATCACAAATTAGAATCTATCTGTTGTATTTTTGTAAAGCTCAACCTCTATTTTTTTTTTTTTGCCTCATTTGTTTTTCATTCTAGCCTCGGTGTTTTTGGTCATCTCTTTCTGCACTCAACTTGAATCTCTACCTTGTTGGGTTTTGTTAGAAATAACAAAAGAGGAGTGAATGGAAAATGGTGGGAAAATAAATAGAGGGAAGTGAAATTTTGAATTAGTTCACTTTATTAATGCACTTTGTCCTTCATTGGTAGAAGGAAAGAAAATCTTTGTGTATATATAGTGAAGCTCATCTTTTAGCTCTTAAAGAGTTAAAGAAGAAGGCAAGCCTCGCGCTATCGTCGCTCGGCTTCGGTTTTAATTAATTAATTAACGAAAATTCAATCCAAATAACCCGCGACCCTGGTGTGATCCGTTTTCTTTCCTGAATTATTTTAAATCCAGCAACAACTATGGCTATTCTAAAAGGTTGCAAACCTTTTCAGAATCAATGCCAAATGGTCTATAAATATTCCTTCAATCCCAGAACTTTTACTTACGAAATTTTCTGATCTTCTTCTTCTTCTTCTGCACATAAAAATTCCAATGTGTTTTACAGTCTTCGAGTGGTTCGCTATTCATCGGCGTTTTTTGGTACCAACACTCCGGTGAGTTAAATTGTTCTATCCTGGGAGGATATATTCCAGAACCTCGGGTACTTGAGAGAATAATTTCTTTAATGACACACTGTGTATTCAGTGGGCTCGATTTATTCTTATACTGTTTTTCAGAATTTATTTTGAAGTTCCTATACCGTTTTCAGAATTTATTTTGGCGTTCTAGTTCTACTAACTTTCTGACAGAAAATTTATTGTTTTATTAATTTTACAGCAATACAGATTGAATAACATACCTTCTTAGTATTGACACTACTTGTTCCTCTTCATTTCTCTAACGCTTGAAGTTATTTAAACGTTAAGTATAGCTGTTCACGTATTCTCAATTCTTTGATAGCAAGAAAAAATTTATTGCTCGGTGTGAGGAAAAAAATATTTGATAGAATTTATGAAGTGATGTTGTTGGTTATTAATACATAACATAAAAATTGAAGAAATAAGTACAAAGTTAAAATTGAACATGAAAATGGCAAGAAGTGAATGAGATGCAACTGCATTATTAGGAATATATGGAGCGATTTTCCTAACGTTTCTATACATTAGTATATTTGGTTTGAAGGTCATGAAGGAATAACATTATTTTTGAAGGGTATTATTATCACTTAATGTTACAAGGTTTTTTTAGTCTTTAAATTTTATAGTAAAGGCAATATATATATGTGTATGTATGTATGTGTGCGTGCTAATTTCTTTTCTTATTTGATTATGTTTTATCCAATTCACTTTAGTTATATTTGTCACGCAGAGTACATATTCGATAAGGTAATATTGTGGCCTTGAGATCCAATTATACGAATCACACAAGACTATAATGATGTATGGTGATTGGACAAATGTGTAGAAGATCACATATTAACTTCTCGAGTGAGGAATTAAATTATTTCAATTGGACCAAGTTTTCCATTTCTAAAGTATGCTCCGGATAATATTTAAAAACGTTTGATACTGTGGGCATATAAATTTTATTAAAATTAAATCCGTAAAATAATTTGGACTATATTTTAAATTCAAGATACATTGGTCCAAATATATGTTATGGGCTAATATAATTGAATTAAGGAATTTTTACCTCCTATGGCAAATGTTAACACCTTATTTATTTTAAATAAATACCATTTAAAAAAATTATATTCTATAGATACCTTTTAAGATTTATAGCAAAATATTTAATTTTGGTTTCCTCCTAGCCCTAAGCCACTAAATACGCTAATCAGTTACACTTTTTTCTTTCTCTCTCTAATTTGATACATCCCATTCTCCCAAAATTTCGTGGACCTCTTCCTCTAATATCAACTCTCTTTTCTCCCAAAGTTTCGTGGATCTCTTCCTCTAATTACTCTTTCTTTTTTCCAAAATTCTCATCTTTGATCAAAGAAAGAAGATATGAAGAAGAACAATGCATACGAGAATTCATGGGCTGATCAGTGGGACTACAATAATACAGAACCATATTCCAAAGACACCAAAAAAAGTAATTCCGGTGGCGGCGGAGTACCTCCTCAATATCTCTTTTAGCAGCAGCCATGGTTGAAATTTAACACGACGACTATCTCTGTTCGACAGTATATTAAACAAATTCTTCCCTAACTCAAACGACACAAAAGCATCAATAGCACCATATTCAACTTGTTCATAGGACAAATCCTCTGCATTCCAACTCAAAGTATTATTCAATTGCTTCTCCCTGACTTTCCCAAGTACTGCTTTCGCCATTCTCTTCAAATCCAGTTTTCCATAGATTTCTTCGAATACCCGTTTTCACTACCGGCTTCCGGTGAACGGAGGATTCGCCGGAAATTAGGGTTTGTTCTTGAACAAAGACGATGGAGTTTGGGGCCGAGCAACTTGATTTTGTGTTAATATATTTCAATGTATTCATTGTCTTTTTTTTCATTGTAATTCAATGTATCTCGTTGTATTCCATGTATTTCATTTTATTCACTATCTTTTTTCTCATTGTATTTCAATGTATCCCGATGTATTCTATGTATTTCATTGTATTCACTGTCTCGCTATATGCCATGAATGTATTCATAATTTTTTTAATTAATATAATTTATGTATTCAGATGTATTATATAATTTCTGTGAAAATTGCTATATTTTTTTGGGGTATTTTTCGGTTGAGAATCTTTTTTATAACTGAAAATACAAAATTTGTCCAGTTGAATACAATAATCTGTCCAGTTGTAATCTCATATTTCACTCCATGAATACAGTCGAATACAACAACTGATTAGCTGGACTTCCCTGATTCACGCCTATTTTTGCTATTGTATTCATGAATACAATAGTTTAAATACATTAAATACATCTTATAACTACATAAAAGATATCTATAATCCGTAATATAACAAATGATATCTATAGATGGCTAATTACTACTAAAAGATAGTGCATTTCTCTTGAATTAATTATATAAATCCAATATGAATAGATTAAATAAATAAGTCTTAATCCATTGGGTTAGCCCATTTAATTGGGCTAAAGTGATGAGCCCACTTCATTAAGCCCAGATTGTCATCTTCCTAGAGGCCCTGTTCCATGCCACGTGTCAAATGATGTGGCGCGCCAAGTCAAGCGAAAGAGCCAATAGGACCATGCCACGTGTCAAAATGACAAGGCATGTCCAGTCACACTAAAAGGCCAATGAAATCGCGCCACGTGTGCAAGTGACATGTTCTGGCCAATCAAATGTAGCCATGTCATGCTTCAATTTGATTGGTCGGAAAGAGTACGTTCTTATCACAACTCCTCTCTTCCACAACTATAAATAAGGGTCTTCATAACTCAGAAAAGACACCAGAAGTTATAACAAGAAGCAAGAAAGAGCTCGTGGATCAAACGCCGCAAATTTCTCTACAAGTTTCAAGCTTCAAGCAATCAAGTTCAAGTTCAAGAAATCAAGTTCAAGCTCAAGAACGAAGAAGAAATCAAGGTCAAGTTCAAACAATCAAGCTCAAGCTCAAGAACAAGATCATCGTTCGTGGAAACAAATATAGATTCAAGATCAAGTTCAAAGGCCCTTGAGTTTATATTGAAAAGAAGAATCAGAGGATTCATAGAGATTGTACACTCAAATATTCGAAATAAAATACTACGATTATTGCGATATTTACGGTCTTGATTTTATTTTCTTGACGCAAATTTATTGTCTACAAATACCATGCCAGACAGTATATTTACATTTATTACTTTGAATTATTGTAATAACGTCAAGATGTTCTTTAACTTATGAACTTAAGCTCATTTGTTGTAGCTAAGTCATTACTAGAGAAAGCAATGTCATTCATATAAAACTTCGAAGCACAATACCGGATCTAATTAAACTATCCAATCTAATTATTAATTTACTAATAAGATCGTTTATATATATATACTATCATACCTATATGATTTTTTTCTCTCGATATATTCATATTTAAATTTTTTATCTTCATACACACACCTACTTTGATCAACATAAGGAAAGCACACAAATAAATATGGAAGCGGAAAAATATTATACGAGCTTAGTTTATACTTTATATACATAAATATTGAAAAGAAATTTGTATGCTATTAGCTCACCCGAAAAATATTTTAAAGTAACTTTTTATTATAAAGTTATCTTCTCTATCATATAACGATAACTTAATAGTTAAAATTTTTCTTTACATTAAAAATGCATTACTCCATAAGTTAAACTCGAAATATTTACTAATAATATTTTTTTTAACTAAACGACATCTCAATTTTCACAGACATGTTATACTTTGTTAGTTCAAGTGGAACAACGACTTTAACTCAAGTTACTTTTAAAGTCAAATTTAAAGAGGTCAAAATGCTTTGAAATTTCAAAGGCAAACAAAAATTCCCAAATCTCTTGTGTCTGTCCGCGACCCGTCCGAGTTAAGACAAACCAGAACGAGTCAACTCAACCCAGGAAGCGGAACTCAAACCTTCCAATAAACCAAAATCTATAGACCTATTTCACGTCCGTTTTCCCCCTTTGCTGGGTTCTCCTCCTCCTTTTCGCCTTCAATTCTTTCATAATCACACAATCGATTCCTTGGTTTTCTAAATCGTAACCCTAAAAAGAGTACCCTCACAAACCCAATTGCCTTTTTGGTTTTTGCTTAATTTTCTAAATACCTAGTTCTTTGGGGCTTCAATATTATTGTCCTTATTTGGTTCTCAAAAAGCACCCTCTGAAGCCTTGATTTGGTTTTTTTCCTAATCTGGGGGTTTGGTTAAGTTTGCAAACTGGCTATGGACTACGAACCGTACGACAGCAGTGGTTAGTGTTTTCAAGTTTTCATTTTTTTTCTTTAGTTTTGTGGATTTGTAATTTAATTAGGGTACAAGGCTAGTGAAATTAGCGTCTGCATTGTGAAAGTTGGGATCTTTTTATCTCCTATTTTTGTTAGATTGGAATTTTGAGCTGTTTGCACTTTGTATGTGGGCAATTGCGGTACTTGGTATGTTTAGTTTGAGGCAAAAATTTAATCTTTTTTGCTTTTTCCTTTAGAATTATGGTTTATATGATTATGGGTGGTGTTAATATGTGTTTAATTTTTCAGTGAGAAGTTTAAAGTGATATTATTGTGAGAATTATTGGTTTTATTATGAAATAATGAAAACTTGCCTGCAAAAACTGTTAAGTTGTTATAGAAAAGAAAATGTAAAGTGGAGTTGGTAGTTGAATTGTTGTCCTATGTGCAGCTTTGTGACAGTCTTCGAATGCTTGTAGTTCTGCCACAAGATCTTGATACTGAATAAAAGTTTAAATCTCATTTTGGAACCTTTAAAATTGTTACTCCAGCTGTAGTTTGGCTTTTAGTTTTATACTGGAAATGGTATATTGAGAATTTCTTTTGTTGGATTGAAATCCACACTGCTTCTTGCTCCTTAGCTTGAAGTGAAAGTTCGTGCAATGTAGTTTTCCTCATATGTTCATATGCCTTTATTAATCACACAGTACTGATATGGATAATTCTCATGTGTTGTATTGTATTATGATTACACCTAGTGTTTCAATTTTCTGACAACCTGATGGAATGATTGCAGGAACGGATGATGATCTTCCTCCATCACATCAAAATAGGATTCCAAGAGGTGGTGGCCGCATGAATGGAAATGGGAGATCTGCTGTCATGGCATCTGTACCCTACCAAAGGATGTATGGTGAAACTGACATGGAGGCCCAAATTCACCAGCTCGAGCAAGAAGCATACAGTTCGGTTCTAAGAGCCTTTAAAGCTCAAGCTGATGCCATTACTTGGGTACCTTTTGTCATACTCATGAAATCTAATATGTTCATTTGTTTGATCAGGTTTAAATGACTGCTCAATGAATATATTTTATTCAGGAGAAAGAAAGTTTGATAACGGAGTTAAGAAAAGAGTTAAGATTGTCCAATGAAGAACATCGAGAACTTCTTGGTAGAGTTAATGCTGATGATGTCATCCGAAGAATAAGGTTAGCTCTATTGTTAACTTTGGTAGAGAACTTCTTGGTGTATTTATCGAGAACTTTATTCAGTGAAGTTTCTGTATTCTAGAGTTTGTCACAGTTCTAAAGGCTGGCCTTTGATTATCGCTTTTATAGGGAGTGGAGGCAGTCGGGGGCTCATCAACCTGGTATGCTTGGCACCGCTCAAGCTATTCACGACCCATTACCTAGCCCTTCTGTCTCAGCTTCACGGAAGAAACAGAAGATAGCGCCATCTTTACCGTCACAGTCCTTTGCTGGACCATCTCCTACTTTTCACCCACCTGCTATGGCTGCTGCAAGTCAGCCGTCTTCATCCGCTGCCAAGAGAGGGCCTATAATGGGGCCTAAGGGCAAAAAGAGTAAATCTGTAAGTCTGATACTTTATGCTTTCTTCTGTGCAGTTGAGCAATGCATGGTTTAACTATTCTCTTAGTTCTGAGTATTTTCCTGCTATGCATCTATTCATAGGGCCAGATGATGCCTGGTGCATCTTCAATGAAAATGCTGTACCCTTCCTCTGGTCCTTTTGGAAGAGGCCAACTAGGCAATCGGGTCTCTGAACCTGCTGAAGCAGGATCATTTGATCCATTGATTGGAAGGAAAGTGAGGACTAGATGGCCTGATGACAATAATTTTTATGAGGCAGTCATTACTGACTATAACAAAGCTGAGGTACACCTGATTTTATTGCGCGAAGCTTTGCTTCTTTTTTTTTTCTTTTTCCTTTTTGTGGTTGAATGCGTGAATCTTGTGATGCGCTTTTTCAGGGTAGACATGCCCTTGTTTATGACATTGGTACTACAAATGAGACATGGGAATGGGTCAACCTTAAAGAGGTAATAGATCCTATGTTCTGATGGCATGCTTTGATAAACTGTTTGACTGTCCTGCAGGCAAATCTTTTTCTTATTGGTTTATGTGGTTGGCCATATCAAGAAAAATATCTGTTGTATGATTCAGAAAATTGTATGATCTGTATTCCGTTACTTGTGATGTAACCAAGCATGCTCTAAAGTATTCACTAGAAGTTTCCATTTATTACGGAAGCAAAAAAAGGGAAAAAAAGGGAATTTTGGATTTCAAGTTCAGGATTCTAAATATAGAGTCTGAACCATTTCCCTTGGGAACTGCTAGGTAGAGGGCAAAAATCTCTGTAAAGGTGACTTCACCATATTTTCTCTTGAAGGTATAATTTCCATGTGTCTGATGTGCAACTATATGTGTTTTATGAGGGACCTATTTTCCGTAAATGGTAGATAGCTGTAACTTTTTGAGCATCCCAAGTCCAACATTTTATGGCATGTGCCTTTAAGAATACTTTATAGTCTTCTGTACTAAATTCAATGAAGTTTACACCATGCATTTGGGAGATTGTTGGTCCATTCTCAAGTCTTCTGGAATATGCACTTATCGAAAGATTCCACCATGTACCAAAATTGGAGCATAAATCTTTAGTATATCAAGAAAGAAGTAGAGAAATCAATAGCAGTTTGCTTATTTCTAATATTTAACTACTGTGAGAGTGCTCTGACATATAATATGTGGTGTATTTGACCTCAAGATGGGTGACAATCAAGATTATTGGTAGTTCAAGTCCTTATAGTATTCTCTCTAAGGTGCGATCTTGTGAAATTTCTTTTTCGTCATCCATATTTATCAGTTCAAGTCCTTACATTCAATAAATGATTGTCGGAGTTGCACTAATTGAATAGGAAAACCTTCGTTTGGTGTTGGTGATGGGTGAATGACTTGCCCTGTAGATTGCCAAAGTATATAAAAAACATATCAATGTTTGATTCTGGAAATAAAATGTGACATTCAGGGGTGGAGATTTGATCGCAAGAACCTTTTAAACTCATTATGCAGGCTGTTATTAGCATTATATTCATCTCCAATGTTTAGAAGAGTCATAAAAATGCCTCTTTGACACATGCCTGGTGTCCAGTATGAACTACAGGCTGCCTGACAACCTACTCTGTACCCAGCTCATTATTCATTTTTATTCTTAGTTGCATCATGTGGTTATCAGTGTTCTTTTGTAGTTTTCTTGAAGAGCTTCTTCAAAGGTCAAATTTTCCTCTCTGACAGATTTCTCCAGAGGATATTCAGTGGGAAGGTGAAGACCCAGGAATTTCTCGTCATGGAAATTATGGTGGATCAGGCCGTGGCATGAATAGGCCTGTCGGGCGTGATAGCGCTCCAGGTGCAGGCAGGGGAAGGGGGTTGACTAAACCACAGTCCAGAAAAGGCTTTCCACCATCACAGAATGGAGGAAAGAAGGGATCTGATGATATCCAGTTACTTCAGACGGAAACACTGATTAAGGAGGTTAGCAACAGTAATTTAATCTCTGTTGCGCATTGAGATGTCGCATTTTCTTTATTTGTTCATAGACTGGCAAATGTCATCAGGTGGAGAGGGTCTTTGGCTCCAGTCATCCAGACCCTTTGGAGATCGAAAAGGCAAAAAAAGTGCTAAAGGTAAGAGACACCACCTGTCTGGTAGTGGTTACTGCTCACTCATTTATGGCAAAGGAAAAAATTAAGTTTGTTACTGTGCAGGAGCATGAGCAAGCACTTCTGGAGGCCATCTCAAAGCTCGGAGAGATCTCTGATGGCGAGAGTGGTATGACTATGCCAAAATATTCCTGCATTTGCTTTTCATTTTAGCATCACGATAAGTGCATGGGATTGGAGAGTTTTTAACTCTATGATCCTCAACTTATTTTTTTTTTTAAAGTAGAAACTTTATGATCTTTTTCAAAGTCTGAGTTCCTATCAAGTCCTAGAAGTTTACTTGTTTGGCTTTGTCTTATTTCAATTTGCGGTCAAATTTACCTCCAAAAGCACAATGTTTACCTCCCATCATCTAAATCAGGACGTTCTGGAAAAATATCTTCAAGACAGAAAATAAAAGCTTGGTAGATCTTCACCAATGCTTCTTCTCTTTTACTTTATAGACTTTGGGACAATCTTTTTCTTGATACCTTTAATACCATAATGTCAGCTGGAACTTTTACTTTTGGTAGGATAAGTGGCCTAAAATCAATACAAGGAGTGAAGGAGTGATGATGTCAAACAAGCATAACTTGAAGGACTTAGACAAGATCCTTGTTTAGGAATAACAGTACACTTCCAAAATTAGGGACATTTGATGCTATTTCCTCTTAAGTTTTCTTATTTTTGAATGATGTTGGACAAGTTCCTTGCTGGCAGACGGCAGTAATGGCATAATTTATCCTTATAAAAAAAAAGTTACTGTGTAATTTATATCGAAGTACTCCTATGCTTCTAAATTGTGTTCTTGGAGTGAATGGAAGTTGAAGTACCCTGCAGGACATATTTGTGCTTTTGCTTCTCTATGATACTTATATTTTCTTGTTGTTTCATGTCAAACTACTTTCTTTGGAAAAATAAGTTTCATGTGAAGTTATTTTGAACCATCCTAGGAAGCATAGTGAATCATAGAGTTAATATAAATTGTCCATCCCTTTGACATTTATGTCACTGGGAAATACCTGAAATCATATCATTTTGTTTCATTCCTCTATTCAGAAAGGAATACATGTTTTTTTTTTTTTTTTTTGAGAAAGAATAAAGGAATACATGTTTTAAGAACAAAAAGATGTGTATCTGACCATCTGGTAAATTTTTATTCCATGTAGAGGTAGAAGTCACTAAGTTCAAGTTACCACTTCTATATTGATACACATTGACAGAGAAACATGTTAATTCTCATGACAAAGAACATATAATGAAATAAATGACATGGCCAAAATACATAAAAGCGAGATACTAGTTACTACTGCTCAATTGTGATGTAACAGGAGCAATAGAAATGTGAAACAGTTAAAGTTGAAGCCTGATGTGTTAGATGGTATTATAATTAGAGTGAATACTATTAACTGGAAGTAGCATAACACCCAACCTGACACTTCCACCGTCATCAGCTCAATCGTTTGCTGCTGCCATCTTCACTACTAGGTCCAGCTCAGTACACACACACACACACACTCTTACCAGCTTTTGGCACATAGCACAGAACACCGCTTAATTTCATCAGATCGTTATGGATTACTGGCCCATTTCTTTTGTATGAAGTCCTTCCCAGTTTGAATTGGAAACAAAAAATTTCCCTGCTAAAGGTGTAATAATTTTTAAGAAGAAGGTTCTGGTTGACAGGATTTATTATGTAATGGATTTTTGGAGAATGAGAAGTGTAAAATGGAGGGTAGGGAGCAAAAAGGCATCTCTGTATTATGTGGGAATGCATGGATGAGGACTTGTCCACCTTCATTTTGTTGTTGTTTGTAGCTTTTCTTAGTGAAGCATGTAAGCATGTCATGTGAGTGTTTGTAGCTTTTCTTAGTGAAGCATGTAAGCATGTCATGTGAGTGTTTGTATCTTTTCTTAATGAAACATGAAGCATGTAAGTATGTGAGTGTTGTGTGTTTCCACCAAGGTTACCCGGAAAAGAGTCTGCAATCACTAGTGAAGTAGGTTATGCAAGCTTCTATCTGATCTCCGAGTCCATCAGGCGTTGCAACACTTCTTGATTGTAAAAAAATTAACAGATCTCTTCTGATTGCAACTGATCATGTCATAATAACAACAATCAAGTTTTAATGGGAAAAAAGGAATGAAGACCAATGTTCTTCCATTTCCTACTGATTTGTGTCTCTATCCGTACTGCTGCAGATGAACATTTCATGCAAGCTATGAATCGGGAATGACAGGGATACCAATGATGGTAACTGAGTGGTATACAGAAGCTGTGGCCTGAGCCACTGAAATAACAGCTAGAATGGAGCAAGATACATATGGTCTAAATGGTTGCCAATGTGTTGAAACAACAGAATGATTTTAGGTGTGTTGTATAATGCCGTGTTCAAGGAAAGCTTTGCTAAAATTATATCATTGTAGTCTAGTCGTCTTCTTTTTATTTTATTGCTTAGGCCTATTTATAGCCGTATTACTGTTTCCTGTAGTGGCAGGTTTAATTTTCTTGTAAAATTAGACGGTAGCAGTTTAATGTGTGATCATGTAAAAAGGATCTATTGATATAGTGGTGCTAGAATTGGGAAAATGAACAGCTTAGTTATTCTTTTGCCATTTATTTCATTGCTAATTTAGGTTCTAGTGGCCAACATTGTATACTAGTTATTTTCCGTTTCAAGGATGTTGGATTTAAAATATAAGTAACTTGTACTATTTGAACAGTCTAGACATGAGTAAAGTTGTAGAGGAACTTTAAAGCTCGATTAGGCACTAGTCTTTTTCAGTTATTAGAATGAGGATAAAGATGTCGAGAAAAGATATTTGATATAAAAAGGAAGCTGAACTTTATTTTTGGTTCACTGGTTCAGATAGGACTTGGATTTTTTTTGAAGACACTTTTGTTGTGGGATGTAGACTGAAACTCCAAGTCACCTTTGGATCTCCAACTAGGACCGGCACGGACAAAAAAAAAAAATCTGAAAAATAAGTCAACTTTGCATGTTTTGTTATCAAAAATATTTTTTTTACTATTAAATAGGGGAATGTGACTACCCTCACGAGTCATCTTCCTTTACGATTCTTCTAAGTTCTAATTCTTCTTGTATCACTCTTCCAACCAACATTTAAATTAATACTCAAAAATTTCATGGTATTTTTGCATGAATTAGGATCTTAATACCTATTAAATCTTGACCATTCAACTTGGTAATATACATAAAAAATAAAAATAAAAAAAATTGTTGCACCTAAGGTCTAAGGATTACTGTTCCAAAGAAATGCGCGGCTATTTGGCCAAGCTTCTCTAGAGGTCAAAAGTGTTTTTTTCCTTTTCTTTTCAAAAGTACTTTTTTCTCAATTTAAGGTGTTTGACCAAGCTTTTTTAAGGAAAAAAAGTGCTTTGAGAATAAGCATAATCAGTTTCTAAGAAGCAGAAAAAGTAGTTTTTTCCCAAAAGCAGAAGCAGTTTTAACTATTTTTCTTACCAAAAATACCCTTAACAAAATATAATATATACCAAAATAATGTTACTTATTTTAAACCTAATACTTAGGATATTAATATATAAGTATTTCTTCTCATTTTTAGGATAGTTTTCTAATATATAGTGACTTCAGGGGTGAATGCTTTTATATTTACCGAATGATTTCTTAATATATTTAAATCATTTTAAAAGAATTAAAATATTTTAATTTTATTTAAATAAAGTGAAAAGATTTCATTATTGTCTTTAATAACAAAAATTTGAGATTATTTGCTTACTTATAATATTAACTATTAAGTAAACACTTCATGTCCTTATTCGTAATTTGATATTAAGAAACACTTTTTGAAAAGCTTAGCCAAATACAAATTATTGCTTAAAAATACTTTTCAGATTGATTAGTCAAACACATACTACTTCTTTCCAAAAGTACTTTTTTGAAAAGCGCTTTTAAAAAATACTTTTGAAAATAAGCTGATTTTTCTAACTTGTCCAAACAGGCTATTACTATTTAGGATTACCTATACATACGTGCCTGTATTTTCTTTTTTAGTTTTTTAGTTGAAGTCTTATGCACTTGGTGTCAAAATGTTTTAGGCTATTAAATTATTTTTAAGGTAATCATAGATAAGCTTTATTAATAACCATTAATTGACAACATGAAAAACAATAATAAAATATGTTATCACATGTTAAATTATGTGATAGTGTAAAACTGTGTGTTTGTATAAGGTAAATCATCTTTTAACTTACATGGATATACACGCTCAGACCAACTGAGAAAGTGATTTTCTTCCTAAAAATGCAACATGTCAAACGCGAGACAAAATGACCTTAGAAAAGGAGGTATGTTGGGACATCAAGGAGGCACTCATTTTGAAACATCCAAGGTGTGTTTGCCTATTTGTGTGTAATACAAGGGGATTACAGAAAGTACAAAATAATAAAGTAAAATGACATATTTTTACATTAATTATTTAGAAGTATGTGATGAAGTTAAACGGCTCATCTCCTGCACAACCTATTGAAATAATTAAGCAAATTCTTGAATGGTTTTTTTTGAACTGGATATATATATATATGTATATATCAAAAATAGTTACAACATTGTTTGGAAGCTGATACCAATGTCTTGTCCCGCACAAATGTTTACTCTTACATTGCGGACAAATACAGTTCCTAGGATGACTGCCCCCTAGTGGCTTGTTTATAAACACCGGAGGAACTGTCAAAACTTCTGTTCTATCAAAAGCCTTTTTCCCTTCTCCTTCCTTTGCGAGGAGGTCCGCCACCTGATTTTGTTTCTTGAATTTATGCTCCAGTGCTGGATTCTCCAGCTGCTCCATCAAGGACATGCATCCATGAATAATAGAGTTAAAATACAAATTTTCTTCCTTTATCAATCTGATAACATGTTCTGAGTCAGTGGAGATTATTATAGGGGTGTGAGCTTGTGCTGTAATGCTACTGTTAGCCCTTGCTAAAGGGCTGTTGTATGGGGTAGGCCTCTCATGTAGCCCATAACCCAGTTGCCCATACTATTCCTAAATACCCCCCAATTCTCCCTACTCGAGATATTGGGCATGCTGCCTCATCAATGTTGAGTTTGTATGTGCCATTAGGGGTGGCCTCCATTTGATATGGATGTCATTTTTTTTAGTCCTAGCCTTATGTTGCACTGCAACATGATAGTATTCAGTGGCTCTAGCAATGGTCTATTTGACTGGGACAATGTTCTTTTTGTTTTCAAAAAGGCTGTTGTTCCTAGTTAGCCATAGTCCCTAGAAGCAAAATGGTAGCAGAGATTTCCAGGTGATAGCACTGTTGAACTACATGTTCTTGATTCTGTGCCAAGTATCTTCCCACTGTGACATTGAGAAATGAAGGTGTGTGTGGGAGGATTTATCGGTACATTCCATAGTTAGAGAGTTCCAGAATGCCTTAGCATTGGTGCATTCGAAGAAGATGCAGTTGATATCTTCCCCAACAGAGGAGCAGAAATGGCAAAATGGGTTGACATTTAATCCTATGTTTTTTAAGTACATGACAGTGGGGAGTCTATTATGTTGTATCATCCATGTGAAGAATTTAATCTTGTTAGGGACTCTTAGCTTCCAGATCCAGCTAAAGGTATCATCATGGTTAGAATTGGGGGTGGTTTCGGAACTAATCAGGTTGTATGCTGTTTTGAGCTGAAAAGCCCGTTGTTGGTGAGGTTCCAGATGAGCTGGTCCTCGGAGATGGAGGATATGGGAATGAAAGTAGATTGGATCACATGAAGGGTGTTGCATTCGTAGTTGGAGAGAGGGTATTACTCAGGGTTTCACCCATGAAGGGTGTGATGAGGTTCAGAAATAATGCAAGTTGAGCATTAGGTATATCAGACCTTTTGAGAATCTTCAGAGAATGGGTGAGGTGGCTTACAAGCTCGCATTTCCACCTAGTTTATCAGCAGTCCATCAGGTGTTCCATGTTTTTATGCTCTGGAAGTATCACAGTGATCCTTCACATGTGTTAGATTTCAGTTCAGTCTAGTTGGACAGGGATTTGACTTATGAAGAGGAGTCAGTGTCTTTTCTAGCCCGGCAGGTTCGTTAGTTGAGGTCAAAGAGTTATCCTTCAGTTCGAGTATAGTGGAGAGGTCAGCCCGTTGAGTCTGCTACTTAGGAGTCCGAGTCGAACATGCGGAGTAGATATCCATATCTCTTCACCAATCCAGGTACTTTTCTATGTCCGTTCGAGGACAAATGGTTGTTTTAGAGGTGGAGAATGTGATGATCCAATAGGTCATCTAGAGTTTTAAACCTTAAATCTGCATTTTGAAGCCTCCGATAGCTTCTTTAAGCCTTCCTCGATTTACGTGCGTTTATGTTAAAAATAATAAAATATGAAATTTTGCCTCAAAAATCCATTTGAGTTGACTTCAGTCAACATTTTGAGAAAACAGACCCAGATCTGTGTTTTCACAATCCCGATGGGTCTGTATCGTGATTTGGGACCTGAGTGTATGCCCAAAATCGAATTCGGAGATCCCTAGCTCGAGTTATCACTTTTTGTCAAAAATTGAAAGTTTAAAGGTTTAATGACTTTAGAGATTTGACTTTATTGATACTGGGTCTGTATTTTGATTCTGAAACTCAGTATAGGTCCATTACTATATTTATAACTTGTCTGCCAAATTTGGTGAGAAACCAGAGTTAGTTTGACGTGATTCGGATGTTCGGTTGTTAAAATAGAAGTTCTAAAGTTTTCTTGAAAATTCTATTTGATTTGGTGTCTAATTCGTAGTTCGAGGTATTATTTTGGTGTTTTAACCGCGCGAGCGAGTTCGTATGAGGTTTTTTGACTTGTGTATGTCGCGCCCTGTTTTCTCGCGAAATCGGGCTTCGACGTGTGAAAACTCTTTTAAATGAGGTATTAAAAGAGAAGTCGCCACCTAACGATTTTTAAGGTGCGTTAGGGTACCTATTTGCAAGTAACTCTGTTTGATTAGTCTATGTCACCAAAGATCGGGTAAGGGATCAAATTACCTCGAAGAGAAGGTGTTAGCCACTCTTCGAGGTCCACAACTGTGGGTCTCGACGAACATAAGACTATGTAGATTGTAATTAGGTTAGGTGATCAAGTAATCAAAAAGGTATAAAATAAATCGAAGAGTTTTATTATAACACCTGTGAATTGGTACAAACTTTAATGATTGCATAAATCTATACTAGATAACTAAGTGTGGCAATAAGTATGTGAAAGAAAAGACAGATGGGGGTCCTAAGTTTTTTAGCCTAAAGGATCACCCCGTGCAACATAAATAATATTTCGCAAACTCCCTTAAAATAAGGGGATTGCTCATATTATTCAGCGGGCACATACTATCATCTCCTGCTACCTAATTACTATGTTAAAGTTGTTTACCTGAAGCCTTCTAATTCAATTCTAAACTGTTTCCTATGCGTGCACTACCCTTCCCATGCCTATGGTCCCAGAGGCGTTGGACCTCTATTTGGGTGGTTCTAGACTTTACATTGGTTGCTCAAAAATGTTAAAACTAAGCGACATTCAAAACAAGTAGGACTTCACGTAAAGACAATTAAAGGCCCAGATTAGCCTCCACACATAGACAACAAATGCATACGAGCAGATTCTATATTATGTATAGGCAATTTCAGGTTCAAGATGTCATTTTAAAACTATAAACATGGTTTCTAAGTGACTACACTGTTCAAGAAAAGTCTCATGGCAATGCTTCTTTTCAGGTTATCGCGATTATAAAACCTTTAAACATGATCTCTAAGTGGTCTACGCGAGGGAACAATGATAGCCATTGAAAAACTCAGAATAACTCTCGTTTGATCCTATTGGCATGCTTTATAAGCGAGTAGCAGTGTTTGCAGCTGGGTTCTAATAATTGGCAAATTTGTCACTTATCCCTATCGCTATGTTATTTAGGCGGGCAGAGTAATAAGACAACAGAAATAGTTGATTAGTTAATCAATTAAAGCCCTAGAGACATGGTATCTAGATGAGGATTAGTAAAGCATAAATTAACATAATCCTATAGGCATGTTATCAATTAAGTAACTGCAATTGCACAAATTGAGTGAATAGTTATTGACACTTGATCCCTATAGGCATGCTATCTAATAACGCATAGCAGGAGACATGGGAACAAGTAAAGTACTTAAGCTCATGCTTTTGATAGTAAACAGTTTGTGTCTGATTCTTTATAGGCATGGTTCCTACTAATGTACAATACCTAAAAGCCAAAACAACAAGTAGAACACATAGGTCATATATGCATGCTTTCTACCCATTTGTATGAGAATTAGAATACCCTACCCTTTTTTACTAATCTCCCCATCTGTTCAATTACAAAATTATTACAGACCCAAAATTAATGTAATACAAGTACGAATTCCACATATTAAAAGATTACAGGCTCAATATACATAGCAGGCCCAAAGACTGTAGCCCAGTAAAGTCTGGGCCTTCAACAGGCTCTTCCCTCATACGTGCAACAAACCCAAGTCCAAATACACCCCAAACCTCAGAGTATATTAATTGCTCAACTCAAACTCACACAAGAATCCACACTAGGCCCAAAGGGAAGATCTTCTTACCCAGCAACAACAAATGCACAACTTAACCACACCAATTAACAAACTATGCATGACAATCAAGTAAACAACTCTGAAACCTACTAACAGTGGTTTTAGGACATGGATACAGAATCATAAACATTGACAGGACTCACACAAGGCACATTAGAACTTATATTTTAGAAACAAAAGGGGATTTTGAACATAAGGACCAGGAGAATCAATAAAGCTCTTAAAAGGGTGAGTTTGACATAGAAAAATAATAATATAAGTTCATAATCGAGTAATTATTCAACAGAGAAAAGGATGTAGCATGCTGAACTCATTAAAAAGGTTAAGGAAGACAAGTTTAAAGGACAAACATACACATACTGATTCCCAGCAATCAAGACATTAACCAACATGGGTCAGAGATGGATTCTAAACAAGTGAATCTTATATTGATCAGTTATTGTCAGAGAGATTTGCAGTTCCCTATGAGAGTGATCACGGGCAGCATGGCAACACTAATAGCAATGGCTTACTAAAAACCTCAGCAGTGTCATAACTTAGGAGATCATGCAACATTTAAAAAGGGAATGAGACAAGCAAGCCTAACTATTTGCATCCAGTTGCCTAGAAGCAGAAAGGACTAAGATAGAAATTTTTATCCTAGAATTCATCCTAAACCAAACATGCAACAGAGCTTGATTGGAAATGTGCTTCAGCTAATCAACATAGTCTCATAGGTCTATCTTATTGGACAAAAGACTTCACAAAGTCTAGAATACCAATATAGAAATGTGGGGTGTAGCAAAGAACACACATTAATCTAAATCAAACTAAGAAAAGCTGACATCCATTCCAGTAATGAAAGCATTTTCACATACACTGGAATCTAATGAATTCAACTAACAATGAACATGGAATTACAGGGAATTGTAGAACAATATCATGACAGTATAACAACAGGGACTCATAAATAACGAAGAAACTGAATCATGCTTATAGGATCAAACATCACTAACACATAGAACACATAGAACACATAGAACACATAGAGAAAAGCAGAAGGAGCACAAGTAACATTGGAAGAGTTAAGGAAACTAACTAGTAATGAAATTAAATGAGCAAAAGAATAATAAGGAGGTTAGAATACTGGTAGCAAGAACCCTAGATCTCCAATGCTTCAGAGTTCACAAGAGCCTCGTAAAGGCCCCGAGCAGTGCTTGCACCAGAGGAGGTTGATAATATTATGGCCTTGGCTTTCAACCGGCCAAAGAGCCAACTATTTCAAAGAAGATGAACAGGTGAGGGAAATATATTGAGTGCAATAGCAGTGACCTTAGGTCTGTTCAAAAGAAATTAGGGAGGGGTTTATATAGTAGGGAAATTAAGCACACAAACAAGGAAAAATTATCAGTCAAACACAAGAAAGGAAAGAATATCACTTGCAATAAAAAATCAGTAAAAAAAAGGAAAATCTCAAGCCCTAGTTGGGTCCAACGACCTTGAATTGAACCAATAATGCAAGAATCGTTCATTGTAGCGTGTATATTGACAAAAGGTCATCCAGATCTTCGCCGAATCAAGGTAAATTGGTCATGTTTTAGAGAAGTATTTCTTGCCAAAAATAGGGAAATAACTAAGTAACACCATAGACACGCGTATAATAGTAGAATATCGCAAAGTAGGTAAGCAAATCATGGATTGATTCCATGTTTGGGTTGGAATCAGAGAAGATTAAGGATATGGCGGCTAGGGTTTCCCAGAGGTGAGTGGAGAGATGAAGAAATTAGAGGCAACTGAGCATAGAAATGGGTCTCTAGGTTTAGGGTTGAGATATAGGAGGAAGTAGTGTTTTTATTGTGGGTCGTTGATCATCTGAGATCAATGGCCATGATTGAGAGGATATGTGGCAGGTTAGAAAAATCGGTTGTTTGGTTTGGGATGGGGCGTATTGGGCTAGGAATTTTTGGGTTATTGCCTTGAAAAATAGGCTATAATTTAAATACATGAAATTTATCAAAAATAAATTATAAAATAATTAATAAATGATAAAAAATGTTATTTATGCAGTAAATACTTAAAAAATAGCTTAATATTATAAAAATATAAGAAAAGATATTTTAGTATAAATAATATAATGAATCCAATTATGTATAGAATATAGGTTATTAATGCAAAATTATGTAAATAGCTTAATACTATGAATGCAATTATGTAAAAATAAAGTAAAAATATTTTAAAGCATGTATGTGGGTATAAATAACAAACTTAGATGATTAAGTCATCATGCATAATTTAAACGGATAATTAATAAAAATTTAAGCAGTTTAAATGCAGAAAATTAATTTTAAAGCTCTAAAAATTGTTGAAAATTATGGAAGATACATGTATAATTCTTATAAATTAAATAATAACACAAAAATATATGAGGGAAAAATTGGGTGTCAACAGCTACCCCTCTTTACCCGGAAATGATGAAGGAGTTGTCGGGTAAAGAAAATGATGACCAATTTTGGCCGAATTGAGTGGGAATGATGTGATTTGAAAATATGGGGGCCGAAACCTGGTTCCTGAGTTGCCTACATATTCCTGGTGTTACAAAAATCAGGCCGTGTGTAGTTCTGGATCCAGCAACGAGTGAAACCGATGGAGTTGTTATAACAATGATCGTACATTTCGAAAAGGTCCTTTTGGGTAGGATATTATTGTTAATAACAGGTGAATTTAGGTGGAGTCATGAATGCGAATTTGAAACATTACGGGTGTATCACAAGGCAGATATCTGAACGGTCATAGAGTAAAGCAATCGAAGGATATGAATGTTATGAACGGAAACCAGAGCGAAGATTGCTTCTGTTTGTAGAATAGTTACCTCCTGAATTACCTGCAAAGCTTAAAACACGGTGCATGCAAATATATATGGGTTATTGCGATAATTTAAACATGATGCAAATTTCCTTTGGACCATGAAGGTATTCTTTGGATGGTGAGGATGATGTTCTTAGACCATGACATCCTGGGCCATGAGTGCATGATAAGGGATTCGCAAGCCATGAAATGGTGGCCTCTGGACTATGACACCTTTGAATAATGATGTGCAGTTTTGAGAGACCCTCAGGTCATGGAATGGTATCTCCCGGCTATGAGGATGATGCCTTTGGACTATGATACCTTCGGACAAAAATGGCGCTATTTCAGCTTATGAAATGCAAAGATATGATGCTTGGTCATATGCAAGGACGTGACAAGACAAGGCTTAGTCTTGTATGAGATTGTCACGACCCTAAATCCGGACCCGGTCGTGATGACGCCTCTCGTGAAGACAAGGCCCGTCGACACTTCCCACTTCAATTTTTAACAGTTAAACCATAAGGAATAAGTCTAAAGCATAATAAATAAAATCTCAAAGTAGCAGATAATAGCATAATTTGCGGAATACAACAACACAGCCCGATACCGTGGTGTCACTAGTCATGAGCATCTATCAATCCTAATACAAGTCTGAAAAGTCTATAAGCTATTACAAAATGTCTGATAAGAGATAGAAATGATAAAGGGGGAGAAACACGGGACTGCGGACGCCAAGCAGCTACCTTGTGGATTCCGAAGTCTGCCGGGAGCTCTCAACTCGCACTGGCAGGATCAGCAACGCCTGAATCTGCACATGGGGTGCAGGGAGTAAAGTGAGTACTCCAACTCAGTGAGTAATAATCATAAATAAAGACTGAAAGCATGAAATAACGTAAGGCACACTATAGGCTATAATGAAGCAGTAAAACAGGTAAGAACAGTGGTTCAATAAAGATATGTAAAATCGTATAAGTTCAGTTTAAACTTCAGAAATGCCTAATACACAATTAAACAGGTAAATGATAGACAAATAAGACAGATAAGCACATAAAGGATTGCCCCTCGGGCACAATGTCAACAATACCATCCCCTCGGGCTATATCTCACATCACAATGGGTACCCGCGCTCATTGGGAGTGTGCAGAGCCCCTTTCGGCCCAAGCACAATATCAAGTCATCTCGTGGCATTATCACTAGGCTCTCAACCTCATATCAACAAGCCACCTCGTGGGGTACATATCTCAGGCCCTCGGCCTCATAATCATAGTCAGTGTTTCCTCACAATATAGGCCCTCGGCCTTACTCAGTCAAAATCCTCACAAACCACTCGGGCAATAGTAAACCATGATTCTCAGCCCAAAATATCATTTAAAAGGTCATTTAAGTGTTAAAATAGTGTTAAAACATATCAAACAGAGTATGAAAACAGTGGAGTATAACATGATTGAATTTAAGTATAAAGTCAAAACAATGAGGAAATATCAATAAAAATCCCTGAAGGGTTCAAATAGTTGGCACAAGGCCCAAATATGACATTCAGCCCAAATAATGATGATAGCAAATAGATTTCAGTCAAATACGCGGTAAAATAGTCACTTAGGACAGACTAAGTCACAATCCTCAACAGTGCACGACCCCACGCTCGTCATTAAGCGTGTGCATCACCTCAATATAACACAACGATGTGCAATCCGGGATTTCATACCCTCAGAACATCATTTACAATTATTACTCACCTCAATCCGGTCCGAACTCTAGCCCGCGACATCTTTGCCCCTCGAATCGGCCTCCACTCGTGTCGAATCTATTCAAAATCAGAATCACGGTGTCAAAAGATGCTAAGGGAACGAAGCCCAAGTGAAAATAATCAATATACGACACAAATCCCGAAATTACCAAAACCCGACCCCCGAGACCACATCTTAGAATTTGATAAAATTCACATCAATAGATTCCTCATCTCCCTATGAGTTCATACATATCAAAAGTACCAAAATCCGACCACAAATGGTCCCACAAATCCTAAAGTCTAGGTCTCCAATACCAAGCCCTAGTTTCCCTAATTTTAAACCCTTAAATTCCATTAATTATAGCTCTAATCCATGAAATAATACCATAAGAATGAGTTTTAGGTCCAAAATCCTTACCTCAATGAAGTTCCCTTGAAATACTTCTTCAAAATCGTCCAAAAAGCTCCAAAGCCAACTTAAAAATGGTGGAATAGCTCAAAAATCGCGAAGGAAACAATTTATACTTTATGGCCCAGACATTTTCACATCTGCGGCCATATTCTCGCTTTTACGGTACCGCATTTGCGGCCAAAGAACCGCTTCTACGGTTTTCACTTTTTCTGCCCCGATCCGCATCTGCGATGCACCAGCCGCACCTGCGCCATCGCAGGTGTGGTCCACTAACCGCTTCTGCGATTTCCTACCTCCCTATCTCCATTTCGCTTCTGCGGCTCCCTTCCACGCATCTGCGAGATCGCACCTGTGGTCCCTAATCCGCAGGTGCGGAAATACCAGAAGCAGAAAAATCTGTAGCTTCAACAAAATCTCAAACTCTCCGTCAACCATCCGAAATTACCCCCAGGCCCCCGGTACCTCAACCAAAAGCACAAACATATCTCATAACCTTATTTAAACTTATACCAATCTTCAAAACACCTCAAACAACATCGAATCAACCAAAACTCATCGGATTCAAGCCTAAGTTTCCAAAAATCTTTCGAATTCCGCTTTGGATCAAAAACCCAACTAAACCATGTCCGAATGACCTGAAATTTTGCACACACATCCCAAATGAAACCACGGAACTACTGCAACTCTCGGAATTCCATTCTGACCCCTATACCAAAATCTCACCTACCAACTGGAAATTGCCAAATTATCAACTTCGCCAATTCAAGCCTAAATCTACTTTGAACCTCCAAAACTCATTCTAATCACGCTCCTAAGTCCTAAATCACCTCTCGAAGCTAACCGAACCATCAAAACTCACATCCGAGCCCTCTAACACATAAGTCAATATCCGGTTGACGTTTCCAACTTAAGCTTTCTCAAAAGAGACTAAATATCTCAAACCTTACCAAATCATTTCCGAACCCGAGCCAACCAACCCGATCACGTATAGAACCGATAGGCAAAGCAATAAGAAGTAGAAATAGGGGAAATGGAGTGGTAACTCATGAAAAAACTGGTCGGGTCATCACAGAGATGATGGAAGTGCTTAGCCCTAGGTGAATAAAGGAGATAGTGCTTGGCCTTATGTAGTATAGTAAAGATAATATTTAGTCTTACGCAAAAGATGGGAGTTAATGCTTAGTCTCAAATAAAAGGTTGTGCTTAGCCTTATTTTAGTCTTACGCAAAGGATGGGAGTTAATGCTTAGTCTCAAATAAAATGTTGTGCTTAGCCTTATGCAATTACGGAGGCAATGCTTAGCCTCATGCAAAGAAAGGTTGTGATTAGCCTTATGCAATTACGGAGGCAATGCTTAGCCTCATGCAGGAAATGGAGACAATGTTTAGTCTCGTATGAAGAAAGACAATGCTTAGCCTTATTGCAATTACAGAGGCAATGCTTGGCCTCATGCAGAAAATAGAGATAATGCTTAATCTCATGCGAGGAAAGGAAATACTTAGCCTTATACAATTACGGAGGCAATGCTTAGCCTCATGCAGGAAATGGAGACAATGCTTAGTCTCCTGCAAAGAAAAGGTAGTGCTTAGCCTTATACAATTATGGAGGTAATGCTTAGACTCATGCAGGAAATGCAGACAATGCTTAGTCTCATGCAAGGAAAGGCAATGCTCAGTGTTGTGCAATTATGGAGGCAATGCTTAGCCTCATGCAAGGAAAGGCAATGCTTAGCCTTATACAATTACGAAGGCAATGCTTAGCCTCATGCAGGAAATGGAGACAATGCTTAGTCTCCTGCAAGGAAAGGTAATGCTTAGCCTTATGCAATTATGGAGTCAATACTTAGTCTCATGTAGGAAATAGAGACAATGCTTAGCCTCGTGCAAGGAAAGCGAAGAATAGCTGTGAAAATGGGTAGAGTATCTCTTAGCTTGATGTGTTTGCGTTCGGCAACTTTTGTTGTTATGGAGATAATGATTTGATGTGTGTATATATTTGTGAATATTCCTATTGTGTTCGTTGTGCCTGTATTCAAAGAACAATCATGTTTTTGCAGGGAAGGTTGGTTCGTGCTCTTGACTCCTAGCTCCACTTTTGCTCCTGTTTGAGGTCCTGCTTGGATACCCTAGGTAACATCTAGCTGTCATAGAGACAAAGTTTTTGAAAAACATGCATGCATTTGGAAAATTATTTGTATAAATATAGTTGTTTGAAATTCATGAGAGTGCGTGAGATCAAATAATTTTGATGAACCGGAGACTGTGACGCATTTTAAAAACATGCATCCCCCTCAAAATTCTGCCCTAGTTTAAGTGCATACTTCCGACAACACATTCCTTGGATGTTCCAAACGTAATGAAATCGGGTAAATCCGAGATCTTGCCCCAGTTTCTGATCATGGGGGAAATGAAGATTTTATTAAGATGTGACCGGACCCACAAGGCTGCCTACGTATCCCCACTTAAACGGGAATCAGGTCAAGCGTAGTTCAGTTACATCAAATAAAGGAATGCAACCAATACTAAATATAGTATCTCTTGACTGCGTCTGAGTTGATAGGTTTTGGCCAAATCTCTCCGTCCATTTCTGCAAGTATGAGTGCTCCTCCTATTAGTACCCGGTGAACTATGTAGGGACCCTGCCAATTGGGTGAAAACTTCCCCTTAGCTTCATCTTAATGTGGGAAAATTCTCTTTAGCACCAATTACCCCGGTGCGAATTGCCTTGGTCTGACCTTTTTGTTGAAAGCTCTTGCCATTCTATTCTGGTAGAGTTGACCGTGACATACTACATTCATTCTCTTTTAATCAATGAGAGCTATTTGCTCATATCGGCTCTGTACACATTTTTCATTGTTGAGCTCACCTTCTTGTATAATTCTTAGAGAAGGGATTTTTACTTCGGCAGGAATGACCGCTTCAGTACCATAAACCAATAAGTAGGGAGTTGCCCTAGTTGACGTGCGAACCGTGGTATGATACCGAGCAGAGCAAATGGCAGTTTCTTGTGCTACTATTTGTAATTATCTACCATTTTCCTTAATATCTTCTTGATGTTCTTGTTGACGGCTTCTACGGCTCCGTTCATTTGCGGCATGTATGCTGTGGAGTTCTTATGCTTGATCTTGAAGGTTTCACACATGGTTTTCATCAGAACACTGTTGAGATTGGTGGTTATTAGTGATGATTGACTCTGGTACTGGTACCCCAAACTGATAAGCAATGCGGTCCCAAACAATATCTGTGACGACCTTCTTAGTTATGGCTTTGTAAGATGCTGCTTCAACCCATTTTGTGAAATAGTCTATGGCCACTAGAATGAATCTATGTTGATTTGAAGTAGCGGTTTCGATTGGGCCGATGACATCCATACCCCAAGCAGAGAAAGGCTAGGGTGAACTTGTTTCATTGAGTTCATTGGATGGTGCCAGTATCATGTCAGCATGTATCTGGCATTGGTGACACTTCTGAGCATACTTGATGCAGTCTGTTTCCATAGTCATCCAGAAATACCCCGCTCTTAGTATTTTCTTGGCTAAGACGAAGCCATTCATATGCGGTCTGCAAGTTTCGGCATGTATTCCTCGAGCAATATGGACACCTCCTTGGCATCGACACACCATAGTAATCCCAAGTCCGGAGTCCTTCTATACAGAATTCCCCGCTTTGAAAGAAATGGTTGGCTAATCTTCAGAATGTGCGCTTCTGAGTATGAGTACCAGTATCTGGGTATTATGCTTTTTACCAGGTACCTTTTGATAGATATCGTAGAACCACAAATTTCCATCAATCTCTTCTTCAACATGTGCACAATAAGACGGATGTTTATGAATTCCTATTGGGATAGGATCAATGAAATTATTGTCTAGATGTTTTATCATGGAAGACAAAGTGGTCAATGCATCTGTGAACTCATTCTGAACCCTCGGAACATGTTTGAATTCTATCTTTGTGAATCTCTTGATCAGCTCTTGTACACAATGCAAATATGACAATATTTTGGAATTCTTTGTGGCCCATTCTCCTAGAACCTGGTGCACCAAAAGATTGGAAACTCCAATTACCAGCAGCTCCTAAACATTCATGTCAATGGCCAACCTGAGTCCCAAGATGCAAGCCTCATATTTTTCCATATTGTTGGTGTATGGAAACCTGAGTTTTGCGGATACTGGATAGTGTTGGCCGGTTTTTGATACTAAGATAGCTCAGATACCCACTGCTTTGAAGTTTTCAGCTCCGTCGAAGAACATTCTCCAACCATCATATGCCTCGGTGATATCTCCTTCTTCAAACGATACCTCCTCATCGGGAAAATACGTTTTCAATGGTTTGTATTCTCTGTCTACGGGATTTTCTGCCAATGCTTGCCCTTTGACTGACTTCTGAGTTACATAGATAATGTCGAACTCACTCAGTAATATTTGCCACTTTACTAGCTTACCCGTAGGCATGGGTTTCTGGAAAATGTATTTTAGTGGATCGATCCTTGATATGAGATATGTAGTGCATGCACAGAAATAATGTCTCAACTTCTGAGATATCCGCGTCAAAGCACAACAAGTACGTTCTAACAAAGAGTATCGGGCTTCATAAGGTGTGAATTTCTTGCTCAGATAATATATCGCCTGCTCCTTTCTTCTAGTCTTATCATGTTGTCCCAGAACACAACCAAAAGCCTCGTCCAATACAGACAAATAAAACAGTAGAGACCTTCCTAGTTCTGGTGGGACCAGAACGGGTGGTTTAGATAAATACTCTTTGATATTGTCGAAGGCCTTCTGGCATTCTTCAGTCCAGCTTGTTGCTGCATCTTTCCTCAGCATCCTGAAGATCAACTCACATATCACGGTTGATTGTGCTATGAAACGACTGATGCAATTGAGACGTCCTAAAAAGATCATCACATCTTTCTTATTCTTCGGAGGTGGCAAGTCCTGGATAGCTTTGACCTTTGATGAGTCTAATTCAATCCCTTGGCGACTACGATGAATCCTAACAATTTTCCAGCAGGGACTCCGAAGGCACACTTTACAGGATTCAGTTTCAGATTGTACCTTCGAAGCCAATCAAAGAATTTCTTCAAGTCTGCTATGTGATCTGTACTCCTTTTGGATTTTATGATAACGTCATCCATGTATACCTCTATTTCCTTGTGTATCATGTCGTGGAAAATGGCTGTCATGGCTCTCATATAGGTGGCTCCAGCATTCTTCAAACTAAATGGCATCTTTTTGTAGCAGTATATTCCCCATGGTGTGATAAAGGCTGTCTTTTCGGCATCCTCTTCATCCATCTAGATCTGATGGTATCCTGCGAAGCAATCCACATAGGATTGGAGTTCATGTTTGGCACAATTGTCGATCAGTATGTGTATATTGGGAAACGATAAATCATCTTTGGTACTCGCCCTGTTTAGATCTCGGTAATTAACACATACTCTGACTTTCCCATCTTTCTTCGAAACTGGCACAATATTGGCCAACCAAGTAGGGTATTCAACCACTTTAAGAACCTTGGCTTTGATTTGCTTAGTGACTTCCTCTTTTATCTTCAAACACATATTTGGCTTGAACTTTCTGAGCTTCTGTTTTACCGGTGGACACGTGGGATTAGTGGGTAGCTTGCGAGCCACTATAGATGTGCTTAAACTAGTCATATCGTCGTAGGACCATGCAAAGATATCTTGCTACTCTCTTAGGAATATGATGTACGCTTCTTTCTCTGATGGTGATTGGTGAATGCTTATGCGTGTTTCCTTGACCGTTTCGGAATCCCTTAAGTTAACTGCCTCAATATCATCCAAATTAGACTTTGGTTTGTTCTCAAAGTTTTCCACTTCTCTGACGATTTCCTCAGGTATTAAATCATCTTCCAGATCCTCTGAATCACTATCCTTATATTGCATTGTCTCATTACATGTCACAGTCATAGGTTCATCGGGATAGTAATAATAATGTTGTAAGGAAAAATATAAAGAATAATAATAAATACGAAAAATAGTAACGCATTAACAAAATCTTAAAAACGTCAACCAGTGCGGCTTGATGACTCGAGCAATTATTTCAAAACAAAATACTGAAAATGTCTCAAATGCTCAAAACTATTTTAAAAATAATTGATGCTAATTTGCCAGGCTACCCAGGAACTTGACTAGCCCGGGAGGGTGCAACAGTCCAGTTCTTGAGAACGGATCCTTTCTCCACAGTCTGAATGGTAAAGTCTTCCTCCTCCTCCTCCTCCTCCTCAACTATCGCACTGCAGTCCATATCTTCTTCGTCTAGAAATAGCTTCCTCATGCCAGCTAAGACTTTATCTTCCTCAGACCCCACATCATGTCAGCTTGATGAAATGTCTGGTGTAGAGGTGGTACCGATTATTCTAGCGGGTAATAAGGACCAAGCCATGGTGGAGACCAATCCTGGTATTCTTGCCAATTATATTCATATCCGAGCCCAAAAGTGGTACCATGACGCTGTGGTTGTACAGGTTTGGTGGTCCCTTAAAGGTTTTTGGCAAGACCTTTACCAGGTTCATACCCTGTCCATAGCAATATGCTTTCTATGTTGTTGCTCCACCATCAGTCTTTTTCAATTACGTTGACGCGCTCAATGCGAAGGTATGTTTCTCCACCCAGCTTCTTCATGTTCTCGATGACTGGAACAGTCTGATTGGTGTATATAGGATTACTTCCATCTCCATGAATAATCACCTCCTAGTGATTCCATCAAACTTTACAGCCTGATGCAGAGTTAAAGCTACTGCCCCAGCGGCATATATTTAGGGTCGTCCCAACAATAGGTTATAGGTAGCAGATATGTCCAGTACATTGAACTCGACATCAAACTAGGTATGACCCATCTGTAGGCTGAGGTTGATTTCTCCGATGGTGGCTCTTTGAGATCCATCAAACGCCTTTACGTTCATGCTTCCCATATGTATCTCGTGCAGGAGTTTACCTAATCTCTTCAGAGTAGTCAGTGGACATATAATGAGACTTTAAGCCCCATCTATCAAGACCCTGGCGATGAACTTATCCTCAAATTGCACTGTGATGTGTAGTGCCTTGTTGTGACTTAGTCTTTCTAGTGGTGATTCATCCTCATGAAAGGTGATTTTGTGGCTCTCCAATACCTGCCCAACCATATTAGCTATCTCCTCACTAGTGATGTTGGTGAGTACATAAGCTTCACTCAGCACTTTCATCAAGGCATTCCTGGTTGTCAGAGTTTTGTAGCAGTGACAAGATGGATATCTGAGCGGGAGTTTTGTTCAAATGGTCAACAACAGAATATTCTCTTGTTTGTACTTTTCTCTAAAGGTCATCAGTGCCAGTCTCAACAACAGGTGGCTTAAATGCAGCTTCCTTGCTTGTCCCTCCCAGGTTATTGGGTGTATAAACTCTACCAATTCTAGTCATGCCTTGTGCTGCACCTGTTTCCTCCATTTTTGCTTTTCTTTTTCTCCCTGCTTCCACAACATAATCCCATTGGATAACATCAGACTTGTAAGATGGCGTGGGAGCTACCATAACAGTGAAGGGTGTAGTTATCTCGACTTCAAACGGTGTTTTGGTTTGTACCACAACTAGCCTGAGGGTGACCGGAGATGTTTTAGGATCATCTCCTTTGCGAATAAGTCCAATCGACCCCTTCGGATCCCATTCCTGTTGGTCTCTATCATATTCACTCCCTTACCTCTATGATCCAGGAGAGGATTGTTATGAACATTTAGTGCAACTTCCTTTGCTTGTATGACCTTAGTGTCGCTCAATGTCTGGATCTTGTCTTTCAGTGTGCGACACTCATCAATAGTATGACCCTTCATTCCTGAATGATAGGAACATGTCTTGTTGGGGTTAATCCACTGAGAAGAATTTTCCATAGAAATGGCAGGAATGGGAGTGACATAACCAACAACCTTGAGTCTCTCGTATAGTTGGTCTATGGGTTCAAAAATTGGGGTGTATTGTCTAGGTGGTCTACAGTCAAATTTTGGTCGTGATTTTTGGTAATTTTGGCGCGCGGGTAGTGGTGAGTGATAATATGCAGGTTGAGTGTTATAGGCATGGTAGGTGGTAGAAGGTTGTTGGTATCTGGAGGGTAAAGGCTGGTATGTGGGTGCAGGTGTTTGGTATGTTAGAGGCGACTTAGGACCCTGGGCTACCATCACAACACCTACTTCTTTCTTCTTTGAAATACCTCCCGATTTGAAAGGCTTTATTTGTAGCCTGCAGTTCCTCAAAATTCGTCACAATTTCGCTCTTAATCCCCTATTCTATTCTTTTCCCCTAGCTTGATGATGTCGGACAATTTGTGGATTTCAATAACCATTAGCCTTTCATAGTACTGCGGGTCTTGAGCTCTGACGAAGAACTTATTCATTTGTTCTTATTCAAGTGCTGACCATTCTTTTGCAGCTTTAGATCTCTACCGAGTAGCATATTTGTTGAAGGTTTCTATTGGTTTCTTCTAGAGATTTTGGATATAGAAAACGTCTGGTGCATTTTTTGTGTTGAACCTGATTTTGTCCATGAAGTCTAACGCCATGCTTACCCAACTAACCCACTTCTTTGGGTCCTGAATGATATACCAATACAACACATCTCTCGTGAGGCTTCACATGAACAGTTTCATGTGGATTTGTTTATTTTACCCACTCCTACAAGTTTGTCACAATACGTCCTCAGATGCACTTTCGGATCACTAGTTCCATCAAACATTTCGAACTTGGGAGGTTTGTAACCCTCCGGCAGTACTACATCTGGCTGAATGCACAGGTCCTCATAGTTTAAATCTTTAATGCTTTTACCACCTTCGACACTTTGAACTCTGCCAGTAAGCTTCTTGAGTTCCTCCGCCATCTTCTTAATGAACAGGTCTTTCTCAGGTATATATAAGGTTTGTTGTAGGGTTTGGGGTAAAGTTTCCACTTATATGGGATTGCTTTGATAAACTCCGGGAATCTGGGCATAAAGGTGGTCATTGGTTGAGTTTTGGGGATCAGGAGTAGGTTATGGCGCGTTCTGGGGAGTGTGATAAGTGGTGGTTTGTGGGTATTGAGTTGGATGATGGTGTTGTTGTTGAGTAGTAGCTATTGGTAGAGGGTTAAGGTTCTGAGGAGGTGCGGGGTACTATTGTGGTGCAGGAGGATTTGACGGTGGATTTTGGTTTTGTGTGTTTTGGGGTGGTGCTTGGTTTTGGGTAGTCAGATTTTGTTGGTTAATATCAGGGACATTTAGTGTAAGAAGCAGGTTTCCCATGTTCTGGACCTGATTAAGTTCTCCTTGTAGCTTTAGGATTTTTAATTCTAGACGTAAGACCAGTTCAGACTGTGCCGGAGTACTTCGGCTATCTGAAGTTTCGATGTTCTCTGCCATAATAGCGTTGTCCTTCCTGATACTGCTTAAATCATCCATTTTCCCTTTCCTTTTGCTTTTGCCTTTAGGATCACTTGGTGGAGGAGGAGGCGGAGGACCTCTGGATCTAGTGTGATATGGTGACGATGCCAGTATGCAAGAGCCAACCTTGGGGAATGAGAATAATTAAAAGAAAGAAAAAGCAAAAGGTAACCAAATTAATAAGGGATATTGAAAGAATGCTTGCAGTATTAAACATGTTTCGCAATGTCATGCAATAAATTCGCATCCTAATTTGGGGGACCTCATTGTGCCCGAGGTAGGTCTAAACGACACATAGATTTGGAGAAAATTGATGCCAATAATTGCGCCATTTCATTAATGCGAAAATGAGTCAAACCCTTACTAAATCGACAATAATGATAAAGTTACTAATGGCATTTAGCCTTATTACAATCGAAATCTAAAGCTAAGCTAGAAAGAAGTAAAGAACATCATTTCCTAATCTACTTGGTCCCAGAAGGACCTTCTCCGTGCTTGGCTCTCTTGACTCTATCAATCAGGTTCCCCAGATCGCGCATATCCAATAATAAGTAAGCCTTTTCTAGATGCCCTCCTTCACACCTATCCATGCTTTAACAATCTGAAAGCGTCTTTCTCATTTTCCCCTCAAGTTCTATCAATCCTTGTTCCGGATATTCCAATCTCTCTGTTGACTTAGTGGCAATTTCCTTCCATTCATTAATTGCCTCCATGTCCACTTTGTGTTGTTCCAGATGTCTAGCTTCAAACTCGAAAACTCTTTTGCGTTGCCTCCTATACTTGACCTATGCCTCAGTAGCATCATCTATGATCCTGTTTTCATATTGACTCCTGGCTTGACGTCTCTTACTATATTGTCTACCAACCATGATAGGTATAAGTACACATGACTGGCATGATACCTATCTGGCTCAATAGTTTCTTTTCCCACGATGATCTTCTGGTTCCACATATGTTGTACCACAAACTTGAATGGAATGACGTCCCCTTTGAAATCTGCTTTGTACTGGACTATGTTGGAAACCCGAGGTATGACTTGTTTTCTTCCCGCTTGTCTCATTACCCTTATAGGAGCATAAGTTTAGATGCCCCTCAACCCAATCAGTACCAGATGAGTAGTCTCTCTTGACCTGATGATGAACACGCTGCTAGGGTACCGTTCAAACATCTAATGTACCTTCTCATCTGTCAGATTGCTGAAGAAATGCACCAAACTTCTAGCATTTCTAGGCTGTGCAAACCTGTCTGGGATAAATGTCATTTACTTTGGGTGATGGTAAGCTATGTAGTCACTCAATGGCCATCGCAGAAGATCTTGGCGATATTCTCCCCTTTGAAAATGTTCCAACAGCCAAACTTGCAGTAATAGATTACAACCTTCAAAGTGTCCGAATCCATGCTTGCACCGATCTAAAGCGTGATACATTTCAGCTAAGATCATGGGGATGATGGTATAAGTTTGTCCTCTGATGCCCTCCATCAAAGTCTTGGCAACTATGGCTAAACAGGTATGAATCCTTCGCCCTTTCATTGGAAATATCAACAACCCCAAGAAGCAGACGATGAACACATAAACCCGACGGTGCGTCCAACCCAAAAAAGTAATCGCGAGTTCCTCATGATGAAGCCGATATGACTTACTATGTCCGTAACGCTCATAAAGAAATTCAAATGGGATGTATGATTTTTTTAAATAGAGCAACTCATCATTTTTCTTAAAACCTAGTATCTTTAGAAAACCGCGAGGGATATGATTCTCTGGCACTAGTAATCCTGGACTATCCCATAGAAACTTAGCGAAGCCTCCTATTTCTTCTAGAAAGGGAGTCATTTCTATGTCATCAAAGCGAAAGACAACTCTTTTCTCATCCCAGAACATGGTAGCGGCCTTAATCAATGCCCTATTTGGTCGGATGTTAAGCAAAGATGGCAAGTCACTAAGTACCCTTCTCACATGATTCTTGTTGCAAGGCACAAGGTCTTTCCACCAATCAAGTAGCATAGGTGGGATATTTTGGACCATGCCAAACCTGGGGACTTTGTGCTTCACTTTCTGCAAACAAATAAGGTTAGCCCTTTCCCCCTCCAGATTCGACCACTTACACAATAATGATCAACATTTTGGAATATTTTTTCCAAGTAATGCACATAACATAATAGTGTCCATTAGGATTGTGGAAATCCCGTTGGACTTTGGACAAGGCTTATCTTAACGGGCTATTACGTTAACAACATTCTAACCCATACTAGGTTTAACATGATGCATGTGCATTTCATATTGGATTAAGGTTCTAGAATGGTCTAGACTGGTACTCTCAAGTGGACAACTTGAGAAGGAAAGGTACGGGACTGTCGACTGCACCGCTGATCGACTAGTCTACCGTAAATAAGCCTTTTCGATTTAAAAGGGATAATTTTAGAAGAGAGCGAGCACTCATTAAGCTCTGCTAGGTTGATAATTGGAACGAGTGGAGTATGATGTGGATCATGCTTTATGCAGAGATAATAACACGTTGCCAAGTATTTGCATGGTAGAATATGTAAAAGCAATAAATAAGACAGAAAAAGTAAACATAGAAAGAGAAGAAAGACAAAAGGAGGAAGTCACTTTAGTTCATAAAAATATATGTGGGAAATAAAACAAGTAAGGAAGTAGGGGTGGGAGAGGCATGATATGGCAGTTTTAGACAAGATGAAAAGAAATGAGGAGTGACCATAGCAAATAAAGGTGAATGGGGAAGGGATGCGCATGTCATAACAAATTTTAAACAAATACAGGTGAATAGGGGAAGGGATGTGCATGTAATAGCAAATTTAAACAAATAAAAGTGAAGATGGGAAGGGATGTGCATGTAATAAAGAAAGTAATCCACATAAGTCAAGTTCATTATGGTAAGATCCTAAGTGTAAATCTCCAGCAGAGTCTCCATGTTGTCGTGCCCCATTTTCTAGCGAAAGCGGGCTTCGACATATGACAACTCTTTTAAATTAGGTATTAAAAGAGAAGAGTCGCCACATAACGTGACAAATCTTTTAAATGACAACTCTTTTAAGGTGCGTTAGACCACCTATTTATAAATAACTCTGTTTGACTAGTCTACATCACCAAAAATCGAGTAAGGGCTCAAATTACCTTAAAGAGAACGTGTTAGGCACTTTTCGAAGTCCACAACTATGGGCCCCGACCAAACTTAAGACTATGTGGATTGTAATTAGGTTAGATGATCAAGTAATCAAAAAGGTATAAAATAAATCGAAGTGTTTATTGTAACACCTGTGAATTGGTACAAACTTTAATGATTGCATAAATCTATACGAGATAACTAAGTGTGGCAATAAGTCTGTGAAAGAAAAGACAGAGGGGGTCATAAGTTTTTTAGCCTAAAGGATCACCCCATGCAACATAAATAATATTTCGCAAACTCCCTTAAAATAAGGGGATTGCTCATATTATTCAGCAGGCACAGACTATCATCTCCTACTACCCAATTACTATGTTAAAGTTGTTTACCTGAAGCATTCTAATTCAATTCTAAATCGTTTCCTATTCGTGCACTACCCATCCCATGCCTATGGTCCCGAAGGCATTGGACATCTATTTGGGTGGTTCTAGACTTTACTTAGGTTTCTAAAAAATGATAAAACTAAGCGACATTCAAAATAATTAGGACTTCACGTAAAGAAAATAAAAGGCCCAGATTATCCTCTACACATAGACAACAAATGCACGCGAGCAGATTCTATATTATGTATAAGCAATTTCAGGTTTGAGATGTCATTTTGAAACTATAGACATGGTTTCTAAGTGACTACACAATTCAGATTATCGTGATTATAAAACCTATAGACATGATCTCTGTGTGACTACACAGTTCAAGAAAAGTCTCATGGCAATGCTGCAATTCAGATTATCGTGATTATAAAACCTATAGACATGATCTCTAAGTGGTCTACGCGAGGGGACAATGATAGCCATTGAAAAACTCAGAATAACTCTCGTTTGATCCTATTGGCATCCTTTATAAGCGAGTAGTAGTGTTTACAGATGGGTTCTAATAATTGGCATATTTGTCACTTATCCCTATAGGCATGTTATTTAGGTGGGCAGAGTATAAGACAACAGAAATAGTCGACTACTTAATTAATTAAAGTCTTAGAGACATGATATCCAGATGAGGATTAGCAGAGCATAAATTAACATAATCCTACAGACATGTTATAAATTAAGTAACTGCGATTGCACAAATTGAGTGAATAGTTATTGACATTTGATCCCTATAGGCATGCTATCTAATAACCCATAGCAGTAGACATGGGAACAAGTAAAGTACTTAAACTCATTCTTTTGGTAGTAAACAGGTTGAGTGAATATGTACATGAAAGCCAAAACAACAAGTAGATCACATAAGTCCTATATGCATGTTTTCTACCCATTTGTATGAGAATTAGAATACCCTAACCCTTTTTACTAATCTCCCCATATATTCAATTATAAAATTATTACAGACCCAAAATTAATGAATACAAGTATGAATTCCATATATTAAAAGATTACAGGTTCAGTACACATAGCAAGCCGAAAGACTGTAACCCAGTAAAGCTGGGCCTTCAGTAGGCTCTTCCCTCATACGTGCAGCAAACCTAGGTCCAAATACACCCAAAACCTCAAAGTATATTAATTTCTTAACTCAAACTCACACAAGAATCCACACTAGGCCAAAGGGAAGACCTTCTTACCCAGCAACAACAGATGCAGAACTTAACCACACCAATTAACAAACTATACATGACAATCAAGTAAAAAACTATGAAACCTACTAACAATGGTTTTAGGACATGGATATATAATCATAAACATTGACATGACTCACACAAGGAACATTAGAACTTATATGTTAGAAACAAAGGGGGATTTTGAACGTGAGGACAAGGAGAATCAGTAAAGCTCTTAACAGGGCGAGTTTGACATAGAAAAATAATAATATAAGTTCATAATCGAGTAATTATTCAACAGAGAAGAGGATGTAGCATGCTGAACTCATTAAAAAGGCTGAGGAAGACAAGTTTAAAGGACAAACATACATATACTGATTCCCAGGAATCCAAACGTTAACCAACATGTGGCAGAGATAGATTCTAAACAAGTGTGCCTTATACTGAACAGTTATTGTCAGAGAGATATGCAATTCCCTACGAGAGTGATCATATGCAGCATGGAAACACTAATAGCAATGTCTTACTAAAAACCTCAGCAGTGTCATAACTCAGAAGATCATGCAGCATTTAAAAAGGGAATGAGACAAGTAAGCCTATCTATTTGCATCCAGTTGCCTAGAAGCAGGAAGGAGTAATATAGCAATTTTTATCCTAGAATTCATCCTAAACCAAACATGCAATAGAGCTTGAATGGAAATGTGCTTCAGCTAATCAACATAGTCGCAGAGGTCTATCTTATTGGACAAAAAACTTCACAAAGTCTAGAATATCAATATAGAAATGTAGGGCGTAGCAGAGAACACACATTAATCTAAATCAAACTAAGAAAAGCTGGCATCCTTTCTAGTAATGAAAACATCTTCACATATGCTGGAACCTAATGAATTTAACTAACAATGAACATGGAATTACAGGGAATTGTAGAACAATATCATGATAGTACAACATCAGGTACTCATAAATAACGAAGAAACTGAATCATGCTTATAAGATCAACCATTACTAACACATAGAACACATAGAGATAAGTAGAAGGAGAACAGTTAACATTGCAAGAGTTAAGGAAACTAACCACAACGAAATTAAACGAGCAAAAGAATAATAAGGGACTTAGAATACTGGTAGCAAGAACCCCAGATCTCCGATGCTTCAGAGTTCACAAGAGCCTCGTCATGGCCCCGAGCAGTGCTGTACCAGAGGAGGTTGATAATATTATGGCCTTGGCCTTCAAACGGCCAAAGAGCCAAGTATTTCAGAGAAGATGAACGGGTGAGGAAAATATATTGAGTGCAATAGCAGTGACCTTAGGTCTATTCAAAAGAAATTAGGGAGGGGTTTATATAGTAGCGAAATTAAACACACAAACAAGGAAAAAATATCAGTCAAACACAAGAAAGGAAAGAATATCACTTGCAATCGAAAATTAGTAAAAAAAAAAATGTCAAATCCTAGTCGGGTCTAACGACCTTGAATTGAACTAATAATGAAAGAATCATTCATTGTAGCGTGTATTTAGAGAAAAGGTCATCTAGATCTTCAAAAAATCAAGGTAAATCGGTCCCGTTTTTTAGAAGTAATTCTTGCCAAAAATAGGGAAAGAACTAAGTAACATCATAGACATGCGTATAATAGCAGAATATCACAAAGTAGGTAAGTAAATCCTGGATTGATTCCATGTTTGGTTTGGAATCGGAGAAGATTAGGGCTATGACAACTAGGGTTTACCAGAGGCGAGTGGAGAGTTTGGAGAAATTAGAGGCGGCTGGGCAGAGAAAATGGGTCTCTAGGGTTAGGGTTGGGATATAAGAGGAAGTAGTATCTTTATTGTGGGCCGTTGATCATCTGAGATCAATGGCCAGGATTGAGAGGAGTAGAGCAGGTTAGAAGAATGGGTTGTTTGGTTTGGGATGGGGCGGACTGGGCTAGGGATTTTTGGGGTCAACATTGCCTTGAAAAATAGGCTATAATTTAAATACAAGAAATTTATCAAAAACAAATTATAAAAATAATTAATAAATGATAAAAAATGTTGTTTATGCAGTAAAATACTAAAAATAATATCTTAATATTATAAAAATATAAGAAATAATATTTTAGTATGAATAATATAATGAATCCAATTATGTGTAGAATATAGATTATTAATGCAAAATTATGTAAATAGCTTAATACTATGAATGCAATTATGTAAAAATAAAGTAAAATATTTTAAGCATTTATGTGGGTATAAATAACAAACTTGGATGATTAACTCAACATGCATAATTTAAAGGGATAATTAATAAATATTTAAGCAGTTCAAATGCAAGAAAATTGATTTTAAAGCTCTAAAAATTGCTGAAAATTATGAAAAATACATGTATAATTCTTATAAATTAAATAATAACACAAAAATGACATTTTAAAAATACATACTATTTAAAAAAATATGAGAACAAAATTGGTATCAACAGTGTGCATATTTGGTTTGGAGCCCCGAGGGCTCGGGTGAGTTTCGGATAGGCTACGGATGGTTTAAACTTAGAAATTTCTGATTTCTTTAGCTTCTGCTTTATTTGGTGTCATGCGCTTCGCGATCGCGAAGCCTTTCTTGTGATCGCGAAGGGGAGTTTGGGACAGGGGAGATTTTCTTCATTGCGAACGCGATAGTTGGGTCGCGAATGCAGAATATTGAGGGTTTTACCTCCGCGAATGCGACCAGCTTCTCGCGAATGCGTAGGGGCATGGGCCTAGGAAGGGGGAATGGTTGTTACTCTTCGCGAACGCGGTACTAGGGTCGCGAACGCGGGGGAAGGTGGGTGCAAGCCTTCGCGAATGCGAAGGGTAACTCGCGAACGGGTAGGCCAATAAGTTGTTGTGCTTCGCAATCGCATCAGGCCCTTCGCACGCGAAAAAGGCCTGACGCCCAGTGATTTAAATGTTCAAAAACGAGATTTCTTCAATTTTTCATAAACCTTTTTGATTAGAGCTCGGCATAGAGGCGATTTTGAAGAGAAAACTCAATACTAATTCATAAGTTTATACCCTTTAACTCATTTTCTTCAATTTCTAACATCACCCATTAATTTGTAGCCCTAATCTTTATTCTTCCATGGTAGAAAACTAGGAATTCAAAAAGAATTTTTTTTTTTTTTTTTGCAAATTAGGGATTTAGACCTCAAATTGAAGTCGGATTCCGAAACTAATTACATAATCGGGCTCGGGGGTGAATGGGTAAATTGATTTTGGTTCGAACCTCGGGTTTTGACCAAGCAGGCCCGGCGTCGATTTTTGACTTTTTGGGGAAAAGTGTGGAAATCCTAAATGTATGCATTGCAATTGATTCCTTTAGGAATATTTGACATTATTGAGTCAATTGTGGTTAGATACAAGTGGTTTGGAGGCGAATTCTAGAGGAAATGCCTCGGTAGAGCTTTGAGTCGATTTTTGGAGAGAGGTAAGTGTTGTGGTTAACCTTGACTTGAGAGATTAGGACTTGTTTGCCTATTTTCTACCTGTTTAAATGTTGGATACAATGTATATGTGAGGTGACGAGTAATTATGCGTTGTTGTTGGGTTAAAGCATGCGGGTGGGACTTGTTACTTGTAATTTACTTCTTTTTTTTATCATGATATCCATGCGTAGACTAGTTAATTACTATATTGATCGTTCTTTCAGCATTTATGGGCTATCTGTGGTAATTGAGTATTATTTTTGAAGTTGAGGTTGGTATTGTGGAACCATTATTGACGTAAGATTTGTTCTTGTTTATTTTATCTCCTTGTTGTTATATGTTCACTGTTACATGGTAAGGGAGGGTGTTAAAGCACGAAGGGTGATGTCGTGCCGTATTTATTTATTCATGATGAAATTGAGAGTAAAAGCACGAAGGGTTATGTTGTGCCATATTATTCATGTTATGCAGAAATTGAGCGTAAAAACATGAAGAGTGATGTTGTGTCGTTATTACTGTTTCATGGTTAGACTGAGAGTAAAAGCACGAAGGGTGATGTCGTGCAGTTTTATTCATTATGTTTATTCATTTTATTTGTTGAAGGTTTATTGACAGTTTATTGTTATTATTCCCTACTGCAATTACCGTATCTTGTACCCCTTTCACATGTCCTCTCTGATCGCTGCCAACTCCACACTACTAAAGGTAGGAAGAGAGGGTCACAATAGTTTTTACCCAATATGAGGGTCGGGATCGATTTCCACAGGGAGCTAGGAATGGAGTCGAGTATCTATCTAAACTAGAGTTTTGTATTTGTTCCTAATGTCACTTCCATACATTTTTGGTTTTTTGATTATAAACTACTGTTATCAAGCTATTAATTGAAACTAGATTATGCTACGAGATAATTGCTAAGTTGTATCTAATGGGAAGAAAGGCACTAGGGTCGTGACATTACCTAGGTGGTTAATTGATGGGTAGATGTTACTAAGGTTCGATTGACATAATTGGGGCTTATACTATAACCGTTGCACAATTTTACCCACTCTCACACCTCTCGGTAGAGAGAGTGATTTTTCCCAATTGACTCTCTCAAAACCAAACGGGTAGGCAAATTAGCTAAAGCAACTAGGGTTCAAGTTGGGTAATTACTCTCTTGAGGTTTAACCCTTTAATTGGGACTATCAATTCTCTTGAGTCCATCCCAATTCCTTGTTGGGTCAATTTTGGAGACTTAGGCTCTCTTTCTCAAGAAGAGCCAAGTCAACTTAACACAAACCAGTGTTTGCAACCACCAATTCATAGATTAAACCAGTGACCCAAATAACAAACACCCATAGTCAATCTAACAATAGATGACAACACCCATCAATTACCCACACTAGGGTTGAGCCACAACCCTAGCTAATGGGTTTAGCTACTCATGCTTGAAGGAGAAAATAGAGAAATAGATGAAGAACAAGGCATATTAATTAAATGCTAAATTAAAATACAAGAATCTATCGTTAATTTGAAGCTAAAATGACAAAAATGGCTACAGATGAAGTTCCCACGAGCGCAGCTATGTTTTGGATATATCTAATGACCTAAAAATGGTAAAATATTCTATTTATACTAGGCTGGAAAAACTAGACAAAAATATCCCTGCGAGGTCAGCGCAGGCCGCATAAAATGGACCGCGGTCGTGCTAGGCTCTTGGACTTCAATTTTGGGCTCTCTGACTTGGGCTCCGCGGACCGCGTAGAATGGACCACAGCCGCGGAGGCAGCTATCGCAGTCCGCACAACCATAACCATGGATTGCATTGGCATTTTCCATCTCTCTGAATATCTCTTATGCGGACCGCACAAAAAGGTAGTGCGGTCGCGGAACCTTTACCGCGGACCGCGCAATGTGTACTGCAGCCTCATTGCCTGAAGCCTGGTTTTTTGTCATCTCTCTGAATCTCTCTTCCGCGAACCGTACGAAAAAGCAGTGCGGCCGCGGAACCTTCACCGCGGACCGCGCAATGTGGACTGCGGCTGCATTGCCTGAAGTCTGGTTTTGCCATCTCTCTGAATCACCTAGTTCGGCTGCATTCGACTTTGTGCGGTCCGCACTAGGCCTGTTTGTCCTCAGTTTACTTTGTCTTTGATACTTGAGCAGGTTTCACTTCTTTTGAGCCGGTCTTTGACATTTCGTCACTTTATCGATCAAACCTGCAATCAAGCACAACATATGAGCCTTTCGGGACTATTTTGTAATGATTTATAATCAAAACATAGGCAAAAGGAGCATGAAACTCATTAAAATACCTACTTATCAACTCCTCCAAACTTAAGCCTTTGCTTGTCCTCAAGCAAACAAAATAAGACCCACCCCTTAAAGGAAAATCCAAGTATTTCCAACTATCTTAAAGTGACCTCAACAAGCATCAATTGGGACTAACAATTGCCCTCAATGCGAATGAATAATTCATAACATTTAAACTTTGAAAAACTATGGATCAAGTGTGACACAAGAGCATCAAGAGTTGACTCAAGACATCAAAGAACTCTCTCAATTACTTTGGTCATTGTGGAACCCAAACTCGCACATCCTCAACTCTCTCTAAGCAAACCTCACCTTTTGGAGTATTAGCACACAAACCGAGGTTAATCGGAATTCCCTCATCTCTCTCAAGGAAAGGCCACAAATCCGGCTCTAAGTACCATATGCTTGCCCCTCATGTAAGTATCCACTAATGTAAGTGTCATTCAACTCAAGATCATATAGGGCTTTTGAGGAGTCAATGTGAAGGCTTATGGTTCAGGGTAGGAAAAGGTTTTTGGTCTAAATGGGTTACATCTTCCCTTAAACACTTCTTTTGATTCATTTGGCACAATTCTCTTGACTCTTTGAGTATCTCACTTCTTTTTAAGGGGTTAGAGAGACATAGTGTCACTCTTTCTTATGCACTTCAAAACGTTTCTCCTTTTTTTCAAATTTTTCCACACCTTTTTTTTCTCTTTTGTTTTTTCTTGAATCCCTTTTTATTTTTTTCACATTGGGCTTTCTTTTTGTCTTTTTTCTTTTCTTTTCTTTTTCATTGCCTTCCTTTTCTTCGCTTGAGTACCTTTTACCACTTTGTTCCCTCTCTCGTCTCTCCCCCCAAACTTAAACTTTTGCCATTGCTCAAGGGAAGATCATGTGCCAAAAGAGGGTATATTTTAGAACTGGTATAGGCTTATAATATTGGTTCTTGAAAGAAAAAGGTTTAAGGCTCAAAACAGTTAACTAGGGATTATATCATTGGTGGGCTATGGAATTGTTCAACTATCATTTGGATCAAGGCGATCCTATAATCACTTCTCAAGCCAAATTTCACTCAAGATTTCGCCTCAACAGACATTCAGGGCAAGTTATAGACCATTGGCTCGGGACTTGGACTCACAGTTCAATTTCTCACCACACAAGCTCAAGGATTGCTAAAGACATAGAGTCGGGGGCCCACAACAACCTTAGACACGATTGAGCACACAATAGTCCCGAAAGACCACATGATGATTGTTTGGTCAACACATGAGTCTCAAGGTCAGGATTTCACCATCCTAAACACAACAACCTATCTTTGATCATGGGATCAAAGGCAAATGTGTTAGGCCCAAGTGAAGCTTTGCTTGAGGTACCTTTAACTATAAGCTACCAAAAATAAACAAAAACGGACTCAAACCCTTAAGAAGGTTGTCATGCTAAGTTGGCCTAGGTTGCCCGATACCCAAAGTTTTGAAAACTGAGTAGGGCATCAAATTGATACTAGATCCCAAGTCACAAAGAGCTTTGGCAAAATCCGCACTTCCAATGGTGAAGGAATGGTGAAAGCACCGGGATCTTCAAGCTTCGGGGCCATTGAATGCACTATGTCACTAACTTGGTGAGTCATCTTTATAGTTTCACAGTCCATAGAACGCTTCTTTGTAACCAAGTCCTTTATGAATTTTACATAACCCGACATTTGTTCAAGTGCCTCCACCAGAGGCACATTAATAGATAAGATCTTCATCATGTCAATGAACTTTTTTAACTGATTATCATTCTTCTACTTTGCGAGCCTTTGAGGATAATGTGGAGGTGGCCTGGCAGAGGAGCCTTGGCTTTTGACACAACCAGCTTGGGCATGTCAATCACGTGTTCCCTAGACAGGTTCACGACATCTTGGGTTTCTACCTCAGCCTCACCAATATCAATCCTCACATCATTGTTCACATTCTCTTCAACCACATCTTCAACAATCAGAGGTACATCATCATCCTGCAACTCAACATCTTCATCCACAACTTGCTTTTGCTTTGAGGCATTCATATCACCGCCTCTCCCACTTCTTGTTGTAACCGCCATCACATGATTGTTATTTCCACCCTTCGGGTTCACTATCGTATCACTTGGTAGAGCACCCTTCGGGCGAGTATTCAATAACTGAGAGATTTGGCCTAATTGCACCTCCAAGTTTCGGATAGAGGTGTTGTGAGAAGCTAACTGTGCATCCGAATCTGCATTCCTCTTCATCATCTGCTCAAACATCATTTCAATTCTACCCATATCATTACAAGAGGAACTAGGACCTTGAGAAGGGAAAAGGGGTGGATTGTTCGGTTGTTGGTACATTGGGGGCCTTTGAAAGCCTTGCCCCTAGTTGCCTTGGTTTCCATTATTGTTCCACTCGCCTTGATTGTTGTTGTTGCCCCAGTTGTTGTTATTTCCATTCAAGTTGCCTTGGTTGTTGTTCTGATTACCCCAGTTGTTGTTTTGGTTGTTGTTCCAATTGCCACCACTTTGTTGTTGATTGCCCCAATTTCCTTGGGGTCGCCATTGTTGGTTTGAAGAGTTTCCTCTATTGCCTTGATAGTTGTTGACATATTGTACCTCTTTGCTTTGGTCATCATAACCATCATTTTGACACCCATCATATTCATCAACAAATTGCTCAGAATTTCCTTGATTTTGTTGCCTCTTTTGCCTTCTCTTGTTGACAAGCATACCAACACCCTCTATGGCATTCACTTGGCAAGGATTCTGAGCTTGTTGCAACTGTGCCTTAGCCAATTGATTCATTGTAGTGGTAAGTTCAGCTATCGCTTGCCCGTGATCATGTTATTCCTTGTGCAAATGGATAACCTTAGGGTCACCTTGAGGCACATTTGCTCTACTCTGCCATGCTGAAGAAGTGTCCGCCATTTCATCAAGTACATCACATGCCTCCTCATCGGAAAGTTGCATAAAATTGCCCCTGGCCAATTGGTTAACAATGCATTGATTTGTAGTATTTATGCCCCGGTAGAAGATTTGTTGGATCATGGCCTTGGTCATATCATTATTTGGGCACTCTTTCACCATCGTTCTATACCGCTCCCAAATCTCATGCAAAGGTTATGTTGGCTCTTGCTTGAAGGCTAGTATTTCATCTCGAAGTGCCGCCATATGACTAGGAGAGAAGAATTTGGCAATAAACTTATCCGCCAACTCATCCCAAGTTGTGATGGAATGGTTGGGGAGTCTCTCAATCCAATCCAATGCCTTTCCCCGAAGTGAGAACGGGAAAAGTCTCAATCTCAATGCATTCTCGGACACATTCGTCTGTTTGCTCCCCCAGCATGTATCTACGAACCCCTTGAGATGTTTGTAGGCATTTTGATTTGCAGTGCCCGTGAAGTACCCACGTTGCTCAAGTAAGGTCAACATCACATTGGTTATCTGAAAGTTGCCCGCCCGGATTCGGGGTGGGACAATAGCACTTGCGTAGCCCTGGTTCGGTAATACTCTGGGAGCCACTCTTGGAGGAACCAGGGAGGGTCTGGAATATTGTCATTTGGATTAGCATTGGCATTCCGGCCTCTCCGTTGACCTTGAGGTGCAAGAGGCACCTCATCTTGCTCAAGATCATCTACCTCCTCCCCCTATCACGTTTCCAAGAGGATCATTACCGTTGTTTAAAGCCATGTTGGTACCGGAGTAATGACACAAACAAGTAAGTAACAAAGAAGGAAAGAAGAACAATAAACAAAACTAACTAAATAGATAGCCAAAATCGTTAGCTCCCCGGCAACGGCGCCAAAAAGTGATCGCTGCCAACTCCAAACTACTAAAAGGTAGGAAGAGAGGGTCATAATAGCTTTTACCCGATATGAGGGCCAGGATCGATTTCCACAGAGATCTAGGAATGGAGTCGAGTATATATCTAGACTAGAGTTGTGTATTTGTTCCTAATGTCACTTCCATACATTTTTGGTTTTTTTTAATTATAAACTATTGTTATCAAGCTATTAATTGAAACTAGATTATGCTACGAGATAATTGCTAAGTTGTATCTAATGGGAAGAAAGTCACTAGGGTCATGACATTACCTAGGTGGCTAATTGACGGGTAGATGTTACTAAGGTTCGATTGACATAATTAGGGCTTATGCTATAACTGTTGTACAATTTTACCCACTCTCACACTTCTCGGTAGAGAGAGTGATTTTGCCCAATGGACTCTCTCGAGACCAAACGGGTAGGCAAATTAGCTCAAGCAACTAGGGTTCAATTTGGGTAATTACTCTCTCGAGGTTTAACCCTTTAATTGGGACTATCAATTCTCTTGAGTCCATCCCAATTCCTTGTTGGGTCAATTTTGGAGACTTAGGCTCTCTTTCTCAAGAAGAGCCAAGTCAACTTAGCACAAACCAGTGTTTGCAACCACCAATTCATAGATTAAACCATAAAATTAACCCAAATAACAAACACCCATAGTCAATCTAACAATAGATGGCAACACCCATCAATTACTCACACTAGGGTTGAGCCACAACCCTAGCTAATGGGTTTAGTTACTCATGCTTGAAGGAGAAAATAGAGAAATAGATGAAGAACAAGGCATATTAATTAAATGCTAAATTAAAATACAAGAATCTATCGTTAATTTGAAGCTAAGATGCCAAAAATGGCTACAGATGAAGTGCCCACGAGCGCAGCTATGTTCTGGATATATCTGATGACCTAAAAATGGTAAAATATTCTATTTATACTAAGCTAGAAAAACTAGACAAAAATACCCCTGCGGGGTCAGCGCGGGCCGCATAAAATGGACCGCGGCCACACTAGGCTCTTAGACTTCAATTCTGGGCTCTCTGACTTGGGCTCCGCGGACCGCGTAGAATGGACCGCGGCCGCGGAGGCAGCTCTCGCGGTCCGCACAACCATGACCACGGACCGCATTGGCATTTTCCATCTCTCTGAATATCTCTTCCGCGGACCGCACAAAAAAAGTAGTGCGGTCGTGGAACCTTTACCGCGGACCGTGCAATGTGTACCGCAGCCGCATTGCCTAAAGCCTGGTTTTTTGTCATCTCTCTGAATCTCTCTTCCGCGGACCGCACAAAAAAGCAGTGCGGCCGCGGAACCTTCACCACGGACCGCACAATGTGGACTGCGGCCGCATTGCCTGAAGTCTGGTCACCTAGTGCGGCCGCATTCGACTTTGTGCTGTCCGCACTAGACCTGTTTGCCCTCAGTTTACTTTGTCTTTGATACTCGAGCATGTTTCACTCCTTTTGAGCCGATCTTTGACATTTCGTTACTTTGTCAATCAAACATGCAGTCAAGCACAACTTATGAGCCTTTTGGGACTATTTTGTAACGATTTATAATCAAAGCATAGGCAAGAAGGAGGATGAAACTCGTTAAAATCCCTACTTATCACCCTCCCATCAGTACACATTAATTCTTTATTTGTTGTTAGGTTGTATGTATATTTTCGTCTGTACATGTTTAATTACGTGGGTGTCTTGTCATAGCCTCGTCACTACCTCATCGAAGTTACGCTTGACAATTATGGAGTACATTGGGTTGGTTGTACTCATACTACGCTCTACACTTCTTGTGCAGATTTTGGTACTGGTCTCAGCTGTCCGTGAGGCACATCAGCTCGGATTAGCATTTGGAAACTCAAGGTAGATTTGCTTGCCTCCGCAGACCTTGAAGTCCCCTTCCGCTTTCCTTATTTTACTGTTCATCTCGTTTCGAGACAATTGTATTTATTTCAGACTCTATATGTAGAACCTTTAGAAGCTCGTGTACTTGTGACTCCAGAACCGAGTTTTACTAGATATTAGATTATTACGCTATTTTGTATTTTATTTTGGGCTTCATTCCCGGTTTAATTGGCTGAATTGTTCAAAGTGGTTAAAATTTGGTAAAGAAATACTCTAATGTTGGCTTGCCTAGCAAGAGAAATGTTAGGCGCCATCACGATCCCGAAGGTGGGATTTCCGGGTCGTGACAGTGTGGCTTAGTTCTGTGAGGTTTATGCCTCCAAGATCTGATTGTGCACTCTAAACATGCTAACGCTCAATGCTCGTGGCTTGCCCAAAATTTCATATGCAACATATGTCGAATTCATTAATTAGCATTGTTAACTTTCAAAATTCTTTAAGAAATGAATGACTAAAGTTATTTTCATCTATAGGAATATGAAATTATAAATAACTCAAATAACGAATCATAGTAACAACAACATACTCAACAAATTCTCACATGTAGGGTCTGGAGATGATAGTATATATGCAGACCTAACACATATCTTGTGCAGGTGAAGAGGTAAATAATGAACTATAGTATTGCATATTTGCTAAGTGAGAACATCGCGAGGGTGAATATTATTTGAATTCTTCTGTAAATTAATAGATAACCAAAATTTATATCTTTATTTGCTAGATCTTTATGTATTGGTTCTATGTCTCTCAAAATTATCATATATTTACTATTTTGCTATTTAAAAGTAATTTTGCATTTACTCGTGACGGAGTAATATTTTAAAATACAATGTTAATAAATTTTATTGAATATTTACTTTTAGGGGGTAAAATATGTACTTTGATAGTATTTTTTAAACAAATAATAATTTTTAATTGTTTGAAAGTTAAAGATGTTTTAGTTGATTTATATGTCATAGTAACTTTAACAGTATTACATTGTTTATACTTATAAAATATGCTAGATATTTTACTTTCTATGAGTTTCATTAATTCTTTTTTGTTTTCTTGAACTTTGTAAATATATTTTTTATGCTATAATACTATATTATTAATTTATAAATTAAATAATTTAGAGATCCGTGAGCTAACGACCCATCTCTCGAGGCTTACGCCTCGCCCCATATTAAATAAAATGCCTCACCTTTTAAAATATTGTTTTCACTGCTCTGGTAAAAAGTAGACAAGTATTTAATTGTAATTGTTTAGGTTTTGTTAAGGATTTGAATCCTAGACGCTAATCCAAAATATCTAATTTTGCTCACTAGCTTCAGCTTATACACATCCAGAGGTCTTTGCTGTATTCCAGAAACTTGTATACTCGATGGAAAAACTGAAGGAAAAAAAAATAAAAAAAATGTGATGTACTATTAATATCTATTTGGTTAAGATACGATTTTAAAATTACATATATGTAATAAAAATTGTCTCAAAAGGTAAAATTAATTTTTTTAAAGATTTTAAATATTAGTTGGAATTAAAGTGGGTCCTGATCAATCTTTTTGACATTAGAACAGTGAAAAGGCATTAAACGATGCAAAAAAAATAAGTTTTGTTATAAAATAAAGACCGTAAAATAAAGATAAGTATAGAGAGAAACTAATATATTATTGGAATTCAAACTGATGTACATAATGAACTGAAATCTCTTCTATTTATAGAAAAAAGGAAGCTGTTGTGCAAGTTGCTGTGTAAGCTACTACTACAAGCTGTTGTGTAAGCTGTTATTATACCAGATATGGATAATCTTCTATTAAGAGCAATATTTATCCATAACGGAGTATTGAATGGATAAACTTATTGTACCCAGTATAGATAATCTTCTACTAGGGGTAATGATTATTCATAACGGAGTACTGAAAGGATAAGCTCATTGTACCCGGTATGGATAATCTTTTACCGGAGATAATGTTTATCCATAACGGAGTATCGAAAGGATAAGCTTGGTATACCCGGTATTGATAATCTTTTACCGGGGGTAATATTTATCCATAACCGGGTACCGAAGTGATAAGCTTCTTCACGAAGCTTATTTCCAATAGAGTACTAAATAGATAAATATATTTACGGTGAAGTCCCATATGGATAAGCTTCTTCAGGAAGCTTATTTACAACGAAGTATTAAATGAACATTCATAATACAATATATTTATAACACTCTCCCTTGGATGTTCATTAAAAGATAATGTGCCTCATTAAAACCTTACTAGGAAAAACCACGTGGGAAAAAATCCTAGTGAAGGAAAAAGAGTACACATATTTAGTAATACACATTGCTATGTGCCTTATTAAAAACCTTATAAGGAAAACCTCATGGAAAAAAACTTTAGTAAGGAAAAAAGAGTGCATCGCGTATTTTACTCCCCCTGATGAAAACCTTGTTTTAAATATTTGAGTCTCTGCATTCCAATCTTGTATACCATCTTCTCAAAAGTTGAAGTTGGCAAAGATTTAGTGAATAAATCTGCTGGATATCACTTGAACGAATTTGTTGCACATTAGTGTCACCACTTTTCTGAAGATCGTGTGTGTAGAATAATTTTGGTGAAATGTGTTTCGTTCTATCTCCTTTTATAAATCCTCCCTTCAATTGGGATATGTATGCAGCATTGTCTTCGTATAAAATTGTGGGTCTTTTCTCGCATTCCAAACCACATTTTTCTCGAATAAAATGAATTATTGATCTCAACCATACGCATTCCCTACTTGCTTCATGAATAGTTATTATCTCAGCGTGATTTGAAGAAGTAGCAACAATAGATTGCTTTGTGGAGCGCCATGATATGACAGTACCTCCATATGTAAATACGTACCCGGTTTGAGATCCAGCTTTATGGGGATCGGATAAATAACCCGCATCTGCATAACTAACAAGATCTGCACTATCTTTGTTAGCATAAAACAAACCCATATCAAGAGTTCCCTTTAAATATCGCAATATATGCTTAATCCCGTTCCAATGTCTCCGTGTAGGAGAAGAACTATATCTTGCTAGTAAATTAACAGAAAATGCTATGTCAGGCCTTGTAGCATTAGCAAGATACATTAGTGCACCAATTGCACTGAGATAGGATACTTCGGGACCAAGGAGTTCCTCGTCCTCTTCTGGAGGTCGAAACAAATCTTTATTCACTTCAAGTGATCGAACAACCATTGGTGTACTCAATGGGTGCGCTTTGTCCATGTAAAAGCATTTTAAGACCCTTTATGTATAGGCAGATTTATGGATAAAGATCCCGTCTGTTAAATGTTCAATTTGCAGACCAAGACAAAAGTTTTGTCTTTCCAAGATCTTTCATCTCAAATTCTTTCTTAAGATATTCAATTGTCTTTTGGAGCTCTTCTGGAGTTCCAACAAGATTTATGTTATCAACATAAACAGCAAGTATAACAAATTCTGATGTTATTTTCTTTATAAAAATACATGGACAAATAACATCATTTATGTAACCTTCTTTCAGCAAATATTCACTAAGGCGATTATACCACATGCGCCCAGATTGCTTTAAACCGTACAAATATCTTTGTAATCTAATTGAATAAATTTCCTGAGATTTTGAATTCGCTTTAGGCATTTTAAATCCTTCAGGGATTTTCATATAAATTTCATTATCAAGTGAACCGTACAGATAAACTGTAACTACATCCATTAGATGTATTTCAAGCTTTTCATGCAGTGCTAAACTGATGAGATATCGAAATGTTATGGCATCCATAACAGGTGAATATGTTTCATCAAAATCGACTCCAGATCGTTGTGAGAATCCTTGTGCAACAACGCGAGTTTGTATCTTTCAACTTCATTTTTATCATTCCTTTTTAGCACAAAAACCCACTTATCACCAACTGATTTTATAACAGCAGGTGTTTGGACTACTGGTCCAAAGACCTCTCTTTTAGCAAGTGACTTTAATTCCGATTGAATTGCCTCTTGCCATTTTGGCCAATCAGATCTTTGTCGACATTCTTCGACAGATCGAGGTTCAAGATCCTCACTATCTTGCATAATATTAAGTGCAACATTATATGCAAAAATATTATCCACCACTATTTTAGATCGATTTAAATTAATCCCATCACCGATCGAACTTATTAAAAGTTCCTCACTCATATGAGCTTCGGGTTCATTGATTTCTTCAGGAATCTCAGAACTAATCAGATCTTGGGTCTCTTCAGGAGATCCCTTCATAGTATCGTTTTGATCATTTGTCAATTTTCTTTTTCGAGGATTTCGATCCTTAGAACCCAAAGGCCTACCACGCTTCAGGCGTGCTTTAGGTTCACTAGCTCTTATGCTAGTAGATGGTCTTACTGGGACATCAATTCGGATAGGCACATTCTCTGCTGGGATATGTGACTTAGTTATCCTTTTCAATCAGTAAATGCGCTTGGCATTTGATTTGCTATATTCTGTAAATGGATGATCTTCTGGACCTCCTGATTACATATAGGGGTGCCGAGATCAAAGTGAGATAATGATGAAACTTTCCAAACAATTTCTCCTTTGATTTTCTTTTTCTCTCCCCTAATTGTGGGAAATTTGTTTCATCAAACCGACAATCTACAAATCGAGCAGTAAATAAATCTCATGTCAATGGCTCAAGATAGCGAATAATAGAGGGTAATTCAAACCCAACATATATTCATATCCTTCTCTGTGGTCTCATCTTACTGCGCTGTGGTGGTACTACTGGCACATATACAACACATTCGAAAATTCGTAGATGGGCAATATTTGGTTCATGACCAAAAACTAATTGTGACGGAGAATATTTATTATAATGTGTCGGTCTGAGACGGATAAGTGATGCTGCATGTAAGATAGCATGGCCCCAAACATTAGTGGACAATTTTATTTTCATAAGTAGTGGTCTTGCTATTAATTGGAATCGTTTAATAAATGACTCTGCAAGGCCATTTTGAGTATGAACATAAGTTACAAAATGTTCAACTTTTATCCCAACTGATAGACAATAATCATCAAAAACTTGAGATGAGAATTCTCCAGCATTATCAAGGCGAATAGTCTTTATAGGATAATATGGGAATTGTGCCCTTAATCGAATTATTTGGGCTAATAGCTTTGCAAACGCCAGGTTGCGAGATGATAGTAAACACACATGAGACCATCTTGAAGATGCATCTATTAGGCCCATAAAATATCTAAACAATCCACTTGGTGGGTGAATATCTCCACATATATCCCCATGTATACACTCTAAAAAGGCAGGGGATTCAATGCCAACCTTCATTGGTGATGGTCTAGTGATCATTCTGCCTTGATAACAAGCATCATAAGAAAATTCGTCATTTGTAAGAATCTTCAGGTTCTTTAATGGATGCCCACTCGAATTTTCAATAATTCGTCTCATCATTATTGATCCAGGATGGCCTAAACGGCCATGCCAAAGCACAAAAGTATTTGAATCCGTAAACTTCTGGTTTACGATAGAGTGTGCTTCGATTGTACTAATTTTTGAATAGTATAAGCCAGAAGATAAAGTCGGTAACTTTTTTACAATGCATTTCTGGCCAGAAATATTCTTTGTAATACAAATATATTCCATGTTCATTTCATTTATTGTCTCAACATGATACCCATTTCGGCGGATATCTATAAAACTCAACAAGTTTCTTCGAGACTTGGAGGAGAACAATGCATTATCTATAATAAGGTTTTTTCCTTTAGACAGAAATATAATGGCTCTTCCGGAGCCTTCAATCAAACTTATATTACCAGAAATTGTTGAAACATTTGCTTTTTCCTTATACAAATAAGAAAAGTATTTCTGATCCTTGAATATGACATGAGTTGTTCCACTATCAATAACACAAATATCTTCATGATTTGTCTTTGATCCAAACATAATTTGAGGATTATCCATATTCTTCAAAATGACATAAATAAAATATATTATAGTAAACATCATTATCAAAGCATAACTTTTATTTATGTACAACAATTACATAACTATACTATCTATTACAAATAACAAAAATTAAAATATTTACATTTCTACAGATTCACCACCGATTACATGACTTATTTCTCCTTCTGGGAGTGCAAAGTAATCAACTACATCCAAATGCATGAAGTCCAAATTATCTTCAGAAATACAATTTGCTTCAGCATTTTTCTCTGTCTTCTTCTGGGAGGCTTGATAAAGCTCAAACAGGTGCTTTGGCGTATGACAAATATGTGATCAGTGCCCTTTTCATCTACATCTGTAGCATGTATTTTCTGCATTTGGTGCTTGCACCGCTTCATGCTTTTGTTCCTTCCTTTTCCACTACTGGTGGTGAGGAGGGTTCTTTGGTGAATTATTATTACCATGATTAGAGTTTCTTCCCCGACCACGGCCATGACCACGACTGGGGCCACGACCTCTTCCACGTTTAGCTTGGTGGAAGTTCGTCTCATTCACTTCAGGGAATGGACAAGAACCAGTAGGTCGGCTTTCATGGTTTTTCATTAATAGCCCATTATGTTACTCGGCTACAAGAAGATGTGAGATAAGTTCAGAATACTTTTTAAATCTCATCTCTCGATATTGCTGCTGCAGGAGCATATTCGAGGCATGAAAAGTGGTGAAAGTTTTCTCCAACATATCATGATCAGTAATATTATCACCACATAATTTCAATTAGGAAATAATTCTGAACATAGCAGAATTATACTCACTTATAGATTTAAAATCTTGTAGCCTTATATGAGTCCAATCATAACGTGCCTGTGGAAGAACAACCATCTTCAGGTGGTCATATCTATCTTTCAAATTATTCCACAGTATGACTGAATCTTTAATAGTGAGATATTCCATTTTCAGGCCCTCATCAAGGTGATGGCGTAGGAATATCATTGCTTTGGCACGATCTTGGTTTGATGCCTAATTTTTATCCTTGATGGTGTCTGCCAGACCCATCACATCAAGATGAATTTCAGCATCAAGCACCCAAGACATGTAGTTTTTGCCCGATATATCCAAGGCTACAAATTTAAGTTTAGAAAGATTTGACATTATTTAGGAAAAGAAAGTTCGTACTTCTAATACTTTCAAAGTATTTGCTCGAGATGGCAGAGTCTCGTGCTGATAACGTGTTATAAAATAAAGACAAGTATAGAGAGAAACTGATATATTATTCGAATTCAAACTGATGTACATAATGAACTGAAATCTCTTTTATTTATAGAAGAAAGGAAGCTGCTGTGCAAGCTGCTGTGTAAGCTGCTACTGCAAGTTGTTGTGTAAGCTGCTACTGCAAATTGATGTGTAAGCTACTACTGCAAGCTGCTGTGTAAGCTGCTATTATACCAGATATGGATAATCTTATACTAAGAGCAATGTTTATCCATAACGGAGTACTGAATGGATAAGTTCATTGTACCCAGTATAGATAATCTTCTACTAGGGGTAATGATTATCCATAATGGAGTACTGAAAGGATAAACTCATTGTACCCTGTATGGATAATCTTTTAGCGGGGATAATGTTTATCCATAACGGAGTATCAAAAGGATAAGCTTATTATACCTGGTATGGATAATCTTTTACCGGGGATAATGTTATCCATAACCGGGTACCGAAGTGATAAGCTTCTTCAGGAAGCTTATTTCCAATAGAGTACTAAATAGATGGACATATTTACGGCGAAGTCTCATATGGATAAGCTTCTTCGGAAAACTTATTTACAACGGAGTACTAAATGAATATCCATAATATAATATATTTATAACAAGTTTCTCTTTTAAGGAAGTCAACATAATTCTAAGGCCAATACTTATTTAACCCTTCAAACTTGACACAGAATAACATTTGCAAGCTAAGCACAATGTAATCACCACAAAGCGCTCATCCGAAAGGTAGAGGCTGTGCGGGTTTTTCTGGGATTCCAACAAAAATATTTGCACACTTCTTCTACTACTTCACCGTTAGGCGCTAACCACTTGAACACCTTAATTTATTTAACGAATAAGTGTGTCGTGTTTATAGAAGTCACCAAAATCAAATACAGTCAGATTATCTTTAGAACAATATCCCTTTATAAAAGTTAAGTTTTTTCGGAACCGATCTTTTATGCTATATTATATTATATGTCCTCTATAATAACTAATAGTATCCAAAAAATATCGAAACAAACACGATTGTTATAGAGAGATTTGACTGTATGTGACTTTTACAAGCGGATAATGTGTCAAATGGTAAATGAGATAACTGCACGTGATTAGAAAGAAAACAGAAAAAAAGTTACTCTATGTTTTATTAGAATAAAAAGAACCAAACAAAGAATAAATAAACATATCAATAGCTTCGACTACGACTGTTGAATAGTCCTAGGTGTATATCAGCAGTTATATAATGACAAATAGAGTCTTAGCGATCGTAATATTTTCAATCAAAATTAGCTGAGATTTAGGGAAATGACATATTTTGTGATGAGGAAGAAAATGGAAATTATATGATGCAAATGGGCGATAATCTATTGAGAAATCATTATAAGTTAAAGTTCAATATTTACATAAAGTATGGACTACATCATTTGGTTCTTTTCCTTTTCGCCTAAAACTGTGAATATACTAATGCTGATCAACTTCAAATGAGAATAAAAACATTTTAGTAGAAAATGTCTACTCTATTATGAGAAAAATGTTATAAGTATACAAGAGAAAACCTCCTTCCACATTTTTCACCTGTTAAGACCTTATCTTTTTTTTCTTTTTATTTTACTTTTATATGCGAGTTGAACAAGATAAAAGAATGTTTATACTATTAAATCACAATTTTTTTAAATTGTCATTATATATAAGTTAAAATTTTCTTTTCTTTTCTTTCTTTTTCTCTTTCTCCTAGTACTTTTTTTGTTAATCTTTGGTTAAAAACAGTGGACCAATGGCATGGGACAATGAACATAAACTATTTGATAAAAACCAGGTGCGGTGGATGGGGCTGCCTTAATCAGAGGTCTCGAGTTCGAGCCCCGAGTATGGAAAAATTTTTGGTAGGGAGTACTTCCCTTCGAATGAGGCCCTACGCGGCGCAAATCCGAATATAGTCGGACTTCAATGCGAGTACCGAGCACCGGATGAGAAATAGAAAAACTATTTGAGAAAAGACATATCAATGCGAGTACCGAGCACCGGATGAGAAATAGAAAAACTATTTGAGAAAAGACATATCTGTAACAAGGGTACAAATGCCAATAACATGTTACAGGACAAAAGAGTATGGAACATTGAAACTAAACTAAAAAGTAATCCCAAAATCAAAACCTAACACTTGAATACAATAATCTTAAATATACACTGCAAAATGACTAAACTAACATCAGTACTTTGATTCATCATAGTTTTTTTTACCTCCTTGACCGTTTCTTTGGCCGTTTTGAAGAATCATCCTTTTCACTATTTTCCCTTCCTCGCTTTTCCTGCACAGTTTCTTTTCCACCTCTCTTTGGCGGTCGACCTACAGTCCTCTTCGACGGACTACCTTCCTCCTTGCCTCCGCCTCCGCCACTGCCACCACTTCGCTTCACCGGAGTTTCTCTCCGTTCATCAACTTTTTTCTTTTGCTGCTCTCTTTTATTACCTTTAACAACAACATCCTCTGTAGGGTTCTTCAGTGTCTCCATCAATGTCCCTTTCGTCGGAGAATTCTTTTTTATTCTCTTCAAGAAGTCCGCTGCAGCTCCTCGTTTTTTAGCTTCTTCTTTCTTCTTCTCTGTTTTCGCTTCTTCCTTTTTGTCCGCGTTGGTATTGGTTTGCTTAGTATTCGTGGTTTGGTTGTTGTTGGATTGTGAAGCATTATTGTTTGGACGGCCTTTGTTGCTCCTCCTCATACTTCTTACCCCAGTAACAGGCTTTTCTTTCATACCCAACTTGATTGAACATTCTTCTTCATTTGAAGAAGTCTTTATGGGTGGCTTTGGATTCAGAGGAGGTTTACTATCATCTTGTTTTTCTGGCTTGATATTACCAGAAACTGCTGCTTTAGCTGAAATGGAGCTTCTCTTGCGGCAGACTACTATAGGAGCTGTAGACTTGTGTTTTGCAAGCAAAGAATCCGATCTCTCCAATTCGGGCTTGGGTTGGATCCTTAAGGGTCCGGGTCCAGGTGATGAATCCTTTTGTCGGGTTCTCTTCTTCTTTAATTCTTCCATGACAATGCCACGGAATTCATTAGCTGCAGTTGATTCTGGGGATGACTTAGGGAAGTAGACAATGGCATTGTTGAAGATGAGTAGGAGGTCCAAGTAGAATTTGGAGGGGCAAGAACAATAGGACCCGTCATCTATCCGGGCTTGAACCGTTTCAAGATCCATATGCCGTCGGATCATACTCTTGTACTTGTCCGTTTTCTGCATCGAAAGTAAAAGTGATGAACGGTTTAGATACAGCTTTTATTTATTTATAACACCACAGTCTGGAAATAATAAAATATGATAGGAAGGAAAATATATAGGAATAGTAGAAGTTAGCAAACTAAAGATTTCAATTTTTTTTTCCGTCATACTTCCCACCACTACGCCAAAGGAAGTGGGGTAGGGTTGACCTAAATTACGCATTCGCTCTAGTAGTGTAGTAACAAGAATTTCATCTCTTGAAAAAATAGGATGAGGACAAAACAATGTGTGTTTCACCTCCTACCCAATAACCATGCACGTTGCGTTGTTTCCCTAATCGCACAAACCGTAAGAAATTGTCCAAAATATCCTCCATCATTTAAATCTTTTCTTCAATCCAAGTGTAGCAAGCACACGGAGGCTTTTCAAAAACCTTTATCTAGATGATTCGGGGATGCTAGCTTAATTCCAAAGATTTTGTGGCATCTAAACATTATTAATTATGACTTGTTTCACGACATTTTGTTTACTAGAACTGTCACTGGTTTCAGTAATATCTTGAATCGGTTTTTCTTTACTGCTAAAAATATTTGCATGTGTAAATAGTTTGAGATGTCGTTTAATTACAATTTTTCATGAAGGCTTAAATTGTTAAACTTGTACTATGCGATCTCAATATTGCAATTAAACATACTATTATTTGTTTGATGAAGATTAAACATACTATTGTTTTAAAGACATACAAATTTATACAAATATAGAATATAATGATCCTAAAGAAATCATTTAACTTACGGTATAACAGGGAGTGAAAATCAATCTTGGACCATGCGATCTCACATAATTTAACCGTGGTGGCACTTAAAAGCAGAATGGTTAAAATGGGAAGTAGGTCAAAATAGGTCAAACAATGGAAAGAAGGAAGCAAGGCAAAGCCTGTATTGGGCTTCTGAATAGTGAATACCATCTTTAAAAGGCCCCTTATAATAATCATGGGCTGACCCATTGTATTCACTTGATCCCGATATTTTTTTAGAAAAATGTACAGACGCGGTAAAAATAATAATCGAAAAATATATAAAATTTATGTATTTTTGTATATATATAATCTTATATACAAAAATTTTACAAATTTTATATACTTTTCGGTTACCAAATATAAATAGTTTCTGGGTTAAAAGTAATAATACCCCTATCTTTTTCTTATTTTTTAAAGAAAGCCTAAGATTAAATTCTAGTGGCTCCAAGGTGCTATGCAATGGCAAGACACAAACAAGGCATTCTCGTTGGTGGGACCCATTCTCCATCCAAATACACCAATTTCCCGGATTTGTTCGGGTTGTAGATGGGACCTATCACCCTACCCTAATTTTCATAAAGTACAAATCTCGACATCCATGACGCTTCATATTTCTCTCCTCCCCCTATTTACCTACCAAATTTTACTGCCAAGGTTTCGTTCTTTTACGAGAAGAATTTGGCCGCATACATTATTTATTAAAATAATACTAGTAGAGTTTACTTTTTTACTTCATTAATGGTGCAAAAGGTTTGCGCAATTAGATTACTTAAAAATCACATACAAGAAAAAGAATTTTTTTATTAATATGTATGAAACCTCTTTTTTAGAAAAGATTGTTTGATATCAAATCACATTTAAGTAAAGCTCTTGACACTGTCAAACCACACTGAGCATATAGAACTGTTTACGATGCCGGTTAATAAAATAATATATTTTAAATTATCTACCTTAATAACTGAAGTAAGTTTTAGACGAGTATATTGTCACAAATTGACGGACCCAAACAAGGTACCCTTTTAGTGAAACCCAAACCCAAGATAGCAGAACTTGTAAATCTGCTAAAATACAAGTTTTTTATGACTAGAAAATAAGGGGTATTTAGGTAGCCTATTTAAGAATCTAAAGTTAGGAGGGCTGCAAAATAATATTTCCTCTTTTGCATGAACGCAATTAGATCGATTACAGAAACTCCTATTCTTTTGAGACAAGTAAGAATAATCAACAATTTTCCTCGACTGACACATGTAGACAACATATGAGAGACGAGTCCAATTATTGATTTTCCTATGCATGCAAATGAAATATGAATCTAAAGATGGAAGGATCATAATAATTTTAGGTAGAAAAAGAAAATTTAGGCAACTAACATGTGAAGACTGAAGACCACGTACACGTCATATATATTGAAGCCACTACTCTGTTATGTTTTATCCACTTTTCTTTTTTACTAGGAGCATTATCATCTTCTTCTTTTTAAAATTTCCTCTTCATCAATTTTTGCATGTAAATTCTTTTAAATGAATCTCACCCGTCCAATATTTGTTGATAAATAAATTACCTCATTTTCCAATCTGTTTTATTCTTTTCATTTTTTTAAAGTGGTACAAACGGTCAAAATCCGATCACCAAATGGTTGTAGGCCAACCAATTTGAAAATGCGAAGTAGAGAATCATTACCTGGCTATCTAGCCGGCGCTTGAACATAGAGCCGCGCTTGTGCGACCTGATAATATCTAAAAACTCAATTAGCGGCTCTGACTTCGCCGCACCCTCCCCTTTACTAAGTCCCACGGCGGGAGAACCCGTCTCCACCGCATCTCCACAGCTTCTACCACCGTCGCCACCGCGCTGCCGCTTTTTCTTCGTTAAAGTCGCCGTGCTCTGCACGTCACTGTTTTCCTTAGTCTCTTCCTTCGACTCGCCCGACTCGCGACTTATTTTCTTTTCCTCGTGTCTATCTGAACTACTACCGTTATACGAGTCCTCTTCACTTACCGGTTTAGCTTCCTGAACCGGTCTAAATTCACCCGTCTCGACCGGTTCCGGTTCGTTTTTAACACCGATTTCTCTGTTCTCCGTCGAATTAGACTCGTTGAATGACCGGTTTTCGCGGTCTGACTCCTCGCTGGACACAGCCTTTCCGGTGGACTCCTCCGGTTTTCCATCGGCACCGCTGTTTTTGTCGTTTTGCGATCTCTCTTCCTTTACATCCTCCAGATCTGGTTTCTGGCCATCGTCTGAACTCTCCTCCTTCAAGCTCTGCTCTCTCTCTTCCTCCATCTTCTTCACTTTCAACTGCAAGGACCTGTTCATATCACATCAGAGATCAAAATCTCTCAGATCCAAATACTCTATTTTTTTTCCACGTAAAAAAAATAATAATTCTCTCATACACCGAAAAAAAATTAAAATTTTAAAAAATAGAAACTAAAAAAAGGACACAAGGAAACAGAGAGATTTACTGGATCGAAAGATCGTAGCGTTGGACCTCTTGTTTAAGCTCAGCAACACGGAGTTGTCTCAACTCTTCTATCCAAGGAATCGTTACATCTCCGTCACCATCGAGTCCGTCGTCAATAACGTCGTTGAATTGTTCATCGTGATAACTGTTGTTTTTATTGATGAAGCGGCGGCGGAGGTCACGGTATTTATCCTTACAAATTTGAGCGGTCAATAGGGCGGGTAAAGAGCTACGGCTTTGGAGTTCCATGGCGACAGATTCCCAGTCATTGAGACCATGCCTTTTCACTGCAAAGGCTAACAAAAGTTCCTCCCATGTACTCCATGTCGTCTTCTTTTTCGTTGTGCCCGACTCTTTTTCCATGTTCCTTTATTTACACATAGACATACACAAATATATATCTATATATACACACAAAACATAAATATATATAGTTTTAATCACAGCACAGCATGTTGAGTCGAATGGAATAACTTAGCTAGGGTTTGATTAGGTATTCTGCTTTTTTGGTTAAGTTTCGTCTTCTTCGTCTAGATTAATATACGTCTTTTATTTTTATCCTTTTTGGTGCTCCCGTTTTATTGTACTAGAGTCTGTGTGGGTATTTGAACGGGTTGAAGAATTGAGGACTTTGGGCATTTATAGGTGTGGCCATGGGCCTGATCTGAAGCACGCGATTGATCTGTGGATTGACTCTTTTGTCCTTTAATTTAAGTCAGATTTTCTTTGCTTGACCTTCCTTCAAATCGTTTCGGAAGTGGTAGCACGTGCTAGTTGCGGAATTCGTTTTACTACTTTCGCGCTTTATTTATCGTGTAAATAAACTTTAATAAAATAATCTTAAATTTTTTTTCTTTTTCTTTTTTGTTAAAGGAAAAACAATACTAGTTGTGCTTTAAATAGGACTGGGTAGTCCAATTTTAAAGACTACCCATCACCTCTACATCTTAGACTACCGAATTTATATTGCCATTTATTTCAATTTAATATATATAATTGAATAAATGGCAATATCAATTTGTATGATATTTAGTTTTGACCAAGGTTTTGGTGTTATTCGAGTGACAATGTGAAGAAGTAGAATTACATTTTGAAGGAGAGAATTCTAGAGACAACACAAAAAACATTCTTTGAATACTGCCAAATTAAACAGCTAATACAATTTTCACGATAATCTTCAATAGATTTTCATGAAAAACGCTACTTCAGCATAACTGCAACTTCATTATGATATTCGTCTCTCTCGATATTTACAATAAAATTACATCGGCTCGTGTGGTAGCTGCTAACTTCAAAATCAACGTTAAAATCATCCTCTTCTTTATAGGTTCTCCCTATTTGGAAAAAAACTCATACAAAAATTGCTAAAGTACATAACTTGAAACATTTTTTCATCAATTTTACAAGGGAGACTATGATGGGGAGTAATCACTTGTGTTAATATGTTATAATCTTTACACAAGTAGCCAACCATTTTCATTATTTACTTTTTCTAGTCATATACATTGATTATATATGATTTGACACTTGTTAAACATAAATTTTATATATATATATATAGTACTTCCGCCGACTATTTTTAGTTTAAACGATTGAGTAAACGACTAATTGGGTTAATTCTTCTAATCTTCACTTGTGTAATTTTCCTGAAGGTTGATAACCCTATTTATTTTTGTCAGATCTAATAAATGTTAATTACTCTTTTCATTCTTATCTGTTATTGAGATTTTTACACACCTATCAAATAATTGATTTAATACTATTAATCAAAAGAATTATGTGACTAAATTACTCTTATTTGTTTCCTAAATTGAATAATTATTAATATGCCTTTTTATAGTAGTAATTCAGGGAAGTCAGACCATATTATATGTCGTTTTAAATAAAATGTACACAATATTAAATATCTTAATTATAAAAATATTTGTCTAGACTACCTTTATCTCTTTTTAAATATTTCATTTTATTGAAACTCCCATAAGAGTAAATATGTAAGTAAGAAAATAAAAATGAGTTCTTGATCTTTTAAAACTTCATATCAAATTCAACTAGCCAATCAAAAGTGAAAAAAAATCTCCAATTCTCCACTTTTTCAAATAATATGTTTGAATACAAAATGAGGAATGAAATTATTATGCTAAAATAATAAATTGAAACACTTGAAATAAAAATAAAAAGTGGAGACGCAATTAAATGACATTAAAAAGGAAAAGAAAAAATGGGCACTTCAATGAAATCATGTAAAAAAGAATGAGAAAAAATTAAAAAGGTGCCAATTCAATCAAATCAAGTAAAATTAAAAAAAATAGAAAAACCAATAAAGTGGGCTACTCTATTTAAGTAAAGTAAAAACGAAAAAAAATATAAGTAAAAATCAAGTACAAAAAATATAATAACAATAACGATCCAGTAAAATCTCACAAAATGGGACATAGTGTATACGCAGACCTTATCCCTTCCCCGATGGGGCAGAGAGGATGTTTCCGATAGACCCTCGGCTCAGGAAGACGGATAAAAAACCAAGAAGAGATAATATAGCAGTATCGTCAATAAACCATAGAAATGGTAACAACATCATAAAGACCATAAAATAGATGACATGCAATAACAATAACCAGTAATTAAGGCCCGAAGCTAATAAAAAACGAAAATGATAGCGTGGGCACAACATTAACCACTAGCCGTCTAAGATCAACCCTATCAAACAAGCCTCACCCCCGGTACGAAGTAAAAAAAAGCTCGACTACCTCCTAGCCTATAACCCTAATGCTCGACCTCCACACTTTCCTATCAAGGGCCATGTACTCGAAAATCTGCAAGGTACCATGTCCTGCCTGATCACCTCTCCCCAATACTTCTTAGGCTGCCCTCTACCTCTTCTCGTATCCATCAAAGCCAACCGCTCGCACCTCCTCACCGAAGCATTAAGGCTTCTCCTCCGCACATGCCCGAACCATCTGAACCTACTTCCTGCATCTTGTCATCCATAGGGATCACACCCATCTTCTCCCGAATATCTTCATTCCTAATCTTATCCATCCTAGTGTGCCCGCACATCTACCTCAACATCCTCATCTCTGCTACATTCATCTTCTGGATATGAGAGTTCTTAACCGGCCAACACTCTGCTCCAAAATGTTAACCCAACATGTCCTATTAAATGTGAGCCACTGTCACAACTCAAAATCTCACATGTCGTGATGGCGGCTATCACAATAATAGGCAAGCCGATAATTCACAAATAACCACGCAACTTTCAATTTAAAACATACTGAAATAAGTTTAAATAGTAAAAATCACATAAATAATTGATAAGAAAATACCGCTAATCAATATAAAATCCCCTAAAATTCGTGTGTCACTGAGTACGTGAGCATCTAAATGACAACACAATCTGACTGCTAAGACAACTATCTACAAAGATAGAACAGTAAAAAAACTAAAAAGAGGAGAGTCGAGGTCTGTGAATGCCAAGGCAGCAACCTCAAAAGTCTCCAAGCAACTGAAGCTCCATAGCTGGCAACCGCCGTGTCCAGAAGTACATAGATTTGCACATGAAGTGCAGATTGTAGTATGAGTACAATCGATCTAATGTACTCAATAAGTAATAGGACTAACCTTGGGCTGAAAACAGTAACGAGCTGAGAAAGGTACAATCCAAGTCCAGATTATAATAGTACAAATATGACAAGAAAAATGACAGTAATATCTCAGAGAAAGCTCATAATCAGTTGGTACATGATATAAGAATGTAGACATGCTTTTAAGTTAACATTTTAAGCTCAATACGGATAAAATATGCCAAGTACGATAGATATGAGGAATGCTACATCTCTATATCTATATGTAAATGTGCATGTCACATGTAATGCATCACAGTGATGGCCTCACGTACTCTCACTCTCAGAGTACTCAATCTGACTATCCCAACTCTCACTCATTACACTCAGTCACTCAGCACTATACGGTACATGTGCTCACTACTGGTATGTCAGGCTCCAGAGGGCCAAATATTGCCCAAGTGCTAATAAACCTGCTGCAGCCCGCGGCCTGATCCCATCATGAATCAATAATACCTGCTACGGCGTGCAACCCAATTCAATCATAAGTTAATAATGATCGCTGAGGCGTGAAACCCGATCCCTTCATGAATCAATAAAACTTACTCCGGCGCGCGACCTGATCCCATAAATATAACTCATAATTAGGCTCACGACCTCACTCCGTCATCAATCGCTCCAGTCTCTCAAGATCACAACACTCGTGCTAATCAACACAAACCAATAATTTATGATGTCACAATAAATGATAACAGAGGCTAAGATATGATATGCAAATGACGAATGCAACTGAGTACATAATTACAATTTATAACACTTATTCCAACGAAACTGCACATGTGGCCAAGAATATAACATCTGCAAAACCGCTTCTGCGGTTGCACGTCTGCTTCTGCGAAGAATAGTAGACACCCGACCATCCGCACCTGCGGTCCCCTCTTCGCACCTGCAGGGCCGCTTTTCTGGATTCCCCTTCGCTTCTGCGACTCCAATGCCTCTTGTCCACTTTCACTTTTGCTACCTTCATGAGCAGAAGCGCATCCTCTTCTGCGTGCTTCCTTCCGTACCTGTGCCCCCAGGCCTCTTCTCTAGGACTCGCACCTGCGCATCCTAACTCTCTTGTGTCTACGACCAAACTCCTCGCAGGTGCGATTGCACCAGACCTGGTGCACTTCAGCAATTTTCCCAAGTCCAAACACATTCAGATTTCAACCTGAATCTCCCCTGAGGTCCCGCGGAACCCATCCAAACATACCAACACATCTCAAAACATCATACGAAGTTATTCGAGGCCTCAAGTCACATCAAAAAACATCAAAACACGAATCACATCCCAATTCAAGCCTAATAAAACTAATGGATTTCCAACTCCTACAATCGATGCCGAAACCTATCAAACCAACTCCGATTTACCTCAAAATTTGCACACAAGTCATAAATGATACAACGGACCTATTCCAACTTCTAGAACCAAAATTCGTGCCCGAAAACTACAAAATCAGCTCTCGGTCAAACTTCTCAACTCTCCTAACTTCAACTTTTCCAACTTTAATCAATTCAAGCCAAACTCATCTAGAACCTCCAAATCAATATCAGGACACACTTCTAAGTCCAAAATAACCCTACAGAGCTATCAGAACCATCAAAACTCTATTCCAGAGTCAATTACACATAAGTCAACAACCGATCAACTCTTCTAACTATGGCTTCCAACCTTGGGACTAAGTGTCCCAACTCATTTCGAACCATCCAAAACTAAATCAACCACCCCGAAAAGTGATATAACAACAAATGAGCATGGAATAAGCAATAAATGGGGAATAATCACCTGTCGGGTTGTTACATTCTCCCCCTCTTAGACAAACGTTCATCCTCGAACGGGTCTAGAATCATACGTGGAGTATCAAATAGGTGTGAATATCTACTCCGCATCTTCGCTCGGTCTTCCAAGTAGCCTCCTCGACTGGCTGACCTCTCCACTGCACCTTCACTGAGGCTATATTCTTTTACCTCAATTATCGAACCTGCCGATCCATAATGGCCACCGACTGCATATCATAAGTCAAATCATAATCTAATAGAACCGTGCTAAAGTCTATCACGTGAGACTGATCATCGTAATACTTCCGGATCATGGAGTCATGAAATAGTGGATGAACACTCGATCGACCGGGTGGCAATGCAAGCTTGTAAGCCACCTCCCAAATCCTCTCAAGCACCTCAAACGGGCCAATATACCGAGGGATCAACTTGCCTTTCTTCCCTAACCTCATAAAACCCTTCATGGATGAAACGCTGAGCAATACCTTCTCTCCCACCATGTAAGCAACATCATAATCCTTCCGGTCGACATAACTCTTATATATACTTTGCTGTGCGAAGCCGATCATGAATCAACTTAACCCTGTCCAAAGCATCCTGAACCAAGTCAGTACCCAATAACATAGCCTCACCCGTCTCAAATCAACCAACTGGAGACCGATAGTGTCTCCCATACAAAGTCTCATATGGAGCCATCTGAATACTCGACTGGTAGCTGCTGTTGTAGGAAAACTCTACAAACGATAGAAACGTATCCAAAGAACCTCCAAAATCCATGGCACATGCACATAGAATATCATTTAATATATGAATAGTGCGCTCGGGCTGTCCATCCATCTGAGGGTAGAATATTGTACTCAACCCGTGTGCCTAACTCTCTCTACACCGCTTTCTAAAACTACAATGTGAACTATGTGCCCCGATCTGAATTAATGGATACCGGCACACTATGAAGGCGAACAATCTCGCGAATATAGATCTCAGCTAACCGCTCCGGAGAATAGGTAGTCCTAACTAGAATGAAATGCACGGACTTAGTCAACTGGTTCGCAATCACTCAAATAGCATCAAACTTCTTCAAATCCCGTGGGAGCGCAACTACAAAGTACTTCGTGATACGCTCCCATTTCCACTCTGGAATATCAAGCATCTAAAGTAAATCATCCAGCCTCTTATGCCATACTTCACCTACTGACAATTCAAGCACCGAGCTATAAACTCCACTATATCTTTCTTCTTCATCCTCTACTAATAGTGTTGCCTCAAGCCCTGATATATCTTTGTAGCACCCGGATGAATGGAATACCACAAATTGTGGGCCTCCTCAAGAATCAATGCACGTAACCCATCTGCATTGGGCACACAAATCTGGCCCTACATATGCAACACCCCATCATCCCCAATAGAAACCTCCATGGAATCATCGTGTTGAACCGTGTCCTTAAGGACAACCAAATGGGGTCGTCATACTGACACTCTCTGATACAATCATATAAGGAAGACCGAGAAACCACACAAGCTAGAACCCACTAGGCTATGAAATATCTAACCTCACGAACTGATTGGCTAAGGCCTGAACATATGATGCAATCGATCTCTCACCAATATGAATAAATACAAGGCTATCCCTACCAATCGCCTTTTTACTCAAGGCATCGGCCACCATATTGGCCTTTTCGGAATGATACAAAATGGTGATATCATAGTCCATTAGTAGCTCCAAACATCTCTGCTACCTCAAATTTAGATCCTTTTTCTTGAACAAGTGCCGGAGACTCTGATGATTTGTAAATACCTCATAAGACAAATCGTAGGGATAATGCCTCCAAATCTTCAATGTATGAATGATGGCTGCCAACTAAAAATCATGAACATGGTAGTTATTTCATGGGGCTTCAATTGGCGTGAATCATAAGCAATCACTCCACCCTCCTACATCAAGACAGACACAATACCAATCCAAGAAGCATCACAATACACTGTATAAGAACCTGATGCTGAAGGAAAGACTAGAACTGGAGTTGCGGTCAACGCAGTCTTGAGCTTCTAAAAGCTCTCCTCACACTCATCCGACCACCTAAATGGAGCAACCTTCTGGGTCAACCTATTCAAAGGCACTGTAATGGACAAGAAACCCTCCATGAAATGACAATAATATCCGGCCAAGCTGAGAAAACTCCGAATCTCAGTAGCTAACGACGATCTAGGGCAACTCTGAACTGCCTCTATCTTCTTTTGATCCACCTTGATCCCCTCAGAGGACACCACGTGCCCAAGAACGCCACCGGCCTGATCCAAAAATCACACTTGGAGAACTTGGCATAAAGCATTTACTCCCTCAACCACTGTAGTACAATCCTCAAATAATGTGCATGCTCCTCCTGGCTACGTGACTACACTAGGATATCATCAATAAATACTATGACAAACGAATCAAGATATGGATGGAATACAGAATTCATAAGATGTATGGATGTTGTTGGGGCGTTGGTCATCTCAAAAGACATCACAAAGAACTCATAGTGACCATAGCTGGTCCTGAATGTCATCTTTAGAATATCCGAGTCCCGAATCTTCAACTAGTGATACCCAAACCTCAAATCAATCTTGGAGAACACCCTAGCTCCCTGAAGCTGGTCAAATAAGTCATCAATGCGCAACAAAGGATTCATGTTCTTAATTTTAACTTTTTTCAACTGCATATAGTCAATGCACATACGCATAGTACCATCCTTCTTCTTCACAAAGAGAGTTGGTGCACCCTAAGGTGACACACTAGGCCTAATGAAACCCCTATCAAGAAGCTCGTGAAGCTGCCCTTTCAATTCCTTCAACTCTGTTGGTGTCATACAATACAGAGGAATAGAAATGTGCTGAGTGTCCAACACCAAGTCAATACCAAAATCAATATCCCTGTCGGGTGGCATGCCCATCAAGTCTATAGGAAATATATCTGGAAAGTCTCGTACTACCGGAATAGAATTAATAGTAGGAGTATCAACACCAACATCCCTCACAAAAGCCAAATATGGCAAACATCCCTTCCCAACTATCCATTTGGCCTTCAGATATAGAATCACCATACTAGGAACATAGTCTAGAGAACCTCTCCACTCGATCCTAGGTAAACCCGGCATTTACAATATTACAGTCTTAGTGTGACAATCTAGCATAACATGACATGGAGATAGCCAATCCATACCCAAAATCACGTCAAAATCAACCATACTAAGTAATAAGAGATCAACTCTAGTCTCCAATCCTCCAATAGTCACCATACACGACCGATACACACAGTCCACAATAATAGAATCACCCACCAACATAGATACATGAACAGGAGAAACTAAGGACTCACGGGGTATATCCAGATAATGAGCAAAATATGACGATACATACAAATAAGTGGAACCATGGCCAAATAATATAGAAGCATCCCTGTGGAATACTAAGACAATACATGTGATCACTTCGTCTAAAGCAACGACCTCTGGGCTGGCAGGGAAAGCACAACATCGAGCCTGACCGCCACATGATCGTCCTCCCCCTCTAGGGAGACCTCTAGCTACTCGAGACCCACCCCGAGCCGGCTGAGCGGGTGGTGAAGTAACTGGTGCGAAAGTTGCAGCCTGACTCATCTGCTGAACTAGACCTCCCAAAACACGAGGATAATGCCTCTTCACATGACCAAACTCTCCACACTCAAAGCAACCCCTCTCTGATAATGGCGGCAGGTACTGAAGTGGACCTTGAGAACCAGAAACTACTAGAGGGACCTAGCATAGATGAACCCTAAACTAATGGAGCACGAGATAAACTCTGAGCTGGGAGGGAACTAAAAGATGACTTACCTGGATGGGCACTATATGTATCATGGCTAGTTGATGACCACAATGAATCGGACAAGCCATTTGAGCGGGTCTATAAGGATGACCCCTGCTGTGGTGGGGCTGCCCTCCAAAAGAAACACCGCTGAAACCACCCAAACCACGAGGCCTCTTGGCCTCCCTCTCCTCATGTTCCTGACTACGGACCTACTCTAGGCGTTTAGCAAAATTGACACTTCTCATAGAACCTAGCACCTGATGCAATCTCCCGAGTCAAAATAAAGCAATGAACCTCTTAATCCTCTCCCTCTCTGTGGGAACTAACCAGATTGCGTGAAGAGCCAACTTTGAAAATCTCATCTCGTATTGGGTCACGGTCTTACCCTTCTAGCATAGCTGCTCTAACTGCCTACACAACTCCTCCCTACGGGTGGGCGGTACAAACTTCTCAAAGAAGAAAATAGAGAACTCGTGCCATATAAGTGGTACAACACCGACTTGCCTACTCCGCTCATAGGCCTCCCACCATCTGAAGGCAGCCCCTAACAGCTGAAAAGTAGTAAATAAGACCCCACTAGTCTCCAAAATACTTGATGTGCAAAGAATTCACTGACACATATCCAAGAAGTCCTAAGCATCCTTTGACTCACCCCTACTGAATGATGGAGGCTTGAGCCTCCCAAACCTCTCTAGTATCTTCTACTCTTATCAATCATCGGTGGACCTACCAAGGCCTGAGTAGCTGCAACTGGCCGGGCTTGTAGTACCCCCGATATCTTAAGTCCCTATACCACCTACTCTGGAATACGGGTGATGGGAGTCTGAGCACCTCCATTGGCTTGATAAGTGGCTGGTGCGGCCTAAACTGAAACCGCCTAAGCAAGGCTAATGCATAGAAGTCCTGGAATCACAATGGGAACAACTGGTGCCTGAGCTGGTCCCACCAATTTAACCATCTGGAATCTGCTCCTAAGCTAGAGCAACTGGTGGTTCTACAAGTGTTGCTCTAACTCATGTACGACCTGCACCTCAGCCTCTGCCTTGACCCCATACTCTCGTGGCCCTAGCTGGTGGTATTGGTAGTTGTCCGCCTGATCCGATAGAACATGTCCTCACCATCTGTGATAGAATAGAATAAGAGAATTTTAGTTTCCCAGAATCAACAAATCCGCACAACAAGAATACAAGAATGTGGAGTTTTTCCTAAGGGTTCGACAGCCTCTCGAAGATAAGTATAGACGTCTTCGTACTGATCTACAAGACTCTACTAAACTTGCTCATGACTCGTGAGACCTATGTAACCTAGCCTCTAATACCAACTTGCCACGACCCAAAACCTCACATGTCGTGATGGCCCTTATCACAATACTAGGCAAGCTGAAAATTCACAAATAACCATACAACTTTCAATTTAAAACATACTGAAATAAGCTTAAATAGTGAAAATCTCATAAATAACTGATAAAAAAATACCGCAACTCAATACGAAATCCCCCAAAATTTGGGTGTTACTGAGTACATGAGCATCTAAATGACAACATAGTTTGACTGCTAGGGCAACTGTCTAGAAAGATATAACTGTACAAATAAATAGAAAAGAAGAAGAGTCAAGGTTTGCGAACGCCAAGGCAGCTACCTCAAAAGTCTCCAATCAACTGAATCTCCACAGCTAGCATTCGCCGTGTCCAGAAGTTCCTGGATATACACACGAATTGCAGAGTGTATATGAGTACAATCGACCTAATGTACTCAATAAGTAATAGGACTAACCTTGGGCTAAAAGCAGTAACGAGCTGAGAAAGGTACAATCCAAGTCCAGATTATAATAGTACAAATATTACTAGGAAAATGACAGTAATATCTTAGAGAAAACTCATAATCAGTTGGTACACATTACAAGAATGTAGACATGCTTTTAAGTTAATAGTTTAAGCTCAACATAGATAAAATATGCCAAGTATGATAGATATGAGGAATGCTACATCTCTATATCTATGTGTCAATGTGCATGTCATATGTAATGCATCGCAATGATTGCCTCACGTACTCTTACTCTCAGAGTACTTAATCTGACTGTCTTAATTCTCACTCCTTACCTCAGTCACTCAGCACTGTACGGTACATTCCCTCATTGCCGGTATGTCAGACTCCAAAGGGGCAGATCTTGTCCAAGCGCTAATAAACATGCTGTAGCGCGCATCCTGATCTCATCATGAATCAATAATACCTGTTGTGGTGTGCAACCCGATCCCATCATTAGTCAATAATGCCCATTGTTGTGTGCAACCCGATTCCATCATGAATTAATAAAACTTGCTGCGGAGAATCACAACTCAAATCCCAATAGTACTAGCATTATCCTAGGCATGCTTTCTAACAGGAATCACACCTCACATCCTCTAACACATGGAGAACACATGAATAATATCAAGATTTGATAACTACATAGTCCCACGGAATCAACCGAGTCACAATTACTACGGTGCATGCCCACGCGCCCCTCACCTAGCATGTGCATCACCTCAACACCAACCACATAACATGTATTTCAGGGATTCATGCCCTCAGAACTAAGTTTAGAAGTGTTACTTATCTTAAACTGAGCAAATCTCTACTCCAACAAGCATTTGCCTCATGAATCGGCCTCCGAATGACTCGAATCTAGCCATAAACAGTTCGATACAGTCAACACAAGCTATAGGAATCAATTCCATATGATAAAGCTAAGTTCTTTAACAAAAGTCAAAAAGTCAACCCCGAGCCCCCATCTCAAAATCCAACAAAAGTTACAATATCCGGACACCGATTCAATAACGAGTCCAACCATACCAAAATTACCCAATTCCAACGTCAAATCATCACTCAAATCTCCAATTATTACTCTCCAATACATGGGTCAAAGATCCCCATATTTTCACCTCAAAAATACCAAATCTATGGGGGTGAATTCAATGGGTATTCAATATTATTAGATAAAAATAATCAAAAGTTGCATAACTCTTGAAATCTAGTGAGAACCCCTTCAAAAATTTCCTAAATCCTAGCTCCCAAAGTTTACAATTGAAGAAATTACTCTAACCCCCGTTTATATCACTTCTGCTAGTGAAACCACACTCACGGCCAAGAATTTCCTGTCCGTGAAACTGATTCTGTCATCGCACGTTCGTTTCTGTGAATAACACTAGACACCTGACCATCCGCACCTGTGGTCCCCTTTTTGCACCTGTGGGGCTGCTTCTGCGGATCCCCCTTCGCTTCTGCGACTCCACTACCTGTCCACTTCCGCTTCTGTAGCCTTCCACACCTGTGCCCCCAGGACTCATATCTATACATCCTAACTCGATTCTACGGTCGCGCACCTACGACCAAATTTCTCGCAGGTGCGATCGCACCAGACGTAATGTACTTCAGCAATTTCCCCAAGTCCAAACTCATTCCGATTTCAACTCGAATAGCCTCCGAGGCCCCCGGGACCCCATCCAAACATACCAATCCATCTCAAACCATCATATGAACTTAGTCAATGCCTCAAGTCACATCAAACAACATCAAAATAGAAATCACACCCCAATTCAAGCCTAATGAAACCAATGGATTTTCAACTCCTACAATCGATGCCAAAACCTATCAAACCAACTCCGATTGACCTCAAAATTTTCAGACAAGTCATTAATGACTCAACGGACCTATTCCAACTTCTAGAAATAAAATTCGAGCTCCAAAACCATAAAGTCAACTCTCGGTCAAACTTCTTAACTCTCCTAACTTCAACTTTTCCATCTTTTGCCAATTCAAGCCAAACTCATCTACGAACCTCCAAATCAATATCCTCACACTCCTATATCTAAAATCACCATACAAAGCTATTAGAACCATCAAAATTTCATTCCGAAGTCAATTTCACATAAGTCAACATCCGATCAACTCTTCTAACTTAGACTTCCAACCTCGGGACTAAGTGTCCCAACTCATTCTGAAGCATCCTCGAAACTAAACCAACCACCCAGCAAGTTATATAAAAACAATGAGCATAGAATAAGCAATAAATGGGGAAACGTGACTATAATACATAAAACGACCGGCTGAGCTGTTATACCACTATTAAACTAAGTAATAAAAATCAAAATATAAGTACAAATAAAAAAACAAAAACCAAAGTAAAAGGGTCTGACACATGACATTTGATAGAAATAGTTGATGTGTGCGTCAGCATGCGCCATCTTTTCCTTACTTTTAGACTTCTTTTTTAGTTTTTAGGGGTACTGGATAACTAGATAATTAGGGGATATGTCGTGTTACTAATTCTTTTTTAGTGTGCCTTTTTTGTCTTTTTCTTCCATTAAACCTAAAGTGTCAAAATTCAAATTTCAGTTATTTTCTAGACAGTGGCCACTGTCTATATTAATAGAAACTATGTGCAAAAAGAAAAAAAATAGAAATGATATGTAAGGATCTAAAGGGACCATTGGTATCCGCAAATATCATTCTACATATTGGAATTTAGTTCTTTTCTCCAATCGTTGGGCTCTCCCGAGGTGTCAAGCCCAAAATCTTAGTCAAGCTCACATTCAACAAAATTCTTTGGATCTTCCGAGGGGCATTTATATATATTGTAACGACCCGATCGGTTGTTTTGAGATTTTTCACTTTGCTCGTTAGTTCTCGGGCATGACTTGCCCCGTGTGATGGATTATGACTTATGTGAATTGTTGGTTTTGGTTTTCAGGGTAATCAGAATAAATTTGGAAGAACAATTCTCAGTTTGAAACTTGAAATTTGAAAAGTTTGACCAATATTTGAATTGTTGGTATAAGATATCAGATCGAAATTTTTATGATTTGGTTAGCTCCGTTAGGTGATTTGGGACTTAGGAGCATGATCGGAATGCATTTTGGAAGTCCGTGGAATGTTTAGGCTTGAATTGACGAAATTGAGATTTTGGCATTTTCCGTGGAAGATTTAGGCTTCGTTGTGTCATTTGTGAGGTGTGTGCAAAATTTCAGGTCATTCAGACGTGGTTTGGTTGGGTTTTTGATCAAAAGCATAATTTGGAAGTTCTTGAAATTCTTAAGCTTGAATCCGATGCAAATTTGGCGTTTTAAGGTTGTTTTGAGCATTCCTATCACGACCCCGGTTCACCCTCCATGAACCATCGTGACGGCACCTAGTCTCTATGACTAGGTAAGCCTAATTTGCGGAAGTAAACAATTTGAAACAGAAATAAAGCACTAACAGAGTTTAAATGTGCCGCTCGACATACACCATGTTTAACTCTCAACACCAAACATAAATCCAAGACCCAAAAACCCATGAATCACAAGCTAAGATCAATACTACATAGATCTAACTCCGGAATGTCTAATAAGAACAGGAAGGTACAGAAGGGCTAAATACTAAAAGCAGGAATAGAAAGGGACTTCTCGGTCTGCGGACGTGGCAGATATATCTCGAAGTCTCTAGAGCAGTCGCTTCCTCAAGAATGATAGGCCTGAGTAGCGGTACCTGGATTTGCATATGAAAAACATGCGCAGAAGAGGCATGAGTACACCACAACGATACTCAGTAAATGCCAAGCCTAACCTCGGTTGGGTAGTGACGAGGAAGGTCAGGGCCCTACTAAGATAAAATAAAGAATATGAGACATGACAGTATAAGATAAGCAGTACAGTTGAAAATCTACAGTAAGAATCTACACAGGATAATAAGGAGTACAATAATGGAAACAGAAATAATGGCAAACACCAGGAAGTACCACTCATAACATGGATGATAACCGGGGATCTCTCAGTATCCTAAGGATATGTTAGTACCCTCAATATATACCAGGGATCTCTTGGTATCCCGAGGATCTCTCGGTATCCTCAATATATGCTAGAGATATCTTGGTATCCCGAGGATCTCTTGGTATCCTCAATGTATGATAGGGATCTCTCGGTATCCTCAATATATGGTAGGGATCTCTTGGTATCCCGAGGATCTCTTGGTATCCTCAATGTATGATAGGGATCTCTTAGTATCCCGAGGATCTCTTGGTATCCTCAATGTATGCTAGGGACCTCTTGGTATCCTGAGGTTCTCTCAGTATCCTCAATATATGCTAGGTATCTCTTGGTATCCTGAGGATGTCTTGGTATCCTCTATATATGCTAGGGATCTCTTGGTATCCCGAGGATCTCTTGGTATCCTCAATATATGCTAGGAATCTCTTGGTATCCCAAGGATATCTTGGTATCCTCAATATACGTGCTAGGGATCTCTCGGTATCCCACACTTAGCTTCAAATCGTAAATGCGTACAGGGGATCTCCCAGGATGCTGTCCCGTAGTCCCAAAGTAAAATACACAACAATGACACAAGGAATACTCAAATAAACTCAACTTCATAACAAGGTAACACAGACAATTCTAACCTAGCATGCCTCACGTAATACAAATAAGGCAGTTAAAGCAAATTAAGCAATTAAGTCAATTAGACATGCTTCTCTAACTAACAACAGGTTTAAAGGTGCAAGTAACATAAATAGAAAGGGAAAACACTATTAAAGTTACTTAATGAAAATCGGATTTTCAACAATTAGCACAAGTACGCTTTCGTCACCTCGCGTAAAAGGTATTTCAATTATCACAATACCAATCCTAAGGGGAAAGTCCCCCACACAAGGTTAGACAAGTCACTTACCTCGAACCGGCTCAAAATCAACCCAACACCACGTCTTTGCCACGAGTACTCGACTCCAAATGGGCCAAATCTATTAACTTCAATTGCATATTGTAAATAACACTTCAAGTAACTGATTCTACAATTAAATTCTAAGCTAATACGCGAAATTATGTAAAATGACCAAAACGCCCCTCGGGCCCAGATCTCGGAATCAGGTTATTTTTAGAAACCTTGTTCTCTCACGAGTCTATACATAAGAAGAACACTGAAATCAGAGTCCAAATGGCCACTCAAATCCTCATTTAAAGGCCTCTTAAACTCAAGCCCTAATTACCCATTTTTCCCAAATTTCTCACCACTAATTAGGTCTTTAATCACATAAAAATGAGTTATGAAGTCAAGGATGTTACCTCCAAGTGATTCTCCTTTGTTTTCCTCAAAAATCTCTCTTAAAAGCTTCAAACCCGGATGAAAATGGTGAAAGGATCCCTCAAATTCGCGAAGACAACTATTTATATGTTTTGCCCAGCGATTTCCGCATTTGCGGCCTCGGGACCGCATCTGCGGTCCCACTTCTATGGAACAAGTGTCGCATCTGCGACTTTCACTTAAGGACCCAGCTTTCGTATCTGCGAAACTCTAACCGCAGGAGCGGTTCCGCTTCTGCGGACATATCACCGCATCTGTGGTTCCTGAGGGAAATCCCAAATTTCGCTTTTGTGGTCCTCTTTGCCGCTTCTGCGGCTCCGCATCTTTTGTCCCCAAACCGCAGATGTGAAAATACCAGAAGAACAGCTGCTGCAGCAACTTCAACTCCAAAATTTCCTCCGTTAACCATCCGAATTCATTCCGAGGCCACCGGGACCTCAACCGAAGGCATCAACAAATCCTAAAACCTTATTCAAACTTGTACAAATCTTCAAAACACTTCAAACAACATCAAAACAACCAAAACACATCGGATTCAAGCCTAAGTTTCTAAAATCTTCCGAATTCTGCTTTCGATCAAAAACCCAACCAAAACACGTCCGAATGACCTGAAATTTTGCACACACGTCCCAAATGACATAACGGAACTACTGCAACTCTCAGAATTCCATTTCGACCCTTGGATCAAAATCTCACTATCGAATCAGAAACTTCAAAAATTCAACTTTCGACATTTCAAGCCTAAATTAGCTACGAACCTCCAAAACACAATCCGAACACGCTCCTAACCCCAAAATACCCAACAGAGCTAACAAAACCATCAGATTTTCATTTCGAGGCCGTCTTCACACTGTTCTGACTATGGTCAACTTTCCAACACGTAAGCTCTCATTTAGGGACTAAGTGTCCCATAACTCCCCGAAACTCAAAACCGAACATTCCGGCAAATCACATTAGTAGAAATAACTTGGGGAAAGCAGTTAATAGGGGATCGGGGCATTAATTCTTAAGACGACCGGCCGGGTCGTCACATCCTCCTACACTTAAACATTCATTCGTCTTCGAAAGAGCATAGAGACATACCTGAAGTAGTGAAAAGATGAGGGTAATGAATGTGCATATCTTGCTAGGTCTCTTAGGTCGCCTCCTCGACCGGCTGGCCCCGCCACTGAACCTTTACCGAAGCAATGTTCTTTGACCTCAGCTTTCTAGCCTGCTTGTCCAATATTGCCACTGGCTCCTCAACATTAGATAGATCCTTGTCCAACTGGACTGAACTAAAATCCAATACGTGCGACGGATCACCGTGATACCTCCAGAGCATCGAAACATAAAATATCGGATGAACTCCTGTCAAGCTGGGAGGTAAGGCAAGCTCATAAGCAACCTTCCCAACACGCCTCAATATCTCAAAAGGGCCAATAAATCTCGGACTCAACTTCCCTTTCTTTCCAAATCTCATAACACCCTTCATAAGCAATACCCAAAGCAGAACTCGCTCTTCAACCATATAAGAAACATCACGAACCTTTCGATCCACGTAACGGAAGGTCTGGACTAGACTGGGCCTACGTAACGGAAGGTCAAAACCTTCAGTCAACCCAGTCTTTTGTCTGTACTGGGTTGTACGGAGTCTACCCTAAATCACCTTAACCTTCTCCAAAGCATCCTAAACCAAATCCGTGCCCAATAGTCTAGCCTCACCTGACTCAAACCAACCCACTGGGGATCTACACCGTCTCCTATATAAAGCCTCATACGGTGCCATCTGAATGCTGGACTGATAGCTGTTGTTGTAAGCAAATTCTGCCAATGGCAAAAACTGATCCCAAGACCCTCCAAACTCAATCACACACACACGGAGCATATCCTCAAGAATCTGAAAAGTGCGCTCAGACTGTCCGTCCGTCTAAGGGTGAAATGTTGTACTCAATTCTACCCGAGTACCTAACTCATGCTGAACAGCCCTCCAGAACCGTGATATGAACTGGGTACCTCTATCTGAAATGATGGAAACCGGAATACCATGTAGACGAACAATCTCCCAGATATAGATCTTTGCCAGCCGCTCTGAGGAATAAGTAGTACTCACAGGAATAAAGTGAGTGGACTTGGTCAGTCGATCCACAATCACCCAAATAGCATCAAACTTCCTCAAAGTCCGTGGGAGCCCAACTACAAAGTCTATGGTGATCCGCTCCCACTTCCACTCCAGAATCTCTATCTGCTGAAGCAACCCACCCGGTCTCTGGTGATCATACTTCACCTGTTGATAGTTGAGACACTGAGCTACGATTCCAACTATATCTTTCTTCATTCGCCTCCCCCAATAGTGCTGTCTCAAATCCTGATACATCTTCGCGGCACCCGGATGAATAGAATACCGCGAGCTATGGGCCTTCTCTAGAATCAACTCTCGAAGCCCATCAACATTGGGTACACAAATCTGACCCTGCATCCTCAATACCACATCATCACCAATAGTTACCTCTCTGGCATCACCATGATGAACCTTGTCCTTAAGGACAAGCAAATGAGGGTCATCATACTGCCACTCCCTAATACGATCAAATAAAGACGACCGAGAAACCATGCAAGCTAGAACCCGACTAGGCTCCGAAATATCCAATCTCACAAACTGGCTGGGTAAGGCCTGAACATCCATCGCCATAGGCCTCTCCAATGCTGGTAAATAAGCCAAACTCCCCAAACTCTCCGCCCGATGACTCAAAGCATCGGCCACCACATTGTCCTTGCCTAGGTGATACAAGATAGTGATATCATAGTCCTTTAGCAACTCTAACCACCTCCTCTGGTGCAAATGTAGATCCTTTTGCTTGAACAAGTGCTGCAAGCTCCGATGGTCAGTATAAATCTCACAAGGCACACCGTATAAGTAATGGCACCAAATCTTCAAGGCGTGGACAATGGCAGCTAACTCAAGGTCGTGAACAAGGTAGTTCTTCTCATGTATCTTTAACTATCTAGACGTATAGGAAATCACCCTACCGTCCTGCATCAACATCGCTCCGAGGCCAACCCTCGAGGCATCACAATAGACCGTATAAGACCCTGAACTTGTAGGCAATATCAAAATTGGGGCTGTGGTCAAAGCTGTCTTGAGCTTCTGAATGCTTGCCTCATACTCCTTCGTCCACTGAAATGGAGCACCCTTCTGGGTCAACCTGGTCATAGGGGCTGCAATCGATGAAAAACCCCTCCACAAAATGACGGTAGTAACCCGCCAAACTAAGAAAATTGCAGATCTCTGTAGCTGAGGATGGTCTGGGCCAACTCTGCATGACCTCTATCTTCTTCGAATCCACCTAAATACCCTTACTCGATACCACATGGCCTAGGAATGCCACTGAATCCAACTAAAACTCACATTTCGAGAATTTAGCATATAACTTCTTCTCTCTCAAAGTCTGAAGCACAATCCTCAGGTGCTGCTCATGATCCTCCCTACTCCGGGAATACACCAGAATATCATCAATAAAGACAATGACGAACGAGTCAAGATACGGCCGGAACACACTGTGCATCAAATGCATAAAGGCTGCTGGGGCATTGGTCAGCCCAAATGACATAACAAGGAACTTGTAATGACCATACCGAGTCTTGAAAGCAGTCTTCGGGATATCTGGCTCCCAAATTTTTAACTGATGGTAACTTGAGCGCAAGTCAATCTTAGAAAATACCTGTGCACCCTGAAGCTGGTCAAACAGATAATCAATACGAGGTAAAGGATAACGGTTCTTCACTGTAACCTTGTTCATCTGGCGATAATCAATACACATACACATAGAACCATCTTTTTTCTTCACAAACAAGATGGGAGCACCCCAAGGTGATACACTAGGCCGAATAAAACCCTTATCAAGCAATTCTTGTAATTGATCCTTTAACTCCTTCAACTCAGGAGGAGCCATACGATACAGAGGAATAGAAATGGGCTGAGTGCCCGGCAATAGATCAATGCCAAAATCAATATCTCTATCAGGAAGCATGCCTGGAATATCAACTGGAAACGCATTGGGAAAATCCTATACTGCTGGAACTGAATCAACTGAAGGGGTAACAATACTGACATCTCTCACATAAGCTAAATATGCGTCACACCCCTTCTCAACCATACGCTGAGCTTTAAGAAAAAAAATAACTCTACTAGGGGTGTAATCTAAAGTACCTCTCCACTCAACATGTGGTACACCTGGCATAGCCAGCGTCACGGTTTAGGCACGACAATCAAGAATAGCATAATAGGGTGACAACTAGTCCATGCCCAAGATAATATCGAAGTCAACCATACTGAGTAACAATAAATCGGCTCTGGTCTCAAAACCACTAAGAGCAACCAAACACGACCAATAAATGCGATCCACAATGAGAGAATCTCCCATAGGAGTAGAAACATAAACAGGGGAACTCAAAGAATCCCGAGATACACCCAAATGTGGAGCAAAAAAAGAAGAGACATAAGAATAAGTAGAGCCTGGATTGAATAGAACCAATGCATCTCTGTGGCAAACCAGTATAATACCTATGATGACAGAATTGGAGGCAACATCCTCGGTACGGGCAGGAAGGGCATAGTATCTGGCCTGGCCTCCCCCTCTAGGGAGACCTCTACCTCCCCGACCTCCATCTCTAGCTAGCTGAGCAGGTGGAGTAGCAACTGGAGCTATAATCATAGCCTGAGAACTCTGCGGGGCACGCTATGGCTGAGAAGTCTGTGGAGGTGCACCTCTCCCAAGTTTGGGGTAATACCTCACCATATGACGTGTGTCACCATATTCAAAACAAGCTCTGGGAGGACGTGGCAGTGGGAACTGTACGGTACGGGTACCCCAAGACCCCTGAACACCTGAAACACTGTGTGAAATTTGAGATGCAAACTGAGCCGGCTGACCCACAAAACCTCTACCATGGCATACTCTTCCTCCAAAATAAGGACCAGCGGGTCTTTCCAGTCTACGAGATCTCCTTACTTCCCTATACTCTTTCTCCTGACCTCGTCTGTCCTTTCTCTCCCGGACCTATCTGCCCTCTACTCGGCAAGAGGTCATCACCACCCGTTGAACTAGGACCACAAGTTGTGTTGCCATGACACCTAGAACTTGAACAATGGGAACTCGCTGCTCTGGAGTATGGGTGGTGGATGTCTGGGTCCCTTCCCCGATCTGTGAAGTAGTTGGTACAACCTGAATTAACCCCGCCTGAACTAACGTACCAAACATGCTCGAAACTGTGCAAATGTCTCCTGAAAGGCTGGAGCAATAGTAGCAGTAGGCGCATCCGGTGCCTGGGCTCTGGATGGAACTGCTAGTGTCTCCTCAGTGGTAGCTCGCGCGGGTGCTCTTGCTTCATCGCGTGCGAGTGCGTGTCCTCGGCCTCTAACCCGGCCCCGACTTCTGGCGACTCTCGCAGGGGCGTAGGTGCTTGATCATTTCAGGTAGCGCGTGTCCTTACCATTGATGAGAGAATAGAAGATAGAAGTTTAGAATTCGTGATGTAAAAAATCTTGCACGATAGGGAAATCAAATGAAGTGGAATTTTCCTAACGGTTACATAGCCTTTCGTAGATAAGTACAGACGTCTCCGTACCGATCAACGAGACTATAATAAACCGGCTTGTGATCTATGACTCCTATGAACCTAGAGCTCTGATACCAACTTGTCACAACCCCGGTTCACCCTCCGTAAACCATCGTGATGGATCCTAGTCTCTACAACTAGGTAAGCCTAATTTGCGGAAGTAAACAATTTGAAACAGAAATAAAGTTGTAACAGTGTTTAAATGTGCCGCTCGGCATACACCATATTTAAATCTCAATACCAAACATAAATCCAAGACCCGAAAACCCACAAATCACAAGCTAAGATCAATACTACATAGCTCTAACTCCAGAATGTCTAATAAGAACAGAAAGATACAGAAGGGCTAATTACTAAAAGCAGGAATATAAAGGGACTTCTCGGTCTACGGATGCGGCACATGTACGTCAAAGTTTCTAAACCAGTCGTCTCCTCAAGGATGATAGGCCTGAGTAGAGGTACCTGGATCTGCACATGAAAAACATGCGCAGAAGAGGCATGAGTACACCACAACGGTACTCAGTAAGTGCCGAGCCTAACCTCGGTTGGGTAGTGATGAGGAAGGTCAGGGCCCTACTAAGATAAAATAAAGAATATGAGACATGACAGTATAAGATAAGCAGTATAGTTGAAAATCTACAGTAAGAATCTACCAGGAAGTACCACCCATAACAAGGATGATAACCGTGGATCTCTCACTATCCCGAGGATCTCTTAGTACCCTCAATATATACCAGGGATCTCTTGGTATCCCGAGGATCTCTCGGTATCCTCAATGTATGTTAGGGATCTCTTGGTATCCCAAGGATCTCTTGGTATCCTCAATGTATGATAAGGATCTCTTGGTATCCCGAGGATCTCTCGGTATCCTCAATATATATTAGGGATCTCTTGGTATCCTCAATGTATGATAGGGATCTCTTAGTATCCCGATGATCTCTTGGTATCTTCAATATATGATAGGGATCTCTTGATATCCCGAGGATCTCTCAGTATTCTCAATATATGCTAGGGATCTCTTGGTATCCCGAGGATCTCTTGGTATCCTCAATATATGCTAGGGATCTTTTGGTATCCCGAAGATCTCTTGGTATCCTCAATATATTCTAGGGATCTATTGGTATCCCAGGATCTCTTGGTATCCTCAATATATGGTATGACAATATAAGATAAGCAGTGCAGTTGAAAGCTAACAATAAGAATTTAGTGCAGGAAAACAAGGAATTCAATAACTGAAACAAAGGAAAAACAATCACAAGGAAATAACCCGGGATCTCTTAGTATCCCGAGGATATCTTAGTACCCTCAATATATGGCAGGGATCTCTTGGTATCCTGAGGATCTCTCAGTATCCTCAATATATGCTAGGGATCTCTTGGTATCCCGAGGATCTCTTGGTATCCTCAATATATGCTAGGGATCTCTTGGTATCCCGAGGATATCTTGGTATCCTCAATATATGCTAGGGATCTCTTGGTATCCCGAGGATCTCTTGGTATCCTCAATATACGTGCTGGGGATCTCTCAGTATACCACTCTTAGCTTCAAATCGTAAATGCGTACAGGGGATCTCCCAGGATGCCGTCCCATAGCCCAAAGTAAAACACACAACAATGGCACAAGGAATACTAAAAAAAAACTCAACTTCTTAACAAGGTAACATAGACAATTCTAACCTAGCATGCTTCATGAAATACAAATAAGGCAGTTAATACAAATAAAGCAATTAAGTCAATTAGACATGCTTCTCTAACTAACAACAGGTTTAAAGGTGCAAGTAACATAAATAGAAAGAGAAAACACAATTAATGTTACTTAATGAAAACCGAATTTTCAACAATTAGCACAAGTATATATTCGTCACCTCACGTACAAGGAATTTCAATTATCACAATACCAATCCTAAGGGGAAAGTCCCCCACACAAGGTTAGACAAGCCACTTACCTCGAACCGGCTCAAAATCAACCCAACACCACGTCTTTGCCACGAGTACTAGACTACAAATATCCCAAATCTATTCAATTCAATTGCATAATATAAATAACACTTCAAGTAACTGATTCTACAATTAAATTCTAAGGTAATAAGCGAAATTATATAAAATGACCAAAATGTCCCTTGGGCCTACATCTCAGAATCGGGTGAAATTTACATTTTCAGAAACCTTGTACTCTCACGATTCTATACATAACAAGAACATTGAAATCAGAGTCAAAATGGCCCCTCAAATCCTCATTTAAAGGCCTCTTAAACTCAAGCCCTAATTACCCATTTTTCCCAAATTTCTCACCACTAGTTAGGTCTTTAATCACATAAAATGAGTTATGAAGTCAAGGATGTTACCTCCAAGTGATTCCCCTTTGTTTTCCTAAAAAATCTCTCTTAAAGGCTTCAAACCCGGATGAAAAAGGTGAAAGGATCCCTCAAATTAGCGAAGGAAACTATTTATATGTTCTGCCCAGCAATTTCCGCATTTGCGGCCTGGGACCGCATTTGCGGTCCCACTTCTGCGGAACAAGTGTCGCATCTACGACTTTCACTTAAGGACCCAGCTTTCGCATCTGCGGAACTCTTACCGCAGGAGCGGTTCCGCTTCTGCGGACATATCACCGCATCTGCGGTTCCTGAGGGAAATCCCAATTTTCGCTTCTACGGTCCTCTTCGCCGCTTCTGCGGCTCCGCATATGTGGTCCCCAAACCGCAGATGCGAAAATACCAGAAGAACAGCTGCTGCAACAACTTCAACTCCAAAATTTCCTCCGTTAACCATCCAAATTCATCCCGAGGCCTCCGGGACCTCAACCAAAGGCATCAACATATCCTAAAACCTTATTCAAACTTGTACAAATCTTCAAAACACTTCAAACAACATCAAAACAACCAAAACACATCGGATTCAAGCCTAAGTTTCTAAAATCTTTCGAATTCTGCTTTCGATCAAAAACTCAACCAAAACACGTCCGAATGACCTGAAATTTTGCACGCACGTCCCGAATGACATAATTGAACCATTGCAACTCTCGGAATTCCATTCCGACCCTCGGATCAAAATCTCACTATCGAACCGGAAACTTCCAAAATTCAACTTTTGGCATTTCAAGCCTAAATTAGCTACGGACCTCCAAAACATAATCCGAACATGCTCCTAACCCCAAAATCACCCAACAGAGCTAACGGAACCATCAGATTTCCATTCCGAGGTTGTCTTCATACTGTTTTGACTATGGTCAACTTTCCAATACTTAAGCTCTCATTTAGGGACTAAGTGTCCCAAAACTCCCCGAAACTCAAAATCGAACATCCCGGCAAATCACATTAGAAGAAAAAAACTTAGGAAAAGCAGTTAATAGGGGATTAGGGCATTAATTCTTAAGACGACCGGTCGGGTCGTCATAGTTCCAAAGGCTGGAACAAGTTTGAATGATGTTATGGGATATGTTAGCATGTTTGGTTGAGGTCTTGAGGGCCTCACGTGAGTTTCGGGTGGTCAATCAGACCATTTCATGTTGTGAAAAATTGCAGAATTGCTACTGTTGGTGTTGCAGGTTTTTAACCTTCGCGTTCGCGATGCATGTCCCACGTTCACAAAGGGTTAAGGTGCGAGGCTGTAGAGTTGGACTTCGCGTTCGTGAATATGGTTCCGCGATCGTGAAGGTGTGAGGTCTTTGGTCATCGCGTTCGCATAGAGGAAGAAGGATAGATGGGTCCTCAGTGCATTTGTTCTACGCGTTCGCGTAGTTGGGGTCGCGATCGCGAGGTGTTGAGTGTGTTGTGCATCGCGTTCGCGAGAGATTTCTCGCGTTCGTGTAGAAGAGATTCCAGTCAGTGAAGCAGTGTGCTTCGCGAACGCGAGGGATATGCCCGCGTTCGTGATGAAGAAATGTCTGGGCAAACTGTTTATATTTTTAAATCGAGGGTTTAAGTCCAATTTCATAAAAACCATTGGAGAGCTCGGGAGAAGGTGGAATTTGAGGAGATTTTCAGTGGAGCTATTAGGGTAAGTATTCTTCACTCATATTTGGTTTAATTCCATGATTTGGTCTTGAATTTCATCATTTAATTTGAGAAGTTAGAGTGAAAATTGGGGAAAAATGGAAGAAACATTTGAGATTTCTTTTGGGGATTTGAATGAGCAATTAAGATCAAATTTTGAGGAATTTGATGTGGGTAGACTCGTGAGTGAACGAGGATTTTATTGATGTAATTTTTATCGGATTCCGAGACGTGAGCTCGAGGGCTGGGTTTGAGAAATTTCATGATTTTTGATGCAAATTGGATATTTTCGAGTGGGCTTTGTTCCCTTAGCATATTTTAATAGTTATATACTAATTGTAGCTAGATTTGGAGCATCCAGAGGTCGATTCGTGAGGGAAAAGGCATTGCGGGCTAGAGTTTGGACCGGATCGAGGTAAGTAAGGATTATAAACGTTGTCCTGAGGGTTTAAAACCCCAGATTTCACATTGTTGTACTACTTTGAGATAACAAACACGCTAGATGATGAGCGTGGAGTCGTGCACCATTGGGGATTGAGACTTGGTCCGTCCAGTACGACTGTTAAGTCGCATATTTGATTTGAAATCTTATGATATTCCATATTTTAGAGATTGATATTATATTTTGGGTTGTATGCCATGTTTGGGTCCTTGTGCCGACCTGTTGAGACCCTTAGGGGCACTTTCACTATTTTTCTCACTCTATTTGTTTTGAAAGCGTATCCTCAGTAATGTTTTACCTGTTTATTGTTTAAATCTGGTTTTATCACTTTACTTCTTAAAATGTGAAAACTATTTGGGCTGAGTTCCCTGTTTTACTGATGGTCCGAGTGATCGTGAAGTTGATGATTGAGATAGACCGAGGGTCTGATTATGAGACCGAGAGTCTGATTGTGAGGTAATGACTGAGAGAGGCTGAGGGCCTGGTTGTGAGGATTATATATTTATGGATCGGGATGCACGCCGCAACAATATATATATATATATATATATATATATATATATATATATATATATATATATATATATATATATATATATATATATGTATATGGATCGGGCTGCTCGTCGCAGCGATATATGGATCGGGCTGCACGCCGCAACGATATAACGCTTGGGCTGTAGGAGCCCCTTCAGAGTCTGCACACCCCCCAGTGAGCGCAATCGACTATATATATATGGATCGGGCTGCACGCCGCAGCGATATATGGATCGGGTTGCACGTCGCAGCGGTTACTATATGGTACTTATTGAGTGTGAGTGCTGAGTGTGAGCGCTGATTGATGAGAGTTGAGTCTTGAGTGACTGAGAGGCTTGCCCGAGGGGCTATAGATATACATGTACATGAGTGATGCTTTGCCTGAGGGGCCTGTTTATGAACTTATTGTCTTTCACTCCTCCTTAAAGTGAGTTTTTATCGAATATGTTGATTTAATTACTACTTTCACTCATCTTTAGATCGAGCTTCTATTGAAAATGTTGAGCAAACACTTTAAACAACTTTCATTCAAACTAAAGCTTTTAAGTTATGAAATGGGTATAAATTTCTGTTTTGCCCGATGGGCTATATGTGAACTATGTTTTGCCCGAAGGGCCGATTATCGTTTTCATCTCTTTTATCATAAATGGTATTGAACCCCTACTAAAACTGTTGGAAAGCATTTTCAAATGATTTTTACCAAAAGCTAGATTTTAAATAAGACGATTAACTCGTATGCTGATTGAAAGCCTGTTGTGCTTATTGAGTTATCATAATTGTGGATTCATCGTTTCCTACTACTCAGTCTTTATTTACTCTTATACTTACTGGGTTGCAGTACTCACATTACTCTCTACACCTCGTGTGCAGATTCAGGTATTTCGGAACCCGGTAGCGGATTTTGATTGCTCAGACGCGGAGTAATCAGAGTTAGCAAGGTGGCTGCACGACGTTCGCAGCATTGCTTCCTTCCTCTCATTTTCATTACTGTATTTAGTACATTTTTAGACTCTTGTTGTATTCAGACCTTGGTAGATTCTCATGACTAGTGACACCCCGATGTCGGGCTTGTGTAATTATTCCGCAATTTTCTTTTAAATTTTCATTATGAGATTATTGGTTTATAAATGGTATAAAACAACTATTATTGGAAAATGGTTGATTCGAGAGTTACGTCGGCTGGCCTAGTTTCACGATAGGTGTCATCATGATCGGATCGGTTTTTGGGTTGTGACATATATATATATATATATATATATATATATATATATATATATATATATATCCACTTTTGAAAAGTCAAAGAGGTGCTAGCTTGCATTGCACAAATTTTGCAAGATGTACCCGCTCGAATCTGAAGTAGTTCAATATCTTCAATACAACTTCAGAAATTAAATATGAAGTTCTTCTATTTCTCAAATGCAACTTCATAAATTCGAATCTGAAGTAGTTCAATCTCTTCAATGCAACTTCAGAAATCAAATATGAAGTTCTTCTATCTTTCAAATGCAAATTTACAATTTAAATCTTAAGTAGTACAATCTATTGAATACAACTTCAGATTTCAAATCTTAAGTTCTGAAAAAAAACTCCCTCTTCGAATTTCAACAATCAAATACATGATTCAATGCCCAAATCTACTCCAAATGAGCTCAAATTTGAAATATAACTTTCAAATATTATAAAAATTAATCTGAATCATTAAATTGTCGAAACAACAATAAATTTAACAAACTCATTTTGCAACTAAGAAGAAGAAGAAGAAACTCTAAGCACAAAGAAGAAGAAAAAAATAATAAAGAAGAAGAGAAAGGTGTATATATATGAAGTTATTCAAAAATTGAGAATCCGTTAAACTTTTATTTAAAAAGTGGTTACAAATTCAATGGGTGATATAAAACTGGGCGCTACATGAAAATTTTACATCTGGGGCATTTTCATAGCGTTGCACCTAACCCAACCCGCTAGGTAAGCTAACTAACAGTCAACACAATCCAAATGAGATTGATAAGAAAATAGTGAAGAATTATCTGAACTTTTATACAACAACCTAAGACTGGTAGTACAAATTATGAGCTTCTAAGACTTAGAATTTACAAAAGGTGATACAAAATAAATGCATCATCTATTTGAAATATACGTAAGCAGATTTGCAAAATCTGAAGCTAATTAGGACAAGTGGCAGCTATAACTGGAACATTAATACAGCTTCGATGCCATCTCCTGCTATACACAACAATTCCAGCTCCAAAATCTTCACGCAAGGTGCAGAAGTGTGTATGAGTGCAACCGACCCCATACAACCAGTAAGTATATTGTCTAACCTCGGTGAAGTAGTGCCGAGGCTTTTCAGTTAAAAGATACTGATATAACCTCTGCAGTAGACTAGTAATATAAAAAATACTAAAATATAATAGAGAATAGTACAAGAACAAATATGTGAAGCAGTAAAAGAATCATTAGAAGAAATTGCGGTTAATATTCCTCAATATAACAACCATTCATTTCGGATAACCATCGAACTTAAGGTAGTAAATCCGGAACTTTCATAGCATGGGAAGTGTACTCAAAATATCAAATCAAATAACACGACAACACCCTTTCATGCATTTATCTTATTCTCACCAAATATACGTATAACAGTGCCAACCAGGTAACACAAACACCAATAACTATAACGATAAAGTGGGAATTACACAAGTAGGAATAACAAATAATGCAATACATATGGACAACGGTAACAGACTCGGTGGGAGACATAGAAGTAATTATATTAAGATCGAAGAACAAAAATTTAACTAACTAACATGGTAGAAGGCTTAGACGTATATATAACAAACATGAAGGAAAGTATGATCTTTATAAGCTAAACAAATAGAAGCCATGGATAACTAAGATGGTAGAAAGATTATATAAAAAGTGCAACAATTGAGATACGACATAGATGTAGATATGACAAACAAGAAGGAAAGCATGATATTTACAAGCTAAAGAAATAGAAGGCATGGATAACTAACATGGTATAAGGCCTATAGGAAAAGTCCAACAATTGAGATACGACATAGATGTAGACATGACAAACAAGAAGGAAAGCATGATATTTACAAGTTAAATAGATAGAAGGTATGGATAATACGACAATAATTGACGTAGAGGACAAAGGCAGAACAACAACGACAAGTCATATAGAAAATAGAGGTGCAACAGTAAAAACTCAAGATAAAGGCATGAATGTACCCACAACGAAAAGATATCACAATATAATGCATGTCTCATCCTCGCCTGCCCGGAAGCACCCTTCGCATAATGAACACATGATAATATAAAAACAATATCATGACATTACCCTTCGTACTTTTACTCTCATCCTCACATGATAATGTAAATAAATGGCGCGACATCACCTTTCGTGCTTAACTCACATACTATCATCACCCTTCGTACTTTACACTCTTCCTCTCTTGGCAATATATTTGAAATGGCACGCCATCACCCTTCGTGCTTTACACTCTTCCTCACCAAGCACATGTATATCAATAACTATCAAGGTAGGAAGCATGGACAAAATCAATGAACATAAATCATAGCTTTTAAGCCAACAACAATTCAACAAACCTGAAGAATCTCATTGCTCAAGTATTTCAACGAATCTCAAAAACATGATCTTCAACTCAAGTACATAATCCAATTTCTCAAGAATAACTATCATAGTAATGTATTTGTGATTAAGTATAATAATGACTGAATTTAGGACATCAATAAGTTCACAAAAAGCATATCAAATTTTAATCAAGTATAATAAGCTAAATCATGGTTTCTAACATTTAACTTCATATTCATCTTAATCTAGAAGTCAAGTAAAATGCGAATAAGAAGGTCATTTAATCATACAAGGCACTAATAATCGTATAATCTATCCCGAAGCATGATTAATCATAGCACACACACACACACATACACACACACACACACACACACACACATATATATATATATATATATATATATATATATATATATATATATATATATATATATATATATCTCATATATGCATCACCCCCGCATATAGCAAACAATATCAATTAGCAGGATAATTTTCCCAATAAAGTTAGGAAAGATACTGACCTCGAACAAGCCAAACTAGTATGCTATAAGTATCAACCTGCACAAATCGACCTCCAAACCGCTCAAAACTAGCCAAAAGCAACTCAAAATCATCAAATAATGCTATAAGAAGCAAACCCAAATGATAGAGGTCGAATTTTAATCAAATAATCAAAGTCAACCAAAACTTCAACACGGGCCTGCACCTCGGAACCCAACAAAACTTACAAATTCCGATGACTCATTTAATTACGAGTCCAACGATACTAATCTTACTCAAATCTGACTCCAAATCAATGTTCAAAACCCAATTATTCACTTTAGGAAAGTTTAGAACCCCCCCCCCCTCCCAATTTCTCTTTTAGATTCATCAAATTAAATGCCAAAATCGAAGGTCGAATCATATAATATAATCAAATCCGAGTAAAACAAATACTTACACCAATCTAAATTGGGAAAATTCCCTTCAAAATCGCCCAAATCCAAGCTCTAAAACCATGTGAGAAAACTTGACTAAATTCCGGAACAAGTAAAATAATGCAGCAGCAGTTGTAGCTCGAATCAAATCCTAGATGACCCCAAAACTCATATTTGATAATCCCAATATAATCCTTGCAAGATTACACCCAAGATAGCCTTTTCAATTACCCAATTTGGCCTTAAAATGTGGAAGATAAAATAGTTTAATGTTTTAGAGGAAGTCTGAAAATTTAAGGGATAAAATAGACATTTTCATAATTATTTTACCCTAGAAAATCAACAACAAAAGAATCTCTGTTTTAGCACCCAAAACTCATTTGGAACCTCCCAAACACAAACCATATATATATCCCAATCATAAAACACACTGTGAACCTGCTCGTGCACTTAAAACACCGAAAATAGGTCATCTTGACCCGATTTTGACCATGGTCACACTCCAAATCTTAACTTAGCTAGTTTCTCAACCAATGATGCAAAACACACCCAAGCTCCTTGGGACCCCATCCAATCATACCAACAAGTACAAATATATGATCCAAACTTATCCAAAGCCTCAAAACATCCACTGAAGCACCACAACAAAGAATCGAGACTCAAACAGAATAGAGTTTCTCTTAAGTTATTAAATCTTCATTCTTTCAAAAGAGTGTCCTAATCATACTTAAATACTTCGGATTACTTTCAAATTCTGCACACAAGTTCAATTCAACCATAGAGACCTATCCAAAGTCTCGGAATTCCAATTGGAGTCCAATAACATCAAAGTCAACTCTTGGTCAAACTTATGAACTCTTAAGTTCTTCAAATTGCCAACTTTCAATAAATAATGTCGAATCCTTCTAGGAACCTCCAAAATCGAATCCGAACGTATGCACAAGTCCAAAATCATCATATGAACCTATCGAAATCATAAAAACTCTATTTCGAGTCCGTTTACCCAAAAGTCAAACCTTGGTCAACTCTTCCAACTTGAAGCTTCCAAATCGAGAGTCATTCTTCCAAATCAATCCCGAATCACTCCAAAATTAAAACCGACCATATACGCAAGTCATAATACATCATATGAAGATATTCAAAGTCTCAAACCACCCAACAAAACACTAATGTTCAAACCATAAGCCATATGGATCCCCACACAATGCGGTCCGTACACCAAATAAGTAATAATTCAGACAAGACAAATAATAGTAAGAAAGTTAAACAAGAAGGCTACTAAGCAAGTTAAGCAGGCAGGGTGATATTAACATCTTCCTATGAACTATTTTCAATAAAGTAAAACAAAACATGCGAAATAAGCATAAGGAGCTACATCTCATCACAGTACCGTTGCGGCGTGCAACCCGATCCAATCATATCAATCCATATAGGGGTACCTATCGAGCTATAATGCATGGGCTCACTGATCACATATGCATCAAAATCAAGCACGATAGAATGCACAAATATAACTGTGGGAGGATGATTAAGCATAAATAATACTGAGAAAGACAAGCACAACTATGGTGCAATAAGCAAATCAACATCACGAGGGCCATCTCACCCATAGTGCCATAAGACCTAAATGGATTTACAATATATGTGAGAATAATCATGTAACCTCACAACCCATTATAGCATAAGAGTGAAACACATAACATAGACCAAGGCACATATAACATCTATTCCACCCGATGATATACATGTGGTAACAATTGCACAAGAGCAAGCAAATCCGCTCTGATACAGAATACACATTCTCATTAGACTCACAAATAATCCCCAAACTAAATTCCGATCATTCCCAAATAGGTAAATAACTTTCCAAAAATCCGTATCAACTTTTTCGTAACACATACCGTCAATTATCCAATCCTCAACATTTCTTCAAAATTCGTTGCCAACCAATAGTTTGCCTACGAGAACATCCAGTCTTTGAACCTTATGAATACCAGAATCTCCATATCTGATCTCAACACCGCTACTCAAATGGCTGATACGTCACTCATAATCCATCATCTTACAGAAAAATACCCCACAAGTCAAAACACAATGTAACTGTAACGACCTAGCCGATCGTTTCATGAGTTACCATTCTATTTTCCCCATTTCTTTTTCTTTATGTCTTATTCAGCTGTATTATGTGGTATCAGGTTGATTGGTTCGGGTTCGAAGTGGTTTTTGTAAATGAATAAGACACTTAGTCTCTTAAGTTGGCTATTTAGTTGGATAAGTCAACCAAAAGTTGACTTATGAGTAAACAATCTCGGAATTTGGTTTTAACAATTCAGATAGCTTCGTGAGGTGATTTAGGGCTTAGGAGTGTGATCGGAATGTAATTTGGAGGTCTGTGGTAAATTTAGGCTTAAATTGCCGAAGTTGGAATTTTGGCATTTTCTGGTTGGTAGTGGAGATTTTGATATAGGGATTGGAATGGAATTCTGGAAATTTGAGTAGGTCCGTTGTGTCATTCGGGATGTGTGTGCAAAATTTTAGGTTATTCAGATGAAGTTTGATAGACTTTTTGATCGAAAGGGGAATTTGGAAGTTTTGAAAATCTAAGGCTTGAATCCGAGGGCGTTTTGATGATTTGATGTTGTTTTGAATGTTCCGAAGGTTGGCATATGTTTTAATGGTGTTATGTGGCTTGTTTTTACTTTTGGATGAGGTCCCGGGGGCCTTAAGGTGATTTTGGATGGCTATCGGGAAGTTGGAAGTATGAGTTTGCAGCTGAAGCTGCTGAATTTCTGTCATAACCACATCTGCGGATTAGGGACAGCAGGTGCGAGATCATAGAAGCATTGAAGCAGTCGCAGGTGCGGAAGGTTGAATGCACCTGCGAGACCGCAGATGCGACAGGTGAGGTGCAAGTGCGGTCCCAGGACTTTAAGTGGAAACCGCAGATGCGGTTGGTTAGATTGCAGAAGCGGTGAAAAGGCCATAGGTGCGGAATCCCTGGGCCAGAAAGTATATAAGTTCCCTTCATGAAATTTGGGTTGTTTTTCACCATTTTCATCTGGGATTGAAGCTTTTTGGGAGATTTTGAAGAGGAAATTCAAGGGAACTTCGTGGAGGTAAGATTCTTGGAACTAAAACTTATTCTATGGTAATATTTTACTGATTAGACATGGAATTTATAAAAGATACTGGTTAAAATTGGGGGTTTAGGGTTTGAAATTGGAGACTTTGATTTGAGGATTTGAGGGGTCGTTTGTGGTTGGATTTTGATGTATTTGGTATGTATGAACTTGTGAGAGTGTAAGGATTCTAGTTTTGTGATTTTTATCAGAATCCGAGATGTGGGCCCGGGGGTCGGGTTTGGCCAATTTCGGGATTCTTGATGTAAATTGATTATTTTTGCATGGGCTTCATTCCCTTAGCATATATTGATGTTATAATTCCGATTTGTATAGATTCGATGCGAGTTGTGGCCGAGTCGAGAGGCATGGGCATCGCGGTGTAGTATTTCATCCGGTTTGAGGTAAGTAACCATTGTAAATCTAGACCTGAGGGTATGAAACCCCCGGAATTTTGTACTGTTTTGGTAAATGAGGTGACTCACATGCTAGGTGACAGGCGTGTGGGGGTGCATCCATAGGGATTGTCACTTGGTCCGTCCCGTGGAGACTGTATAGTTGCATATTTTGATATACCTTATATGATATCCACGTGTTTTAGAAATTGGTGGTTAATTTGGGCTAAATGCTATGTTTGGGGCTTTTATGCCGACCTGTTTAGACCCTTAGGGGTATTTTACTACTGTCCTTACACTGTTTTGATTTGAAAGCAAATCGTCAGTCATGTTTTACCTATTTATTGTTTAAAATCGGTTTCATTACCCTACTTCTTAGTATATGAAAACTGTTTGGGCTGAGTTTCCCTGATTTTTCACTGATATGCCCGAGTGGCCGGGAGGTTAATGACTTAGAGAGGTTGAGGACCTAATGGTGAGGATTATAAAGATGTTATGGATCGGGCTACACGCCGCATATATATATATATATATATATATATATGGAATCAGGCTACACGCTGCATCAATATATATATGGATCGGGCTGCACGCCGCAACGATATATATATTGGACCGGGCAGCATGCCGCATCGATATGACGCTTGGGCTGTAGGAGCCCCTCTGGAGTCTGCACACCCCCAGTGAGCGTAGTCGACTATAAATATATGGATCGGGCTGCACGCCGCAATAGTTACTATGATTTCTATTATTATGAGATAGTGCTGAGTGTGGATACTGTGTGATGAGACTTGCGTCACGAGTGACTGAGAGGCTGCCCGAGAGGCTATACTTATGAGTGATACTTTACCCGAGGGGCTTGTTTATGACATTTTCCCTATTTTCACTCATTTTTTATACTGAGCCTCTGTTGAATAAATGTTTTCAAAAGATTTCTAACTGAAATTGGAGTTTTTATGAGATAACTGGTTATTGAACTATAGATTTTGACTTGATATTTCTGTTGAGATGTTTTATATGATTTTAAATGCTCGTCATTGCACTCAGACTTTATTTACTTTAGTTACATACTGAGTTGGCGTACTCACGTTACTCCTTGCACATTGTGTGCATATCCAGGTGCCCGAGCATCGAAGTGAGAGCTTCCATCAATCTCAGAGTCATATCTAGAGATCGCAAGGTAGCTGCGCGACATTCGCAACCCTACCTTCCTCCTTCCTATCTTAATATTTTGTTATTTAAGATTATTTTTATTATTCAGATAGTGTTTTGGTTGTACCTAGAGGCTCATGACTGGTGACACCAGATTCGGGCTTTATTAGTATATTTGTACTACTTTCTGTGTATTTTTGTTGATTGATATATTACATATGAAAGATTTAAGACTTATTCGATTTTAGAAAATTATTTGTTAAAAAGAATTCAATGTGGTAAAGGTTGGTTTGGCTTTCCCTAGTACTGTGATAGGCGCCATCACGACCGGGGTAGTTTGGGGTCATGACAAGTTGGTATCAGAGCCTAGGTTACATAGGTCTCAAGGGTCATGAGCCAATTTAGTAGAGTCTCGCGGATTAGTACAAAGTCGTCTGTACTTATCCTCGGGAGGCTACATAACCTTTAGGGCAAACTTCAACTTCTTGAAATTCCTATCGTGCGAATTTGTTGATTCTAGTACTAAACTTCTGTTATTCTATTCTCTCACAGATGGTGAGGACACCAACTACCGGTCAGGACGGACGACCACTAGTACCACCAGTTGGGGCAGGTTGAGGTCGAGGACGTGGTAGGGTCAAGGGTGTATCCCGCACAGTAGCTAGGGCAACACTTGAAGATCCACCAGCCGCCCTAGTTCAGGATCAGGTCCCAGTTGCGGATTCTCCAGCAGCACCAGCTCAGGCACCGTCTGTGCCTATTATGATTCCAAGCCTTCAAGAGGCCTTAGCTCAGGAGACCCTAGTGTACAATGTCCTGGCTCAGGCGGTCTCAGTTACTACGACTGCAACTACTTCTCAAGCCGGGGGAGGCACTCAAACTCTCGCCGCTCGCACACCCTAGCAAGTGAGCAGGGACTTCAGACACCGGGGACACCTCCAGCCCAGCCGGTTGCACCAGCTCAGGATTATGTGGTACCAGTTATGCCTGACGACGAGCAACATCGATTGGAGAGGTTTGGTAGACTTCAGCCTCTGACTTTCAATGATACAGAGGGCGAGGATGCCTAGGGTTTCTTGGACAAGTGTCAAGGGATTCTTCATACAACGGGTATTCTGGAGACCAGTGGGGTCGCATTTACTACTTTTCAGTTTTCTGGAACTGCCTTGACTTGGTGGGAGTCTTATGAGAGGTGTAGGCCTGTTGATGCAGCGCCCCTTACCTGACAACAGTTCTCCGTTCTTTTTTTTTTTGGAGAAGTATGTGCCACAATCTCATAGAGAGGAGCTGCACAGGCAGTTTGAGTAATTGCATAAAGGAGATATGACTATGATGGAGTATGAAATGAGGTTCTCGGAGTTAGCTCATCATGTTGTTTGGTTGGTTCGTTCGGACAGAGAGAAGATTAGGAGGTTCGTTGATGGCCTTACATATCAGCTTCAGGTTCTCATGACCAAGAAGAGGGTGTCAGATACTACTTTTGAGGAGGTTGTTGATATTGCTCGTGATATTGAGTCAATTCGTCACCAAGAGCAAGATGAGAGGAAGGCCAAGAAGCCTCGGGGATATAGTAGTTTTGGTGGTGCTCCTTCGAGAGGTCAGTTTTAGCACGGCAGAGACCTTCCATTTAACATGCTCAATCAGCTCGCCCAGTTCATCATGGGGCATCTTCGGGGCATGGTTCTCACAGCTCACATCAGGGCCATTCATCACTTAGTGCCCTACCAGCCCAGAGTTCGTCCCGTGCTCCATCTGTTCAGGGTTCTTCCATGCTAGGTCCTTCTACTGGTCATTTTGGTGCTAGGGGTTCCCTTTGGTCCCCGTTCCCTGCACCAGGGAGTTGTTACAAGTGTGGAGAGTTTAGACATATGAGGAGGCAGTGTCCTTGTCTTATTGAGGGTCCGTCTCAGCAGAGGAGTCAGCCCTCAACTTCAACTCCAATTACTTTACCACCTGCTCAAACAGCTAGGCCACCCGCCCTGCCAGCTAGGGGTGGAGGTCAATCAGCTAGGGGTCACCCTAGAGGGGGAGGTCGATCAGGTGGTGGTCAAGCCCATTTTTATGCACTCCCAGCCAGACCACATGCTATTGCTTCAGACGCTATGATTACAGGTATTGTCTCAGTCTGCCACAGAGATGCCTCTGTATTATTTGATCCTGGTTCCACTTTTTCATATGTGTCATCATATTTTGCTCGTTATTTGGATATGCCTAGTGAGTGTCTTGTTTCTATAATTGTGGACCGTGTATACCGGTCGTGTGTGGTGACTATTGGGGTCTGGAGACCCGAGTAGAACTTTTGTTACTTTGTATGGTGGACTTTTATGTGATATTGGGCATGGATTGGTTATCTCCGTGTCGTTCTATATTGGACTGTCATGCTAAGATAGTGACATTGGATATGCCGGGTGTGCCACGAATTGAGTGGTAAGGTTCGACTGATTTTGTCCCCAGTAGGTTGAATTCGTTCTTGAAGGCTCAGCGGATGGTTGGGAAAGGTTGTCTTTCATACTTAGCCTTTGTGAGGGATGTCAGTGCAGAGACTCCTAGTATTGATTCTGTTCCGGCTGTGAGGGATTTTTCCGATGTGTTTCCTGCAGACCTGCCGGGTATGCCACCAGACAGGGATATTGACTTTGGTATTGATTAGGTGCCGGACACTCAGACCATTTCTATTCCACCGTATCATATAGCACCGACAGAGTTGAAAGAGTTGAAGGAGTAGCTTTAGGAACTCCTTGCTAAGGGGTTTATTCGTCCTAGTGTGTCGTTATGGGGTGCGCCTGTTCTATTAGTGAAGAAGAAGGATGACTCGATGAGGATGTGAATTGATTATAGGAAGTTGAACAAAGTTACAATCAAGAACAAGTATCATTTGCCTCGTATTGATGATTTATTTGACCAGCTTCAGGGAGCGAGAGTGTTCTCCAAGATTGACCTCCGAATTGGTTACAGGAAGTTGAACAAAGTTACAATAAAGAACAAGTATCCTTTGCCTCGTATTGATGATTTATTTGACCAGCTTCAGGGAGCAATAGTGTTCTCCAAGATTGACCTTCGTTCAGGGTATCACCAGTTGAAGATCAGGGACTCGAATATTCTTAAGACAGCTTTCAGGACCCGATATAGTCATTATGAGTTTCTTGTGATGTCTTTTGGGCTGACCAATGCCCCATCAACATTCATGAATTTGATGAACAACGTGTTTTGGCCTTATCTCGACTCTTTTGTGATTGTTTTCATTGATGATATTCTGGTGTACTCGCGTAGTCAGGAGGAGCACGCAGAGCATTTGAGAGTTGTGTTGTAGAGATTGAGAGAGGAGAAACTTTATGCAAAGTTCTCCAAGTGTGAGTTTTGTCTCAGTTCAGTGGCTTTCTTGGGGCACGTGGTGTCCAGTGTGGATATTCAGGTTGATCCGAAGAATATAGAGGCAGTTCAGAGTTGGCCCAGACCATCCTCAGCCATAGAGATTCGTAGCTTTCTTAGTTTAGCGGGCTATTACCGCCGGTTCATTTAGGGATTTTCATCTATTGCATCATCCTTGATCAAATTGACTCAAAAGGGTGATTTATTCAGGTGGTCGGATGAGTGTGAGGCGAGCTTTCAGAAGCTCAAGACTGCCTTGACCACAACTCCAGTGTTAGTTTTGCCATCAACTTCAGGTTCATATACAACGTATTGCAATGTTTTGAGAGTTGGTATTGGGTGTGTCTTGATGCATGAGGGTAGAGTGATTTCTTATGCTTCTCTCTAGTTGAAGCCCATGAGAAGAACTACCCTGTTCATGATCTTAGAGGAGGACCATAGCTCGCGGTATTCCATCCATACGGGTTACGCGAAGATGTATCAGGATTTGAAACAACATTATTGGTGGAGAAGAATGAAGAAGGATATTGTGGGATTTGTGGCTCGGTGTCTCAATTGTCAGCAGGTGAAATATGAGCATCAGAGACCGGGTGGCTTGCTTCAGCAGATAGATATTCCAGAGTGGAAGTGGGAGCGGATCACCATGGACTTCGTAGTTGGGCTCCCACAGACTTTGAAGAAGTTCGATGCTATTTGGGTGATTGTATATCGGCTGACCAAGTCCGCGCACTTCATTTTTGTGTGTACTACCTATTCCTCCAAGCGGTTAGCAGAGATTTATATCCGAGCGGTTGTTCTCCTGCATGGAGTTCTAGTTTTCATCATTTTAGATAGGGGTACTCAGTTTACTTTACAGTTTTGGAGGGTCATGCAACGGGAGTTGGGTACTCAGGTTGAGTTGAGTGCAATTTTTCACCCTCAGACGGACGGGATGTCTGAGTGCACTATTCAGATATTGGAGGACATGTTGCGCGCTTGTGTCATTAATTTTGGAGGGTCATGGGATCAGTTTCTACCGCTCGCAGAGTTTGCTTACAACAGCAGTTACCAGTCGAGTATTCAGATGGCTCCATATGAGGCTTTATATAGGAGACGGTGTAGATCTCCAATTGGTTGGTTTGAGCCGGGTGAGGCTAGGCTCTTGGGTACAAACTTGGTGCAAGATGCTTTAGACAAGGTAAAGGTTATTCTGGAGTGGCTTCATAAAACGTAGTAGAGACAAAAGAGTTATATCGACAGGAAGGTTCGTGATGTGTCTTACATGATTGAAGAGAAAGTTCTAATAAAGGTTTCACCCATGAAGGGTGTTATGAGATTTGGGATGAAGGGAAAATTGAGTCCTCGGTTCATTGGTCCTTTTGAGGTGCTTCAAAGGATTGGGGAGGTGGCCTATGAGCTTGCCTTGCCACCTAGCTTGTTGAGTGTGCATCCCGTATTTTATGTTTGTATGATCCGGAAGTATATTGGCAATCCGTCTCATGTTTTGGACTTCAACACAGTTCAGTTAGATGGTGATTTAACCTATGATGTGGAGCCAGTGGCTATTTTGGAGCGTCAGGTTCAAAAGTTGAGATCAAAGGATATAGCTTCAGTGAAAGTGCAGTGGAGAGGTCGGCCTGTGGAGGAGGCTACCTGGGAGGCCAAGCGGGAGATACGGAGCAGATATCCTCACCCATTTGAGGCTTCAGGTATGTTTCTTGACTCATTTGAGGACGAACGTTTATTTAAGAGGGGGAGGATGTAACGATCCGACCAGTCATTTCATGAGTTACCGCTCCATTTCTCCCATTTATATTTATTTATGTCTTGTTCAGCTGTATTATGTGGTATCAGGTTGGTTGGTTCGGGTTCGGAGTGGCTTTTGTAAAGGAATGTGACAATTAGTCTCTTAAGTTGGAAAAGTTAACCGGAAGTTGACTAGTGAGTAAACGATCTCGGAATATGGTTTTTATGATTTGGATAGCTTCGTGAGGTGATTTAGGGCTTAGGAGCATGATCGGAATGTAATTTAGAGGTCCGTGGTAGATTAAGGCTTGAATTGGCGAAGTTAGAATTTTGGCATTTTCCGGTTGGTAGTGGAAATTTTGATATAGGGGTCGGAATGGAATTGAAATTTGAGTAGGTCCGCTGTGTCATTTTGGACATGTGTGCAAAATTTCAGGACATTCGGACGAGGTTTAATAGACTTTTTGATCGAACGTAGAATTTGGAAGTTTTAAAAACCTTAGGCTTGAATCCGAGGGTGTTTTGATGATTCGATGTCGTTTTGAATGTTCCAAAGGTTGGCATAAGTTTGAATGGTTTTATGTGACTTTTTTGTACTTTTGGATGAGGCCCGGGGGGCCTCAGGGTGATTTTAGATAGTTATCGGGAAGTTGGAAGTTTGAGTTTGCAGCTAAAGCTGCTGAATTTCTGTCATAACCGCACCTGCGGATTGGGGACCGCAGGTGTGAGATCGCAGAAGCATTGGAGCAGCCGCAGATGCGGCCATGAGCTAGAAGACTAGAAGTCGTAGGTGCGGAGGGTTGAACGCACCTGCGAGACCGCAGGTGCGGTAGGTGAGGTGCAGGTGTGGTCCCAGGACTTTAAGTGGAAATCGCAGATGTGGTTGGTTAGACCTCAGAAGCGGTGAAAGGGCTGCATGTGCAGAATCCCTGAGCCAGAAAGTATATAAGTTCCCCTTTGGGAAATTTGGATTGTTGTTCACCATTTTCATCCCGGATTAAAGCTTCTTTGGAGATTTTGAAGAGGGAATTCAAGGGAATTTCGTGGAGGTAAGATTCTTGGAAATAAAACTTATTCTATGGTGATATTTTACTGATTAGACATGGAATTTATGGAAGATAGTGGTTAAAATTGGGGGTTTAGGGTTTGAAATTAGAAACTTTGATTTGAGGATTTGAGGGGTCGTTTGTGGTTAGATTTTGATGTATTTGGTATGTAAGAACTCGTGAGAGTGTAAGGATTCTATTTTTGTGATTTTTATCGAAATTCAAGACGTGGGCCCGGGGGTCGGGTTTGGTCAATTTCCGGATTCTTGATGTAAATTGATTATTTTCGCATGGGCTTTGTTCCCTTTGTATATATTGATGTTATAATTCTGCTTTTGGATGGATTCGACGTGAGTTGTGTCCGAGTCGAGAGGCAAAGGCGTGGTGGAGTAGTATTTCATCCAGTTTGAGGTAAGTAACCATTATAAATCTAGACCTGAGGGTATGAAACCCCCGGAATTCGTACTGTTTTGGTAAATGAGGTGACGCACGTGCTAGGTGAGGGGCGTATGGGCGTGCATCCGTAGGTATTGTGACTTGGTTCATCCCGTGGGAACTGTATAGTTGCATATTTTGATATACCTTATATGATATCCATATGTTTTAGAAATTGGTTGTTAATTTGGGCTGAATGTATGTTCGGGGCTTTTGTGCCGACCTCTTTACACCCTTAGCGGTATTTTACTACTATCCTCACACTGTTTTGATTTGAAAGCATATCCTCAGTCATGTTTTACCTGTTTATTGTTTAAAACTGATTTCATTACCCTACTTCTTAGTATATGAAAATTGTTTGGCTGAGTTTCCCTGATTTTTTACTGATACGCCCGAGTGGACGTAAGGTTAATGACTGAGAGAGGTTGAGAACCTAATGGTGAGGATTATATATATATTATGGATCGGGCTGCACGCCGCAATGATATATATATATATATATATATATATATATATATATATATATATATGGATCGGGCTGTACGCCATAAAAATATATATTGGATCGGGCTACACGCCGCAGCGATATGACGCTTGGGCTTTAGGAGCCCCTCTGGAGTCTGCACACCCCAATGAGCATAGTCGACTATATATTATTGATCGGGATGCATGCCGCGACAGTTATTATTATTATGAGGTATCTATTGAGCTGAGTGCTGAGTGTAGATACTGTGTGACGAGAGCTGTGTCACGAGTGACTGAGAGGCTTGCCCGAGAGGCTATACTTATGAGTGATACTTTGCCCAAGGGGCTTGTTTATGACATTTTCCCTGTTTTCACTCTTCTTTTATATTGAGCCTCTGTTGAATAAATGTTTTCAAAAGATTTCTAACTGAAACTGGAGTTTTTACGAGATAACTGGTTATTGAACTGTAGATTTTGACTTGATATTTCTGTTGAGATCTTTTATATGATTTTCAATGCTCGTCACTGCACTCAGACTTTATTTACTTTAGTTACTTATTGAGTTGGCGTACTCACGTTACTCCATGCACTTTGTGTGCAGATCTAGGTGCTCGAGCATCAGAGTGAGAGCTTCCAGCACTCTTAGAGTTGTATCCGGAGATAGCAAGGTAGCTACACGGCATTTGCAGCCCTGCCTTCCTCCTTCCTATCTTAGTATTTTGTTATTTCAGACTATTTTGTTTTATTTAGACATTGTTTGGGTTGTACTTAGAGGCTCATGACTAGTGACACCAGATTCGGGCTTTATTATATATCTGTACTACTTTCCGCATATTTCTGTTGATTTATATATTACATATGAATGACTTGAAACTTATTTTGTTTTAGAAAAATGATTTATTGAAAAGAATTTGATGTGGTAAATGTTGGTTTGGCTTGCCTAGTACTGTGATAGGCGCCATCACGACCGGGGCGATTTGGGGTCATGATAGGACCTGCCAACATTCATACTCTCCTTCGGCGACATCAAATTGTGCCATCATTCTCTTAAGCATCTAAAATCATTCGTACCATCAAGAACTCATATCCTTCCCTTCAAAACTAAACGGCAGCCTTGAACTCGCAACTTTCAACCCCACACGGTGCACCGCCAGTAACATGCTAACTCAAGAAAATACAAAAATCTCATAATCAACTCTGGATCACAAATAGGATGAACACCTCATCAACTGAGAACTTTCCATTTAACTCAAACAAGGGAACATCACCACACACAATAAATCTACTATACCGGTAGAAAGCATCAAACCCAAGTCGTGGCCATATGCATGGTGAATTGTTCAGAATTCACTAACACATAATCAAGTCATCAGAATTGATCTCCTCTAACTCAACCGAGTCACATAGACTACCAATCCGAAAGTAACTCAATCCGATATGCTCGCTTTGAAGGAACCTTCTGCAAATCCGAAGTTATTTTTTGCATCTCTATAATATTGCCATGTAGAATCATTCTTGACATAGAAATACCACAGATCCGGTCACCATTCACTACCGATCTCAAGCCCTATCCATACACAAATTCAAGAGTCCTTAAGTGCCACATATTATCTTGAACTCATCAGAACCTTCTCGATAACCACTCACCTTACTTTGATCTTCAATACAAAGCTAACACGCACTGAGCAACCCGCGCTTCACCAGCACATGACTATTCAAAGAAACAACCAAGCAATCCCTCAACTCGAAAACTAATACCACATATGATCTTGCAATCTGATCATCGATAACAGACTCCCCCACATAGCTCGAAGCCATAGAACACATCGTTGGTAATCCATAGTACCATATTGTAACGATCCCATCTGTTGTTTTGAGCTTTTGCATTTTGCTCGCCAATTCTCAGGCATGACTAGCCCTGTGTGCTGTATTATGACTGATGTAAATTGTCAGTTTTGATTTTCAGGATAATCGGAATAGATTTGGAAGAGCAATTCTCAGTTTGAAGCTTTAAATTTGAAAGGTTTGACCAAGTTTTGACTTTTTAGTATTCGATCTTGGATTTGAATTTTTATGATTTGGTTAGCTTTGTTAGGTGATTTTGGACTTGGAAGCGTGTGCGGAATGTATTTTGGAGGTCCGTGGCAGATTTAGGCTTCAATTGGCGAAATTAGAAATTTGACATTTTCCGGTCGGCAGTGGAAATTTGATATCGAGGTCGGAATGGAATTACGGAAATTGGAGTAGGTCTATTACATCATTTGGTACGTGTTTGCAAAATTTCAGGTCATTCGGGCAAGGTTTGATAGATTTTTTGATCTAATTCGGAATTTGGAAGTTTTTGGAATTCTTAGGCTTGAATCCGATGATGATTCGATGTTTTGATGTTATTTTGAGTGTTCCGAAGGTTGGAACAAGTTTGAATGATGTTATGGGATGTGTTAGCATGCTTGGTTGAGGTCTCGAAGGCCTCGAGTGAGTTTCGGGTGGTTAAACGGATCAAATTCTTGTTTTGCGAGTTGCAGATTTTCCTTCAGTCCTGTTGCAAAAGTTTCTTCTTCGCAATCGCGTGAGGAGGCTGGCGATCGTGTAGAGCAGTTGTAGAGGCAGGCGAGGTTGTTCTTCACTTTTCATATCTGGGGCTGCGATCACGAGAGTTGGTCAGGTAAAGCATTACAAACACGTGGGTTAAGTCGCGTTCGCGTAAAGTTATGAGGACTAAGGTTGGACCAGGCGCTTGTTCAACGTGAACGCGATCGCTTGTCTGCGATCGCGTAGGAGTAGGGGAGATGTGTATCGCATTCGCATGAAGAGAGTCATGTTTGCATTCGCGTAGGGTTAAGTCTGAGTCATCAAAATTTGTGCTTCGCGATCGCGATGGTTTTCCTACGATCGCGATTAAGGAAATTTACCTCGGTAGAATGTTTAAATAGCCATGTTTGCGATTTTTGGTCTATCTTCCACCATTTTTGAGCGATTTTGGAAGTTTTTGAGATGGATTGAAGAGGGAATCAAAGGGAAACACTTGGAGGTAAGATTTTTGGACTCAATACTCGATCCTATTGTGATTTCTACCTAATTAGATATGAAATTTGTGGAATCTAAAGCCTAAAAAATTGGGGAATTAGGGCTTGAAATTGGAGATTTTGATTTAAGGATTTGAGGGGTCGTTTGTGGTCGGATTTTGATGTATTTGATATGTATGAACTCATGAGAGTGTAAGGATTCTAGTTTTTTAATTTTTATCAGAATCTGAGACGTGGGCCCGGGGGTCAGGTTTGGCCAATTTCGGGATTGTTGAGTAAATTGGTTATTTTTGATTGGGCTTTGTTCCCTTAGCATATTTTGATGGTATGGTGCTGTTTTGGTTAGATTTGGAGCATCCGGAGGCCGAGTCAAGATGCAAAGGCATCGCGAGCTAGAGTTTGGACCGGATTGAGTAAGTAATGATTATAAATGTTGTCCTGAGGGTATGAAACCCCGGATTTCACATCGTTGTGCTACTTTGACGTGACGTACATGCTAGATGAAGAGCGTGGGGTCATGCACCGTTGGGGATTGTGACTTGGTCCATCCCCAACTATTTGATATCATTGTGTTTTGGAAAATTATTGCTATATTTTGGGCTGAATGCCATATTTGGGCTGAATGCCATCTGTTTTGGACCCTTAGGTGCTTTTTACTAATATTCCTCACTGTTTTGACTTAATACTTGTACTCAGTCATGTTGTATTCCACTATTTTCATAACTCAACTATATTTACTCTGTTTTTGATATTTTAATGATATTTTGGGCTGAGCATCATGCTTTACTATTGCTCGAGGGGCTTGAGAGATTTCTGACTAAGTGAGCCGAGTGCCTATGTTGTGAGGATATTATGGTATCGAGCTGCACGCCGCGGCAGGATGTTACTAATTCATGATATTGTGAGGCTGAGGTCCTGATTGATTTATGCCACAAGGTGGCTTGTTGTTATGAGGCAGATGGATTAATTTATTATTCCATGAGATGGCTTGTTATAACGCTTGGGCTGTAGGAGCCTCTCCGGAGTCTGAACACCCCTAGTGAGCGCGGGTACCTAGTGTGATTGATGTGATGTAGCTCAAGGGGTTGTTGTTGTTTCATATTGTAGCCTGCAGGGCTGTTCTTGATGCATGTTTTGCCCGATGGACGGTTCTTGATTCATGTTATGCCCGAGAGGCTGATTATGAGTGATTGTGAGGTAGCCCGAGGGGCTGTTTCTGTTGATATTATGCCCGAGGGGCGGTTTATAATACATGTTTCTGCCCGAGGGACTATTTATATTTCTATCATTTTTACTCACTGTTTTATAACTCATTTGAAACTATTGGGAGATGTTTTAAAAAGGAAAGGGTTTTTACTACAAATGAGTTTGATTTACGATATAAATGATTTCTATACTATTTTGGAAACGTACTATATTTGATGTAGCATTATGATGTGGTTTACGTGTTTTCTTACTGCTCAGCTTTCATTTACTTTTAATACTTACTGAGTTGGCGTGCTCACATTACTCCCTGTACCTTATGTGCAGATTCATGTATTTTTGAACTCGGTAGCGGGTGTTGATTGCTCAGTGGCAAAGTCATTGTAGTTGGCATGGTAGCTGCCCGACGTTTGTATCCCTGCCCTTCTCCCTCTTGTATTCGTTGGACTAATTTTAGCATATTTTTAGACTCTTCATTGTATTCAGACCTTAGTAGATGCTCGTGACTTGTGACACCACGATGTCGGGCTTGTGTTATATTTTTGCACTGATTATTTAGACTTTTATTATGGAAATTTCTTGTTAAACTAATGGCTTAAAAATGACTTTTATAGAAAAATGGTCGATTTGGGAATTGTGTCGGCTGGCCTAGTTTCACAATAGGCGCCATCACGACCGGGCTAGTTTTAGGGTCGTGACAAGTTGGTATTAGAGCCTAGGTTACATAGGTCTCACGAGTCATGAGCAGGTTTAGTAGAGTCTCGCTGATCGGTACAGAGACATCTATGCTTATCCTCGTAAGGCTGCAGAACATTTAGGAAACTTCACATTCTTGAATTCTTATCGTGCGAAATTGATTCATCTTGAAAGATAACTCTTGAAATTCCTTCCACATGTTTGTATGCGCGCATGAGCACTCGATATCAGCTGTGCATCGATGGCTTGTTATTCCCTGATCAAAGGGCGAGATGTGATTTCTATGTGTTGATGTTGCGCCAGTCTGGAGGGCTTGAGGCCGGATTTTGCCTGTAGTTGGAGCACCGAGGCATTGATTGTGTGAGCACATGCTTTTGGATTTATATATTCGATAGTGTCCCTATTATTGAAGGTGATGACTGGTAGCTACGTGATGAGTATGATGTGACTGTGAGATATGTTCATATAATTTGAATGTGACGAGAAAGGGTCTGCTTGAGGGTAGGAAGAGCTATCTGGTGCTTGATTTCCACCATGATTTGATGTATAGCCCGAGTTATGGGTGTGTTGAAGATCCTTTCATGTCGTCTAGTTGGGGAGTGAAGTAGATTTCATGTTATGATATAAGTTCAGACTCAGGAAGATTAAGTGATTAAGTAATGTTTATGATGGTGGAAGGGTATGAAGAGCTATTAGTTTGAGGCGAAACAGGTAGGTTATCTCCTGCGGAGTGTTCTGAAGTTTGTGTGATCCTTATGTTGTTTGTTGGAAGACCTCTTTTACCAGTGAAATATATGGGTTACAATTTGAATGTTGATCACTTAAAAGAGTGGGCTTGACTGTTACGTGGGTGAATGCGAGATTTGAAGAAGATTGCAATACTAGATGGCTTGTGTTGCACGAGCTTATGAAGGATTTAGTTTGATCTCAATATGGTATTATGGCGGTATTTGAGTATAGGCATTGTGAGTTATTGTGTGTTTTGATCTATGGCCAAGTGAGGGAGTCTACTATTGATCAGTTGATTGCATGGTTATGTGCTATGTTGGCCCCAGTTTGAGGCGTACCGATGAATCGATTACGGCTTACACAGGTTGAGATCGAGGAGGGCTCGAGTAAAGGAAATTTCAATAAAGGTTATTTTATGCTTTATGGGTGTACGAGAATCACGGAATGACATGAGTTGTTATTGGTAAAGGATGTATGGTGTACATAGAGCAGGAATTTGTTTGGGTGCATCAAGGTGGGGTTACTTCCATAGATGATGCTTTTCTAATGGGGCACATGTTGTTCGGTTCATTTGATCAGTCTAATTGAGGTTTGAGCAGAGTGGATGACTCCCGAGAATGGTTTTGAAAGATTCAAGATTTACATGTAGTAATTGGGAATCTTCAGGATGTGTATTTGGCTAGAAACAGAGGTTTACATTGGAGGGTGTCATGACTCGTGGTATTTGTATATCAATTATGGATTCTGCATATTAGTATTAGGTAGGTGAAGGTAATGGTTTTAGATTCGTAGGAAGTCTCTTCATGGTAAGTATTTGGAATATGGTACTTCTAGGGATATTTAAGAGAGTATTCAGCGGCTTGTGAGCCTTAGATGGTGTGGTTTTGTTAAAATTCGTGGGGAAAGTTTTAGTTAAGGATAATGGTGTAATAGCAAGGAAACACGTCAATTTGAAGGCAATTCAGAAGGAACTTGGATAAATAGGACAGTTTGGTAGTAGGTCGGATCGGCATGGTAAGAGATATGATTAGTTCTTTGGGTGCTTAAGGTAATGAGTTTCCACATGTGTTTCGTGGCAATGCTCTTGGGTTTTAGTGACCTGCGTAGCATGGTTGAGTTAGAAGGATTCAGTCCTGATGGTTTGGTTTTGTGCAAATGGAATTTGGAGAGTTCTTGATGGTTTCTACCATAGTTAGGGATGTATATGTTCTACTGGCATGAGGAACATGTGAGGAATAGTGATTTTCTTCTAGATGGGATCAAATGGAAAGTTCTTGGCTAGTTGAGCACGTAGTTGCTTGTGGCTCAGAATGGATATGAATTTCTCATATTTATCCTAAGATGGTATGGTATATGCGGTATATTGTGTAAGATTGAGATTTGCATGTGTAAGGTCACGTTTCAGTTCTGAAAGAAAGGTCATAAAATTCTTAGGCAGCACAGGCAGCTTCAGATGATTAGGAAAATGATATTACTAATTGGTATGGCTTGATGATGTTATACGTTTCAGAAAGGGGAAATGTGATTGAGTTGATAATACTTCACTGGTATTGCGGCACTCTCTTGTTTGATCGACCAGTGATATTCGAGTTTGCTTGGCGGCACAGAAGAATTATAGGAGTATCCCTAGTGGAATGATTGGGTATTAGAGGTGTGTTATATATTTGGACGGTAGAATTGGGACCGGACATGGTGATTCGTGTGCTAAATGGATTTAATGACTAGGAGTTCTCATATATAGGTTATGTTGTGTTTGTGGGTCACGTGTTTCGGCATTGTGTGGTGACTATTGCGGGTTTGGAGACCCGAGTGGATCCTTTGTTGCTTGGTATGTCAAATTTGGATGTGATATTGGGTATGGAATGGTTGTCTCAGTGTCGTGTTATTCTGGACTGTTGTGCTAAGATGGTGACGTTGGCTATGCTGGGGATGCCACAGATTGAGTGGCGAGGTTCGATGGATTATGTTCCCAGTAGGGTGATTTCATTTTTGAAGACCCAGCGGATGGTTGGGAAGGGTTGTCTTTATTATTTGGCCTTCGTGATGGATGTTAGTGCAGAGACTCCTACCATTGATTCAGTTTCCATAGTGAGGGATTTTCTGTATGTGTTTCCTACTGCCGGGCATGTTGCCGGACATGGTTGTTGATTTTGGTATTGATTTGGTGCCGGGCACCGTATCGTATGGCACCGGTAGAGTTAAAGGAGTTAAAGGAGCAGCTTCAGGAACTTCTTGATAAGGGGTTCATTGGTAGGCCAATATGGATGTGTGTTATGCATCAAGTCGGCTTGGTTGACTCCAAGTTGTTATTGTTGAGGGATGTGTTGATTCGATTGTTATTGAGCTTATTAGTGATCTAGAGAGATCTATGAGTTACCTTTCCGTGTTGCGAGGCGTTAGGATTTGTTGGTTATGGGCACATGTGGTAAGGTTTTATTGGGGTCTCTCAGTGGAATTCGAGCGAGAAGAGTATTAGGTATTGCTCGGTGGATGACGTATCGGTTGTGTCCTTTCAGGTTTGTGTGATGTTATGTCAATTGCTTCGCCGTGGTTAAGATGATTTGCTTTTGGTTCTAGACATCAAATTGCGCGTGGTTGTCGATTTTGAGCATAGTGACTTGAGGTGTTTCTTATGGACCAATGTTTGGATGAGGCCGCGCATTGGAGCGAAGTTATGTGGAGGTATGATCCTTCGGGTTAGATTCGTGTATTCTGGTTCTATGACGTGTGGTGGGTTCTCAGCATTGTGTTGTGGTAGTAGTGGTGAGCTTGCGGTACAACTCTCTCTTTTGAGTCATTTTTTATGATTTCAGTATGTTCGGATTGTTGCTTATTGGTGTGCGGATTGCACGAGTTGTGGCTTTAGATTGTATTGATGTGTCATATCACCAGAGTAGTTGTGTTGGATTAGATGAGATCGTTGGGAAATAGAATGAATACAAACGGATTCAATTTCAGCATGTTGGAAGGATAATATCGAAGTTCGGCTTAGAAATTTGCTATGGTCATTGCCAAAGGAGAAATGGCTTCACAGATGGTTGATCTGAGGAATGGTTATGACTTTCTACGTGTTTCATTTATCATTGGCAGTATACGGAAGTGTTGGAATGAGGCTTTATTTGATAAGAGGCTTATTATCGATATTCGGTTGTTCTAAGCAACCGCTGTGATTAGAAATTATCGCTACGAGGGTTTAAGCTATGTGGTATATCATGTAATTGCATCTGAGGCTGCAGGTATGACTTGTTATAGCTTGTTCGGACTTATTCAGAGTATATGTGTGAGATTCTAATCTTATAGATGATTTCAGAAGTGGAAATGTGGTTCTAAGGTTTATGGGCTAGGTTGGATTGTGAAATTTCAGTTACATTGTGTTATCAGACCTATATAAGATAGGGTGACATGGGATCACCCCCGGTATGTGCATGGTAAGGTTACACAGCGATTTGATGGTTTTCGGAACAACTCTGGGCACGTTCGAGGATGAACGTATATTTAAGTAGGGGAGGATGTAATGACCCGACCTGTCGTTTTGAGATTTTGCATTTCGCTCGCCAGTTCTCGGGCATGACTATCCTCGTGTGCTATATTATGACTGATGTAAATTGTCGGTTTTTGTTTTCAGGATAATCGAAATAGATTTGGAAGAGAAATTCTTAGTTTGAAGCTTTAAATTTAAAAGGTTTGACCAAGTTTTGACTTTTTAGTATTCGGTCTCGGATTTGGACTTTTATGATTTGGTTAGCTCCGTTAGGTGATTTTGAACTTTGGAGCGCGTCTGAAGTGTATTTTGAGGTCCGTGGTAGATTTAGGCTTGAATTGGCGAAATTGGAAATTTGGCACTTTCCGATCGGCAGTGTAAATTTTGATATCGGGGTTGAAATGGAATTCCGGAAATTGGAGTAGGTCCGTTGTATCATTTGGGACGTGTGTGCAAAATTTCAGGTCATTCGGACGAGGTTTGATAAACTTTTTGATCGAATTCAGAATTTGGAAGTTTTTGGAATTCTTAGGCTTGAATCCGATGATGATTCGATGTTGTTTTGAGTGTTCCGAAGGTTGGAACAAGTTTGAATGATATTATGAGATGTGTTGGAATGCTTGGTTGAGGTCTCGAGGGCTTCGGGTGAGTTCGGGTGGTTAAACGGATCAAATTCTTGTTTTGAGAGTTGCAGATTTTCCTTCAGTCCTGATGCAAAAGTTTCTTCTTCGCGATTGCGTAAGGAGGCTCACGATCGCATAGAGCAGTTGTAGAGGCAGGCCAGTTTGTTCTTTGCATTCGCGTATCTGGGGCTATGATCGCGAGAGTTGTTCAGGTAAAGCATAGCGAATGCATGGGTTAAGTCGCGTTCGCGTAATGTTAGGAGGACCAAGGTTGGACTAGGCGTTTGTTCATCGCGAACGTGATCGCTGGTCCGCGATCGCGTAGGAGTAGGGGAGCTGTGTATCGTGTTCGCATGGAGAGAGTTGCGCTCGCATAGGGTTAATTCTAAGTTAGCAAAGTTTGTGCTTCGCAATCACGATGGTCTTCCCGTGATCGCGATAAAGGAAATTTAGCTGGGCAGAATGTTTAAATAGCCATGTTCGCAATTTTTGGTCTATCTTCCATCATTTTTGAGCGATTTTGGAGCTTTTTGAGAAGGATTGAAGAGGGAATCAAAGGGAAACACTTAGAGGTAAGATTTTTGGACTCAATACTCGATCCTATTGTGATTTCTACCTAATCAGACATGAAATTTATGGAATCTAAAGCTTAAAAAGATTGGGGAGTTAGGGCTTGAAATTGGAGACTTTGATATGAGGATTTGAGGGGTCGTTTGTGGTTGGATTTTGATGTATTCGATATGTATAAACTCGTGAGAGTGTAAGGATTCTAGTTTTGTGATTTTTATCGGAATCAGAGATGTGGGCCCGGGGGTCGGGTTTGGCCAATTTTGGGATTTTTGATGTAAATTTGTTAGATTCGAGTGGGTTTTATTCCCTTAGCATATTTTTATGGTATGGTGCTATTTTTGGTTAGATTTGGAGCATCTGAAGGCCGAGTCGAGAGGCAAAGGCATCGCGGGCTAGAGTTTGGACTGGATTGAGGTAAGTAATGATTGTAAATGTTGCTTTGAGGGTATGAAACCCCAGATTTCACATCGTTGTGCTAATTTGACGTGACGTACACACTAGATGACGAGTGTGGGGTCGTGCACTATTGGGAATTGTGACTTGGTCCGTCCCATACGATTGTTAAGTCGCTTATTTGATTGAAAATTGTTTGATATCATTGTGTTTTGGAAAATTATTGCTATATTTTGGGTTGAATGCCAAATTTGGGCCTCGTGCCAACTGTTTTGGACCCTTAAGGGATTTTTACTACTATTCCTCACTATTTTGACTTAATACTTGTACTCAATCATGTTGTATTCCACTGTTTTCATAACTTAGCCGTATTTACTCTATTTTGATATTTTAATGATATTTTGGGCTGAGCATCATGTTTTACTGTTGCCCGAGGGGCTTGAGAGATTTTTGAGTGAGTGAGGCCGAGGGCCTATGTTGTGAAGATATTATGGGATCAGGCTGCACGTCGCAGCAGGATGTTACTGATTCATGATATTATGAGGCCGAGGGCCTAATTGATTTATGCCACAAGGTGGCTTGTTGTTATGAGGCCGAGAGACTGATTAATTATGCCACGAGATGGCTTGTTATAGTGCTTGGGCCCTAGGAGCCACTCCGGAGTCTGAACACCCCCAGTAAGCACGGGTACCTAGTGTGAGTGATGCGATGTAGCCCAAGGGGCTGTTGTTGTTTCATATTGTAGCCCGAGGGGATGTTCTTGATGCATGTTTTGCCCGAGGGGCGGTTCTTGATTCATGTTATGCCCAAGAGGATGATTACGAGTGATTGTGAGGTAGCCCGAGGGGCTAGTTCTGTTGATATTATGCCTGAGGGGCGGTTTATGATACATGTTTTTGCCCGAGGGGCTGTTTACGTTTCTATAATTTTTACTCACTGTTTTATCACTCATCTGAAACTATTGAAAGATGTTTTAAAAAGGAAAGGGTTTTTACTGCAACTGAGTTTGATTTACGAAATAAATGATTTCTGTGCTATTTTGGAAACGTACTACATTTGCTGTAGCGTTATGACGTGGTTTGCGTGTTTTCTTACTGCTCAGCTTTCATTTACTTTTATTACTTACTGAGTTGGCATAATCACATTACTCCTTGCACCCTGTGTGCAGATTCAGGTATTTCTGAACCCGGTAGCGGGTGTTGATTGCTCAATGGCAGAGTCATTGGAGTTGGCAATGTAGCTGCCCGATGTTCGCAGCCGTGCTCTTCTCCCTCTTGTATTCTTTGGACTGATTTTAGTATATTTTTAGACTCTTCGTTGTATTCAGACTTTAGTAGATGCTCGTGAGTTGTGACACCCTGATGTCGGGCTTGTGTTATGTTTCCGTACTGATTATTTAGACTTTTATTATGGAAATTTCTTATTAAATTAATGGCTTAAAAATGACTTTTATAGAAAAATGGTTGATTTGGGAATTGTGTCGGCTGGCCTAGTTTCACGATAGATGCCATCACAAACGGGTCGGTTTTAGGGTCGTGACATATATCTTCATAGCTTCCCCGATCCTGCACTGCGAATCAGCTGAATACTTCATAAGCTCAGGTAATACTGGTCGGAGAACACTTTGAAGACTCTTCCAAGCGCACACACAAGCCCTACAATAGTCAAGAAAAGTTCCCCCAAATGCCCTGAAATGATAATATATGCATTCCACCGAATGGAAACCATATAAGAAACACAAGATCCGAACTCATCACACAGGAGATAACCCCCATACGTACTCAAATGAATACCTTACCATGAACCCACCATAATCACAACAACTAGGCCACCTGCTAGTCTTCCCAAGTCCATGCTTACCAACCAGATAAAAGAATCTGCTTCTTACCACAAATAAACGACTGAAAGATCTATCACTGCATCTGCTCCCAAAACTAGACAACACGCCGCGATGATAATCTAGCATCCATAGCCCTTCGTAACCATCTGCAGCATCACAAACCATCGATGCACAGCGAATATTGAGTGCACAACATCGCATATGAACGAATAGGAAGAAACAAAATCATAGGTTTCAAGATGAAACAAGGCCATACGAAAAGGAAAGAAAAAGGAAATTTTTTCCTAAAATTCCACGTAGCCTCTCGAAGATAGGTATGGACGTCATCATACTGATCCGCAAGACTCTACTATACACTTGATCATGACTCGTGCATCCTACAAACCTAGTACTCTGATACCAACAACTCACGACCCAAAATCCACTAGTCGTGATGGAATCTAACCCAAACCGCTAGGTAAGCTACCTACAACAAGCACCGTCCAAATAAGATTTAAAAGAAAATAATGAAGAATTATCTAAACTTTTATACAATAACCCAAGGACTGGTAGTACAAATCATGAGCTTCTAAGGCTTAAAATTTACAAAAGCTGGTACGAAATAAATACATTATCTGTTTGAAATATACATAAACAGATTTGTAAAATCTAAAGCTTCCTAGGAAAAATGGTGGTTATATCTAGAACATAGATACATCTTCGATGCCAGATCCCACCGTACACAACAACTCCAGCTCCAAAATCTGCATGCGACATGTAGAAATATAGTATGAGTACAACTGACCACATGTACCTAGTAAGTATATTGTCTAACCTTGGTGAAGTAGTAACGAAGCTTTTTAGTTAAAAGATACTCACTGATATAACATGTGCAGAAGACTAGCAATAGAAAAATACTAAAATATAACAGAGAATAAAGCAAGAACAAATATGCGAAGCAATAAAAATTCATTAGAAGAAATTACAATCAATATTCGTCAATATCACAACCAATCATTTCCTTATCACGATGACCATTGAACCTAAGGTAGTAAATCCGGAACTTTCATACATAGGAAGTGTACTCAAAATATCAAATCAAATAGCATGACAACACACAACAAATATACGTATAACAGTACCAACCAGGTGAAAGAAATGCCAATAACCGTAACGACAAAGTGGAAATTACACAAGTAGCAATAACGAACAAGGCAGTACATATGGACAATGTTAACAGACTAGGAGGGAGGCATAAAACTAATGATAGCAATTAAGATGGAAGAACATAAATTTTACTAACTAACATGGTAGATGAATTGTTATGTAGATATAACAAACATGAAAGAAAGTATGATCTTTATAAACTAAACAAATAGAAGGCATGGATAACAAACATGGTAGAAGGATTAAATGAAAAGTGCAACAATGGAGATATGACATACATGTAGATATGACAAACAATAGGGAAAGCATGATATTTACAAGCTAAACAAATAGAAGGCATGGATAACTAACATGGTAGAAGGCTTATATGAAAAGTTCAACAATTGAGATGCGGCATAAATGTAGATATGACAAACAAGAAGGAAAGCATGATATTTACAAGTTAAATAAAAAGAAGGCATGGATAATACAACAACAATTGATGTAGAGGACAAAGGCATAGCAACAACGACAAGTCACATAGAAAACATAGGTGCAACAGTAACAACTCAAGATAAAGGCATGAATGTATACATAAGGAAAAGATATCACAATATAATGTGTGTCTCTCATCCTTGCCTACACGGAAACACCCTTCGTTCCATGAACACATAATAATATAAAAATAATGGCAAGACATCATCCTTCGTGATTTTACTCTCATCCTCACATGATAATGTAAATAAAATGGCATGACATTACCCTTCGTGCTTAACTCACATGGAACAACATCACCCTTCGTGATTTACACTTTTTCTCTCATGGTAATGTATATAAAATGACACGGCATCACCCTTCATGCTTTACACTATTCCTCACCAAGGACATATATATCAATAACAAGTAAGGTAAGAAGGATGGATAACATCAAGGAGAGTTATTAAGCGAATATTCCATGGGGACATAAAGCACAACTTTCAAGACAATAATAATTCAACAAACCTGAAGAATCTCATTGTTCAAGTATCTCAACCAATATCAAAAGGATGATCTTTAACTCAAGTATAGAATCCAATTTCTCAAGAATAACGATCATAGTGATGCATTTATGATTAAGTATAATGAAGAACGCATTTAGCACATCAATAGTTTTACAAAAAGTCCATAAAATTTTAATCAAGTTATAATAAGCTAAATCATTGTTTCTAGTATTTAACTTCATATTCATATTAATCAAGAAGTCAAGTAAAATGCGAAACAAGAAGGTCATTTAATCCTACAAGGGACAAATAATCGTATAATCTACCCTGAACATGGATAAACCATGGCACATGCATATACGCTCATTACCTCACATATGCATCACCCCTGCATGTAGCAAACAATACCAATTAGTAGGATAAAATCTCCCAACAAAGTTAGGTAAGACACTTACCTCGAACAAGCCAAATCGATACGCTAGATGCACCATCCCACAAATATCAACCTCCAAATGGCTCAAAACTAGCCAAAAGCAACTCAAAATCATTAAATATTGCTATAAGAAGCAAGCCCAAACGATAAAGGTCAAATCATTAATCAAATACTCAAAGTCAACTTGAACCCGCACCTCGAAACCCAACAAAACTAACAAATTCCAATAACCCATTCAATTACGAGTCCAACGATACTAATTTTACTCAAATCCCACTCTGAATCAATGTTCAAAACCCAATTATTCACTTTAAGAAAGTTTAGACAAAACCCCCAATTTCTCTTTTAGATCCATCAACTTAAATCCTAAATCGAAGATAGAATCATATAATATAATCAAATCCGAATAAAAGAAATACATACCCCAATATATTGGTCGCCCAAATCCGAGCTCCAAAACCATGTGAGAAAAAGTGACTAAATTCAAGAACTCGTAAAATACCGCATCAGCTATTATAGCTCGAATTAGATCCTAGATGACCCCGAAACTCACATGTGATAATCCCAATATAAGCCTTGTGATATTACACCTAAGATAATATTTTGAAATACCCAATTTGGCCTTGAAATAAGCAAGATATGATGTTTTGATGTTTTAAAAGAAGTCTAAAAATTTAAGGGATAACACTGAGAGTTTTGTAATTATTTTACACCAGAAAATCTGCAACAAAATATTCATTGTTTTAGCACCCAAAACTCATTTGGAACCTTCCGGACACAAACCATATAATCATTTCAATCACAAAACATGCCACAAACTTGCTCGCACACTCAAAATACCGAAAAGAGGTCATCTTGACCCGATTTTGACCATAGTCAAACCCCAAATCTTAACTGAGTTAGTTTCTCAACCAATGATGCAAAACACAACCAAGCCCCTCGAGAACCCATCTAATCATACCAGTAAGTACAAATACAATATTCAAATCTATACAAAGCCTCAAAACATCCATGGGAGCACCACAACGAAGAATATGTCACGACCTAGAATTCCCACTGTCGGGACCGTGATGGTGCCTAACACTATACTTGCTAGGAAAACAAAAAGGATGTAGTTATTAACTATTTTTAATAATCCAAATAAAAACCAATAAACTAAATAAACTGAAATAAAGTAGATAAATATGATAAACAGTGATATCCAAATATAAATCCCAGAACTAGTCACGAATAAACGAGCGTCTAGTGTACTACAAATAATAGTTTGAATGAAAGCATAACTGTTTGAATATAAATAAACAACTAGGGTATGTAGAAGGGGAATTCAGTGTTACGAACACTGTGCAACTGTACCTCAAGTCTCCATCGAGCACCTGATCCGAGTAATATACTGACTGCCACTGGGACCGACTCCAAAATCTGTTCAAGAAGTGCAGAGTGTAGTATGAGTACAACCGACCCCATGTACTCTGCAAGTGCCGAGCCTAACCTCAACGAAGTAGTGAGGAGGCTAAGACGAGTCACTTGCAATAACCCAAAATAACCAATATTATAATTTCATGTAACAACACTGGAAAATCAACACAGTAACAACAATGAATACAACACACACAACCTGTTGTGGCACCAACCCGATCCTATCATACATACACAATCCTCCCTTATTTCACCATATCAACATCAAGAATCACGTGTAAAATTTGTTGCGGCAGGAAACCCAATCCATAAACAAATTCAACAAATGAAATCAATCCAACAGCTCAATTCGAAAGAATCTCTATGATTAATGAATTGTGAAAGCAAAGCAATAACGGAACCACGTGATAATCAAAGATAATCTACAAATAATACAAGTTCAACAAAACAAGCCAAGTATGTGACAGTTAAGGCATACACATAAGACAATTAAGGTAAGTAGCAATTAGTCATGGAGTCTTGGAAGGAACAAACAGTAAAGATCCGGCCGGTCGTTTCATGAATTACCGCTCCGTTTCCCCCATTTATGCTTCTTTATATCTTTTTTTCAGATGTATTATATGGTATCGGGTTGGTTGGTTCAGGTTCGGAGTGGTTTTGTAGAGAAATGAGACACCTAATCTCTTTTGAGTAAGCTTAAGTTGGAAAAGTCAACCGGATATTGACTTATGTGAAAAAGGTCTCAGATGTGAATTCCGATAGTCGATAGCTTTGTTAGGTGATTTAGGACTTAGGAGCATGATCGAAATGTATTTTTGAGGTCCGAGGTAGATTTAGGCTTGAATTGGCGAAATTGGAAATTTGGCATTTTTCAATCGGCAGTGGAAATTTTGATATCTGTGCCGAAATGGAATTCCAAAAATTTAAGTAGGTCCGTTGTATCATTTGGGACGTGTGCACAAAATTTTAGGTCAACCGTACGAGGTTTGATAGACGTTTTGATCAAATTTAGAATTCGGAAGTTTTGGAATCCTTAGGCTTGAATCCGAGGGTGATTTGGTGTTTTGATGTTGTTTTGAGCATTCTGAAGGTTGGAAAAAGTTTGGATGATGTTATGGGATTTTTTGGCATATTTGGTTGAGGTCCCGAGGGCCTCGGGTGAGTTTCGGGTGGTTAACAGACCAATTCTTGGTTTTGGAGAGTTGCAGAGTTTCTGGTATTTTTGTTGCAGAGATTTGTTCTTCGCTTTCGCTAGAAGGCCCTCGCATTCGCGAAGAGATGTTGAGTGAGGCAGGCGAGTTGCCCTTCGCGTTCGCAATGTTGGTCCCGCATTCGCGAAGGTTGAGTCAGAATGTGCATCGCGAACGCGTGCCATAGTTTGCGTTTGCGTAAAAGGGTGAAGTAGACTTGGGCATCAGGCCCTAAAATATAGCGTTCACGGTCAGAGGAACGCATTCGCGTAGGCTAAGCTGAACAAGGCATCACGTTCGTGAGGTAATGCTCGCGTTCGCGAAATAGGAAAGTTTGAGGTGTGATTTTTTGTTCTTCGCGAACGCGAGGATTTGACCGCGTTCGCGAAGAAGGAAATAATGCTTGGGCAGAATGTTTAAATAGTTGCCTTCACAATTTTTAGCCCATTTCCTCCATTGTTGAACGGTTTCGAAGCTTTTTGAGAGAGATTGAAGAGAGATTCGAAGGGAAACACTTGGAGGTAAGAGTTTGGAACTCAATACTCGATTCTATGGTGATTTCTAACTAATTAGACATGAAATTAGTGGGATTTAAAGCCTAAAATTGGGCAATTATGGCTTGAAATTGGAGAGTGTAAATTGGGGATTTGAGGGACCATTTGAGGTCCGATTTTGATGTTCTTGGTATGTATGGAATTGTGGGAGGATAAAGATTCTATCAAAGTGATTTTTATCGGATTTTGAGACGTGGGCCCAGGGGTCGGGTTTGACCTATTTCGGGATTTTTTATATAATTTGATTATTTTTGCAAGGGCGTCGTTCCCTTAGCATTTATTGATGTTATGATTCTGATTTTGGATAGATTCGACATGAGTTGAGGCCGAGTCAAGAGGCAAAGACATCACGGAGTAGTATTTCATTCGGTTTGAGGTAAGTAACGATTGTAAATCTAGGCTCGAGGGTATGGAACCTCAGAATTTCGTACTGTTTGATAAATGAGATGACGCACATGCTAGGTGACGAGTGTGTGGGCATGCACCCGTACGGATTGTTACTTGGTCCGTCCCGTGGCGACTGTATAGTTGCATATTTTGATATATTGTATATGATATCCATGTGTTTTAGAAATTGGTTTGTTAACTTGGGGCGAATGCCATGTTTGGGGCCTTTGTGCCGAACTGTTTAGACCCTTAGGGGTATTTTTACTACTTTCCTCACATTGTTTGATTTGAAAGCATATCCTCAGCCATGTTTTACCTATTTATTATATAATCCGGTTTCATCACTCTACTTCTTAATATATGAAAACTTATTTGGGCTGAGTTCCCCTGATTTTCACTGATATGCCCGAGCAGCCGTGAGATTAATGACTGAGAGAGGTTGAGGACCTAATGGTGAGGATTTATATATATGTTATGTATCGGGTTGTTGTCACGCCCCGAACCTGGGGCGAGACAGGAACCCAGTGCCTCACCTATCCTTGCATATCAACTTGCAACTAAGGGACTCTGAACATATGATTTGATTCTTTGTCCATGGGCCACATTGCAAGACAACTGCGAATGTTGAATAAATACCAATATAAAGTTGGGCCGACAAGGCCATCATAATTATTGTAGCTAACAAACCAACCAAATATACATACAAGGCCTACATGCCCAACATATTACACTAGCTGACAGGATATGTTTACATGCCTCTACTAGTGGATATGATGTGATTTGAACAACTCCCCGACCTACTCATAACATATATACATATATACACAAGATATACATAAAGCTCTAGACCCGGTGACTCCGAAAGGCATGGAGCTTACCGATCAAGTTGAACTCGGGCAACACTTAATGAGGAGGTCTACCTGTCTATCTATCTGAACCTGCACGCATGAAATGCAGCACCCCCAAAAAGGGACGTCAGTACGAAATAATGTACCGAGTATGTAAGACAATATACTGAAAGTTAAAACTGAACTTATAATATAAAAACTGCAAGTAGCTGGAAGTCAAAGATAATCTAAAGATATGCTTACCTGTTGATACTGACTTAACTATCTCAACATAGTAAGTAAAATAGCTGTCCGGCCCTATAAGGCTCGGTATATATATATATATATATATATATATATATATATATATATATATATATATATATATATATATATATAATTACTCTGTTGTAGTAGGCTCGCTCATAGGCGCTTGGCCATACTAGGTCTGTATCTCAACCAACTGGGATCGCTCATAGCTGTTCGGTCACAGTAGGCTTGGCATGTAACTTACCATCTGATCAGAGGTTGCCCAATAGGGGCCTGCCCATCGATTATAGCTCGATGGTAATTCGATTATAGCTTGATGGTAATGAAAATACTTTAATACTATATATATAAATTCTCTACTCTCTTGACTGGAAGAAGAAAACACTCAATTGAATATGAAGTCCCGATAAGGAGAATATTATAACTTACAAAACTAGAAAAATATACGTAATTTGCGAGACTAGCAAAATATACGTAAATTCCGGGATATGAATTTTTCTTTATGACTTGTTATTAAACTTTTGTAATTACGAGATCATGTAAAATGAAGGAAGGGCTTAGTCTTAACATACCTGGAGTAGGAAAAAATCTGTATGATGTTCTTGAAAAAGAGGTACAATGTGCTCTCTTAGAACCGCAAAATTTTACGTTGCTAAATCTTGTTGGAACCGTTGAAACTTGTAGGATATGATCTCAATGTCTTTGAGAATGAAGTTTGAAAGAGATTTTAAGAGTATATAACGTTTTCCTCCTTCTGTAATGCCTTAGAAATGAAATTCTTTGTAGTGTTTTACCTTTAATACATTTAACATATTTTGTAGTGTTTTCCATTTAACTATGTTTGCCAACTTCTGTCTTTTTACACATTGGATCAGGTAGTTCTTGTAGTTAATTCATTAGTTCGCCACATACCATAAAATGACTAAGAGTCATATGTATAGGTATGTGGCTTGCTGCCACATGGTTGTTTAATCTTATTCAATCCCACAATTAATTGATTTAATTAGGTAATATCTCGTTATCCGGTAATTAATCAATTACTCACATAATTAAAAATTATCTCAAATTACTTAAAATTCTACTTATTTTTAATATACTTTATACATCCTACTATCATGGTCATATGGTACATTGCATGGTACTAGTCCATAAATATCAGATATTTATAGTTCAAACCATATTTTATCTCGAAATGCCAAACTTTGACGAAATTCATTCTCATCGATTTACTTACCCTCTCACCTTCACGAATTTACTTATCACTTGCTTGAAATAGTATAATACTTATAATCTCAAAATAATCTCATTCCCAAACTTACATCGATTAACTTACAACAAAACTCTAACGCACGAAAATTTGGGATGTTCCCATTTTCCAGCTTCCATCAATTTATTTATGGCGTACTTTCACCTATGAAAACATGGGGTGTAACATCATTCCTCCCTTTGGAACATTCATGCTCAAATGTTGACTGATGCACTTATCATTCTCATACCCCATAGCTCTGGTGAATACTTTGATAGTCCTCTTGCCATCTAGGTAATTGTTCTGTGAATGAATCCCAAAGGCCATGGAATTTTCTCCTTTAGGCCTCTTTCTCTCACCACAACTCATTGTTGAAATCCTTCCAATCTTGTAACTGTTGCTACCTTTTATTATGCAGCCTATACGACTCTGATTTTGTAATTGCACCTATGCGACTCTTCTTTCCTTTTTCCTCTAGCTTCTAGCCAATATCTAGGCCTCACTTTGTCACCATGTACAGAGCGTAATAAGATGTCCCTCTGGGCATCTATAGGTATACTAAAGTTCTTTGCTCGGTACTTTGTCGAACTTACGAATATTGCTATATCTTATTTCATAGGCTGGATTATCTATCCGCATGACTTTACTGCATCTAAATAGGTCACAATATACCATAACTCTTACCTTGATTTATCGTTACTGAGGTCTGCGACCACACTCTAGGTTACTCTCGTTGCTTATCCTATATGCATAAAGCTAAGTCCTTTAACGCTTCTTCATTTCTACTCATTCCAAGACTGATGGCCTAATCTCATCTCGTACTTTGTATCTTTTACCCGATTCACCTTAATGTTTATCTACAATCTTCCATTGATAACTCGAGACTTCTTACGTAATACCTTTCCACTAGGGCTTATGTTACATCGAGGAATATTTGAAGTGATTTCCATAATCGTATTTCATAGTATCTCGATGTGATTCACCTGATGGGTGTATTCTAATCTTTTACAATTCATGAAATCCTCTTCCCCTTTTTTTTTCTTCTTCAAATCATTACTCAAGCGAAGGCCCAAACGTCATCCTTTATTTATCACAAATACACCTTCATTCTGCTACCAAGGTAGCATCCCATCACTTCTAAATGCTACTAGTCTTAGACTCTTTTGAGTTCTTTAAGGCTATATTAATCTTTATATAACTTAGACGAACTATCAACTCCTTTGTTTTCACGGGCTTAATCCCGAGGACTTATCTATTTTTGTCACCTTTTCAGTCATCTTTTCACTTGCCTTCTTCATATACTTACTCTTGTTTTTCTAAAACCTTGTCGTTCTATCATACTTTAGCTTGTGATCAATTTCCTTATGCTTTTCTAGAATATCAAGCGAGACATCGCATCGTCTCTAACTCTTATCTTACTCTCTAATTAGACCTTTCAGTACTTAGAAACCATAGGCTGGAAAGTATGCCACTGATGATGCTATTATCATCCTTGAATACTGAATCCCAGCACTTCTAGTCCTTTACCTGAAGTATGGACCACTCACATCCTTCTAATTAAACCGTAGGCTCGCTCATATGCACTCGGCCATACTAGACTCTGTATCTCGACCAACTGGGCTCGCTCATAGCTGCTCGATCATAGTAGGCTTGGCATGTAACTTACCATCTGATCAGAGGTTGCCTAATAGGGGCCTGCCCATCGATTATAGCTCGATGGTAATGAAAATACTTTAATACTGTATATATAAATTCTCTGCTCTCTTGACTGGAAGAAGAAAATATTCAATTGTATATGAAGTCCCAATAAGGAGAATATCGTAACTTACAAAACTAGGAAAATATACATAACTTGTGAAACTAGCAAAATATATGTAAATTCTGGGATATGAATTTTTCTTTATGACTCGTTATCAACCTTTTGTAATTACGAGATCATGCAAAATGAAGGAAGAGCTTAGCCTTAACATACTTGGAGTAGGGAAAAATCTGTATGATGCTCTTGAAAAAGATGTACGCCGTACTCTCTTAGAACCGAAAATTTTTACGTTGCTAAATCTTGTCGGAACCGTTGAAACTTGTAGGATCTGATCTCGATGTCTTTGAGAATGAAGTTTGAAAAATATTTTATGAGTATATAACGTTTTCCTCCTTCTGTAATGCCTTAGAAATGAAATACTTTGTAGTGTTTTACCTTTAATACATTTAACACATCATTTACCGTGAAAATGGTAACAACAATTAAATTTGTAAATGGGAATCTAAAAATACGTGATCTATTCCCGAGCTAGTTGTTAGAGCAGTTGATGCTAGTAATATGGAATTTAATGATGAAATGCAAGCTAAAACAAGATAATAATCGAACCGAAGGGCTTGATGCCCAGATATTGGTCTGGTCGATGAAGGACCTCGGGGTCGACGTTAGGTTCGAGCTCGAGCGATTGGGGATAATCGGGGATGGGATAACAGTTGAAGATATAATTAAACAAGGACCTTTATGGCCACTACTAAGGTATATGATGAAGAACAAGCAAGAAAGTGATGGATATCGAGGCGACCTCGGGCCAGTAAGAACGAACTAGTTAGAATGAAAAGAGGGAGAGAGAGAGAGAGATATTATTGCACTTGTGGAGAAATGGAGCAACATCAGTCCGTTACAAGGTAGTGTGAGTCCCCTTTATATAGGAGGGGAACTCAGCTACAAGTACGTGGAGATGAATTACAGAGTAGGGAGATGGGATGGCTTAACGCGATGCCTCAGCATAGGCTCTGGATAGCCCGACCCTGTCAGACTTAGTTGTGTGCCTTGGGAGCTTCCCCCTCTATCCTGGATTTGATCTTTATTTTCTCCGAGTCGGGCCTCGACGAGCCCCAAGGTCGGGAACTTGGTTGTGGCTTCCCGTCCTCGGGGTCTCGAGGCGTTCTTCCGTAATGACTTGACAGCAAAAATCAAGTCCTCTAATTTTACCGCATACAGATAGTCTCCGCGTTTCCCATGGCGAATTGATGGGAAATGATTCTGACATTTGACTCCTTGAGCCTTTCTCGGCGACGTTGTACCGATCATGCGACTCCTGCTGTGAGTTTTGTGGTAAGCAGGCATCCACGGGCCTGTGTATTTCGACCTCATTCAATGCACTCCCGATACTTGCCTTCCAAGGTGAAGGTACCACCGTCGGTTCGATTTTCCATGGATGCATTAACTGTGCCTGTCAGTCAATCTTCCAAAGCCTCGACGACCGCATCATAACTCCTTATAAATGGGGGTGTTTTGGTGTTGTTTTTCCTATACCAGTGCCTTTGTTGGCTTGCTTGCCTATTCGCTCTTACCATCTTCTTTTGTCTTTGAACATTATGCTTGGGGATTATGGCCTCAAGGCCATTTGGCGGAGCTTCCTTAGACTGTGTTGTAGACTTTTGTTGGGACTTCCCTTTGTCGAGCATAATTGCGCTGTCCTGCTATTGCTGTGGTCGTCGATATGTTGGCCTTTGCTGCTACTGTTGGCCCGAGATGATGATGGACGGGAGTCGGTTTCCCCCTCATGTATACAGTCGTTCGGATTATGCACCGCCCCTCAAAAGGGGGATCGGATTATACACTGCTGCTCACTTTCATACCTCGACTCGATGTGGTGCTCTGCTCCGAGTTGGGGGCTTGCATGGCTAGACATTCCAAGAAGTGGATTCTAAGTAGCCGTGCAAGCGGGACCGGAGGTTGTTCGGTCCGCTGTCTCTCCGAGGCTCCCTTGGCCAAAGAGGATCCTCGAACTTTGGAGAGCTATGGCATTTTTTCATCCCTCCCTGCCACTCACCTTGCCCCTTGGGGATATCAGTGTGGAAGGTTGGGATGAAACTCCCGAGGATGTGCATCCGGAGGCACCTGTTGCGGACCTTCGAAGGTGGACCGGTCTTCAGGCTTTTACTTTGCATGTGCATCCCTTTGTCTCCTCCTTTATGCATAGACATCCTCCGTAGGCTTTTGTAATTGTATGTAAGGACCCCTCGAGGGCTGTTGTACATGGATCTTTATGAATGTGAATATATTTCATTAACTTTTGCTTTCAACCTTTGCTTTGTAATTGCATGTTCCCATGCCCTTCGAGGCTTTCTAAATGCCTCCATTTATTGTTGATCGCTGACTTTTAACTTGGGTGTGAGCGTTCTTTCCGCTCCTCTACCGATCGACATAGCTCTCTTTCGAAACCATCATTGTACCTCAGACCAATCCTGGATTGATCTGATAGGCCCGGGCTACCGAGGCCCTCCGAGTAGTATGGAGATAATGCGCCGAATTTCGGGGCCTTCGAGAATGTTATCCTGAATGAAGGTCAGCTTTGGGTGCCAGGGGGTCCCTTTTGATCTTGATGCAGATAGCCCTTTTAAAACGTATGGGATAGACTTATGTTGAGGAGTTTCCTGTACTCAGGCGCTGCCTCGGACCTTCTTGGAGCTTTGGTGATCGGAGCTTCCCGCGCTTATTCCTCTCTTTTAGAAAAGGGGAACCACGAGACCAGGTACTTGCCTTGCATCGAGTGATGGCGTTGAAAGCTTCCCGAAGTCCAACTTCTCCTTGGCGGGGATCCTCGGGTAGAGCGCTGCCTCGAAATCGGAGATAATACGGACATTTCCTCGAGTCTTGGCTTCTCGTCGGAGGATGCTTTCGGGATCGGGTATCACCCCGTCGATCTACATCGAGGTTGTAGGTTTCTAGGGGCTCACTCCGGGTAGGCGAGTTGTCGCTGCTTCTCGCATATATATGGGGCGGCTTTGGCTTCTTCACAAGACCTCACTATTTTTAGATAGCTACTCTTTCGCTTTGGCATAGGGACCACGGCAGAGAGCGTCGGGGCTAGCCCGGCAGAGAGCAGGGAGTGCTGCTCCCGACGCTCAAGGACCACGGGAGTTTGCTCTGAAGATGGTGTCTTTGATAAGAGGGGAACATCTAGAGATGGTGAGAAAATACTACGGATGGAGCGAGGGGATAGCGCTGCAGGTGCTTCCCCCGGATGAGAGTATTACGGACTCTACTGATGGGTTTTTGAGCGTATATCTATATACTTTCGCGTTTGGTCCGCTTGATAAGGTTGTGCTTGATTTTTTCTTGAATTATCAGGTTACTTTGGTGCAGATACATCCGTCGTTTTGGCGAGTGGTGCTGATGATGAGGTTCTTTGCGGAGAAGGCTGGGCTTGAATTCACACTTAACCATCTCGTTAGGTTATACCAACCCTTTCATCACTAGGGCCTACTAACCCTGAGGTGTTGTTCGTCCATGCCTTTTGTAGTTGTTGATGAAGGGGACGAGGATCAAGAGCAGGCCGGTTGGTTTATCCGGATCCGGACGATCGACATTATCCCCGTGGAGCTTTTACCATTTCCCGAAGGGTGGAATTATGCACGTGAGGGGAGCGTCTGGTGCTTTTTCAGATTTTGCCTATAGCAAAAATTAGTTGAGTAACAACGTTGTCTCCCTTGTTGCAACAACTTTGTGGATGTCGGGCGAAGTTCTTGACCTGCCCGGCTGGGTTCGGAGGCTGGTGACCCATTCGTCCTGCGATGAGCGTCGATGGCGAGTTGTATTATGTGCCAGATGAGGAGCGAAATATCAAGGTATGTGCACACGTTGCCTTTGCCTTGGCCTTCGTATATTTGAGGTAACATTTTTCCCTTTCATTTGTATTGGATTTGCCTCTCGGAAATATCGGGCAGTTTCTTGGGATAAGGCAGTGCTCTTCTGAAGAGGGGAAGGAGTCATCGGCCTCCGAGCCGAGGGACGATGGAAATAAGAGGGATCGGCTCCCGCGGTGTGATGGAGCTTTTAGTGGTGCTAATCGGGCCCATGTTTCCGAGGAGAGGGCTCTGTCCGCGTCTGTTGCTACCGGAGTACCTGATTCCCGGTTGGCGGTTCCTTTGAGTGAATATGTTTTGCCCGAGGTCAGTTCTCCTAGGGCCGAAGAGGCAGGATCAACAGGAGTGTGTTCTGACTTCGAGAAGGTCCGTCGGCTTCACTTTGTGGTGAGATTAGGCGCAGTTCCCCTGTATTCTGTGTCCTCCTCCCTCTATTGAGATTTCCTTGTACTAGCCTGTGATAGGCTTATGTCTGAGCTGCTCCATCAAGAGGCCAGGCATCAGAAAATTTTGGACGAGGGTGAGTCCCTTAGGCTCTTTAGCGAGGAGAAGGAGGTCGACTTGTAGCATTGGCAATATGAGGCGTACCAGAGCTCGAATTACGAGAGCTATTTGATGGAGTAGGAAACTTTCTTCAACTCATGCTTTGCTCCTCGCGGACCTTAAGGTTAACCCCCTTTTTGTTATATTAGCTACAAAAAAGGACAGAGGGTTTGGAGTACCTCAAGGGCGACGTTGACCGTGTCAGAACTGCCTGTGGTGAGCTAAGGGCTTAGGTGCAAACTCAAGTTTTAGAGGAGGCAGGCGCCTTGGCCAAGGTCCCCGCCTTCGAAGCCCAACTCCGCTTGGCTCGTGATAATGCCAAGGTTCAAGCGGATATGATCGGGAGACTTGAATTTGATCTCTCGAGCAAGGGTGGACGAGCATGATGTGCGATCACTTCTTGCTAACAAGGCGAAGAACGAACTCGGCAAGCTGTAGCCTTTTGGAGCGGAGCATAGATTTCGCCGCTTTGTCGCTTTGTTTTTGATATATGTAGAGCATGTCTGTAGATGGAGAGTGCGCCTTTTTTGCGTATGTAATATAAGAGGAAACTTAAAGCTTTATTTCTTCTGCATCTCTTTTCTGTTATTGCTTTTGACCAGGCAGGTTGGTTTCAGTGTTTGGCGGGATCCTCGTTGGTCCGGAATTGATCGGACAGGCCCGTAGGCTCTTAAGTGCGATCCTCGACGTGAGCAGGTGCTGGGGCCTTCGTGCTTTTCCCGGCTGTTTAGGCTTAATCTACGAGTCGGGCTTCGACTCGATCCTTCTTGCCCTTAAATCATCTATGCCCATGTGGACAGGTAGTAATTGTTCCCATTTCTTGCCCTTGGGCATTTGCAGTTTAGACTATTTTGGGTCCAGTCTCTGAGTCGCGTTGTGATTCGAGCTTCAATTGACCCTCAAGTTTTTTCATGCCTGCATGGGCAGACGGCGATGGCCTTTTGTGCTTCGGGTCAAAGTGGCCTTACAGGCGGGTGGCCCGGAGGCTCACTCGGCTGGCGATAGTGGCATTTATGCCGTGCCCATAGGCATATTATAGTTTAGCCATTTCGGGTCCAGTTTCCGAGTCGCATTGCGATTCGAGCTTTAATTGACCCTTAAGTATTTTCAGACCGGCGATAGTGCCTCTTATGCTTTTCTGGTCGTTGAGACCTTTCCATATGTGGCCCAGAGGCTTGCATAGTTAACTGTTTTGGATTTGGTCTCTGAATCGGGTTACAATTCGAGCTCATTTTAATCCTCAAGTTGTCATTTTTTTACCTAGCGACAATAGCTCTTACGTTGTTTGGTCGTAGAGACCTTTTAATATGTGGCCCGGAGGCTTGCTTAGCTTGCGACAATGGCTCTTACGCTATTTTTGCTTGTGGGCTTTTTGTAAGCTTTATTTTCCGCTTGTTAAGGTCTTTTTAAAGATTTTTGCCTGACCCGTCGTCAGTTCTGGAAGAACCTCAATTTCAAGTCATTATCGGCAATGTTTCGAGCACCTCGGAAGGTTCATAGCTCGTAGGCTGAGTAGATCGAAGTCTTGTGATTTGGAGCTGACATAGTCGATGCTCATTTTTGCTTGTTTGAGGGAAACCTGTTTTAACTGGTTCTTTCTGAAGTATATTCAAAGTAGTGGCCTGTGATTTTTGTTTAGAGACTGTCGGGTGTCCCCGAGTCGCATTAGTTTGGTTGTATCAACCGTTTTGACCGTAGTCATATGTGTTTGGCTGTAGCCATTTTTGATTCCGAGTGACAGTTCAGGCGTCTACACCGAGGGTATGTCTTTTCGGGATTCTTACAAATGCGACGTATAGCCTGAACTTTGGAAATTTCATGCCTGTTGAGGTCTTACAGTTTTTGTAATGTAGAATAGATCTGGTTACGCCGAGTTTGCCCACTAGGGGTCTTACAGTTTTGGGTTTTCCAGCGCATGGTGATTAGCGATGGTTGACAGTCTCCGAGTCATCGATGGTTTCGTGAACTCGGAGTTGCCTTGTAGGGGCTTTATGAGCCTGTAGTTCTGACCCTGGGGTCTGCGGGTGCTGAATTGCTGACGCTAAGTTTCTATGTATCTCGGGACGCATTTGGTAAAAAGGCCCCTGTTGGGAGTATACTTGAGATTTCCTTTTCTGGAGAATAAGATGCTGAAAGATATTCTTTATTGCTTGGCGTAGATATATGTTGTAAGTACATGCCGTTTTGTTGTTGCGAGCTCGGCCCACGTGGGTGCGGCTCATTGGACCATTCGGTCCGTTGCATTATTCCCTATTGGGGATTTGTTCATCATTTTCCGGCATAGGGTCGGTTGTAATGAAAGTCCCGTAGGCATGATAGATCCTTCTTGGGAAGTGTGTCGACGTTGCCTCATTAAACACCCCTTCCGATAGAAAACCTATTTCGGGATAAAAAATCCGATCAAAGGAAAAGAGTGCAATGGACGTTCCGAAGCCTCGGAATCTTTGAGTCGGGATATCGTCCTGATTACTTTGGTTACTGTCCTGCGCAAAGGTAACCGTGAAGTAGAGTATGGGAAGAGGGATGGGAGCTTATACTTTGGTGGTGATAGAGCTTCTTGAGTTCTAGCGCTTATTTGGTGGTTGCTAAGCGGTCCTTTATTTGAATGCGTTCAGGGCGATCGTCAGAAGATCGTGTGGATGACGGGCTGAGGCTCGTCTATTTGGTTTCCCTTTGCCATTTCTCCTTCTCGCAATTGATTTTTAGCCCAGCCGCCGAGAAGTTCCCGAAGGTGCCTGTTGTCGAGCAATCGGGCCACTTCCTCTCGGAGCTGCCTACAATCCTTGGTTCGATGCCCACGCGAGTTGTGAAACTCGCAAATCAAATTGTAATTCCTATGGGAAGGATTCGAATGTAACAGTTTGGGCCATCTGGCATCTCCGATCTTGCTAATGGCGAACACGATGTCTGGCACATCGACGTTGAAGTTGTATTCCGATAAGTGAGGCGCATTTGCTGGCGCTATGCTTCGATCGAACCTTGTTTTGTTGATGAACCCTCGAGGGTCATGCCCTCGATCTATCCTCCGATCGTTGCGAGGTAGGTTGTGCCTTGGGGCGTCCCTTCTATCTTCGAGGTATGGCTGGTATCTTTGTTTGTTCGGTTTCGATTCTTTTATTAGAAGTCTGTTTGGGTATACTGAGCCCGAAGGGGCTCCTAGCTGGTCGTCCTCGGCCCTAATCTTTGATTGGTACCGATTGTGTATGTCCGACCATGTCACGGCCGGATATTCGATCAGGTTCTGCTTCAGCTGCTTCGAGGCCACCGAATTTTGTTCATTCAGGCCTTGGGTAAAGGCATGCACTGCCCAGTCGTCGGAGACTAGAGGTAGCTCCATTCGTTCCATTTGGAAACGAGACACGAATTCTCACAGCATTTCGTTCTCCCTTTGCTTAATCTTGAACACATTGGACTGCCTTGTTGCCACCTTGATGGCTTCAGCATATGCTTTTACGAAGGAGTCTGCTAATATGGCAAACGAATCTATGGAGTTGGGAGCCAAGTTGTGATACCACATCATGGCCCCCTTCGAGAGCGTTTCTCCGAATTTTTTCAGCAATACAGACTCGATCTCGTCATTCCTTATATAGTTGCCTTTTACTGTGCAGGTATAGGCAGTGACGTGTTCATTAAGGTCGATGGTACCATTGTACTTAGGGAGTTCCGGCATTCTATTTTTTTAGGAATGGGCTTCGGGGCCGCTTCCTTGGGGAATGGCCTTTGTATGAACTTCTTTGAATCCAAACCTTTTAGAACCAGGGGTGCTCTCGGGATCTGATCCACCCTAGAGTTGTAGGTCTTGACCTTTTTGTCGTTGGCTGTAATTATTTTCTCACTTGATTCGATCCTTTTGGTGAGGTCCTCGAGCATCTTCACTATAGCGGGGTAAGCCATTGACCCGTTATTGCTTGATCTTTCGGGCACTTGCTCGGTGGGGGGAGCTGTCTTTGGTGCTGCTGTGCTGGGAGTCTTCGAATGGCTCTGTAGCTGAGCGATAGCCAATTGTTCTGCCTGCAACATTTCAAAAATATCGTGAAGGCTAACTTCCTGTGTTTCCCGAGCTGGGGTTTGTTGGGCTTCCTGTTGGTCGATATGCTGAATGCTCCCATCTGTGTGAGAAGTTTCGTCGACTTGTTGTGCGTCCTGTGAGTCCGTGTCCACTAGAATCGGTCCAGGCGCGTTATCAGGATTTTGTAGTGGTGCTCCGGCGGCCGGGATAGCCACGCCATTTTCCCTATGATTTTCGAGGTTGTCATTCTCGATTCCGTTTACCGAGCCAGACATTTTGACCTGAAATCAAAGGATCTTGGACAAAAAAAAAGTGTGAAAGATAATGTGCGTTTGTGCAATGAAACTAGCAAGAAAATAATCACTATTATTTTTAGCCCCACGTGGGCGCCAAATTGTTTACCGTGAAAATGGTAACAACAATTAAATTTGTAAATGCGATTCTGAAAATACGTGATCTATTCCCGAGCTAGTTGTTAGAGCAGTTGATGCTAATAATATGGAATTTAACGATGAAATGCAAGTTAGACGAGATAATAATCGAACTGAAGGGCCTGCTGCCCGGATATAGGTCTGGTCGATGAGGGACCTTGGGGTCGACGTCAGGGTCGAGCTCGAGCTATCGGGGATAGTCGGGGATGGGATAACAGTTGAAGATATAATTAAACAAGGCCCTTTATGGCCACTACTAAGGTATATGATGAAGAACAAGCAAGAAAGCGATGGATCTTGAGGCGACCTCGGGCCAGTGAGAATGAACAAGTTAGAAAGAAAAGAGGGAGGGAGAGAGAGAGATTATTGCACTTGTGGAGAAATGGAGCAACATCAGTCCGTTACAAGGTAGTGTGAGTCCCCTTTATATAGGAGGGGAACTCGGCTACAAGTACGTGGAGATTAATTACAAAGTATGGGATATGGGATGGCTTGACGCGATGCCTCAGCATAGGCTCTGGATAGGCCGGCCCTGTCAGACTTAGACGTGTGCCTTGGGAGCTTCCCCCTCTGTCCTGGCTTCGATCTTCATTTTCTCCGAATCGGGCCTCGATGAGCCCCAAGGCCGGGAACTCGGTCGTGGCTTACCGTCCTTGGGGTCTCGAGGCGTTCTTTTGAAATGACTTGAGAATAAGAAATCAAGTCCTCTGATTTTGCCGCGTACAAACATTTTGTAGTGTTTTCCATTTAACTATGTTTGCCAACTTCTTTGTCTTTTTACACGTTGGATCAGGTAGTGCTTGTAGTTAATACATTAGTCTGCCAAATACCTTATAAAGAGTAAGAGTCATATGTATAGGTATGTGGCTTGCTGCCACATGGTTGTTTAATCTTATCCAATAAATAATTAATTAATTAACTAGGTAATATCCCGCTACCCAGCAATTAACCAATTACCCGCATAATTAAAAATTATTTCAAATTACTTACAATTATACTTATTTTTAATATACTTTATACATCATACTACCGTGGTCATATGGTATCTTGCATGGTACTAGTCCATAAATATTGGGTATTTATAGTTCGGACCATATTTTATCTCGAAATGCCAAACTTTGACGAAATTCATTTTCATCTATTTACTTAGCCTATCACCTTCACGAATTTACTAATCACTTGCTTGAAATAGCATAATACTTATAATCTCAAAATAATCTCATTCCCAAACTTATGTCGATTAACTTACAATGAAACTCTAATGTACGAAAATGCGGGATGTAACATCTCACTTTCCGAGCTTCCATCAATTTATTTATGGCGTACTTTCATGTATGAAAACATGGGGTGTAACAGTTGCACGCCGCAGTGATATATATATATATATATGGATCGTGATGCATGCCACAGCGATATATATATTGGATCGGGCTGTGCACCGCAGCGATATGACGCTTGGGCTGTAGGAGCCCCTCCGGAGTCTGTACACCCCCAGTGAGCATAGTCGACTATATATTATGGATCGGCTGCACACCGCAACGGTTATTATTATTATTATTATTATGAGAAATCTATTGGGTCAGAGTGCTAAGTGTGAGTACTGTTCACGAGTGACTGAGGGGCTATACTTATGAGTGATACTTTGCCCGAGGGGCTTGTTTATGAGATTTTTCCTGTTTCACTCTTCTTTTATACTGAGCCTCTATTGAAAATGTTGAATAAATATTTTAAAGGATTTTTACTAAAACTGGTGTTTTTACAAAGTATTTGGTTATTGAACCGCAGATTTTGACTTTGATATTTCTGTTAAGATTCCTAATTAAGTATGCATATGATTTTAAATGCTTGTCACTGCACTCAGACTTTATTTACTTTAGTTACTTACTGAGTTGGCGTACTCACGTTACTCCCTGCACCTTGTGTGAAGATCCAAGTGCACGAGCATCAGAGTGAGAGCTTCCAGCACTCTTAGAGTCTTATCCGGAAATCGCAAGGTAGTTGCACGGCGTTCGCAGCCCTGCCTTCCTCCTTCCTATCCTAGTACTTTATATTTCAGACTTGTTTTGTATTGAGCAGAGATTGTAGAGTTGTATTTAGTGGCTCATAACTAGAGACACCATATTCAAGTTGGGTTGATGTATTTAAGTACTTGTTTCCGCGTATTTCTTTTGATATTTTAAAAATGAAAGATTTGAGACTTAATCTGTTTAGAAAATACAAATTTTACAAAGGATCTTCTATATTGTTTGTGTTGCTTTGGCTGGCCTAGTACTGTAATAGGCGCTATCACGGCCGGGGTATTTGGGGTCGTGACTAGTTGGTATCAGAGCCTAGGTTACATAGGTCTCACGGGTCATGTGTCGGTTTAGTAGAGTCTCGCGAATTGGTACGGAGACGCCTGTACTTATCCTCGGGAGGCTGCAGAACCTTTAGGAAAACTTCACATTCTTGAAATTCCTGTTGTGTGAATTTGTTTATTCTGGTACTAAACTTATGTTATTCTATTCTCTCACTAACGGTTAGGACACGTGCAACTGGTCAGGACGGACGACCACCAGTACCACCAGTTGGGGCTACTAGAGGCCGAGGTTGTGGTCGAGGCCATGATAAGGGCAAGGGGTAGCCCGCACAACAGTTAGGGCAACACTTGTAGATCCACTAGCCACCCCAGTTCATGATCAGGTCCTAGTTGCGGATGCTCAAGCAGGACCAGCTCAGGTACCGGCTGTGCCTATTGTGATTCCAGGCCTTCAGGAGGCCCTAGCCTAGATCCTACCAATGTGCACTGGCCTGGCTCAGGCGATCTCAATTACTATGGCTGAAGCTACTTCTCAAGCCGAGGGAGGTACTCAGACTCCTGCTGCTCGCACACCTGAGCAGGTAGTGCAGGGACTTCAGATAATGGGGGCACCTCCAGGCCAGCCGGTTGCACCAGTCAAGGATTACATAGTACCAGTTATGCCTGACGACAAGCAGCGTCGATTGGAGAGGTTTGGTAGACTTTAGCCTCCGACTTTCAATGGTGCAGAGGGCGAGAATGCCCAGGGTTTCTTGGACAAGTATTAGAGGATTCTTGGTACAACGGGTATTTTGGAGACTAGCGGGTAGCATTTACTACTTTTCAGTTTTTTGTAGATGCCTTCACTTTGTGGGAGGCTTATGAGAGGCGTAGACCTGTTGATGCAGCGCCCCTTACCTGACAGCAGTTCTCCGTTCTCTTTTTTGAGAAGTATATGCCACAGTCTCGTAGGGAGGAGCTACGAAGGCAGTTTGAGTAGTTGCATCAAGGTGATATGAATGTGACGTAGTATGAGATGAGGTTCTCGGAGTTAGCTCGCCATGCTGTTTGGTTGGTTCCTACAGATAGAGAGAGGATCAGGAGGTTCGTTGATGGCCTCACATATCAGCTTCGGATTCTCAAGACCAGGGAAAGGATGTTAGGTGCTACTTTTGAGGAGATTGTTGACATTTCTTGTGAGATTGATTCAGTTCGCCACTGGGAGCGGGATGAGGGGGAGGCCAAGAGGCCTCGGGGATCTGGTAGTTTTGGTGGTGTTCCTTCGAGAGGTCCGTTTCAGCACGGCAAAGGCCGTCAATTCAGACATGCTCAGTCAGCTTGCCCAGTTCATCGTGAGGCATCATCAGGCCATTGTTCTCATAGCTCACATCAGGGCCATTCATCACTCAGTGCCCTACCAGCCCAGAGTTCGTCCCGTGCTCCATCAGTTCAGGGTTCCTCCATGCTAGGTCTTTTTACTAGTCATTCCGGTGCTAGGGGTTCTCTTCAGTCCTCGTTCCTTGCACCAGGGAGTTGTTACGAGTGTGGAGAGTTTGGACATATGAGGTGGCAGTGTCCTCATCTTCTTGAGGGTCAGTCTCAGTAGAGGAGTCAGCCCTTGACTTCAGCTCTTGTTACTTCATCACCCACTCAGGTAGCAAGGGGTATGGGTTAGTCAGCTAGGGGTCACCCTAGAGGGGGAGGTCGATCAGGTGGTGGTCAGGTCCGTTTCTATGCACTCCCAGCCAGACTAGATGCTATTGCTTCAGATGCTGTGATTACAGGTATTGTCTCAGTTTGCCACAGAAATGCATCTGTGTTCTTTGATCCTGGTTCCACTTTTTCATATGTGTCATCATATTTTCTCGTTATTTGGATACGCCCCGAGAGTCTCTTGTTTCATCTATTCGTGTATCTACTCTGGTGGGCGATACTATTGTTGTGGACCGTGTATACTGGTCATGTGTGGTGACTATTGGGGGTCTAGAGACCCGAGTGGACCTTTTGTTGCTTTGTATGGTGGACTTTGATATGATATTGGGCATGGATTGACTATCTCCGTGTCGTTCTATATTAGACTGTCATGCTAAGATGGTGATGTTGGCTATGCCGGGGGTGCCACGGATTGAGTGGCAAGGTTCGATTGATTTTGTCCCCAGTAGGGTGATTTCATTCTTGAAGGCCCAGTGGATGATTGGGAAAAGTTGTCTTTCATACTTAGCCTTTGTGAGGGATGTCAGTATAGAGACTTCTAGTATTGATTTTGTTCCCGTAGTGAGGGATTTTCCCAACGTGTTTCCTGTAGACTTGTCGGGTATGCCACCGGATAGGGATATTGACTTTGGTATTAATTTCGTGCCGAGCACTCAGCCCATTTCTATTCCACAGTACCGTATGACACTGGCGGAGTTGAAGGAGTTGAAGGAGCAGCTTCAGGAACTCCTTGATAAAGGGTTTATTCGGCCTAGTGTGTCGCCTTGGGGTGCGCCTATTCTATTTGTGAAGAAAAAGGATGGCATGATGAGGATGTGCATTGATTACAGGCAATTGAACAAAGTTTCAATCAAGAACAAGTATCCTTTGCCTCATATCGATGATTTATTTGACCAGCTTCAGGGAGCAAGAGTGTTCTCCAAGATTGAACTCCATTCAAGGTATCACCAGTTGAACATCAGGGACTCGGATATTCTTAAGAAAGCTCTCGGGACCAGATATGGTCATTATGAGTTCCTTGTGAGTATTTTGGGCTGACTAATGCCCCAGCAGCCTTCATGCATTTGACGAGCAACGTGTTTCGGCCTTATCTTGAATCGTTTGTGATTTTTTCATTGATGATATTTTGGTATACTCGCATAGCTAGGAAGAGCACGCCGAGCATTTGAGAGTTGTGTTGCAGCGGTTGAGGGAGGAGAAGCTTTATGCAAAGTTCTTCAAATGTGAGTTTTGGCTCAGTTCAGTGGCTTTATTGGGGCACGTGGTGTCCAGTGAGGGTATTCACGTTGACCCGAAGAAGATAGAGGCGGTTCAGAGTTGGCTCAGTCCGTCCTCAGCCATAGAGATTCACAGCTTTCTTGGATTGGCGGGCTATTACCGTCGGTTCGTTTAGGGATTTTCATCTATAGCATCACCCTTGACTAAATTAACTCAAATTGGTGCTCCTTTCATGTGATCAGATGAGTGTGAGGCAAGCTTTCAGAAGCTCAAGACTACCTTGACCACAACACTAGTATTAGTTTTGCCATCAGCTTCAGGTTCATATACAGTGTATTATGATGCTTCGAGAGTTGGTATTGGGTGTGTGTTGATGTAGTAGGGTAGAGTGATTGCTTATGCTTCTCATCAGTTGATGCCCCATGAGAAGAACTACCCCATTCATGATTTGGAGTTGGCTGCCATTGTTCACGCGTTGTAGATTTGGAGGCATTATCTCTCTGGTGTATCTTGTGAGGTGTTTACTGATCATCGTAGCCCCTAGCACTTGTTCAAATAGAAGGATCTCTATTTCAGGTAGCGCAGATGGTTGGAGCTGCTAAAGGACTATGGTTTCTCGATCTTCCTTGTTTGACCGCACCAGAGAGCGCCAGTATAATGACCCTTATTTGCTTGTCCTTAAGGACAGAGTTCAGCACGACGATGCCAGAGATGTGACTATTGGTAATGATGGAGTATTGAGGATGTAGAGTCGGATATGTGTGCCCAATGTAGATGAACTTTGGGAGTTCATTCTAGAGCAGGCCCATAGCTCGCGGTATTCCATCCATTCAGGTGTCGCGAAGATGTATTAGGATTTGAGACAGTATTATTGGTGGAGAATAATGAAGAAGGATATTGTGGGATTTGTAGCCTAGTGTATCAATTGTTAGCAGGTGAAATATAAGCATCAGAGACCGGGTGGCATGCTTTAGCAGATAGATATTCCAAAGTGGAAGTGGGAGCGGATCACTGTGGACTTTGTAATTAGACTCCCACGGACTTTGAAGAAGTTTGATGCTATTTGGGTGATTGTGGATCGACTGACCAAGTCTGCGTACTTCATTCCTGTGTGTGCTACCTATTCTTCAGAGCGGTTAGCAGAGATTTATATCCGAGAGATTGTTTGCTTGCATGGTGTCCTAGTTTCCATCATTTCAGATAGAGCTACTCAGTTTACTTCGCAGTTTTGGAGGGTCGTGCAGCGAGAGTTGGGTACTCAAGTTGAGTTGAGCACAACTTTTCACCCTCAGATAGACGGGCAGTCCGAGCGCATTATTCAGATATTGGAGGACATGTTGCGCATTGGTGTCATTGATTTTGGAGGGTCATGGGATCAGTTTCTGCCACTCGCGGAGTTTTCTTATAACAACAGTTATTAGTCGAGTATTCAGATGGCTCCATATGAGGCTTTATATGGGGGACGGTGTAGATCTCCAGTTGGTTGGTTTGAGCCGGGTGAGGCTAGTCTTTTGGGTACAGACTTAGTGCAGTATGCTTCGGACAAGGTGAAGGTGATTCAGGAGCGGCTTCATACAGCATAGTCCAGACAAAAGAGTTATGCTAACAGGAAGGCTCGTGATGTGTCCTACATGGTTGGGGAGAAGGTTCTATTGAAGGTTTCACCCATGAAGGGTGTTATGAGATTTGGGAAGAAGGGTAAATTGAGCCCTCGGTTCATTGGGCCTTTTGAGGTGCTTCGGAGGATTGGGGAGGTGGCTTATGAGCTTGCTTTGCCACCCGGCTTGTCGAGTGTGCATCTGGTATTTTATGTTTCTATGCTACGGAAGTATAATGGCGATCTGTCTCATATTTTGGATTTCAGCACGGTTCAGTTAGATGGTGATTTGACTTATGATGTGGAACCAGTGGCTATTTTGGAGCATTAGGTTCGAAAATTGAGATCAAAGGATATAGCTTCAGTGAAAGTGCAGTGGATAGGTCGGCCTATGGAGGAGGTTATCTGGGAGACCGAGTGGGAGATGCGGAGCAGATATCCTCACCTATTTGAGGCTTTAGGTATGTTTCTTGACCCGTTCGAGGACGAACATTTGTTTAAGAGGGGGAGGATATAACGACCCGACTGGTTGTTTCATGAATTACTACTCCGTTTCCCACATTTGTGCTTCTTTTTGTCTTGTTCAATTATATTATGTTGTATCGGGTTGGTTGGTTCGAGTTCGGAGTGGTTTTGTAGAGAAATGAGACACCTAGTCTCTTTTGAGTAAGCTTAAGTTGGAAAAGGCAACTAGATATTGACTTATGTGAAAAGGTCTCGGATGTGAATTCTGATGGTTCGTATAGCTTCGTTAGGTGATTTGGGAGTTAGGAGCATGATCAGAATGTATTTTGGAGGTCCGGGGTAGATTTAGGCTTGGATTGGTGAAGTTGGAAATTTGGCATTTTTCGGTCGGCAATGGAAAATTTGATATCCGGGCTAGAATAGAATTCTGAAAATTTGAGTAGGTCCATTGTGTCATTTGGGATGTGTGTGCAAAATTTCAGGTCATTCGGACGAGGTTTGATAGATTTTTTGATCGAATTCGAAAGTTTTGGAATCCTTAGGCTTGAATCCGAGGGTGATTTGGTGTTGTGATGTTGTTTTGAGCGTTCCGAAGGTTGGATGATATTATGGGATGTGTTGGCATATTTGGTTGAGGTCCCGAGGGCCTCGGGTAAGTTTCGGGTGGTTAACGGACCAATTCTTGGTTTTGGAGAGTTGTAGATTTTCGTGTATTTTTGTTGCAGAGATTTGTTCTTCGCGTTTGCGAGAGGGCGCTCACGTTCGGGAAGAGATGTTGAGTGTGGCAGGCGAGTTGCCCTTTGCGTTCGTGATGTTGGTCCCGCATACGCGAATGTTGAGTCCGAATGTGCATCACGAACACATGGAATAGTTCACGTTCGCGTATAAGGGTGAATCAGACTTGGGCATCAGGCCCTAATGCATCGCGTTCGCGACCAGAGCAACACGTTCGCGTAGGCTAAGCTGGGCAAGGCATCGCGTTCGTGAGGTGGTGCTCGCGTTCACGAAAGAGGAAAGTTTGAGCTGTGATTTTTTGTACTTCGCGAACGTGAGGCTTTAACCGCGTTCGCGAAGAAGGAAATAATGCCTGGGCAGAATGTTTAAATAGTTGCCTTTGTGATTTTTAGCCCATTTCCTCCATTGTTGAACGATTTTGAAGCTTTTTTTTAGAGAGAATGAAGAGGAATTTGAAGGGAAACACTTGGAGGTAAGATTTTTGAACTCAATACTCGATTCTATGGTGATTTCTAACTAATTAGACATGAAATTAGTGGGATTTAAAGCCTAAAATTGGGGAATTAGGGCTTGAAATTGGAGAGTGTAAATTGGGGATTTGAGGGACCATTTAAGGTCCGATTTTGATGTTCTTGGTATGTACGGACTCGTAAGAGGATAAGGATTCTATCAATGTGATTTTTATCGGATTCCGAGATGTAGGCTCGGGGTCGAATTTGACTAATTTCGGGATTTTTGATGTAATTTGATTATTTTCGCATGGGCTTCGTTCCTTTAGCATATATTGATGTTATGATTCTGATTTTGGTAGATTCAACATAAGTTGAGGCCAAGCCGAGAGGCAAGGGTGTCACGGAGTAATATTTCATCCAGTTTGAGGTAAGTAACGATTGTAAATCTAGACCTGAGGGTATGAAACCCCCGAATTTCGTATTGTTTGATAAATTAGGTGACACATATGCTAGGTGACGGGCGTGTAGGTGTGCACCGATAGCGATTGTGACTTGGTCCGTCCCGTGATGACCGTATAGTTACATATTTTGATATATTGTATATGATATCCATGTGTTTTAGAAATTGGTTTGTTAACTTGGGCAGAATGCCATGTTTGGGGCCTTTATGACGAACTATTTAGACCCTTAGGGGTATTTTTACATCTTTCCTCACACTATTTTGATTTGAAAGCATATCCTCAGTCATGTTTTACCTGTTTATTGTTTAATCCGGGTTCATTACTCTACTTCTTAATATATGAAAACTTGTTTGGGCTGAGTTTCCCTGATTTTCACTGATATGCCCAAGTGGCTGTGAGGTTAATGACTGAGAGAGGTTGAGGACCTAATGGTGAGGATTTATATATATGTTATGGATCGGGCTGTACGCCACAGCGATATATAACTATATATCGATCGTGTTGCATGCTGCATCGATATATATTGGATCGGGCTGCGCACCACAGCGATATGACACTTGGGGTGTAGGAGCCCTTCCGGAGTCTATACACACCCAGTGAGCGTATTCGACTATATATTATGGATTGGGCTGCAGTGCCGCAGTGGTCATGATTATTATTAGTATGATATATCTATTGGGCCGAAGTGTTGAGTGAGAGGACTATTTGACGAGAGCTGAGTCACGAGTGACTGAGGGGCTTACCCGAGGGGCTATACTTATGAGTGATACTTTGCCCGAGGGGCTTGTTTATGAGATTTTTCCTATTTTCACTCTTCTTTTATACTGAGCCTCTCTTAAAAATGCTGAATTAATATTTTAAAGGATTTTCACTAAAACTGGAGTTTTTACAAGGTAGTTGGTTATTGAACCGTAGATTTTGACTTTGATATTTTTGTTGAGATTCCTGATTAAGTATGCATATGATTTTAAATGCTCGTCACTGCACTCAGACTTTATTTACTTTAGTTACTTACTGAGTTGGCGTACTCATGTTACTCCTTGTACCTTGTGTGCAGATCCAGGTGCCCGAGCATCAGAGTGAGAGCTTCCAACACTCTTAGAGTCTTATCCGGAGATAGCAAGGTAGTTGCACGGCGTTCGCAGCCCTGCCTTCCTCCTTCCTATCCTAGTACTTTATATTTCAGACTTGTTTTGTATTGAGCAGACAGTGTTGAGTTATATTTAGTGGCTCATGACTAGTGACACCAGATTCGGGCTGGGTTGATGTATTTACATACTTGTTTGCGCATATTTCTTTTGATATTTTAAAAATGAATGATTTGAGACTTACTCTGTTTAGAAAATACAAATTTTACAAAGGATCTTCTATATTGTTCATGTTGCTTCGGCTGGCCTAGTACTGTGATAGGCGCCATCACGGCCGGGGTATTTGGGGTCGTGACACAAACCTTTCATACAAGAATAATTAATGGCAAGTAATAAGTTACATCATAGAAAGCAATTAAAGCGTGTAACTTGTCACACCCCAAACCTGTGGAGGCATGGCTGGCACCAGGTGCTGCACTAGCCTGAGCGAACCACTCTGTAACTCAATTTTTTTTCTTGGTAACTATCATGGGACAACATGTCCACAACTCGTAATGTATAACTATAAGTGGAAAATACTATATCACTGAACCATTTTTCTTAAAACATGAATACATATAGGCCGCCAAGGCCTCTGACATACTATACAATCTGAATCTCTGTCTACAAAGCCTCTAAGATTATGCGACATCAAATGGGATAGGGTACTGGTCTACCCATAAGTCTGTAGTAAAACTCTGATACGATGACTTATAAACTCGGCTGCAATCTGAATGAGGTGGAGTCTTACCGATCCTTTATTGATTGCCAATTTCGTCTACTATGAGAGCTCGTCAAACTAATTATCTATACCTGCAGGCATGAATGTAGCGTCACCAACAAGAGGATGTCAGTACGAATAATGTATTGAGTATGTAAGGCATGTAAAAAAGCATATAAAGGACATCGAAGAAATGTGGAGTAAAGGACTCAACCTGTAAGTTTGGATAACTTTGTAAATCATGAAATACTTATAGTGTCATGTATATGCGTATGAATGTCATGCCGTGCATAGGTAAATGTGTTCATAACATCTTCAAGCCTCTGAGGGCATCCCATCATATCATCTCGCCCTTCGTGAACCATCGTGATGGCACCTAGTCTCTACGACTAGGTAAGCCTAATTTGCGGATGAAAAACCAAAATTTTGCGGAAGTAAACAATTTAAAACAGAAATAAAGCAGTAACAGTGTTTAAATGTGTCGCTCGGCATACACCATGTTTAACTCTCAATACCAAAACATAAATCCAAGACTCAGAAACCTACGAATCACAAGCTAAGATCAATACTACATGGCTCTAACTCCGGAATGTCTAATAAGAACAGAAAAATACATAAGGGCTAAATACTAAAAGCAGGAATAGAAAGGGACTTCTCGGTCTGCGGACGCAGCAGATGTACCTCGAAGTCTCTAGAGAACTCGCCTCCTCAAGGATGATAGGCCTAAGTAGTGGTACCTGGATCTGCACATGAAAAACATGCATAAGTACACCACAGCGGTACTCAGTAAGTTCCAACCCTAACCACGGTTGGGTAGTGACGAGGAAGGTCAGGGCCCTACTAAGGTTAAATAAAATATAAAGATGACAGGATAAGATAAGTAGTGCAATTAAAAATCTACAGTAAGTATCCATAAAGGATAACAAGAGTACAATAACGGAAGAAGAGATCAAGGCAAACCACAAGAGTACAATAACACAAAGAAGAGATAAGTATCCCGAGGATCTCTTGGTATCCTCAATATATGCTAGGGATCTCTTGGTATCACGAGGATCTCTTGGTATCCTCAATATATACTAGGGATCTCTTGGTATCCCGAGGATCTCTTGGTATCCTCAATATATGCTAGGGATCTCTTGGTATCCCGAGGATCTCTTGGTAACCTCAATATATGCTAGGGATCTCTTGGTATCCCGATGATCTCTTGGTATCCCGATGATACGTGCCAGAGATCTCTTGGTATCCCGTACCTCAGTTCAGATCATAAATACGTACAGCGAATCTCCCGGGATACCATCCCGTAGTCCCAAAGTAAAAACACACAACAGCAACACAAGAATACCCCATTTAAGCTAAATTTCATACCAAGTAAACAGTTAATTCTAGCCTAACATGCTTCACGTAATGCAACAAAGGCAGTTTAAGCAAATAAGCAATTAAGTCAACTAAACATGCTTTTCTAAACTAGCAACAGGCTAAATTCACAAGTAGAATAAAACAGGAAAAAGAACTTAATTGAAATACTTATGGAAAAACCGGAACTCAAGTATGCGCTCGTCACCTCACGTACAAGGCGTTTCAATTATCAAATCTATCATACCCTAAGGGGAAGGTCCCCCACACAAGGTTAGACAAGCCACTTACCTTGAACCAGCTCAAAATCAACCTGACACCACGTCTTTGCCATGAGTACTCGACTACGAATGGCCTAAATCTATTCAATTCAATTGCATAATGTAAATAACGCTTCAAGTAACTGATTCTACAATTAAAGTCTAAGCTAATACACGAAATAATGTAAAATGACCAAAATGCCCCTCAAGCCCACGCCTCAGAATCGGGTAAAATTTATAGTTTCAGAATCCTCACACTCTTACGAGTCTAACCATACCAAAATTATCCAAATTCAATGTCAAATCCCCAATCAAAACTCAATTTCTTGGTCTAAGAACTTTTCCCCAATTTTCATACAAATTCCGAAATTAAAAGATGAATTCATGTTTAGATTAATGGGTTACAAGCTAAAATGAGTTAAGAATCGTTACTCAATCAATATCTCTGAAAATCCCTCAAAATCTCGCTCAAATTCGAGCTCCCAAGCTTAACTTTTGATAAAAATGGCTAAAACCCTCGATTTGAAATCTTATATCTGCCCAGGCACGTTCTCCTTCTCGAACGCAAGGCTACTATCGTAAACGCGATGCACAAAAGTCCTGATGGCCAAATTCCTCTTTCGCAAATGCGAGGTCCACTCGCGAACGCGTAGCTTACACGGGCAGACCCTATGCGAACGCGAGGACCATGTCGCGAACGCGAAGACCAACGGGTCCTTACCTTCGCGAACGCGAAGCACATTTCAGCTGCTTCACCCAGATGCTCTACGCGAACGCGAGACCCTCTCTCGAACGCGATGAATGTTTTCTCTGCAACACAACAACAGAAAATTTGTTGTCTTTCCAAGTCTAAAAGTGGTCCGTTGAGCATCCGAAACACCCCCGTGGCCCCCGAGACCTTAACCAAACCTGCCAACCAATCCTAATACATCATTCAAACTTGTTCCAACTTTCGAAATGCTCAAAACAACATCAAAACACCTATTTTTCATCGGATTCAAGCCTAAGAATTCCAAAAACTCTAAAAATATGCTTTCGATCAAAAAGTCTATCAAACCTCGTCCGAATGACCTGAAATTTTGCACGTACATCACATTAAACACTACGGAGCTACTCCAACTTCTGGAATTTCATTCCGACCCTTGGATCAAAATCTCACTATTGAACCAGAAACTTCAAAAAATCAACTTTCGGCATTTCAAGCCTAAATTAGCTACGGACCTCCAAAACACAATCCGAACATGCCCCTAAGACTGAAATCACCCAACGGAGCTAACGGAACCATTGGATTTCCATTCCGATGTCGTCTTTACACTGTTTCAACTACGGTCAAATTTCCAACACTTAAGCTCTCATTTAGGGACTAAGTGTCCCAAAACTCTCCGAAACTCGACACCGAACATCCCGGCAAATTAAAGTAGCAGAATTAAACTTGAGGAAAGCAGTTAATATGGGTCGGGGCATTAATTCTTAAGACGACCGGCCAGGTCATCACATCCTCCTACACTTAAATATTCATTCGTCCTCGAACGAGCATAGAGACATACCTGAAGTAGTGAAAAGATGAGGGTAACGGCTGCACATATCCTGCTCGGTCTCCCAGGTCGCCTCCTCGACCGGCTAGCCCCGCCACTGAACCTTTACCGAAGCAGTGTTCTTTGACCTCAGCTCTCTAACCTGCCTATCCAATATTGACACTGGCTCCTCAACATAAGTTAGATCCTTGTCCAACTGGACTGAACTGAAATCCAACACGTGCGACGGATCACAGTAATACCTCCAAAGTATCGAAACATGGAATACCGGATGAACTCCGACCAAGCTGGGAGGTAAGGCAAGCTCATAAGCAACCTTCCCAACACGCCTCAATATCTCAAACGGTCCAATAAATCTCGGACTTAACTTTCCTTTCTTCCTGAATCTCATAACTCCCTTCATAGGCGAAACCCGAAGCAAAACCCGCTCTCCAACCATATAGGAAACATCACGAATCTTCCGGTCTGCGTAACTCTTCTGTCTGGACTGGGCTGTACGGAATCTATCCTGAATTACCTTAACCTTCTCCAAAGCTTCCTGAACCAGGTCTGTGCCCAACAATATAGCCTCACCCAGCTCAAACCAACCCACCGGGGATCTACATTGTCTCCCATATAAAACCTCATACAGTGCCATCTGAATGTTGGACTGATAACTGTTGTTGTAAGCAAACTCCGCCAATGGCAAGAACTGATACCAAGACCCTCTAAACTCAATCACACATGCATGGCGCATATCCTTAAGAATCTGAATAGTACGCTCGGACTATCCGTCCGTCTAAGGGTGAAATATTGTACTCAACTCCACCCGAGTAAGCAACTCATGCTGAACGACCTTCCAGAACCGTGATATGAACTAAGTACCTCTATCTGAAATGATGGACACTGGAATACCATGCAGACAAACAATCTCCCGGATATAAATCTCTGCCAACCGCTCAGAGGAATAAGTAGTACACATATAAATGAAATGAGCGGACTTGGTCAGCCGATCCACAATCACTCAAATAGTATCAAACTTCCTCAAAGTCCGTGGGAGCCCAACTACAAAGTCCATGGTGATCCGATCCCATTTCCACTCTGGAATCTCTATCTGCTGAAGCAACCCACCCATTCTCTAGTGCTCATACTCCACCTACTGACAGTTGAGACACCGAGCTACGAATCCTACTATATCTTTCTTCATCTACCTCCACCAATAGTGCTGCCTCAAATACTGATACATCTTCGCGGCACCCGGACGGATGGAATACTGTGAGCTATGGGCCTCCTCCAAAATCAACTCCCGAAGCCCATCAACATTGGGTACGCAAATTCGACCCTATATCCTCAATACCCCATCATCGCCAATAGTCACATCTCTAGCATCACTGTGCTAAACCTTGTCCTTGAGGACAAGCGAATGAGGGTCATCATACTGTCACTCCCTGATACGATCAAATAAGGAAGACCGAGAAACCATGTAAGCTAGAACCCAACTGGGCTCTGAAAGATCCAACCTCACAAACTGGCTGGCTAAGGCCTAAACATCCATCGCAATAGGCCTCTCCGATGCTGGTAAATATGCCAAACTCCCCAAACTCTCCGTCCTGTGACTCAAGGCACCAACCACTACATTGGCCTTGCCCGGGTGATACAAAATGGTGATATCATAGTCCTTCAGCAACTCTAACCACCTCCTCTGGCGCAAATTTAGATCCTTTTGCTTGAACAGGTGGTGCAAGCTCTGATGGTCAGTATAAATCTCACAAGGCACACCATATAAGTACTGGCGCCAAATCTTCAGGGCATGAACAATGGCAGCTAACTCAAGGTTATGAACAGGGTAGTTCTTCTCATGTATCTTCAATTGTCTGGACGCGTAGGCAATCACCCTACCATCCTGCATCAATACCGCTCCAAGGACAACCCTCGAGGCATCACAATAGACCGTATAAGACCCCGAACCTGTAGGCAGTATCAAAATTGGGGTTGTGGTCAAAGCTGTCTTGAGCTTCTGAAAGCTCACCTCACACTCCTATGTCCACTGGAACGGAGCACCCTTCTGGGTCAACTTGGTCATAGGGGCTGCAATCGATGAAAACCCATCCACAAAACGACGATAGTAGCCCGCCAAACCAAGGAAACTGCAGATCTCGGTAGTTAAGGATGGTCTGGGCCAACTCTGCACGACCTCTATCTTCTTCGGATCTACCTTAATACCCTAACTCGATACCACGTGGCCTAAGAATGCCACTGAATCCAACCAAAACTCACATTTCGAGAACTTAGCATATAACTTCTTCTCTCTCAAAGTCTGAAGCACAGTCCTCGGGTGCTGCTTATGATCTTCCCGACTCCGGGAATACACCAGAATATCATCAATAAGGACAATGATGAACGAGTCAAGATATGGCTGGAACACACTGTGCATCAAATGCATAAAAGCTGCTGGGGCATTGGTCAGCCCAAATGACATGATAAGGAACTCGTAATGACCATACCGAGTCCTAAAAGTAGTCTTCGGGATATTTGGCTCCCGAATCTTCAACTGATGGTAACCTGAGCGCAAATCAATCTTAGAAAACACATGTGTGCCCTGAAGCTGGTCAAACAGATCATCAATACGAGGCAAAGGATAGCGGTTCTTCATTGTCACTTTGTTCAACTGGCGATAATCAATACACATACGCATAGAACCATCCTTTTTCTTCACAAACAAGATAGGAGCACCCCCATGGTGATACATTGGGCCAAATAAAACCCTTATCAAGCAATTCCTGCAACTGATCCTTTAACCCTTCAACTCAGTAGGAGCCATACGAAACGGAGGAATAGAAATAGGTTGAGTGCCCAACAACAGATCAATGCCAAAATCAATATCTCTATCAGGCGGCATGCTCGTAGATCAGTTGGAAACACATCGGGAAAATCCCATACTACTAGGACTGAATCAACTGAAGGGGTATCAACACTGACATCTCTCACATAAGCTAAGTACGCATCACACCCCTTCTCAACCATACTCTAAGCTTTAAGAAAAGAAATAACTCTACTGGGAGTGTGATCTAAAGTACCCCTCCACTCAACACGCGGTACACCTAGCATATCCAGCGTCACGGTTTCGGCATGACAATCAAGAATAGCATAATGGGGCGACAACCAGTCCATGCCCAAGATAATGTCAAAATCTACCATGCTAAGCAAAAATAAATTGGCTCTGGTCTCAAAACCACTAAGAGCAACCAAACAAGACCGATAAACGCGGTCCATAACAACAGAATCTCCCACAAGAGTAGAAACATATAAAGGGGAACTCAAAGAATCCCGAGATACACCTAAATGCGAAGCAAAATAAGAAGACACATAAGAGTAAGTAGAGCATGGACCGAATAGAACCGTTGTATCTCTGTGGCAAACCAATATAATACCTGTGATGACAAAATCGGAGGCTACAACCTCGGTACGGGTAGGAAGGGCATAGTATTTGGCCAGGCCTCCCCCTCTAGGGCGACCTCTACCTCCCGACCTCCACCTCTAGCTGGCTGAGCAGGTGGGGTAGCAACTGGAGCTGTAATCATAGCCTGTGAACTCTGTGGGGCATGCTGCAACTGAGAAGTCTGTGGAGGTGCACTCCTCCCAAGTCTAGGGCAATCCCTCACTATGTGGCGTGTGCCACCACACTCAAAACAAGCTCTGGGAGGATATGGCGGCTATGACTGGCTCGGACCAAGTCTTCTGGACCGACTTTTGAAAGTACCCCGCGCAGCAGGCGCGCTACAAACTGGAGGTGCATAATAAGTCTCCTGAGGACTAGGAGGAGCTGGAGCACTACTGGCTGCTGGAAGAGCTGAATGAACAGGACGACTCATATAACCCCTACCATGACGACCTGCAGCTGGGGTACGGGCACCAAAATAATGGCTCGACTGTCGAGACCTCTTGGCCTCCCTCTCCTCTCTCTCCCTAGCATGCATACCCTCAATCCTCCTAACAATGCTCACCACCTACTGATAAGAAATATCCATCTCAAACTCACGAGCCATGCTAGACCTGATGCTGGGAATAAGGCCCTCAATAAACTAGCAAACTCTCTCGCGAATAGTAGAAACCAAGGCTGGTGCATGCCTAGCCAAACTAGTGTAACAGACAACATACTCTGAGACAGTCATAGTACCCTGCCACAAATGCTCAAACTCTGCACGCCATGTGTCCTTGAGGCTCTGAGAAACATACTCTCAGGAACAGATTTGAAAACTGAGTCCAAGTCAGTGAAGCAACCTCATCTGGACTGTCTAACTCATAGGTGCGCCATCACTCATAGGCAGCTCCTCGAAGCTGGAAAGTAGTGAAAGAAACCCCGCTCAATCCTGATATACCCATGGTACGGAGAATGCGGTAGCTCTCATATAGAAATCCCAGAGCATCCTTTGATGCTAGACCACTGAATATAGGAGGCTTGCACTTCTTGAACCTCTCAAGCCTCAGCTGCTCCTCCTCGGAAACTGCTGCCCTGTCCTCGGCCTAAACTGGCACTGCAGGCGGTCCAGGAATAATCTTAGGGACCTGCTTAACATGCACTCGCTGCTCAAGAGTGCGGGCGGCGGGAGTCTGTACTCCTCCCCCGACCTGAGATGTGGCTGCAGCAAGGAAAAACAACCCTGCCTGAGCCAAGGCAGTGTACATGCTCATGAATTACGCTAGTCACCTGAAGGGCTGGAGTAGTAGTAGCAGTAGGCGTATCAGGTGTCTGGACTCCTGCTGGATTTGCGGGTGGTACCTTGGTGGCAGCTCGCGCAGGTGCTCTGGCTGTACCACATGCGCGCCCTCGGCCTCTACCCCGGCCCCGGCCCCAGCTCTGGCCTCTGATGGCTGCAGTAGGGGGCACGAGTGCCTGATCATCTCGGGTAGCACATGTCCTCACCATTTGTGAGAGAATAGAAGACAGAAGTTTAGAATTGTGATGTCAAAATTTCGCACGACAAGGAATCAAATGAAGTGGAAATTTTCTTAACAGTTACATAGCCTCTTGTAGATAAGTACAGACGTCTCCGTACTGATCAGCGAGACTCTAATAAACCGGCTTGTGATCCATGACTCCTATGAACCTAGAGCTCTGATACCAACTTGTCACGACCCCAGTTTGCCCTCTGTGAACCATCGTGATGAAACTTAGTTTTTATGACTAGGTAAGCCTAATTTGCGGAAGAAAAACCAAAATTTTGCGGAAGTAAACAATTTAAAACATAAATAAAGTAGAAATAGTGTTTAAATGTGCCGCTCGACATACACCATGTTTAACTCTCAATACCAAAACATAAATCTAAGACCCGGAAACCCATGAATCATAAGCTAAGATCAATACTACATAGCTCTAACTCCGGAATGTCTAATAAGAACAGAAAAATACAGAAGGGCTAAATACTAAAAGTAGGAATAAAAAGGGACTTCTCGGTCTGCGAACGCGACAGATGTACCTCGAAGTCTCTAGAGCAGTTGCCTCCTCAAGGATGATAGGCCTGAGCAGCGGTACCTGGATCTGCACATGATAAACATGCACAGAAGGGAAATGAGTACACCATAGCGGTACTTAGTAAGTGCCAAGCCTACCCTCGGTTGGGTAGTGATGAGGAAGGTCAGGGCCCTACTAAGGTTAAATAAAATATAAAGATGACAGGATAAGATAAGTAGTGCAATTGAGAATCTACAGTAAGTATCTATACAAGATAATAAGAGTACAATTACGGAAACAGAGATGAAGGCAAGCCACAAAGAAGTACCACTCATAACAAGGATGATAACCGGGGATCTCTTGGTATCCTCAATATATGCTAGGGATCTCTCGGTATCCCGAGGATCTCTTGGTATCCTCAATATATGCTAGGGATATCTTGGTATCCCGAGGACCTCTTGGTATCCTCAATATACGTTCCGGGAATCTCTTGGTATCCCGCACCTCAGTTTAGATCATAAATACGTACACGGGATCTCCCGGGATGCCGTCCCGTAGTCCCAAAGTAAAAACACACAGCAGCAACACAAGAATACCCCATTTAAGCTAAATTTCGTACCAAGTAAACGATTAATTCTAGCCTAACATGCTTCACGTGATGCAACTAAGGCAGTTTAAGTAAATAGGCAATTAAGTCAACTAAACATGCTTTTCTAAACTAGCAACAGGCTAAATTCATAAGTAGAATAAAACAGGAAAAAGAACTCAATTGAAATACTTAAGTAAAAACCGGATTTTCAACAATTAGCTCAAGTACGCGATTGTCACCTCACGTACAAGGCGTTTCAATTATCAAATATATCATATCCTAAGGGGAAGGTTCCCCCACACAAGGTTAGACAAGTCACTTACCTCGAACCAGCTCAAAATCAACCTGACACCAAGTCTTTGCCACGAGTACTCATCTCCGAATGACCCAAATCTATTCAATTCAATTGCATAATATAAATAACACTTCAAGTAACTGATTCTACAATTAAAGTCTAAGATAATATGTGAAATTATGTAAAATGACCAAAATGCCCCTCGGGCCCTCGTCTCGAAATCGGGTAAAATTTATAGTTTCAGAATCCTCACACTCTGACGAGTCTAACCATACCAAAATTATCCAAATCCAATGTCAAATCCCCAATCAAAACTCAATTTCTTGGTCTAAGAACTTTTCTCCAATTTTCATACAAATTCCGAAATTAAAGGATGAATTTATGTTTAGATTAATGGGTTACAAGCAAAAATGAGTTAAGAATCGTTACCCAATCGATATCTCTGAAAATTCCTCAAAATCTCGCTCAAATCTGAGCTCCTAAGCTTAAGTTTTGATAAAAATGGTTAAAACCCTCGATTTGAAATTTTATATCTGCCCAGGCGCGTTCTCCTTCGCGAATGCGAGGCTACTATCGCGAATGCGATGCAAAAAAGTCATGCTGGCCAAATTCCTCTTTCGCGAATGCAAGGTCCATTCGCGAACGCGTAGCTTACACGGGCAAACCCTATGCGAACGCGAGGACCATGTCGCGAACGCGAAGACCAACGGATCCTTAATTTTACGGACGCGGGACAACATCGCGAACGCGAAGTACATTTCAGCTGCTTCACCCAGATGTTGTACGTGAACACGAGACCCTCTCGGGAACACGATAAATGTTTTCTCTGCAATAGAACAGCAGAAAATCTGTTGTCTTTCCAAGTCCAAAAGTGGTCCGTTGAGCATCCGAAACACCCCCGAGGCTCCCGGACCTCAACCAAACATGTCAACCAATCCTAAAACATCATTCAAACTTGTTCCAACCTTCGGAACGCTTAAAACAACATCCAAACACCTATTTTTCATCGGATTCAAGCCTAAGAATTCCAAAAACTCTAAAAATACACTTTCGATCAAAAAGTCTATCAAACCTCGTCCGAATGACCTGAAATTTTGTACGTACTTCACATTAAACAGTTCGGAGCTACTTTAACTTCCGGAATTCCATTCCGACCCTCGGATCAAAATCTCACTATCAAACCGGAAACTTCAAAAATTCAACTTTCGGCATTTCAAGCCTAAATTAGCTACGGACCTCCAAAACACAATCTGAACACGCCCCTAAGCCCGAAATCACCCAACGGAGCTAATGGAACCATTAGATTTCCATTCCAATGTCGTCTTCACACTATTCTGACTACGGTTAACTTTTCAACACTTAAGCTCTCATTTAGGGACTAAGAGTCCCAAAACTTTCCGAAACTCGACACCGAACATCCCGGCAAATCAATAGCAGAATTAAACTTGGGGAAAGCAGTTAATAGGGGATCGGGGCATTAATTCTTAAGACGACCGGCCGGGTTGTCACAAACTGATCAGGTGGTGGTGCGTATATTACACCGTAACCTGTTCCCATATCCCATATACATATATATACATATATACGCGTATATAACACCGTCTAAGTCATGTTTCATCCATTGTGGGCAACATCATCGTATACTAGCTGATCAGGTGGTGGTGCGTATATAATGTCGTAACCTTTTCCCATATCCCATATATATATATATATATATATATATATATACGCATATATAACGTCGTCTGAGTCATGGGTAAATGCACATGTATAAATGAATGCAATGCATGACAAGTACATCAATAAAATCTCTTGGAACGTCATAAGATGATTATACCTTTGATTAATATCATGAAACAGACTTTTTACACTTACGTATTCTCTGAGACCCATGAACAGACGATAGGATAGTAAGATATATTGGAGTTCAAGAACATAGGCATTTCTAATACTTCTATGAATAGAGTCATTTATGGAAGTAGTGCATTTATTTTTTTCGTTTGTATCGTATTGATCATACCAAAAGAAATAAGGGATAGCCTTAATATACCTGAGCACAAGGTATTGCAATTTCCTAGAAGGAGTACCATAGAGATACTACAACAATGATGAGCAGCGTGACTAGGTCACTGAATTTCTATTATTTTTTTGTTCTGTAACTTAGCATGAAGTTGAGTGCCTCCCAGGAATAGGACAAGAGAAGTTCACGACAGATATACATGTTATCATCCATGAGACTCATTTTGGAGTTCTTATCCTCATCGATCAATTAATATTAAAAATAAAATCCTCATTGATCTTGATGATAAGAGTTGGCTTTATGATTCTAACTGAAAACATTACAGGGAACACGATTTTTGTTTTCCTCCTCCTTTTAATACAATCAGTTACAAAAATATTGGCTTCTTACTGCTCAATTTAACATCTCAAATCATCATAAACACATGGGTTCTTCTGCCTACCAAATTATGGTTTCATACGCCTTATGCACTAATTTATTTGGATAAGTAACAGAGTTTCTACAGTTTATCAGTTTACCATTCCATGGTAGACTCTAGTAATCATCACATTTGGCTATCATTGATCCAAGTTGTACAATAATTGCAACAATAGTCCTGTCTAGAGTACCAACTTTAGGAGGAAAACAATTCAAAAAGTGTTGTAATTTGGTACTTGATGAATCCCAGTTACGAACTTCGACCATGATAGATTTTAAGACCAAAAGTCCAAACACTATATATAATCCTTCAACTTCCAGAATCTGAAGAAGTGTCGAAACCAAGAGACATACAAGAATAAAGATTTCTACTCTTTCCAAAAAAAAAAATGTTGGAAGATAAGTATTTTATTTAGTTATTAAAAGACTTGTAACTTTTCTAATTACATAGCTTGCCTTGAAATTGGGTTCCCACCTAATCTAATATGACCAAGAGTCATCACTTGAAGAAAGGGTGGCTGCCACGTGGAGGTGGGGTGGATTTTAATCTTATTCCATAACCAATTAATTAATTAGGTAATACCCCGCTATCCGATAATTGACTAATTACCCATGTAAAAAAATTTATCTCAACTTACTTAAAATACTACTCACTTTTAACACATTTTATACATCATACTATAATATACTTTACTATCATGCTCATGCGGTACCATACAAAATAAATACATACACTTATTATTTCATTAAAATATCCATGTAAAAAATGCAAATATTTTTTCAACTTTAATTTTCCTAACCTTATATAAAGAGTACAAATTTTCGTACGTTTAGTTCTTAAAATGGTAAAAAAAATAACCTTCTTTTCTTGTAAGAAAATAATTTTTATCTTTACAATAAAGAAAATCTCATAAACTTTCTTATATTATGAGTATAATTGAAAGTAGTAATATTAATAATTATATAAAATCATATTTATCTAACTTTTTTTTTTACAAAATGTTCCACTCAAAATCCATATCCAAAAATAATAATAATGGTAACTATCCAAAATTATACTTATAAAACTTTTACTAAAATACTCCATTTAAAAGAAAATACCACATTAACATAATATCTAATGGTATCAAGATTGTTAAACTTACAGGATCTTATAATAACATAGTCACAAATCATTTATAACCTCATGATTGATTTGAGATTTGAATAGTCATGTCTATTGGATATTTTTTTTTTGTCATTGTTGATAAATGAACAGTTTTCTAACTTTGCTTTAGTCATTTACTTACAAGACTTCTTATATTACTATACACTTAGTGTATATATATATATATATATATATATATATATATATATATATATATATATACCTCTCTCTAAATAACTTTATATTTATATATTAATAGCATTGGCACATATCAATGATGAGGGAAGTCCCTCTTATAGACAATTCTAATTTGAAAAAAAAAAAGGGGCAATAGAACTCATTCTTTAGACACGCTAATTTCAAGAGTGAAACATTTCATAAGTTTCAAAATAAAACTCAAAGAAAAGGGTTAAATGGCTCGATTGTCCCACAATTTGCTATATATTTCTTCCCATTTGTAGGTAAAGAGACGATTCTCATGTCCATTTTTCTTGGTTTGAGCTCTCCTCCGATTGAAGTAATTATATAGATCCAAAAAGAAATTGTTCTATATATCCAGCATCAGTCACATTTTCTGCTATAGTGCTTCGTGGTTATTAAATAATTAAGGCAAATAATTTCATTTTTTTAATCTCTCCAAGCTTATATGGATTACTACGAGTTATCTTTATATTAAAGTATGGGGTGTAATATAACAGTTAAGACATGGAATAAGATAATTCATAAAATATGAGAAAGCATGGAAACAACTATGAGACGATGTATATACACTCATCACCTTGTATATACACCGTTACACACGTAATTCACATAATAAGTAGTTCAGTGGTTCCTAATTACCTCAAATCAAGGTTAGACCCGACACTTACCTCACTCCATAATCAACTCAAAGCTCTACCACGGCCTTGCCTTTCGAACAAGCCTTCAAACCAACCAAATCTAGCAAATTATTGGCCAAATAATTCAAAATAAGCTTTAGAAACTACCCACGAATGAAAGAGTTTCCATTTAGATCATTTTTGAAAAAGTCAACAAAAGTTAACCCCGGGCCTACTTGGTGAAAATCGAGATTCGGACCAAAATTTGATTACCCATTCACCCCTGAACCCGGTTATGTAATTTGTTTCGGAATCCAACCTCATTTCGAGGTCTAAATCTCAATTTTAAAAAGAATTCGTAATTCTACCCAAACCCAAATTTCTACCATGAAAATCCTAAATTTGATGTTGAAATCTTATGAAATGTAATGGGTAATTGAAAAAAAATAGATTGAAGTCACTTACCAATAAATTTAAGAAGAAAATCTCTTGGAAACTTTGCCTCTAGGGTGTTTAGGGTTGGGAATATGTGAAAAATGTGCTAAGTCCCGTTTTCCCCTCTTTTACCTAGTTGCGGATGTCGCAATTGCGATATCTTGTTCACAATTGTAAATATCGGGTCGCAAATGCAAACCCTTCTTAGAAGATCAGTCATCGCAAATGCGACATTTTTGGTTCGCAAATGCGAGAACCCATCCTATGAAATTGCAAACCAATCCTTCGCAAATGCGAAGGTTACCCAGAAGTGTACTGAGTCGCAAAAGTGGCAACTGTTAGTTCGCAAATACGAACTTTCTACTCGCAAATGTGAGAGTCCCACCTCCAAATCATGCTCACAAATGCGAACATTTGTTCAAAATAACGAGGCTTGCAAATGCGATAAGATTTCGCAAATGCGAGCAGATCTCGCAAATGCGAAACTGCAACAGAAGACCAGAACCAACTATTCCAACCTTAACAAAACTCATCTGAAACACGTTAAAAACTCACCCGAGCTTCTCTGGCTCAAAATCAAGCATGCGCACAAGTGCAACAACTTCATACAAACTCACTCGCATGATTAATACAGTGAAATAACACCTAGAACCCCAAATCAGGCATCAAAATGTATGAAATTATTAAAGAAACTTAAGAACTTTCAAATTTACAACCCGACGTTCAAATTATGTTAAATCAACTCCATTTGCACTAAATATTGCAGACAACTCATGAATATTGAAATGAACCTATTCAAAGTTCTGAAACTAAAATCTGAACTCGGTAGTAACAAAGCCAAAGTACGGTCAAACTTAGGAATTCTTTAAACCTTCAAGTTACTAGCTTTGAACAAATCACATTAAATCAAGTTAGAGACTTCCGAAATCAATTTCGGGCATACGCCCAAGTCCAAATCACAGAACAAATCCATCGGGACCGTCAGAGCACTGATCCGGGTCCATTTACATAAAATATTGACAGTAGTCAACTCAAATTATTTTAAGGTTAAATTCAAATTTTCTAAATTTTTTTCACATAAATATTTTTCGGAAAAAGACATGGAAATGCACGCAAAATCAAGGAAAGCTAAACAAAGATATTTGAGGTCTTGGAACACAGAAAGGAAGGCCTAAACTCAAAATGGCATATCGGGTCATTGATGGTAGGCTATAATCTGGTGTTTTAGTTTCTTATTGCACTCTAATTGTCTGCACTATAATTGTATTTGAGCTATAATCGCTAGTGTTTTGTGCTTATTGTGTGGTTTATGCCTCGTAGGAATTATTCTGAGCTATGTAGATGATATGGAATGAATTCTAGTAATTTGGAGCTTTTAAGTATGAGTAAAAGCCTAAAGGATCAAGTGGTGATGGAGTTCGGGGTCGAGAATCACATCCGAAAACGATTTTCAGTCTCGGAGAAAAGTGCATTGATGCGGCACATGGGGCGGCGCGTGGTGCACTGCAACAGTGTGTTTGCTGCCTGGATCTGAATTGCAATCTCCCTCATAAACCCCACTAGCACCCCGCGCGACATGTCGCCCCCGTGCGGTGCGCCTGTACAATTTGTCAATGTCCTATTTCGACTGAGAGAAGGGGGTTTCGTCCGAGCCCGACCCTACTTGGTATAAATATATGGAAAAATGTTATTTTCAGTACTTTTGATACATAATAAACCTAAGGAGGCTAAGAAACAGTTGGAGGAGAAAAAGCACAAGGATTTCAGCATTCCTTCCTCGCTCAAGACCCGAGTTTGGATTGAATTTATGTGTCCTTTATTTTACTCATAATTGTGATTAACTATTCCATATCTATGGAGTAGTTCTCTTTAGGGTTTGATGGATTTGGTATTGATATTTGTTTGTTGATTACAACTCTAGTTTTATGTATTGCAACATTTTGGATGATTTAATTGTTGCATATATTCACTTGTTCATGTAATCGAGGAGGCATAACTTGTGATATCTTTGTATATTTTTGGTTGTGTTTATTAATTTATCTTAGTAATCGAAATAAGCTAGTTGAATCACTGAATAAACCTAGTTAGGAGGATAATCGAGAGAGGTTCTCCTAATGATCAATCCATTATGTATTCTTCAATATCTTCACAAAGCTTAAATTGGTTCATCTCGTGAGGTGGAGAATTAATCGAGGGAGGAGTTTTTACTAAACAATTGAACTAATAATTAAGTGAATTCGAGAGACTCACATGAATATTAGAAGTGAATTATCTAGAGTTAAATCCCGGACAATTATCTTGGACCTATCCTACTAAAACCCTATCTTCTCCCATTGATATCTATCTTTGCTAATTCTTTTCTTCGATTTTCATTAGTGAATAGCTATAGATTCTTAGTTATTTTTAATACTAATCACAAAATTCTTAATTGTTGGTCATCTTGGATAGTAATCTAGCTACAAAAGTACGATAATATTGTTTAATTCCAATTCCTGTGGTTATGATATTATATTATACTATGTTCGACTAGCTAGCATATTTAAATGTGTGTTTTGCACTCGTCAAATTTTAGCGTCATTGACGGGGATTAGCAATCAATAGTGTTTGAAATAGTTTGTAGTGCTCATTCACAAATTTTCTTTTTGTTTTATTTTGTTTTTTTCTTTTTACATTTAGTATTCTTTGACTGTGCGTAGGATACATGTTAGATTGGTGCATGACTCAATCTTCTGGGAAAGAAGTGCTACCATACAAACTAGAGATATAAAAACTATCGTGATAGCTGAGAAAGAAAGAAATCTCCCCGATAATGTATAGAAGGTTAGGCAATCCTCAACCAAAGAAGCTATAGCAGGAGATGATGATAATGTGGATTTGGCTGCAAGAGAGGTAGCCTAACGACTAGAACAAGATGCAAGGGATGCTGAGTAAGCAACACTTAGAGATGCATAAATTGTTTACGAAGAGGAGAGGGCTCGGAGAATTGCTCAAATCAGCCTTTGGTTCAAGACCTGTTTGGAAATATACCAACCGGAGGAGGGAGACCACTTGGCAATTATGCTAGACCGGTATTGTCATGACCCAAACCGATGGGCCGCGACCGGCACCCGGTACCTTACTCAACCGAGTACCAACATAACGTATCTTTTTATGTCATGCTATCATAAATAACTGAACCAGAGAGGCTGACGTGAAATAGGTAGAATACAACAGGTAATGTCAACTTATACATAAGACATATGGGCCTCTATGACCAAAATATCAACTTGAACACTGAACATAGGCCGACAAGGCCATACATTCTTTTACGTACATGACATATGTCTACAAGCCTCTAAGAATACATAATTTTCATAAAGGTCGGGACAGAGTCCTGTCATACCAAACAATACACATCTAACTCATACTAACCAAACAAGCAACTCTAAAGCGAATGGAGCTCACCAATATCTTCTGCTGAGCTGATAGCCTACTTGGAGGGCTCTTGACCTTTTTATCAGGACCTGCGAGCATGAAACGTAGCATCCCCAGGAAAAAGGGACGTCAGTACAAATAATGTACTGAGTATGTAAGGCGCATAAATAAGTACATAACAGACACGGAGGAAATATAGAGTAAATGACTCCACCTATAAATCTAAATAACTTTGTAAATCATGAAATAATTGTAGTATCATGCATATGCGTATGAATGTCATGTCATGCATAGGTACATGTTTCATAACATCATCAGCCTCTGAGGGCATCACATCATATCATCTTGGCCACTGTGGACAAAATCATCAACGTATACCAGCTGATTAGGTGGTAGTGCGTATATAATGCCCATAACCTTTATATATATATATATATATATATATATATATATATATATATATATATATATATATATATATATACACGCGTATATAACGCCATCTGATCATGGGTCAATGTACATGAATGCAATGCATGAAAAGTACGTTAATAAAATCTTTCGGAATGCCATAAGACCATTATACCTTTGAATAATATCATGAAGTAACTTTTTTCAACTTACGTATTTTTCTGGGACCCATGAACAGATGATAGAATAATATGACACATGGAGAATCAAGAATATAGGCATTTCTAATAGTTCTATGAATAGAGTTATGTATGGAAATTGTGCATTTACATGTTTTAATTATGTCGTATGGATTATGCCAAAAGAAAGAAAGGATAGCCTTAACATACCTGGAGTAGGAAAAACTCCGTATAATATTCTTGGATAAGATTTCACCGTACTCCTTTAGAACCGCAAAATTTTACGTTGCCACGATTGTAACAATTCTCGTTGAAATTGTTTTGATGCAAGAATTTCCGTTGGAGCCTGGATTGAATTTAGCTACTGTTCTTGAAGTATTTTGAATCTATGAAGAATGATATTGAAATGAAGATGGACATTCTGAACTTTGCCCAAAATGAAAATGGAATCACGACTTAGTAGTAAGTCTTTCTTTTGTCCAAATGAAAAATGAGCCAAGACTTGTAATAAGTCTTTACTTTAATTTCAAATATATCTTAGATAGTGTCACGATCCATACCGATGGATCGCGATGTGCACCCGGTACCTTACTCAATCGAGTACCAACATAACGTATCTTTTCATGTCATATTATCATAAATAACTAAGCCGAAGAGGCTGCCGTAAAATAGGTAGAATACATGTAATACCAATCTATCCATAAGACATACATGCATATAAGCCCAAAATAACCACTTGTACCCTGAATATAGGCCGACAAGGCCATACAATATCTTACGTATATGACATCTGTCTACAAGCCTCTAAGAATACAAAATTTTTATAAAGGTCGGGACAGAGTCCCGCCATATCAAATAATACACGTCTAAATCATACTAACCAATTAAGCAACTCCGAAGCAAATGGAGTGCAACAACATCTTCCACTGAGCTGATAGCCTATTTGGAGGGCTCTCGACCTGTCTATCGTGACCTACGGGCATGAAACGCAACGTCCCCAAGCAAAAGGGACGCCAGTACAAATAATGTACCGAGTATGTAAGGCATATAAATAAGTACATAACAGACATGGAAGAAATATAGAGTAATTGAGTCAACATGTAAGTCTGGAAAACTTTGTAAATCATAAAATACTTGTAGTACCATGCATATGCGTATGAATATCATGTCGTGCATAGGTACATGTGTCATAATATTATCAGCCTCTGAGGGCATCCCATCATATCATCTCGGTCACTGTGGGAAAAATCATCAATGCATACCAGTTGATCAAGTGGTGGTGCGTATATAATGTCATAACCTTTCTCATATCCTATATACATATATATAATTACATATATACGCATATATAATGCCATCTGGTTATGGATCAATGTACATGAATGCAATGCATGAAAAGTACGTTAATAAAATTTTTCGAAATGTCATAAGACCATTTTGGCCTTGAGTAATATCATAAAGTAAACTCTTTTCAACTTTCGTATTTTTCTGAGATCCATGAAGAGATGATAAAATATTATGACACATGGAAATTCAAGAACATAGATATCTCTAATACTTCTATGAATAGAGTCATTTATGGAATTTGTGCATTTGCACATTGCGTTTGTGTCGTATAGATCATGCCATAAGAAAAAAGGGATAGCCTTAACATACCTTAGATGATTCTCTTGACAATCCCTCTAATACACGTCAATTGTGACAAAACACATTACAGAGGATCGAAGTAAGGAAAACTCCATATGATATTTTTGAGAAAGATTACACCATCCTTCCTTAAAATCGATAAATCTCACGTTACAACAACGACCATTGTAAATCACGTATGCAATCGCTTTTAAATGTAAACCTTGTTATGTGACAGAGAGAACGTAAACCTTCCTTAGAAGGCAAAAGAATATTATACAGGGAACGTAAATTCCTCAGATTGTTAAGATTGGTTACTGACCTTTCGTTGATTTGAATGATCATCTTTTTCAGCCTGCATCTATCATAACATGCATCTTTAGAATTTGAGTGCATCTAAACTACCACACCTATTTACTGGAATTTTTTCAACTCTACTAAGTGGTGGAGGTAAATTTCCTCTTAAGTTTTTGGAATTTTTGATTATCTCCTGTAATTGGTTGATGTTTCATGCATCTGTATATGCTGAATTCTTGATGGTGAAGTGGATAAGGTATTTGACTTCATACCTTATAAAACTAGATAATATAATAAAGGGAATGTAATCCTTGTATGTGGTCTAATAATGTGACACCTTTCTTTACATCATATGAGTCACTTGGTGGCTTTATTAGCTATTTCAAGGGCTGCCATGTGGGGACTTTGTCCCCACTTATTAATTATCCACAAATCCTTAATTATATAGTTAATCTCTCATTAAACCAATAATTAACCAATTACCCACATAATTAAGAATTGTCTTAAATTACTTAGAATACTAATCCCTTTTAACACACCTTATACATCTAACTAACATGGTCACGTGGTACCTTGTATGGTACTAGTCCATAAATACTGGGTATTAACGTTCAGCCCGTATTATCCCAATATCCCAAACTTGGGCGAAAAATTTATTTTCTTTATTTGCTTCCTCTCTCACCTTCACAAATTTACTTATCATTTGTTTAAAATAGCATAATCCTTATAATCTCCAAATAATCCTTTTCCTTGGACTAATGTCAATTACTTTACGACAAATTCAACGTACAATACTACATGGTGCAACATCGTCGTAATTTAATACTGCGTGACGTAATATCGATATAATATTGCGGGGCGTAACAGATAGCGACCTATTCAAGAAGACTAATGAGTCATTTATTAGTTTTGTGGCTTTTGCCACGTTTGGGGGGGGGGAGATTTAGTCTTTATCTCCTTTTTTAATAATTAACTAGGTAATGTTCCGTTACCCGGAATTTAACCAATTATCTGCATAATTTAAAACTATTTCCACTTACTTAAAATACTACTCACTTTTCACATACCTTATACACCTTACTATCATGTCCATGTGGTACCTTGTATGGTACTAGTCCATAAATACCAAGTATTTTAGCTTAGGCCGTATTTTACCCCAAAAATGCCCATCTTTGATGAAAATTCATTTTCTTGGACTTGCTTTCCCTTTCACCTTCACGAATTTACTCATCACTTGTGAAATAACATAATTCTTATAATCTCCAAATAATCTTTTACTTGGACTGATGTCAATTACCTTACGACAAATTCAACGTACAATACTACGGGGTGCAACATCGTTATAACTTAATACTACGAAGCATAACATCACCGTAATGTAATATTGTTGGGTGCAACATTGTCGTAACTTAATACTGCGAAGCGTGACATCACCGTAATATAATACTGCAAGGCATGACATCATCGTAATATATTACTGCAGGACGTAACATCATCGTAATATATTACTGTAGAGGATAACATCATCGTAATATATTACTACAGAGCATAATATCGTTGTAATACAGCGGGGCGTAAAATTATTCCCCTCTTTGGAACATTCATCCTCGAATGTTGACTGATGCACTTATCATTTTCATAACTTATATCTTCCGAATACTTTTGAACTTCCCTTGCCATCTAGGCGACTATTCTGTGAATGAGTCCAAAGTCCAGGGCTTTCCCCCTTAGGCCTCCTTCTCACACCACAACTTGTAGTCGGAATTCTTCCAATCTCATAACTGTTGGTACCTTTCATCATGTAGCCTGTGCAATTTTGACCTTGTAAGTGTGTCCAATCTCTAGGCTTCATATGTATAGCTTGATAAGATGCCCCTTTGGGCATCTATGAGTATACTGAAGTTCTTCGCTCGGTACTTTGTTGAATTCACGAATATTTATTTCATCACATAGGTCCGTTTAGCCATCCGTATGAATTTACTGCCATAACTCTTACTTTAATTTATCGTTGTTGAGGTCTGCTACCAAATCCCAGCTTACTCTCGTTGCTTATTCCATATGTATAAATTTAAGTCCTTTAATGCTTTCTCGTTACTACTCATCTTTAGAATGACAGCCTAATCTCATCTCATACTTTGTGACTTTTGTTCATCTATTATTGATTCACCTCAATATTGATCTACAATATACTACTAATAACTTGAAACTTCTTACGTAATACTTTGCCGCTAGGGCTTATGTTGCATTGAGGAATATTTGAAGTGATTCCCATAATCATATTTCATATTGTCTCAATGTGATTCACCTTATGGGGGTATCCTAATTTCGTGCCGCCAACGAAATCTTTCTCCTTCTTTTTTTTTAAAATCATTATTCAAACGAAGGCCCAAACATCATCCTTTATCTGTCACAATTTCACCCTCATTTTATTATCAGAGCAACATTTCATTCCTTCTAAATGCTATTAATCTTAGACTCCTTTGAGTTCATTCAGGTTATACTGAACTTTCAATAACTTAGAGAAACCATCATCTCTCTTGTTTCCATGGACTTAATCCTGAGCACTTATCCATTCTCATCACCTTTTCACTTACCTTTCCTCGTCCTTACTCATGTTTCCTTAAAACTTTGTTGCTCTGTCATACTTTAGCTTGCAACCTATATATATATCCATTTATACTACTCACAACTTTCCTTCAACTTTCTTGCACCATAGTTTCCTTATGTTATTCTGGAACGTCAAGCGAGACATCATAGGCTGAAAGACATACCGCCGACGATGCTGTTATCATTCCTAGATAATGAATCCTCGTGCTTCTGGCCCTTTTATCCAAAGTATGGACTATTCACGATCTTCTGTCTTTGAGTATCTCGTATGTTGTTCACCTTTATCTTACTTACCTTAAAATCTCGCATCGTATCTTCTATCTCTTTTATGACCTCCCTTCCACCTAGATGTAAATTCATGTCCATAGCTTGAAGCTCTATTATAATACTTGCACCTCTGGTGCATACACAATCCTGTGGGAGCTTCATGCGGACTTCTTATGAGACTGGTACTTTTCTAACTGGCTTCCTTGTAGAGCCATTATAGACTATGGTTGTTGTATTTCTCTTGAACATCTGATATTAAGAGTAATTCTATCATATTCTCAAGCACAACTTCTATAATTTTTCTACGTCCAATAATCAGACTCCTAATTTACTTGGGTGATGTAATTCTTTAGTTTCCTCTTCCTTCTAATCAGCCTTTACGTAGGCTTAAGCTATCTTCCGATCTGTGGCTCATGGTATCAGTTATTACCTTAGTCTTTCATGGGCGTTATGGAATATCCATGATATAATTTTCTAACAATTCAATCCTTTGTCTAGGCCCTGGGCTCAATTCTTTCTTTTAACTTATACCAGAGTCTTCTATGGCTGTATGACTGTCAACAAATATGCTGCCTGGATAATGCTCCAAAATCTTAAGTGTATCCATAACGTACTAACTCTGGATCATTGATCGAATAATTCTTTCATTCCATCTCAGCTTTCTTTAAACGTGTGCAATTACTTTTCCTGGTCTTTCTGCCCCTTGTTGCGTGCATACTTAACTCATCCTAGTTCCCATACATGCCAGAATTTTTATGCAACTCATATAGTCTCGAATATTACCTTCGATCTTTCTCCTCATTCATTAGCCACGGTAGGTGCTGTAGACATGTGATTTTTGACCCTCCCCAAGATTTTACATATTTTAGCATATAAATATTTATTTTAGGCCTAATATCGCTATTTCAATTAGTTTTGACTCTTTTACTTTATTTTATCACAAAAATAAAAACTACAAAAAATATTTTCTTTTATTTAGCTAATTAATATTTTATCTAGTCACTTTTAATTTATGTACTTTACATAAAATTTAAAAATACAAAAATAGTTCCACTTTATTTTTAGGAATATTATTTTACCTTTTGCAATGATTTTAATCTAATTCCATTTTTATCTTTAGTATGATATTTGAAAAATACTAAAAAAATAGGTTTGTTTTAACGGTTAATCGTATTTTAATAGTTATTTTACTTAAGTAGGATTAATTGGCAAATGAGGTCGTATTTTTAGTCTTGTTCACGAAGAAAACATAAAATTTGGGCTCAAACAATCCATTTTTAGGCCTAATTTTCGGACCTAGCCCATAATAACCCAAGCCCAATACCCCTAAAACTCTAAAAACCATTAAAAAAAAGGACCCTAATTTCCTAGACCTAGGCTTCAGCCGTTGAACAAAATACAGAAGAATCTTCAGCTCATCTTCTTCAACAAGGACCTACACTCCCTAGACACAGCCGTCACCTCAAAACCACAAATATCAGCGCCTTCTCCTGTTGCTAAACCCTTCCTCTGTTTATCCATTTGTCGTAATCCTCTGCTAATCTCCATAACCTCTGCATTTACAGCGTAATACAAAGGCATAAGTCTAATTACTTGCTAAATAGCTCTATCTTTTTCTTCTTTTTTTCAATGTCAAAAAATGGGTGGAGGAGCTGCTGCTACACTACCGAATGATGTACCTTGGAGAGCTGCTTCTGGTTCAAATCCAATCCCTAACATTCATTACTCCCCTATTCTTCGTATCCCTCAAAACCCTTGTTCCAATTATGCCTTCTCCGTTAGGAAGGACCCAGATCCAATTGGAAGTGGATTGGGGACGGAGGCTATTGTTTGAAGCTGTAGGTGCAGATTGCATTGGTCTTGGACAGATTGCACCTATTAAATTACTGGGGGTTAAGTTGTGCCGATTCCAGGTTGCGGATCCCAGTTCCGATCGCGGTTTAATTTTCTGGTCAGAGGCTAGCATTGGAAATTCTGCTTCCCATAAGGTCCATTTCTCAGCTTTACATCTATTTAAGCTTTGATGAGTTCTTGAAATTAATCTCATTGAAAGAATACAGTTTGGTTGTTTCACTGTCCTACATGGCTTATGATCTTTCAAATTAGTTTATTTGCCAAAGTTGCAGGTAACCGGTGTAAAGTAGCATTGCATATATATATATAAATCAATAATAGATAGAGCTAACTGATAATAAGAAATAATATATACACAAAGAATGAAGGCCGTGAAATGGCAAACTTCAATTCTTGCTTCACTATCACCGCTTGATGTCTACTGCATAAACTTTCTTAAAAAGATATAGATTGAAAAGGAAACCGTAAAGGTTTGGACTTGCAACTTAATAACTGTAGACTCCCGCTACACTTTTAGCTAATAGGTTTTATTAATCTTACAAGGGTCCATTCTATGTGTCACGATTCAAAACCCTTTGTGACTGAGTTTTTGTTTATGAATTTTATTAATATTTGATTTGTCAAATGCACGTCTATGAGTAAAATTGAGGGGAAGGGAGTGTTAGCTAAAACAAATGGTTTTTGTAATTGTTGGATGATTATTTGGACATACAGAAATTGAAAGATAATCGAGGCCATGTGGTTTCGAATTTAGAAGCCTAAAAATTTACTTTAAGTGATTAATGTAAGTGATTATCTTGGTCTCATTTTAATTTTATTTACTTGTTCATAACGTTCAGAGCATACTTAGGCCGTTAATATCCTTAACATCGTATCTTGCTTTAGCCGCGATCAATAATAAATTATCGTGGCAATGGGTACGGTTCCCGTGGCATGATCACGATACATAAATCTCAATTCGGGTGTGCATTTCATGTGATCCGACCATAACTTCGAATAATAATAAAAATAAACATGTTGTAAATCGTGGGTACAGTTTCCGTGACGCGATTCGCAATGTGTACCAAACAAACAAGTGTACGACAATTGTAACTTGTTCCAGAATAATTCCATAAATAATTAAAAGCGGTCAAAGGAATAAGATGCACAATAGGTTTAAAATATGTAATTAATCAGATAATTAGGCCAATAATAATAGTTGAGTGACCGTGCTAAAACCATGGAATCCGGGAATGCTTAATACCTTCTCCCGGGTTAACAGAATTTCTTACCCGGATTTTTGTGTTCGCAGACTATAATACAGAGTCAAACTTCCACGATTCGTGATTTTAAACCGGTGACATGGGACACCATAAATTATCTCAAGTGACGACTCTGATTTTAAATAAAATAATTTCGTTTTGATTGTCACTTAAATTGGAAAAAAACTCCCTTAATACCCCTTCCAGGGGTAGAAAAAGAAGGTGTGACAGCTCTGGCGACTCTGCTGGGGACAAGAACCCAGAATCTTTGGTTCAGGGTTCAAGAATTCGAGCTTAGAATAATTGTTATATTTGGCTTTTATTTATTATCTGATTTGTATTAAATGTTTGGGCCTAATGTGCTAAATGCCGCTTTTTACCGCTTTGATATTATTTAAACTGTATATAAAGTACTGCGAAACCCTTCTCTTCTCATCTTTGGGGAAGTGCACGCTGGCGTGACTTCTTTTTCTGTTAATGTCATACCCTAAATTTATAAAGAGGTTTGGACAAGTTACAAAACCGGATGACCTTTTGTTTCCCGGTACGTAGCCCCCCTCCCCCCCGACTCGAGTTGTCCACTCGTGTACACAAGTCCAGAAAAATATACCCAGGTTTTGAACCTAGAATAACACAGCCTCATGCCGGATCCCTAGTAGGAACGATTGATTGTATCACATGCGTTTGACTTTGGGGATGCAACACAGGGGTTGGGTCCGTCTAGGACAGGTATACTCAAAAATAAAAGACTATCCTGATGCATCCTATGTGCTACACGTTGCATTTCTTCAAGGGTAAAAGGGTTATTTGGCGGACCAATGATGGCTGAGGGTAAATGAGAAAAAAAGAGGGTGAAGTGTGAAAATTAAGCAAGTAGGGCCTAGCTATGTTTTTCTTTCACATTTTTTTTAAGAAAAAGGCAAAAAAAATATATGAAAAATCCATAAAGATTTTGCACTTTCCCATCATTTTTCAAAAATAAAAAAAAGGAAAAATAAAATACAAAAATAGTTTACATGTTTCATCATTTTTTTTTAAAAAGAGACAAAATATATTTTCTTTAAATTATTTGTTAATTTTTAATTCTCACCTGTATCAGTTCTTCCCGAACTATGCGAACCTGATTCTCGTCTCTCGGGGCAGGATAGGTATGTAGGGTCCGGTCTTCTTAGTGCCTCTTTTGTTCTTGGCTTCGAGGGTCGTAGCCAATTCTTGCATGTCTAGTCACTTTTGGCCACATCGGTCATTTTGCAAAAATAGGGCTATTTTCGCAAAATGGTTTGTTTAATTTTGTTTGGAGAGCGTTCATTCTATAATTAGGTGTCTCTTTACTTTAATGGTCTGCCCTTGTCGAATTTGCATGTCTAGCCATTTTTGGCCACATAGGCCGTTTTGCAAAATAGGGCTTTTTTCACAAAAGTGGTTCAATTAACCCATGTCTTAGAGTCCTAGGTCCACAACAAGGTGTCATCTCTGTTTAAGGTCCATTCTATTGAATTTGCAATGCTCAGCCATTTTTTTCCACATAGACCATTTCTATAAAATGGGGCATTTCTGCAAAGTAATTTTTCCATGTCTTAGAGGTCACTTTTGTTGAGTTGCACTTCTAGCTACCTTTTGGTCACATAAGCCGTTTTGTCAAAAATAGCCTCAATCATGTCTTGCACGTGTCCAATAGGGAGTATTATTGTCTCACATAGTGTTGGTTTCAGTTTTCTCATACATGTGTGGATCTACTTACCAGAGTTTGATCATGACAGACACCCCGGGACCATCCAGTCAGGACCGCTGCATCCAGGAGTTGCTTAAGGAGATTTTTTTTATGTTTGGAGTCTGTTTCTTTTTATGTTGTCTTGTACTTTATAGTCATGTCCAGTAGTAATGTTTCTTTCAGTTGGTGTCGGAGTTTGTCGTAGTATAGTTGAATTGAGTCTCTCATTATCATATTTCCTGTTTTGTATTTGAAAATAAAAAAAAAGTTGTAAATGAATAATCCCAAAAAGATTTTTTTAGTTTAATTTATCCATTACTTTTCCCGAACTATGCAAAGATCTGATTCATGCGGCATCATGATACGTAAGCAACCTACATAGGGTTCGATCGAATCATTTTTTTATTATTAAAAGAAAAAGAAAAAAAAGAAAAAAAAAAGAAAAAGGAAAAAAGAGAAAAAAGAGAGATGAAATTATGGGATGTGAGAAATGAGAGGAAAGAAAAGAGTGATAATTAGCGAAAAAAAGGAAGGAAAATGAGCAAGCCAAGAAATGCTAGAAAAGAAAGAAAAGAGAAGATTGAAATGAACAAAATTGGGATGATGCCAAGTGACTTTGTGACCCTAGAAGTCATTCTAGAACCGTTAATTGTTGCTACGTGCATTGCATGCAATGTGATATTTTTAGCTGTTAAATACCCTAATGCTAACAAGATGTCCCCATTTTGTTCCTTTTGTTATCTTCATTGAGCAGAAGGGTGGTTGGTTTGTGGTTCTTAAGTAACTCATCCATACAACAGAATGTCAAAGAACAAGGTAGTCATGGCTAGCAAAGACTTGGACACAGGGGTTATTGATCCATCTAAGGGAATTGTTGAATCAGAATCTGAGTTGAAAGAAGAGGTCTTAAGGTTGAAAGGACAGATGATCGAAATATATTAAGCCTAGATTAGTGGGCATCCTCCACCATCAGTTCCCACTAACTACACTAAAAACCTTGTCACTATTCCGCCATTGTTACAAGTCCAGGATATCTCCCCACAACCTTTTCAGACTCCATTCCCCAGAACCACCTCATATCCCGATCATTTGACCACTCATATTTTTGTAGCTCATCCACCTGCTACCTTTCCTTGATCCTCCCCGATGCCCAACACTATGCTCCAGAACCAATTTTCAAGGTCTTGGGTCCATACTCTTACGCTCCTCATTTTGAGCCTCCCGGTGAGACTGCAAAGCCCGCTAAGACAGTGGAGCAAGATGAGATATCTAGAAAGCCGAAAGGGTTTAAGATGCCAAAGTTTAATTTGTATGATGGGCGTAGAGATCCAGTAGCCTATCTAAGGGGTTATGGCAGTGAAATGAGAGGTGTTGGCGGGGAAGATGAGTTGTTGATGAAGTATTTCAGTGAGAGCCTGACTGGGACAACTTTGGAATGGCATACTCGTCAAGATGTCGGTAAGTGGCATGCATGGGATGACATGGCTCAAGATTTTATGTGACACTTTCAGTACAATATAGACATTGTCCCAGACCGCTCCTCCCTATCTCAGATGGAAAAGAAACCCGAGGGAAGTTTTAGGGAGTTTTGGCTCAGATGGAACGAACAAGTTAGTTAGGTCAGTTCTCCGATTAATAGAAAAGATGCTGCTGAATCCCGCCAACGAAAGGATCCAGTGGGCATTCCTGCTAAACGCTTTCAGCCTCAATACTGACCCCATGAATATCCTCGTACTCCAGATAATCCTTCCCAGTGCTGCTTTCCTCTACAAATCACCAAGGTCATGCCTTACCTTCCCAGTACTCTATCCACAATGCACCGCCATATGCTCCATACCCACAAGACTCGTAATGGCTTGCACCACCTTCACAAATATCGTCCCCGCCTCCTTAAGCATGTCAAACACCTACCCGTATGAGGTTCCAACCGAGGCGGAGTACAAAATGAAAAGACTTTCACTCCTATTGGAGAATCATATGCTAGTTTGTTCCAAAAGTTCAGGCAATTGGACATGTTGAAGCTGATTCAGATAAAATGTCGAACCCTTTTCCAAAGAATTTAGATTATTCTCAAAGGTGCACATATTGCTCTAATGCCCCGGGTCACAACACAGAAAATTGTTGGCATCTGAAAAGAGCAGATCAGAAGCTTATTGATGCAGGTGACATTATCGTGCAAAATCTAGATGTAGTAGACACTAGCCAAAGTCCATCACATGTTCATAATGAGATGTATATAGTGGGTATGATTTGTGGTGAAAAGGAATACGAGAATTCTTATGAGATCCTCAAAGGGTCACTTGCCGCAAAGTTTTCAGCGCTATCGGTCTTAGTTCCAAAAGTTGACATATCTGTTAGAGGGCTCGGATGTGAGTTCCGATGGTTCGACTAGCTTCGGGAGGTGATTTGTGACTTAGGAGTGTGAGCGGAATGAGTTTTGGAGGTTCGGAGTAGATTTAGGCTTGAATCGGCGAAGTTGATATTTTGACAATTTCTGGTTGATAGGCGAGATTTTGATATAGGGGTCAGAATGGAATTCCGAGAGTTGCAGTAGTTTTGTTGTGTCATTTGAGATGTGTGTGCAAAATTTCAGGTCATTCGGACATGGTTTGGTTGGGTTTTTTATCAAAAGCGGAATTCGGAAGATTTTAGAAAGTTTGGCTTGAATCCGAGGGTTTTTGGTTGATTTGATATTGTTTGAGGTGTTTTAAAGATTGGAACTAGTTTGGATAAGCTATTGGGATATGTTGGTGCCTTTGGTTGAGGTCCCGGGGGCCTTGGGTGAGTTTTGGGTGGTCAATCGGACCATTTCGTGAAGTTTGGAATTGCAGAAATCTGTTGTTCAATGTTGCATACAATAAACCTTCGCATTCGCGATAGAGGAGCCGCGATTGCGAAGGGTTAGCTGGTCAAGGCTGGATTTTGGCCTTCACATTCACGAAGGTCTGGGAAGTGATGCATCACGTTCACGAGCAGGGCAACGCATTCGCATAGAGGAATTGGGTCAGCGGTGTTTGTGGCCGAGTTATTCATCGCGTTCGCGAGAGAGGGAGTGCATTCGCGAAGAGTAAGTCTGAGGAACCATCGCATTCGCAATGGCCTTGTCGCGTTCGCGTAAGAGGATTTTGTTCAAAGTCATTTTTGTTCTTCGCAAACACGAGGCGTTGACCGCGTTCGCGAAGAAGGAATTAATGCCTGGGCAGAAAGTTTTTAAGGTCGTCTTGTCTGCGAATGTGGGGTTTATTTCCTCCATAGTTGGTCATTTTTGGAGATTTTTGAAGGAGATTGAAGAGGGATTCAAGGGGAAACATTTGGAGGTAAGAATTTTGGACTTAAAAATCGATTCTATTGTAAAATCTGCCCAATAAATCATGGATCTAAGCCTAAAAATTGAGAAATTAGGGCTTGAGATTAAGAGACTTTAAATGAGGATTTGAGGGGCCATTTGGACTCCAATTTTAGTGTTCTTGATATGTATAGACTCATGGTGATGTGATTTTTATCGAGTTTCGAGACATGGGCCCGGGGGTCGGGTTTTGGCCAATTTCGAGATTTTTGGTATTATTTGATTGTTTTCACTTGGGCTTCATTCCCTTAGCATATTTTGACGTCCTCGTTCTTATTTTTGATAGATTCGAAGGGCAAAGGCATCACAAACTAGAGATTTGACCGTTTCGAGGTGAGTAGTGGTTGTAAATGATGTTCTGAGGGTATGAAACCCCGGATTTGCACATCGTAGTGCTATATTGAAGTGACGCACATGCTTGATGACGAGCGTGGGGTTGTGCACTGTTGGGGATTGTGACTTGATCCGTCCCGAATGACTATTTTACCGCGTATTTGATTGAAATCTATTTGTTATCATCATGTTTTGGCCTGAATGTCATATTTGGGCCTTGTGCCAACTATTTAAACCCTTTGGGGATTTTTACCGGTATTTCCTCAATGTTTTGATTTATACTCGAACTCAGTCATGTTATATTTCATTGTTTTCGTACTCAACCATGTTTACTATGTTTTAACACTTAAATGATCTTTTAAATGATATTTTGGGCTGAGAAACATGTTTTACTACTGCCCGAGTGGCTTGCGAGGATTTTTGACTGAGTAAGGCCGATGACCTATGTTGTGAGGAAATATTTGATACTGATTATGAAGCCGAGGGCCTGAGATATGTAAGCCACGAAGTGGCTTGATTGATATGAGGTCGAGGACCTAGTGATGATGCCACGGGGTGGCTTGATATTGCGCTTGGGCCGTAAAGGGACCCTCGAGGAGTCTGTACACCCCCATTGAGCGTGGGTACCCATTGGGATGTGAGAATGAGCCCGAGGCCTGGTATTGTTCTATATGATTGCCCGAGGGGTTGATACTGTTCTAAAATGTTGCCCGAGGGGCGGATTTGTTGATACTGTGCCGAGGGGCGAGCCTTTATGTGTTTACTTTTCATAATTGACTGTGAATTACCTGCTTAATTATTGAAAAGGGATTTTCACGAAACTACATTTGAGTTAAAGGGTTTTACCTATCTTTCACTGTTTTACTGATTTTAATAGTTTTACTGCTTCATTATAGAATGCTTTGTGCCTTCCGTGATTTCTTGCTTTCAGTCTTTATTTACATTTGTTACTACTGAGTTGGAGTACTCACTTTACTCCCTGTACCCCTGTGTGCAGATTCAGGCGTTGCTGATCCTGCCAGTGCGAGTTGTGAGCTCCTGACGGACATTCGGAGTTCACGAGGTAGCCGCTTGACGTCCGCAGACTCGTGTTTCTCCTTCTTTATCATTTCTATTTCTGATCAGACAATTGTAATAGTTTATAGACTTATCAGATTTGTAGTAGGATTTATAGATGCTCATGACTAGTGACACCCCGATATCAAGCTGTGTTGGGTTGTTCTATTGCGTATTTATGATATTATCTGCTACTTTAGATTATTTTATCATGTTTAGACTGTTACCTAATGCTTAATTTTTAATAAATGGTAAAATGGGAAGTGTCGTCTGGCCTTGTCTTCATGAGAGGTGCCATCACGACCGGGTTCGGGTTTAGGGCCGTGACAGTTGGCAAAAGGGACCCAAAAGCTATTTGCTGGGGTCAATGTGATTGAAATTGGTAATGATATTGGTAATATTGATGTGGAACTCAGTGGTTAATATGTCAAGCTTGGTAATTGGAAAGAAGCCCCCTTCTTGGTTAGTTAGGAAGGAGTTCTAGTAGTTTATTTTGTTGTCATTTCTGTTGTCCGGGTTATTTCAGGATTTTGATCCAGATATTGTATTGTGACTTAAACCCTTCTATCCTTTTATTTTGCCTAGTTCGTTTAGTCGTAGTAACCCATTTAGTGTTGTCTAGGTTTGTTGCAGGATTGTAACCCCAGTTTATTTTGCTTGTTTTTGTTGTTCAAACCCTGTTACCGTCTGTCTAGTGCAATTTTTTGTTTTCTGTTATTTCTAGTCATTTTTTTGTTTAATTCTCTTCTCCTTTTATAGTTTTTTCATGCTGGCTCTAGTGATATGACATGCATGCATAATTCTAGGCCTGGTCTTAAAAGTTAATTTAGTCATGAAGCAATAAAGCAATTTTGAATATGATAGGGACACTTGAGGTAAATAAGTACAGATTTGGACATTTCGAGATCATTTGAAGCTCGAACCATGTGAAACTGGGGCAAATAATTTGGTAAGTTAATAGGGTGACAAGAATTCATTAAAGGAGAGTGCATCCCGGACAATTTGAAGCAAGCAATTTTGAGTTCAAGTGCATCTCAAGTTACAAGATAGAGTTAAGAAAGTTTTCTCCGAATTGACGGAGGATATCCATTATGAAGAGGGAATAACCCAACGAGGGTTCTGTACTTGACAAGGTGCTAAAGAAAAGTGGAAGGCATATCAATGATATCAATGCCGAAGCCGCAAAAGAAATATTGTGCACGATCTTCATTTTTCATCTTCAGGTTGCATGTGTTATACTTGGTATTCTTAGAGATTGGGAGGCCCACTTTCAGCTATCCAAACACTTTATACCCTTTGGCGCCCCTTTGAGCCTGTGCAGATTTCTTTGACCTCCCCTCTTTTGGAATCAAGTTAGAATCGGAAAAAAAAAATTCATATCCCCATAGATTTATTTTAGAAAGTTCATTCCAAAAGGAAAATTCAAAAATAAAAGAAGAGAAAAATAGAGAAATAAAGGAAAAACAAAAAGAATAAAAAAAAAGGAAAATAGTAACAAAGGTAGTCTTGTGAACTACGTTTGACCTGATTCTTGTCACCACAAGATACGTAGGCAGCCTTACGGTTCGGTCATACCAAATAAAATATTTCATAATCCCACGAAGTCGAAAGTGGGCGGTCTTTCTTAGTAACTCCATCAAAAAGAAAATAGAAAAAAGAGAATCAAATTCCATTGTTTTAGAAATTGGGGCAAAATTTTTAGAATGGATTCCAAAAGTTGTACATAAATTAACCCCGTTGTATTAGTTATTTTGAACTTTTATGATATCCTTTATTTCTAACCCTGTCCAAAAGCCACATTACATTCTAAAAAAGACCTCCCAGATAATCTTTGAGAGTGTTGAGTTTAGACATGCCAAGAGTATATGTTGTTTTTACCATGGTTAATGCCTTCTCATCTGCAAAATCAGAGGAAATTAGAAGAAAAGAATAAAATGAGAGAGTCTTATTGGTGAAAACCTTCACAGGCACCATAAGGCGATGATGAGTTGAGAGAAAGAACAAAATGAGAGAGGCTTGATGGTGAAAACCCTTCGGGCACTACAAGTCGAATAAGGATAGTGAATCAGAAGGATAATCGGAGCATGGAAGCCCAGTTTCAAGACTCAGAGGTACAACGAGAGTTAAACATTAGACTTGCTTGACAGTTTAGGCCACTTAATCCAAAGGTGCATGTCATGGTCATTAGAGTTGGTATCTACATCTGATAAGTTTATACTTTGTAGTTTTCTTGTTAGGTATCATCTCTTTTCATTGTCCTTTACCCTGTTCCTTTTGTCTTGTTTACTTCCTCTTCCTGAGTCTGTTTGGTTAGAACAAGTGAGAAATGACTTCAAAATTTACCACCAGCTTTCCAATTGCACAAAACGGGATCTGGCTAGCACATCAAAGTGGCATACATCAGTAAAGAACAACAAGCGCACTAAGCTGGTAAAAATCAACGTGTTTTGGGATTCATGTGAAGTACAAAGGTTCGGTATATGTCAATTCATGAATAATGCAACAGATAAAGGGTGTTGGGCTTGAACAGATCAAATGTATTTTCTATGATAAGGTTGACAGAGAAAGTGGTTAACCAATAACAAGCAAGGTCTTCCAAGTGGAAATCAAAGTTATCATGGCAAGTGAAGGACCAATAGACCTCAAGGCCAAGGCCAGTGGCATACATCAGGAAAGAACAACAAGCACATTGAGTTGGTAAAAATCAACGTATTTTGGGATTCATGTGAAGTACAAATGTTCGATAAATGTCAATTCATGAGCAAAATACAACAGATAGAGGATGTTGGGTTTGAACGGATCAAAGGTATTTTCTGTGATAAGAGTGACAGAGAAAGTGGTTAGTTAATAAACAAGAAAGGTATTTCGAGTTAAAATCAAAGTTATCATGGGAAGTGAAAGATCAATCTCCCTTAAAGTCAAGGCCACAAACAAACTACCATATCTATAAACTTACAAGTTTTCTTTTTTTGAAACAAGGACGAAAATTTTGTCCAAATCAAAGCTTGGAAGTTTGAATTTTTTTCAAGTGTCGTGCCCAAATTTTGTCAGCACAAAGGCGATTTGAGAAGGGGAAAGAAAAATTTGTTCGATCTGCAGGAACCCTCCATGAGGAAAAGCATGGTTCATGGGCAAGGAATTTTGTTTGTTCTGCAGAGATCCTCTAGGAAGAGAGCATGACTCAGGTAAGTTCATTCTCGGCTTTTCAGGACCCTCCTGGATAATGAGATTTAATTTTAATTTTCAGGACCCTCCTGGATAATGGGATTTAATTTAAAATTTTCAGGACCCTCCTAGATAATGAGATTTAATCTTAAGTTCTCAGGACCCTCCTAGATAATGTGACCTAGTTAAATTTTAAGACCTTCATAAAAAACAAGATTTAGCGTAAGTTCTACCTTTAGGAAATATAATTCAGATTTAAAATGTCACTCTTAAGATGAGATTTAATTTGAAGTTTTCAGGGCCTTCCTGAATAATGGGATTTAACTTTCAAATTCTTAGAGCTCTTTTGGGTAACATGATTCGATTAACGCTCAAAGATGTTTCCAGTACCAAACTAGGGCAGAAAAGTTTCTTTTGTTTTGTCTGCTTTGTTGCAATGGCAGGCGCACACTTGGAAAACAAGGGAATGCAGTTCAAGTGTTGGCAATTAGGCGCCCACCTGGAACACAAGGGAATACAGTTCAAGTTTCGGCAATCAGCGGCCACCTAGAGAATAAGGGAATACAGTTCAAGTTTTGGCAATCAAGCGCCCACCTAGAGAACAATGGGATACAGTTCAAGTTTTGGCAATCAGACGCCTACCTGGAGAACAAGGGAATACAGTTCAAGTTTTGTCAATTAGGCACCCACCTGGAGAACAAGGGAATACAGTTCAAGTTTTGGCAATCAGGCGCCCACCTGGAGAACAAGGGAATACAGTTCAAGTTTTGGCAATCAGGCGCCCACCTGGAGAACAACAGAATATAGTTCAAGTTTTGGCAATGAGGCTCCCACTTGGAGAACAAGGGAATACAGTTCAAGTTTCAATTCAAGTTAGCAGTAGCAGAAGCTCGCGGGAAGAATGCGGGTTAATAGTCCAAGATGACCAACAGAAGTAGTCTCAATCTAGAATATAAAAAAACGGGGAAAAAGAAAAGAAAAAAAGAGAAGTGAATCCAAAATACAGAAGCGGAGAAAGATGTAAACTGCTCAAGACGTGGTTGATGTCACAAGCACTACATGTCCGGTCTTGATCAGAGAAGTTGAAGAAGAACGATCTAGCACGTGCAGATAACAAGCGCCAAGGTTCAAATCTAAAGTCTGCATGAAGAACCATTCAAGACTCAAGATCAAGCTTTAGAAGACTTATAGATAGGAATCTTGTAACTCGTAGTTGACAGACTTAGCTAGTCTTTTTCATTTTTTCATGTAATAATAGGACCGCAGACCGGAACCTCAACGAAATGGCACCTCAATCGGCTCTTCACCTCGGTATACTCCATCACTGTTCCTATTTCTGAACTACACATGGCCTGATTCCTTTATAGCCAAGGATATGTAGGCAGCTCAGATAACAGGGTTCAGTCACATTCTCCTTTCTCTTAGTTTTTGGTCTCTCTAAATAAGGGTCGGGTCAAAAAACCTGTCTCGTCGTTCTTTGTTTGAAAACTCTTCGCATTTTCAGTCAAAGAGGGGTAGCTGTAGATAAGTGATTTTTGACCCTTCCCAAGATTTTACATATTTTAGCATATTAATATTTAGTTTAGTCCTAATATCGCTATTTCAATTAGTTTAGACTCTTTTACTTTATTTTATCAAAAAAATAAAAACTACAAAATATTTTCTTTTATTTAGCTAATTAATATTTTAACTAGTCACTTTTAATTTATCTAATTTACATAAAATTAAAAAATACAAAAATAGTTCCACTTTATTTTTTGGAATATTATTTTAATTTTTGCAATGATTTTAATCTAATTTCATTTTTATCTTTTAATATGATATTTGAAAAATACCAAAAAATAGGTTTATTTTAACAGTTAGCCTTATTTTAATAATTATTTTACTTAAGTAGGATTAGTTGGTAAATGAGGTCGTATTTTTAGTCCTGCTCACGGAGAAAGAATAAAATTTGGGCTCAAACAACCCATTTTTTAGGCCTAATTTTCGGACCTAGCCTATAATAACCCAAGCCCAATACACCTAAAAACTCTAAAAAAACATTTAAAAAGGACCCTAATTTCCTAGACCTAGGCTTCAGCCGTTGAACAGAATACAGAAGAATCTTCAGCTCATCTTCTTCAACAAGGACCTACACTCCCTAGACACAGCCGTCACCTCATAACCACAAAAATCCGCGCCTTCTCCTGTTGCTAAACCCTTCCTCTGTTTATCTATTCGTCGTAATTCCTATGCTAATCTCCATAACCTCTGCATTTACAGCGTAATACAAAGGCTTAAGTCTAATTACTTGCTAAATAGATCTATCTTTTTCTTCTTTTTTTCAATGTCAAAAAATGGGTGGAGGAGCTGCTGCTACACTACAGAATGATGTACCTTGGAGAGTTGCTTCTGGTTCAAAGCCAATCCCTAACATTCATCACTCCCCTATTCTTCGTATCCCTCAAAACCCTTATTCCAATTATGCCTTCTCCGTTAGGAAGGACCCAGATCCAATTGGAAGTGGATTGGGGACGGAGGCTATTGTTAGAAGCTGCACGTCCAGATTGCATTGGTCTTGGACAGATTGCACCTATTAAATTACTGGGGGTTAAGTTGTGCCGATTCGAGGTTGTGGATTTAATTTTCTGGTCAGAGGCTAGCGTTGGAAATTCTGCTTCCCGTAAGGTCCATTTCTCAGCTTTACATCTATTTAAGCTTTGATGAGTTCTGGAAATTAATCTCATTGAATGAATACAGTTTGGTTGTTTCACTGTGTCCTACATGACTTATGATCTTTCCAATTAGTTAATTTGCTAAAGTTGCAGGTAACTGGTGTAAAGTATCATTGCATATATATATATATATATATATATATATATATATATATATATATATATATATATATATATATGTATGTATAAATCAATAATAGATAGAGCTAACTGAAAATAAGAAATAATATATACACAAAGAATGAAGGCCATGAAATGGCAAAATTCAATTCTTGATTCACTATCACCGCTTGATGTCTACTGTATAAACTTTCTTAAAAAGATATAGATTGAAAAGGAAAATATAAATACAGTAGATTCCCGCTACACTTTTAGCTAATAGGTTTTATTAATCTTATAAAGGTCCATTCTATGTGTCACGATTCAAAACCCTTTGTGACTGAGTTTTTGTTTATGAATTTTATTAATATTTAATTTGTCAAATGCACATCTATGAGTAAAAATGAGGAAAGGGAGTGTTAGCTAAACAAATGGTTTTTGTAATTGTTGGATGATAAATTTGGGCATACGAAAATTGAAAGATAATCTAGGCTGTGTGGTTTCGAATTTAGAAACCTAAATATTTACTTCAAGTGATTAATGTAAGTAATTATCTTGGTCTCATTTTAATTTTATTTACTTGTTCATAACGCTCGGAGCATACTTAGGCCATTAATATTCTTAAACATTGTAGCTTGCTTTAGGCACGATCAATAATAAATTATCGTGACCATGGGTACAAAGTACTAAGACTTAGAGTTATGACGACCTGCTTATAGATGTTTTTTTCCTCTTCATCTTTGGCATCCATTCACATTATCAATGACCCTTACTGACCTTGCACTAATCCTTCTGTACCAAGGATAACAAAATCCCTCGCTCGCGATGGTGACACTTAGTGTAAGTGGCACATACAGTCTCTTAAGCTTAACTTTGCTCACCTTGCTCTAGGGAAGCGTCTCCCTAAATGACCATTCTCTGAATTCATAATGGATCTTCTTCTGTTGTCCATTCTATTATTGCCGGAATGCAATCTGAAATTCTAATGATGTCGATCATTATCAAATCACTAAATCCCTAATTCATGTTTACTTTATCTTTAGCCCATACTGATCTCTATTATTCTCTGGTCTAGCTTTTCCTATTTGTAATCTCGTTAGGGTCACGAACTTACTTCTTAAAATGAGGATATGACTTCATGGCCTATACTCTTTTGTTGTCCCAAGGCCTGTCACCTCTCGTCTCTTCATTCACTTGACTAGACTCTGTAATAGTGTCATTTCTGCTTTTTCCTTTTTTTTTCCTACCGTCGTTATCCATATATCACAACTTATTCATAATGCTTCATTATCTCTCTTCTCATTACTCTGCTAATATTTCTGCATATCCTTTTTCTTGTGAAAACTTCAACATGACATTCTTTTGCTTTTAGCTCTCCTTGCTTCATTTATCGGCTCTTCGGGTTGCTCAATGTCCTCGCTCTACTAGGGACGAGAGTCGCATTAAGGTAATATTAATCCCATCCAAGCTTTCAGTGCCTATCTTCTGATTTTTTTTTCATGCTAGTATTCACATCTAATCGTAATATTCTAGAGTGCAGCATCTAAGTGTCTCCAAAGAAAATCTATTGGCACATTTGTAATTCCCTTCGGAAATGTCAACTAACACAAACAATCCATTCACCACTTTGGGTTACTCTAACCCCAGCCGGATCTTGATATCCCGTCCTTCTCTTAACTAAACCTGTTAGCACCCACAGGGCATAACCGAAATAGGTGTGACCAATTGTACATACCTCTGTTACTACTATTGAAGTTAACTCAAAAGGCTTATATCTCTCTTCTTGAGTTGAAATACCGATAATCTTCATTAACTGGGTACCTCGTACCCTTTTTTACCTTGCTCCTTTTACTTACTGAAACTTGTACTTATCTTCTTCATTTCTCATTGTCCTTCACTATAAAGATGGATAGGCATTCGTGCCTTAAGGCTTCTTATCAGGAAGCTTACATCTATTAGTACACCCATGATCTGCTAAAAACATCATATTTACTTATCATAGGCATCATACAAAAATCCAATTCCTCTGACTCAGCTCTTCCACAACTATCTCTCTTTCCAACCTTCTTTCCGGATGTAGGTATCGTCTTATTACGAATAAAATAGAATTTCGGAACTTGAATTCTTATAAGTGAGCTCTACCACACGATCTAGAGTAAGAAGAAAGAGTGACAATCCTAAATGCCCTGTAGCCTCCTACTTATAAGTGTAGTGCATGACACACCCATAAATAAGACTCTACTAGACACGGCTTGTAGACTCCCTAGGACAAAACTGCTTTGATACCACTTTTATCACGACCCAAATCGATGGGCCGTGACCGGCATCCGGTACCTTACTCTACCGAGTACCAACATAACATATCTTTTCATGTCATACTATCATAGATACCTGAGCTGGAGAGGCTATTGTGAAATAGGTAGAATACAACAGGTAATGCCAACTTATACGTAAGACATATAGGCCTCTAAGACCAAAATATCCACTTGAACATTGAACATAGGCCGACAAGGCCATACAATTTTTTACGTACATGACATCTGTTTACAAGCCTCTACGAATACATAATTTTCATAAAGATCGGGACAGAGTCCCGCCATACCAAACAATACACATCTAACTCATACTAACCAAGCAAGTAACTCCGAAGCGAATGGAGCGCACCAACATCTTCCGCTGAGCTGATAGTCTACTTGGAGGACTCTCGACTTATCTATCAGGACCTGCGGGCATGAAACGTAGCATCCCCAGGCAAAAGGGACGTTAGTACGATTAATGTACTGAGTATGTAAAGCGTATAAATAAGTACATAACAGACACGAAGGAAATATAAAGTAAATGACTCCACTTGTAAATCTGAATAACTTTGTAAATCATGAAATAATTATAGTATCATGCATATGCGTATGAATATCATGTCGTGTATAGGTACATGATTTATAACATCATCAGCCTCTGAGGGCATCCCATCATATCATCTTGGCCACTGTGGGCAAAATCATCAACGTATACTAGCTGATCAGGTGGTGGTGCGTATATAACGCCATAACCTTTCCCATATCCCATATACATATATATACATACATATATACACGTATATAACATCATCTGGTCATGGGTCAATGTACATGAATACAATACATAAAAAGTACGTTAATAAAATCTTTCGGAATGTCATAAGACCATTATACCTTTGAATAATATCATGAAGTAAACTTTTTCAACTTACGTATTTTTTTTGGGACCCATGACCAGATGATAGAATAATATGACACATGGAGAATCAAGAATATAGGCATTTCTAATATTTCTATGAATACAGTCATGTATGGAAATTGTGCATTTGCACGTTTCGTTTGTGTCGTATGGATCATGCCAAAAGAAAGAAAGAATAACCTTAACATACCTGGAGTAGGGAAAACTCCGTATAATATTCTTGGAGAGGATTGCACTGTACTCCTTTCGAACCACAAATTTTACGTTGCTACGATTCTAACATTTCTCGTTGGAATTGTTTTGATGCAAGAATTTTCGTTGGAGCCTGGATTAAATTTAGCTACTGTTCTTGAAGTATTTTGAATCTATGAAGAATGATATTGAAATGAAGATGGACGTTTTGAACTTTGTCCAAAATGAAAATGGAATCAAGACTTAGTAGTAAGTCTTTCTTTTGTCCAAATGAAAAATGAGCCAAGACTTGTAATAAGTCTTTACTTTAATTTCAAATACATCTTAGATAGCCACCTATTCAAGAAGACTAATGAGTCATTTCTTAGTTTTGTGGCTTTTTACCACGTTTTTGGGGGGAAGATTTAGTCTGATTTAGTCTTTATCTCATTTTTTAATAATTAACTAGGCAATGTCCCGTTACCCGGTTATTAATCAATTACCCGCATAATTAAAAACTATTTCCACTTACTTAAAATACTACTCACTTTTCACATACCTTATACACATTACTATCATGTCCATGTGGTACCTTGTATGGTACTAGTCCATAAATACCTGGTATTTTAGCTCAAGTCGTATATTACCCCAAAAATGCCCAACTTTGACGAAAATTCATTTTCTTGGACTTGCTTCTCCTTTCACCTTCACGAATTTACTCATTACTTGTGAAATAGCATAATCCTTATAATCTTCAAATAATCTTTTACTTGGACTGATGTCAATTACCTTACGGCAAATTCAACGTACAATACTACGGGGTGCAATAACATCGTAACTTAATACTATGAAGCGTAACATCTCCGTAATGTAATACTGTTGGGTGCAACACTATCGTAACTTAATACTGCGAAGCGTGACATCATCGTAATGTAATATTGCAAGGCATAACATCATCCTAATATATTACTGCAGGACGTAACATCATCGTAAAATATTACTGCAGAGGGTAACATCATCGTAATATATTACTGCAGAGCATAACATCGTTGTAATACTGCGGGGCGTAACAAGTATACAACCAAGGATTATCAAGTGTTAGACCACTTCCAATTGCAGCCAATAATTTTGAGTTGAAGCAAGGGTTGCTTCAAACCCTTCAAAACTTTTGTGTATTTAGAGGGAAGATGAACGAAGATCCAAAAAACCATCTAATGGACTTCAAGGAGATCATGAATACCTTTCAATACAATGATGAGTCACAAGATGCGGTTTACTTAAGAGCATTCCCCTTGACACTCAAAGATGATGCAAAGCAGTGGCTTCGAAGCTTAGCCCAGGGATAAATTAGAACATGAGATAAGATGACCAAAAAATTTCTCGATAAATGTTTCTCATCTGCTAAGACGGGCAAGTTTAGAAGAGAAATCCATAACTTCTGTCAAAAAGAGACTGAAACTGTTTTTGAAGCTTAGGAGAGGTTTAAGGAGACTGTTAGAAAGTGTCAACATAGCGAAATTGAACTCTGGATGCAACACCATGGATTTTGGGATGGATTGACACTGGCCACATATAGAACATTGAGCAATGCAGCTGGAGGCCCGTTAATGAGGAAGACTCTAGAGGAGATAGTTACAATTCTTGATGAGTTGTTTGAAGATGCTAATCACTGGCCCGCTGAGTGTGGTGAAAGAAGAAAATCAACCAGTGTTCACCAAGTTGATGCTAATACATCTGTGCTGGTACGACTTGATGTTATAGCCAAAGAAATATGGAAGCTGACCTTAGCCTCGATACAAAGTGAGCCATATGCAGCATGTGATATATGTGGAAGAGGACACCCTATTCATGAGTGTCAAGCCTCAATCGAGGATGTTAATGATGTGGGGAATTATAACTTTAATGCAATGGGTCAGAAGCACCCCGGTTTTTCATGGAGTTCATCTGGGGGAACCACAAATTCATGGCAACAAAACAACCCCATATTTTAGGGACATGGAGCTTCATGTTTTACGAATCAGCCAAGGCTGTAGTTTCAGCCTCAACAATCCAATCAACGTGGTTTAGAAGATATAATGAATGCCTTCAATGTCAATACATATGAGAGGCTAGATGCTCATGGTGCAACTATCAAGGAACTTGGCACATATTTGCAAAACTTGGAGAAGTAAGTGGGGCAAACTGCAACATTATTGCTTGAGAGAGTCCCAGGACTATCCCAGCTGATACTGAGAGAAATCCTAAAGAAATGGTGAATGCTGTGACCTTAAGAAGCAGGCAAGTGTTGAAAGATCTCACTTCAATCCAAAAAGAGGTTGTACCTGAAAAAAAGTAGGGAGCATCTGAAAAATGAAGTTGATAAGAAGAATAAAGGCAAGAAGGGAGCTGACAAAAAAGAAGAAGGAGGAAACCTCAAGAATGAAAGAACCTAATGAGAGGCAGCATATGATTGCTCTACCTTTCCCATAAAATCTATATAGAGAAAAGCTGGACAAGCAGTTTGAGAGATTTTTAGATATGCTGAAACATGTTCAAGTAAATTTGCCATTCACAGAAGTGCTATCATAAATGGCAGCTTAAGCCAAATTCTTGAAGGAGATCCTGACAAAGAAGAGAAAGATAGAAGAGACCTCAATGGTCAAACTCACAGAGCATTGCAGTGCAATCTTGCAAAACAAACTCCTATAAAGGTATGGAGATCCATGGAGTTTTACTATACCTTGCTCTTTAGGCACTCTGAACTTTGATAAATCATTATGTGATTCTGGTGCCTCAATTAATTTAATGTCTCTATCTATTTACAAGAAAATGGAGAAGGAGATTGGAGAGATAAGGTTGGTGCAAATATCTTTGCAGCTAGAAGAACAAACGACTTTGATACCGATGTCTCAGTTCGGGTGGATAAGTTTGTATTCCCTGTAGATTTTATAATGGTCAAGATGGAGGAGAACAAGGAGGTCTCCTTCATCCTAGGAAGACCATTCTTATCAATGGGTAGAGCGATACTAGATATACACGAGAGAAGCTCACGCTGAGAGTGAGTGAGTAGACTGTGACTTTCAAGATAGATGTAGAAATGGGGGTGACAAAGGAGAATCCAACTGCAAGTGTTGAGTGAAAAGTGAAGGGTTCGAAAGAGAAGGCTGCAGGGAGTGAAAATGAAAAGTGTACGGTATATCCCAAGAAGGCTGAGAAGAAGTTGTCTGCATGGATGTGTGCACTAGTTCGGGCGTGAAGATTGGAGCTCGACTTTGATTAAGACCTAACTAGATGTTCAGGGAAGTTTCCTTTACCATATGCTTTTGAATTGTGTGTCATGGTGTCACAACCCAAATTCCACTCAGGGTTGTGATGGCACCGGACACCGCTGTCAGGAAAGCCAACCTTACTTAATTAAATTCTCGTTTAAATAATTTTGAAAACTATGATTTTTCCTTTAATTTTACCAGTAAAAGATAATCGTTTTAAATAAAATATGTATGTTAAGAAGTTAATACAAGATACCTCATAATCATCCCAGAACCCAGTGTCACAAGTGCACAAGCATTTACTAGAGAATGCAATAAAATACAGTAACTGTCCGGAATACTAGTGGACAAAATGAAAAATACAGTAAAATACTCTAAAGGGGACTCTGCTGGCTGCCGGTCATCTCGATAAATGCAGCTCACCTAAGTCACTAGCCACACTTGAACCTCTGCAACAAAAATGCACAGCAAGTGTAGTATGCATACGAAAACAACATGTATCCAATGAGTATCCCGTCTAATCTCGAAGAAGTAGAGACGAGAGGTCGACTTCGACACTTATTAATGGTCCAATGATAAATAGAAAAAGTGTGAGGAATTCAAGGATTTCATAAAGCAAAATTTAACTCATAAAGTCGGAAAGCAGGTAAACAACTTCTCAAATAATTAGGGAGTTTCAAAGGTATACTTTTCATTATCGTTATCAATTTATCTCTGGCCAGGAAGGGGCAATTATCAACATTTAAAATTCTCAAGCAAGCAATACAAGCATGCGCATATCATGCCGAGGTCGTATGACCCGATCCAACAATATTTAAACTGTGCACTGGCAGGGGGTCGAATGGAGCGAACCATACATGCATTTATTTAATCTACCGAGGTGTTCGACCCGTTCCGAAATTAAACACATTGGGTACATAAATACGGCCCTGCATCCGCAACACCCCATTGTCCCCAACAGTAACCTACTTGTCACCACCGTGCCGCATCATGTCCTTAAGGATAAGAGACGTGGGGGTCATCATATTGACGCTCTCTGATGAACTCATACAAAGAAGACCGAGAGACTATGCAAGCTAAAACACGATTGGGCTTCGAATCATCTAACCAAACAAACTTATTGGCCAAAGCTTGAACATCTGATGCTAGTGGCCTCCCACCCACTGTAATATATGCAAGGCCACCCATACTCACTGCCGTTCTACTCAAGGCATCGGCCACCACATTAGCCTTCCCGGGATAATACAAAATGGTGATGTCTTAGTCTTTCAACAGCTCTAACCACCTCCTCTGCCTCAAGTTGAGATTCTTCTACTTGAACAAATACAATCGACTTCGATGATCTGTGAATACCTCACACGACACACCATAAAGATAGTGCCTCCAAATCTTCAACGCATAAACAATGGTTGCCAACACTAAGTCATGAAGATGGTATTTCTTCTCATGAACCTCAATTGTCGTGATGCGTATTCAATCACCTTGCCATTCTGCATCAATACTATACCGAGCCTAACTTGAGATGCATCACAATACACCGTGTAAGATCCTGAACCTGTGGGCAACACCAACACTAGCGCCATAGTCAAAACAGTCTTAAGCTTCTGAAGGTTCAACTCACACTCGTCCGACCACCTGAATGGAGAACCCTTCTAAGTCAATATAGTCAATGGGGCTGCTATGGATGAAAACCCCTCCACGAACCGGCAATAATAACCCGCCAAGCCTAAGAAACTTTGAATCTCTATAACTGAAGTAGGTCTAGGTTCTGAACTACCTCAATCTTATTATGAACCACCTTTATGCCCTCTCCTGATACAACATGCCCTAAAAAGGTAACTGAGTCTAACCAAAACTCGCACTTTAAAAACTTGGCATATAACTGACTATCTCTCATAGTCTAAAGTACAATCCGAAGATACTACTCATGCTCTTCTCGACTACAGGAGTAGATCAAGATGTCATCAATGAATACGATCACAAAATAATCCAAATAGGGCTTGAATATACGATTTATCAAATCCATAAATGATGCTGGGACATTTGTCATTCTAAATGTCATCACTTGGAACTTAAAATGCCTATACCAAGTCCAGAAAGTTGTCTTAGGGACATCTGATGCCCTAATCTTCAACTGATGGTAGTTATACCTCAAATCAATCTTCAAAAACACCTTGGCACCCTGAAGCTGATCAAATAAGTTATCAATCCTCGGCAACGAATATTTGTTATTGATAGTGACTTTGTTCAACTGCTGATAGTCTATACACATCCTTATCGATCCATCCTTCTTCTTCACAAACAACACAGGCGCACCCCAAGGAAAGACACTGGGTCTAATGAATCCCTTATCAAACAAATCTTGCAACTACTCCTTCAGTTCCTTCAACTCAGGTGGTGCCATACGGTATGGTGGGATAGAAATAGGCTGAGTGCCCGCAACCAGATCTATACAGAAGTCAATATCTCTATCGGGTGACATCCCCGGTAGATCTACAGGAAATACCTTTGGGAACTTATACACAACTAGTACCAAATCCATGGAAGGAACCTCCGCAATAGAATCTCGAATATAGGCCAAATAAGCTAGACATTCCTTCTCGACCATGCATCGTGCCTTGACATAAGAAATAACCATGCTAGTAGAATGGCCAAGAGTCCCTCTCCATTCTATTTGAGGCAATCCTAGCATGGCTAAGGTCACTTTCTTGGTGTGACAATCCAATATAGCATGATAAGGTAACAACCAATCCATACCCAAGATAACATAAAAAAAGTCTGCCATATCAAGAAGTAGGAGATCTACGCTAGTCTCAAGACTCCCAATAGTAATCACACACGAGAGATAGACACGATTTATAAAAATAGAATCTACCATAGGTGTAGACACATACACAGGAGCACTCAAAGAATCGTGATGCACAACCAGATATAAAGCAAAATAGGATGACACGTAGGAATAAGTAGAGCCCGGATCAAATAGAATTGAAGCATCTCTATGGCTAACTTGAACAATACATGTGATAATGACGTTAGATGACTCAGCCTGAAGTCTAGCTGGGAATGCATAAAATCGAGGTTGGGCCCTACCACCCTGACCTCCATCTCTCGGACGACCTCTAGCTGGCTGACCTCTACCTCTAATGGCCTGACCTCCACCACTAATGGCCTAACCTCCATCTCTGGCTGCCTGACCCTTGCCTTTAGCTGGTTGAGAGGGCGGTGAAGCACCCGATGCCGAACGATGGCACAAGAACTTTATTGTGGTATGCCGTTTAACAATCTCAGATAGAACCTCCTGATGACACTAGTATCCCCACACTCAAAATACCTATCCTACTATTATGGCTGCTGAACTTGGAACTTGCCCGAATGGACAGGATAACCATAGTGGCAGCTCTATATTGGAGGCATACTAATAGGACCTGATGGTGCACTGAAGGCTAGCTGCCAAGAATGAGATACATACGGACCACAATACACGAATCATTATGATATGCCAGAAACACTAACTGAAATGGCCTAGGAGGATGGCTCCTACTAAAAGCACCCCTACCTCCAGATGAGGCACCGCTGAAACTACCAGAATTATGAGGCCTCTTATCAGACATCGGCCCCCTCTCTTGACCATGAACCATCTCGATCCGTCTAGCAATATCTACGGCCCTCTGAAAATAAATATCATCTCCAATTTTCTTGGCCATTTGTAGCTTGATAGTGAAAGTGAGTCCATCAATGAATCCCCTCACTCTCTCCCTCTTAGTAGGGAGCAGGATAATGGCATGGCGAGCTAGGTCCATAAATCGAGTCCCATACTATGTAACAGTCATACTACCTTACTGAATATGCTCAAACTGCCTGTGGTAATGCTCTTTTAGAGTGGCAGGAATGAACTTCTCTAGAAAGAGTTGTGTAACTAATCCAGGTAAGTGCAGGCGAACCAACTGGTCTATTTAACATATAATATCTCCACCATCTCTTTCCTGAACCAGTCAATTAAAACACTGCAAAGTCGATCCCATTGGTCTCCACTATACCCATGTTGCGCAATACCTCGTAGCAACGGTCCAGGTAATGTTGTGGATCCTCAGAAAGTGCACTACTAAAATGAATAGGGAAGACTTGGTAAACATATCCAACCTCAACAAGGCCTTAGAAGACATAACGGGCCTGTCACCATCCTTTACCACCATAATTGACTGAACCAGCCCAATTGGATGGGTTGCTGGAGTTTGATACAAGGGAATCGCCTGCTTCGGAGTGTGAGTAGCATGAGTCTGTGCTCCTTCCCCAGCCTGAGAGACGTTTTGTGCCACCGCAAATGCACCAGACTCGGCCACACTCTCCATAAGGCCCACCAAGTGGACTAGAGTGTCATGAAGCACTGAAGTGGCTATGAACACCTCCGGGACCTGAGTTGGTCCAACGGGTACAATCTTAGTTGGAACCTCCTTCTCATGATCAATTTGAGGCTCTACTGCGGCTGCTGCTACTCGAGCTCTAGGCTGGACTCTGCCTTGGCCTCTTCCCCTAGTAGTAGTTGTCACAGGTGGCTCCAGCTCATGTCCAACTGCAGATGTTGTGCGTGTTCTCTCCATATGCGAGAGAACAAGAATAGAGTGGTTCAATAACCAATGATAAAATAAAATCACATGATAGAGAAGCAAAGAACTGAAATTGTTTCTGGACTTCATAGCATCTAGAAGATAAGTAGAGACGACTCCGTACTGATCCTCCAAACTCAAGTAAGCTTGCTCATGACTCATGAGACCTAGGCAACCTACTGCTCTGATACCAACTTGTCACGACCTGAAATTCCCATGGTTCGGACCGTGATGGTGCCTAACTTTACACTTGCTAGGCAAACCAATGTTAGATGTAGTTATTAACCATTTTGAATAATTCAAATCAAATGAAAACCAATAAACTAAATAAACTGAAATAAAGTAGATAAATCTGACAAACGATGATATCAAATATAAATCCCAAAATTGATGTCATGAATATACGAGCATCTAGAGTACTATAAATAATAGTCTGAATGAAAACGTAAATGCTTGATTATAAATAAACAGCTAGGGTAATGTAGAAGGGGACTTCAGTGCTGCAAAAACTGTGCACCTATACCTCAGGTCTCAATCGAGCACATGATCCAGGCAATATACTCACCACTGCTAGGATCGACTCCAAAATCTGCACAAAAAGTACAGAGTGTAGCATGAGTACAACCGATCCTATACCTCAGGTCTCAATCGAGCACATGATCCAGGCAATATACTCACCACTGCTAGGATCGACTCCAAAATCTGCACAAAAAGTACAGAGTGTAGCATGAGTACAACCGATCCTATGTACTCTGCAAGTGCCGAGCCTAACCTCGACGAAGTAGTGACGAGGCTAAGGAGGGTCACATTCAATAATATGTACGCAACGTAATAATAATAATAATAGGAAAGGTAAAGTAGTTAACTTATGAAAAAGAACTCAATTCTTGTAATAAGAGAACCGGGAATAACCGATCTCATAATTTTATATAACACTTGAAAATCAACACAGTAACAATAATGAATACAACACAGAAAACCCATTGCAGCGCGCAACTCGATCCTACCGTACACACAATCCTCCCTTATTTCACTATATCAACATCAAGAATCACATGTAAAATATATTGCAGCACGCAACTCGATCCCACCAGATCATCATAATCAATATAATAATCCTCCCTTATTTTACCATGTCACAATTTATTAATACAAGTATTACGTACAAAGCCGTTGTGGCGCGTAACCCAATCCTACTGTATTCTACCACATCACAACCGTTGTGGCATGCAACCCTATCTATACGAAAATACAATAAATGAAATCAATCCAACAACTCAATTCACAAGAATCTCTATGATTAAAGAATTATGAAAGCAAAGCAAGAAAGGAACCACGAAAGAATCAAAGGAAGGCTACAGATAATACAAGTGCAACAAAACAAGCCAAGTAGGTGACAATGAAGGCGTACAAGTAAGACAATTAAGGCAAGTAGCAGTTAGTCATGGAGTCTCGGAAGGAACAAACATTTCAATACAAGAATAATTAATGACAAGTAACAAGTTACGACATAGAAATAAATTAAAGCATGTAACAGTTAAGACATGAAATAAGATAACTCATGAAATACGAGAAAGCATGGAAACAATTATTTTGACGGAGTATATATATTTGCCACCTCGCATATACGTTGTTACACACGTAATTGTCACGACCCAAGCCGATGGGCCGCGAGTGGCACCCAGTGCCTTACTCAACCGAGTACCAACGTAACATATCTTTTCTATTACATCATCATAGGTCAGTGGGTCAGAAGGGCCTTATGAGGCAACAAGAATAAAATAAGAGGGAACACTCGTCATAAAACAACCAACCTTATATAGAAACTTGTACATGTGAGATACGGGGCTATAAGGCAAACATGGTCGTTTGTAAGCCCGAATCGTAGACCGACAAGGCCATACAAGTATCTGTATACACGACATTTATCTACGAGCCTTTAAGAGTACATAAATGTCATAAAGGTCGGGATAGACCCCGCCGTACCAATCAATACATGTACTAGTCATACTTACCAAATAAGGAACTCCGGAGTAAATGGAGCACACCAACACCTTCTGCTGAGCTGATAGCCCACTTGGAGGACTCTCACCTATCTATCGGGACCTACGGGCATGAAACGCAGCGTCTCTAGACCAAAAGAACGTCAATACAAATAATGTACCAAGTATGTAAGGAATGAAAATCAATAAATAATAGACATGAGAGAAATATGGAGTAAAAGACTCAACATGTAAGTCCAAATAACTCTGTGAATCATTTTTTATAATGACATGTATATGCGTATAAATGTTATACCATGCATAGGTATATGTGTTCATAACATCATCAAGCATCTGAGGGCATCCCATCATATCATCTTGGCCACTGTGGCAAAATCATCAACGTATATCAGCTGATCAGGTGGTGGTGTGTATATAACGTTGTAACCTTTTCCCATATCCCATATATATACACACGTATATATACATGTATATAATACCATCTGATCATGGGTCAATGTACATGTATAAATGAATGCAATGAATGAGAAGTACGTCAATAAAATCTTTTAGAATGTCATAAGACCATTATGCCGTTGATTAATATCATGAAGTAAACTTTATCAACTTACGTATTTTCTGAGACCCATGAACAGATGATAGAATAATAGGACACATGGAGAATTAAGAACATATGCATCTCTAGTATTTCTATGAATAGAGTCATTTATGAAAATTATGTATTTGCTCATTTCGTTTATATCGTATGGATCATTCAAAAAATAAATAAGGGATAGACTTAACATACCTGAGTAGATTCTCTTGAGAATCCCTCTAACACACGTCTTTTGCGAATAACACATAACGATGGATCGAAATAGGGGAAAACCCGTATGATATTCTCGAGAAAGATTACACCGTACTTCCTTAGAATCGCAAAATCTCATGTTGCTAGTATTAAGTAGTCTTGTATGAGATTTGATTATAGCAAATCATGTATATAATTTGTATGAAATTATATTCGATTTTGACAATATACCAGCTTCGACCATTGTCAAGTCCGGCTTAATTTTGTGCTGAAACGTGATGCTTGTATCTTCTAATCTTAAGGGGATAAGCAAACATTAGCTTGCATGTGCGGAGGGAAGTGAATATCATAATGCAAATCATGTTCAGAAAGCTAAAAAAGAGTGTATATCTTGCTGTATGCTCTATAAATGTGACACCTTGCTACATAGTGTATGAGTCACTTAATGGATCATATGTGCTGCCACGTTGGGGGGAAATTTCCCACCCAATAATTATCCACTCATTTTCTTAATTAACTTTTTAATCTCCCATTAATCAATAATTATCCAATTATCCACATAATTAGGAATTATCTCAAATTACGTAAATGCTACTCACTTTTAACACACTTTATACACCTTATTGTCATGGTTATGTGGTACCTTGTATGACACTAGTTCATAATTCTCGGGTATTATAGCTCGCACCGTATTTTATCTCGAAATGTCAAACTTCGGCGAAACTCATTTTCTTCGATTTGCTTACCCTCTCACCTTCACGAATTTACTTACCACTTGTTTGAAATAGCATAATACTTATAGCCTCAAAATAATCTCATTCCTGAGCTTACGTCGATTAACTTACGACGAAACTTTAACGTACGGAAATGCGGGATGTAACATCTCATTTCCGGCATTCATCAATTTACTTATGGCATACTTTTACTTACGAAAACATGAGGTGTAACATCATTCCCTCCTTTGGAACATTCGTCCTCGAATGTTGACTGATGCACTTGTCATTATCATAACCTATAGTAATTGCGAATACTTTAGTACTCTTGTTGCCATCTAGGCAATTGTTTTGTAAATAAATCCAAAGGCCAAGGCATTCCCCCCTTTAGGCTTCTTTCTCACACCATGACTTGTGGTCAGAATCCTTCCAATCTCGTAACTGTTGCTACCTTTTGTCATGCAGGGTACGACTCTAACCTTGTAAGTGAGCCTATGTGACTCTTCTCTCCTTTTTCCTCCGGCTTTTAACCAATCTCTAGGCCTCACTTTGTAAACATATATAGATCTTGATAAGATATCCCTCTGGGCATATATAGGTATACTGATGTTCTTCGCTTGGTACTTTGTTGAACTTACGGATATTGTTATACCTTATTTCATAGATCTGTTTATCCATCCGTATGACTTTACTGCCATAACTCTTACTTTGATTTATCGTTACTGAGGTCTGCTACTAGACTCTAGGCTACTCTCGTTGCTTATCCTATATGTATAAATCTAAGTCCTTTAACGCTTCTTCTTTACTGTTCATCTTAATACTGATGACCCAATCTTATCTCATACTTTGTAAATTGTATCTATCCTTTGTTGATTCACCTCAATTTTGATATACATTCTACCACTGATAACTTGAAACTTCTTACGTAATACATTGTCACTGGGGCTTACGTCTCATCAGGGAATATCTGAAGTGGCTTGCCTAATCCACCTAGGGGTGATACTATACTTCAATAACCATATTTCATAGCATCCCAATGTGATTCTCCTTACGAGGGTAATTTAATCCTGTACAATTCATCAAATCATTACTTAATTGAAGGCCCAACCGTCGTCCTTTATTTATCGTGATTACACCCTCATTCTACTACCAGGGCAGCATTCCATCTCTTCTAAATGCTATTAGTTTTACACTCCTTTGAGTTCATTTAGGCTATACTGAACCTTCTATAACTTAGATAAACCATTAGCTCTCTTATTTTCATGGGCTTAATCCTGAGGACTTATCCATTTCTCGTCACTTTCTAACCCGCCCTTTATTATCCTTACTCCTGTCATAAAACCTTATCGCTTTACTATACTTTAGCTTGCGACCTATACATATCTATTTATACTACTTGTAACCGTCCTTCAACTTGCTTGAACCATAGATTTCCTTATGTTATTCTGGAACATCAAGCGAGACATAATATCGTCTCTAACTCTTCTTTACTCTCTTGGCTAGATCTCTTGATACCTAGAAAACACAAGTTGGAAGATATGCCACTGATGATGCCGCTATCAATCCTGGTTACTGAATCCCAACTTTTTAGCCTTTTGTCCGAAGTATGGACAATTCACAACCTTCTGCATTTGAGTATCTCGTACGTTGTTTACCTTTACCTTACTTATCTTAAAATCTTGTATCATATCTTCTATGTATTTCACAACCTCCCTTCCACATAAGTATAATTTACATCAACAACTTAAAGTTCTATTATAATAACTGCACCTCTCGTGCATACACAATCCAGTGGGAGCTTCATGCTGACTTCTTATGAGGCTGGTACTATTCTAACTGGCTTTATTGTAGGGCCGTTATAGAATATGGCTATTGTACTATCTGTCTTGTACCTCTGATATGAAGAGTGATCCTGCAATTTTCTCAATCATAATTTCTATAATTTTCTCGGTCCAATAATCAGACTCTGATTTACTTAGTTGAAATAACTCTTTAGTTTCCTCTTTCTTCTGATAAACCTTTATGTACGCTTAAGCTATCTTTCGATCTACGGCTCATAATATTAGTTATTACTTTAGCCTTTTATGGACGCTCTGGAATATCCCTGATACAATCTTCTAACAATTCAATCTTTGTATATGACGCGGGCTCAATTCTTTCTTTTAACTTATACGGGAGTCTTGTACGGCTGTATGAATGTCTATATATATGTTGTATGGATAATACTTCGAAATCTTAAGTGCATTCATAACATAACTAACTCTGGATCATTGATCGAATATGTAACGACCCAATTCTAGTTTAGGCCGTGATGGCGCCCAACATCATTGCTAGGCACGCCAACAATGAATTATCTAGTGATCCCCATTTTTATTAAGTTATCAAACATCTAACTTTCCTTAAATTTAAAGGATTTAATAAATAACGTATTTTTAAAGCAATCAAAAGTGAAGATAGCTAAATGAAATCATAACTGTAGAAATACAACCCAAAATCATAAGTCCACTAGTGTGTGCCAAGACCCGGTGTCACAAGTGTATGAGCATTCTAGAAGAATATACAAAAGAATAGTAGTCTAGTGTCTGAAATGTAATACACAAAAAATATAACAAAAGGAAGACTTCAGCTACTGTAGTACGGCTCAGAAGGGCAGCTCACCGTGTAGTCTCGAAGTGAGGATCAAATATGTGCGCCAGACAGGTAACCAGATGCACTCGCCTCAGATCTTGTACAATCAAGTACAGAAGTGTAGCATGAGTACATAAACAATATGTACCCAGTAAGTATCCAGTCTAACTTCGAAGAAGTAGTGACGAGGGATCGACTTTGACACTTACTATGAGCTAACAATATTGCATTTAAACTTTATAATAAGCATGGATTTCACGAATAATATTGAAAGCTCAATAACAGAAAATGATGAATTCTTCTCTCACAAATTATAACGACCCCGCCGGTCGTTTCATGAGTTACTGCTCCATTTTTCCTATTTATATTTTTATTGCCTTATTTAGCTGTATTATGTGGTATCGGGTTGGTTGGTTCGGGTTCGGAGTGGTTTTGTAGAGAAATGAGACACTTAGTCTCTTAAATTAGCCTTTTAGTTGGAAAAGTCAACCGGAAGTTGACTTGTGAGTAAACCATCTCAGAACTTGGTTTTTATGGTTCAGATAGCTCCGTGAGGTGATTTGGGACTTAGGAGCGTGATTGGAATGTATTTTGGAGGTCCGTGTTAGTTTTAGGCTTGAATTGGCAAAATTAGAATTTTGGCGTGTTACAGTTTGGAAATTTGATATAGCGGTCGGAATGGAATTTCGAAAATTGAAGTAGGTCTGTTGTGTCATTTGGGATGTGTGTGCAAAATTTCAGGTCATTCGGACGAGGTTTGATGGACATTTTGATGATTTGGTGTTTTGATGTTGTTTTGGGCGTTCCGAAGGTTGAAACAAGTTTGAATGATGTTATGGGATGTGTTGGCATGTTTGGTTGAGGTCTCGAGGTCCTCAAGTGAGTTTTCGGTTGTTAACGGATCAAATTCTTGTTTTTAGAAGTTGCAGATTTCTTCAATTCTATGTTGCAGAGATTTGTCCTTCGCGTTCGCGAGAGGGCTCTCGCGTTCGCTAAGGGATGTGTAGTGAGGCAGGAGAATTTTCCTTCGCGTTTGCGATGTTGGTCCCGCGTTTGCGAAGGGTGAGGCAGAGTGTGCATCGCGAACACGAAGTAGGTCCCACGTTCGCGTAGAGTAATTGGAGCAGCTGGGTTCCTAGGATTTTGTGCTTCGCGTTCGCGAAGGCTTGGACGGTTGAAGCATCGCGTTCGTGTGGAGTATGTCGCGTTCGTGAAGGAGGAATAATTGGTCAATGAATTTTTGTGCTTCGCGAATGCGAGGCTTTGACCGCGTTCGCGAAGAAGGAAATATCATCTGGGCAGAATGTTTAAATAGTTACCTTCGCGATTTTTGGCCTATTTTCCACTATTGTTGAGCGGTTTTGGAGCTTTTTGAGAGGGATTGAAGAGGAAATCGAAGGGAAACACTTAGAGGTAAGATTTTTGAACTCAATATTCGATTCTATGATGGTTTCTACCCAATTAGACATGAAATTAGTAGGATTTAAAGTCTAAAATTTTGGAATTAGGGCTTGAAATTTGAGGCTTTGATTTAAGGATTTGAGGGGCCATTTTTGGTCGGATTTTGATGTGTTTGGTATGTATGAACTCGTGAGAGTGTAAGGATTCTAATTTTGTAATTTTTATCGGAATTCGAGACGTGGGCCTGGGGGTCAGATTTGGCCAATTTCGGGATTTTTGAGTTAAATTGATTATTTTTGCTTGGGCATTGTTCCTTCAGCACGTATTAATGGTATAATACTGGTTTTGGTTAGATTTGGAGCATTCGGAGGCCGAGTTGAGGGTCAAAGGCATCGCAGGCTAGAGTTTGGACCGGATTGAGGTATGTAATGATTGTAAATGTTCTTCTGAGGTTATGAAACCCCGGATTTCACATTGTTGTGCTACTTTAAGGTGACACACATGCTAGATGACGAGCGTGGATTCGTGCACTGAGGGGCTGATTACGAGTGATTGTGAAGTAGCCTGAGGGGCTAGTTCTGTCGATATTTTGCCTGAGAGGTGTGAGCACATGATTTTTGCCCTATGTGAAATACTCCTACAAATTAAAGAAATGGATTTTTCCCAATTGTTTGAAATTTTATAGGATTTTTGTAGGATTTTTGTTAATTTTTTTGCATTTCTGTGCATGTTTACTTTTATTAAAATCATGAAAAGTACCAAAATTATCATGCATTGCATTTAGATTCTATGTTTATTTTTGCATTCTTAGCTTTTAACTTGGGATTATTAATTTTTCTCTTTTAAGTTAGGATCACTTAATTTTTATTAATCTTATGATTTGATAAGTAGTTTGATTTTATAACTTAGATTAATTTAGGGTTTAATTTAGAATTTTTATTAATTAAGGAAAAAGAAAAGAAAAATAAAAGAAAAAGGATTAAAATAGGAAAAAGAAAAGAAATCTTGGTCTTTAATTTCACTGAGCTAATTAATACTGAAGCCCAAAAATGTTGCCCCAAATCCGCCCCAAACACACCCCAAACCCGCCCCAAATCCAAGCTCAAAATAAAATTACCCGGTCTAGCCTCTTATCTAAACCAAACGACCCCGTTTTGCCCGTCTTTTATCACAGCCGTTGGATCTTACTGATCCAACGGTTCAGAACTAACCTTCCATTCGATATAAGATTGTCCTAACTGATCACCCCCAATTTCGAACCCCCCCATTTTGTCTCTTTTACAAACCCTAGTCAACCTAGCTGCTCCCAAATTACCAAACCCCACCGGCCGGCGACACAACCCCAATCGACCCCAAGTTCACACCCTATAATCACCAGGCATCCCCAAACACAAAACCCCTAACAATTTCCCCAAATAATCTTTGGAACTCATCGAATCCTGGATCTATGGTTTGACCTAGTTTCTGCGTTTTGAGATTTTCTTGAAGTTTCTGCTCGTTTTGGATGGAAGTCTACCCAAATAGGTTACTCTTGAGTGGAGTAGTCATTTAGGTCAACTTCGAGCCCTATCGAAGCATCTTGAAGCCTGTCATTTGGGTCGATCAGTAAATTCTTGACCTCTACTCTTTGTTTTTGTTTTCTCTTCTGTTTTTCTTTCTTTATTTCTCTTCTTCTCAATCGGTTTTGTTTGCATGATAGTTTGGAACGCTTATCAAGCGAGTTTTATTCATTTTTTAATTAGTCAATTGTGTTCAATCATTATTAGCATGTTTAAGTTCTTGGTTAATTACAATTTGCTTTAGGGTAATTTAGAATGAGCTTGATTAGCTATTTTAGGATAATTCAAATAAGCTAATTAGTTAATTGAATGTTTGATTCTGATTTGCACCATTTTCTTTTTCCGTTTTACATGAATGTTTTGATTCTGATGCTGGCTGGATAAAAATGGTGTTCAGCCTAGGCCTGAGTTAAATATTACACTTGGGCCTGTTTGAGACCATTTGGCCACGACTTGGGCCTGTTTGCCAGGGCAGTTGGCCCAAAACTGAAGGGAAAGGTTCTAGAAAGCGTACATCTGCCTAGACTTGGTGGAAAGAGCATGTGGAAATATCTGAATATGGACAGCTGTCCCAAAGCTACCCAGTTTCAGTTACAGAAAGATTCCTTTCTTGAAAGCTGGGGGTGTTTTTTAGAAAATCAGGCTTAAATATAGGGTTTGAAATGAACCAAAAAATGAGGAAGGGGTAATAGTAAAAGAAAAAATCAAGTTTTGTTGCCCTAAAGCCCTCCTATAAGAAGCTCATTTTCCTGAATTCTAGGGCAGAGATGGGGAGGATCCAAAAAGAGAAAACGACTGAAAATTTTTCCAAAAAAAAAAACTACTCAAGTTTTGAGCTTGATTTCTTTCTTTGGCTAAAAAGTTTAGAAGTGGTCTTTCTTGGGATTTTCTGGTTTTTCTAAGCTAAAATATGGATGGATATTGAGGCTATTGAGTTGATGATTACTACTGTTCTTTGCGGCTGGACCTGTTATTGCTTTGCTGCTATAAGCTGATTTTCAAATACATTTCTAGTTTTCTTTTTGTTGTATCCAGGTACTCCTTTGAATCTCTGAAATTTGAAGTGAATATGACAATGCATGTGTTAAGGCTGATGTGATTAGTTATCAATTTTTCCAAAATTGGTTCCTAGGTTCTATTAATTTGTATATCTCTTCTTCTATTAGTCACTGTTCTCTTTCGCATATCAGTAGATGTAAATCTGTGTTAGAGTATAAAAGTTGTCATTGTAACACATGAATTTTAGGACTTGAATTATGTTTGTGTTAAGAATCTTGCCAAAAGTGTTAGATGTCTGAACCAAGTGTATGTACACTGTGATTTTAGTTATGGGTCTATGTTGGAGTCATTTGAGTCTCTAATATGGCGAGTTTAGGAATGATGTTTGGAGTTTGGTTATCGCTATTGCATACAGTCTTATTAAAAAGGTTTTATCTCATTCTTTAGGTCCTCTTAGTGTAAGATAAATCTACTGGTTCTTTAACACTGACTCATGAAATTGATACAGGTGTGAGGTTATGAAATTCCGTGAAAAACAGAAATGAACACAATTACGGGTTGTAAATGTGTCAATATCATTCCTTCTGCTTTAATACGTATGTGTGTGATGTTGACATAAACAAAAGCCTGACGTTGTACATCTTGGTGGTGAATAAAATTTATGAAAAAGTTAAAGCAGGATTAAAGGTGCAGAAGTTATAGTATCTTGTTAAAGTGAACAATGTGGTATGCATGACAATTTTGTTATCAGTTGCTACGCTGTTGTTTGATCCTCTTGTTATAGTTTGTGAATTAATTGAAAATTGGTTAATGTATAATGCTTAGGTTTTGGCTAGCTTGGCCCTACTGTATCATGCTATTCCCATGGTTGACATCACTGTTCAACGAGTTCTTTGTGTTTGGGCCCTTATGTTAAATAACTTAATAAAAGCTGGCCCATTACTTTCTACAATCTAAGGCAGCGGATTTAATATCTTAGAAACGTTATATTAGATGTAGCCATAATTCAATAGGCATCGCGATAATCTTAAACTTAGTCTTGAATTAAACATGAGCATTTCGTAGTTTGCCTTAGGAGCTAATTAAATCATCACAACTACGGGTACGACTCCCGTGGTGTAGTTGTGATTTCTAATTTTAAATTAGTTTTAAGTGTAGATATCCTAGTTCGTTCAATTTGAATGCGTTTCCTTTGAAAGAAACCGAGGCGTGCCATTCACACAATTGAATCACCTAATTTATGGACCTCATATTAATTATCTTAACTAATGTAGAAAAACGCCTTGAATTCTCGTAGTTTGCTTTAGGCGCGTTAATTAAGTAAAGTGTCATAGCTAGGGGTACGGTTCCCGTGACATAGTTGTGATACATAATTTTAAAATCCAGGAGTACATTTATGTGACCCGGCTGCAATTTAATCTTGTTAATAAAATAAACATGTTGTGGATCGTGGGTATGATTCCCGTGACATGATTCGCAATGTGTAATCAAATAACTAGCTATATGACAATCAGATTATTAAAAGAGGTTTTAAAAGGGATAAAATGCACATAGGTTTCAAAATGTTTTAAAATCAGATAAATAGACCAATAATAATAGTTGAGCGACCGTGTTAAAACCACGGAACCCGGGAATGCCTAACACGTTCTCTCGGATTAACAGAATTCCTTACCCAGATTTCTGTGTTCGCGGACTGCAAAACAGAATCAATCTTCCTCGATTCGGGATTTTAAACCGGTGACTTGGGACACCATAAATTATCCCAAGTGGCGACTCTGAACTTAAATAATAATCCTATTTCTATTATTGGCACTTTAATTGGAAAAACTCTCCTATACCCCTTCTGGGGTAGAAGAAGGAGGTGTGACAGCTCTGGCGACTCTGCTGGGGACAAGAACCCAGAACTTCTGGTTCAGGGTTTAAAAATTCGAGCATAGAATAAATATTATATTTGGCTTTATTTATTATCTAATTTTTATCACATGTTTGTGCCTAATGTGCTAAATACTGCTTTTTACCGCTTTGATATTATTTGGCTATATATAAAATGCTACGAAACCCTTCTTTTCTAATCTTCGGGGAAGTGCACGCTGGATTGACTTCTTTTCTGTTAGTGTCATACCTTAAATTAGAAAGAGGCTCAGATAAGTTACAAATCTAGATGGCCTTTTTGTTCCCGGTACCGTAGCCCCCCCTCCCGACTCGAGTTGTCCGCTTGGCTACACAAGTCTAGAACAATATACCCAGGTTTTAAACCTAGAATAACACAGCCTCATGCCGGATCACTAGTAAGAACGCTTGTTTGCATCATGTGCATTTGACTTTGGAGACTCAACACAGGGGTTGGGTCCGTCTAGGACAAGTATACCCAAAAATAAAAGACCATCCTGATGCATCCTAATGTGCTACATGTTGCAATCTTCAAGGGTAAAAGGGGTCATTTGGCAGACCAATGAGGTTTGAGGGTAAATAAGAAAGAAAAGAGGTTGAAGTATAAAAATGAAGCAAGTGGGGCCCAGTTATAATTTTCTTTCACACTTTTTCAAGAAAAAAAAACAAAAAGAAAAAAAGAAAAATGAAAAATTCCAAAAAAAAGTTTGCACTTTCCTCGTCATTTTTTCAAAATAAAATCAAAAAGAGGAAAAGAAAATCCAAAAAGAGTTTACATGTTTCATCATTTTTCAAAAAGGACAAAAAATATATTTTCTCTAAGTTATTTATTAATTTTATTTCCCGTTCGTATCCAATCTGCCTGAACTATGCATACCTGATTCTCGTCTTTCGGGGCGGGATATGTAGGCAATCCACATAGGGTCCGGTCTTCCTAGTGAGTCTTAGGTTCTTGGCTTCGCTGGGTCTTAGCCAAATCTTGTATTTTTAGCCAATTTTAGCCACATAGGTTAATTTTAGAAAAACAGTCACAATTATGTCTTGCATGTGTCTAACAGGAAGTGTTATTGTCTCACACAGTATTTTAGGCCTTTAACTTTATTTTGCCTTAATTTTCTCTTACAGGTATGGGTCTATTTACTGGAGTTTGAGCATGACAGACACCCCAAGACCATCCAGTCAGGATCGCTTATTCAGGAGTTGCTTAAGAAGATTTTTTTTCGTCTTTTACCTTCTACTTTTGTACGGTAATGTCGAGTTTTTTGTTATTTTACTTTCTATTTTGTATTTGAAAAAGTGTGATATAACTCAAAAATCCAAAAAAAGAGATTTGCGTTTTATATTTTCGTTAGAAGTTTTCTTTAGAATACTAATTCTAGAAATGAAAAAAAAAAATTCCTTTGAATTGGTTCTTCTTAGGAAATTAGTATTTGGAGCTCAAAATAAAAAAAAGTGTTTTTATATTTCCTTTAGTATATTAAGACTAAAAATTTTTTAAAAAAGAGAATTTTCTTTTAGTACCCCTTTAAAAGTTTTCCTTAAGAACTTAATTCCAAAAATCCAAAAAGATTTTCTTTTGAGGTTCATCTTTGAGAAATTAATGAAAAAGGAATAGAAAAAAAAATCTTTTTATTTTTACTAGAACTTTAGGATACTATACATAGAAGAAAAAAAACATACTTTATCTTTTGTTTATCTTTAAAGTTTCTTCCTTAGGTAATCAAAAACTGAATTCCAAAAATATTTTTTATCTTGTTCATTTCTCGTTTCGAAATCTTTCTTCAAGGATGCCAAATGAAAATTCAAAATATTTTTCTTTGGTTTATTCTTTAGATTTCCTTCCTAAAAAAAAAGAAGAATCAAAAAATATTTTTCTCTTCTAGGATTTTTTCATTATTAATTTCCCATAGAATATTTGTTTCAAAAAGAAAAACAAAGAGAGAAAAATATATGCTCATTAAGTTTGAGTTTAGAATAGGTTATAGAACATTAAGTATAGAAAATTCAAAAAAAAGAAATTGCTTCTTTTATTTCTCTTTTCTCATCAGAATAGTCATTAGGTAACAAAAAATAAAAAAGAAAATATAAAAGAAAAGAAAAAGAGAACATTAGTTTGTTTACTTTATTCTCGATCTCCCGAACTACGTTTGATCTGATTCATGCAGCATCATGATACGTAGGCAACCTACATCGGGTTCGATCGAATCATTTTTTTTATTATTATTAAAAGAAAAAAAAGAAAAGAAAAGGAAAAAAAGAGGATGAAGTTGTGGGACGTGAGAAATGAGAGGAAAGAAAAAAGCGATAATCAGAAAGAAAAAAAGGAAGGAAAATGAGCAAGCCAAGAAGTACTATAAAAGAAAAGAAAAAAGAAGATTGAAATGAACAAAATTGAGATGATGCCAAATGACCTTGTGACCCTCGAAGTCATTCTAGAACCGTTAATTGTTGCTAGTTGCATTGCACACAATGTGATATTTTTAGCTGTTAAATGCCCTAATACTAACAGGATGACCCCATTTTGTTCCTTTTGTTATCTTCATTGAGCAGAAGGATGGTTGGTTTGTAGTTCTTAAGTAACTCATCCATACAACACAAGGTCAAAGAGTAGGATAGCAATGGCTAGCAAAGACTTGGACACATGGGTTATTGATCCGTCTAAGGGAATTGTTGAATCAGAATCTGAGTTGAAAGAAGAGGTCTTAGGTTGAAAGGACAGATGGCCGAAATATACCAATCCTGGATTAGTGGGCGTCCTCCACCATTAGTACCCGCTAACTACACTGAAAACCCTGCAACTATACCACCACTATCACAAGCCCAGGTTCCCACTGTTGTTGATATCTCCCCACAACCTTTTCACACTGCACCCACCAAAATCATCTCATATCCCGCTCCTTTGACCACTCATGTTTTTGTAGCTCCTCCACCAGCTACTTTTCCTCGATCCTCTAGCGAGACAGTGTTCAAAGTCCCCGATGCCCAACACTGTGCTCCAGAACCAACTTTCAAGGTCTCAGATCCAAACTCTCACGCTCCTCATTTTGAGCCTCTCGGTGAAAGTGAAAAGCCTGCTAAGACAGTGGAGCAACATGAGATATCCAGGAAGGTGAAAATCTTAGAGCAGTCTTTAAGAAATATGCAAGGGATAGAGAGCCAGATGAGCGTTTCTTACAAGACTTGTGCTTGTTTCCTAACATCCAACTACCTGCTGGGTTTAAGATGCTAAAGTTTTATTTGTATGATGAACGTGTAGATCCTGTGTCCCGTCTGAGGGGTTATTGCAGCAAAATGAGAGATGTTGGCAGGAAAGATGAGCTGCTGATGGCGTATTTCAGTGAGAGCCTGAGTGGGAGAGCCTTGGAATGACATACTCGTCAAGATGTCAGTAAGTGGCATACATAGGGTAACATGGCTCAAGATTTTGTTCGTCACCATCAGTACAATGAAGACATTATCTCAGACCGCTCCTCCCTATTTCAGATGGAAAAGAAACCCAAGGAAGGTTTTAGGGAGTTTTGGTTCAGATGGAATGAACAAGTTGCTCGGGACAATCCTCCCATTAATAGAAAAAATGTTGCTGAGCCCGCCAATGACAGGATCCAGTGCGCATTCCTACTAAATGCTTTCAGTCTCAATACCGACCCCATGAATATCCCCGAGCTCCACATAACCCACCCCAGTATTATCCTTCGAACAACGTCCGGCCATCTGTCCAACCACTGGATCATTCCTCATGGAAAGTACCAGCACCGCATAATGCACTTTTGCCTTCACATCATTTTAGAGCATCCAACAACCCTAGAAAACTGGGGCATGGAGGGAAACAAAAGTAATGAAATAGTTTCACGCCAATCGGAGAATCCTATACAAGCCTATTTGAAAAGTTAAAACACTCTGGCCTGATTGAGCCGCTCCTCGGCTATACTCCAGACCCATATGCAAAAGGTTTTGATCCTACTGTACGATGTATGTACCACTCCAATGTCCAAGGGCATAGCATCGATGATTGTCGTGCTTTGAAAAGGAAAATAGAAAGGATGCTTCAAAAAGGGATAATTGTGATAAAGGATAGTGACAAGGGGTATGCGAATCCCCTTGGGAACTTGCTAATTGAAGTTAATGATATTGAAGTTGGTAATGGTTTTTGTGATATTGATGTGGAACTCTGTGGCTAAGATGTTGAGCTTGGTGATTAGAAAGACACTTTTTTCTTGGCTAGTCAGGGAAGAGTTCTGGTGGTTTATTTTGTTGTCATTTCTGTTGTCCAGGTTATTTCAAGGTGTAATCCGGATATTGTCTTGTGACTCAAACCTTTCTATCCTTTTTATTTTTCCTAGTTCCTTTAGTCGTAGTAACTCGTTTAGTGTTGTCTAGGTTTGTTCCAGGGTTGTAACCCCAGTTTATTTTGCTTGTTTTGTTGTTCAAACCCTTTCACTGTCTATCCAATGCAATTTTCTGTTTTCTGTTATTTCTAGTCATTTTTTGTTCAGTTCTCTTCTCCTTTATAGTTCTTTTCATGCTCCCTCTAGTGACATGATATGCACACATAATTCTAGGTTTGGTCTTAAAAGTTAGTTTAATCATAAAGCAATGAAACAATTTTGAGGATGATAGGGACACTTGAGGGAAATAAGTATAGATTGGGGCATTTTTTAGATCACTTGAAGCCCGAACCATGTGAAACTGGGGCAGATAATTTGGGAAGTTAATAGGATAACAAGAATTCGTTAAAGAAAAGTGCATCCCAGACAATTTGAAGCAAACAACTTTGAGTTCAATTACATCTCAAGTTACAAGATAAAGTAAAGAAAGTTTTCTCCGAATTGACGGAGGATATCCATTGTGAAGAGGGAATCACCCAACGAGGATTCTGCACTTGACAAGGCACTAAAAAAGTGGAAGGCATATCAGTGATACCAATGTTTATGCTGCAAAAGAAATGCTATGCATGATCTTCATTTTTTATTTTCAAGTTGCATGTGTTATACTTGGCATTTTCAGGGATTGGGAAGCCTTCTTTTAGCTATCCAAAACACTTATACCATTCGATACCCTTTTGAGCCTGTATTGATTTCTTTGGCCCACCTTCTTTTGGAATCAAGTTAGAGTCATAAAAAAGAAAAAAAAAGAAAAAAAAAGTTCATGTCCCCATAGGTTTATTTTAGAAAGTTCATTCCAAAAGAAAAATTTTTTTAAAAAAGAGAGAAAAAATAGAGATAAAGAAAAAGAAGAAGAAGAAGAAGAAGAAAAAGAAAAAGAGAAGAGAAAAAAAAGGAAAAAGAAAAAAAGAAAAAAGGAAAAGGCAAATAGTAACAAAAAGCAGTCTTGTGAACTACGTTCGATCTGATTCTTGTCAACACAAGATACGTAGGCAGCCTTACGGTTCGGTCGCACCAAATAAAATATTTCATAATCCCACGAAGTCGAGAGTGGGCAGTCTTTCTTAGAAATTCCATTGTTTAGAAATTGGGGCAAAGTTTTTAGAATGGATTCCAAAAGTTGTAAATAAATTAACCCCGTTGTCTTAGTTATTTTGAGCCTTTATGATATCCTTTCTTTCTAACCTAGTCCAAAAGCCATTATACAGTCCAAAAAACACCTCCCAGATAATCTTTGAGAGTGTCAAATCAGACATGCCAGGAGCATATGATATTTCTATCGTGGTTAATGCCTTGTCATCTGTAGAATCAGAGAAAAAAATAAAAGAAATGAGTAAGTCTTATCAGTGAAAACCTTCACAGACACCATAAGGCGACGGTAAGTTGAGCGGAAGAACAAAATGAGAGAGGCTTGATGGTGAAAATCCTTCGGGCACTACAAGTCGAATAAGGATCATGAATCAGATTGGATAATCGGAGCATTCAAGCCCAGTTTCACAGTTTAGGGGCATAACAAGAATCGAACATCAGACTTGCTTGACAGATTAGGCCACTTAATTCAAAGGTGCATGTCACGGTAATTATAGTTGGTATCCACATCTGATAAGTTTCTGCTTTGTAGTTTTCTTGTTAGGAATCATCTCTTTCCATTGTCCTTTATTCTGTTCCTTTTGTCTTGTTTACTTCCTCTTCCTGAGTCTGTTTGGTCGGAACAAGTGAGAAATGACTTCAAAATTTTCCACCAGCTTTCCAATTGCACAAAACGGGATCTGGCCAGCACATCAAAGTAGCATAAGTCAGGAAAGCTTGGAACTTTGAATTTTTTTTCAAGTGTCGTGCCCAAATTTTGTTAGCACAAAGGTGGTTTGAGAAGGGGAGAGAAAAATTTATTCGATCTGCAGGAACCCTCCATGAGGAAAATCATAGTTCAAGGGCAAGGAATTTGGTTTGTTATGCAGAGATCCTCCAAGAAGAGAGCATGGCTCAGGTAAGTTCATTCTCGACTTCTCAGGACCCTCATGGATAATGAGATTTAATTTCAAATTTTTTAGGACCCTCCTGGATAATGGGACTTAGTTTTAAGACCTTCATTAGATGATGAGATTTGGCATAAGTTACATCTTTAAAAAGTTGAATTTAGCTCTGAAGTTTTCACTTTTAAGATAAGATTTGATTTTAATTTTCAGGGCCCTCCTGGACAATGGGATTTAGCTTTAAAATTTTAGAGCTCTTTTGGGTAACATGATTTGATTAACACAAACAGATGTGCCCAGATACCAAACTGGGGCAGAAAAGTATCTTTTGTTTTGTCTGTTTTGTTGTAATGGCAGGAGCCCACTGGAGAATAATGGAATACAGTCCAAGTTTTGGCAATCAGGTGCCCACCTGGAGAACATGGGAATACAGTTCAAGTTTTGGCAGTAAGGCGCCCACCTGGAGAACAAGGGAATACAGTTCAAGTTTTGGAAATCAGGAGCCCACCTGGAGAACAAGGGAATACAGTTCAAGTTTTGGCCATGAGGCGCCCACCTGGAGAACAAGAAAATACATGTTCAAGTTTTGGCAATCAGGCACCCACCTGGAGAACCAGGGAATACAGTTCAAGTTTTGGAAATCAGGCGCCCACCTAGAGAACAACAGAATACAGTTCATGTTTTGGAAATCAGGCGCCTACCTGGAAAACAAGGAAATAGAGTTCAAGTTTTTGGCAATCAGGTGCCCACCTCGAGAACAAGGGAATAAAGTTCATGTTTTGGAAATCAGGCGCCCACATGGAGAACAAGGGAATACAATTCAAGTTTTGGCAATCAGGCGCCCATCTGGAGAACAAGGGAATACAGTTCAAGTTTTTGGCAATTAGGCGCCCACCTAGAGAACAAAGGAATACAGTTCAAGTTTTGGTAATCAGGCGCCCACCTGGAGAACAAGGGAATACAGTTCAAGTTTTGGAAATCAGGATCCCACCTGGAGAACAAGAGAATACAACTCAAGTTTTGGCAATCAAGCGCCCACCTGGAGAACAAGGGAATATAGTTCAAGTTTTGGCAATCAGGCGCCCACCTGGAGACCAAGGGAATACAGTTCAAGTTTTGGAAATCAGGCGCCCACGTAGAGAACAAGGGAATACAATTCAAGTTTCTGGCAATCAGGCACCCACCTAGAGAACAAGGGAATACAGTTCAAGTTTTGGTAATCAGGCTCCCACCTGGAGAACAAAGGTATACATTTCAAGTTTTGTCAATCAGGCGCAGAGAACAAGGGAATACAATTCAAGTTTTGGCAATCAGGCGCCCACCTGGAGAACAAGGGAATACAATTCAAGTTTTGGCAATCAGGTGCCCACCTGGAAAACAAGGGAATACAGTTTAAGTTTTGGCAATCATGCGCCCACCTGTAGAACGAGGGAATACAGTTCATGTTTTTGCAATTAGGCGCTCACCCGGAGAATAAGGGAATACAGTTTTAAGTTTTGGAAATTAGGTGCCCACCTGGAGAACATGAGAATACAGTTCAAGTTTTGGCAATCAGGCGCCCACCTGGATAACAAAGGAATACAACAAGTTTTTGGTAATCAGGCGCCCACCTACAGAACAAGCGAATACAGTTCAAGTTTTGGCAAACAGGCGCCCACCTAGAGAACAAAGGAATACAATTCAAGTTTTTGACAATCAGGCGCCCACCTACAGAACAAGCGAATACAGTTCAAGTTTTGGCAATCAGGCGCCCACCTATAGAACAAGGGAATACTGTTCAAGTTTTGGCAATCAGGCGCCCACCTGGAGAACAAGGGAATACAATTCAAGTTTTTGGCAATCAGGCGCCCACCTGGAGAACAAGGGAATACAGTTCAAGTTTTGGCAATCAGGCGCCCACCTGGAGAACAAGGGAATACAGTTCAAGTTTTGGCAATCAGGCACCCACCTGGAGAATAAGGGAACTCATTTCAGAATTCAATTCAAGTTAGAAGTAGTAGTACAAGGGAATACAGTTTAAGTTTTTGGCCATCAGGCGCCCACCTAGAGAACAAGGGAATACAGTTCAAGTTTTGGCAATCAAGCGTCCACCTGGAGAACAAGAGAATACAGTTCATGTTTTGGCAATCAAGCACCGACCAAGAGAACAAGGGAATACAATTCAAGTTTTGGCAATTAGGCACCCACCTGGAGAACAAGGGAATAAAGTTCAAGTTTTTGGCAATCAGGCGCCCACCTAGAGAACAGGGGAATATAATTCAAGTTTTTGGCAGCGCTCACCTAGAGAACAAGGGAATATAGTTCAACTTTTGGCAATCAGGCGCAGAGAACAAGGGAATACAATTCAAGTTTTGGCAATCAGGCGCCCACCTGGAGAACAAGGGAATACAGTTCAAGTTTTGGCAATTAGGAGCCCACCTGCAGAATAAGGGAATACAGTTCATGTTTTGGTAATCAGGCACCCACCTGGAGAACGAGGGAACACAGTTCAAGTTTTTGAAATTAGGCGCTCACTCGGAGAACAAGGGAATACAGTTTCAAGTTTTGTCTATCAGGCGCCCACCTGGAGAACATGGAAATACAGTTCAAGTATTGGCAATCAGGCGCCCTCCTGGATAACAAGGAAATACATGTATAAGTTTTGGCAATCAGGCGCCCACCTGGAGAACGAGGGAATACAGTTCATGTTTTCGCAATCAGGCGCCCACCTGGAGAATAAGGGAATACAGTTCACATTTTGGTAATCAGGCGCCCACCTGGAGAACGAGGGAATACAATTCAAATTTTGGCAATTAGGCGCCCCCTTGAGTGCAAGGGAATATAGTTCAAGTTTTTGGCATTCAGGTGCCCACCTAGAGATCAAGGGAATACAGTTCAAGTTTTTGCAATCAGGCGTCCACCTGGAGAACAAAGGAATACAGTTCATGTTTTGGCAATCAGGCGCAGAGAACAAGGGAATACAATTCAAGTTTTGGCAATCAGGCGCCTACCTGGAGAACAAGGGAATACAATTTAAGTTTTGGCAATGAGGCATCCACCGGGATAACAAGGAAATACATATTCATATTTTGGCAATCAGGCGCCCACCTGGAGAACAAGGGAATATAGTTCAAGTTTTTGGCAATTAGGTGCCTACCACGAGAACAAGGGAATAAAGTTCAAGTTTTGGCAATCAGGCGTCCACCTGGAGAACAAGGGAATATAGTTCAAGTTTCTAGCAATCAGGCGCCCACCTACAGAACAAGCGAATAAAGTTCAAGTTTTGGAAATCAGGTGCCCACCTAGAGAATAAAGGAATACAGTTCATGTTTTGGCAATCAGGCACAGAGAACGATTGATTACAATTCAATTTTTGGCAATCAGGCGCCTACATGGAGAGCAAGGGAATACTGTTCAAGTTTGGCAATCCGGTGCCCACCTAGAGAACAAGGGAATACAGTTCAAATTTTGGCAATCAGGCGCCCAGCTGGAGTACAAGGGAATACCGTTCAAGTTTTTGGCCATCAGGCGCCCACCTAGAGAACAAGGGAATACAGGTCAAGTTTTGGCAATCAGACGTCCACTTGGAGAACAAAGGAATACAGTTCATGTTTTAATAATCAGGCGTAGAGAACAAGGGAATACAATACAAGTTTTGGCAATCAGGTGCCTACATGGAGAACAAGGGAATACAGTTCAAGTATTGGCAATAAGGCGCCCACCTGGATAACAAGGAAATACATGTTCAAGTTTTGGCAATTAGGCGCCCACCTAGAGAACGAGAGAATACAGTTCAAGTTTGGGCAATCAGGCCCACCTGGAAAATAAAGGAATACAGTTCAGTTTTTGGCAATCAGGCATAGAGAACAAGGGATTATAATTCAATTTTTGGCAATCAGGCGCCTACATGGAGAACAAGGGAATACAGTTCAAGTTTGGCAATCAGGCGCCCACCTGGAAAACAAGGGAATACAGTTCAAGTTTTGGTAATCAGGCGCCCACCTAGAGATACAGTTCAAATTTTGCCAATCAGGCGTCCCCCTAGCGTACAAGGGAATACAGTTCAAGTTTTTGGCAATCAGGCGCCCACTTAGAGAACAAGGGAATACAATTCAAGTTTTTGCAATGAGGCATCCACCTGGAGAACAAAGGAATACAGTTCATGTTTTGGTAATCAGGCATAGAGAACAAGGGAATACAATTCAAGTTTTGGCAATCAGGTGCCTACCTGCAGAACTAGGGAATACAGTTCAAGTTTTTGGCAATCAGGCGACCATCTACAGAACAAGGGAATACAATTCAAGTTTTGGCAATCAGACGCAGAGAACAAGGGAAAACAATTCAAGTTTTGGCAATAGGGCGCCCACCTGGAGAACAAGGGAATACAATTCAAGTTTTGGCAATCCGGCGCCCACCTGGAGAACGAGGGAATGCAGTTCCAGTTTTGTAATGAGGCAACCACCTAGAGAACGAGCGAATATAGTTCAAGTTTTGGCAATCAGGCGCCCACCTGGAGAACAAAGGAATACAGTTCAAGTTTTGGCTATAAGGCGCAGAGAATAAGGGATTATAATTCAATTTTTGGCAATCATGCACCTACATGGAGAGCAAGGGAATACTGTTCAAGTTTGGCAATCAGGTGCCCACCTGGAGAACAAGGGAATATAGTTCAAGTTTTAGCAATCAGGCGCCTACCTGGAGAAAAAGGGAATACAGTTCAAGTATTGGCAATCAGACGCCTACCTGGATAACAAGGAAATACATGTTCAAGTTTTGGCTATCAGACGCCCACCTGGAGAACGATGGAATACAGTTCAAGTTTGGGCAATCAGGCTCCCACTTGAAGAACAACGAAATACAGTTCAAGTTTTGGAAATCAGGCGCAGAGAACAAGGGAATACAATTCAAGTTTTTGTAATCAGGCACCTACCTGGAGAACAGGGGAATACAGTTCAAGTTTTGGCAATCAGGCGCCCACCTGGAGATCGAGGGAATACAGATCAAGTTTTTGTCAATCAGGCGCCCACCTACAGAACAAGGTAATTCAGTTCAAGTTTTGCCAATCAAGCGCAGAGAACAAGGGAATACAATTCAAGTTTTGGCAATCAGGCACCCACCTGGAGGATAAGGGAATACAGTTCAAGTTTTGGCAATCAGGTACCCACCTGGAGAACGAGGGAATACAGTTCAAGTTTTGGTAATCAGGCGCCCACCTGGAAAACAAGGGAATATAGTTCAAATTTTGGCAATCAGGCGCCCACCTGGAGAACAAGGGAATACAGTTCAAGTGTTTGGCAATCAGATGCTAACCTGGAGAACAAGGGAATACAATTCAAGTTTTGGCAATCAGGCGCCCACCTGGAGAACAAGGGAATACAGTTCAAGTTTTGGCAATGAGGCGTCCACCTGGATAACAAGAAAATACATGTTCAAGTTTTGGCAATCAGGCGCCCACCTGGAGAACGAGAGAATAAAGTTCAAGTTTTTGCAATCAGGCGCCCACCTGGAGAACAAAGGAATACAGTTCAAGTTTTGGAAATCAGGCGCAGAGAACAAGGGAATACAATTCAAGTTTTGGTAATCAGGTGCCCACCTGGAGAACAGGGGAATACAGTTCAAGTTTTGGCAATCATGCTCCCACCTGGAGAACAAGGGAATAAAGTTCAAGTTTAGGTAATCAGGCGCCCACCTAGAGAACGAGGGAATACTGTTCATGTTTTTACAATCAGGCGCTCACCTAGAGAATAAGGGAATACAGTTTTATGTTTTGGCAATCAGGCGGCCACCTGGAGAACATGGGAGTACAGTTCAGGTTTTGGCAATTCGGTGCCCACCTACAGAACAAGGGAATATAGTTCAAGTTTTGTCAATCAGGCACCCACCTGGAGAACAAAGAAATACTGTTCAAGGTTTTGGCAATAAGGCGCCCACTTAGAGAACAAGGGAATACAGTTCAAGTTTTTGCAATGAGGCATCCACCTGGAGAACAAAGGAATACAGTTCATGTTTTGGCAATCAGGTGTAGAGAACAAGGGAATACAATTCAAGTTTTGGCAATCAGGCGCCTACCTGCAGAACTAGGGAATACAGTTCAAGTTTTTGGCAATCAGGCTCCCATCTACAGAACAAGGGAATACAATTCAAGTTTTGGCAATCAGACGCAGAGAACAAGGGAAAACAATTCAAGTTTTGGCAATAGGGCGCCCACCTGGAGAACAAGGGAATACAGTTCAAGTTTTGGCAATCCGACGCCCACCTGGAGAACGAGGGAATGCAGTTCCAGTTTTGTAATGAGGCACCCACCTAGAGAACGAGCGAATATAGTTCAAGTTTTGGCAATCAGGCGCCCACCTAGAGAACAAAGGAATACAGTTCAAGTTTTGGCTATCAGGCGCAGAGAACAAGGGATTATAATTCAATTTTTGGCAATCAGGCGCCTACATGGAGAGCAAGGGAATACTGTTCAAGTTTGGCAATCAAGTGCCCACCTGGAGAACAAGGGAATATAGTTCAAGTTTTGGCAATCAGGCGCCTACCTGGAGAAAAAGGGAATACAGTTCAAGTATTGGCAATCAGACGCCTACCTGGATAACAAGGAAATACATGTTCAGGTTTTGGCTATCAGGCGCCCACCTGGAGAACGAGGGAATACAGTTCAAGTTTAGGCAATCAGGCTCCCACTTGGAGAACAACGAAATACAGTTCAAGTTTTGGAAATCAGGCACAGAGAACAAGGGAATACAATTCAAGTTTTTGTAATCAGGCACCTACCTGGAGAACAGGGGAATACAGTTCAAGTTTTGGCAATCAGGCGCCCACCTGTAGAACGAGGGAATATAGATCAAGTTTAGGTAATCAGGCGCCCACCTGGAGAACGAGGGAATACAGTTCATGTTTTTACAATCAGGCGCTTACCTGGAGAACAAGGGAATACAGTTTCAAGTTTTGGCAATCAGGCAACCACCTGGAGAACGTGGGAGTACAATTTAAGTTTTGGCAATCAGGCGCCCACCTGCACAATAAGGGAATACAGTTCAAGTTTTTGTCAATCAGGCACCCACCTACAGAACAAGGGAATGCAGTTCAAGTTTTGCCAATCAGGCGTAGAGAACAAGGGAATAAAATTCAAGTTTTGGTAATCAGGCGCCCACCTAGAGGATAAGGGAATACAGTTCAAGTTTTGGCAATCAGGAACCCACCTGGAGAACGAGGGAATACAGTTCAAGTTTTGGTAATCAGGCGCCCACCTGGAAAACAAGGGAATATAGTTCAAGTTTTGGCAATCAGGCGCCCAACTCGAGAACAAGTGAATATAGTTCAAGTTTTTGGCAATCAGGCGCCCACCTGGAGAACAAGGGAATACAATTCAAGTTTTGGCAATCAGGCGCCCATCTGGAGAACAAGGGAATACATTTCAAGTTTTGGCAATCAGGCGCCCACCTGGAGAACGAGGGAATACAGTTCAAGTTTTGCCAATCAGGCGCCCACCTGGAGAACAAAGAAATACAGTTCAAGTTTTGGAAATCAGGCGCAGAGAACAAGGGTATGCAATTCAAGTTTTTGTAATCAGGCACCCACCTGGAGAACATGGGAATACAGTTCACGTTTTGGCAATTAGGCGCCCACCTGGAGAACAAGGGAATATAGTTCAAGTTTAGGTAATCAGGCGCCCACCTGAAGAACGAGGTAATACAGTTCATGTTTTTGCAAATAGGCACTCACCTGGAGAATAAGGGAATACAGTTTCAAGTTTTGGAAATTAGGCAACCACCTGGAGAACATGGGAGTACAGTTTATGTTTTGGCAATCAGGGGCCCACCTGCACAACAAGGGAATACAGTTCAAGTTTTTGTCAATCAGGCGCCCATCTACAGAACAAGGGAATTCAGTTCAAGTTTTGCCAATCAAGCGTAGAGAACAAGGGAATACAATTCAAGTTTTGGCAATCAGGCACCCACATGGAGGATAAAGGAATACAGTTCAAGTTTTGGCAATCAGGCACCCACCTGGAGAACGAGGGATACAGTTCAAGTTTTGGTAATCAGGCGCCCACCTGGAAAACAAGGGAATATAGTTCAAATTTTGGCAATCAGGCGCCCACCTGGAGAACAAGGGAATACAGTTCAAGTGTTTGGCAATCAGACGCTAACTTGGAGAACAAGGGAATACAATTCAAGTTTTGGCAATCAGGCGCCCACCTGGAGAACAAGGGAATACAGTTCAAGTTTTGGCAATGAGGCGTCCACCTGGATAACAAGAAAATACATGTTCAAGTTTTGGCAATCAGGCGCCCACCTGGAGAACGAGGGAATACAGTTCAAGTTTTTGCAATCAGGCACCCACCTGGAGATCAAAGGAATACAGTTCAAATTTTGGAAATCAGGCGCAGAGAACAAGGGAATACAATTCAAGTTTTGGTAATCAGGTGCCCACCTGGAGAACAGGGGAATACAGTTCATGTTTTGGCAATCATTCTCCCACCTGGAGAACACGGGAATAAAGTTCAAGGTAAGGTAATCAGGCGCCCACCTGGAGAACGAGGTAATACAGTTCATGTTTTTGCAATCAGGCGCTCACCTGGAGAATAAGGGAATACAGTTTTAAGTTTTGGCAATCAGGCGCCCACATGGAGAACATGGGAGTACAGTTCAGGGTTTGGCAATTCGGTGCCCACCTACAGAACAAGGGAATATAGTTTAAGTTTTGTCAATCAGGCACCCACCTAGAGAACAAAGGAATACTGTTCAAGTTTTTGGCAATCAGGCGCCCACTTAGAGAACAAGGGAATACAGTTCAAGTTTTTGCAATAAGGTATCCATCTGGAGAACAAAGGAATACAGTTCATGTTTTGGCAATCAGGTGTAGAGAACAAGGGAATACAATTCAAGTTTTGCAATCAGGCGCCTACCTGCAGAACTAGGGAATACAGTTCAAGTTTTTGGCAATCAGGCGCCCATCTACAGAGCAAGGGAATACAATTCAAGTTTTGGCAATCAGACGTAGAGAACAAGGGAAAACAATTCAAGTTTGGCAATAGGGCGCCCACCTGGAGAACAAGGGAATACAGTTAAAATTTCGGCAATCAGGCGCCCACCTGGAGAACATGAGAATACAATTCAAGTTTTGGCACCCACCTGGAGAACAAGGGAATACAGTTCAAGTTCTGGCAATCTGGCACCCACTTGGAGAACAAGGGAATAAAGTTCAAGTTTTGGCTATCAGGCGCAGAGAACAAGGGATTATAATTCAATTTTTGGCAATCAGGCGCCTACATGGAGAGCAAGGGAATACTGTTCAAGTTTGGCAATCAGGTGCCCACCTGGAGAACAGAGAATACAGTTCAAGGTTTGGCAATCAGGCGCCTAACTGGAGAAAAAGGGAATACAGTTCAAGTATTGGCAATCAGACGCCTACCTGGATAACAAGGAAATACATGTTCAAGTTTTGGCTATCAGGCGCCCACCTGGAGAACGAGTGAATACAGTTCAAGTTTGGGCAATCAGGCTCCCACTTGGAGAACAACGAAATACAGTTCAAGTTTTGGAAATCAGGCGCAGAGAACAAGGGAATACAATTCAAGTTTTTGTAATCAGGCACCTACCTGGAGAACAGGGGAATACAGTTCCAGTTTTGGCAATCAGACGCCCACCTGGAGAACGAGGGAATACAGTTCATGTTTTTGCAATCAGGCGCTTACCTGGAGAACAAGGGAATACAGTTTCAAGTTTTGGCAATCAGGCAACCACCTGGAGAACATGGGAGTACAATTTAAGTTTTGGCAATCAGGCGCCCACCTTCACAATAAGGGAATACAGTTCAAGTTTTTGTCAATCAGGCGCCCACCTACAGAACAAGGGAATGCAGTTCAAGTTTTGCAAATCAGGCGCAGAGAACAAGGGAATAAAATTCAAGTTTTGGCAATCAGGCGCCCACCTAGAGGATAAGGGAATACAGTTCAAGTTTTGGCAATCAGGAACCCACCTGGAGAACGAGGGAATACAGTTCAAGTTTTGGTAATCAGGCGCCCACCTAGAACAAGGGAATATAGTTCGAGTTTTGGCAATCAGGCGCCCAACTCGAGAACAAGTGAATACAATTCAAGTTTTTGGCAATCAGGCGCCCACCTGGAGAACAAGGGAATACAATTAAAGTTTTGGCAATCAGGCGCCCATCTGGAGAACAAGGGAATATATTTCAAGTTTTGGCAATCAGGCGCCCACCTGGAGAACGAGGGAATACAGTTCAAGTTTTGCCAATCAGGCGCCCACCTGGAGAACAAAGAAATACAGTTCAAGTTTTGGAAATCAGGCGCAGAGAACAAGGGATACAATTCAAGTTTTTGTAATCAGGCACCCACCTGGAGAACATGGGAATACAGTTCAAGTTTTGGCAATTAGGCGCCCACCTGGAGAACAAGGGAATATAGTTCAAGTTTAGGTAATCAGGCGCCCACATGAAGAACGAGGTAATACAGTTCATGTTTTTGCAAACAAGCACTCACCTGGAGAACAAGGGAATACAGTTTCAAGTTTTGGAAATCAGGCAACCACCTGGAGAACATGAGAGTACAGTTTATGTTTTGGCAATCAGGCGCCCACCTGCACAACAAGCGAATACAGTTCAAGTTTTTGTCAATCAGGCGCCCACCAACAGAGTAAGGGAATTCAGTTCAAGTTTTGCCAATCAAGCGCAGAGAACAAGGGAATACAATTCAAGTTTTGGCAATCAGGCACCCACCTGGAGGATAAGGGAATACAGTTCAAGTTTTGGCAATCAGGCACCCACCTGGAGAACGAGGGAATACAGTTCAAGTTTTGGTAATCAGGCGCCCACCTGGAAAACAAGGGAATATAGTTCAAATTTTGGCAATCAGGCGCCCACCTGGAGAACAAGGGAATACAGTTCAAGTGTTTGGCAATCAGGCGCTCACCTGGAGAACAAGGGAATACAATTTAAGTTTTGGCAATCAGCCGCCCACCTGGAGAACAAGGGAATACAGTTCAAGTTTTGGCAATGAGGCGTCCACCTGGATAACAAGAAAATACATGTTCAAGTTTTGACAATCAGGCGCCCACCTGGAGAACGAGGGAATACAGTTCAAGTTTTTGCAATCAGGTGCCCACCTGGAGAACAAAGGAATACAGTTCAAGTTTTGGAAATCAGGCGCAGAGAACAAGGGAATACAATTCAAGTTTTGGTAATCAGGTGCCCACCTGGAGAACAGGGGAATACAGTTCAAGTTTTGGCAATCATGCTCCCACCTGGAGAACACAGGAATAAAGTTCAAGTTTAGGTAATCAGGTGCCCACCTGGAGAACGAGGGAATACAGTTCATGTTTTTGCAATCAGGCGCTCACCTGGAGAACAAGGGAATACAGTTTTAAGTTTTGGCAATCAGGCGCCCACCTGGAGAACATGGGAGTACAGTTCAGGTTTTGGCAATTCGGTGCCCACCTACAGAACAAGAGAATATAGTTCAAGTTTTGTCAATCAGGCACCCACCTGGAGAACAAAGGAATACTGTTCAAGTTTTTGGCAATCAGGCGCCCACTTAGAGAACAAGGGAATACAGTTCAAGTTTTTGCAATGAGGCATCCACCTGGAGAACAAAGGAATACAGTTCATGTTTTGGCAATCAGGCGCCCACCTGGAGAACAAGGGAATACAGTTCGAGTGTTAGCAATCAGGTGCCCACCTGGAGAACAATGGAATACCGTTCAAATTTTGGAAATTAGACGCCTATCTGGAGAACAAGGGAATATAGTTCAAGTTTTCGCAATCAAGCGCCCACCTGGAGAATATGGGAATACAATTTCATGTTTTGGCAATCAGGCACCCACCTGGAGAATAAGGGAATACAGTTCAAGTTTATGTAATTAGGCACCCACCTGGAAAACAAGGGAACTCACTTCAAAATCCAATTGCAATTAGCAACATCAGAAGCTTGCCCCGAGAGTGTAAGTCAACAGTTCAAGATGCACAACAGAACTGCAGAAGCGGCAAGACCAAGTTTGATGATGTGTATATAGGATTCTTGTAATTCGTAGATCAGAGTTTAGCCTAATTTCTTTTTATTTTGTCTCGGTGTAATAAGGAGTTCAGCAAGTAGTAGCAGCAGCAACAACAGTGAAATCATATCTTCCCGGTAGTCCTAGCTGCCATAACTTCTCGAACTATACTGACCTGATTCCTTTATGGTCAAGGATATGTAGGCGATCTCGAAAGTAGGGTTCGGTCAGATCTTTCAAAAAATGCTTCCCACAGAGTATTCAAACGGTCAAAAATCGCTCGTATCCGCTCACTTTATCTTTGCCCGAAAACTCTTCGTGTTTCTGAGCAAAGTGAGGCAGCTGTGAGCACGTGATTTTTGCCATATATGAAATACTCCTACAAATTAAAGAAATGGATTTTTCCCAATTGTTTGCAATTTTATAGGATTTTTTGTTAATTGTTTGCATTTCTGTGCATGTTTACTTTTATTAATATCATGAAAAAATCAAAAATACCATGCATTGCATTTTGATTCTATTTCCATGTTTTTAGAATTAATTGCTTTATTTAAAAATAAAAATCATAAAAATGGCTCATTTTTGCATTCTTAGCTTTTAACTTTGGATTATTAATTTTTCTCTTTTAATTTAAGATCATTTCATTTTTATTAATCTTATGATTTGATAATTAGTTTTATTTTACAACTTAGATTAATTTAGGGTTTAATTTAGGATTTTTATTAATTAAGGAAAAAGAAAAGAAAAAGGATTAAAAAAGGTAAAAGAAAAGTAAGCTTGATCTTTAATTTCACTGGGCCAATTAATGTTGAAGCCCAAAAATGTTGCCCCAAATCTGCCCCAAACACACCCCAAACTCGCCGCAAATCCAAGCCCAAAATAAAATTACCCGGTGCAGCCCCCCCCATCTAAACCAAACGACCCCTTTTCGCCCGTCTTTGATCATAGTCGTTGGATCCTAGTGATCCAACGGTTCAGAACTAATATTCAATTTGATATAAGACTATCCTAACCGACCCCCCCTCCATTTCGTCTCTCTCACAAACCCTAGTTACCCTATCCGCCCCTAAATTCCCAAACCCCATCGGCCGGTGACACAACCCCAATCGACCCCAAGTTCACACCCTATAATCACTAGGACTCCCCAAACTCAAAACCCCCAATAATTTCCCCAAATAATCCTTAGAACTCATCAAATCCTGGATCTATGGTTTGACCTAGTTTTTGCATTTTGAGATTTTCTTGAAGTTTCTGCTCGTTTTGGCTGGAAGTTTGCCCAAATAGGTTAATCTTGACCGGAGTAGTCATTTGGGTCAACTTCAAGCCCTTTCGAAGCATCTTGAAGCCTGACCAGTCTTCCGCCTTGTTTTCTTTGTCATTTGCTAAATTCAATCGGTAAATCCTTTTACTCCACTCTTTGTTTCTGTTTTTATTTTGTTTTGTTTTCTCTTCTATTTTTCTTTCTTTCTTTCTCTTCTTCTCAATTGGCTTTGTTTGCATGATAGTTTTGAACGCTTATCAAGCGAGTTTTATTCATTTTTTAATTAGTCAGTTGTGTTAAATCATTGTTAGCATGTTTAAGTTCTTGGTTAATTGCAATTTGCTTTAGGGTAATTTAGAATGAGCTCGATTAGCTATTTTAAGATAATTCAAATAAGCTAATTAGTTAATTGAATGTTTGATTCTGATTTGCACCATTTTCTTTTTTCCTTTTACTTGAATGTTTTGATTCTGATGCTAGCTGGATAAAAATGGTGTTCAGCCTAGGCCTGAGTTAAATACTACACTTGGGCCTGTTGGCCAGGGGAATTAGCCCAAAACTGAAGGGGAAGGTTCTAGAAAGCATACAGCTGCCTAGACTTGGTGAACAAAGCATGTGGAAATATCTGAATATGGACAGCTGTCCCAAAGCTGCCCAGTTTCAGTTATAGAATGATTCCTTTCCTAAAAGCTGGGGGTGGTTTTAAGAAAAAGCAGGCTTAAATATAGGCTTTGAAATGAACAAAACAAATGAGGGAGGGGTAATAGTAAAAGGAAAAATCAAATTCTGCTGCCCTAAAGCCCTCTTATAAGAAGCTCATTCTCCTAAATTCTAGGGCAGAGATGGGGAGGATTCCAAAAAGAGAAAACAACTGAAAATATTTCCAAAAAAAAACTACTCTAGTTTTGAGCCTGCTTTCTTTCTTTGGCTAAAAAGTTTAGAAGTGGTCTTTCTTGGGATTTTCTGGTTTTTCTAAGCTGAAATATGACTGGATATTGAGGCTATTAAGTTGATGGTTATTGTTGTTCTTTGTTGCTAGACTTGTTATTGCTTTGCTGCTATAAGCTGATTTTCAAATATATTTTTGGTTTTTATTTTGCTGTATCCAGGTACTCCTTTGAATCTCTAGAATTTGAAGTGATATGACAATGCATGTGTTAAGGTTGATGTGATTAATTATCGATTTTTCAGAAATTGGTTCCTAAGTTCTGTTAATTTGTATATCTCTTCTTCTATTAGTCACTGTTCTGTTTCGCATATCAGTAGATGTAAATCTGTGTTAGATTATAAAAGTTGTCATTCTAACACATGAATTTTAGGACTTGAATTCTGTTTGTGTTAAGAATCTTTCCAAAGGTGTTAGATGTCTGAACCAAGTGTATGTACACTGTGATTTTGGTTTTGGGTCTATGTTGGAGTCATTTGAGTCTCTAATATGGCTAGCTTGGGAATAATGTCTGGAGCTTAGTTATCGCTCATCCAGTCTTATTAAAAAGGTTTTATCTCATTCTTTAGGTCCTCTTAGTGTAAGATAAATCTACTGGTTCTTTAACACTGACTCATGAAATTGATACAACTGTGAGGTTATGAAATTCTGTGAAAAACAAAAATGAACACAATTATGGGTTGTAAATGTGTCAATATCATTCCTTCTGCTTTTATACGTATGTGTATGATGTTGACATAAACAGAAGCCTGACGTTGTATATCTTGGTGGTGAATAAGATTTATAAAAAGGTTAAAGCAGGATTAAAGGTGCAGAAGCTATAATATCTCATTAAAGTGAGCAATGTGGTATGCATGACAATTTTGTTATCAGTTGATACGCTATTGTTTGATCCTCTTGTTATAGTTTGTGAATTAATTGAAAATTGGTTAATGTATAATGCTTAGGTTCTGGCTATCTTGGCCCTATTGTGTCACACTATTCCCATGGTTGACATATTCAATGAGTTCTTTTTGATTGGGCCCTTATGTTATAGGACTTAATAAAAGCTGGTCCATTCCTTTCTACAATCCAAGTTAGCGAATTTGATATCTCAGAAACGTTATATTAGATGTAGCCATAATTCAATAGGCATCGCGATAATCTTAAACATAGTCTTGAATTAAACATGAGCATTTCGTAGTTTGCCTTAGGCACTAATTAAATCAGCACAACTACGGGTACGACTCTCATGGTGTAGTTGTAATTTCTATGTTTAAATTAGTTTTAAGTGTAGATATCCTAGTTCGTTTAATTTGAATGCATTTCCTATGAAAGAAACTGAGGCGTGCCATTCACACAATTGAATCACCTAATCTATGGCCCTCATATTAATTATCGTAACTAATGTAGAAAAATGCCTTGAATTCTCGTAGTTTGATTTAAGCGCGTTAATTAAGTAAAGTGTCATAGCTACGGGTACGGTTCATGTGACGTAGTTGTGATACATAATTTTAAAATCAGGGTGTACATTTATGTGACCCGGCTACAATTTAATCTTGTTAATAAAATAAACACGTTGTGGATCGTGGGTACGGTTCCTGTGACATGAATCGCAATGTGTAATCAAATAATTAACTGTATGACAATCAGATTATTAAAAGTAGTTTTAAAAGGGATAAAATTCACATAGGTTTCAAAATGTCTTAAAATCAGATAAATAGTCCAATAATAATAGTTGAGCGACCGTTCTAATACCACAGAACCCGGAAATGCCTAACACCTTCTCCCGGGTTAACAGAATTCTTTACCCGAATTTCTGTGTTCGAGGACTGCAAAACAGAGTCAATCTTCCTCGATTCGGGATTTTAAACCGGTGACTTGGGACACCATAAATTATCCCAAGTGTCGACTCTGAACTTAAATAATAATACCGTTTCAATTATTATTACTTTAATTGGAAAAACTCCCCTATACCCCTTCCGGGGTAGAAGAAGGAGGTGTGACAAGGGGCGGTTGTGATACATGTTTTGCCCGAGGGGCTGTTTATGACTTCATCACTTTTACTCTCTGTTTTTATCACTCATTTGAAACTATTGAAAGATGTTTTAAAAAGGTTTTACTGAATTGAGTTATTTTTACGAGTTTTATTGATTTACTTTATTGTTCTAGAGATATACTGTTTTAATGTGGTGCTATGACATGAAATTACCTGTTTCTTACTGCTCAGTTGCTTTTACTTTTATTACTTACTGATTTGGCGTACTCTCATTACTCCCTACACCTTGTGTGCAGATCCAGGAGTCTCGGGGCGCGATAGTAGGTGCTGATCATTCTTCCAGCATGTCTCCAGAGTTGACTAGGTAGCTGTTTGGCGTTCGCAGCCCAGTGCTTCTCCTTCCTATCCTATTTAGATTGTCTTATTATTTTATTTCAGACTATGTTGTCTTTTCTTATTCCTACACGAGTTGTAGTTGCTCATGACTGGTGATACCCCGATGTCGGGCTTGTCTTATGTTTCTGCAATGCTTATCCTAACTTATATTATGGGATTTTAGCTAATGAATGGCTTTAAATGACTTATTATAAATTTCTGGTTGGTTTTAGGGTTTGTGTCGGCTGACCTAGTTTCACGTTAGGCGCCATCACGACCGAGTCAATTTTAGGGTCTTGACACAAATATTTAATCTCAAGTTCATCTTTATCATTTAACAGCTCGCATTTCAAAAAATTTAAACAATATTAATTAGAAATAGTTCCAAAAAATTAACATGCACAAATTATGCTGAGGTCGTACGACCCGATCCAACATAGTATTTAAATTGTGCACTGTCGAGGGTCGAACAACACGAACCACAGATGCATCTACCTGCTACCGAGGTGTTCGACCCACTCCACAAATAGAAAACATTTCAAATAAAACACATATTCTCATATATAGTCAAGTGTCTTATTCGTAACTTCAAGTAAGTAATTTTTACCTTTTAAAACTCTTTTATCAACTTCCATTATGACTTGAGCAATTAAATAAACAAGTAGGGGTGCAAACATTTCAAATAAAGCATAGTACGGGTCCTAGACTAGCCGAACAATAGCATAATAGTAGCTACGTACGGGCTCTCGTCACCTTGTATGTACGTAACCCCCACAAATAGGTACACACATTTATTTAATTCACCTATGGGGTTAATTCCCTCTTACAAGGTTAGAAAAGAGACATACCTCGTCTCAAAACCTACTTCCCAATTCAAAAATATGCTCAAACCTCCAAGTTTGGTGCCCAACAGCTCGAAACTAGTCAAATATTATACAAATTAATCAATGTAAGCTCAAAAGTTCATATTCCCATTATTAATGTGATTACCCAACCCTAAATGTAAGATTCCTAAAATTCGCCCTTAGGTCCACGTGTCCGGATTCTGAAAACTTTCGAAGAAAGTTGTTACCCATAACTTTAGGAACATAAATATATGATTTTTACTAAGTTCCTAACCAATTTCGTGGTCAAATCTCCTTTTTATCAAAACCTAGGTTTTCATCTAAACCCTTGATTTTCACTAATTTTTACATGTTAATCTACCCATAATCTATGTATTTTACTCATGTTATGTAGAAATTACTTACCTCAAAGTGCTAGGTGAAACCCCTCTTCCAAAAGCTCCAAAAATCGCCCAAGATATGAAGTGAAATAAGATAAATGGCCTTAAGTCCCGCACTAAATGAGCTGGGCACATGCCTTTAATGTCGCATTTGCGACACTAGGTTCGCAAATGCGAAGCCTGGGCTTCCGCTGCTGCGGTCGCAAATGCGACCAAAGAGTCGCAAATGCAAACTCTGCCGGGATGGCAAATGCGACAAATGTGTGGCAAATGTGAACACTCCCTAGGTTAGGCTCCTTCGCAATTCAGAAGCCCTTCTTGCAAATGCGAGGTTTGCATTTGCGAACAATTTCTTGCATTTGCGAGACATGTAACTGCTGCCAAGAAACACCAGAAAACTGATGTGTTTTCATTCCTTCCAAACGTCTGAAACTCACCCGAGCCCTCGAGGATCCACACCAAACACCCACACAAGTCTAAAAACATCATACAAACTTTCTCGTGCGATTGGAACACTAGAATAACATCAAAAACCACGAATTGGACGTCAAAATGCATGAATTTACTCATGAACTCAAAAACTTCTAAAAACAATTCTGCGCGTCCGATTCCTATCAAATCAACTCGGAATGACGTCAAATTTTGCATGAAAGTTTTAAATGACATTACAGACCTACTCCAACTTTCGGAACTGGAAATCCAAACCCGATATCAAAAAGTCCACCCTCGGTCAAACTTTCTAAAACTTCAAATTTGTAACATTCACCAAATGACTTCGAAACGACTTACGGACCTCTGAATCCACTTCTAGGCACGCTCCCAAGTCCTGAATTACCATACGGAGCTATTCCCAGTCTCAGAATCCCAAACAAACGTCTAGAATATAAAGATCCATTTCAACCCAAAACCCAGGTTCATCTAAAACCCGATCTGAACATACGCGCAAGTCCAAAATCATCATACAAACCTATTGTAACCGTCAAATCCAGATTCCAAGGTCATTTACTCAAAATATTGGCCGAAGTCAAACTTAGCCTTTTAAGCCAACTTAAAGAACCAAGTGTTCCTATTTCAACCCGAACCTTCCAAATCCTGAACTAATCATCCCTACAAGTCATAAAACAGTAATAGCAAGTACAAAAAGTCTTATTTAGGGGAACATGGTTCTAGAAAGCAAAACGACCGCTCGGGTCGTTACAGAATAATTCATTTTGTTCCTTCTCAGCTTTGTTTATACATAAGCTATTACCTTTCCTGGCCATTCTATCCCCTTTTTGCGGGTATACTTAGCTTATCTTAGTTCCCATGCATTCCTGAATTTTCATGCAACTCACATGATCTTGAATCCTAATTTTGCTTTTACTTCCCGTTCATTAGCTACTGTAGGTGCCACTTTCTTATGGAGTGCATATAATGTGGTTGTGAGACTGTTGTTATAAGACCATTTCATCTTTAGGTCATTGTGCTTAGGTTGAAGCCTTCTTCCTTATTTTCTCATCTAGCCTTTCATTGTAGTACTTAGGGAGGACCCTCTGACTCTTGTAAAGTTGCGAGCTTATTACATCGTATACTCAACGAAATTTTTGATGTCCTTCCTCGCCTATAATTATCCGTAGTTACTTATCTCCACGCCCTTGTACTTGTAAGGTTGCTTTTGAACTTAACCTTTGACTATTTCCCAGTGGCACTCTCTTTTATTTTTGAGACACTTATACGACACCTTTAACTACCCCAACTGCTATCTGAATATTTCTCAAGGGTCACGATGTCATATTTGCAAGATTGAATTCCCCATGTTGGGGTTTACTATGTTTATTTTGCACGATCTGTTGATTTGTCTGTATCTTCTTGTCTAGCCATATCTAGGCTCTTCTTGAATCAACTACTAACTACTCGTTGGCCCATTCTCATATCAATATTCCGCATAATCTTTCTTGGGTTATTTCCTTTGTCTTAACTTACCTCTCGTACTAGCTCCTTATTTATCAATACCATCCCGGGTAGGAACCTTTACTTTATTTCCTTGATTTCGTGCTTACATAATGTTCTGGAATCGTAGCATATCGGTAGGATTTGGATAAGTGCAATCTCATTCCTTTCTCATATTTATCGCATTCTTCCTTTACCATTCCATAATTTCTGGAACATTTAATTCTAACTTAATGCCACATCACTCCATATTCCCCCCTTTTAGGGGAGTAGTAAGATTTAGCGTTACGACGATCTACCTATAGATGTTTTACCTCTTCATCTTTGGCATCTTTTCACATCATTGATGGCCCTTACTCGCCTTGCGGTAATCCTTCTGTACCAAGGAAAACAAAATTCCTTACTCACGAGGGTAACACCTAGTGTAACTGGCACACATACAATCCCTTAAGCTTAACTTTGCTCACATTGCTTGCTTTAGGGAAGCGTCTTCTTGAATGACCTTTAAAGGTTATTCTTCTGTCGTCCATTCTATTATCGCTGAAATGCAATATATGAAATTCTCATGATGCCGACTATTATCAAGTCACTCAATCCCTACTTTATGTTTAGTTTATCTTGTTCACCAGTCCATACTGATTTCTATTACTCTGGGTTTAGCTTTTCCTTCTGTTAATCACGTTAGAGTCACAAACTTATTTCTCCAAATGAGGATATGACTTTATGCCCTATACTCTTTTGTTGTCTCAAGGCCTGTCACCCCTCACCCCTTCTATTACTTGACTATAAACTCTGTAATACTGTCACTTTTTTTTGATCTACCGTTGTCATCCATGTATCACATCTTACTCATAATGCTTCATTATCTCTCTTCTTATTTCCCTGCTAAGATTTCTATCTATCACTTTATTCTGAAAACTTTAATAAGACATTTTTTTGCTTTTTGCTCCCCTTGCTCCATCTTCTAGCTCTTTGGGTTGCCTAACATTCTCGCTCTACTAGGGACGAGAAACATACTTAGGTAATATTTATCTCTTCCAGGATTCCAGTGCCTATCTTTGTAGTACTCATATCCAGTTGTACTATTTTAGAGTGCACAATCTGGGTATCTCATAAGGAGTTCTATTAGTATATTTGTAATATCCTTCAGAAATATCAACTAACGCAAAAAATCCATCCACCATTTTTGGGTTACTCTAACCCTGGTAGGATCTTAATATCCCGTCCTTCTCTTAAACCATATCAGTTAGCTCCCATATGGCATAACTGAGATCGGTGTGGCCAATTGTACATACCTCTGTTACTATTGAAGGTAACATAGAATGCTTGTATCTCTCTTCCTGAATTGTAAGTAATGATAATCTTCACTAGCTGAGTACCTCGTACCCTTCTTCATCTTGCTTCTTTTACTTGTTGAAACTTGTATCTACCTTCTGATTCTCTCATTGCTTTTTACCATATGGGTGGATAGATATTCTTGCCTTAGGCTCTTTTTCCAGAAGCTCACACGTCTTGGTACACACATGATCTGCTGGAGACCTTACATTTACTCATCATAAGAATGATGCAAAATCGAGTTCCTCTAACTTAACTCTTCCACAGCCGCATTCAATCCCTTACCTATTTTCTTTCTAGATGTAGGCATCATCGTATTATGAATAAGATAGAGTTTAGGAAATTGAGTTCTTACAATTGAGCTCTACAACACGATCTAGAGTAAAAAGAAAGAGTGGCAGTCCTAAATGCCATATAGCCTCCTGCTTATAAGTGTGGTGCACAATACACCCATAAATAAGACTCTACTAGACATGGCTTGTAGAATCCCTAAGACAGAAATTCTTTGATACCTCTTTTGTCATGACTCAAACCGATAGGCCACGATGGGCACCATGTGCCTTACTCAACTGAGCACCAATGTAATGTATCTTTCCTATTACATCATCATGGGTGAGTGGGCCAGAAGGGCCGTGTGACACCCCGCAATATTACGTCATTATTACATCCCACAGTATTATATTACGATGATGTTATGCTTCACAGTATTAAATTACGACGATGTTTCACCCTGTAGTATTGTACGTTGAATTTGTCGTAAGGTAATTGACATTAGTCTAAGGAAAAAGATTATTTAAAGATTATAAGGATTATACTATTTTAAAAAAATGATGAGTAAATTCGTGATGGTGAGAGGGAAAGCAAGTCAAAGAAAATGACTTTTTCATCCAACATTTGGCATATTGAGATAAAATACGGGCCCACCGTTAATACCTGATATTTATGGACTAGTGACATACATTGTAATAGATGACCATGATAGTAAGGTGTACAAACTATGTTAAAAGTGAGTAGTATTTTAAGTAAGTTAAGATAATTCTTAATTATGAGGGTAATTGATTAAATACTGGGTAACGGGGCATTACCTAATTAATTGGGGATATATTGGATACGCATTAAATAGCATAATGTGGCAGCCACCCCAATCTAATTAATGACTCATTAGTCATTACTATAAGGTGTCACATTTGGAGTAATCTTGGGTCTTAGTCACTATGTAAATGGGGCCACAAAGCTTAATTGTGAAAGGCTTTAATACGTCTTCAAAGAAGACACTTACAGATGGGAAAATTTAAAACATAATTCTTTAGATTCTTTCACAAAGTGAGATATATTAAAGTTAGTTTTCTTCATCAAGTTCATGCAAAAACATGCATATACATGTAACGTGAGAATTTATCTGAAGTTATACTACGAGGCTTCTTAGAAAATAGCAACAGGATTTTGCGATTCTAAAGGAGTACGGTGCAATCTTTCTCAAGAATATCATACGTATTTTCCCCTACTTCGATCCGCTGTTACGTGTTTTGTCGCAATTGACGTATATTAGAGGGATTGTCAAGAGACTCTGCTCAAGTATGTTAAGGCTATCCCTTCTTTCTTTTTGGCATGATCTATACGACACGAACGAAACGAGCAAATGCACAACTTCCATAACTCTATTCATAGAAGTATTAGAGATGCATATATTCTTGAATTCCCATGTGTCATATTATTTTATCATCTGTTCATGGGTCTTAGAAAATGCGTAAGTTGATTTTATGATAATAATCAGAGGCATAATGGTCTTATGACACTCTGAAATATTTTATTGACGTACTTCTCATGCATTGCATTCATGCACATTGACCCATGACCAGATGGCGTTATATACGCATATATATATATATGTACTTATATGTATATGAGATATGGAAAAAGGTTACGACATTATATACTCATCACCACCTGATCAGCTGGTACACGATGATGATGTTGCCCACAGTGGCTGAGATGATATGATGTGATGCCCTCAAAGGCTTGATGATATCATGAACACATGTACCAATGCACGACATGATATTCATTCACATTTGCATGACACCATAAGTATTTCATTAATTACAGAGTTGTCCAGACTTACAGGTTGAGTCGTGTACTTTATATTTCTTCCATGTGTTTTATGTACTTATTTGTATGCCTTACATAATTGGTAGATTTGTACTAACGTCCCTTTTGCCTGGGGACGCTGCATTTCATGCCCGCAGGTCCCAATAGACAGGTAGAGAGTCCTCCAAGTAGGCTATCATCTCAATGGAAGATGTTGGTGCGCTCCATTTGCTCTAGAGTTGCTTGTTTGGTCAGTATGATTTAGATACGTATTATTTGGTATGGCGGGGCCCTGTCCCGACCCTTATGATCAGTATGTACTCTTAGAGAATGCTAGTATAGCCTTGCCGGCCTATGTTTTGAGTTTACAAATGATCATGTTGGCCTTATAGGCCCGTATATCACATGTATAAGTTTTTATATCAGGTTGGGTCATCCTATGTTGAGTATTCCTCTATGTTTATTCTGGTTATCCCATGATATTACGTTTGGCCCATTTGCCAACGAAAGTACAATAAGAAAGATATGTTATGTTGGTACTCAGTTAAGTAAGGTACCGAGTGCTTGTTGTGGCCTATAGGTTTGGGTTGTGACAAACGTGATATTAGAGCAGTTCTGTCCTAGGGAGTCTACAAGCCGTGTCTAGTAGAGTCTTGTTTATGGGTGTGTCGTGCACCACACTTATAAGCAAGAGGCTACAGGGTATTTAGGACGTTCAGTATTTCTTCTTACTCTAGATCGTGTGGTAGAGTTCAGTTGTAAGAACTCAATTTCCTAAACTTTATCTTATTTATATTACGGCAATACCTACATCTAGAAAGACGGTTAGTAAGAGATATATCTGTGGAAGAGTTGAGCCAGAGGAACTCAATTTTTGCATCTTGCTTATGATAGATAAATATGAGGTATTCAATAGATCATGTGTATACTAAGATGTGTAAGCTTCTTGATAAGGATCCCTAAGGCAAGAATGCCTATCCACTCGCACGATAAAAAGGAATAAGTTAATCGAGAGGTAGACACAAGTTTCGACAAATAAAAGAAGCAATGTGAAGAAGGGTATAAGGTGCCCAGTTAATGAAAAATATTAGTATTTACAATTTAGGCAGAGGAATATAAGCCTTTTGAGTACCATCAATAATAATAGAGGTATGTACAATCGGCCACACCCATCCTGGTTATGCCCTATGGGGGCTAACAGGTGTAGTTTAAAAGAAGGGTGGGATATCAAGATCCGGCCAGGGTTAGAGTAACCCAAAATGGTGAATGGATTGTATGCGTTAGTTGACATTTCCGAAGGACATTGCAAATGTTCTAATAGATCTCCTCGTGAAACACCCAGATGGTGCACCCTAAAATTGTACAGCTACATATGAGTACTACAAAGATGAGTACTGGAAGCCTAGAAGGGACAAATATTATCTTAGTATGGCTCCCGTCCCTAGTAGAGAGAGGACGTTGAGCAACCCAAAAAGCCGGTGAATGAAGCAAGAGGACCTAATAGCAAAAGAATGTCTTGTTGAAGTTTTCACAAGAAAGGGATAGGCAGAAATATTAGCAGGGTAATGAGAAGAGAGATAAGGTAGTATTATGAGTAAGATGCGATACATGAATGACAACGGTAGATAAAAAAAATGATGAGAGTATTACAAAGTCTATATAGACAAGGGATGGAAAATACGAGGGGTGATAGGCCTTAAGGCAGCAAAAGAGTATATGTCATAACGTCACATCCTCATTTCGAGAAATAAGCTCGTGACTTTAACGCGACTACCATCCAGAAAAGTTAGACTCCAGAATAATAGAAATCAGTATGGATTGGTGAACAAGATAAACTAAACATGAATTAAGGACTAAGTAATTTGATAATAGTCGGCATCATGAGAACTTCAGAGATTACGTTTCGACAATAAATGAATGGATGATAGAAGAATACCCTTTAAAGGTCATTCAGGAAGACGCTTCCCTAAAGCAAGCAATGTGAGCAAATTTAAGCTTAAGGGACGGCATGTGCCAGATATACTAGGTGTCACCCTTGTGAGTAAGGAATTTTGTTATCCTTAGTACAGAAGGATTTCCGCAAGGCGAGTAAAGATCATCGATGACGTGAAAAGGTGCAAAAAATGAAGAGGTAAAACATTTATAGATAGATCATCGTAGCTCCAACTTTTAGTACTCCCCTAAAGGAGGGGAATATGGAGTGATGTGGCATTAAGTCAGAATTAAGTGGTTCTAGTAACTATAGAATGGTAAAGGAATGATGCAATAAAAATGAGAAAGGAATGAGATTACACTTGTTCAGCTCCTACGTATATGCTATGATTCAAGAATATTAAGCAAGCACAATGCTAAGGAGAGGAAGTACGGGGTTCGGCCCTGGATGTTATTAATAAATAAAGAGTAGCGCAAGATGTAAGTTAAAACAAAGAAAATAATCCAAGAAAGATCACGAGGAGTATTAATATGAGAATGGACTAACGAGCAGTTAGTAATCGATTCAGGAAGGGTCTAGTTATAGCTAGACAAGAGGTTATCGATAAATCAACAGACCATGCAAAATAAACATAGTAAACCCCAACATGGGCAGTTCAATCTTGCAGATATGACATCAGAACCCTTGAAAAATATTCAGATAGGAGTTGGGGCAGTTAAAGATATCGTATGAGTATTACAGAAATAAAAGAGAATGCCACTGGGAAGATAGTCAAAACTTCAGTTCAGAAGCAACCGCACGAGCACAGGTGCATAGAGGTATGTAACTACAGATATTTGTAGGCGAGTAAGAATATCAAAAAACTTCTTTGGGTATACAATATAACAAGCCCGCAACTTTAGAAGAGTCAGAGGGTCGTCCCGAAGTACTACAACGAAAGACTAGCTGAAGAAATAAGGAAAAAGTCTTCAACCTAAGCATAGTAACCTAAAGAGGAAATGGTCGTGTAACAATAGTCTTACATCAACATTGTAATCACTCCAAAAGAAAGTGGCACCTACCGTGGCTAATGAACGGGGAGAAAAATCGAAGGTAATATTCTAGACCATATGAGTTGCACAAAAATTTCGGCATGAGTGGGAACTAGGATATGTTAAGTATACATGCAACAAGGGGGCAGAAAGACCAGGAAAAGTAATTGCATAAGTTTAAAGAAAGCTAAGAAGGATTGAAAGGAATTATTCGATCAATGATCCCGAGTTAGTTACGTTATGGACACACTTAAGAGTTTGGAGTATAATACATGTAGCATATATGTTGACAATCATACCGACTTAGAAGACTCCGGTATAAAAGAAAGAATTGAGCCCAAGGCATAAACAAAGGATTGAGTTGTTAGAAGATTGTATCATGGACATTCCGTAGCGCTCATGGAAGGCTAAACGTAATAACTAATACCATGAACCCCAGATTGGGAGATAACTTAAATCTACATAAAGACTGATAAGAAGAAGGAGGAAACTAAAGAGGTACATTAACTAAGTAAATTAGGAGTTTGATTAATGAACCTAGAAAATTTATAAACATATGGGTTGAGGACATTTCAGGATCACTCTTAAAATTATACGTACAAGAGAGGTAGTACAGTAGCCATATTTTATAATGGCTCTACAATAGAGACAGTTAAAAGAGTACCAAACTTAGAAGAAGTCAATATGAAGCTCCCACCGGATTGTGTATGCACCAGAGGTGCAAGTATCATAGTAGAGCTTCAAGTTGTGAACGTGAATTATACTTATGTGGAAGGGAGGTCATGAAAGAGATAGAAGATACAATGCAAGATTTTAAGGTAAGAAAGGAAAAGGGGAACAACATACAAGACACTCAAAATGCAGAAGGTCGTGAATAGTCCATACTGCGGATAAAAGGCTAGAAGTGCTGGGATTCAGTATGTAGGAATGATAGCAACGTCGTCAGTAGAATACTTCCCACCCTATGTTTTCTAAGTACCGAAAGGTCTAATTAGAGAGTAAAAGAAGAGTTAGAGACGATGCAGTGTCTCGCTTGTTGTTCCAGAAAATGCATGGGAATTGATCACAAGCTAAAATATGATAGAACAACAAGGTTTTAGAAAGACAAGAGTAACGATAAGGGGAATGCAAGTGAGAAGGTGACGAAAATGGATAAGTCCTTGGGACTAAGCCCGTGAAAACAAAGGAGCTGATGGTTCCTTTGAGTTATAGAAAGCTCAATTTAGCCTGAATGAACTCAAATGAGTCTAAGACTAGTAGCATTTAGAAGAGATGGGATGCTGCCTTGGTATCAGAATTAGGGTGTAACTGTTATAAAAAAAGGATGACGTTTGGTCCTTCGCTTGAGTAATAATTTGAAAAAGAAGAAAAAAAGAAAAGGGGGAAAGAGGATTTTATGAATTGTAAGGGACTAAAATAACCATATAAGGTGAGTCACATTGGGATGCTATAAAGTATGATTATGAAAGTATAGTATCATCCCTAAGTGGATCAGTCTAATCAGTCCAGATATCCCCGATGAGCCGCGATCCCTAGCGGCAGTGTTATATAAAAGATCAATTTATCAGCGGTAGATGATGAATCAACATTAAGGTGAATCAAAAATAGATGGATAAAAGTTCAACAATATGAGATGAGATAAGACCATCAGTCTTAAGGATAAGCAACGAGAGTAACCTAGAGTTGGTTGCAGACCTCAGTAACGATAAATCGAAGTAAGAATTATGGTATAGTATGATCTACATAGATGCGGTAAAGTCATACGAATGGATAACTAGATCTATGAAATAAGATATGGCCATATTCGCAAGTTCTACAAAGTACCGAGCGAAGAACTTTAGTACACCTATAGATGCCCAGAGAGGCATCATATTAAGCCTTGTATATGTTTACAAAGTAAGGCTTAGAGATTTGCTAAAAGCTGGAGGAAAAAAGAGAGAAGAGTTGCATAGGCACACTTACAAAGTCAGTATCGCAGAGGCTGCATGACAGAAGGTAGCAAAATTTACAAGATTAGAAGGATTCTGACTACTAGTCATGATGTGAGAAAGAGGCTTAAAGGGGGGGAATGCCCTTGCCTTTGGGATTCATTCACAGAATAGTAGCCTAGATGGAAAGACAAGTACTAAATTATTCGCAAGACCTTTGGGTTATGAGAATAATAAGAGCATCAGTCAACATTCGAGGACGAATGTTCCAAGGGGGGAATGATGTGACGTTCCGCAATATTACGTCGATATTACATTTCGAAGTATTATATTACGATGATATTACACTTCGTAGTATTAAATTATGATGATGTTGCATCCTGTAATATTGTACGTTGAATTTGTCGTAAGGTAATTGACATTAATCCAATGAAAAAGATTATTTGGAGATTATAATGATTATACTATTTTGTAATAACCCGGCCAGTGGTTTCATGAGTTACCGCTTCGTTTCTCCCATTTTTGCTTCTTATTGCCTTCCTCATCTGTATTATGTGTTATCGGGTTGGTTGGCTCGGGTTCGGAAAGGTTTTGGTAAGGTTTGAGACACTTAGTCTTTAGTCTCTTTTGAGTAAGCATAAGTTGAAAAAGTCAATCGGATATTGACTTATGTGATAAAGGGCTCAGATGTGGATTCCGATGGTTCGGATAGCTTCGGTAGGTGATTTGGGACTTAGAAGCGTGATTTGAATGTGATTTGGAGGTACGGAGTAGATTTAGGCTTGAATTGGCGAAATTGGAATTTTGGCATTTTCCGGTTGGTAGGTGAGATTTTGATATAGGGGTTGGAATGGAATTCTGGGAGTTGCAATAGGTCCGTTGTGTCATTTGGGATGTGTGTGCGAAATTTCAGGTCATTCGGACGTGGTTTGATAGACTTTTTGATCGAAAGCGGAATTTGGAAGTTTTTGGAATTCTTAGGCTTGAATCCGATGCAAATTTGGTGTTTTGATATTTTTTTGAGCGTTTCGAAGGTTAGAACAAGTTTTAATGATGTTATGCAATATGTTGGTGTGTTTGGTTGAGGTCCTGAGGGCCTCGGGTGAGTTTCAGGTGGTTGAATGGATCATTTCAAGTTGAGAAAAATTGCAAAATATCTGCTGTGAGTGTTGTAGACTTTTGGCCTTCGCATTTGCGAGTGGGCCCTCGCATTCTCAAAGGGTTAGGATGAGAGGCTGGAGGTTTGTCCTTCGCATTTGTGATGGAGGTCCCACGTTCGCGAAGGGTTGGAGTCAGAAAGATTCGCCTTCGCGATATAGCAGACGAGTTCGCGATGGTTTGAGTTGCTAAGGCATTGCGTTCGTGAGGGGTCGTCGCGTTCGCATATGAGGAATTCTGGTCAACTTAAGTTTGTGCTTCGCGAACGCGAGGCATTGACTGCATTCGCGATGAAGGATTTTTAAGTGCTGGGCAGAATGTTTTAAAAGGTCATATCCGTGATTTTGAGCCTAAGTTCTACCATTTTGAGCGATTTTAGAGCTTTTTGGAGAGGATTGAAGAGGGAATCAACGGGGAACACTTGGAGGTAAGATTTATGGACATAATACTCAATCCTAATGTGATTTCTACCTAATTAATCATGGAATTTATAGAATTTAAGCCTAAATATTGAAGAACTAGGGCTTGTAATTGGAGACCTAAATTCTGGGGATTTGAGGGGTCATTTGTGGTTGGATTTCGGTACTTTTGATATGAATGAACTCGGGGAGTGATAAGGAGTGTATTGATGTAATTTTTATCGGATTCCGAGACGTGGACTTGGGGGTCGGGTTTGGCCAATTTCGAGATTTGTATTGTAATTTGATTTCTTTCGAGTGGGCTTTGTTCCCTTAGCATATTTTGATGGTTTTGCACTAATTTTGGTTGGATTTGGAGCATCCGGAGGCCGATTCGAGAGGCAAAGGCATCACGAGCTAGAGTTTGGACCGGATAAAGGTGAGCAATGATTGTAAATGTTGTCCTGAGGGTATGAAACCCCAGATTTCACATTATTGTTCTATATTGAGGTGGCGTACACGCTAGATGACGAGCGTGGAGTCATACACTATTGGGGATTGTGACTTAGTCCATACCGAATGACTGTTTTGCTGGGTATTTGATTGAAAATTGTTTGCTATCATCATGTTTTGGGCTGAATGTCATATTTGGGCCTCGTGCCAACTGTTTTGGACCCTTAGGGGATTTTTACTGATATTTCCTCACCATTTTAACTTTATACTTGTATTCAGTCAGCTATATTCTACTGTTTTCATAACTCAGTCATGTTTACTCCGCTTTAACACTTAAAATGATATTTTGGCCTTAGCATCATGTTTTACTGTTGCCCGAGTAGCTTGTGAGATTCTGACTGAGTAAGGCTGATGGCCTATGTTGTAAGGAAACACTGATTATGATTAGGCTGCACGCCGAAGCAGATTATGATTACGAGGTCGAGGGCCTGAGTTGTATGCCACAATGTGGCTCGATATGAGGTCGAGAGCCTATTGATTATTCCACGAGATGGCTTGATATTGCGCTTGGGCCATAAGGGGCCCCTCCCAGAGTCTGTACACCCCCAGTGAGCGCGGTACTCAGTGTGATATGTGATATAGCCCGAGGGGCTAATGTTGTTCCATGTTATTGCCTGAGGGGCTGATTCTGTTGATATTGTGTCTGAGGGGCTGATTTTATGTATTTATCTTTTCTCGCTGCTTTCCATTCACTCTTTTAACTATTAAAGTTGTTTTAAAGATAACTTTACTAAAATGAGGTGTTTTTACAAGTTTTCATTGTTCTATTGCATTGTATGCAGTTTATACTGCCTTTTTATAGCATTTTGCTGTGTTTTACGTATTTTCTTATCGCCCAGCTGCCTTTACTTTTATTACTCACTGAGTTGGTGTAATCACATTACTCCCTGCATCATGTGTGCAGATACAGGAGCCCCGGGTCTTGCTAGCGAGGGCTGATTGCTTCCAGCTGGCCATTCGGAGTTCACTAGGTAGCTGCTCGACGTTCGCAGCCCAGTGTTTCTCCCTCCTATGTTTATTTTTTCCTTGTACTAGATTCTATAATCGACTGTGTAGTCCTTTTCCATACTCTTAGGCTTATGTTAGATGCTCATGACTGGTGACACCCCGATGTCGGGCTGTGTTTATTTCCGCGTTATTCTATTTTATGTTATTTTGGTATATATCATCTATTAATGCTTTAAATTGAATTATTATAACTGTTAAAAATGGATTGGGAGTTTGTGTCAGTTGGCCTTGTCTCACGATAGGCGCCATCACGAACGAGTCCAAATTTAGGGTCGTGACAATTTTAAACAAATGATGAGTAAATTCGTGATGGTGAGTGGGGAAGCAAGTCAAAGAAAATGAATTTTTCGTCCAAGTTTGGCATATTTGGATAAAATACGGGCCGAGCGTTAATACCCGATATTTATGGACAAGTGCTACACAAGGTACTACATGACCATGATAGTAAGGTGTACAAGGTATGTTAAAAGCGAGTAGTATTTTAAGTAAGTTGAGATAATTCTTAATTATGCGGGTAATTAGTTAATTAACAGGTAACGAGACATTACCTAATTAATTAGGAATATATTGGATAATCATTAAATAGCATGATGTGTCAGCCATCCCATTCTAATTAATGACTCATTAGTCATTACTATAAGGTCTCACATTTGGTGGAATCTTGGGTCTTGTTTACTATGTAAATGGGGCCCACAAAGCTTAATTGTGAAAGGCTTTAATATGTCTTCAACGAAGACACTTACAGATGGCAAAATTTAAAACGTAATTCTTTAGATTCTTTAACAAAGTGAGATAAAGTAAAGTTATTTTTCTTCATCAAGTTCATGCAAGAACATGTATATACATGTAACGTGAGTTCTTCAGTGAAAACAAAATTTATACGAGACTACGTAATATTATAGCAACAGGATTTTGCGATTCTAAAGGAGTACGATGCAATCTTTCGCGAGAATATCATATGGATTCTTCCCTACTCCGATCTCGTTATTACTGAATTTGTTGCAATTGACGTATATTAGAGGGATTGTCAAGAGAATCGGCTTAGGTATGTCAAGGCTATCCCTTCTTTCTTTTTGGCATGATCTATACGACACGAACGAAATGAGCAAATGCGCAACTTTCATAAATGACTCTATTCATAGAAGTATTAAAGATGCCTATTTTCTTGAATTCCCATGTGTCATATTATTTTATCATCTGTTCATGGGTCTCAGAAAATACGTAAGTTGATTTTATGATATTAATCAGAGGCATAATGGTCTTATGACACTCCAAAATAATTTATTGGCGTACTTCTCATGCATTTCATTCATGTACATTGACCTATGACCAGATAGCATTATACACGCGTATATATGTACTTATATGTTTATGGGATATGGGAAAAGGTTACGGCGTTATATACGCACCACCACCTGATCAGCTGGTACACATTGATGATGTTGCCCAAAGAGGCCGAGATGATATGATGGGATACCCTCAGAGGCTTGATGATATTATGAATACATGTACCTATACACGACATGATATTCATACGCATATGCATGACACTATAAGTATTTCATGAATTACAGAGTTGTCCAAACTTACAGGTTGAGTCATGTACTTTATATTTCTTCCATGTCGTTTATGTACTTATTTGTGTGCCTTACATAATCGGTACATTATTCGTACTGACGTCCCTTCTGCTTGGGGACACTGTGTTTCATGCTCACAGGTACCGATAGACAGGTTGAGAGTCCTCCAAGTAGGCTATCATCTCAGCAAAAGATGTTGGTGCGCTCCATTTGATCCGGAGTCAGCCATCGGCTTCAGTGCCAGTTACTTCACCACTATCCACCCAACTAGCTAGGGGTGGAGGTCAGTTAGTTAGGGGTCGGCCTAGAGGGGAAGGTCGATCAGGTGGCGATCAGGCCCATTTCTATGCACTCCCAGATAGACCCGATGCTATTGCTTTAGACACCTTGATCACAGGTATTGTCTCAGTCTTCCACAGAGATGCCTCTGTATTATTTGATCTCGGTTCCACTTATTCTTATGTGTCATCATACTTTGCTCATTATTTGGATACGCCCCATGAGTCTCTTGTTTCATATGTTCGTGTATCTACTCCGGTGGGCGATACTGTTGCTGTAGACCGTATGTACCAGTCATGTGTGGTGACTATTGGGGGTCTGGAGACACAAGTGGATCTGTTGTTGTTATGTGTGGTAGACTTTGATGTTATATTGGGCATGGATTGACTATCTCTGTATCGTGCTATTTTGGACTGTCATGCTAAGACAGTGACATTGGCGATGCAGGGTGTGCCACGGATTGAGTGGCGAGGTTCGACTGATTATATTCCTAGTAGGGTAATTTCATTCTTGAAGTAGTGTATGGTTGGGAAGGGTTGTCTTACGTATTTAGCCTTTGTGAGGGATTTCGATGTAGAGACTCCCAATATTGATTCTGTTCCAGTTGTGAGGGATTTTCCCGATATGTTTCCTGCAGACCTGCCGGGCATGCCACTGGACAGGGATATTGATTTTGGTATTGATCTGGTACTGGGCACTCAGCCCATATTATTCCACTGTATCGTATGGCACCAGCGGAGTTGAAGGAGTTAAAAGAGCAGCTTCAGGAACTCCTTGATAATGGGTTCATTTGGCCTAGTGTATCTCCTTAGGGTGCGCCCGTTCTATTTGTGAAGAAGAAGGATGGAACTATGAGGATGTGCATCGACTATAGGCAGTTGAACAAAGTAACAATCAAGAACAAGTATCCTTTGCCTCGTATCGAAGATTTGTTTGACCAGCTCCAGGGAGCGAGGGTATTCTCTAAGATTGATCTCCGTTCAGGTTATCACTAGTTAAAGATCAGGGACTCGGATATTCATAAGATGCCTTTCAGAACTCGATATGGTCATTATGAGTTCTTGGTGATGTCTTTTGGGTTGACCAATGCCCCAGCAACATTCATGCATTTGGTGAACAATGTGTTTCGGCCTTATCTCGACTCGTTTGTCATAGTCTTCATTGATGATATTCTGGTGTATTCGCATAGTCAGGAGGAGCACGCGGAGCATTTGAGATTTGTGTTGCAGAGATTGAGGGAGGAGAAGCTTTATGCAAAGTTCTCCAAGTGTGAGTTTTGGCTCAGTTCAGTGGCTTTCTTGGGGCACGTGGTGTCCAACGAGGGTATTCAGGTTGATCTGAAGAAGATAGAGGCGGTTCAGAGTTGGCCCAAACCGTCCTCGGCCATATAGATTCACAACTTTCTTGGTTTGGTGGGTTATTACTGCTAGTTTGTTCAGGGATTCTCATCTATCGCATCACCCTTGACCAAGTTGACTCAAAAGGGTGCTCCTTTCATGTGGTCGGATGAGTGTGAGGAGAGCTTTCAGAAGCTCAAGATTGCCTTGACCATAACTCCAGTGTTAGTTTTATCATCAGCTTTAGGTTTATATACCGTGTATTGTGATGCTTCGAGAGTTAGTATTGAGTGTGTATTGTTGTAGGAGGATAGAGTTATTGCTTATGCTTCTCGTCAGTTGAAGCCCCATGAGAAGAACTACCTTCTTCATGATGTGGAGTTGGGTGCCATTGTTCACGCATTGAAGATTTGAAGACATTATTTGTATGGTGTGTCGTGTGAGGTGTTTACTGATCATCGTAGCCTCCAGCACTTGTTCAAGCATAAGGATCTCATTTGAGGCAGCGGAGATGGTTGGAGTTGCGAAAGGATTATGACATTACTATTTTGTACCATCTGGGGAAGGCCAATGTGGTGGCCAATGCCTTGAGTAGGAAGGCAGTGAGTATGAGAAGTTTGGCATATATTCTAATTGGGGAGAGACCTCTTGCAGTTGATATTCAGGCCTTGGCCAATCGGTTCGTGAGGTTGGATATTTCGGAGCCCAGTCGGGTATTGGCTTGTGTGATTTCTCGGTCTTCCTTATATGATCGCATCAGAGACCGCCAGTATGATGATCCTCATTTGCTTGTCCTTAAAGATAGAGTTCAGTACGATGATGCCAGATATGTGACTATTGGTGATGATGGGGTGTTGAGGATGTTGGGCCGGATATGTGTGCCCAATGTAGATGGGCTTCGGGAGTTGATTCTGGAGGAGGTCCATAGCTAGCGGTATTCCATTCATCCGGGTGCCTGCAAAGATCTATCAGGATCTGAGACAACATTATTGGTGGAGGAGAATGAAGAAAGACATTGTGGGATTTGTAGCTCGGTGTCTCAATTGCCAGCAGATGAAATATGAGCATCAGAGACCGGGTGGCTTGCTTCAGCAGATGGATATTCTAGAGTGGAAGTAGGAGAGGATCACCATGGACTTTGTAGTTGGGCTCCCACGGACTTTGAAGAAGTTCGATGCTATTTGGGTGATTGTGGATCGAGAGTCACTTATCCAAATCAATACAGGATTCCCAAAATTAAATCTGACCATATACTCAAGTCATAATACATAATATGAAGATACTCAAAGTCTCAAACCATCGAATGGAACACTAAAGTTTAAAACAGCCTATCGAGTCGAACCAGAAGTAGTTCAATCTCTTCAATGCAAATTCAGAAATTAAATATGAGGTTCTTATATCTTTCAAATGCAAATTTAGAAATTCAAATATTAAGTAGTTCAATCTATTGAATGCAACTTCGGATTTCAAATCTTAAGTTCTGAAACATAAGCTTATTCTTTGAATTTCAACAATCAAATACATAATTCAATGCCCAAACCTACTCCAAAAAAGCTCAAATTTGAAATATAACTTTCAAATATTATAAAAAGCAAATCTCAATCATCAAATTGTCAAAACAACAACAAATTTAACAAACTCATTTTGCAACTAAGAAGAAGAAGAAGAAGAAACTCTAAGCACAAAGAAGAAGAAAAAAATGTGTATATATAAAATTATTTAAAAATTGGGTACCAGTTAAACTTTTTTAAAAAATGAATACAAATTCAATGTGTGACGTAAAACTGGGCGCCACATGAAAATTTTACATTTTCCCAGAACTATGCTATTTTAAGCCCACGGGATTGAGAATTGCGTTTTAGCCTAATTGTTATACATATAACTTTTAGGAATTTACACAAAATAAAACTTTTTAAAGATTTATTAAATAAATTATAACCACTTTGAGAATATTACACACATAACTTATTTTAAAATCTTAACTTTTGTATTAAATTATATACAGTATTATGTATTCCTAATATCTCTCTTTATATTCTTTGTCACCTAATATATCCTTAATATATCTCTATTAAGATTGCCTCTCACCTAAAACAATCAATGCGTATTAGTTTTCCTCCAATTTCACCATTAAATTATACTTCTCCGTACAACTAGTATATATCATATAATATATAGTAATGTATAATATATCATATATTATATATATGGCATTGTATATTTTTATGTGTATATAATATGTAATAAATTAAATGTGTCTGTAATAAAATTATTTTATGTTGGAGTTTTTTAAAGTGTTAATAATGATTGTATAATTACCCTTCCCAAATTTCACTTATGGAAATTTACTGAATATGTTGTTGTTACATATTTCAAAATATTAAACCAAGGCTCTAGGCTTGATACAAAATTTACTGCAGTGGTGGTTGTTTTCTCCATCAATGGCTAAACAAAGATCTTGAACTTGGAATTGCTAATATAAAATAAATAAATAAATAAAAAAGAGAACGAGAAAGTAAACGCTCCGGCTTCTCTTCCGCAACTACTATTGAAATTATGAGTGGGAGAAACATTGATTAAATCAAGCAAAGAATTACCTATTTCATGGAGGATTTAGCATTTGTGCTCGTGGAAAAATGGATATGTCACATGGATTAAAGATACGATATCCAACAATTGGGAAAGAAGAAATAGGCACAGAATGCATGAAGACTATAAAAGTGGAAGATTCATGATCAGTTATGAATATGGCAAGGGAATCAGCATTACCCTAGAATATGCACGATTGCTTATTATTACTATAACTGTTCCGAGTAATTTCAATAACGAATAATTAATGTAGTTAATGTTAATAACGTGCAAGAATTAAGAGAGGGGAAATCGTTACATATTGTATGCTGATAAAGCGCCCTTACTTTATTTTGTACGATCATAAAAAAACTCACAAATATATTCAATCAATCATTTACTTTTATATCTCTACTTGATTGAAGATTCTTGTTCGCAATTCTTGGGAGAAAACAACAATCATCAATAAGATTTATTTCCTTTATATTGAATTCCAATTATAATTTACTTTCTTATTTTTGAGAACGTGAAGTAAACATGGTTATTAGAAACCTGATTTATTTTAATATTAACTTTGACCAAAAAACACTATTTTTTGGTTAAACAAATTGGTTCTGTTGCCGGAGATCTAATAATCTGTTCACTTTTCATTATTTCATCTTTAGCAACAGAGCATGTCTACTACTAACGAAATTATTCATGTGGGTGAGGGAGTTCAAGGAAGTCAACAAGGTGGAACTCCACCACACCTTATGCCACAGTGATTCCACAATGCTCACAAGGCAATTCTCCTAAAAGGTCTCTACTCGTAACGATGGAAAACAAGTTAATGAGCAAGCCAACGAGCAAGATAACTTGAGGCAGATGATTGCCCAACAAGTTGGTGAAGCTTTGCTTTCTTTTGCAAATGGATTAGCCATTGTTGTAAAAATCCCTCCACTAGTAAATATAACTCTTGAAAACCCTCGTTCAAGGCTTGACAACTCAGGAAGTGGAGAAATACCAAATGATTCTGGAGTCGAAGATTCGAGTACACCAAATAACTCTAATTTGCAAAGTTTGTTACTAACCTTGCAGAAATAGCTCAAGGAATAAAATGAGCGGATAAAGCAGATACCTGGAGTACCACCCATGATCAAAGGAGTAGATACTGATAAATCTTCGCAACAACCCTGGAAGCCTAGCGCAACACCATTGCCAATTCTCAAAAAATTTAAAATGTCTGATATCCCTAAATATGATGGGACCATTGACCCACATGACCATGTTACCGCATTTATCACAGGAGTTAAGGGCAATGACTTAACCAAGCAGAAAATTGGATCAGTCTTAGTGAAAGAATTTGGCAAAACTCACACAAAAGGAGCATTAACCTGATATTCACTCTTATCTAAAAATTCTATTGATACTTTTACTGAGCTTTCAGATTCATTTATTAAAGCACATTCGGGATCTTAAAAAGTTGAAACGAGAATGTAAGATATCCTTAAAGTAAAGAAGGAAAGCACGGAATTGCTCAGGAAATTCGTAGATAAATTCCAGCGGGAGAGGCTGATGTTACCGCATGTACCAATAACTAGATAGCTATGGTATTTGAAAGTAATCTAATGAGAAAAGTTTAGAAGCCATGAGAAGAGTTAAAAAAAACCTGCATGAGTTTATTGCAACCACCTGGAATGATGTATACAACGGGTACATTATAAAGTTACAAATAGAAGAAGATACAGTGTCTCAGCCAAAGATAGATGAAAGGTTCGGGTCTAGACGTTAAGAAACAAAAAGGAGGTTTGGAAAGAGCAGGTACAAGCCTTATATGGGACCCTCACGATGAGACCCCCGATCAAAGAAACATCATGCACAGTTTGATTCATTATCGAGACAAAAGGAGTCGAGTTCCTCTTCCCGATTCAATAAGGAACGAGACACAACAAGATATTGTGATTCAAACTCTTGATCAAGCATAGGACATTACAATTTCAACATCAGTGCATTTGAGTTGGTAGCTCTTCTGAGAGGAATGGTTGACAAAGTATGATGGCTGAAAGAGATAAGGTCAGATCCCAGCAAAGGGAGCCATGAATTTTGGTGCGAATTTTACTGTGATTATTGCCATAGAACAACAGATTGCAGGCTCCTACAAGGAGAGGTTGAATATATATTGAAGAAAGGCCACCTCACTGATCTAATTAGTGAAAATGGAAAACAATCTTACATGAAAAGCAAGCAAGAACCACTAACACCCCATCACTAAAAAGGACGATAAATATTATAATTGGGGGAGGGGGAGGGGTGAAGAAGTCAATAGGGTAACGTACATAGTGGAAAAAAAGACATCCAAAATTACTGTAACCCACAGAGAATGGGTTCATCAAGTATTGGAAGAAGCTAGCATAATCTTGGATGATGAAGATGCGGACGGTTTGATCATCACCCACAACGACGCAATAATAATATCTTTACTTGTTCATGATACTAATGTCAAATGAGTTTTGATTGACCAGGGTAGCTCTGCGAATATCATACTACTAATAATAGTGAATGAAATGCAAGCGACTGATCATATCATACCCACGGCTTGATCGTTGTCAAGGTTCGCTACTTCAAGTGTCGCGACAAAAGGTAATCATGTTATCAACATTCACAGAATGTGCCATCAAAGACATTAAATTCCAGGCAATAGATGCAGATATGGCCTATAATATAATTTAGGAAGGCCATGGATTCATGATATGGATGTCATCCCGTCAGTGTTGCATCATGTAATTAAAATCCCATCACAATGCGGAATCTGTCAAATTAGAGGAGATCAACAGGCAGTAGATATCAGCTTAGTTGCAATCGCAAGCGGAATACTCGAGGATAGAGATAAGAAATAGCAATCACAGAATTCAGTTGAGGATAATTTTCTACCTGCCCCAGCAGAAAGTCCAAAAAATGAAGCTGGTATAGATTCAAGATTCGATGTGATAGAAGAGCCAGAGGAAAACAAAAATATCAAAAAAACCACGTAGGAGCTCGAAGCTGTTACATTATTTGATCACTGGCCTAATAAATATTTTTTACATTGGAACGAACCTATGCTTGGAAATGAAAGGTAAATTAATTGAATTCTTATGCACTAATGCCGATTGTTTTGCTTGGTTGTATTCATACATAACAGGTATACCACCGGAGGTAATGACTCATAAATTGAATGAGGATCCATATGATCATTTAAAAATCAAGTATTTCAAGATGAGGTACAGAAACCTATGAAAATTGGGTCAATTCAAGAGGTAAAGTACCCTAACTAGTTAGATAATACTGTTGTAGTCCCAAAAAAGAATGGAATGTGGCGAGTATGTGTGGATTATACTGATTTAAATAAGTCTTGCCGTAAAGATTCTTTCCTTTACCGCATATAAATCAACTAATTGATTCTACTACTGGTCATGAACTTTTATGTTTTTTAAATGAATATTCTGGTTATAGTCAAATGAAGATGGATCCTCTAGATGAAGAAAAAACTTCGTTTATTATAGACAGAGAGACTTACTATTATAAAGTTATGTCGTTTGGCTTGAAGAATGTTGGATTAGAGTACCAAAGATTGGTGACCAAAATGTTCCAAGAGTACTTAGGAAAAACTATGGAAGTCTACATTGACGACATGCTAGTAAAATCAACACGAGCACTTGAGTGAAACCTTTGAAATATTCGGCAAGTATTACATGAAGTTAAACCTGGAGAAATGTACCTTTGGTGTCTCTTCAGGTAAATTTTTATTATTTCTTGTTTCTAACAGGGGCATCGAAGTGAATCCGGTTCAAATCAAGGTAATTGAAGAAGGCCCGATGTACTTACAAGCAGAAAAGATGTACAGAGATTAACAGGTAGAGTGGCATATATAGGGAGATTTGTATCCAAATCTTCAGAAAAATATTTTAAATTCTTTTCAATATTGAAAAAAAAATCAATTTGAATGGACTGACAAATATCAACAAGCTTTAAAGGATTTGAAGTCGTATTTATCAAAACTGCCCCTGTTATTGAAATCAATGGATGGAGAAAGATTACTTGTCTACTTACCTGTATTAGAGGTGGCAGTAATTATTATAAATGCAAATGATAAATTATGCCACAAAATTATTATAAAACTATTTTGTGATGCAATCAGTGATTGTTTTATAAATAAAATGTTGGGATAAATTAATTAAAATATTTTAAAAATACAGAAATTGTATGAAAAATATTAATTGGTGCCAAGGCATAGTTTTGAAAAATATTATGAAAAAAATTGGGTATCAACAATTTGCTGCATCAGTTTCCATGTTTATATGGTTTCAACCCTATATATTTCCCAATCCCCATCATCCCCTTGTTTGTAAGTCTGCTTGTTAAGTGAATCCAGGTATTCCATGATTAATTAGATTGTGTGCTGAGTATGTTTTTCCTCAAAATGATTTAAAAATGCTGCTCCTACTCCTAGCATTCTCCTAGTATCTTTCAAATTGTTTCTGAATCTTTCCACTTCTAAATTATTTCATTAATTTTTTCAACACTATGTCAAGCACTCTCACCATACTACTAGATTATTAAGTTCTGCCCTCTGGTATGGTTACTGCTTAGGCATCCTTGAGATCTCTCCGAATACTAGCATACCAAGGCTGGCCCTTCCACACTGCACATAACCAATCCCCACTTTATGAAAGGTCTTGGTGTGAGCACTGCCCGGGATCCTTGAGGTCCTTAGGGAACTCTGACACACCAAGACATACATTATTGGCTGTGAGATCTTTGGCTTCTGAGACTCTATTGAATGCCTGGCATTCCCGGGTTTACATCGGGCCTAATTTAGGCTCCCTATAGTATAGTCTTATTTACTTATGTAATTCATTTTATCCTGGTCTGTAATAATATTATTTGTAAATAGATGTTGGGGTGATTAGTAAAAGGGAAGGGTTCCTATATGATTGTTTACCGTGAAAATGGTAACAATAATTCAATTTATAAATGAGACTCTAAAAATACGTGATCTATTTTTATGCTAGTTGTTAGAGCATTTGATGCTAGGCGTATGAAGTTTAATAACGAAATACAAGTTAAAACGGGGCAGTAATCAAATCGAGGGGCTTACTACCCGGGTTTCAGATTGATCAATAAAAGGCCTCGAGGTCGATACTCGGCTCGAGCTCGAGCTATCGGGGGTAACCGGGAAGGGGATAACTATTAAGATATAATTAAAGAAGGCTCTCTATGGCCAATATAAAGCAATAAAAGAAGAACAAGTATGTAAGCAATAAATTTAAAGAGTAGCCTCGAGCGAGTAAATTGGACAGAAAAGAGGGAGAGAGAGATATTATTGATCTTGTGTAGAATGTTTGGAGCAACAGCCGCCTTTTACAAAGTGGTGAGGTTCCCCTTTATATAGCAGGGGGGAATACAACATAGTACATAATGCATTAAGTGTGAAGACACAGAGATGTGATGGCTAGACATGATATCAGACTCTACTGACGCCATTTGCTCGCCTCGGGGATTCCCCATGCTCGGGGTCATTGCTGGGTCGAACGTGAATGAACTTCAAGGGCGAGAACTTGGACGCAATCCTGCAGCCTCGAGATATCGATATGACTCCCCAAATACACCTTAATGGCGAGAAATCGGACCTTCCGGTTTCACCGTACACAAATAGTCTCCGCGTTTCCTAGAATGAAGTACTAGGAAATGATTTTGAACAGTCATCTCAAGGTCATGATTGCCGTGACGTCAACCGATAAGAGCATTAAATTCCATATTCCAGAAAATCATGCAAAGGTTGTCATCAAATATGATAATCAAAGAACCCACGAACTGCCATTGGCTCATCCTTTCTGGTGCCCAGGCGGTTCCTATAAATGGATCGACTGTTTGATACTTCTTACTTTCACCCCATCTCCAAATTCACGAGTTAGAACCATTTGCCTCTTCCATTCTTCCATGTCGTTTTTAGAGAAATATTTGCCATTTACATGGCTAGGACTTCTAGAACAGTTCCCCAGTGGAATGACTCTGATCATCATCTCGATCATCTAAGGAGGAAACCAGAGCGATTCCTTCTTTAGAACAGTGTACCCCACCTAATCTCGATATGTCGAAGGATTTTAACGTCGATACCACTTCATCTACACCAGGACGATGTGAGCACGTATCCGAATATGTCAGCGTCGTGACCAATATTAACACGGTGAGGACGAACTGCCAATGGAGCGAGGCAGTGGGGGTGGAGATTCCCGGTCCCAATGATAATATAACGGACCATAAGGCCGGCTTTCTTTACGCGTACACCTACCCATTCACCCTGGGTCCCGATAATTCTTCTGAGTCCTCTCCCTCGGAGATAGACCCAGTTATCCTTGGCTTCTTCGACGGATGACATGTGACGCTTAGTCAGATCCACATTTTTTTAGAGAATAGTGTTGATGCTTCACCATTTCACCGAAGGGGTTGAGGGTGAGATATTTACCCTCAATCATCTGATCAGGATGTACAGCCCTCGATTTTATCAAGGTTTAATCAGGCTCTGTCATCGATCCAAATAATCATTTTTCTCGAGCATTGACGAGGGAAAGGATCGAGGATGGATGAGCAGGTTTATCCGGGTGAAGACCTCGGATATCATCCCGGCCCAAAGGATGCCCTTTTTGGAGAGGTGGAATACCCAACGTAAGCAATTGTTCCCTTAATCGCTTTTCAACTATTCTTCTTTAGAAAAAACAATCTCTTTGTGCTTCCTGCAACCGCTGTTTGGTACCCTGAGGCGGTTCCAGACTTGTCAGGGTGGATCAAGCGGTTGGACAAGAAGTTCCCATATTTTGTTCGATCTTGGACCGACCTGGCCAAGGAGCGATGGGTGGCCAAGAATCATGGTAGAGTTTACTTACCGCCTATGTCTCATGTTTGTGTTTCCCCTCGCGCCCTTGGTGATGACATCCTGCGGTTACCGTACTTGTGCAGGTCTTGGCCTGATGAGGCCGCTTCCTAGTGGCGGAGTAGGGGCTTTGGAGCCTGACACGAGCAAGAAGAGGAAAATCAAGGCAGTTGTTGTCCTTCCCACGACAAAGAAATCCAGGTCACTCGAGCATCCAGCCACTGCTGGAACTTCTGCTTCAACTTCAGAGGTTAATCATGACAATGAGGTAGAGGATGATGACGGATGTCAGCTAGAGCAGAAGACGAGGTTGGATGTCAAAGTCTCACAGGTGCCTCGTCGGAGGCTGCTGAGTCTGGAACGGCTGAATCTGGCCAGTCTCGTGAACCGGAGGCCCTCGAAGAGAGTGTTAATGCGGCTTCAAATTGCGCAACTAAATTTGATGTAGTTTCCACCCGGGGGACTGCTGCCATCGTTCCTGAAGGGTCAGGGCCCGGAGCTTTTCAAGAGCATGGGTTGCCTTCTGGAGAAGTCGGTGACCTGAACGACTTCTTCTCATGCTTCCAGGTTTCGTCAGGGGAACTGCGGGACACACAAGAAGTGGTCGACGACAAAGCGGGGACTCCTCCCCAAGGGGGAGGCTCTATTGCCAACATCTTTGATGGTGTTAGTGATAATGCCGATATTAATGTTCCCGGTGCCATCAAAGCGGCGAAGAAGTTCATGCAGTAGGTGATAGCCATTTCTGGTGTATTTATTTTATCCTCGGACGTTATCCCTTGTCTTTCTAACTTATCTGTTACGCTACAGTGCAAGGAGACGTATGATCATGCCATCCTTCGACTCCACGAGGAGCTTTCTTATCATGAAAAGGAGTGCAAGAAAGCTACCTCGATGCTGCGGGATTCTGAGGCTCGCTCTACCCAAGGAGGAAAAGAACTAGGAGAGCTCCGAGCTGCTTTGGAAACGACGCTTCGGGGAAAAGACCGACCTTGTCGCACAGGTATTTTGCCTTGCTTGTCCCCGACTTTTGTTCTCGTGTTCTAACATAAATTGATTCACCTTTATTTTGTAGGTCGAGCAGAATGGGTTACAGATTGAACAACTGAATGCGGAGATCTCCAGGCTGAGGGAGCGAAATGAAGTAGCGGCCGGTGAGTTGGCAACATCTCGGGATCTTCTCAAGGATGATCGCAAGGAGGTTGCTGCTTTGGTTGTGGCTAAGTTCGAGGTTCAACGAAATACTTCCACGTAACTGGAGGATGCATCCATGGTGCATAGAATAGCTCGCAACATATCAATAGCAGCTGAGCAGAAATTAATCCGAGCTATTAAGCATGCTAAGGCAGAGGCGAGGAGAGAGACCTTGGAGGGAATTAGAGCCAGAGGTACCGACCTATCAGCTGATCTCAAGGAAGACTGTGAATTAGAGGAAGAACTGGCACTTTTAGTTGCCCCCGATGAGGGCGAAAGTAATAGCGATGAGGAGTAGTCTCAGAGTCATTTTTATCCCTTCTTTTTCCCTTTGTATGCGGCCCCCAGGGGATGGGTTGTGTAAATATGTTTTTTGTGAATACATTTTTTGGCAATGTAAAAAAGGGTTTTTCCTCTTGTCAGCTTTTTTCAATTTCTTCTTTTTTTTCCCCTTTGCTTTCGCGATTTTGCTTTTGACTCCCGATGTTGCCCTTTCGGAACTTTTTCTCGGAGCATCTCGAATTCTGAAACTGGCCATGCACTAGGGTTAAATCAATAGCTTCTCTCGGACCGATGCTCGTGACATCGGAGAGCTCCCTAAGGTCTCGTGGTTTTTTGAGTTTCGCGGGGTAACAATATTCGTGTGGTCTGATAAAAAAGGGGGGCCCGTGATGATTTCGCTAGTGCGTTTGCCTAGGAGAGGGTGACATTAACGTGGCCAAAATTAATTGGCCCTTTTGGGTAGGTGGGCAGTTGTTGCTTTACCCCTATTTATTCACATACGTCTTTCCAACGGTGAATTTGCTGCTTTGAAAGGCTATCTCTTCCGCAGAGCCTGGACCTTTGTGCTAGTCCTTCCGCTCCCCTAAGAAAGAATTTTTTGCTCAGACCCTCATCTTTCCCTTCCTATTTTACCGTGTCCATGACTGTTGCGTCGATGTCCGATCGTCGGGTGGAGGGGAGCTCCTCCCGTGTTCTACATTCGGCTGGTGCTAGCAGCTCGCCTCCGATGTCAAGTAAGTGAGGCTCGGGATTCCCTACCTCGGGGAGAGATGTCATGTCGGGGAAACCTCCCAATGTTCTAGGCCACCGGGAGCATGTGTCGAGGATCATTTCATCATTGGGAGAGGAAAACCTCGAGATGATCAGAAAAGACTGCGGATGGGGAGAAGGCATGATATTACAAGTACCTTCTCCCGAGGGGAGCGTTATGACATATGTTAAGGTATTTTTGTGCGTATATTCGCATGTTTTCGCACTGGGTTCCCCCGACCGTTGTGCTCGGTTTCTGTCGGAGATATCAAGTTACACTAGCACAGGCTCATCCCTCCCTTTGGAAAATAGTGCAAGCGATGAGATATTTTGCCGATAAGGCCAGGATAGAGTTTACCTTCAGCCATCTCGTGAGGTTATATCGGCCACTGCATTATCGGGGCTTGATTTCTCTTCAGCGTCGATCCACCCAAGCTCCTGTGGTCGGCAGCAAGGAGGATGAGGATCGGGAATGGATGAATCGGTTCGTACGGATTCGAATGACCGATGTCATTCCTAGAGAATTTTTGCCATTTCTTGAGAAATGGAACTTCACACGTAAGTGCCTCATATAAACTATCATCATTTTGACCGGAGGCAGGCTCCGTAATGATATCCTTCTATTCCTTATTTGTAGCAACCCATTGGTCACCGAGCGAGGTCCCTGATTTAGCCAAGTGGTCTCGTAAGCTAGCAGCTTGCTCGATTTATGATAGGTGCCGGTGGCGAGATCAGTCCAAAGGGAGATAGGAGGCGAAGCATCGTGGTAAATGCGCAGCGCTCTGTCTCCTAAAGAATGGTGCTTTTCTTGCCGGCTTATTTGATTCAACTGTCGTAGGTGCCGGGGGTTCTTTCGAAATGAGGCCGTGTCCTCCAGGGGAGGAGGACAGATTGTTGGCCTCGGGATCAAGGAGTGTTGACAAAAGAAAAGATTCTCCAGGGTGCGAGAAGGCTTGCAGTGAGGCGATCCCTCTCAGCGGTTAAAGAGAAGCAATTTGGTCGTTCGGCCACCTTCTGGGAGTGGTACGCCATCGGACGTTGCTTCGGCCTTCAGTGAGGCTCAACGGTTTAGCCTCATGGTGAGTTTTAACTGCTGTAAGATTATTCCGGCCTCATGTTCTTCTTTTTCCCCTTTTCTTTTTGTTTATTTAGCTTTCTTTCACATGCCTTTGACAGGCTTAAATCTGAGTTGCTTCATAGCGAGGCTCCATTGCGGAAGGCTTTGAATAGGGAGAAATCCCTCAAGCTTCTTTGTGCGGCAAAGGAAAGTGAGCTTGTTTCCTTACAGTGCAAGGTGGACCGGAGCTGGAGCCGGAGCCTTGAGATCCGCTTACAGGTACCCTGTACTTTATGCTGGCTTGCACTCCCTTTCTATCTTGGCGTCCTGATATTTTGATGTTTCAGTTGTAGGACAAGGCAGATGAGTTGGGATAGCTCTAGGGCGAGGTTGGCCGAGCCAAACGCGAATTCAATGAGCTGCAGGCGCATGTAAGTGCCCATTTTGTGGCCAAAGAGAGGGCCCAAGCCAAGGTTTCTGCTCTTGAGATGCAAATCCAGACCGTTCGTGCGAACGATTCGGCTCCGGCGAATATGATTGCAAGGCTTTCGTCCGAGCTTTCGAAGGCAAAGATTGATGTGGTGAATGTCCGGGCCGAGGTTGTGATGAGTAATACCAGGGCAGGACAGAAAGTAGCGGCCTATTTGAAGAGTGTTTCCGCTGCTAAAGCTGAGCTGAAGAGAGCCTTGATCGTGTAAGCAATAGCAAGGAGTATACGAGGTGCAGGTCCCGGAGGGAAGTCCTCAATGAGATTCATGTCAGGGGCTTCAATCTCTTGGGGGAGATAGAGCAAGAGAAAGGGGAGGAGTATGATACCAAGTTCCTTCTATCCGATGCTGAAGATGGTGAGGAGGGAGCCGCCGGGCCATAGTTGCCGAAAGGGGGAACGTTTATTCCCTGCCTCCTTCTTGTGTGCATAGATTTCATAATATTTTGTGGACTGAGCTTGCGTTTCGCCGCCTATATGTAAAAATAAGAGGGGGAACCCCGCAATTTGTATCTTCTGTGTTTCTATTCGTCAAGATCCCAATCGGGTCGATTCGACCTTTAGATTGGTAAAAGTCTCCGAACCTGTAATATGGTCCTGATTTTCGTTAGGCTGGTGACAGTGGCTTTTTTTTTTGCCCTTGGGCATACGTATTATAACCATTTTTGGGTTCAGTCTCCGAGTCGGGCTCCGACTCGAGCTCAATCGACCTTCAAGTTTTACGTCTGCGTGGGCTGGCGACAATGTCTCTTACGCCTTGGGTAGAAGCAACCTTTTATGTATGTGGCCCTGAGGCTTGTGTAGCTGGCAACGATGGTTCTTACGTTATGCCCTTAGGCATGTGTAGTTAACTACTTTGGATCCGGTCGTTGCGTTTTTTTAGTGTGTGGCCCTGAGGCTCGTTTGGCTAGCAACTATGGCTCCTACGCTTTTGCCCTTAGGCATATGTAGGCTTTGTTTTTCCCTCGTTAAGGTCTTTTTTGAAATAATTTTGCCTGACCCGTCGTCGGTTTAGGAAGAACCTAGATTTCAAGTTGTTAGCGAAGATGTTCAAGCACCTCGGAAGGTTTAGCTCGTAGGCTGAGTAGCTCGAAGCCTTGTGATTTGGAACTGACATGGTCAAAACTCGTTTGCCTATTGATGGTAGCCTATTTTAACCGATTCTTTTCGAAGTATATTCTAAGTAATGGCCTATGATTTTGTTAACGACAGTCGGGCGTCCTCGAGTCACATTAATTTGGCTGGTGCAGTCGTTTTGATCGTAGTCATATGTGTTTGGACGGAGCCATTTTTTATCCCGAGTGTGATAGTTTTGGCATCTGCATCGAGGGTATGACCTTTCGGGAGTCTTACAAATGCAACACATAGCCTAAACTTTGGGATTGAGTTTATGCCTATAGCAAGGTCTTACAAAATTTTCATACCTGTTGAGGTCTTACAGTTTTTTCATGCTTGTTGAGGTCTTACAGTTTTTTCATGCTTGTTGAGGTCTTATAGTTTTTCCATGCCTATTGAGGTTTTACAGTTTTTTGTTGTTATGTAAAATAGATCTATCTAGACCAAGTTTTCCCGCTCGGGGTCTTACAGCCTCGGGTTTTCTAGTGAATGGCGATTGGTGACAGTCTCCGAGTCATCGAGTTTGCTTAGGCTCGAAGGTTGTTACTCGTGAGCTTGGAATTGCCTCGTTGGGGCCTTATGAGCACGGAGTTCCGACCCTGAGGTCGTGTGGGTGCCAAATAGTTGATACTAAGTCTCCGAGTATTTTGGGACGTACTTAGTGGAGGGATCCTTGTCGTGAGCATGCTGAATTTTCTTTTGCAGTATGAAATGCTTTTGGCGAAAGATATTCTTTGATTGCTTGGTGTAAATACATGTCGTTGTGTTGCCGTAAGCCCGACTTATACGGACACGATTCGCTCAACAGTTTGGTCCGGTACATCATTTCCTATTGGAACCTCATTTGTCATTTCCCGGCACAAGGTTGATTGCGAAGAAAATCCGGTAGGCTTGTTGAGTACTTCTTAGGAAGCGCGTGGACGTTGCCTCGTTAAAAACCTTGCCGGCAAAAAACCATTTCGGGATAAAAACCCGGTCAAAGTAAAAGAGTGCAATGAACGCTTTAAAACCTTAGGGACCTCGAGCCGGAGTGGTGTCCAGACTTCCTTGGTCGTTGGCTTGCGCAAGCGTTACTGTGAAGTAAAAGATAGAAAAAGGAAGAGGTGATTATACCTTAGTGGCGATGGCCCTTTCGGGTTCCGACACTCGTTTGGCGGATGCTATGTGGTCCTTTATTTGAATACGTCCAGCAGCGAGCATCAAAAAATCATATGGATGACGTGTTGGGGCTCGTCTGCTTTGTTCATTTTGGTTGTTTCTCTTTCTCGGGACTAGTTTTTAGCCCTGTTGTTGAGAAATTCCCCAAGGTGCCCGTTATCGAGCAATCGGGCCACTTCCTCTTGGAGTTGCCTGCAATCCTCGGTTCTGTGCCCGTGCGAGTTGTGAAACTCGCAAATCAAGTTGTAGTTCCTTTTGGAAGGATCTGAGTGTATAGGCCTGGGCCATCTGGCGTCCCTGATTTTGCTGATGGCGAATACGATGTCCGAGATGTCGATGTTGAAGTTGTATTCTGATAGTCGAGGTGCCCTAATTGGCCCCGTGTCCCCGTCGAATGCACCTCTGTTGAGGGGTCCCCGAGGGTTTTGTCCTTTGTTCACCAATCAATCGTTGCGAGGTGGATTGCATCTCAGAGCATTCCTCCTATCATCGGGGGATGACTGATAACTCTATTTTTGTAATATTGACTCCTTTGCTAAGAGTTTTCTTGGATATACTTAGCCCGAGGGGGCTCCCAGCTGGTCATCCTCGACCCTGATATTTGACTAGTATCGATTGTGGATGTCTGACCAGGTTATGGCGGGATACTCAATCAGATTCTCTTTCAGCTGCCTTAAGGCCACCGAGCTTCGTTCATTCAGGCCTTGAGTGAAGGCCTGCACTGCCCAGTCATCGGAGATCGGGGTAGTTCCATTTGTTCTATTTGGAAATGAGACATGAATTCTCGTAGCATTTCGTTGGGAGACCGGGGTAGTTCCATTTGTTCTGTTTGGAAATGAGACATGAATTCTCGTAGCATTTCGTTCTCCCTCTGCTTAATCTTGAATACGTCGGACTTCCTTGTTTCTACCTTGATGGCACCGGCGTGCGCCCTTACGAAGGAATCTGCTAGTATGGCAAATGAATCTATGGAGTTGAGGGCTAGGTTGTGGTACCACATCATGGCCCCATTCGATAGCGTTTCTCCAAACTTCTTCAATAAGACGGACTCGATCTCATCATCTTTTATGTCATTGCCTTTCATCGCGCACGTATAGGCAGTGACGTGTTCGTTGGGATCCGAGGCCCCATTGTATTTTAGGAGTTCTGGCATTCTGAACTTCTTAGGAATGGGTTTCGGAGCCGTTTCCTCTGGGAACGGCCGTTGCACGAAATTCCTCAAATCTACACCCTTCACGACTGGGGGCGCGCCGGGGATTTGGTCGACTCCAAAGTTATAAGTTTCGACCTTCTTATCGTTGGCTGCAATCATTTTCTTGCCTAACTGGATCCTTTTAGTGAGGTCCTCCAGCATTTTCACGATGGTAGAATCGTCTATTGATCCGTTGTTGCTTGACCTCTCCAGTACCTGTTCGACCGAGGGAGTAGTTTCCGGTGCTACTGTGCTGGGAGTCTTGGAGTGTGTTTGCAACTGAGTGATAGCCAACTTTTGTGCCTGCAACATTTCAAAAATATCATGAAGACTAACTCCCAATACTTCCCGAGTCGGGGTCGTCTGGGCTTCCTATTGGTCGCCATGTTGTATGCTTCTATCAGCGTGTGAGGTTTCGTCGACCTACTATGCATCCTGCGAATCCGCGTCCGCTAAAATTGGTTCGGGCGTGTTATCGGGATTCTGCGGTGGCGCGCTGACAAATGGAATAGCCACACCATTTTCACTGTGGTTTTTGAGGTTGTCATTCTCGACTCTGTTTATTGAGCTAGACATTTTGTCCTAAAATCAAAAGATTTTGGACAAGAAAAAGTGTAAAAGATAACTTGCATTTGTGTAATGAAACCAGCAAGAAAATAATCAGTATAATATAAGCCCCACAGTGGGCGCCAAAATGTTTACCGTGAAAATGGTAACAACAATTAAATTTGTAAATGGGACTCTAAAAATACGTGATCTATTTTTATGCTAGTTTTTAGATTAGTTGATGCTAGGAGTATGAAGTTTAACAATCAGATACAAGTTAAAACGGGGCAGTAATCAAACCGAGGGGCTTGCTACCCGGGCTTCAGACTGATCAATGAAAGGCCTCGAGGTCGATACCGGGCTCGAGATTGAGCTATCGGGGGTAACCGGGAAGGGGATAATAGTTAAGATATAATTAAAGAAGGCTCTCTATGGCCAATATCAAGCAATAAATGAAAAACAAGCATGAAAGCAATAAATGTAAAGAGTAGCCTCGTGCGAGTAAATTGGAGAGAGAAGAGGGAGAGAGAGATATTATTGATCTTGTGTAGAATGTTTGGAGCAACAACCGCCCTTTACAAAGTGGTGAGGATCCCCTTTATATAGGAGGGGGAATACAACATAGTACAGAATGCACGAAGTGTGAAGACACAGGGATGGGACGGCTACACATGATATCAGACTCTACTGACGGCATTTGCTCGCCTCGAGGATTCCCCACCTGGGGGTCATTGCTTGGTCGAACGTGAATGAACTTCGAGGTGAAGAACTTGGCCGCAATCTCGCAGCCTCGAGATATCGGCATGACTCCCCAAATACACTTTAATGGTGAGAAATTGTACCTTCCGGTTTCACCGTACACAATGATGTTTGTGGGAAACTTGGTAGATACCATGCTTTAGGTTGATGCATAGTAGAAATCATGCTCTTAGTTTATGTATATTTGCAACAGCAATCCGCTTCGAGTTTATGTCATGATAGAAATCATGTTTTAGGCCCATATACTATGTTACTTGCATCAAAACATGTCATAAATCTATAATATTTGCATTAGAAAACCTGCCCTAATACGTTTATATTTTGCATATTAGAAACATGTTATAAGTTCATCACTTCTTTCTCTGACTCTACTTAAGTTATTATCACCTGGAAATCATGTCATTATACTGCTTAATTAAAAATGATCATCTCTATGTGCATTAGAAATCCTGATTTAGGACTTTCTTTGCATTGGCTCTAAACCATGTCTAAGTTGTGTTAAATAAATAACTATCTATAAAAAGGTTTAAAACAGTCATGTCCTAGTGTAAACATGCCTAAAATCAGTTTTGTAATATTAATCATTTAGGTCAGCATGCCTATAGGACTAAATAACTTAAAGTTGTTTAAATTAGTTCCCAGATTATGACTGCATACAGACCCATGCCTAGGCAAGCCTTAGGTAATTAAGTAACTGTGAAATCAGGTTCTGTTAATGTGAGGAATTGTCCAGGTTTAACAGGCTGTAAAACCAATAGGCAAGCTGACTAGGGGTTCTACCACATCACTTTAAACTAATTGTTGCATATTCTGTATCTGTGATGTTCATCTAGCTATCATGCTCTAAGGCTTTCTGAATTTCTTCAAAAACAATTGGTTTGACATGTGCAATGTATCTGATTATGTGTGGTGGCAAACATGAACCCTAATTGTTTCCTATTTGACAGTCCTATGTGTTCTTTGTTGTCGTTTAGATTTTACCTTTTAAATGCTTTAGGAGTATCTAGAACTGTCTAAGTGTAGAGGTCCTAAACGCCTCCAGGACCACAAGGAAGGGACGGGTAAAAGCACGCTTAAGGTTCATTAATTAAACTCGATTATATAACCACTAAGGGGATGGTAATGGGTAGTAAAAGGATATGATGACCTATGCGCTAATGCCACATGTAACCCTTCTAGTTGAGGAAGGCTTACCGGGTATTGTACAGATGTGATCCTATAGGCTAATCAACTTAGGACTTCCCTTCCCAATTCACATGTGTGTGCTTAGACTACCTAAACTTCCTTGGTTTATGTATGTATACTTGGTCTGTTCAATCCTCCTTGATTTACGTATGCTTAGACCATCTAAACTTTCTTGATTGTATATAGACTGTGTAAACTACATTTATTTGCAAATGTGTGCGTAGATCGTTTACTTGTTAAATGACTAATTCACATAGCTAAGTTAAGCCGGGGCCCACCGTTGTGGACCACAAGGGGTGCCTAACACCTTCCCCTCAAGTTTATTTCGAGCCCTTTCCCTAATCTCTGGTAATGCAAACCGGTTATATGAGTTAATTACTTTAGGTTCCCTAACGCACCTTAATCCGTTAGGTGGAGACTCTTCAAAAACCCAATTCCCAAAAGGAAAAGAGTTGTTCCTAATGAATGTCGAAACCCGGACTCCGCGAAGGAAAAAGGGGGCACGACAATTAGACCTCTATAGCAACCTTACTCTGACTAATTGTACATGCATCATGGTCAAACCTAGCCGGGTTAATATGTTGTCCGCATAATAACCCTTCAAGACAAGCCTCGTCCAAAAGTCCATCGGGTGTTCCATAATCCCAACGGACGCAACCACGATTGTGTGCATTAATTTTGGAGAAATATGGGGATGAAGAAAAATGATGATTTGGAGTTCCTGAAGAACTCCTACATACCTTTTGACTTCCTCTATAAAAGATACGGTCACAGTAGCTCTTACCGTATTTTTGATAATGAGTTCTTAATCACCTCCTTGGGATAGGTTCATCGTAAGGTCTTCGTGTTCATTGTGTGTTTCTTGGGCATGCTGGTATTCCTAATCCAAGGGTATAGAATCCATACCAGGCTTGCCATGGTGGCCAAAACTTTGATGGACGGGATCGAGGGACAGACATATACTATTGTCCCTATGATCATTGCAGATATGTACCGGGCCTTGGAACGTTGTTAGAAGGGGTCCAGATTCTTTGAGGTTGCAATTTGCTATTACAAGTTTGGCTGTTAGAACATCTCCAAAGGGGTCAATACCGCTAAGAGTTTCCACGAAGGTCGTGGAATGAACACATAGCCTTCTATCACCCTAAGTGAATGACTTACATTCCATACATGTTTGCTCAACCTAAGGATGCTATAGGATTGGTGCAGTTCTTTAACAAGTTTATTCAGGACCAGGTTCAGTGGATGTTCGAGTGGTTCCCCACCAACGAGTTCATCATCAGATACATAGACATCCCATATTTGGTGTTAATTGGGTTAAGGGGGATATATCTTTATGCTTCTCTCAAAGTTATGAGATAGGCAGGCAGAAGACAGGTCATACCAGGAGTCGCTAAAATGAGTCACTTCAAAGCTGATTTCCAGGGCGACGCCATCCCATAAAAGGATGAAGCACAACATATGTGGACTTTGAAGATTATTGTGGAGAAGAATACCATCGATCCGGACCAATATCATGCGGGTCATTCATACTTTTATCCCTCATGGTTGGATGATAATCTATCAGGAATCTTCAAGCCAAGGGTTGGTCCAGGAAATAGGGTCATAGACGAGTTTGTCGAAGCAGAGGTGAAGTATAACAAGCTGCGCAAAAGAGTTTGAGAGTCTGGAGCTGAGCATATAGCGTAGCATAAGGCCAATATGGAAATGATCAATGAGTGGAAAGAAAGAGCTGTTAAATCCAGTGAAAGGCTGGAATATCTGAAGTACAGTTTAATGGAATTAAAACGGAAGATAAGAAAGAGGATCACCGACTGCCAGAACGCTGAGGGAAACAAAGGTGGGCATTTGGCAAGGGCATTCTTACTACTAAACCTACGTGAGCTGGGAGAGTTGATCGACAATAGCATCCGATCTGGAGAGGTTCCTTCTGGGACCAAGTAGATTAGGTTTACTTGGTTTCTTCTTAAAATGTAATAAGGACAAGTACCATTAGTAACATTATCTTATTTAGTGTTGTTTTGGGTCGCTTATTTTTACATTAATGAAATGAGGCAATTATTGACACTGAATTTCTCCAAACCTGTTTGTCGCTAGGCCTACATCGAGCACAATGAGGCTCCCAAATTAAGACGCGAATTTACATTCACGCAATATGTGTTTAAATACTCGAAACATTTTAGAATCATTACTGACTTGTCTACCTTTTGTTTTTCTTTATTCTTTATTCCCATCCCCTAAGGTTGGTTCGCACATACTGGCATCATCAACATATCATACCAGATCTAGAGGCCCTCCACCATCTCCTCCTCCAAGTAATACAAAGAGCAAAGGGAAAGCTAAAATGGATTACTTAAGTGGTATTCGAAAGGAAAATGCATAGAATGCAGAAACTTCAGATGGTCGGAGTACTCCGGCAACAAATGATTTGGTTTTATGGTTGGAACAAAAGATACCAGAGCTACAGGGAGAACTTGAGCAGGTCCGCAACTTAGCAAACCTATCCCTCACCCTGAATTTCCTCGATGTCAACCAATAAAACACCAAAAACCCAGCACCTCCCTGAAATACACTAAACCCTCCTACACCGCATCAATATGCAACTGCACCTCAAAATCCCAATCCTTTACCGATACCAACTCCACCACAACACCATCATCAACCAATACAATACTCACCAACCACTACTTATCACACTCCCAAAAATACACCACAAGCCATTCCCGATCCTCAAAACTCAACAAATGAAAACCACTACACTCAGGTTCCTGGCACTCACCAAAACAACCCTATATATGTGGAAACCGTACCTTATTCTACCCAACCAACCTCCTATACACCGAAATCTGTTGAGAAGGACCTACTCATCAAAAATATGGCTGAGGAACTCAATAAATTGACAAGTCATGTTCAGGGTGTCGAAGGAGGCATAAGGATAGAAGGTTTGAATTATGAAGACTTATGCATATAGCCAGATGTAGAACTGCCAGAGGGTTACAAACCTCCCAAGTTCGAGATTTTTGACGGTACAGGTGATCCCAGGGTTCATCTAAGGACCTATTGTAAAACTTGTTAGGGTCGGAAAGGATGAAAAGATCCAGATGAAGCTTTTCATGAGGAGTCTTACGGGAGATGCTTTGTCCTGGTACATCACCCAAGATCCTAAGAAATGGTCCAACTGGGTGAGTACGGCATCTGATTTCATAGACCGATTCAGGTTCAACACAGAAAATGCACCGGGTGTTTTCTACATTAAGAACCTCAAGAAGAAGCCCACCGAGACTTTTCGCGATTATGTTACTCGATGGAGGTCGGAAGCGGCCAAGGTTAGGCCAGCATTAAACGAAGAACAAATGAACAAGTTCTTCGTTAGAGCATAGGATCCGCAATACTATGAAAGGTTGATGGTTATTGAAAACCATAAATTCTCTGATATCATCAAACTTGGTGAAAGGATCGAAGAAGGCATCAAGAGAAGGATGGCAACAAACTTCGAGGCACTGTAGGCCACAAACAAAGCACTACAATCAGGCAACATATTGAGAAAGAAAAAGACGTCAGGGCAGTAATGGTAGCTCAGGGCCCAAAATCTCCACTCACATACCAAACATCTCCACTCACATACCAAGCACCTCTACCCGCATACCAAACACCCCCACCCATATACCAAACATCTCCACCTACATATCAACCCTCATCTCCCAGATATCCCCAACCACCGACTGTCTATCACACCTATAATTCCCAACTATCTCATTTCCAGTCACCTCCAACTCGCCAAATTTATCAAAGACCATGACCCAATTTTGACCGCAAACCACCCAGATAATACACTGCTATTGCTGAACCCATCGACTAGCTGTATGAAAGGTTGAAGGCTGCTGGTTATGTCACTCTTATTCCCGCTCTGGCAGTAGAGAACCCGCCCAAATGGGTTAACCCAAATAAAACCTGTGCATACCATTACGGTATAAAGGGGAACACCATTGACGAGTGCCATACATTGAAAGATAAAATCAAGACACTAATTGACAACAAGGTCATACATGCGAAAGAAGTTGCGCCCAATGTCCACAACAATCCTCTCCCGGATCATAGGGGGGTGGAGTACATGTGATAGAGATAGATGAAGAATGGGATTTCGAGGGGTCAATCGGGCATATTCAAGAAGGCGATGAATTTAAACCCGCAGTCACACTTACTCCTATTATAGTACAGACTCAGTCACCAGTCGAGGTTGAGGTAGCTGCATCGGTTCCATTTGAGGTAGAAGTAGCTCCACTTGCGACCATCCATGTTCCATTTGAAGTAGAAGTGGCCACACCTTTCACAGCGATAATATCAACCACACCTCCTTTCATTTCAAAAGCAATACCCTGGGATTACGCTGCCAAAGCTAGGCAAAAAAGGAAGGCAAAGATGGAATAATCTGATGCTGCACAAGGAATGACCAGAACCGGGAGGGTCTATACACCTAAACACTTGGGAGCACCAAGTAAGGATGCCACTACAAAGCAGCCTGTCATCGAAATAGCTCCAGATGACCTTTGGAAGAAAGTGCAGGCGAGGGAATACTCCGTCATTGATCATTTAAACAAAACCCCCGCCCAGATCTCCATCCTATCACTATTGCAAAATTTAGAGGCGCATAAGAATGCTTTGACGAAGGTGTTAAGTGAAGCTTACGAACCCAACAATATCACCTGCGGAGAGATGGCCAACATAGTAGGACAGGGGCTGGAAATTCATAAGATAATCTTCCACGAGGATGAATTACCACCTCAAGGGTTGAATCATAACCGAGCATTGTAATCACGGTATAATTTGAAGACAAATTCATTGCTAGATTTCTGATTGATAGAGGTTCAAGCCTCAACATTTGTCAGTTGGATACTCTGAAATGATTGGGCAAAGTTTTCCATGAAATACGGGCAGGAAGCATGAATGTGAAAGGCTTCGATGGGTCTCAAAGGGCCACGATTGGGGAGACTAATCTTTGTCTATAGATGGGGCCAACTTGGTTCAACGTTGAATTCCAAGTGCTTGACATATCAACTTCATACAATCTTCTATTGGGTCGACCATGGATACATGCCACTGGGGCTGTGGCTTCCACACTACGCCAGGCCGTGAAGTTTGAATGGAACCATCAGGAGGTGATCATTCACGGGGATGGGAGTAAACCCATTTACACCAGTCAAACCATCCTGGTTATTGGGAATAGAAGAAGGCTAGGAGGGGAAACTTATCATCACAACGAACGTGTCAATGCCGTTGAAAAAGACTAATAGTGGAGTAACAAGATAGAAAACATACTAGCATGGTCTGGGTATGAACCTGGCAAAAGGCTTGGGAAGAATCTCCAGGGTATTACCAAACCAATACAGCTAAAATGTCATGGTACCACCTTCGGGCTCGGATACCAGTATACATGACAGAAGTATGATGATTGGTTGCCTCCATGGAGTGGACCTTATTAGCCTCTCGAGCAACCAGTGCCTCATCTAAATCAAACTTTTCATCTAGCTGATACAATATGGGGAACTGCAGAAGAAGAAGCGTTAGTTGGGCTGAGGAATCTGTTCCTGGAGGATGAAGACATGGATTGCAGTGCAATAATTGAGGAGGAGGAAGAGGAAGGCCTCACCATTCAGACCGTGGAGAAAGGAGTTGTTCTCAGGAACTGGACTGCCATACCATCTCCGGTCCACCGAGTCCCTGGGTAGCTTGGCAATCAGCCTAATTTTATTTCTATAGCCATGCTAGGCATCTAAGCTATTTTTAGTAATTTTGTTTTAAAGAGTTACTTGTTTCAAATAAACACTCGATTCATTGAGCCATGCTTGTTTTGGATGTTTTCAGTTTTAATCAATGCATTGCTATTTATTATTCATTATTATCTTCCACACTTTTCTTTATACAGCGTTATTATTACTTTTCCTGATGAACCGGTGACTGTGACATGTAATGAGACAATGCAATATAAGGATAGTGACTCGGAGGAAGAAGATGAAATACCTGAGAAGATTGTCAGAGTGGTTGAGAACTTTGAGAATAAGCCTAAGTCCAACCTGGACGAAACCCAAGCAGTAAATATGGGAGACGCCGAAACCGTCAAGGAGACTCGCATCAACATTCACTTATCACCAACAGAGAAGGAGGAGTACATTCATTTCTTGAAGGAGTATGAGTATATCTTTGCATGGTCATATGATGACATGACCGGTTTGAGCACGTCCATAGTGGCTCACAAATTGTCTACCAATCCCATGTGTCCGCCAGTGAAGCAGAAACTCAGGAAATTCAAACCAGATATGAGCCTGAAAATCAAGGAGGAAGTTACTAAGCAGATCAAAGCCAAAGTCCTCAGAGTGTTTAAGTACCCAACCTGGTTAGCCAATATTATACCAGTTCCGAAGAAAGATGGGAAAGTCGGGGTATGTGTTGACTATCGAGACTTAAACAGAGCAAGTCCCAAGGATGACTTTCCACTACCAAATATACACATCCTGATTGACAATTGCGCTAAGCATGAACTCCAATCCTTTGTAGATTGCTTCGCGGGTTATCACTGGATCTAGATGGATGAAGAAGACGCAGAGAAAATAGCTTTTATTACACTATGGGGGGTATACTACTACAAAATGATGCCCTTCGGTTTAAAAAATGTTGGGGCTACTTACATGAGAGTCATGACAACCATCTTCCATGATATGATACACAAATAAATATATGTATATGTGGACGACGTCATTATCAAATCCAAGAGGGTCGCAGATCACATAGCGTACTTGAGAAAGTTCTTTGACAGGTTAAGGAGGTACAACTGAAAACTAAACCCCGCAAAGTGTGGATTTGGGGTTCCTGTAGGAAAGTTATTGGGATTCATTGTCAACCGTCGAGAGATCGAGCTAGACCCATCCAAAGTTAAGGCTATTCAGGAGTTACCGCCACCTAAGAGCAAAAAGGACGTGATGAGCTTCCTAGGACGTCTCAACTGTATTAGTCGCTTCATAGTGCAATCCACAATTATATGTGAACCCATCTTCAAAATGTTGAGGTAAGATGCCAAAACAAGCTGGACCGAGGATTGTCAGAAAGCTTTCGACAAAATCAAGGAGTACCTGTCCACACCACCGGTCTTGGTCCCGCCAGAGCCAGGTCGACCTTTGCTACTCTATCTATCTGTATTAGATGGAGCCTTCGGATGTGTTCTGGGACAACATGACAAGACAGGGAGAAAGGAGTAATCCGTATACTACCTGAGTAAGAAATTCACAACTTATGAAGCACGATACTCTCTGATGGAACGCACTTGCTATGCTTTGACCTGGACAACTCAAAATTGAGGCATTACTTTTGTTCCTACATTACCTACCTTATATCCAGGATGGACCCTCTGAATTACATATTCCAGAAACCCATGCCGACTGGGAAGTTAGACAAGTGGCAGATAATGTTAAGTGAGTTCGATATCGTCTATGTAACTCAAAAGGTGGTCAAAGGACAAGCATTGGCAGACCATCTTGCTGAAAATCCTGTGGGAGGAGAATACGAACCCTTGAAAACATATTTTCCTGATGAAGAAGTGTCATTCGTAAGAGAGGACATTATTGAAGCATACGACGGTTGGAGGATGTTCTTTGATGGAGCTGCAAATTTCAAAGGAGTGGACATTGGAGCTGTTTTGTTATCAGAAATAGGTCAACATTATCCGGTATCTGCTAAACTCAGATTTCCATGCACCAACAACATGACAGAGTATGAAGCCTGCATACTGGGACTCAACATGGAAATTGACATCAATATTCTGGAGCTACTAGTAATCGGTGATTCAAATTTGCTTGTGCATCAGGTACAAGGAGAGTGGGCCACCAAGAATTCCAAGATATTGCCATATCTGGACCATGTGTAGGAATTGAGAAAAAGATTCATGAATATAGAGTTTCAGCATGTGCCCAGAATTCAAAATGAGTTTGCTGATGCATTGGCCACTTTGTCATCCATGATATAGCATCCAGATAAGAATTTCATTGATCCTATCCCAGTGAGAATTCATAATCAACCGGCGTATTGTGCCCATGTTTAAGATGAAATGGATGGAAAACCTTGGTTCCATGACATCAGGGAATATTTGGCGAAAGGAGAATACCCAGAGCATGCAGACCATACTAAAAAATGCACACTCCGGAGATTGTCCAATCACTTCTTCCACAATGGAGGAAACTTGTACAGAAGAACTCCTGATTTGGGATTGCTATGGTGTGTCGATGCAAAAGAAGCTTCTAAGCTACTTGAGAAGATACATGCTGGGACCTGCGGCCCCCATATGAATGGTTTAGTCTTGGCCAATAAGATACTTAGGGCCAGTTACTTTTGGATGACTATGGAGATAGATTGCGTACAGTATGTCCGCAAATGCTACCAATGTCAAGTGCATGCCGATATGATAAAAGTGCCGACAAATGAGCTCAATGCAACAAGCTCACCATGGCTATTCGCCGCCTGGGGAATAAATGTCATCGGTCCGATCAAGGCCACTACTTCAAACGGGCACAGATTTATTCTAGTGGCCATTGACTACTTCACAAAATGGGTGGAGGCTACATATTACAAAGTTGTAACCAAGGAAGTCGTCGCAGACTTTGTCAAGGATCGTATTATTTGTCGATTTGGAGTTCCCAAGTCCATTATCACTGATAATGCCGCCAATATCAACAACGATCTGATGAAAGCCATATGTGAAACTTTCAAAATCAAGAACAAGAACTCCACAGCGTACAGACCTCAGATAAATAGAGCTGTAGAAGCTGCCAACAAAAATATTAAGAAGATATTAAGGAAGATGGTAGAAAACCACAAACAATGGCACGAGAAGCTACCCTTTTCTTTGTTGGGATACCGCACTACAGGTCACACATCAACCGAGGCAACTCCCTACATGTTGGTTTATGGTACCGAAGTTGTCATTCTAACTGAGGTAGAGGTTCCTTCTTTAAGGATCATATAGGAAGTCGAACTCATCGATGCAGAATTGATAAGGAGACGCTATGAGCAATTGGCCCTTATAGATGGAAAAAGAATGAACGCAGTATGTCACGGTTAACTTTATCATAACAGAATGTCTAGAGCTTTCGAAAAAAGAGTCAAACCAAGACAGTTTGCACCCGGACAGCTGGTACTGAAGATGATTTTCCCACATCAAGATGAAGCCAAAGGGAAATTCTCTCCCAACTGTCAAGGTCCTTACATGGTTCACAGGGTGCTAACAGGAGGAGCGCTCATACTTGAAGAAATGGACGGAGAAGTCTGGCCAAAACTAATCAATTCAGATGCAGTCAAAAGATACTATGTTTAGACTACTTACATTTCTTCATCAGATGTAATTGAACTACTTTCGATCTGATTCCCGTTTAAGAGGGGATACATAGGAAACCCTATGGGTTCGATCATATCATAATAAAATTCCATTTCCCCGCCCCCAAGATCAGAAACTGGGGCAGAAATTTTATTTCACTGTCCAGCTGATGCCAGCATATGCCAGACAGTCATAAATTGGTTAAGAAATTGGGATAGAATTTTGAGAAGGATTCTCAAAATTCTGAAGAAGGTTCAACAATTTTCGTCAATCGCAAATGGCCGAAGGATCATCGACCAAACTGGGGCAGAATTTTGAGGAGGACCCTCAAAATTCTAACACGAGAAAGCTGCAATGTCTCCGAAATGTGTTACAACCACTAGTTCATCTAAAACTACTTGATATTTCACTATATTTTCTAAAATAATGCTATTTTCATCAACAATTGCATATTTTTAAAAACTCTATTTTCGTAGAAGCCAGGTGTTACCCAGGAAAACTCAAACAAGGCCTCCAGAAAGAAGAAGCAAAGCTAGAAGATGAAGGCACGAACCAACCTCCCCATACAAAACTTACAATTTATCTTTAAGCGCAAGCACATCTGACATAACTGTAGCACTCGCAAATATATACACGCAACAAAATCACTATCAATCGGGCCACAAAACACCAAACATATCCCCAGCTAAGAAATATTCTACCCATATTTGCTACTTATTCTTTGCATGGAACTAAGTCCGGTCCCACATTTTGCATGAGGCTAAGCCATGCCTCTATTTTTGCATAAGGCTAAACACTACCTTCTTTTTGCATGGGACTAAGCCCTGTCCCGCATTTTGCATGAGACTAAGCCCTGTCTCCACCTTACATGAGGCTAAACCCTGCCTCCATATTTGCATAAGGCTAAGCTCTGCTTTCCATTTTCATGGGACTAAGCCCTGTCCCGCATCCTGCATGAGACTAAGCTCAGTCTTCATCTTGCATGAGGCTAAGCCCTACCTCCATATTTGCATAAGGCTAAATGCTACCTTCCATTCGCATGAGACTAAGCCTTTGTCCCCCATACTGCATGAGACTAAGCTCTTTCTCCATCTTGCACGAGGCTAAGCCCTGCCTCCATATTTGCACAAGGCTAAGCTTTGCCTTTCATTTGCAAGGGACAAATCCCTTTCCCCCATCTTGCATGAGGTTGAGCCTTGCCTCTATATTTGAATAAGGCTAAGCATTGTCTTCCATTTGCATGGGACTAAGCCTTGTCCCGAAAGTTGCATTAGGCTAAGCCCTGCATCCATATTTGCATAAGGCTAAGCACTGCCTTCTATCTGTATGGGACTAAGCCCTGTCCCGCGTAAGTTTTGTCTCCATTCTGCATAAGGCTAAGCACTGCCTTCTCATTGGACTAAGCATTGTCCCTCCTTGTATAAATTGCTCTATTCCAACATTATATATTTGCTCCTCTTTCGGGCTAAGCTCTACCCTCAACCTCACAGGACTAAGTTTTGTCTTGTTAATTTTTGCATCATATTATTACATCTCATGGGCTGAAATATCGCCAAATTGTCCGAAGGCATCATTGTCCAAAGGCATCATCCTCATAGCCGGAATACACCATGCCATGGCCTGAGGATCTCTCAAATTTGCATATCATTATTCAAAGACGTCATGGTTCAGAGGCACCATTTTCATGGCCCGAGAACATCATTTCATGGCCGGCGAATCGCCTATATAACAATTGATGGCCCAGGACATCATAGTCTGAGGACATCATCCGCACCGTCCAAAGGCAATCTTTTATGGTCCAAAAGGGAATTTGCATCATGTTTAGATTTTTGCAGTAATCTACGTACTTGCATGCATCGTATTTTGAGTTTGCAGGTGATCTCGAAGGTAACCATTTTTCAAACGGGAGCAATTATTCGCTCCGGTTTCCGCTCATACGATTTTCATTTTGCCATTCATTACCGATTCTCATCAGCTACCTATCTTACCTCGTAATAACCAGCTATCTGCCCTATAATACATCTGATACACTTTAGACCCATAATCATAACTCCATCCCACATTACCCTTCATAAAAGAGCCTTTGCAGAAATTGGCTACCATTCCTACAACAACTCCACCAGTTTCGTTCACTGGTGGATCCAGAACTACACATGGCCTGCTTCCTGTAAAATCAGGGATATGTAGGCAGCTTAGAGACCATGGTTAGGCCCTTATTTTTCAAAACATCCCAATCGGTCAAAATTGGCCATCATTTTTTTACCCAAAAACTCTTTCATTCTTCCCAGGTAAAGAGTGACAGCTGTTGATAACCAATTTTTCCCTATAATATTTTTCAAAGTGCATATATACCTTCAAAACTATGCATTAGCATCAATGGACATTTTTTTCATAATTTTTATATTTTTAAATTAATTTTTTCTAGCATTTTATTTATATAAATGATTATAAAATTGCATCACAAATGGCTCTATAACATTTTATTGATTTAATTTTGCTATTTATAGCCATATTAAGTTTAAATTATTTCATAAATGGCCAGATTTACATCTTTTGATTACAATTGTAATAATTTTGCAATTATAGCCCATGCATACATCACTGCATTATTTTAGTAGAAATTGGTCCATTATATTTTTAAAATATTGAATAATTATTTTAAAGCACTTCTGTGCATGAAAATTATTTTTTCATATTGTTAATTATTTTATAAAATAATTTTTATTTAAATACTTGGGTATTTAATAAATAGCCCTCTTATTTTTCAGATTTAGCCTAATTGAACAGCCCAATTTCAACCCCTAACCCACTAAGACTAGGCCCAAACTAATCAAACCCAACCCCAATTAAACCTAACCTGGCCCAGGCCCCTCATAATCCTGGTCGTTGATCTTTGAGATCAACGACCATTATTTGTTCTTACCATTTTTAACCAAACAACCCCCCAACCTAATTCATTCTCACAAAACCACCTCCCTAAAACTCCTCTCCTCTCCGTCTCTTTGAGACCCTAATCCTAACCCTAGCCGCCGCCACCCAAACCAGCCCCAACCCCTCTGATTCCTACTTGATCCATGGATTCCCAAACGTTGTTTTATTACATTATTTCTATTTTAAATTGTATTCTTCCGCAAATTGGTTTATGTCATGACCCAAAATTCCAACCCGGTCGTGATGGCGCCTCTCGTGAGGATAAGGCCAGCCAATCAACAAAACAGTACATCTCTTTATAATTACTTAGCAGAAATAAGTCTAAATCATGGGCAATATAATCTTAAATGCGAAATAAACGTGATAGAACAAGGAAAACCCTCCCAACTCAGCCCGAAATCGGGGTGTCACAAGTCATGAGCTACTACAGAGTTTACTAATATTTTACAAAGTCTGGAATTATCATAAATAACAAAGATAAGGGAGAAAACGGGGTTGCGGACGTCAACAACTACCTCGTTACTCCTAGTCACCGCCTGGTCTGGAAAGAATCAGCGCTCAGGAGCGAACTCAGCTCTGCCTGTATCTGCACACATGGTGCAGGGAGTAATAAAAATAAATAATGACTGAAAACATGAAATCTCATAACGGCACAATATAGCGCTATCCCAAGCAGTAAAATCAGTTATACAGTAAAATAGTGAGTATCAGATAATTCTTCTTTTAAAACAGTAAAGACAAATAATTGCCACAGTAAGGATAAATCAAAAGCTTGCCCCTCAGGCTCAATATGTAAATCTCAGTATAGTATCAGCCCCTCGGGCCCACTCCCAACTCACCAGCACATAACATCAGCCCCTCGGGCTCACTCCCAACTCACCACACACAAGCAACGGCCTCTTGGACCCACTCCCAACTCACCTGGGTACCCTGCGCTCACTGGGGGTGTGTACAGACTCCGTAGGGGCTCCTACAGCCCAAGCGCAATATCAATAGGCCTGGAAGCCTTCACACATCAAACACGAGGACTGAAAGCCTCCTCATATAACACTCGAGGACTGAAAGCCTCCTCACATCACTCAACATATCCTCACGTATGGCCCTCGGCCTCAATCAATCCAGAAAATATTCATAAGCCTCTTGGGCATCAGTAAAACAATAGTGCTCAGCTCAACAGCATTATAAATATCATTAAATCTCGAGTTGAGTATAAATGTAGCTGAGTTCACAAAATAATATAATTCAATTGGACTGAGTTTCAAATAATATTTCAATTCGTGAGGAAAATAGTGATGTAAATTCACAAAAGATTTCAGATAATTGGCATGAAGCCCAAATATGGCAATAAGCCCAATCATAGTGAAAAACAATAAATCTTTATCAATTACGCGGTAAAAATATCAACTGGGATGGACCAAGTCACAATCCCCAATAGTAAATGACCCCGCGCTCCTCATACAACGCGTGTCTCATCTTAACATAACAGTATGTTATGCAATCCGGGGTTTCAAACCCTCAGTGCATCATTTAAAATCATTACTCACCTCAAGACGATCCAACGTCTACTACGCTATGCCCTTGCCTATCGAATTTACCTCTTCACGCGTCGAATCTAGTCAAAACCACAACGAATACATTACAATAGGCTAAGGGAATATAACCCAATCGAAAAGACTCGAAAAATATCGAAATTCACAAAATTCGCAAAACCCGTGCCCCAGGCCCACTTCTCAAAAAATTACAAAAGTCACATCACTAGATTCCTCGTCTCGCCACGAGTCCGTACATATAAAATTTACCAAAATCGGAGTTCAAATGACCCCTCAAATCTTCAAATTATTTTTAAATCCCTAGGCCTAAATCTTCAATTTACTCCTAAAAAACATGTAATCTAGTCGGACTATTCGATGATAATTCAATATTATGGAGTAGAAATAATCACAAGTGACTTACCTCAAGATTTCTTGCTAAAAATCTCCCAAAATCCGAGCTTGGAAGTCAAAACAAATGACCAAACTCGGACTGCTGGACATTAAATCTGTCCAGAAATTTTCGGTACTGTTCACGCGGGGCACTATTCACGCGCTTGAGGTCACTGTTCACTATTCACCCGCGCGGTTACTATTCACGCGCGGGTACTGTTCACTGCTGCAGAAAATACAACAGCTTTTAAGAAATTTGCAGCACAGCCATTTTTCACTAAAATGGCTCTAACTCCATCAACGAACTCGGAATTAGACGATTCTTGTTCCTATGAGTCACAAATAATAATACGAACACAACCCTTCAATCGAAACTCAATTTGGAGCTCGTTTGCCTAGTTCAATATGCATTTCGCTCGTTAAACAATTAACTCACATTTCACGTCAAAAACCCAATCGCGACTTGATGAAATTAAACCAAAATTTCCAGATCAGTCCTATAATTCATGATTTAAATTTTGGAAGTCTCAAAATCAAATTTGGATCTCTAGAACTAAAAATGAACCTTTAGATCATTACATTTATGCTCAAAACGGCAAAAGTCTTCCAAAAATGACCCGTTGGGCATCCGAAACACACCCGAGGCCCCCGGGACCACGACCAATAATACCAACCAGTCCCAAAATACATTATGGACTTGCTCGAGGCCTCAAATCACATCAAACAACGCTAAAATCATGAATTAACCTCCAATCCAAGTTTTATGAACTTTAGAATTTCCAACTTCTATTTCCGATGCCGAAACCTATCAAATCACGTCCGATTGACTTCAAATTTTGCACACAAGTAGAAAAGGACATGACTAAGCTACTGAAATTCTCGGAATTCCATTCCGACCGTCGGATCAAAATTTCACCTATCAACCGAAAATCGCCAAAACACTAACTTCGCCAAAATGAGCTAATTTCTTCACCGGACCTCCAAAATTAATTCCGATTGCGCTCCTAGGCCTTAAATCATCCCCCCCGAAACTAACGAATCATCGGAATTCAATTCCGAGCCCTCTAACTCACAAGTCAACGTCCAGTTGACTTTTCCAAACTAATTCTTCCTTAAAGAGACTAATTGTCCCATTTCATACCAAACTCGATCCGAATTGACTCAAATTCACCAAGTACACATATTGAAACATGAATAAGCATTTAACGGGGAATACGGGATGAAAATACAGGAAACGACGGTTCGGGTCGTTACAGTTTATCTTCTGCGTTTTAGGCGTACGTAGTCGTAGAGACTAGGTGTCGTCACGATGATTCACGGAGGGAGAACCAGGGTTGTGATAAGAAGCAATCTTAGAAATCCATAGATCTAAGGCGATATAGGAAGATCTTACTCAAAATCGAACCAGAACAGCCTGAAACAGGCGAGCAAAGACCAAAGGCGTAAGCAGACTAACCCTGGTCCCTTGAGGACCCTGGAGATGGTGATACCAGTACATGAGAGGCCATTAGAGGCCTGGGGGTGGTAAAAAAACCACCATGGATTACCATAGATGAGTGCCGGTGAGGGTGGATTAGGGTTTAGTACTTGAGAGCATTTGAGAGAAGAGGGGATTAGGTGATGGCGGGGAGGGTGTTAGAATGATTAGGGTTTGGGGGGTATAGGTTAGTTTATTTTAGGAAGGGGGAATGTAGACCGTTGATCACAATGATCAACGGTCAGGATTTTCCCGAGTGTTGGGTTGGGCAGGTGGGTATTAGGCCTTGGCTGATTTATAAGGGGTTAACATTGGGCTAGTTAATAGGCTAGGTTTCAAATGAAAAAGGGGCTATATGTTAAATACGTAATTAATTGCTAAAACAATTTTATAAAATAGTTAATAAATTATAAAAAATGATTTTCATGCACGGAAATGTTGTAAAGTAATTACTTAATATTTAAAAAATATAAAAGCTATTTTTCGATAAAAAATAATGTAATAATGCATGCATAGGCTATAATCGTAAAGTAATTGCAATTGCATCCTAAAAATACCAATGTAGCTATTTGTGCAATAATTGAAACTTAATATAAATGAAAATGATAAATTAAGCCACAAAATTATTATAAAACTATTTTGTGATGCAATCAGTGATTGTTTTATAAATAAAATGTTGGGATAAATTAATTAAAATATTTTAAATATACAGAAATTGTATAAAAAATACTAATTGGTGCCAAGGCATAGTTTTGAAAATATTATGGGAAAAATTAGGTATCAACAGCCGCCCCTCTTTACCCGGGAAAGATAAAAGAGTTTTCAGGTAAAGTCATGATGACCAATTTTGACCGGATGATATTTTGAAAGATAGAGGTCGGACTCCGGTCTTTGAGCTGCCTACATATCCCTGGTTTTACATGAATCAGGCCATGTGTAGTTCTGGATTCATTGGCGGAATATACCGATGAAGTCATTACAAGAACGGACACGAGATTTCGGACTGGATGCAAGAGTGGTTATGGTAAATGGTCCAGGTTTGAGATGGCTGAATGAACTGGAGCGAGGTCGCTGCTACTAGGATAGCGGTTGCCTACTGGTCACCTGCAGATAAAGAGATGCTACAAACATGTATTTGTGGGAAAGTTTAAACATGATACAAATTCTCTTTGGACCATGAAAGTTGTCTTCATGCGGTTAAGGATGACGTCCTCGGACCATGATGTCCTGGGCCATGAATTGTTTAGTGCGAGATTCGTAGGCCATGAAATGATGTTCTCGGGCCATGAAGATGGTGCCTCCGAAGCATGATGCCTTTGAATAATGATATGCAAATTTGAGAGGTCCTCAAGCCATGGCATGGTGTCTTCCGGCTATGAGGATGATGCCTTTTAGACTATGATGCATTTGGATAGGTCGGCGATATTTCAGCCCATGAGATGCAATAATATGATGTTACCAAGACAAGTCTTAGTCTTGTGAGATGAAGGGCAGAGCTTAGCCCAATCGAAAAACAAATAGGTAGTACCATAATAGATCGATATTTATGCAATGAGAGACAATGCTTAGTCCCCATGCAAACGTGGAGGCAAGGATTAGCCTCATACAGATATGGAGGCAGGGATTAGCCTCATGTGGAGGCAATGATTAGCCTCATGCGAACATGGAGGTAAGAATTAACCTTATGCAAATATGGAGGCAGGGATTAGCCTCATGCAAATATGGAGGCAAGAATTAACCTCATGAAAATATGGAGGCAAGGATTAGCCTCATGCAGGTATGGAGGCAATGATTAGCCTCATGCAAATATGGAGACACAGATTAGCCTCATGAAAATATGGAGGCAGGGGTTAGCCTCACGCAAATATGGAGGCAGGGGTTAGCCTCATGCAAATAAGGAGGCAGGGATAAGCCTCATGCAAATATGGAGGTAGGGGTTAGCCTCATGCAAATATGGAGGCAGGGATTAGCCTCATGCAAATATAGAGGCAGGGATTAGCCTCATGCAAATATGGAGGCAGGGATTAGTCTCATGCAAATATGGAGGCAAGGATTAGCCTCATGCATATATGGAGGCAAAGGTTAGCCTCATGCAAATATGGAGGAAAGGATTAGCCTCATGCAAATATGGAGGCAAGGATTAGCCTCATGCAAATATGGAGGCAAGGATTAGCCTTATGCAAATATGGAGGCAAGGATTAGCCTCATGCAAATATAGAGGCAATGGTTAGTCTCACACAGGTATGGAGGCAAGGATTAGCCTCATGCAAATATGGAGGCAAGGATTAGCCTCATGCAGATATTGAGGCAAGGATTAGCCTCATACAAACATGGAGGTAAGGATTAGCCTCATGCAGATATGAAGGCAAGGATAAGCCTCATGCAAGCATGGAGGCAGGGATTGGCCTCATGCAAATATGGAGGCAGGGATTAGCCTCATGCAAATATGGAGGCGTGGATTAGCCTCATGCAAGATATGTGTGAGCACCTAATTTTTTCCCTACATGAAAATAACTCCTAAAATAAGCCAAAAATAATTTTAATTGATTTTTAGAAGTTTTTCCTTGTTTAGTTGCATTTCATGCATTTTTAATATTTTTAAAATCATAAGAAATATCATAAAAAATTATCACGTTTTAATTTCATGCAATCTTAGGATCAAATTGCATGTAGGAATTAATTTTATTAAGCAAACAATTACAAAAAATGGTCATTTTTACATATTTAGATTTTAGCCTTTAAAATTAGCATTTTTCTTTAGTTTTAAGTTAATTAGTTGTTTTAATGTTAAAAATAGATAAAGAATTTTAATTTGAACAAATTAGATTAATTTAGGATTTAATTAATTAGAGAAAAAAAGGAAAAAATAAAGAAAAGGAAAATGGGAAAAGAAATTGATTTAGTCTTGGTTTATTGGGCCACCCCAAAGAACAAATACAGTGGCCCAAATTTTTGTTCCACCCAGCTGGCCCAAATCAAAAAACGACCCGACCCAAATCGCCTTTACTTAAGACCCTCTTTCCCTTAACCCTATCAGATATCTAGACCTAGAGATAAGATTAGAAGAAAACACTCCCTTTAAAAAAAAAGAAGCTTCAGCGCCGTTTGCTGGCTTCTTCTTCCTCATCATTCAAGATCTTACGAGAAGAACAAAAAAGAAACCCCCTCTCCATCTAAAAGAAACCAGCGCTGCAGAGACCTAAGAAAGTGGCGCAAGAGAGGGCCAAAAATAGAAATCAGCAGCAGTAGAGAGGGGCGAGAGATAGTGTCATTTTCTTTCTGTCACGACCCCGGTTCGCCCTCCGTGAACCGTTGTGATGGCACCTAGTTTCTACGACTAGGTAAGCCTAATTTGCGGAAGAAAAACCAAAATTTGCAGAAGTAAACAATGTAAAACAGAAATAAAGTAGTAACAATGTTTAAATGTGCTGCTCGGCATACAGCATGTTTAACTCGAAGTCTCTAGAGAAATCGCCTCCCTCAAGGATAGTAGACCTGATCAGCGGTACCTAGATCTGCACATGAAAAACATGCACAAAAGAGGCATGAGTACACCGCAGCGGTACTCAATAAGTGCCAAGCGTAACCTCGGTTGGGTAGTGACGAGGGCCCTACTGAGATTAAATAAAACATAAAGATCAACAATATAGAACGGAACAGTATAAATGAGTACAACAGTAAAATAACACAGGGTGAATAAAACACAACAACCATATAGAACAAGGTAGTCATGGAAAGGAAATACAACTCAGCACCGATAGTAACAATCGGGGATCTCCCAGGATACCGTCCTGTAGTCCCATCTTTAAATATCCAGTAAATCTCTCGGGATACCGTCTCATAACCCATCATATATACATGTTCGAAGGATCACCCGGGATACTGTCCCATAGTCCAACTCATACTGCGCGGGGATCTACCAGAATCCCGTTCCGTAGTCCCAAATGTAAATACCTAGTACTGGGGGAATCTACCGGGTGCATTCCCATAGTTCCATATAACTGTGCAGGGGGATCTACCGGAATCCCACATCCGTAGTCCCAAAATAAATAGCAAGGGGATCTACCGGGAATCTAACCTGTAGTCCCAAAGTAAACATACAAGGGGGAGCTACCGGAATCCCACATCCGTAGTTCCAAAATAAATACACAGCAACAGCAGGAAGATATACAGAAATGGCAAAATTTCAGATTAAGGCAACAAGTGATTCTAGCCTAGCATGCTGCACAGAATTCAAGTAAGGCAGGTTGAATCAAATAAAGCAAATTAAGTCATTTAGACATGCTTTCTTAAGCTAACAACAGGCTTAATAGTGCAAGAAATAGAAATAGGAAAGGAAATATAGTAGTAATTACTTAAGAAAATCGGATTTCCATCAATTAGCACAAGTACACACTCGTCATCTCACGTACAAGGCATTTCAATTACCAAATATATCAATCCTAAGGGGAAGGTCCCCCACACAAAGTTAGACAAGCCACTTATCTCGAACCGGCTTAAAATCAACCCAACACCACGTCTTTGCCACGAGTACTCAACTCCAAATGGCCCAAATCTATTCAATTCAATTTCATAATGTAAATAACACTTCAAGTAACTGATTCTACAATTAAATTCTAAGCTAATACGTGAAATTATGTAAAATGACCAAAATGCCCCTTGGGCCCACATCTCGGAATCGGGTAAAATTTATATTTTCAGAATCCTCATACCCTCACGAGTCTAACCATACCAAAATTATCCAATTCTGATACCATTTGGTCCTTTCAAATCATCATTTTACATTTTTGAAAGATTTCACAAGTTTTCTTCCCAAATTCGATCCCAAATCACGAATTCAATGATGGATTCATGTACTCTAGCCAAATCTGAGTTAGAATCACTTACCCCGATGAATTTCATGAAAAACCTTCGAAAAATCGCCAAAATCCGAGCTCTCTAGGTCAAAATATGAAATAAAACCCAAAACCTCATATTTATAGAGCACCCCCAGGATTTCCACCACTGCGGACCGCACAAAAACGAGTGTTGTCCGCACAAAACCAGTGCAGTCCGCACAAAAATGACTGCGACTGCACAGGATTTGACTGCAATGATAGGTGTTAGTATTTTGGCCATAACTTTCGCTATAGAATCAAGACACAAAGGGATATAACTTTCGTTTTTGAATCATCCCAACATTCCTTGTAGATCATAAGATATGAGCTTCCGAAATAGGACTAGTGAAATTTTCCTCACCGCGGACCGCACTGCATTTTGTGCGGCCGCACTGCCCCTACCGCGGACCGCACAACATTTTGTGCGGCCACACAGCCCCCACCGCAGAGGCACTGGACTTTGTGCGACTGCACTAGTGGGTTCCGAGGCCTGCAACTCTTCTGGACTTGCAATAGCTATGATTTTCGGCCTAAAACATCCCGCAACCTACCCGGAACACACCCGAGCCTCCAAGACTTCAAACCAATTGTACCAACACATCCCATGACATCGTTCAAACTTGTTCAAAACTTTGGAACGCTCACAAAAAACATCAAATCACAAATTTAACATAGGATTCAAGCCCAAGAACTCCAAGAACTCTTAATTTATGCTTTCGATCAATGCAAGAACCCTTAAATTTTGCAAGCACGTCACATTAAACACTACAGAGCTACTCCAATTTTTGGAATTTCATTCCGACCCATATGTCAAAATATCACTATCGGACTAGAAACTTCAAAACTTTGACCCTCGCCATTTCAAGCCTAAATTAGCTACGGACCTCCAAAACACAATCCGATCACGCCCTTAAGCCCAAAATCACCCAACGGATCTAACAGAACTGTCGGATTTCCATTTCGAGGCCGTCTTCACACTGTTTCGACCACGGTCAATTTTCTAACACTTAAGCTCTCATTTAGGGACTAAGTGTCCCAAAACTCCTCGAAACTCAAAACCGAACATCCCAGCAAATCACGTTAGCAGAAATAAACTTGGGGAAAGCAGTTAATAGGGGATCAGGGCGTTAATTCTTATGAAGACCGGCCGGGTCGTCACATCCTCCTACACTTAGACATTCGTTCTTCCTCGAACGAGAATAGAGACATACCAGAAGTAGTGAAAAGATGAGGGTAACGACTGCGCATATCCTGCTCTGTCTCCCAGGTCGCCTCCTCGACCGGCTGGCCCAGCCATTGAACCTTCATCGATGCAATGCTCTTTGACCTCAGTTTTCTAACCTGCCTGTCCAATATTGCCACTGGCTCCTCAACATAAGATAGATCCTTGTCCAACTGGACTGAACTAAAATCCAACAAGTGCGACAGATTGTCGTGATATCTCTGGAGCATTAAAACATGAAATACCGGATGAACTCCTGCCAAGCTGGGAGGTAAGGCCAACTCATAAGCAACCTCCCCAACACGCCTCAATATCTCAGAAGCGCCAATAAACCTCGGACTCAACTTTCCTTTCTTCCCGAACATCATAACGCCCTTCATAGGTGAAACTCGAAGCAGAACCCGCTCTCCAACCATATAGGAAACATCACGAACCTTCCGGTCCACGTAACTCTTCTGTCTGGACTGCGCTGTGAGGAGTCTATCCTAAATCACCATAACTTTCTCCAAAGCATCCTGAACCAGGTCTGTGCCCAACAATGTGGCCTCACCCGGCTCAAACCGACCCACCAGAGATTTGCACCGCCTACCATATAAAGCCTCATATGGTGCCATCTGAATGCTGGACTGATAGCTGTTGTTGTAAGAAAACTTCGCCAATGGCAAAAACTAATCTCAAGACCCTCCAAACTCAATCACACACGCACGGAGCATATCCTCAAGAATCTGAATAGTGCGCTCGGACTGTACGTCCGTCTGAGGGTGAAATGTTGTACTCAACTCTACTCGAGTACCTAACTCATGCTAAACAGCTTTCCAGAACCATAATGTGAACTGGGTACCTTTATCTGAAATGATGGAAACCGGAATACCATGCAAACGAACAATCTCCCGGATATAGATCTCTGCCAACCACTCCGAGGAATAAGTAGTACACATAGGAATGAAATGAGCTGACTTGGTCAGCCGTCCACAATCACCCAAATAGCATCAAACTTCCTCAACGTCCGTGGTAGCCCAACTACAAAGTCCATGGTGATCCGCTCCCACTTCCACTCCGGAATCTCTATATGCTGAAGCAACCCACCCAATCTCTAGTGCTCATACTTCACCTGCTGTTAATTGAGACACCAAGCTACGAATCCAACTATATCTTTCTTCATCCGCCTCCACCAATAGTGCTATTCCAAATATTGATACATCTTCGCGACACCCGGATAAATGGAATACCGCGAGCTATGGGCCTCCTTTAGAATCAACTCTCGAAACCCATCGACATTGGGTACACAAATTCGACCCTGTATCCTTATTACCCCATCATCACTAATAGTTACATCCCTAGCATCACTGTGCTGAACCTTGTCCTTGAGGACAAGCAAATGAGGGTCATCATACTGCCGCTCTCTGATATGATCAAATAAGGAAGACCGAGAAACCACGCAAGCTAGAACCCGACCGGGCTCCAAAAGATCCAATCTCACAAACTGACTGGCTAAGGCCTGAACATCCATCACCAAAGGCCTCTCCGATGATGGTAAATAAGATAAACTCCCCAAACTCTCTGCCCGGTGACTCAAAGCATCGGCCACCACATTGGCCTTGCCCGGGTGATACAAAATAGTGATATCATAGTCCTTTAGCAACTCCAACCACCTCCTCTGGCGCAAATTTAGATCCTTTTGCTTGAACTAGTGCTGCAAGCTCAGATGGTCAGTATAAATCTCACAGGGAACCCCGTATAAATAATGGCGCCAAATCTTTAGGGCGTGAATAATGGCAGCTAACTCAAGGTTATGAACAAGGTAGTACTTCTCATGTATCTTCAACTATCTAGATGCGTATGCAATCACTCTACTGTTCTGCATCAACACCGCTCCGAGGACAACCCTCGAGGCATCACAATAGACCGTATAAGACCCCGAACCTATAGGCAGTATCAAAATTGGGGTTGTGGTCAAAGATATCTTGATCTTCTAAAAGCTCGCCTCACACTTCTTCGTCCACTGAAACGGAGCACCCTTCTGGGTCAACCTGATCATAGGGGCTGCAATCGATGAAAACACCTCCATAAAATGACGGTAGTAGCCAGCCAAACCAAGGAAACTACGGATCTCAGTAGCTGAGGATGGTCTGGGCCAACTCTGCACAACCTCTATCTTCTTTGGATCCACCTAAATGCCCTCACTCGATAACACGTGGCCTAAGAATGCCACTAAATCCAACCAAAACTCATATTTTGAGAATTTAGCATATAACTTCTTCTCTCTCAGAGTCTGAAGCACATTCCTCAGGTGCTGCTCATGATCTTCCCGACTCCTGGAATACACCAGAATATCATCAATAAAGACAATGACAAACGAGTTAAGATACGGTCGGAACACACTGTGCATCAAATGTATAAAGGCTGTTGGGGCATTGGTCAGCCCAAATGACATAACAAGGAACTCATAATGACCATACCAAGTCCTGAAAGCAGTTTTCGGGATATCTGGCTTCCGAATCTTCAACTGATGGTAACTTGAGCGCAAGTCAATCTTAGAAAACACTCGTGCACCCTGAAGCTGGTTAAACTGATCATCAATAGAGGCGAAGGATAACGGTTCTTCACTGTAACATTGTTCAACTGGCGATAATCAATACACATACGCATAGAACCATCCTTTTTCTTCACAAACAACAGAGGAGCACCCCAAGGTGATACACTAGGTCGTATAAAACCCTTATCAAGCAATTCCTGTAACTGATCCTTCAACTCCTTCAATTCAGGAGGAGCCATACGATACGGAGGAATAGAAATGGGCTGAGTGCCTGGCAACAGATCAATGCCAAAATCAATATCTCTATTAGGCGGCATGCTTGGAAGATCAGCTGGAAACATATCGGGAAAATCCCGTACTACTGGAACTGAATCAACAAAAGAGGTGTCAATACTGACATCTCTCACTTAAGCTAAATATGTGTCACACCCCTTCTCAACCATACGCTGCGCTTTAATAAAAGAAATAACTCTACTGGGAGTGTAATCTAAAGTACCTCCCCACTCAACACGTGGTACACCTGGCATAGCCAGCGTCACGGTGTTTGCGTGACAATCAAGAATAGCATGATGGGGCGATAACCAGTCCATGCCCAAGATAATATCGAAGTCAACCATACTGAGTGACAATAAATCGGCTCTACTCTCAAAACCACTAAGAGCAACCAAACACGATCGATAAACGTAGTCCACAATGAGAGAATCTCCCACAGGAGTAGAAACATAAAATAGGGAAAATCAAAGAATCCCGAGGTACACCCAAATGCGGAGCAAAGTAAGAAGACACATAAGAGTAAGTAGATCCTGGATCAAATAGAACCGATGCATCTCTGTGACAAACCAATATAATACCTGTGATGATAGAATCGGAGGCAACAACCTCGGTATGGGCAGGAAGGGCATAGTATCTGGCCTGGCCTCCCCCTCTAGGGCGACCACTACCTCCCCGACCTCCACCTCTAGCTGGCGGAGCAGGTGGGGTAGGCAACTGGAGCTGTAATCATAGCCTGAGAACTCTGCAGGGCACGCTGTGGTTGAGAAGTCTGTGGAGGTGCACCCCTCCCAAGTCTGGGGCAATCCCTCACTGTATGATATGTGTCTCCACACTCAAAACAAGCTCTGGGAGGATGTGGTGGCTGTGACTGGCTTGGGCCAGGTTTGCTGGACTGACCTCTGAAAGCACCCCTCGTAGGAGGCGCGCTAGAAATCGGAGGTGCATAATAAGGCTCCTGAGGCCTAGGAGGAGCTGGAGCACTACTGGCTACTGGAAGAGTTGAATGAACAAGGCGACTCATATATCCCCTACCATGACGACCTGCAGCTGGGGTACGAGCACCACAATAATGGCCCGACTCTCGAAATCTCTTAGCCTCCCTCTCCTCTCTCTCCCTAGCATGCATACTCTCAATCCTCCTAGCGATGCTCACCACCTGCTGATAAGAAATATCCATCTCCAACTCACGATCCATGCTAGACTTGATGTTGGGAATACGACCCTCAATAGATCGGCGAACTCTCTCGCGAATAGTAGAAACCAAGGCTGGTGCATGCCTAGACAAGCTGGTATAATGGACAGCATACTTTGAAATAGTCATAGCACCCTGGTGCAAATGCTCAAACTCCACGCGCCATGCGTCCCTAAGGCTCTAAGGAACATACTCCCTCAGGAACAGATCTGAAAACTGAGTCCATCTGGACTGTCTAACTTATAGGTGCACCACCACTCATAGGTGGCTCCTCGAAGTTGGAAGGTAGTGAAAGAAACCTCGCTCGATCCTATAATACCCATGGTATGGAGAATGCAGTAACACTCATCAAGAAATCCTAGAGCATCCTCCGATGCTATACCACTAAATATAGGAGGCTTGTACTTCTTGATCCTCTCAAGCCTCAACTGCTCATCCTCGGAAGCAGCTACCCTGTCCTCGGGCTGAGCTGGCACTGCAAGCGGTACAGGGATAATCTCAAGGACCTGCTCAACATGCACTCGCTGATTAGGAGTGTGGGCGGCGGGAGTCTGTGCTCCTTCCCCAGCCTGGGATGTGGCTACAGCAAGGGGAAACAACCCTGCCTGAGCCAAAGTGGTGTACATGCTCATAAACTATGCCAGAGTCTCCTGAAGTGCTGGCGTGGTAGTAGCAGTAGGTGTGTCAGGTGCCTGGACTCCGGCTGGATCCACTGGTGGTACCTCAGTGGCAGCTCGCGCAGGTGCTCTGGCTTCACCACGTGCGCGTCCTCGGTCTCTTACCCCGGCCCCGGCCTCTGACGGCTGCAGTAGGGGGTGCGGGTGCCTGATCATCTCGGGTAGCACGTGTCCTCACCATCTGTGAAAGAATAAAAGACAGAAGTTTAGAATGGTGATATCAAAATATCGCACGACAAGGAAATCAAATGAAGTGGAAATTTTCCTAATACTTACATAGCCTCTCGTAGATAAGTACAGACGTCTCCGTACCGATCAGCGAGACTCTAATAAACCGGCTTGTGATCCATGACTCGTATGAACCTAGAGCTCTGATACCAACTTGTCACGATCCTGGTTCACCCTCCGTGAACCGTAGTAATAATGTTTAAATGTGCCGCTCGGTATACACCATGTTTAACTCTCAATGCCAAACATAAATCCAAGACCCAGAAACCAATGAATCACAAGCTAAGATCAATACTACATAGCTCTAACTCCGGAATGTCTCATAAGAATAGGAAGGTACAGAAGGGATAAATACTAAAAGCAGGAATAGAAAGGGACTTCTCGGTCTGCGGACATGGCAGATGTTCCTCTAAGTCTCTAGAGCAGTCGCGTCCCTCAAGGATAGTAGACCTGATCAGCGGTACCTGGATCTGTACATGAAAAACATGCGCAAAAGAGGCATGAGTAAATCACAGCGGTATTCAGTAAGTGTCAAGCCTAACCTCGGTTGGGTAGTGACGAGGAAGGTCAGGTCCCTACTAAGATTAAATAAAACATAAAGATCAACGGTATAGAATGGAATAATATAAATGAGTACAACAGTAAAATAACATAGGGTGAACAGAACAGAAACAGCTATACAGAACAAGGTAGTCATGGAAAGGAAATACAACTCAGCACTGATAGTAACAATCGGGGATCTCCTAGGATATCGTCCTGTAGTCCCATCTTTACATATCCAGTAAATCTCCCGGGATACCGTCCTGTAGCCCATCATATATACATATCTGAAGGATCTCCCGGGATATCGTCCTGTAGTCCAACTAATAGTACGCGAGGATCTACCTGAATCCCATTCCGTAGTCCCAAATGTTAATACCCAGTACTGGGGGAATCTACCGGGTGCATTCCCGTAGTTCCATATAATTGTGCAGGGGGATCTACCGGGAATCTAACACGTAGTCCCAAAGTAAATGTGCATAGGGATCTACCGGGAATCTAACCCGTAGTCCCAAAGTAAACAGACAAGGGGGAACTACCGGAATCCCACATCCGTAGTTCCAAAATAAATACACAGCAACAGAAGGAAGATATACAGAAATGGCAAAATTTCATATTAAGGCAACAAGTGATTCTAGCCTAGCATGCTTCACAGAATTCAAGTAAGGCAGGTTGAATCAAATAAAGCAAATTAAGTTATTTAGACATGCTTTCTTAAGCTAACAACAGTCTTAATAGTGCAAGAAATAGAAATAGGAAAGGAAACATATTAGTAATTACTTGAGCAAATTGGATTTCCATCAATTAGCATAAGTACACACTCGTCACCTCATGTACAAGACATTTCAATTACCAAATATACCAATCCTAAGGGGAAGGTCCCCCCCACAAGGTTAGACAAGCCACTTACCTCGAACCGACTCAAAATCAACCTAACACCACATCTTTGCCACGAGTACTAGACTCCAAATGACCCAAATCTATTCAATTCAATTGCATAATGTAAATAATACTTCAAGTAACTGATTCTACAATTAAATTCTATGCTAATACGTGAAATTATGTAAAATGACCAAAACGCCCCTTAGGACCACATCTCGAAATCGGGTAAAATTTACATTTTCAGAATCCTCATACCCTCACGAGTCTAACCATACCAAAATTATCCTATTCTGATACCATTTGGTCCTTCAAATTATCATTTTACATTTTTGAAAGATTTTACAAGTTTTCTTCACAAATTCGATCCCAAATCACGAATTCAATGATGGATTCATGTACTCTAGCCAAATCTGAGTTAGAATCACTTACCCCGATGAATTTCTTGAAAAACCTTCGAAAAATCGCCAAAATCCAAGCTCTCTAGGTCAAAATATGAAATAAAACCCAAGACCTCGTATTTATAGGGCACCCCCCGGATTTCTACCTCTGCGGACCACACAAAAACAACTGTGGTCCGCACAAAACCAGTGCGGTGCGGGCCGCACAAAATGACTGCGGTCGCACAAGTTTTGACTACAGTGACAAGTGTTAGTATTTTGGCCATAACTTTCGCTACAGATGTCCAAATTGTGATTTCTTTACCTTTTTGGAAACAAGACACGAAGGGATACAACTTTCATTTTTGAATCATCCCAAAATTCCTTGTAGATCAAAAGATTTGAGCTTCTGAATTAGGACTAGTGAAATTTTCCTCACCATGGACCGCACTGCATTTTGTTCGGCCGCACTGCCACCACCGCGGACCGCACTGCATTTTGTGTGTCCGGACAGCCCCCTCCGCAGACATACTAGACTTTGTGCGACAACACTGGTGGGTTCCGAGCCTGCAACTCTTCTGGACCTGCATCAGCTATAATTTTTGGCCTAAAACATCCCGGAACTCACCCGAGCCCCCGGGACTTCAAACCAATTGTACCAACACATCCCATGACATCGTTCAAACTTGTTCAAAACTTCGGAACACTCACAACAACATCAAATCACAAATTTACCATAGGATTCAAGCCTAAGAACTCCAAGAACTCTTAACTTATGCTTTCGATCAAAAAGTCTATCAAATCTCGTCCGAATGACCTTAAATTTTACAAGCACGTCACATTCAACACTACGGAGCTACTCCAATTTTCGGAATTCTATTCCGACCCTTATGTAAAAATCTCACTATCAGACTGGAAACTTCAAAAATTCGACTCTCGCCATTTTAAGCCTAAATTATCTACGTACCTTCAAATCATAATCCGATCACGCCCCTAATCCCGAAATTACCCAACAGATCTAATGGAACTGTCGGACTTCCATTCCAAGGCCGTCTTCACACTGTTCCGACTACGGTCAAGTTTCCAACTCTTAAACTCTCATTTAGGGACTAAATGTCCCAAAACTCCGCGAAACTCAAAACCGAACATCCCGACAAATCACATTAGCAGAAATAAACTTGGAGAAAGCAGTTAATAGGGGATCGAGGTGTTAATTCTTAAGACGACCGATCGGATTGTCACACTTTCGCCTCCATTTTCACTGGTTGGCTTCATTTTTGTCCTGGGGATTTGGAACAATTTTGAATCTATTGGAACGGTTTGATTATGAGCTCATTGTTGCTTGTTAGCTGAGGTATCATTTTATTTCTAATTTGTCAAATTTTCAGCTCTTGAGTGTGCTTCTAGGTATGTTGAAATTTTTCTTATATTTTCTCTTGAATATGTTAATGAAGAAATGAAAAACCTGTTGTATGTCAACTTCTTTTATGTTATTTTTACATATTTGTTTTGATAGATAATATCCCACTTTTTTTTTTTTTTGCTAAAAGTAATATTGGAATCTACCATTTGAATAATTGTTGGAAGCATATGTGAATTCATTAGTATAGTCGCTGCTGTGATATTAGAGTAGCATTCTTGTTAAATGGGTTAATTGCTCCAAAAGTAGGGATTCATATTGTCGACCCCAACTTGCTTGGAATTGAGGCTTAGTTGTTGTTGTGTGCTATGTATTGCTTTTCAAATTTTTTTTTGTCATTGGAGCTAGTTTGTGTTATTAGAGGTTTATATTATGCTATAAAATCAAAGTATTCACCGTTACTTTTTCTTGTTCCTACCCCTCATATATTGGTGTGCCATTCAGTTACTTATTTCTGCAGGCACATGTTATTTCTAATAAGCCATTTATGAATTGGTTTGGTTTTATGACAAGTCTAGATGGATGAAAGATTTTGTTGATATAGTTACAAGTACGTTTTAGAATTGTGTGCGTGTAGCTTTTTGTTCCTTCTAATCAATATCGGTTTTAATTAACTTAAACGTTTGCAAGTTCAGGTTCAATTTCGTGATTGCTTTTGGTGACAATTTATTACCGCAATATACTAGCCAAGCACTTGAATGTTTTATATCACAAAAGCTCAAGATCCTGATTACATTTGTCCTAACTAGATTTCAAGTTGAAGGGAATCTATATAGATCCTTGTCGTAAAATTGCACTTTGATAGGGATGGTGTTGAAAATATTCTAGAATCATCTCTCTACCTTTTCTTGGATTGGTCCCTTGGTGATTTGGGGAAAGAGTAGTGTTGTTTCAACGCTCCTACAATGTGGAGCAAGTAAAAAAAACAAATATGAGATTTAGAAAAAATGAACGCTAATGTTTGGAATTTATGAAGAAGCCGGACAATCAACTTTCAAGTAGTTCTCAGTATAGATGCTAAATAGAGATGGTTGGTGACGTTGCTGTGTTTTTTGCATTTGTTGACATGAGAAGTTCTTCTTTCTTTGAGTCAGTTATCTTCTTATTCCTACCAACTTATCGTATATTCTACAACAATCTCAAATTAGTTTAGGAGAAGCTTTCAAACATCGTAGCTTGCTTTTGGCGCGATTAATAATAAATATCGTGACTATGGGTACGGTTTCCGTGACATGGTCATGATACATAATCCCCAATTTGGGTGTGCATTTCATGTGACCTAATCATAACAACTTCAAAAAATAATAAAATAAACATGTCGCGAATCGCGGATCCATTTCATGTAGTGTGGTTTGCGGTATATTCCAAAACAGCAAGTGTACGACAATCGTAATTTTTTCAAGAAATAATTCCATAAATTCTAAAAGCGGTTTAAAATAATTAAAAAGCGGGTATAAATCTAAAAATGCACAATAGGCTTAAAACATGTAGTAAATCAGATAATAGGCCAATAATTAATAGTTTAAGCGCCCGTGCTCGAACCACGGAACCCGCGAATGCCTAACACCTTCTCCTAGGTTAACAAGATTCTTTATCTAGAATTTCTGGTTCGCAGACTTTAAAATAAAGTCGAATTTCCTCGATTTGGGATTTAAAATAAACTGGTGACTTGGGACACCAAAAATAAATTATTCCAAGTGGCGACTCTGCATATAAAATAAAAATAATTCCACTTCAAATAATGTGACTTTAATTAGAAAAACTCCCTTATATCCCCCTTTCGGGTGATAAAAAGGAGGTGTGACGGTTCTGGTGACTCCGCTGGGAAATCAAAAACCAGAACATTCGGTTCAGGGTTCAAGAATTCGAGCTTAGTATAACTGTTATACTTGGCTTTATTTATTATCTGATTTTTATGTGATTGAGCCTAATGTGCTAAATATCGCTTTTTGCCGCTTTGATATTATATGAACTGTTACGAAACCCTCTTCTCGCTGAGTCTTCTAAATCATCTGGGAAGTCTGCACTTCGTGTGACTTCTTTTCTATTAGAGTCATATCCCAATTTATGAATGAGGTTCGGACAAGTTGCAAAGCCGGTGAAGCTTCTGTATTCCCGGTACACTGCCCCCTCGGCTCGAGCTGTCTGCTCGGGTAAGCCAGGTCTAGAACAATATACGCAGGTTTTTAACCTAGAATAACATAGCCTCATGCCAGATCCCTAGTAGGAACGCTTGTTTGCATCACATGCATTTGACTTTAGGGACACAACACAGGGGTTGGGTCCGTCTAGGACAGGTCTACCCAAATTAAAAAGACCATCCTGATGCATCTTACGTGCTACTTGTGCATCTATTTGTTTCGGCTTGCATGTTGACCGACTTCTAGAATAGGGAAAGAAAATAAAAAATAAGAAGAAAAAAAACAAAAATCAAAAACAAGAGTGAGAGGTAGGTATTTGAAAAATTCCGAAAACTCTGGCGAAATTCCGAAAAAAAGGGAAAAAGAAAAAGACAAGGTCATTTCAAAATGAACCCAAATCTATAAGTGCCATGTTTCCTTGTTCCATCAAAACTGACCGAACTACGCGGGCCTGATTCTTATCGGATGTGATATACGTAGGCAAATCTCATCAGTTCCGGCCCCAATTTTCAAAAATCCAAAAATATTGTCCTTCCCTTCCTTTTTTTTAAAAAAGTCTTTCTTTGAGACCCCAATTTTCAAAAAATCCAAAAATATTTTCTTTTAGTTCCTTCTTTAGAAATCTTTCCTTAGAAAATTCAAAAAAAAAGAAAGAAGAAGTTTTTAAACTCTAAAAAAAGTAGTTTCCTTCTTGCTGAATTTTTTCATATAGAAAAAAGAAAAATCAATCAAAATCAAAATCCAAAATACGAGTTTCCTTTATTTTGAATAAAAAATACAGAAAAAATTGAATAAAAAAAATTCTTTTCCTTGTTTAAACGTTTTTCTTTCGTAAATGTCAAAAAGAATTGTTGAAAAATTGAAGTCCAAAAATATTTTCGCTTTTCTTTAGAAGTACTTTTGTAGATAAATAAAAACTCAGAAATCCAAAATATTTTCTTAAAAGTCCCTCTTTCGAAAATTAAGAGCCAACATCCAAAATTCAAAAATATTTTCTTTCTTCTTTAGAAAAAGAGAAAACAAATGAAAATTCAAGCAAAAATATTTTCTTTTTACTTTTAAAATTCCCAAAGTTCAAATCAATAGCAAATGAATTTTTAGAAGTCTTTCTTTCAAAAACAAAACAAAAATCAAAATCAAAATCAAAAACAAAATATTTCCTTTCTTCTTTTAAAACATTTCTTTCAAAAAATTCCACCCAAAAAAAAGAATCTAGTTTATTTACTCCATTTTTGATCTTCTCAAACTACACAAGATTTGATTTATGCGGCACCATGATATGTAGGCATTCCCCATCGGATTCAATCATAGCACTAAAATTAGTTAAGTGATAAAATAAACTGAAAAAATTGAGTGAAAAGAAAGAAGAGAGTGAAAAAAAAGAAAAAAAAAGAGAGATCGACAAGAAATAAAAGAGTGACAAACAAAAGAGAAAAAGAGTGTGCAAAAATGAAAGAGCGACAAAAACGAGATGAAAAAAATATCAAGAGTGAGTAAAGAGAGGCAGAAATGAAGAAAAGAGGTACAGAGTGAAAAGGTCTCGTTAAGGCCGGGATGAAACATGCAACCGTTCAAACACACGGTAGAAACATTTAACTGTTAGGTGCATTGCATCCCAACGTGCGATTTCCTATATGTTAAATGTTTCAAAACTAACAAGGTTGTTGGATATGCAAACTAGCCAGGTTTTTGTGGTTGGTTTTGTTGGTAGTCTAGCCTCCCCTCCTTCATAAAATCCAAAGGCACAGATGACCTCCGCAAACAATCTACCAATCATCGGTCCTGAGGATAGCCTGGCATCGGCTATTCTGCACCTAGAATCAGCAGTTGCTGAAGAGAATAAGATGTTGAGTCTCTGCATATCGGAAAGGTGGGACACCTGGTCTAATGGTAGGGAACCGCCAAGTTCAATCCCTGGGTTCCTTGAGTTGATCCGCAGGTCAAGTGAGGTTACCAACGCCCCTGTACCCAACCCGCTTATCCCATGCGGGCACCCTCCAATGCCTTCCAATGATCCTGGCATACCTTCTGTGGTTCGCCCCCAGGCACCACCTCCAACAATCATCTTTCAAGGTCCATAACTTCAACCAGAAATAACATATGTGACCCTGTACTCTTTCATTCAACCTCCGCAATATGATCTCTCGCGGGAGCAAGAAAAGTTTGTTAAAAGTCCCGAGCAAGAGGAAATGGCTTGGAAGATGAAAAGCATGGAACAAATCCTGAAAAACATGCAAGGTCTGAGTGGTCCGAAGAGTGTCTCATACTCTGACCTCTGTATGTTTCCCCATGTCCACTTGCCAGCTAGCTTCAAGATGCCAAAATTTGAAAAGTACAACGGGCACGGAGACCCGGTCGCTCATCTGAAATGATACTGTAACCAGTTGAGAGGCGTTGGTAGGAAAAAGGAGCTGCTAATGGCCTATTTTTGGGAAAGCCTCACCAGAATCGCTTTTGAGTGGTGTACGGATCAAGAAATTACTCATTGGCACGTGTGGAACGATATGGTCCGAGATTTTATCTGCCAGTTCCAATATAATGTGGACATCGCTCCCAATAGAAATACTTTGTCCAATTTGAAAAAGAAAACCGCGGAAAGCTTCCGCGAATATGCTGTCAAATGGCGTGAGCGAGCTGCCAGGGTAAAGCCTCCAATGGACGAAATTGAAACGGTCACAATCTTTCTACATGCCCATGAGGCAGACTACTTCCAGAACATGATGTCTGCTGTAGGTAAGCATTTTGTTGAGGCTATCAAAATTGGGGAAATGGTTGAAAACGGTCTAAAAATGGGCCGAATATTGAGTCATGCTGCTTTTAAAGCCACATCACCAGATGTTCAAAATGGTTCGGAGGGTTTGATGAACAGAAATGGGAGTGAGGAGGGAGCCAAAATAGTTTCGAGCTCGATGGGGACCCGCAGGTCATCCAGCCGATCATATATGCTTCCTGAGGTCCCTTAACATTATTATCCTCTTGAAGATGCTTCTTATGCCGTGGCACCACCTCTTTATGCGGTGATGAATGCACAACCTTACATGCGGCCACAACATTATACACAAAGCCGAGCTCTACCTCCTAGAAATGCCCATCCTTACCAAGCTCCATGTAATCCTCAACCAATGGATCCCCGATACAATCCTCGCCCAAGAGAGCCTTTAAGAAAGAATCAGTTCACCCCTATTGGTGAATCGTATTCGAGCATGTTCCAAAAGCTAATCAGGCTAAATCTATTACAACTACTGGCCCCGAACCGGCCAAACCTCGAGTCCCCCTCACACCAAGCTGATGCTATATATGAATACCATTCTAAAGCAGTGGGACACAGTACGGAGGACTGTAGGACCCTCAAAAGGGCAGTTGAAGATTTGATTGAAGCTGAAAGAATCATTTTTCGGGATGAAGAAACTCCTGATGTGAAGAACAATATGTGGCCTTCCCACAACATCGGGCCAATAGTCGGAATGATTTGTGAATATGAGGAATTTGATCCGGCACTGTAGGCCGTTGCAGCCCTTGCCAAGACAGAAGAAAAGCCAAAAAATTGTCGCCAAGCATGAAAGTTCCCCATCAGATGGGAGTCTTAGTAGCCAGTCTTGCTATCCTTTCTGCATCCGGATTATCTCAGGGTGTGATCTGGATGTTTTACCTTATCGTCTTACTTTCTGGTGTAAACCCATCTAGCTTCAAAAATTGAAAAAAAAGAAAAAAAAATAAAAAATCAAATGAAATTAATATTTCATTGTCCAGGAATGTCTCTTTTTTTAATTTTGTCATTTTTCTTTCTTATGCTCTTTTAGTCCTGTTAATGCAGATTTCAATAAAATGACATGCTTGCGGACTTCATGCCTAGATCCTAAAACGCTGTCAGACTTCCAAATAATTAATCAAGAATTAGATTGCAATGAAGATAAGTTTAAGGAAATAAAATAAAGAGTTGGAACAGCTAAAGGAAAATTGGCTTCAGTTTGGAAAGGTCCGTACATTGCAAAAAGAGTACTGCCAGAAGAGTGTGTTGTACTTGGGACACATCGAAGGAAATATCCCTGTAACAACTGTCAATGCAAATGCAGCCAAAAGGTACTATGTTTGGTCCTCCATATAGTATTAATATTCTCTGGTTGGGATGATGAAGGCTTTCATTCTCGTTACCCAAACACTATCAACCTTTTGCAAACCCTTTGAGCCAGTTACTCTTCTTTGGAACCTGAAAGTGTTATAAAAAAAATATGAAAAAAAGAAAGTTTAAAAAAAAGAAAAAGAAAAGGAAAAAAAAAAGAAGAATACAAAAAAAAAAAGAGGAAAGGGGGAAGAAAAGACAAAGAAAATGAAAAAAAGAGAGAGAGAAAGAAGGAAAGGAAAAAGAAAGAGAAAACAAAACAAAACAGAAGAAAAACAAAAGAAAATAAAAAACAAAGTTCCCTGAACTACGTTCGACTTGACTATGAAAGGATACGTAGGCAGCCTCTCACTAGGGTTCAGTCACGCCAAAATAAAAATCAAAATTCCCCCAAAAGTAAAACTGGGGCAAAAGTTATAATGGTTCGCCTGAAAGATTCCAAAGTTGTAATTCAATCCAAACTCTTTTTACCCCAAATCCTGTTCAAGTCCTTCCGATCAATCAGTGAGAATGTTCAAAGATCAGAGAATATAGCTACTTGGATCTGATGCAACAAAAAATGAGAGAAATAAAATGAGAGAGTCTTATTGGTGAAAACCCACACGGGCACTGTGAGGCAACATTAAGTAGAGAAAATAAAAATGAGAGTCTTGTTAGTAAAAACTCGCAAAAAGAACTATAAGGCAACGGTGAGAAGAGAAATGAGAAAGGTCATCTGGTGAAAACCTGCAAAGGGCGCCCCAGATCGAAAAGAGGATCCTCACAGCCATCGGCACCGTCAGAGTCCTGGCAAGGTTACTCGATTTTGAGACAAAAGTTGTGATGAATTTATGAGAGTTGGACAGTTTACACAGATCAGGCATCCAGTCCAAAAGGCATGTCATGTTCATTGAAGTTCGCATGTACTCCAGATAAGTCCTTCTTTCCTTTCCTCGAAAGGGACATTTCTTGTTTTAAACTCATTCTCCATTCCATTGTTTGTTTGCTTTGAATCCCTTTCGGTCTAACTCTGTTCCGAAACTAAGACAAAGAAAGGATGGTAAGACTGATTTACTGGGTTCTCATTTGATACAAGTATATATGCAAAAAGGCACCGAGCCTCGTCAGGGGCATCAAATCGACCTCGACTGACCATGGCGGCCTATGCTTCGAAATCAAAACTCTCGGAAGAAGAAAATCAAATTGAAATGCCTACAAAGGCAAAATGAAGTTGAAAAGGTTGAGTCCCAAATGGCTAACCGTCTCGACAAAGGCTTTAAAAGCCAAGGATACCCAAATTCTCTAAAATGGAAGTTGGAAGAAAGAAGCCATAAATGAAAGGCCTATGAAGGTAAAATAAAGTTGAAAAAGGTTAAGTCCCCCGTGACTAGCCGTTGAGACGATGTTTGAGGAGCCAAAAGTTCCCCAATGCTCCGAAGTTAAAACAAAAGAAAAAAAAAGAGAAAAAGAAAAGGAAGTCAGAAATGAAAGGCCTACGAAGGCAAAATAAAGTCGAAAAAGGTTGAGTTCCACCGACCAATCATCATAGCAAAATCCGGAAAAGCAAGAGTTTCTCCAGGGTCAGAAATGCAATCGGTATTTAGGAAACAATAGGTTGCAGATGAAAGGGGCTGAGATCAAGTGGTTTAAATAATCAAGGCCACAAAATCAACCACCGTTCAAACTAACAATTGTTCTTTGTTTGAAAACAGGAAACGGGTGCAGTCCAAAATAACCTTGCAAGAAGCAGGTGCAATAAAAGCAAGGCACGCAGAAACCAAAATGGTTTTGCAGCAACAGTTGTCCCTTAAAAGGGAAGTCCTTTTTTAAACTCTTCATTCATTCTCCTAAATAAAAAATAAAAAAAAAAGAAGAAGAAGAAGAAGAAGAAGAAGAAGAAGAAGAAATAGAAGAAGAAGAAAAATTCAAAAATCATGGTAGCCTAGGGTCCCCAATCTCTAGCTACGTTTTTCCAACATAGGGTCCCATCCCCTAGTCGCTTCCAGCATAACCTAGTAGTCTTTTCCATTATAGGGTTCAACTCCCTAGTTGATCCCTGGCATAACCCGAGGACCTTTTTTCGGCATAACTTGATGACTTTTCCGGCATAACCCAAAGGCCTTTTTTCTTTTCCGGCATAACCTGATGACTTTCCCAGCATAACCCGTGGACCTCCTCGGCATAACCCGAGGAATTTGTTTCTTTTTCGGCATAACCTGATGAATTTTCCGGCATATCTAGTGGATCTCCCCTGCATAACCCGATAACCTTTTTCTTTTCCGGCATAACCCGATGACTTTTCCGGCATAACCCGTGGACCTCCCAGGCATAACCCGAGGACCTTTTTTATTTTCCGGCATAACCCGATGACTTTCCCGGCATAACCCGTGGACCTCCCCGGCATAATCCGAGGACCTTTTTATTTTTCGGCATAACCCGATGACTTTTCCACCATAACCCGTGGACCTCCCCGACATAACCTGAGGACCTTTTTCTTTTCCGGCATAACCCGATGACTTTCCCGACATAACCTGAGGACCTTTCCGGCATAACCTGGTCATTTTTCCAGCATAACCTGGTAATCTTCCCAACTTGGGGCCTCCAATCCCCGTTTGATTTCATTTTAGATATAGGGTCTTCACTCCTTAATCTCTTTTTCTAAGGGATACACAATCCTGAATTCATTGCTTTCAGTAAAGAAATAGTTTAGATTCTTGTTGCAATAACTCACGAAATTTTCCTAGTGAAAAGAAATTTTTTGTTTGTTTGTTTGTTTTGGTGCCAAAAGAGGTTTTTACCATAAGGCACTAGGTTTGAGATGACCAAAAGAAGAAGTATCAATCCAAATAAAGAAAAAAAAACAAGAAAAGAAGTGAACTCTAAGTGTATAAGCGGAGAAAAGATGCGGACTGCTCAAGATGTGACTGAAGTTGCAAGCTTTGCATGTCCCACCTTGATCCAAAAAGCCAAAGAAGAATGAACCAACGGTTGCAGGTAACGAGCATCAAGATTCAGATCAGAGTCTGCAGGAAGAACCAGCCAAGACTCAAGATCAAGCTTCAGAAAAATTTAGGAATCTTGTAACTCATATTTGATAGGCTTAGCTAGTTTAGTTTTTTATTTTCCATTTTGGTGTAATAAGGAGTTCAGCAAGCAGAAACAACAACAATAGCAGTTAAAATCACAGCTTTCCGGTAGTCCCAGCTACCAAAACTTTCAGAACTACACTGACCTGATTCCTTTATAGCCAAGGATATGTAGGCAATCTCTAAAGCAAGGTTCGGTCAAACTTTTTCAAAATGCTTCCAAATGGAGTTTCAAACAGGCAAAAATTGCTCGTAATTGCTCACTTTATCTTTGCCCGAAAACTCTTCATGTTTTTGAGCAAAGAGGGGCAGCTGTGAGCACCTAATTTTTGCCCTACATGAAAATAACTCCTAAAATAAGCCAAAATTAATTTTAATTGATTTTTAGAAGTTTTTCCTTATTTAGTTGCATTTCATGCATTTTTAATATTTTTAAAATCACAAAAAATTATCACATTTTAATTTCATGCAATCGTAGGATCAAATTGCATGTATGAATTAATTTTATTAAGCAAAAAAATACAAAAAATGGTCATTTTTACATATTTAGATTTTAGCCTTTAAAACTAGCATTTTTCTTTAGTTTTAAGTTAATTAGTTGTTTTAATGTTAAAAATAGATAAAGAATTTTAATTTCAACAAATTAGATTAATTTAGGATTTAATTAATTAGAGAAAAAAAAGAAAAAAACAAAGAAAAGGAAAATGGGAAAAGAAATTGATTTAGTCTTGGTGTATTGGGCCACCCCAAAGAACAAATATAGTGGCCCAAATTTTTGTTCCACCCAGCTGGCCCAAATCAAAAAACGACCAGGACCAAATCCCCTTTATTTAAGACCCTCTTTCCCTTAATCCTATCAGATATTTAGACCTACAGATAAGATTAGAAGAAAATAAACCCTTTAAAAAAAAAGCTTCAGCGCTGTTTGCTGGCTTCTTCTTCCTCATCTTTGAAGATCTTAGGAGAAGAACAAAAAAGAAACCCCCTCCCAATCTAAAAGAAACCAGCACTGCAAAGACCTAAGAAAGTGGTGCAATAGAGGCCAAAAATAGAAATCAACAGCAGTAGAGAAGGGTAAGAGACAGTGTCATTTTCTTTCGCTTCCATTTTTACTGGTTGGCTTCATTTTCTCCTGGGGATTTGGAACAATTTTGAAGCTGTTGGAACGGTTTGATTGTGAGCTTATTGTTGCTTGTTAGCTGAGGTTTCATTTTATTTCTGATTTGTCAAATTTTTAGCTCTTGAGTGTGCTTCTAAGTAAGTTGAAATTTTTCTTATATTTTCTCTTGAATATGTTGATGAAGAAATGAAAAACCTGTTGTATGTCAACTTTTTTTATGTTATTTTTGACATATTTGTTTTGATAGATGATATTCCACTTTTTTAAGCTAAAAGTAAGATTGGAATCTACCATTTGAATAATTGTTGGAAGCATATGTGAATTCATTAATATAGTCGCTGCTGTGATATTAGAGTAGCATTCTTGTTAAATGGGTTAATTGCTCCAAAAGTGGGGATTCATATCGCCGACCCCAACTTGCTTGGAATTGAGGCTTAGTTGTTGTTGTGTGCTATGTATTAGTGTTCAAATTTTTCTGTAATTGGAGCTAGTTTGTGTTGTTAGAGGTTTATATTATGCTATAAAATCAAAGTATTCACAGTTACTTTTTCTTGTTCCTACCCCTCATTTATTGGTGTGCCATTCGGTTACTTGTTTACGCAGGCACATGTTATTTCTAATAAGCCATTTAGGAACTGGTTTTGTTTTATGACAAGTCTGGATGGATGAAAGATTTTGTATATATAGTTACAAATACGTTTTAGGATTGTGTGCGTGTAGCTTTTTGTTCCTTCTAATCAATATCGGTTTTAATTAACCTAAACGTTTGCAAGTTCAGGTTCAATTTCGTGATTGCTTTCGGTGACAATTTATTACTGCAATATACTAGGCAAGCACTTGAATTTTTTACATCACAAAAGCTCAAGATCCTGATTACATTTGTCCTAACTAGATTTCAAGTTTAAGGGAATCTGTATAGATCCTTGTCATAAAATTGCATTTTGACATGGATGGTGTTGAAAATACTCTAGAATCATCCCTCTACCTTTTCTTGGATTGGTCCCCTGGTGAGTTGGGGAAAGAGTAGTGTTGTTTCAATGCTCCTACAATGTGGAGAAAGTAAAAAAAATACAAATAGGAGATTTAGAAAAAATGAACGCTAATGTTTGGAATTTGTGAAGAAGCAAGACAATCAACTTTCAAGTAGTTCTCGGTACTGATGCTAAATAGAGATGATGGTGATGTTGCGGTGTTTTTCGCATTTGTTGACATGAGAAGTTCCTCTTTCTTTGAGTCAATTTACTTCTTATTACTAACAACTTATCGTATATTCTACAACAATCTTAAATTAATTTAGGAGAAGCTTTCAAACATCGTAGCTTGCTTTAAGCGCAATTAATAATAAATATCGTGACTATGGGTACAATTTCCGTGAGATGGTCATGATACATAATCCCTAATTCGGGTGTGCATTTCATGTGACCCAATCATAATAACTTCAAACAATAATAATATAAAGATGTCGCGAATCGCGGGTGCATTTCATGTAGCATGGTTTGTGGTGTGTTCCAAAACGGCATGTGTACGACAATTGTATCTTGTTCAAGAAATAATTCCATAAATCCTAAAAGCGTTTTAAAATAATTAAAAAGCCGTTACAAAGTAAAAAATGCACAATAGGCTTAAAATATATAGTAAATCAGATAATAGGCCAATAATTAATAGTTTAAGCGACCGTGATCGAACCACGGAAACCGGGAGTGCCTAACACCTTCTCCCGAGTTAACAAAATTTCTTATCTAGAATTTCTGATTCGCAGACTTTAAAATAAAGTCGAAATTTCCTCGATTTGGGATTTAAAATAAACCGGTGACTTGGGACACCAAAAATAAATTATTCCAAGTGACGACTCTGAATATTAAATAAAAATAATTTCATTTCAAATAATGTCACTTTAATAGGAAAAACTCCCTTATATCCCCCTTTTCGGGTGGTAAAAAGGAGGTGTGATAATATGGATAGCGAATAAGAGTAGACTGTTTCTTAGCTGGGAATACGTTCAGTGTCTGGTGGCCTGATAGATGGTGATCTTGTTACGTGTATATATTTACTGATGGTATTGCTGCGTCAGATGTGCCTGCGTTTAAAGAAAAATCGTAAGTTTTGTGAGGGGACGTTGGTTCATGCCTTTGTCTGCTGGCCTTGCTATGCTCCGTTTTAGAGGTCTCGTTTGAGTTTCCCTGGGTAACACCTGACTGCTACGGAAATGGAGTTTTCGAAAATATGCAATTATTGATAAAAATAGAGTTATTTAGAAACATATTTTAATATCCAGTAATTTAAAATGAACTAGTGACTATAACACATTTCAGAGACACTGCAGCTTTCTCATGTTATAATTTTGAGGGTCCTCCTCAAAATTCTGCCCCAGTTTGGTAGATGATCCTTCGGCTGTTTGCGAAATCTGTTGAACCTTCCTCGGAATTTTGAGAATTTTTCTCAAAATTCTAGCCTAGTTTCTTAACCGATTTCTGACCATCTGGCATGCAATGGTGTCAGCTGGACTTTTTCCGGAATTTTGAGAGTCCTCCTCAAAATTCTGCCCCAATTTCTAATCTTGGGGGGAAATGGAAATTTTATTATGATATGACCGAAACTACAGAGCTGCCTATGTATCCCCTCTTAAACAGGTATTAGGTCAAGCATAGTTCAATTACATCAGATAAAAAATGTAAACAGTCTAAACATAGTATCTCTTGACTGCGTCTGAATTGATTGGTTTTGGCCAGACTTCTCCGTCCATTTCTGCAAGTATGAGTGCTCCTCCTATTAGTACCCGGTGATAAGTGAATGCTTATGCGAGTCTCCTTGACGGTCTCGACGTCCCCCAAGTTTACTGCTTTGGTTTCATCCAGATTGGACTTAGGCTTATTCTCAAAGTTTTCTACCTCCCTGACAACTTCCTCAGGTATCTCTTCTTCTTCATCCGAATCACTATCCTCATATTGCATTGCCTCATTACATCTCACAGTCACCGGTTCATCAGGAAAAGTAATAATAATGTTGTAGAAAGAAAAAGTGTAGAAAATAATAATGAATAATAAAGAGCAATGCATTTGATTAAAACTGAAAAACATCCGGACAAGTACGGCTCGATGAATCGAGTGTTTGTTTTGAAACAAGTAAATCTTTAAAACAAAGTTACTGAAAATCTTAAATGCCTAGAATGGCTATAGAAATAAAATCTGCCAAGCTACCCAGGGACTCGGCGGGCCCGGGATGGTGTGGCGGTCCAGTTCCTAAGAACAACTCCCTTTTCCATGGTCTGAATAGTGAGGTCTTATTCCTCCTCCTCCTCCTCAATTATTGCACTGCAATCTATATCCTCATCCCCTAGGAATAGATTCTTCCGCCCAACTAATGTTTCCTCCTCTACAGTTCCCCGTATTGTATCAGCTTCGTGAAAAACTTGATCTAGATATGGCACTGGTTGCTTGAGAGGGTAATTGGTCTGCGCTATGGAGGCGACCAATAATTATACTCTTGCCACGTGTACTGATATCCTAGACCAAAGGTAGTACCATGACCCTTCAGCCGTATCAGTTTAGTGATACCCTGGAGATTCTTCCCAAGCCCTTTGCCGGGTTCATACCTAGACCATACTAGTATGCTCTCTATTTTGCTACTTTACCATTTGTCTTTCTCAACGGCATTGACATGTTCAATGTGATGATAGGTTTCCCTTCCTAGCCTTCTTCTGTTTCTGATAACCGGGATGGTTTGGCTGGTGTAAATGAGGATACTTCCATCTCCGTGAATGATCACCTCCTGACGATTCCATTCGAATTTCACGACTTGATGTAATATGGATGCCACGGCCCCAGTAACATGGATCCATGGTTGTCCCAACAGAAGATTGTATAAGGCCGGTATGCTGAGCACCTGAAACTCGACGTGGAACCAAGTTGGCCCTATTTGCAAACAAAGGTTGATTTCCCCGATTATAGCCCTTTGAGACCCATCGAAAGCTTTCACGTTCATATTTCCTACCCGTATTTCATAAAAACCTTTGTCCAACCTTTTTAGAGTATCTAACGGACAAATGTCGAGCTTGAACCTCCATCAATCAAGACCCTGACGATGAATTTGTCTTCAAATTGCACCGTCATATGCAATTATCAGTTGTGATTCAACCCTACAGGCGGTTGCTCATCCTCATGGAAGATTATTTAATGACTTTCCAGCACCTGTCCTACCATGTTGTCCATCTCCCTGCCGGTGATGTTGTTGGGTACATAAGCTTCATTCAACACCTTCATTAAAGAATTCTTATGTGCCTCTGAATTTTGCAACAGTGACAGGATAGATATCTGAGCTGGGTTTTTGTTCAAATGGTCAATGACGGAATACTCCTTTACTTGTACTTTCCTCCAAAGGTCATCTGCCTTGTTTCAATGATGGGCTGCTTGGTAGTGGCATCCTCACTTGGTCCTTCCAGGTGTTCAAGTATATAGACCCTTCCGGTCCTAGTCATTCCTTGTGTAGTATCGGGTTCCTCTACTTTCGCCTTCCCTTTTTGCCGAGCTTCGGCAACATAATCCCAGGGTATTGCTTTTGAGTCGAAAGGAGGTATGGTTGATACTGTCACTGTGAAAGGTGTAGCCACTTCCACTTCAAATGGAACAAAGGTGGCCGCAGGTGGAGCCACCTCTACCTCAAATGGAACTGGTGCAGCTACCTCAATCTCGATTGGCGACTAAGTCTGTACTACAATAGGAGTAAGTGTGATCGAGGGTTTAAAGTCATCGCCCTCCCAAATAAGCCTAATAGACTCCTCAGGGTCCCACTCTTCATTCGTCTCTATCACATGTACTCCACCACCTCTATTAATTAGGAGAGGGTTGTTGCGGACATTGGGTGTGGCTTCCTTTGCCTGTATGACCTTGTTGTCAATCATCGTTTGGATCTTATCTTTCAATGTTCGGCACTCATCAGTGGTGTGCCTCTTCATACCAGAATGATACGCATAAGTTTTGTTTGGATTGACCCATTGTGATGGATTCTCTAATGCCATAGCGGGAATATGAGTGACGTAACCTGCGACTTTCAACCTCTCATACAGCTGGTCGATGGGTTCAACAATAGCGGTGTATTGTCTGGGTGGCTTGCGGTCAAAATTGGGTCCTTGTCTTGGATAATTTTGGCGAGTCGGAGGTGACTGGAAATGAGATGGTTAGGAGTTATAAGTATGATAAACAGTGGCTGGTTGGGAATATCTGGGAGATGATGGTTGATATGTAGGTGGTAGTGCTTGGTATGTAGGTGGAGATGTTTGATATATGGGTGGAGGTGTTTGATATGTAGGTGGAGGTATTTGATATGTAAGTGGAGATTTCAGGCCTTGAGATATCATTACTGCCCCAACGTCTTTCTTCTTTGATATGCCGCCTGATTGCAATGCTTTATTTGTGGCCTATAATGCCTCAAAATTCATTACCATCCCACTTTTGATGCCTTTCTCAATTCTTTCCCCGAGTTTGACGATATCAAAGAATTTATGGTTCTCAATAACCATCAACCTTTCATAATACTGCGAATCATGTGCTCTGACGAAGAACTTGTTCATCTATTCCTCATCCAAAGATGGCCTGACTTTGGCTGCTTCTGACCTCCAACGAGTAGCGTACTCGCGAAATGTTTTGGTGGGCTTCTTCTTAAGATTCTGGATGTAGAAAACATCTGGTGCATTTTCCATAATGAACCTGAATCAGTCCATGAAAACAGACGCCATACTCACCCAATTGGACCATTTCTTAGGATCTTGGCTGATGTACCAGGACAAAGCATCTCCCGTAAGACTCCTCATAAAGAGTTTCATCCAGATCTTTTCGTCTTTCCCGACCCCGACAAGCTTGTCACAATAGGTCCTCAGATGAACCCTGGGATCACCTGTACCATCAAACATCTCGAACTTGGGAGGTTTGTACCCCTCTGGCAGTTCTACATCTGGCTAAATGCATAGGTCTTCATAATTCAAACCTTCTATTCCCTTGTCGCCTTCGACACCCTGAACTCGACTCGTCAACTTCTTGAGTTCTTTAGCCATGTTTTTAATGAACAGGTCCTTCTTGGATGATTCTGGGGTATAGGAGATTGGTTGGATAGAGTGAGGTACGGTTTCCATGTAAATGGGGTTATTTTGGTGAGTGTCAGGTGTCTAGGTGTAATGGTTGCCATTGGTTGAGTTTTGAGGATCAGGAATGGGTTGTGGTGTGTTCTGGAGAGTGTGATAAGTGGCGGTTAGTGGGTACTGAATTGGTTGATGGTGATTTTGTGGCATAGTTGGTATTGGTAGGAGATTGAGATTTTGAGGTGGGGTTGTGTATTGATATGGTGCAGGAGGGTTTTGTGAATGTTGGTTTGGTGCGTTTTAGGGAAGTGCCGAGTTCTTTGTGTTTTGTTGGTTGATGTTGGGGACATTCAGTGAGTGACAAGTTTGCCAAGTTATGAACCTGCTCAAGCTCTCCTTGTAGCTCCAGTATCTTTTGTTCCACTCTCATTCTGCTCCTTCAACACACGAACACACTGTTCAGAATACACACACACATACATTCAAACTCTCTCTTCTTTCTTTGCTACTTGTGCTGACTGTGGTCTAGCCGGCTGAAAGCCAAGGTTAGATAGTGGAGTTACACCTATTTTTACATTCTGCATTTCTCTTCTTTAGCTGGTATGCCTCCATTTAGATTTTGAAACTCAACCTCATGTGTTCTAGGCCTATACATCTATGCTTGTTCCTGTATTAGTTATTCAACTTGTCCTTCTGTATGCTATTATTAAGCATGTCTAAATTCTGCCTTATGTGTAATCAGCATGACTGACTTCATTTAGTTCTTTGATATTTGTCCAGCATGTTTACTTAGTTCCCTTACCCCTTCCTCTAATTGGTATGACTATGTTAGTTATCTAGTTTTTTTAGTGCATTTAATTGGTCCTGATTGTGTCCAATTCTGTTCAACACATCTATGTTTTCAACATGATTCTGTTACATTCTTTCTCTATGTCTTAACTGTCTATCACCATGACTAACTTGTTCAGTAGACCCCTAGTTGATTTGTGTCATGCCCCCTTTTTCTCCTCGCAGAGTCCGGGTTTTGACATTTATTGGGAACAACTTGTTTCCTTTTATGATCTGGGTATTTAAAGAGTCGCCACCTAACGGATTATGGTGCATTAGGGAACCTAGTGCGGTTAACTCATGTAACTAGTTTGCATCACCAGAGATTAGGGTAAGGGCTCGAAATAACCTTGAGAGGAAGGTGTTCGGCACCCCTCGCGATCCACAATGGCGGGTCCCGACCGAACTCAAACTATGTGAATTAGTCTTTTAGCATGTATACAATTTCAACAACTATTCGCAAATAAAAGCATGTTTTTACATTCTAAACACAGATATGATTCAGGTAATGGGAGCAAGAGAGAGGTTTGAACAACTTGCACATATGTAAAAAAAGTAAATTCAATTAAACAACAGGAGCTGGGAAAGAGGGGTCCTAGGTTGGTTAGCCTACAGGATCATACCCACATAATACCCGGTAATCACTCCTCAATGAGGGGCTACACGTGATATTAGCGCGTAGTCATCATATCCTTATTACCCAATTCCCTCCCCTTGGTCATAGCCTAAAGCGTTCTAGCAACCTTGAAAGATATCCTATGCGTGCACTACCAGTCCCTTTCTTGTGGCCCTAGAGGTATTTAGAACCTCTAATTTAGGTAGTTCTAGACCATCCTAAGGTACTTAAAGGAGAAAAATCTAGGCGTCAACCAAAAACAATTAGGACTGCATTAAAGAGGGAACAATTAAAGGCTCATATTTTACCTGCACAAATAGAACAAGTAAGTGTACGTCTCAAACAACAGTTTTTAGATATCTAAGAGGAACTCTAGAACATGATATCTAGGTGAGCAGAGAATATGCAATATTGAGTTAAGACCAAAGTGTAAAGGAACTTAATCCATTTCCCTATTGATTTTTAAACCTGTTGAATACGAGCAGTCTCAAATAACAAGGCGTAGTATAGTTTGCAGAATTTTAGACGCCTTACAGGCTTGCCTATGCATATAATAGTGATGTCATATGAGCATGGTATCTAACCATTAACCAGGAATGCAATGAGACAGTAAACAATTTTAAATGGACAATTTGGATCCTATAAGCATGCTCTCTAGTAATTATGTTTAATTAGAAATCATGCCTATAGGATCTAAAACCAGTTGAGTTAGACCTAAAATGAATATAGGACCTAAAATTAATGCAGTGTTGGAAACTTATTAAAGAAATGAATAGATTTTTTAATTAAACCGATTCAGAATCTACAAACATGAGTTAAGTTAAACTGATTTTAGGTCTAACTCAACTGGTTTTAGATCCTATAGGCATGATTTCTAATTAAACATAAGTTGAAGCGAGCAGAACTTATTTGACCAAAGCGAAATCCCTATAGGAATAATTTCTATTAAAGCCGATTTTAAATCCTATAGGCATGATTTCTAAGGAGATGAATTTGAATATATGATGTAATGGAAACTGAACCTCTGTTACTTTACACCCTATAGGCATGATATCTAATTATACGAAATGAAGCAGGTAGAATTCATTTCAACTAAGAAATCCTATAGGCATATTGTCTAACACAGCACATGTAAACCAAAATAAACCCTATAGGCATGTTATCTACTCAACTTTACCCACAATATACAACTACCCTCCCTTTTTACTAGTCACCCCAATATTTGTTTACAATTAATTATTAGAGACCAAAAATTGAATGAATTACATAATTATAAATATTAAAATATAGGGAGCCTAAAGTAGGACCAAAGTAATTTCCAAGCCTTCAATAGTCTCAAGTGCTCAAAGTTCCATAGCCAATCTCATGTCTAGGTGTGTCAGAGTTCCCTAAGGACCTCAAGGATCCCGGGTAGTGCTCACACCCAGACGTTTCTCAAATAAGAACTGATTTATATGCAGTGTGGAAGTGCCAGCCCTGATATGCCAGAGTTCAGAGAGATCTCAGGGACCTCTAAGCAGTACACATACCAGAGGGGCAGGACTTAATGAACTAAGAGTGAGTGGGAGTGCACAATTTTAACAGTGTAGAGAAGGGTCTTAGAAGTGAGAAGATTTTTTGGAAACCAGTACTAGTTTGAGTAAAACAGTAGTTGGAAAAGCATGAAAAAAAACATCTTGAAATCAGAATACCAGCCCCAGAACAACTTCAAAAAACACTTTGGCAATAGACTTCACACAAGGAGAAAGGGGTAGGGGATACCTAGAATGCACCTTAGTGATATCAAACAAATACATAGATTCCTCAAGAAGTTATGGAATTGACCAGTTAATTACAAAGATATGTTGAGAACACATAAGTCTTAGACATGACCAATACACGCAACTAGAGTACCTTTGAAAGGGCTAAATGTCTTAATAGGATTTCATTAGTGAAGTAAAGTAGGTAACAAACTAGACAAACACTTCATGAAGCATTCAAAGTTTTAGAAATACTAATCACATGTAGAACAAGCAGAATTTAGACATGTTGGGTGAGACAGTAAACAAACAATGCGGCTTGGACATACTAGTGAATAAATAGGATTCGTGCAATTATCTAAAGCTGGATTGGGCATGCCAAACAATATACTAGTTATAGCTTTTAACAGAACAAACTTAAACATGTTGAGTGATACAGTAATTAGGCAGTATAATCTTGGCATGCTGATTATATATTGAGCACATGACAGTAGAATAGTAAATACACTTGGAAATCACAACTAATAAACTGCAGCAACAAAGAAAACACATAGTTTTGGAATGGGAATTGAATTAGGACATACCAGTTAAGGAGAGAATATAGAATATATAGCAGAGATGGTACAAATAGCCATCCTTGACTTACAGTCAGCTGGATTAGTGAGAATTGCAAGTAACAGAAGAGAATAGAGAGCTTTTGAGAGAGTGAAAGTATAGATGAACTAGTGTTCTTGTCCAAGAAGTTAAAATAAGAGAGTTTATATAGTAGCTCGAGAGTTGTGTAAATAAGGTAAAGTAATCATCAGTCATCAATTAAGGAATTTCAGAATCAATCACACAAGGATTCAACATAGTTTTTCTCCTTTAATTAAGGAAAATCAACCAGCGGTAATGATAGGAACTAATTAAGGCAAGCAATTCAATTAAACAGAATAAAGAAGTAAGAATCAGAGGTCTTGTTAAAGAAAAGAGTTCAAATCAAACCAAAAATAAAGAGCTTCAAAATAGAGATTCAAGGGTTTAATTAAGGAAAGAATCATGCAAAGAGTCAACAAATATCGCAGACAATTTCAAATAAGGCAAGAAAGGGATAGTTATGAAATAGATTGATAAATCAAGAATTCAAATCAACACTAATTTAAGGGTGAAAATATAGGTTTACCATGAAAGGGCCAAAATGAATATAGACACATAAAATTAGTAAGGAGTCGAACCAAGAACCTTAGTAGAGGCATATTAGGATAAAAATCACAAGACCTCTAATAAGGCTAAAAGAAAAAAAAAATCACAGGAACCAAAGCATAAGACAAAGTCGGTACACAAGTAACTTAGAAACCAAACAAAATGTTGAAAAATTAGGTTTTTAGCATAAACAAGTTAGGGTTAGAGAAAGCCTTACGAATCGGTTAAAACACATAAGAAAATAGAAGATTAAACACTCAAAATTATCAAATGTTTTTGAAAAAAAGAAATTTTTGGGAAACCCTAGTTTAGAAAAAATGGAAAACCATTCGAAAATCAGAAGGTTCTTGTAAAAATCAGAAGGTTCTTGTAAAACTCATACGAAATAGGTTCGATCTATCCCAGACCTTGCACAGATCTGAGAAATTCAAAGGACAAAATTAGGATTTTGAGAAGAACAACACAGAGGTAAAGAAGCAAGCTTAGAAATCCATAGATCTAAGGCGATATAGGAAGATCTTACTCAAAATCGAACCGGAATAGCCTGAAACAGGCAAGCAAATACCAAAGGTGTAAGCAGAGTAACCCTGGTCCCTTGAGGACCCTGGAGATGGTGATTCCAGTACAAGAGAGTCCATTAGAGGCCTGGGGGTAGTGAGAAACCACCATGGATGGCCATAGATGAGTGTCGGTGATGGTCGATTAAGGTTTAGTCTTGAGAGCATTTGAGAGAAAAGGGGATTAGGTGACGGTGAGGGAGGGTGTTAGAATGATTAGGGTTTGGGGGGTATAGGTTAGTTTATTTTAGGAAGAGGGAATCTAGACCGTTGATCACAATGATCAACGGCCAGGATTTGCCCGTGTATGTTGGGCAGGTGGGTATTGGGCCTGGGCTGATTTATAAGAGGTTAATATTGGGCTAGTTAATAGGCTAGGTTTCAAATGAAAAAGGGGTTATTTGTTAAATACGTAATTAATTGCTAAAATAAGTTTAAAAAATAGTTAATAAATTATAAAAAATAATTTTCATGCATGGAAATGTTGTAAAGTAATTACTTAATATTTAAAAAATATAAAAAGCTATTTTCCGGTAAAAAGTAATGTAATAATGCATGTGTTGCGCCCCCATTTTCTCGCAAAATCGGGCTTGTGACATTTGGGAGGACAACTCGTTCCCTTTTGGGAATTGGGTTTTGGAACTTGAAGAGTCGCCACCTAATGATTAAGTGCATTAGGACAATAAGAAGGGTTTGAGTTTGAAGAACCAGAGTTTGGGTAAGGGGTAGAAATTATCTCGAGGGGAAGGTATTAGGCACCCCTCAAGATCCACTAGTGTGGTTCCTGGCCATGTTACAATTGTGACTTCACATAATCAAATAATCAATTAAGGGCCTCAAATAGAAGGGGATTTTTACATATTATTGCAAGCAAATTGAAAGTTTGAAGAGAATAAAGAAAGCAGAAATTTTAAGAAAATAGTTCGGACAATAATACAAGTTAAAAAGAAAGGGGGTCCTAGGTTTACAAATAATATGGATCACATCAATGCAATACCAGGCAATCGCTCCTCAGAAGAGGGGTTGCACGTTGTATTAGCGCACCGGTCATCATATCCATATCTACCCTTCCCATCTCGTTAAGGTAGTAAAGCGTAGAATGGTGTCATTACTTATTGCATGCTAGAACCCGCCCCAATCCTATCAGTTCCGGAGGCATTTGGGACGACTAGTCCTAAAGGGAAGGGAAATTTGTCTTTTCAAAGTTTTAAAAGGATAAAATTCTAGGGCGACAATCAAAACATATAAGGCAGGTATGGGGAGAACACATAACAGTTTAAAGGGCTCAAACATGCCTCCTCATTTAAAGAGACAAATTGGCTAGCATGACTTACAAGTACTGGTTATGGTCTGAAATCAAATTAAAGCGTAGGATAGGCTGATTTATCACATATTTCTCAGATGAGGAGTCCGAATTAGCCTTCCCTGGTTGTAATTTATCAAAGACTAATGCAGTTAATCAATTATCTGCTGGCTTGCCTAGGTGAAACTTATAGGCAGGATATCTAATAGTGCTTACTCTGATTTTAAAAAAGCTTACTGATTGTAGAAAACACATAAGTTCTGCAGATGTTAGACGACATTACTACTGATTTTAGACTTGTAGATGAAATAAACGAATCAGATTCAACTGGTTACTCCTATAGGCATGATTTCTAGGCGTTGTTAGTTTTAAGACGATTATAAAAGTGTAGGAGTCCTATATGTATGGTATTTAGAATGAAACTTATTATTACTTAACCTATAATTGTTTGCCTAATGATAGATAAAAATGTAGAAGCGCAAAAACTATAGCAGGATTTCTATATGACGTGCATGAATGCAGAAAACTTATAGGCAGGGTTTCTGATGCGGAAGTGCAGAAACTATAGACAATATTTCTAATGAAATGCGGAAGTGCAGAAATTGTAAATAGCAACACCTATGAGCATGTTGTCTACCCTTTGCATACATAAGTGACCCTCCCATATTCACTCGAACCCCATAAGTTATTACACCATATTACAGACCAGAATGAATTAAGAAAAGTAAAATTACATAAGAAATTAAGCTACAACCAAGAAGCCTAATTCAGACTCAAGGTCCAACAATATGAGGTGAATCAACTTCCAAGATCAGGTTTCCCAAACCTTCTCTTATTTGGGATGTGTCAAAGTTCCTCAAGTGCCTCAAATGGGCTTCGGGCAGTGCTTACAACCCAAATATATTGCAGAATTAAGAGCATAGTCTAGTGTAGAAATACCAGCCCTTAGATGTCCCAGTTCCGAGGGAACTCAAGGTCCCAAAACAAGGCTCATAAGAGGGGGCAGAACTTAGAATCTAAGAGTAAGTGTAAGTGCACAAGGGGGGGAAATCAGGGAGAGCCATGGCAGGCTGGTGGTCATGCCCAGCAATCAGGAGTGCTGGCACATCCCTGACTAGCATATTAGCCACATTTTGAGAGTTGGGATCCATTGAGGATCAGGTTCAAACCTAAGCAGCAATTTGGATGTTGTTAGGCCATGAACCTTAACTCAAACACATAGAAGGGAGTGGGGGTATAGGGAGTTCATAACAAATAGCAGATGCAAAGAGAGAGTAGCATACTCAATACATAACATGAATAGCAAAGTAGACATGAGTGTAGCAATTGTAAAATAAACACATAAGGATGGTGCTGAAATCGAAATTAAGGCATAGCAGTTTCAGGGAAACAAATAAGTGAAAGCTGAAGTCTTGTAAACCAAATTGCAAGCAAACAGTACAAAAGATCTCAGAAGAGAGTAGAGTATTGAAAGAGTATTGTAATTGAGAGGTGTGTGTGTAAAGTGCTGAATTCGAAGTGTTGAACTGAAGGTTCAAGGTGTCTAAGTGCAGAAGGGTCGTGCCCCTTTTATAGTGCAAAAAACAAGTTAGAAAAGGAAAGGGAATAGTTTGCAATCAATCGCACAGAATCTCCCTTCAGTTAAGGGATTCTGATTTCAAACGGGCAGAAGACAATTAAGGAAAGAATTGGATTAAAATCTTTTCCAAAGTAGTACAAGAAGGGCAAATACATAGAAACTATTTAAGGAAAGAGTTTGATATCAACACGGTTTGTGCAAATAAAGAAAGGTAATCAATCAACAACCAATAAAAATCAGAAATTGAGTTTTGGTATGAATGAATCCAATCAGAAAAGGTGAAGAAAGGTCTAATTAAAGAAAATCAGTAACAATTTATCAAACCCTATTAAAAGCAATTTAGAATCAACCGATAGTTAGCAAAACCCTTTTTTGAAAGAGGAATTCCTCATATATAAAGCATACAGACATGTCAAACAAGAAAGAACTGTCATGCTAATTAGAAAGAATCTAGCATAGAAAAGAGTTCAGAGTCAAAAAGGGATAAAAGTTCAGTTTGTAGACTCATAATGAGTCTAAGAGTCCAGGGTTCCAAAGTAGCCCTAGTCCAAAAGTAAAACTTGCCAAAACCCAAATCCTAGGGTTTTCAACTTTAATCAGAAGCAGAGACGAGAAGATAGATAACAGGCTCAAAGGTCTCTTTCAGAGACTCATGAGAAACCAACATACATGATAGCAGGTTTGAAACAAACACAGTGAAAAAGCTGATTTGAAGCATAAAGAACATATTTTAAGAAAAGCTTGGAACTTAAACAAGTTCAGAAGACAAAGAGGCAGCATAAACTTAAGGAAACAGTAGATGAAACATCTTTAGAAAGAACTCAAACAAAGTCCAGAAGAAGGCAAAAAAGAACTAAGAGCTTAGTAGAAATTACAGTAAAGGAACACACGGTTAAACGAACACATAAGATAAATGTGTGAAAGCATGATATAAAAACCAGTAGAAGGAAGAACAGAGCACAGTAGAAGAATATGCATAACAAGGCAAACCTAAGAACATATGAGAAGGACATGCGAGGTAGAAAAGAAAACATAAAAACATAGCATAGACAGATTTACACAAAGAAAAGAAGAAGAGGAGTCAGAAAACATTTTAAAACTTTTTTCAGAAACCCTAAATCGAAGAGAAACAAATTTTGAAAGAGAAGATTGGGGAAAACGTTTTAAAATTCCAGTAGAACACAGATATAGCATAGATATAATAAAACAACCAGAGAAACCCTAGAAATGAGAAATGCTTGGAAGGAAATCCGATCCTGAGTCGAAAAGACTCATATTGCTTGAACACGCTAGAATAATGGACGGAGAAGCCACATATCTACAGATATGAGAAGGATCTGAAGAGAGCCCATCGGAGTCAGGCCTCGAAGCTTTGAACAACCATGGTTTGATGGTGGAGGGGGTGATTACCAACCATCCATGGCCTGAGAAACCACGGATTTCAGTGGAAACATGGTAGAATATGGTGGGAGATGGCTAGGATTTCAGAGAGCTTGAGAGTGTTTTGAGAGACAAAGGGTTTCAAGGCGGCGGGTCAAGTGAGAATGAGGGAGATTAGGGTAGTCGTTTAGGTTTAATTATGGAAGGGCGAGTCTTGGCCGTTGATCTTGAGTGATCAACGGTCCAGATTTAAGTGGTAGGTGGAGAACTAGTTGGGTCGTTTGTAATTGGGTTGTGGGTTTGATCCATATTGAAACTGGGTTGGTTTTAATTTTGGCGGAATTGGGGTCAAATTGAGGTTAAAATTGAAAGGAAATGAGGCTGTAATTGAAATAGAAATAGGATAAATGTTAAATAGCCAATTTTCGTCTTTTATTTTATAAAAATAGTGAAAAAGACTTTTAAAAACAAATTAAAAGTACTGACCCAACTAGTAACGAATAAATATTGATTAAAATTATTGAAACCAATTTACAAATATAGAAATGCTATTAATCTTAAAATAGGCTATAATTGCAATTAAATGCAATTTAGTCTTTTAAATACCAAATAAATTTGTAAAAATGTACAAAATTTACCTTAACTATATTTTGGTATAAATATGGGAATAAAATAAATTATTCACCAAAATTGATGATTTCGAGAATAATTATGGATTTTGTACTGCTAAATGGATAGTAAATTGATTTTAAAAACTCTTCAAAAGATTGGAAAAATACTAAAATACTTGGGTATGCTTATGTATGCATATATATGCTATTTTGAAAGTATTTTATATATAAAAATACATAGGGGAAAATTGGGTATCAACAGCTGCCCCTCTTTACCCGTGAAGGATGAAAGAGTTGCCAGGTAAAGATATGATGGCCAATTTTGACCGAATGAAACGATTTGAAGAATTTTGACCGAGCTCTGGTTCTTGAGCTGCCTACATATCCCTGGTTTTACAAGAATCAGGCCATATGTAGTTCAGGATCTATTGGCGGAATATGCCAATGGAGATTTCAAAAAGCGGATGCGATGTTCGGGTTGAGAAGGATGGTCAGAGTCTGATAGGCTGCGGGAACTGGAGCGAGATCACCCCTGCTACAACGGCGGTTGTTAGCCAGTTTACCTGCAAGTGAGCATATATTTTGCATAAATTTAAACGTGATGCAAGTTCCCATTGGACCATGAATGCTTTCCTCGGACGGTTAGGATGACATCCTCGGACCATGACATCCTGGGCCATGAAGCGTATGATAAAGGATTCGCAGGATATGAAATAATGTTCTCGGGCTATGAGAATGATGCCTCCGAACTATGATGCCTTTGAATAATGATATGCAAGAGATAAAATGAGGTCATCGGGCCATGGCATGGCGTTCTCGGGCTATGCAAATGGTGCCTCCGAACAATGATGCCTTTGGAAAATTTGGCGATCTTTCAGCCAATGAAATGCAAAAGGTGGCAATATTTCAGCCGATGCAAGACGTAAATAAAAGGTGGCGATATTTCAGCCGATGCAAGAGTGATAAAGTGGCAATATTTCAGCCATGTAGTATGGAGACAGTGCTTAGTCTCGGAAGGCAGAACATTAACCTTATGCAATACAGAGCAATGCAGGATGGAGACAGTGCTTAGTATCGGAAGGCAGAAAGGTAGCCTTATGTAATGTAGGAAATGCAGACGGAGACAATGCTTAGTCTCGGAAGGAAGAAAGGTAGCCTTATGCAATGCAAGAATGCAGATGGAGACAATGCTTAGTCTCGGAAGGTAGAAAAGTAGCCTTATGCAAGGAGTAAAAGGGCAAAATGATGATAGAATTTTCTTAGCTGATAGCGGATCGAGATATTGCGACTACTGAGGATACTGTGTCTGCTGGGAGCATCGTGTGCGGATAGCAGCTGTGAGTAAGTGCAACGGTTCTGAGAGTTATATTCCTGAGCAATGTGAGTGTCGTGAGTGTATAGTATATTTGATGATTTTGCAATTCAAGTGCCTCCATTCAAAGAAAAATCGTGAGTCTTGTAAAGAGGGGAGGTTAGTTCGTATTCACGCTGGCTCTGCTTGACCTGCTCGGCTCTGTTCCGATGATATTGGGCATATCATTGGGGTAGCGTTGCTAAACAAAGCAACTTTAGTAACAGACATGCGTGATTTAGTAAAGAAATATGACAATAAATACATAATTAAGAATAGTTTTCTTTAGATGAACTGATGACTGCGACGTGGTCCAAGATACTGCAACTTCTCTCCCTCTGGAATTTTGAGAGTCCTCCTCAAAATTCTGCCCTAGTTTACCGGGTTGCTGCTTTCGACGGCTGCTTGCGTCGAATGGCTGAAATCACTTCGGAATTTTGAGGGTCCTCCTCAAAATTCTACCCCAGTTTCCAATAATTGGGGGGGGGGGGAATGAAAATTTTATTGAATTGTGACTGAACCCATAGGGCTGCCTACATATCCCCTCTTAAACGGGAATCAGATCAGGCGGAGTTCAAATTACATCATATGAGGAAAGCATAAAAGTCACACATATTATCGCTTCACTACATCTGAATTGATCGGCTTCGACCAAACTTCACCGTCTATTTCCGCAAGTATGAGGGCTCCTCCGGTGAGGACCCGGTGAACCATGTATGGACCCTGCCAGTTGGGGCAGAACTTCCCTTTGGCTTCCTCTTGATGTGGGAAAATCTTCTTTAACACCAGCTGCCCCGGTGTAAACTGTCTTGGCTTGACACTTTTGTTGAAGGCTCTGGACATTCTGTTCTGATAGAGCTGACCGTGGCAAACCGCATTCATTACCTTTCCGTCTATTAGAGCCAGTTGCTCATAACGACTCTCTACCCATTTTGCATCATCAAGTTCGGCTTCCCATATAATTTTTAAGGAGGGAATTTCTACCTCGGCGGGAATGACTGCTTCTGTACCATAAACCAACATATAGGGAGTTGCCCTGGTTAATGTGCGGACTGTGGTGCGGTATCCCAACAAGGCAAATGATAACTTCTCATGCCACTGCTTATGCTTTTCTATCATCTTCCTCAGTATCTTCTTGATATTCTTATTGGCGGCTTCTACAGCTCTGTTAATCTGAGGTCTGTAAGTTATAGAATTCTTGTGTTTGATATAAAAGGTTTCACACATGGCTTTACTCAGATCGCTATTGAGATTGGAACCATTATCAGTGATGATTGACTACGAAATTCCGAACTGACAAACAATACGGCCGCGGACAAAATCTGCTACCACTTTCTAAGTCATTGCTTTGTATGATGCTGCTTCAACCCATTTGGTGAAATAGTCAATTGCCACTAGAATGAACCTGTGCATGTTTGATGCGGCAGGCTCGATAGGTCCGATAACATCCATTCCCCAAGCAGCGAACGGCCATTGCAAGCTTGTTGCAGTAAGCTCGTTTGGAGGCACCTTTATCATGTCTACATGTATCTGACAGCGATGGCATTTTCGGACATACTGGATGCAGTCCGTTTCCACAGTCATCCAAAAAGAACCAGCTTGGAGTATCGTTTTGGGTAAGACAAAGCCATTTATATGCGGACCGCAGGTCCCTACATGAATTTCTTCCAATAGCCTAGATGCTTTCCTTTGCGTTGACACACCTTAGTAACCCCAAATCAGGAGTCCTCCTATACAGGATTCCTCCGCTATGAAAGAAGTTGTTAGATAGTCTCTGAAGTGTGCATTTCTGAGTAGGATTTGCAAGTTCTGGATATTCTCCTTTCGTCAAGTATTCCTTGATATCATGAAACCAAGGTTTTCCGTCTGCTTCTTCTTCTACATGAGTGCAGTAAGCTGGCTGATCATAGATCTTTACCGAAATAGGATCAATGAAGTTCTTTTCTGGGTGCTGTATCATGGACGATAGGGTAGCCAATGCATCGACAAACACATTCTGAACTCTGGGAACATGTTGGAACTCTGTCTTTGTGAACCTTTTCCTTAATTCCTATACATGATGCAGATAAGGGAGTATCTTGGAGTTCTTGGTTGCCCATTCTTTTCAGACCTGATGTATAAGAAGGTCTGAATCTCCGATCACTAGAAATTCCTGAATGTTCATGTCAATGGCCATCTTGAGCCCTAAGATGCAGGCTTCGTACTCAGCCGTGTTGTTGGTGCACGAGAACCTGAGCATGGCAAACACCGGATAATGCTGGCCAGTTTCTGATATTAGGACCGCTCCTATGCCAATTCCTTTGAAGTTTGCTGCTCCATCGAAAAACATTCTCCAACCATCATAGGGTTCTGCAATATCTTCCCCTTTGAAGGATACCTCTTCATCGAGAAAATACGTCTTTAGAGGCTCGTATTCTCCATCCACGGGATTTTCAGCTGGATGATCTGCCAGTGCTTGTCCTTTGATTGCCTTATGAGTCATGTAAACAATGTCGAATCCACTCAGCAGGACTTGCCACTTGGCTAGCTTGCCAGTGGGCATAGGCTTCTGAAAGATGTACTTCAAAGGATCTATTCTTGATATGAGATAAGTAGTATAGGCACAGAAATAGTGCCTCAACTTCTGATCTACCCATGTTAGGGCACAATAGGTGCATCCCAATAGAGAATACCGGGTCTCGTACGGGGTGAACTTCTTACTAAGATAATAGATGGCCTGCTCCTTTCTTCCCGTTTCATCATGCTTCCCCAAAACACAACCGAAAGCTCCATCCAATACTGCAAGGTAGAGTAATAGAGGTCTACCCGGCTCGGGCGGGACCAAAACTGGCAGCGTTGACTGGTATTCCTTGATTCTCTCGAAGGCTTTCTGACAATCATCGGTCCATTTGGTAGCGGCATCCTTCTTCAAGATCTTAAAGATTGGCTCACAAATGACAGTGGATTGAGCTATGAACCGGCTGATGTAGTTAAGTCTTCCCAAGAAACTCATAACCTCTTTCTTGTTCGTCGGTGGTGGCAATTCTTCGATGGCTTTGACATTTGACGGATTCAATTCTATTCCTCGGCGACTCACAATGAACCCAAGTAGTTTTTCGGTAGGAACCCCAAATGCACACTTGGCGAAATTCAGCTATAAGTTGTACCTTCTTAGTCTATTGAAGAACTTCCTCAGATCTTCCACATGGTCATTGGCTCTCTTGGATTTGATGATGATGTCGTCTACATATACCTCGATCTCTTTGTGTATCATGTCATGGAAAATAGCAGTCATGGCCCTCACGTAGGTGGCTCCGACATTCTTTAACCCGAACGGCATCATCTTGTAACAATACATCCCCCACGGCATAATGAAAGCCATTTTCTCAGCGTCTTCCTCATCCATCAATATCTGATGATACCCAGCAAAACAATCAACAAACGACTGTAGATCATGCTTGGCGCAGTTGTCAATTAGAATGTGTATGTTCGGCAAAGGGGAGTCGTCTTTCGGACTGGCCCGGTTGAGTTCCCGTTAGTCGACACAGACTCTAACCTTCCCGTCCTTCTTCGGCACTGGCACAATATTGGCTAACCATGTTGGATACTCTACTACCCTGAGAACCTGGGCTTTGACTTTCTTGGTGACTTCTTCCTTGATTTTCAAACTCATGTCAGGTTTGAACTTTCTGAGCTTCTGTTTTACTAGTGGACATGTCGGATCGGTTGGCAGTTTGTGAGCTACAATAGATGTACTAAGACCAGTCATGTCATCATAAGACCAGGCGAATATGTCTTCATATTCCTTTAGAAATTCCGTGTACTCTTTCTTTTCTGATGGTGACAGATGAACGTTGATTCGTGTTTCTTTGACATTTTCTGCATCTCCCAGGTTGACAATCTCTGTTTCGTCCAGGTTAGACTTAGGTCTCTTCTCAAAATCCTCAACCTCTTTAACAACCTCTTCTGGTATATCATCTTCTTCTGAGTCCATATCTATTTGTTGCGTTGCCTCGTCATATGTCACAATCGTCGGTTCATCAAGATACGTAATAGTAATGCTGTGTAAATAAAGTAAATGACAAAAAGTAATAAGAGAAAGATTTATAAGAAACTGAAATGCTTTGATAAATTTCATAATTGTTTTGAACATTGGAGCTCTTATTTCAATATTAAAAGTTCGGAAAGAAAGTCAATTAGCGAAGAAATAAAGATAATGCATGGTGCTTTGTTCAGCCTTGCTACCCCGAGGCTTTCTAGGACCTGGTGGTTCTGATGGATCAATTGTTGAGGCATGCTCCTCGGCTCACAGCTTGTATAGAAGGGCTTTGCTCCCACTCCTCCTCGAAAATGACACAACAGTCTATATTATCATCTTCCAAAAACAAATTCCTCATCGCCGCCAGTGCTTCCTCTTCTCCCGACCCATATATGACATTGGCGGGCTGGAAAGTATGTTCCAAGTGAGGTATTGGATGCTCCAATGGGTAGTAGGGACTACGCCATGGTGGTGACCAGTGGTTGAATTCCTCCCAAGTGTATTCATATCCTAAACCGAAAGTGGTACCGTGTTTCTTCAACTTGATAGGCTTAGCGATTCCTTGGAGATTCTTGCCAAGTCCCTTGCCAGGTTCGTATCCACACCAATTCAGTATACTTTCAATATTCTATCCCACCATTTGTCCTTGTCCACGGCATTGACGCGCTCAATGTGATGGTAGGTTTCTCCGCCTATCTTCCTTCCTCCTCTGATTGTTGGGAATGGTCTGGCGACTGTATATGGGATTGCTATCGTCGCCGTAAATAATTACCTCTTGGTGATTCCACTCAAATTTCACTGCTTGATGTAGGGTTGATGCCACAGCTCCAGAGGCATGGATCTAGGGCCGTCCCAATAGCAAGTTGTAAGATGTTGGGACATCTATCACTTGAAAATCAACGTCGAACCAAGTTGGTCCCATTTGCAGACACAAACTGATTTCCCCAATAGTGGACCTTTGGGATCCATCGAAAGCTTTGACATTAATGGCTCCATCCTTGATCTCATGCAGGCTCTTCCCCAATGTTCTGAGAGTTACCAATGGACAAATATTGAGGCTAGACCCTCCGTCAATCAGGACTCTGGTGATGAAATGATCTACGCACTGCATAGTGATATGCAAGGTCTTGTTGTGGCTTAGCCCTTCAGGTGGCAGCTCGTCTTCGTGGAAAGTGATTTTGTGACTCTCCAATACTTGCCCCACCATGTTTGTCATTTCTCCTCCAGTTATGTTGCTGGGTACATATGCCTCGCTCAGCACCTTCAATAAGGCATTCTTATGTATGTTAGAGCTTTGTAGCAGAGCCAAGATAGAGATCTGGGCTGGTGTTTTATTCAACTGATCAATGAATGAATACTCTTTGGCTTGTATCTTCCTCCAGAGATCATCAGGCCCAGTTTCAGTGGAGGCCCAAACTCGACCTCAATAGGTCCTGGCATATTTGCAGAAGAAGGTGCTTCGAACTCAAGTGGTATGGACATGTCTACTTCAGCATTTTCAGAAGGCTGGATCTGGGCCACAATTGGATTAAGTGTGACCGTTGGTTCCTTTGGCTCGTCACCTTCAGCGATCAATCCGATCAACCCTTTGGGGTCCCAATCGTCCTCTATCTCAATCATGTGAATGCCCCCACCCTTGTGGTCAGGCAGAGGGTTGTTGCAGACATTCGGAGCTAGCTCCTTTGCTATGATGATCTTGTTGTCAATCAAAGCTTGGATATATCCTTCAAAGAGCGGCACTCATCAATGATATTCCCCTTCATGCCGGAATGGTATGCACGGGTTTTATTTGGGTTGACCCATTGGGAGGGTTTTTTGGGGTTTACGGCAGGGATGGGGGTGATGTAACAGGCAGCTTTGAGCCTTTCATACAGCTGGTCGACAGGTTCGGCAATGGCGGTATACTATTTGGGGGGTTTGCGGTCAAAGTTTGGTCGGGGTCTAGAAAAGTTTTGGCCGGTGGGAGGTTGTTGATAGTGACAGTGTTGAGTATTGTAGGCTTGATAGACATGTGCGGGTTGGGAATATCTGGGCGAAGTAGGATGATATGTGGGAGGTGGAGGTGATTGGTAAGTAGGTGGTGGAGTTTGGTAAGAGGGCGAGGGTGCTTGGTAATTTGCGGTAGGTTGATATGTGAGTGGAGGTATTGGGTAGGTTTGGTATTTAATTGGGGATTTTGTTCTTTGTGCAACCATCACGGTGCTCACGTCTCTTTTCTTGGACGTGCCACCAGAATGTAGAGCCTTGTTGGTGGCCTGCAAAGCTTCAAAGTTAGTGATCATACCACTTTTGATACCTTCCTCGATCCTTTCCCCTAGCTTGATGGTGTCAGAAAATTTCTGGCTTTCAATCAGCATTAACCTTTCATAGTACTGTGGGTCTTGAGCTCGAACGAAAAACCTGTTCATTTGTTCTTCTTCTAAAGTCGGTCTGACCTTAGCATCTTCTGATCTCCAACTAGTAGCATACTCGCGGAATGTCTCTGTGTGTTTCTTCTTTAAGTTCTGGATGTAGAACACGTCTGGTGCATTTTCCGCATTGAACCTGAACCTGTCCACGAAATCGGACGCCATACATACCCAATTTTACCACTTCTTAGGGTCTTGGTTGATGTACCAAGACAAGGCATCTCCTTTCAGACTTCTCATAAAGAGTTTCATATGAATTTTTTCATCCCTTCCTACTCCGACCAGCTTGTCGCAGTATGTCCTCAAATGGACTCTGGGATCCCCTGTCCCATCAAATATCTCGAACTTGGGAGGTTTGTACCCCTCAGGAAGTTTGACATCTGGCTGAATCCAAAGGTCCTCGTAATTCAGTCCCTCAATCCCCTTGCTTCCTTCAACACCCTGAACTCGGCTAGTAAGCTTCTTGAGTTCCGCGGCCAGATTCCTGATAAGAGCGTCAGACTCTGGTGTGCTTGAAATAGGTTAAGTATAGTGTGGAGTGGTTTCCACATAGATGGGGGTGTTGTGGGGATGATTATTTGTGGAGTGTAGTGGTTCAGGAATGAGCAGTGGGGTGTTGTCTGAAGTGTGGCATGTGTTGCAGTGGTGATGGGGAGCGGGTTGGTTTTGTGGCTTCGGGATGCTTTGTAGAGGTGTGGGGTTTTGAGTGTTGGCAAAGTTGACATTTGGAGTAGTGTGGGAAAATGACAAATTCGCCAAGTTCCGAACTTGGTCCAGTTCTTCCTGAAACTTCAATAACTTTTGTTCGAGCTGGGAGGAACTTTCCTTGGAAACCTGAATACCCTAAGGAACCTCTACCCTTTCAGCTAAGTTCTCCTTTCTGATGTTGCTCAAATCTTCCATCTTTCCCTTATTCTTGTTTCTGATAGGACTCGGAGGAGGAGGAGGTGGAGGGCCTTTGGATCTTGTGGAGTAAGATGACAATGCCAGAGGGCACGAATTAACCTTTGGGGAGGGGAATAAACAAAAGGTAAAAACAAAAAGGTAGCAAGTTAGTGTGGATTATGAGAAGAAAACGTTGCAGTACTTAAACACATAGTGGAAGAATATAAATCGTGTCCTAATTTGGGAGCCTCATTGTGCCCGAGGTAGGCCTAGCTACAAGTTGATTTGGAGAACATATAATGCTAAATGCCTCATTTTATTGATAAAAATAAGACGAATCCCAAAACGACACTAAAATAGCAGAAAAATAAAATGTCACTAATGGCCGTTGGCCTTATTAAATTTTTAAAGCAAAAGAAAAGACTCCTAACTACTTGGTCCCAGAAGGACCTTCCCCAGACTCGGCATCTTTAGCTCCATTGAACAGCTTCACCAGCTCACGCAGTCCCAACAACAAATAGGCTCTAGCCTAGTGTCCTCCTTCGTTTCCCTCAGCGTTCTAGCAGTTTTCAATCCTTTGGATGAACTTCCTTTCTAATTCCACTAAACCCCGCTCCAAATACCCTAGTCGCTTGTTGGCGCTGACAACCATATCTTTCCATTCTTCAATCAACTTTTGATAGGCTTCTTGAATCTCTCGATGCTCACTCTCGCATTCCCGAATCCTCTTGCGCAATTGGTTGTACTTGACCTGTGCTTCGGCCTTTTCATCGATGATCCTGTGACCTCGAACAAACCCAGGTTGGCCCAGACCATTGTGATTATCCTCCAGCCATCCTGAATAGTATGGGGTGCAGCCAGCATGGTATCTATCTGTCTCGATTGTATCTCTTCCCATGATGATCTTGCAATGCCACATATACTGAGCTTGGCACTTATAAGGACTGTCATCAGCTTGGAAGTCAACCCGAAAGTGACTCATCTTGTCGACCCTTGGTATAACCTGCTTCCTACCAGCTTGTCTCATAACTCAGAGGGGGACATAAGGGTAAGTTCCTCTTAAACCGATCAGTATCAGGAAAGGTGCGTCCCTGGATCGGGCGATGAATTTGTCAGTAGGGAAACATTTGAACATCCATTGTATTTGATCCTCAGTCAGATTTTCAAACAGCTCCACCCATCCTTTGGCATCTTCTGGCTGAGCAAACATGTCGGGCATGTAGTTCATTCGCCTTGGTTGATGGAAGGCTATATGATTGTCCCAGTCTCTCCGCTAAATCTCTTGCCGATATTCACCCCTTTGGAAATGCTCCATGAGCCAGAGCTAGAGTAGCAAGTTGCAGCCTTCGAAGTGTGGGGCTCCTTGTTGACACTTTTCCAAGGCTCGGTACATTTCTGCAACGATCATGGGCACTATACTAAAGGGTTGCCCACCAATTCCCTCCATTAAGGTTTTAGTGGCCATAGCTATCCTGGTGTGAATCCTTGCTTTCTTCATAAGAAACACTATCATCCCCAAGAAGCAGAACATAAAGACAAAGCCACTTCTGTGGATATATCCCAATGAGTTGAGGGCAAATTCATCTGGGTAAGTGCGGTAGGACTTACTATAGTCGTATCTCTCGTACAGATAGTCAAAAAGAATGTAGGAATCCTTCAAACAGGTCAAGTCTGTGTTTTCTTTAGTCCAATCATTTTGAGAAAACCCCCACCCTTGCGATTTTCTGGCATAAGCAAACCCGGAGTCTCCCACGGAATACCAGCTAATCCTTCTATTTCCTCGAGCAGAGGTGTCATCTCAATCTCCCCGAAGCGAAACACAAACCTATCACAGTCCCAGAACAGAGTAGCAACTTCTATGATTTTGTTGTTGGGTTGGACCTCCAGGAGAGAAGGCAAATTTCCTAGGTATTTCCGGACAAGAGCCTGATCGCTGGAGTGAAGATCCTTCCACCAGCTTAACAACATTAGGTGGATGTTGGTGACCATGCTAAATCTAGGAACTTAGTGCCTCATTTCTACAAAACAAAGTGTTAGACCCTTACCCCGCCGGACTCAACTATTTAAACCAATAATTAGCATAAGCAACATTTAATTTTCCAAATAAATGCACAGAATATGGTAACGTCCGTTTGGGTTCCCGTGAAACCCAGGGGATTTTGGACAAGGCTATCTTAAAGAGCCATTATGTGGACAACATAACTGACTCGGCTAGGTTTTGACAGTGATGCATGCACAATTGAATAAAGTAGGGTTTCTATAAGGTATTAGACTAGTACCCTTGAGCGGACAACTCAAGAGGGAAAGGCACGGAATAGTCGACTACACCGTTGATCGACTGGTTTTACCGCAAATACGCCTTTGCCAAATTTAGGGGGTAATGATATCGGAAGGGTGCAACCACTCATTATAAGCATTGCTATGGTATTCTGTTCGGCACGAGTGGAATATAATGTTGAATATGCAGTTACGAGAATAAAACAAGTTGTCATGTATTTTCATATTCATAAAGTAATGATTACAATAATTGCTCATAATTACAACAGTATTAAAGGAAAGCATTAAAGAAAAGAAACAAGGAGCCAAGTCAATTTCGTAATAGATGAGAAATAAAGACATTAAATAAAGGCAATAAAGAAGCAGTAAAGTCACAAATAACATGAAATGGTAAAAGCCTAAAAGAAATATCCCTAGTAGAATCGCCACACTGTCGCGCCCCATTTTTCTCGCGAAATCGGGCTTGTGACATTTGGGAGGACATCTCGTTCCCTTTTGGGAATTGGGTTTTGGAACTTGAAGAGTTGACACCGAATGATTAAGTGCATTAGGACACTAAGAAGGGTTTGAGTTTGAAGAACCAGAGTTTGGGTAAGGGCTAGAAATTATCTCAAGGGAAGGTGTTAGGCACCCCTCAAGATCCACTAGTGTGGTTGCCGGTCATGTTACAATTGTGACTTCACATAATCAAATAAGCAATTAAGGACCTCAAATAGAAGGGGATTTTCACATATTATTGCAAGGAAATTGAAAGTTTGAAGAGAATAAAGAAAGCAGAAATTTAAAGGAAATAGTTCGGACAATAAAACAAGTTAATAGAAAGGGTGTCGTAGGTTTACAAACAATATGGATCACATCAATGCAACACCAGGCAGTCGCTCCTCAGAAGAGGGGTTCCACGTGGTATTAGCGCACCGGTCATCATATCCATATCTACCCTTCCCACCCTGTTAAGGTAGTAAAGCGCAGAATAGTGTTGTTACTTTTTGCATGCTAGTACCCGCCCCAATCCTATCATTCCCGGAGGCATTTGGGACTACTAGTCCTAAAGGGAAGGGAAATTTGGATTTTTAGAGTTTTAAAAGGATAAAATTCTAGGGCGACAATCAAAACATATAAGGCAGGTATGGGGAGAACACATAACAGTTTAAAGGGCTCAAACAAGACTCCTCATTTAAAGAGACAAATTGGCTAGCATGACTTGTAAGTACTGGTTATGGTATGAAATCAAATTAAAGCGTAGGATAGGCTGATTCGTCACATATTTCTCAGATGAGGAGTCCGAATTAGCCTTCCCTGGATGTAATTTATCAAAGACTGATGTAGTTAATCAATTATCTGCTGGCATGCCTAGGTGAAACTTATAGGCATGATATCTAACAATGATTACTCTAATTTTTAAGAAGCTTACTGATTGTAGAAAACACATAAGTTCTCCGGATGTTAGACGACATTACTACGGATTTTAGACTTGTAGATGAAATAAATGAATCAGATTCAACTGGTTACTCCTATAGGCATGGTTTCTAGGCGTTGTTGGTTTTAAGGCGATTATAAAAGTGCAGGAGTCCTATAGGCATGGTATCTAGAATGAAACTTACTATTACTTAACCTATAACAGTTTGCCTAATGATAGATAAAAATGTAGAAGTGCAGAAACTATAGACAGGATTTCTATATGACGTGCATGAATGCAGAAAACTTATAGTCAGGATTTCTATATGACGTGCATGAATGCAGAAAACTTATAGGCAAGATTTCTATATGACGTGCATGAATGCAGAAACTTATAGGCGGGGTTTCTGATGCGGAAGTGCAGAAACTATAGACAGTATTTCTAATGAAATGCGAAAGTGCAGAAATTGTAAATAGTAACACCTATGAGCATGCGGTCTACCCTTTGCATACATAAGTGACCCTCCCATATTCACTCGAACCCCATAAGTTATTACACTATATTACAGACCAGACTGAATTAAGAAAAGTAAAATTACATCAGAAATTAAGCTACAACCAAAGAGCCTAATTCAGACTCAAGGTCCAACAATATGAGGTGAATCAACTTCCAAGATCAGGTTTCCCAAGCCTTCTCTTATTTGGGATGTGTCAAAGTTCCTCAAGAGCCTCAAATGGGCTTCAGGCAGTACTTACAACCCAAATATATTGCAGAATTAAGAGCATAGTCCAGTGTGGAAATGCTAGCCCTTAGATGTCCCAGTTCAGAGGGAACTCAAGGTCCCAAAGCAAGGCTCATAAGAGGGGGGCAGAACTTAGAATCTAAGAGTAAGTGTAAGTGCACAATGGGGGAAATCAGGGAGAGTCATGGCAGGCTAGTGGTCATGCCCAGCAATCAAGAGTGCTGGCACACCCCTGACTAGCCTATTAGCCATATTTTGAGAGTTGGGATCCATTGAGGATCAGGTTCAGACCTAAGCAGAAATTTGGATGCTGTCAGGCCATGAACCTTAACTCAAACACATAGAAGTGAGTAGGGGTATAGGGAGTTCATAACAAACAGCAGATGCAAAGAGAGAGTAGCATACTCAATACATAACATGAATAGCAAAGTAGACAGGAGTGTAGCAATTGTAAAATAAACGCATAAGGATGGTCCTGAAATCGAAATTAGGGCATAAAAGTTTCAGGGAAACAAATAAGTGAAATTTGATGTCTTGTAAACCAAATTGCAAGCAAACAATACAAAAGATCTCAGAAGAGAATAGAGTATTGAAAGAGTATTGTAATTGAGAGGTGTGTGTGTGTAAAGTGTTGAATTCGAAGTGTTGAACTTAAGGTTCAAGGTGTCTAAGTGCAGAAGGGTCGTGCACCTTTTATAGTGCAGAAAACAAGTAAGAAAAGGTAAGGGAATAGTTTGCAATCAATCACACAAAATCTCCCTTCAGTTAAGGGATTCTTATTTCAAATGGGCAGAAGACAATTAAGGAAAGAATTGGATTAAAATCTTTTCCAAAGTAGTACAAGAAGGGCAAATACATAGAAACTATTTAAGAAAGAGTTTGATAGCAACACGGTTTGTGCAAATAAGGAAAGGCAATCAATCATCAGCCAGTAAAAGTTAGAAATTGAGTTTTGCTATGAATGAATCCAATCAGAAAAGGTGAAGAAAGGTCTAATTAAAGAAAATTAGTAATAATCAATCAAACCCTATTAAAAGGAATTCGGAATCAACCGTTAGTTGGCAAAACCCTTTTTTTGAAAGAGGAATTCCTCATATATAAAGCATACAGACATGTCAAACAAGAAAGAATTGTCATGCTAATTAGAAAGAATCTAGCATGGAAAAGAGTTCAGAGTCAAAAAAGGATACAAGTTCAGTTTGTAGACTCATAATGAGTCTGAGAGTCCAGGGTTCAAAAGTAGCCCTAGTCCAAAAATAAAACTTGCCAAAACCCAAAGCCTAGGGTTTTCAACTTTAATCAAAAACAGAGACGAGAAGACAGATAACAGGATCAGAGGTCTCCTTCAGAGACTCATGAGAAACCAACATACATGACAGCAGGTTTGAAACAAACATAGTGAAAAAGCTGATTTGAAGCATAAAGAACATGTTTTAAGAAAAGCTTGGAACTTAAACAAGTTCAGAAGACAAAAAGGTAGCATAAACTTAAGGAAACAGTAGATGAAATATGTTTAGAAAGAACTCAAACAAAGTCTAGAAGAAGGCAAATAAGAACAAAGAGCTTAGTAGAAATTACAGTAAAGGAACACAGGGTTAAACGAACCCATAAGATAAACGTGTGAAAGCATGATATAGAAACCAGTAGAATGAATAACGGAGCACAGTAGAAGAATATGCATAACAAGGCAAACCTAAGAACACAGGAGAAGGACATGCGAGGTAGAAAAGAGAACATAAAAACATAGCATAGATACATTTACACAAATAAAAGAAGAAGAGGAGCCAGAAAACATTTTAAAACTTTTTTCAGAAACCCTAAATCGAAGAGAAACAAATTTTGAAAGAGAAGATTGGGGAAAACGTTTTAAAATTCCAGTAAAACACAGATATAGCATAGATATATGAAAACAACCAGAGAAAACCTAGAATAGCTTAGGGTTTCAGAGAAATACTAGAAATGAGAAAGGCTTGGAAGAAAATCTGATCCTGAGTCGAAAAGACTCATATTGATTGAACACGCCGGAATAATAGCCGAAGAAGCCACAGATCTACAGATCTGAGAAGGATCTGAAGAGAGCCCATCGAAGTCGGGCCTCGAAGCTTCGAACAACCATGGTTTGATGGTGGAGGGGGGTGAGTACCAACCATCCATGACCTGAGAAACCACGGATTCCGGTGGAAACATGGTAGATTAAGGTGGGAGATGGCTTAGGTTTTAGAGAGCTTGAGAGTGTTTTGAGAGACGAAGGGTTTCAAGGCGGCGGGTCAGGTTAGAATGAGGGATATTAGGGTAGTCGTTTATGTTTAATTATGGAAGGGAGAATCTTGGTCGTTGATCTTGAGTGATCAACGGTCCAGATTTAAGTGGTAGGTGGGGAACGGGTTGGGTCGCTTGTAATTGGGTCGTGGGTTGGATCCAGATTGAAACCGGGTTGGTTTTAATTTGGGAGGAATTGGGGTCAAATTGAGGTTAAAATTGAAAGGAAATGAGGCTGTAATTGAAATAGAAATAGGCTAAATGTTAAATATCCAATTTTCCTCTTTTATTTTATAAAAATAGTGAAAAAGACTTTTAAAAACAAATTAAAAGTACTTACCCAACTAATAATGCATAAATACTGATTTAAAAATATTGAAACCAATTTTACAATTATAGAAATGCTATTAATCTTAAAATAGGCTTTAATTGCAATTATATGCAATTTAGTCTTTTAAATACCAAATAAATTTGAAAAATGTACAAAAATTACCTTAACTATATTTTGGTATAAATATGGGAATAAAATAAATTATTCACCAAATTGATGATTTCGGGAATAATTATGGATTTTGTACTGCTAAATGGATAGTAAATTTATTTTAAAAACTTTTCAAAAGATTGGAAAAATACTAAAACACTTGGGTATGTTTATGTATGCATATATATGTTATTTGGAAAGTATTTTGTATATAAAAATACATAGGAAAAAATTGGGTATCAACAGCTGCCCCTCTTTACCCGGGAAGAATAAAAGAGTTGTCGGGTAAAGATATGATGGCCAATTTTGACCGAGTGAAACGATTTGAAAATTTTTGACCGAGCTCTGGTTCCTGAGCTACCTACATATCCCTGGTCTTACAAGAATCAGGCCATATGTAGTTCAGGATCCATTGGCGTAATATGCCAATGGAGATTTCGAAAAGCGGACCCGATGTTCGGGTTGAGAAGGATGGTCAGAGTCTGATAGGCTGCGGGAAGTGGAATGAGATCGCCCTGCTGCGACGGCCGTTGCTAGCCGGTTTACCTGCAAATGAGCATATATTGTGCATAAATTTAAACGTGATGCAAGTTCTCATTGGACCATGAATGCTGTCCTCGGACGGTTAGGATGACGTCCTCGGACCATGACGTCCTGGGCCATGAAACGTATGATAAAGGATTCCCAGGCTATGAAATGATGTTCTCGGGCTATAAGAATGATGCCTTCGAACTATGATGCCTTTGAATAATGATATGCAAGAGATAAAATGAGGTCCTCGGGCCATGGCATGGCATTCTCGGGCTATACAAATGGTGCCTCCGAACAATGACGCCTTTGTACAATTTGGCGATCTTTCAGCCCATGAAATGCAGAAGGTGGCGATATTTCAGCCGATGCAAGATGTAAATAAAAGGTGGCGATATTTCAGCCGATGCAAGAGTGATAAAGTGGCGATATTTCAGCCATGCAGGATAGAGACAGTGCTTAGTCTCGGAAGACAGAATAGTAGCCTTATGCAATGCAGAGCAATACAGGATGGAGACAGTGCTTAGTCTCGGAAGGCAGAAAGGCAGCCTTATGCAATGCAGGAAATGCAGATGAAGACAATGCTTAGTCTCGGAAGGCAGAAAGGTAGCCTTATGCAATGTAGGAATGCAGATGGAGAAAATGCTTAGTCTCGAAAGGCAGAAAGGTAGCCTTATGCAAGGAGTAAAAGGGTAAAATGATGATAAAATTTTCTTAGCTGATAGCGGATCGATATATTGCGACTGCTAGGGATACTGTGTCTGTTGGGAACGTGTGCGGATAGCAGCTGGGAGTAAGTGCAACCGTTCTGAGAGTTATATTCCTAAGCAAAGTGAGTCTTGTGAGTGTATATTATATTTGATGATTTTGCAATTCAAGTGCCTGCATTCAAAGAAAAATCGTGAGTCTTGTAAAGAGGGGAGGTTAGTTCGTATTCCCACTGGATCTGCTTGACCTGCTCGGCTCCGTTCCGATGATATTGGGCGTATCATTTTGGTAGCGTTGCTAAACGAAGCAACTTTGGTAACCGACATGCGTGATTTAGTAAAGAAATGTGACAATAAATACATAATTAGAATAGTTTTCATTAGATGAACTGACGACTGCGACGTGGTCCAAGATACTGCAACTTCTCTCGCTCCAGAATTTTGAGGGTCCTCCTCAAAATTCTGCCCCAGTTTACCGGGTTTCTACTTCCGACGGCTTCTTGCATCGAATGGCTAAAATTATTTGGAATTTTGAGGGTCCTCCTCAAAATTCTGCCCCAGTTTCCAGTAGTGGGGGAGAATGAAAATTTTATTGGAATTGTGACCGAACCCATAAGGCTGCCTACGTATCCCCTCTTAAACGGGAATCAGGTCAGGCATAGTTCATATTACATCATACGAGGAAAGCATAAAAGTCACACATAGTATCACTTCACTGCATCTGAACTGATCGGCTTCGGCCAAACTTCGCCGTCCATTTCTGCAAGTATGAGGGCTCCTCCGGTGAGGACCCGGTGAACCATGTATGGACCCTACCAGTTGGGGGAGAACTTCCCTTTGGCTTCTTCTTGATGTGGGAAAATCTTCTTTAACACCAGCTGCCCCGGTGTAAACTGTCTCGGCTTGACTTTTTTGTTGAAGGCTCTGGACATTCTATTCTGATAGAGCTGACCGTGGCAAACTGCATTCATTCTCTTTTCGTCTATAAGAGCCAGTTTCTCATAGCGACTCTCTGCCCATTCTGCATCGTCAAGTTTGGTTTCCCGTATGATTCTTAAGAAGGGAATTTCTACCTCAGCAAAAATGACTGCTTCTGTACCATAAACCAACATATATGGAGTTGCCCTGGTTGATGTGCGGACTATGGTGCGGTATCCCAACAAGGCAAATGATAACTTCTCATGCCACTGCTTATGCTTTTCTATCATTTTCCTCAGTATCTTCTTGATATTCTTATTGGCGGCTTCTACAGATCCGTTCATCTGAGGTCTGTAAGTTGTAGAATTCTTCTGTTTGATCTTGAAGGTTTCACACATGGCTTTTATCAGGTCGATGTTGAGATTGCAACCATTATTAGTGATGATTGACTCCGAAATTTCGAACCGACAAACAATACGGTCGCAGACAAAATCTGCTACCACTTTCTTAGTCACTGCTTTGTACGATGCTACTTCAACCCATTTGGTGAAATAATCAATTGTCACTAGAATGAACCTGTGCTCGTTTGATGCGGCAGGCTCGATAGGTCCGATAACATCCATTCCCCAAGCGGCGAACGGCCATGGCGAGCTTGTTGCAGTAAGCTCGTTTGGAGGCACCTTTATCATGTCTGCATGTATCTGACAGCGATGGCATTTTCAGACATACTAGATGCAGTCTGTTTCCATAGTCATCCAAAAATAACCAGCTCAGAGTATCTTTTTGGCTAAGACAAAGCCGTTCATATGCGGACCGCAGGTCCTTGCATGAATTTCTTCCAATAGCCTGGATGCTTCCTTTGCGTCGACACACCTTAGTAACCCCAAATCAGGAGTCCTCCTATATAGGATTCCTCCGCTATGAAAGAAGTTGTTAGATAGTCTCCGAAATGTGCGTTTATGAGTAGGATTTGTGAGTTCTGGATATTCTCCCTTCGTCAAGTATTCCTTGATATCATGAAACCAAGGTTTTCCGTCTGCTTCTTCTTCTACATGAGTGTAGTAAGCTGGATGATCATAGATCTTTACCAGAATAGGATCAATGAAGTTCTTGTCTGGGTGCTGTATCATGGACGATAGGGTAGCCAATGCATCGGCAAACTCATTCTGAACTCTAGGAACATGTTGGAACTCTGTCTTTGTGAACCTTTTCCTCAATTCCTGTACATGATGTAGATAAGGGAGTATCTTGGAGTTCTTGGTTGCCCATTCTTTTCGGGAATTGATGTATAAGCAGGTCTGAATCTTCGATCACTAGCAATTCCTGAATGTTCATGTCAATAGCCATCTTGAGCCCTAAGATTCAGGCTTCGTACTCGGCCATGTTGTTGGTGCACAGGAACCTGAGCTTGGCAGACACCGAATAATGCTGGCCGGTTTCTGATACTAGGACCGCTCCTATGCCAATTCCTTTAAAGTTTGTTTCTCCGTTGAAAAACATTCTCCAATCATCATAGGGTTCTGCAATATCTTCCCCTATGAAGGATACCTCTTCATCGGAAAAATACATCTTTAGAGGCACATATTCTCCATCCATAAGATTTTCAGCAGGATGATCTATCAGTGCTTGTCCTTTGGTTGCCTTCCGAGTCATGTAAACAATGTCGAATTCACTCAGCAGGACTTGCCATTTGGCTAGCTTGCCAGTGGGCATGGTTTTCTGAAAGATGTACTTCAAAGGATCCATTCTTGATATGAGATAAGTAGTATAGGCATAGAAATAGTGCCTCAACTTCTGAGCTACCCAAGTTAGGGCACAACAGGTGCGTTCTAATAGAGAATACTGGGCCTCGTACGGGGTAAACTTACTAAGTTAATAGATGGCCTGCTCCTTTCTTCCCGTTTCATCATGCTTCCTCAGAACACAACCGAAAGCTCCATCCAATACTGCGAGGTAGAGTAATAGAGGTCTACCCGGCTCGGGCGGGACCAAAACTAGCGGCGTTGACAGGTATTCCTTGATTCTGTCGAAGGCTTTTTGGCAATCATCAGTCCATTTAGTAGCAACGTCCTTCTTCAACATCTTAAAGATTGGCTCACAAATGATAGTGGATTGAGCTATGAACCGGCTGATATAGTTAAGTCTTCCCAAGAAACTCATAACCTCTTTCTTTTTCTTCGGTGATGGCAATTCTTGGATGGCTTTGACCTTTGACGGATCCATTTCTATTCCTCGGCGACTCACAATGAACCCAAGTAGCTTTCCGGTAGGAACCCCGAATGCACACTTGGCGGGATTCAGCTTCAAGTTGTACCTTCTTAGTCTGTTGAAGAACATCCTTAGATCTTCTACGTGGTCATTGGCTCTCTTGGATTTGATGATGAAGTGATCTACATATACCTCGATCTCTTTGTGTATCATGTCATGGAAAATAGCAGACATGGCCCTCATGTAGGTGGCTCCAGCATTCTTTAACCCGAACGACATCATCTTGTAACAATACATGCCCCACGGCATAATGAAAGCCAATTTATCTGTGTCTTCCTCATCCATCCATATCTGATGATACCCAGCAAAACAATCAATGAATGACTGTAGCTCATGCTTGGCGCAGTTGTCAATTATAATGTGTACGTTCGACAAGGGGAATTCATCTTTTGGACTAGCCCGGTTGAGATCCCGGTAGTCGACACAAGCTCTAACCTTCCCGTCCTTCTTTGGCACTGACACAATATTGGCTAAGCATGTTGGATACTCTATTACCCTGAGAACCTTGGCTTTGACTTGCTTGGTGACTTCTTCCTTGATATTCAAACTCATGTCAGGTTCGAACTTCCTGAGCTTCTGTTTTACTAGTGGACATGTCAAATTGGTTGGCAGTTTGTGAGCTACAGATGTACTGAGACCATTCATGTCATCATAAGACCAGGAGAATAAGTCTTCATATTCCTTTAGAAATTTTGTGTCCTCTTTCTTTTCTGATGGTGACAGATGAACGTTGATTCGTGTTTCTTTGACAATTTCTGCATCTCCTAGGTTGACAATCTCTGTTTCGTCCAGGTTAGACTTAGGTCTGTTCTCAAAATCCTCAACCTCTTTAACAACCTCTTCTGGTATATCATCTTCTTCTGAGTCCATATCCGTTTGTTGCGTTGCCTTGTCGCACGTCACAATCATCGGTTCATCAAGATAAGTAATAGTAATGCTGTGTAAATAAAGTAAACTATAAAAAGTAATAAGAGCAAAATTTATAAGAAACTGAAATGCTTTGATAAATTTCATAATTTTTTTGAACATTGGAGCTCTTATTTCAATATTAAAAATGCGGAAAGAAAGTCAATTAGCGAAGAAATAAAGATAATGCATGGTTCTTTGTTCAGCCTTGCTACCCCGAGGCTTTCCAGGCCATGGTGGTTCTGATGGATCAATTGTTGAGGCGTGCTCCTCGGCTCACAACTTGTATAGAAGGGCTTTCCTCCCCCTGCTCCTCGAAGATGACACAACAGTCCATATTATCATGTTCCAAAAACAAATTCCTCATCGCCGCTAGTGCTTCCTCTTCTCCCGACCCATATATGACATTGGCGGGCTGGAAAGTCTGTTCCAAGTGAGGTATTAGATGCTCCAATGGGTAGTAGGGACTGCGCCATGGTGGCGACTAGTGGTTGAATTCCTCCCAAGTGTATTCATATCCCAAATCGAAAGTGGTACCGTGTTTCTTCAACTTGATAGGCTTAGCGATTCCTTGGAGATTCTTGCCAAGTCCCTTGCCAGGTTTGTATCCACACCAATTCAATATACTTTTAATTTTGCTATCCCACCATTTGTCCTTGTCCACGGCGTTTACTCGCTCAATGTGATGGTAGGTTTCTCCACCTATCTTCCTTCCTCCTCCGATTGCTGGGATGTTCTGGTGACTGTAAATGGGATTGCTACAGTCACCGTGAATAATTACATCTTGGTGATTCCACTTGAATTTCACTGCTTGATGTAGGGTTGATGCCACAGCTCCAGCAGCATGGATCCAGGGCCGTCCCAATAGCAAGTTGTAAGATTCTGGGACGTCTATTACTTGAAAATCAACATCGAACCAAGTTGGTCCCATTTGCAGACACAAACTGATTTCCCCAATAGTGGACCTTTGGGATCCATCGAAAGCTTTGACATTGATGGCTCCATCCTTGATCTCATGCAGGCTCTTTCCCAATGTTCTGAGAGTCACCAATGGACAAATATTGAGGCTGGAACCTCCATCAATCAGGACTCTGGTGATGAAATGATCTTTGCACTGCATAGTGATGTGCAAGGCCTTGTTGTGGCTTAGCCTTTCAGGTGGAAGCTCATCTTCGTGGAAAGTGATTTTGTGACTCTCCAATACTTGCCCCACCATGTTTGTCATTTATCCTCCAGTTATGTTGTTGGGTACATATGCCTCCCTCAGCACCTTTAATAAGGCATTCTTATGTGCGTCAGAGCTTTGTAGTAGAGCCAAGATAGAGATCTGGGCTGGCGTTTTGTTCAATTGATCAATGGCCGAATACTCTTTGGCCTGTATCTTCCTCCAGATGTCATCAGGCCCAGTTTTAGTGGAGGCCCAAACTCGACCTCAATAGGTCCTGGCGTTTTTGCAGAAGAAGGTGCTTCGAACTCAAGTGGTATGGACATGTCTACTTTAGCATTTTTAGAAGGCTGGATCTGGACCACAATTGGATTAAGTGTGACTGTTGGTTCCTTTGACTCGTCACCTTCAGCGATCAATCTAATCGACACTTTGGGGTCCCAATCGTCCTCTATCTCAATCATGTGTATGCCCCTACCCTTGTGGTCAGGCAGAGGGTTGTTGCGCACATTCGGAGCTGGCTCCTTTGCTATGATGATCTTGTTGTCAATTAAAGCTTGGATCTATCCTTCAAAGAGCAGCACTCATCAATGGTATGTCCCTTCATGCCGGAATGGTATGCACAGGTTTTGTTTGGGTTGACCCATTGGGAGGGGTTTTCGGGGTTTACGGCATGGATGGGGGTGATGTAACCAGCAGCTTTGAGCCTTTCATACAGCTGGTCGATAGGTTCGACAATGGCGGTATACTATTTGGGAGGTCTGGGGTCGAAGTTTGGTCGGGGTCTAAGAAAGTTTTGGCGGGTGGGAGGTGGTTGATAGTGAGAGGGTTGAGTATTGTAGGCTTGATAGACATGTACGGGTTGGGAATATCTGGGCGAAGTGGGCTGATATGTGGGAGGTGGAGGTGATTGGTAAATAGGTGGTGAAGTTTGGTAAGAGGGCGAGGGTGCCTTGTAATTTGGGGTAGGTTGATATGTGAGTGGAGGTATTGGGTAGGTTTGGTATTCAATTGGGTATTTTGTTCTTTGTGCAACCATCACGGTGCTCACGTCCCTTTTCTTGGACGTGCCACCAGACTTTAGAGCCTTGATAGTGGCCTGCAAAGCTTCAAATTTAGTGACCATACCACTTTTGATACCTTCCTCGATCCTTTCCCCTAGCTTGATGATGTCGGAAAATTTCTGGCTTTCAATCAGCATTAAACTTTCATAGTACTGTGGGTCTTGAGCTCGGATGAAAAACTTGTTCATTTGTTCTTCTTCTAAAGCCGGTCTGACCTTAGCAGCTTCTGATCTCTAACGAGTAGCATACTCACAGAATGTCTCCATGGGTTTCTTCTTTAAGTTTTGGATATCGAACATGTCTGATGCATTTTCCGCATTGAACCTGAACCTGTCCATTAAATCGGACACCATACTTACCCAATTTGACCACTTCTTAGGGTCTTGGTTGATGTACCAAGACAAGGCATCTCCTTTCAGACTTTTCATAAAGAGTTTCATACGAATCTTTTCATCCCTTCCTACTCCGACCAGCTTGTCGCAGTATGTCCACAAATGGACTCTGGGATCCCCTGTGCCATCAAACATCTCGAACTTGGGAGGTTTGTACCCCTCAAGAAGTTCGACATCTAGCTGAATGAAAAGGTCCTTGTAATTCAGTCCCTCAATCCTATTGCTTCCTTCAACACCCTAAACTCAGCTAGTCAGCTTCTTGAGTTCCACAGCCAGATTCCTGATAAGAGAGTCAGACTCCAGTGTGCTTGAAATAAGTTGAGTATAGTATGGTGTGGTTTCCACATAGATGGGGTTGTTGTAGGGGTGATCATTTGTGGAGCTTAGTGGTTCAGGAATGAGCAGTGCGGTGTTGTCTGAAGTGTGGCATGTGTTGCAGTGGTGATGGGGAACGGGTTAGTTTTGTGGCTTCGGGATGCTTTGTAGAGGTGTGGGGTTTTGAGTGTTGGCAAAGTTGACATTTGGAGTAGTGAGGGAAAATGACAAATTCGCCAAGTTCCGAACTTGGTCGAGTTCTTCCTGAAACTTAAATAATTTTTGTTCGAGCTGGGAGGAACTTTCCTTGGAAACCTGAATACCCTGAGGAACCTCTACCCTTTCAACTGAGTTCTCCTTTCTGATGTTGCTCAAATCTTCCATCTTTCCCCTGTTCTTGTTTCTGATAGGACTCGGAGGAGGAGGAGGTAGAGGGACTTTGGATCTTGTGGAGTAAGATGACGATGCCAGGGTGCACGAACTAACCATTGGGGAGGGGAATAAACAAAAGGTAAAAACAAAAAGGTAGCAAGTTAGTGTGGATTATGAGAAGAAAACGTTGCAATATTTAAACACATAGTGCAAGAATATAAATCGTGTCTTAATTTGGGAGCCTCGTTGTGCCTAAGGAGGCCTAGCGACAAGTTGATTTGGAGAACATATAATGCTTAATGCCTCATTTTATTGATAAAAATAAGACGAATCCCAAAACGACACTAAAATTGCAGAAAAATAAAATGTCACTAATGGCTGTTGGCCTTATTACATTTTTAAAGCAAAAGAAAAGACTCCTAACTACTTGGTCCCAGAATGACCTTGCCCAGACTCGGTATCTTTAGCTCCATCGAACAGCTTCACCAGCTCACGCAGTCCTAGCAGTAAATAGGCTCTAGCCAAGTGTCCTCCTTTGTTTCCCTCAACGTTCTGGCAGTTTTCAATCCTCTGGATGAACTTCCTTTCCAATTTCACTAAACCCCGCTCCAAATACCCTAGTCGCTTGGTGGCACTGACAGCCATATCTTTCCATTCTTCAATCAACTTTTGATGGGCTTCTTGAATCTCCTGTTGCTCACTATCGCATTCCCGAATCCTCTTGCACAATTGGTTGTACTTGACCTGTGCTTCGGCCTTTTCATCGATGATCCTATGACCTCGAACAAACCTAGGTTGGCCCAGACCATTGTGATTATCCTCCAGTCATCCTGAATAGTATCCTCCAGGCAGCCAGCATGGTATTTGTCTGGCTCGATAGTATCTCTTCCCATGATGATCTTGCAATGCCACATATGTTGAGCTTGGAACTTATAAGGACTGTCATCAGCTTGGAAGTCATCCCGGAAGTGACTCATCTTGCCGACCCTTGGTATAACCTGCTTCCTACCAGCCTGTCTCATAACCCGGAGGGGGACATAAGGGTAAGTTCCTCTTAAACCGATCAGTATCAGGAATGGTGCATCCCTGGATCGGGCGATGAATTCGACAGTAGGGAACCATTCGAACATCCATTGTATTTGATCCTCAGTCAGATTTTCAAACAGCTCTACCCATCCTTTGGCATCTTCTGGCTGAGCAAACATGTCGGGCATGTAGTTCATTCGCCTTGGTTGGTGGAAGGCTATATGATCGTCCCATTCTCTCCGCTGAATCTCTTGCCGATATTCACCCATTTGGAGATGCTCCATGAGCCAGAGCTGGAGTAGCAAGTCTTAGCCTTCGAAGTGTGGGGCTCCTTGTTGACACTTTTCCAAGGCTCGGTACATTTCTGCAACGATCATGGGTACTATGCTAAAGGGTTACCCACCAATTCTCTCCATTAAGGTTTTAGTGACCATAGCTAGCCTGGTGTGAATCCTTGCTTTCTTCATAGGAAACACTATCATTCCCAAGAAGCAGAACATAAAGACAAAGACCCTTCTGTGGATATGCCCCAATGAGGTGAGTGTGAATTCATCTGGGTAAGTGCGATAGGACTTAATATGGCCATACCTCTCATACAGATAGTCAAAAGGAATGTAGGAATCCTTCAAACAGGTCAAGTCTGTGTTTTTCTTTAGTCCCATCATTTTGAGAAAACCCCTACCCTTGCAATTTTCTGGCATAAGCAAACCCGGAGTCTCCCACGGAATACCAACTAATCCTCATATTTCCTCGAGCAAAGGTGTCATCTCAATCTCCCCGAAGCGAAACACAAACCTATCACAGTCCCAGAACAGAGTAGCAGCTTCTATGATTTTATTGTTGGGTTGGAGCTTCAGGAGAGAAGGAAAATTTCCTAGGTATTTCCGGACAAGAGCCTAATTGCTGGAGTGAAGATCCTCCCACCAGCTTACCAACCTTGGGTGGATGTTGGTGACCATGCCAAATCTAGGGACTTCGTGCCTCATTTCTGCAAAACAAAGTGTTAGACCCTTACCCCGCCGGACTCGACTATTTAAACCAATAATTAGCATAAGCAGCATTTAGTTCTCCAAATAAATGCACAGAATATGGTAACGTCCGTTTGGGTTCCCAGGAAACCTAGTGGACTTTGGACAAGGCTATCCTAAAGAGTCATTATGTGGACAACATAACTGACTCGGCTAGGTTTTGACAGTGATGCATGCACAATTGAACAGAGTAGGGTTTCTATAAGGTATTAGACTGACACCTTTGAGCGGACAACTCAAGAGGGAAAGGCACGGAACCGTCGACTACACCGTTGATCGACTGGTTTTACTACAAATATGCCTTTGCCAAATTTAGGGGGTAATGATATCGAAACAGCGCAACCATCATTATAAGCGTTGTTATGGTATTTTGTTTGGCACAAGTGGATTATGATGTTGAATATGCAGTTACGAGAATGAAATAAGTTGTCATGTATTTGCACGTTCATAAAGTAATGATTACAATAATTGCTCATAATTACAATAGTATTAAAAGAAAGCAGTAAAGGAAAGCATTAAAGAAAAGAAACAAAGAGCCAAGTCAGTTTCGTAATAGATGAGAAATAAAGACATTAAATAAATGCAATAAAGAAGCAGTAAAGTCACAAATAACATGAAATGGTAAAAGCCTAAAAGAAATATCCCCAACAGAGTCTCCACGCTGTCGCGCCCCCTTTTTCTCGCGAAATCGGTCTTGTGACATTTGGGAGGACAACTCGTTCCCTTTTGGGAATTGGGTTTTGGAACTTGAAGAGTCGCCACCTAATGATTAAGTGCATTAGGACACTAAGAAGGGTTTGAGTTTGAAGAACCAGAGTTTGGGTAAGGGCTAGAAATTATCTCGAGGGGAAGGTGTTAGGCACCCCTTAAGATCCACTAGTGTGGTTCCTAGCCATGTTACAATTGTGACTTAACATAATCAAATAAGAAATTAAGGGCTTCAAATAAAAGGGGATTTTCACATATTATTGCAAGCAAATTGAAAGTTTGAAGAGAATAAAGAAAGTAGAAATTTTAAGGAAATAGTTCGGACAATAAAACAAGTTAAAAAGAAAGGGGGTCCTAGGTTTACAAACAATATGGATCACATCAATGCAATACCCGACAATCGCTCCTCATAAGAGGGGTTGCACGTGGTATTAGCGCACCGTCATCATATCCATATCTACCCTTCCCACCCCTTAAGGTAGTAAAGCGCAGAATGGTGTCGTTACTTATTGCATGGTAGTACCCGCCCCAATCCTATCAGTCCCGGAGGCATTTGGGACTACTAGTCCTAAAGGGAATGGAAATTTGGCTTTTCAGAGTTTTAAAAGGATAAAATTCTAGGGCGACAATCAAAACATATAAGGCAGGTATGGGGAGAACACATAACAGTTTAAAGGGCTCAAACAATCCTCCTCATTTAAATAGACAAATTGGCTAGCATGACATACAAGTACTGGTTATGGTCTGAAATCAAATTAATGCGTAGGATAGGCTGATTCATCACATATTTCTAAGATGAGGAGTCCGAATTAGCCTTTCCTAGTTGTAATTTATCAAAGACTGATGTTGTTAATCAATTATCTGCTGGCTTGCCTAGGTGAAAATTATAGGCATGATATCTAACAGTGCTTACTCCGATTTTAAAAAAGCTTACTGATTGTAGAAAACACATAAGTTCTGCAGATGTTAGAAGATATTACTAGTGATTTTAGACTTGTAGATGAAATAAACGAATCAGATTCAACTGGTTGCTCCTATAGGCATGATTTCTAGGCGTTGTTGGTTTTAAGACGATTATAAAAGTGCAGGAGTCCTATAGGCATGGTATCTAGAATGAAACTTATTATTACTTAACCTATAATTGTTTCCCTAATGATAGATAAAAATGCAGAAGTGCAGAAAACTATAGGCAGGATTTCTATATGACGGGCATGAATGCAGAAAACTTATAGGCAGGATTTCTATATGACGTGCATGAATGCAGAAAACTTATAGGCATGATTTCTATATGACGTGCATGAATGCAGAAAACTTATAGGCAGGGTTTCTGATGCGGAAGTGCAGAAACTATAGACAGGATTTCTAATGAAATGCGAAAGTGCAGAAATTGTAAATAGTAACAGCTATGAGCATGTTGTCTACCCTTTGCATACATAAGTGACCCTCCCCTTTTCAAAGAACCCCATAAGTTATTACAATATATTACAGACCAGAATGAATTAAGAAAAGTAAAATTACAACAGAAATTAAGCTACAACCAATAAGCCTAATTCAGACTCAAGGTCTAACAATATGAGGTGAATCAACTTCCAGGATCAGGTTTCCCAAGCCTTCTCTTATTTGGGATGTGTCAAAGTTCCTCAAGAGCCTCAAATGGGCTTCGGGTAGTGCTTACAAACCAAATATATTGCAGAATAAAGAGTATAGTGCAGTGTGGAAATGTCAGCCCTCAGATGTCCCAGTTCAGAGGGAACTCAAGGTCCCAAAGCAAGGCTCATAAGAGGGGGCAGAACTTAGAATCTAAGAGTAAGTGTAAGTGCACAATGGGGGAAATCAGGGAGAGCCATGGCAGGCTGGTGGTCATGCCCAGCAATCAGGAGTGCTGGCACACCCCTGACTAGCCTATTAGCCACATTTTGAGAGTTGGGATCCACTGATGATCAGGTTTAGACCTAAGCAGCAATTTGGATGTTGTCAGGCCATGAACCTTAACTCAAACACATAGAAAGGAGTGGCGGTATAGGGAGTTCATAACAAACAGCAGATGCAAAGAGAGAGTAGCATACTCAATACATAACATGAATAGCAAAGTAGACAGGAGTGTAGCAATTGTAAAATAAACACATAAGGATGGTGCTGAAATCGAAATTAGGGCATACCAGTTTTAGGGAAACAAATAAGTGAAAGCTGAAGTCTTGTAAACCAAATTGCAAGAAAACAGTACAAAAGATCTCAAAAGAGAGTAGAGTATTGAAAGTGTATTGTAATTGAAAGGTGTGTGTGTGTAAAGTGTTGAATTCAAAGTGTTGAACTGAAGGTTCAAGGTGTCTAAGTGCAGAAGGGTCATGCCCCTTTTATAGTGCAAAAAATAAGTAAGAAAAGGTAAGGGAATAGTTTGCAATCAATCACACAGAATCTCCCTTCAGTTAAGGGATTCTGATTTCAGACGGGCAGAAGACAATAAAGGAAAGAATTGGATTAAAATCTTTTCCAAAGTAGTACAAGAAGGGCAAATACATAGAAACTATTTAGGAAAGAGTTTGATAGCAACACGGTTTGAGCAAATAAGGAAAGGCAATCAATCATTAACCAGTAAAAATCAGAAATTGAGTTTTGTATGAATGAATCCAATCAGAAATGGTGAAGAAAGGTTTAATTAAAGAAAATCAGTAACAATCAATCAAACCCTATTAAAAGGAATTTGGAATCAACCGATAGTTGGCAAAACCCTTTTTGAAAGAGGAATTCCTCATATATAAAGCATGACAGTTCTTTCTTCTTTGACATGCTAATGTACAAAAATTACATTAACTATATTTTGGTATAAATATAGGAATAAAATAAATTATTCACCAAAATTGATGATTTCGGGAATAATTATGGATTTTGTACTTCTAAATGGATAGTAAATTGATTTTATGAACTCTTTAAAAGATTGGAAAAATACTAAAACACTTGGATATGCTTATGTATGCATATATATATGCTATTTTGAAATTATTTTGTATATAAAAATATATACGGAAAAATTGGGCATCAACAACATGCATAGGCTATAATCGTAAAGTAATTGCAATTGTATCCTAAAAATACTAATGTGGCTATTTGTGCAATAATTGAAACTTAATATAAATGCAAATGATAAATTAAGCCACAAAATTTATTATAAAACTATTTTGTGATGCTCAGTGATTGTTTTATAATTAAAATGCTGAGATAAATTAATTAAAATATTTTTAAAATGCAGAAATTGTATGAAAAATACTAATTGGTGTCAAGGCATAGTTTTGAAAATATTATGGGAAAAATTGGGTATCAACAATTTGCTATAGTTTCCATGTTTATATGGTTTCAACCCTATGTGTTTCCCAATCCCCTTCACCCTCTTGTTTGTAAGTCTGCTTGTTAAGTGAATTTGGGTATTCTATGATTAATTAGGTTGTTTGCTGAGTATATTTTTCCTCAAAATGATTTCAAAATGCCGCTCCTACTCCTAGCATTCTCCTAGTATCTTTCAAATTGTTTCTGAATCTTTCCACTTCTAAATTGTTTCATTAAGTCTTTCAACACTATGTCAAGCACTCTCACCCTACTCCTAGATTATTAAGTTTTACCCCTCTACTATGTGTATTGCTTAGGGATCATTGAGATCTCTCCGAACTCTGGCATACCAGGACTGGCCCTTCCATACCGCAGATAACCAATCCCCACTTTACGAAAGGTCTTGGTATGAGCACTGCCCGGTATCCTTGAGGTCCTTAGGAAACTCTGACACACCAAGACATACACTATTGGTTGTGAGATCTTTGGCTTCTGAGACTCTATTGAAGGCATGGCATTCCCATATTTACTTTGGTCCTGATTTAGGCTCCCTATTGTATAGTCTCATTTACTTATGTAATTCATTTGATCCTGGTCTGTAATAATATTATTTGTAAATGGATATTGGGGTGATTAGTAAAAGGGGAGGGGTCTTATATGGTGTTTGTGGGGAACTGGGTAGATATCATGCTTTAGGTTGATGCATAGTAGAAATCAATGCTCTTAGTTTATGTATATTTGCAATAGTAATCCTGCTTCGAGTTTATGTCATGATAGAAATCATGTTTAGGCCCATATGCTATGTTACTTGCATCAAAACATGTCATAAGTCTATAATATTTGCATTAGAAAACCTGCCTTAGGACACTCACGTTTATATTTTGCATATTAGAAACATGTTATAAGTTCATCACTTCTTTCTCTGAATCTGCATAAGTTATTATCACTTGGAAATCATGTCATTAAACTGCTTAATAAAAATGATCATCTCTATGTGCATTAGAAATCCTAATTTAGGACTTTGTTTGCATTGGCTCTAAACCATGTCTACGTTGTGTTAAATAAATAACTGTCTATAAAAAGGTTTAAAACAGTCATGTCCTAGTGTAAACATGCGTAAAATCAGTTATGTAATATTAATAACTTAGTTCAGCATGCCCATAGGACTAAATAACTTCAAGTTGTTTAAATTAGTTCCCAGATTATGACTGCATGCAGACCCACGCCTAGGCAAGCCTTAGGTAATTAAGTAACTGTGAAATCAGGTTCTGTTCCTGTGAGGAATTGTCCAGGTTTAATAGGCTGTAAAACCAATAGGCAAGTTGACTAAGGGTTTTGCCACTTCGCTTTAAACTAATTGCTGCATATTCTGTATCTGTGATGTTCATCTAGATATCATGCTCTAAGGCTTTCTGAATTTCTTCAAAAATAGTTGTTTTGAGACGTGCTATGTATCTGATTATGTGTGGAGCCAAACATGAGCCCCTAATTGTTTCCCTATTTGACAGTCCTATGTGTTCTTTGTTGTTGCTTAGATTTTACCTTTTAAATACCTTAGGCTTGTCTAAAATTGCCTAAGTGTAGAGGTCCTAAATGCCTCCGGGACCACAAGGAAAGGAAGGGGTAAAAGCACGCTTAAGGTTCATTAATTAAACTCACTTATATAACCACTAAGGGGAGGGTAATGGGTAGTAAAAGGATATGATGACCTGTGCACTAATGCCACGTTTAACCCCTCTAGTTGAGGAAGGCTTACCGGGTATTGTACAGATGTGATCGTATAGGCTAATCAACTTAGGACTTCCCTTCCCCAATTCACATATGTGTGCTTAGACTGCCTAAACTTCCTTGGTTTATGTATGTATACATGTACTGTTCAAACCTCTTTGATTTACGTATGCTTAGACCATCTAAACTTTCTTGATTATATATAGATTATTTAAACTACCTTTATTTGTAAATATGTGCTTAAACCGCTTACTTGTTAAATGACTAATTCACATAACTAAGTTCGGCCGGGACCCACCGTTGTGGACCGCGAGAGGTGCCTAACACCTTCCCCTCAAGGTTATTTCGAGCCCTTACCCTAATCCTGGTAATGCAAACTAGTTACATGAGTTAATTACTCTAGGTGCCCTAACGCACCTTAATCTATTAGGTGGCGACTCTTCAAATACCCTATTCCCAAAAGGAAACGAGGTGTTCCCAATGAATGTCGAAGCCCGGACTCCGCGAAGGAAAAAGGGGGCGCGACAATTATCCCCTCCAATTGCGACCTAAAATGGAATCAACCATGGATTCCCTTACATTATTGGTTTCTCATCACCGCTGGATACTCGTCTATGACCCTATTTAGTTGTTTTCCTAACATGGCAAAGCAAATCTGGCAAAAATTGAACTAAATCGGTTCATCTCTCTCTTTTCTCGACTATTCCGTCTATGTTCACTCCGATATCTGTGAGTACTGATATTTTCGTGTTTTATAGTTTCAAATGTCTCGTTCAAACCAGATTCGAGTCACTTCACTTTATAAACTTAGTTATCTTGTTAGATCTGAAGGGTTTTGAATTTGTCTGATATTTTTTATTTAAGATCTTTCTGTTTTTACTATTATTGACCGGTTTTGTTTTTACCCTAAGAAGCTAGGGTTTTGACTTCTAGGAGATTTTTGCAAAAAAGGGTTTTTAGCATTAAATGTTCTCATCTCTAACTCTCTTATTCACTCTCAGACTGATTTTACTTGATTTAATCAAGCTCCATGAATATGTCTTTGTGTTTTCTAGGGTTTTGATTCTTTGACTATTCCTGCTATCTTCTGTCTGTTACCTTTACCTCTGTCAATTAAAGTGTTAATTGATTTACTTACCTAAATTAGGTTTGAATTTAATACCCGCATTTCCTTATTAAGGTTTTACTTGTTCTTACCCTATTTATGTATCACTACTACTGGCTTGATTTTGTATTTTGATTCCTAATTGATTCTGGAAACTAGTTCTTACTTATTTAACCTTATTCTTAATTACTGATTGATTTCGTGTGAGATTTTCCTTAAATTAAGTGGTACTTATTTTATTCTGTCCCCTTAATTGATTCATGACTGATTGTTAGTTGATTTTTTATACCTTATGTGTGTGTGATTGGTTCATTACCTTATGTGTCCTACTCTATTGCATGCTATAAAAACCTTTCATTATTCTGATTTTAAAACATAGGCTCAAACACCTATACACACATACACATTGAGAAAGACAGAAACACACACATATTCTTGCTCTTATTCACTACACTCTCCATTGCAATTCTTTCTGTTACTTGTGTTTGTTGCACTGTCTAGCTGGCTAAAAGCCAAGGCTAGGCTCTTGGATCCTATTTGCTTCACTTTCCTGTTGCTATATCTTAACTGGTATGTCCCCACTTCTACTATCATATATGCTATGTAATTAGACTTATGTTCTTCCTGTCTACTACTTTTAAACAGCATGGTCGTCTCTATTATCATGTCCTATTAAATATGCTATCTGCTATAGATATCAACATGCCTTTGTTTGCCCTTATGTTTCTGTTAACTAGCATGCTTCAACTCCTATGAATTTGTCATGTCCAATATCTTAGTATGTTTGACACACTTTAGCATGCTCGTGTTTGATCGATGACACTTATTAGCATGCCCCAATCCCTGTCATGTTTTATGAGTTTTAACAGGTTCCTAATTAATTCATGATTTCTATGCTCTCATCTGTTGCTACCCTTTCTATAGGACTGTCTAATTAGTAACTTGATCCCAGCATGTTGTTTTATGTTTAATCGATGCCTATATGCTCACCTAGTAATAGCTAATAAATTAAGTCAATCCCAAGCAATGTGAAACCTTATTTGAATTGATTGTGACTCTGTTCTTTGATCATTGGGGTTCATGTCTCAACTCAATCTGCCTAATATGTTTCCGTTTATAGTCCTTGTGATCTGTTAATCTGTTTCTATTCACTTCCAAAAATCCAAACGGTTTTCTTTCCTAAAACTACTTCATACTTTTATACTATTTTCAACTCCTACTCTTAGTTAACTAGGGTCCTGCCACCCCTAGTGTGAGCACTGCTTAGGGTCCATGAGACTCATCTGAACTCTAACACACTGGGGCTGGTTTTCCAATCCTTTGTGAATCTTGTTGAACATCTGATTCTGGAGTGAGGACTGCCCGGGGTCCCTGAGGCCCTTGGGAACTTTGACACACCAGGAACTAGCTTTATGTGTTATGGATGGATCACCATTATGATCGGAGATGCTATATTTGAAGGTTTGGTTCCAAGTTGATGTTGGGCCTATGAAGGCTCTCCATAGTATAGTGATTTTCATTATGTAATTCATTTATATTTATCTGTATAATAATTCTTGTAAAAAATAGATACCGGGGTTATTAGTAAAAGCTATGAGGGATTTTTACGTATCTCTGTTGGAATTGGGTAGAGATCCTGCCTATAGGAACTGAAGTCATCTAGATACTATGCCTATAAGGTTTCAAATTTAGTTTCTGCATTTTAGATACCATGCCTATAAGGTTCCAAATTAATTTCTATATTTTGGATACTATACCTATAAGGTTTCAAATTGATTTCTGCATTTAGATACCATGCATATAAGGTTTCAAATTAATTTCTGCACTTTAGATACCATGCTTATAAGGTTTCAAATTAATTTCTGCGTTTTAGATACCATGCCTATAAGGTTTCAAATTAATTTCTGCATTTATATACCATGCCTATAAGGTTTTAAGATTAGTTTCTACAATTAGTTATCATGCCTATAGGGAATGCATATAAAATCGGTCTTCTGCATCATAAAATAATGCTTGTAATCAGTCCCAGCACTTAGAAAGCATGCCTATAGGGTCTAAAGATAAAATTAGCCTGTCAAAATCAGTACTTGTTTACAGCTTAGATACCATGCTATAGGGTTCTGCCCGGCTATCACTTAGGCAAACCTATAGGACAGTTAAAACCTGAGATTACAATTGTGATTATCTTGCTGCTTGAAACGTGTTCAGATTCAGTAAGTGATAAAATCAGTAGGCAAACTAATAAGTATTCACTGCCTCTCTTAAATAAAAGTGTTATCTATTCTGTTTATACTCATTTAGATATCCCGCCTATAGGACTACTAAACTTATAAAACTGCTTGTCTGAATGGCGTGCACTTGCTTTGTGTATGTTTGTGGAGGTAAATATGAACCCTTAAGTGATCTTTTATGTGACAGTCCTACCTGTTTTGTTTGTCGCTTAGTTTTCTCCTTTTTAAACAACATAGGCTAGTCTAGAACTTCCTTAAATAAAAGTCCTAAACACCTCCAGGGCCATAGGTAAGGGATGGGTAATGCACGCATAAGGCACGTACTGGATACTATTAGAGCGCTTAGGTAACAATAATTAAGGGGAGGGTAATCGGGTAGTAAAAGATATGATGACCTGTGCGCTAATGCCACGCGTAACACCTCTATTTGAGGAAGGTCACCGGGTATTGCACAGAAGTGATCCTATATGCTGAAAAACCTAGGACCCTCTTTACTCCTTATTTTTTAAAGAAATACCTATTTATCTGCTTATAAGACTAATTTGCTTAAATTGAGTTTGGCCAGAACCCACCATTGTGGACCTCGAGGGGTGCCTAACACCTTCCCCTCAAGGTAATTTCGAGCCCTTACCCAATATCTGGTAATGTAAATTGGTTTCATGAGTTGATTGTTCTAGGTAACCTAACGCACCTTAATCCGTTAGGTGGCGACTCTTCAAATCTCATACCCAATTCCCAAAAGTAAAGGAGTTGTCCCCAAAATGTCGAAACCCAAACTCCGAGAGGAAAAAGGGGGCGCGACATTATGGCGACTCTGCTGAGGAAATTTTAAGCCCTTACCGTAACGAACTTATTTTTGTGAATTAGTCTTAAGCATGCTTTATTCTGTTAATGCATATGCAGCCATTCCCTTTCCCCCTTATTTGGATTTAATTACCTATTTTCAAGAATTTATGATTTCCTTTATTAGAAACTAACTTGTCTTCTTGTTTTCTTTTTTAAAGGTCTTTCAATTATCAAATACTGCATTTATAATTTTTTTTAATGTTCAAATATGTGACAACATGCTATTTATTGTTGCATAAATCATGCTCAACATCATATTCCACTCGTGCATAATCAATCCTATAGCAATGCTGTGTTTGCGCTCTTCCTATCTATCACCCTTTAAATTCGGAAAGGCGGATTTGCGGTAAAACTAGTCGATCAGTGGTGTAGTCGACGGTTCCGTGCCTTTCCGCCTCGAGTTGTCCACTTGAGGGTACCAGTCTAGACCTCTCTAGAAACCTCACTCTGATTAATTGTACATGCATCATGATCAAACCTAGCCAGGTTAATATGTTGTCCACATAATAAGCCTTTAAGACAAGCCTCGTCTAAAAGTCCATCAGGTTTTTCATAATTCCAACGGACGCAACCACGATTGTGTGCATTAATTTTGGAGAAATAAGTACCAATATGCTAATCATTATTGCTTAAATAGTCGGATATGGAGGGGGAAAGGGCCTAACCATATTTGTTTTGCAGAAAATGAGGCACGAGGCCCCCAAGTTCAGCATGGTCCATAACATACCACCATTGTTGCTAGATTGGTGGGAGGATCTTCCACCAAGTGATAAGAATCATGTGAAAATAGTCTTGGGAAATTTACCTTCTCAATTGGGCCTCTAGCCAAACAACATGTTGATCAAAGCTGCCACAGTGTTCTGGGACAAGGAAAGAGCCGTGTTTCGCTTTGGAAGCATAGAAATGACCCCTCTCTTGGAAGAAATATAGGGATTTGATGGGCTACCTTTGGATAGTCCTAGTTTACTGGTGCCGAAAAATCGCTCTACTAGGGGGTTTCTGAAGATGATGGGACTAAAAAAGAATGATGACTTGGAGTACCTGAAAAATTCCTACACACCCTTCGACTTCCTCTATGAACGATACGGTCACAGTAGATCTTATCGTATCTTCGATGATGAATTCTCCATCACTTCTTTGGGTTGGATCCACCGTAGGATTTTTGTGTTCATTGTCTCTTTCTTGGGTATATTAGTATTCCCTATCCAAGGGGATAGAATCCACATCAGACTGGCCATGGTAGCTAAAACATTGATGGATGGGATCGAGGGGCAGACATATACCATTGTCCCTATGATCATAGCAAACATATACCGGGCTTAGAGAACTGTCAGAAGGGGTACAAATACTTCGAAGGATGTAATCTGCTGTTACATGTTTGGTTGTTAGATCATCTCCAAAAGGGTCAATACTGTCAAGAGCTTCCGCGAAGGCCGTGGAATGATTATATAGCTTTCCATCATCCTAAGAAAATGACTTACATCCCAGATAGGTTTGCTCAACCTGAAAATGCTATAGGGTGGGCGCAGTTTTTTAGCAATTTGACCGAGGATGAGGTTCAATGGATGTTCGAGTGGTTCCCTACCGACGAGTTCATCATCAAATCCAGGGATGTTTCAAACTTGGTATTGATCGTTTGAGGGGCATATACCCTTATGCTCCCATCAGAGTTGTGAGACAGGCAGGCAGGAAGCAGGTCATACCGCGAGTTGCTAAAATGAGTCACTACAGGGCAGATTTCCATGATGACGACGTCCCATACAAATGTGAAGCTCAGCACATGTGGCATTTGAAAATTATCGTGGAAAAGGATACCTTCGAGCCAGATCGATATCATGCTGGTCATGTGCACTTCTACCTATCATGGTTAGAGGATAACATAGTAGGAATATTCAAGCCAAGGGTTGGCCCAGGAAATAGGGTCATAGATAAAGTTGTCGAGGCACAAGTGAAGTACAACAAACTATGCAAAAGAGTTCACGAGTCCGAGGCCGAGCACATGGAGCGACACAAGACCGACTTGGAACTAATTAATGAATGGAGGGAGATGGCTATCAAATCAAGCGAAAAGTTGGAATACCTGGAGTACAGTCTGATGGAATTGGAGGGAAAAATGAGGAAGAGAGTCACCGATTGCCAGAACACTGAAGGAAATGAAGAAGGACATTTAGCAAAGGCATACCTACTGCTGAACCTGCACGAACTGGGGAATTTGATCGACAAGAGCATCCAGCCTGGAGAAGGTCCTTTTGGAACCAAGTAGATTAGGTTTATTTGCTTTTTCAAATGTAATAAGGCCAAGTGCCACTAGTGACTTATCTTATTTAGTGTTGTTTTAGATTCATCTATTTTTACATTAATGAAATGAGACAGATATTGGTAGTGAAATTCTCCAAATCTATTTGTCGCTAGGTCTACCTTGGGCAAAACGAGGCTCCCAAATTAGGACGCGAATTTACATTCCCTCAATATGTGTTTAAATACTGCAAGCATTTCAGAATCATTACTAACTTGTTTACCTTTTGTTTTTCTTTATTTTTATTATTCCCATCCCCTAAGGTTGGTTTGCACATACTGGCATCATCAGCGTATCACGCCAGATCTAGAGGCACTCCACCTCCTCCTCCTCCGAGTAATCCAAAAAGCATAGGAAAAGCTAAGATGGATGACTTGAGTGGTATCCGAAAGGAAAACGCTGAGAACATCAAAACTTCAGATGGTCGGAGTACTCTGGCCCAGAATGATTTGGTCTTGCAATTAGAGCAGAAAATACTGGAGTTACAAGGAGAACTTGAGCAGGTCCGCAACTTGGCAAACCTCTCTCTCACTCTGAACGTCCCATACGTCAACCAATAAAATGTTCAAAACCCAGCAACTCCTCAAAATACACCACACCAACGTCCACAAAATCCTCCCGCCTCCTATCAGTACACGACACCACCTCAAAACCCCAATCCTCTACCGATACCAACTCCTCAACAACACCATCATCAACCAACCCAGTAACCACAAACCACTACCTATCATACTCTTCAGAACACATCACAACCTATTCTTGACCCTCAAAACTCAACCAACAACCACCACTACACCCAAACCCCTAACATTTACCAAAACAACCCCATATACATGGAAACACTACCTCACTTTACTCAACCAGTCTCTTATACACCAGAATCCACTGAGAAGGACCTCCTTATCAAGAACATGGTCGAGGACCTTATGAAGTTGACAAGTCGAGTTCAGGATGTTGAAGGAGGTAAAGGCATAAAAGGTTTAAACTGCGAGGAATTATGCATACAACCAGATGTGGAACGACCGGAGGGCTACAATCCTCCCAAGTTCAAAATATTTGACGGAACAGGTGATCCTAAGGTTCATTTGAGAACTTACTGTGACAAGCTCGTGGGGATTGAAAATGATGAAAGGATTCGAATAAAGCTTTTCATGAGAAGTCTTACCGGAGATGCCCTGTCCAGGTACATAAGCCAGAATCCTAAGAAATGGGCCAATTGAGTAAGCATGGCATCAGACTTTATAGACCGATTCAGGTTCAATACGGAGAATGCACCAGATGTCTTCTATATCTAGAACCTAAAAAATAAGCCAACTGAGACTTTCCGTGAGTATGCTACTAGGTGGAGGTCAGAAGCAGCCAAGTTCAGACCAGCATTAGACGAGGAACAAATGAACAAGTTCTTTGTCCGGGCACAAGATCCACAATATTATGAAAGGCTAATGGTTATTGAGAATCATAAGTTCTCCATCATCATCAAACTTGGAGAAAGGATTGAAGAAGGCATTAAAAGCGGGATGGTGACAAATTTTGAGGCACTACAGGCCACGAACAAAGCATTGCAATCAGGTGATATCAAAGAAGAAAGAAGTAGGGGCAGTAATGGTGGCCCAAGGAACAAAATTTCCGCTCACATACCAAAAACCTCCACCTACATACCAACCCTCACCTCCTAGACATTCTCAACCCGCAATCGCCTATCATACTTATATCACCTAGCCAGCCTACTATCATTCACCTCCAACTCATCCAAATTACTAGAAACCCCGACCTAATTTTGATCGCAAACCACCCAAACAGTACACTGCCATTGCTGAACCCATCGACCAGTTGTTCGAAAGGTTGAGGGCTACCGGTTATGTCACCCTTATTCCCGTTGTGGCAATGGAGAATTCATCTCAATGGGTCAACCTGAATAAAACCTGTGCATCTCATTCTGATATGAAGGGGCACACCATTGTTGAGTGCCAGACATTGAAAGATAAGATTCAAACGATGATTGATAACAAGGTCATACAGGCAAAGAAAGTTGCACCCAACGACCGTAATAATCCTCTTCCGGATCATAGGGGCGAAGGGATCAATGTGATAGAAACTGATAAGAAGTGGGATCTCGAGAGATCAATTGGACTTATCAAAGAGGGTGATGATCCTAAGAAGAAAGCAGTCACTCTCAATCCTATTATGGTCCAAGTACAACCACCAGTTTAGATCGAGGTAACCGCATCGCTTCCATTTGAGATAGAAGTAACACCATCTGCAGCCACACATGTTCCATTTGAGATAGAAATGGCCATACCTTTCACAGTGAAAGTAACAACCATGCCTTCTTTCAAGTCCAATGCCATACCTTGGGATTACGTTGACGAAGCTAGGCAAAAGGGAAAAGCAAAGATGGATGAATCTGGTGCCGCACAGGGAATGACCAAAACTGGGAGGATCTATACACCCAAAAATTTTGGAGGATAAAGCAAGGAGGCTGCTACTAAACAACCTATCATTAAAACTGGACCGGGAGATCTTTGGAGGAAAGTACAGGCAAGGGAATACTTTGTCATCATTTAAACAAAACCCCCGCCCAGATATCCATCTTGTCACTATTGCAAAATTCAGAGGCGCATAAGAATGCTCTGATGAAGGTGTTGAATGAAGCTTATATGACCAATAATATCACCAGTGGAGAAATGGACAACATGGTAGGGCAAGTACTGGAGAGTCACAAGATCACCTTCCACGAGGATGAACTACCGCCTAAAGGGTTAAGTCATAACCGGGCACTGCATATCACGGTATAGTTCGAAGATAAATTCATCGCCAGGGTCCTAATAGATGGGGGTTCAAGCCTCAACATTTGTCCATTAACTACTCTGAAGAGATGGGCAAATATTTCCATGAGATATGTGCAGGAAGTATGAACGTGAAAGCATTAGATGGGTCTCAAAGGGCTACGATTTGGGAGATTAGCATTTGTCTGCAGATGGGACCAACCTGGTTTGTTGTTGAATTCCAAGTACTAGACATATCAGCTACATACAACCTTCTATTGGGTCGATATTGGATACATGCCGCTGGGGCCGTGGCTTCCACGCTACACCAGGTCGTGAAGTTTGAATGGAACCATCAGGAGTTAATCATTCACGGAGATGGAAGTAACCCCATTTACACCAGTCAAACTATCATGTTTTCGAGAATAGAAGAAGGTTGGGCAGAGAAACTTATCACCACATTGAACATGTCAACGCAATTAAGAAGGGCAAGGGGTGGAGTAACAAAATAGAAAGCATATTTGCATGGTCTGGGTATGAACCCGACAAAGGACTTGGGAAGGACCTCCAGGGCATTATCAAACCGATACAATTGAAACGTCACAGCACAACTTTCGGGCTAGGATATCCGTACACCTGGCAAGAGTATGATGATTGGTCGCCTCCATGATGTGGTCCTTATTACCCTCTTGAGCAGCCAGTACCACACCTAAGTCAGGCTTTTCACCAGGCTGAAACAATATGGGGGTCTGCAGAGGAAGAAGCTTTGGCTAGTTTGAGAAGCTTGTTCCTAGACGACGATAATATGGATTGCAATGAGATAATTGAGGAGGATGAGGAAGAAGGCCTCATCATTCAGATTGTGGATAAGGGAGATGTTCTAAAGAATTGGACTGCCACACCATCCCAGGCCCGTCGAGTTCCTGGGTAGCTTGGCAATTAGCATGATTTGTTTTATAGCCATGATAGGAATTTAAGATAGTTTAAGTAATTTTGTTTTAAAGACTCATTTTGTTTCGAAATAATTGCTCGAATCATCGAGTCGTACTTGTTTTGGATATTGTTAAATTTTATCAATGCATTGCTATTTATTATTCATTATTATCTTTCACTTTTTTCTTTCTACAACATTATTATTACTTTTCCTGATGAACCGATGACTGTGACATGTAATGATACAACGCAACATAAGGATACTGACTCAGAAGAAGAGGATGTAATACCTGAGGAAATTGTCAGAGAGGTTAAGAACTTTGAGAACAAACCTAAGTCCAACTTAGACGAAACCAAAGTAATCAATTTGGGAGACGCTGAAACCGTCAAGGAGACTCGCATAAGAATTCACTTATCACCATCAGATAAAGAAGAGTACATTAATTTCTTGAAGGAATACGAGGACATTTTCCATGGTCATATGACGATATGAACGGGTTGAGCACATCCATAGTAGCTCACAAGTTACCTACCAATCCAATGTGTCCACCAGTAAAGCAGAAACTCAGAAAGTTCAAACTAGACATGAGTCTGAAAATCAAGGAGAAAGTCACTAAGGAAATCAAGGCCAAAGTCCTCAGGGTAGTTGAGTACCCAACATGGTTAGCCAACACTGTACCGGTTCCACAGAATGATGGGAAGGTCAGGGTATGTGTTGAATATCGGGATTTAAATAGAGCAAGTCCCAAGGAATATTTTCCATTGCCAAATATACACATCCTGATCGACAATTGCGCCAAGCATGAACTATGAGGAGAAGAAGATGTAGAGAAAACAACTTTCATTACACTATAGGAAGTGTACTACTACAAAATGATGTCGTTCGATCTAAAGAATGCTAGGGCCACCTACATGAGGGCCATGATGACCATCTTCAATAATATGATACACAAGGAAATAGAGGTGTATGATGACGACGTCATCATCAAATCCAAAGAAGGCTGCCGGATCACAGAGCGGACTTGAGAAACTTCTTTGACAGGCTAAGGAGGTACAATCTAAAATTGAACCCCGAAAAATGTACATTTGGGGTTCCTGCAAGAAAGTTATTGGGATTCATTGTCAACCACCGTGGAATTGAGTTGGACCTGTCCAAAGTTAAGGCAATTCAAGAATTACCACCACTAAAGAGCAAAAAGGACGTGAAAAGCTTCCTGGGATGTCTAAACTACATCAGCCGCTTCATAGCACAGTCCACAGTTATATGTGAACCCATCTTCAAAATGTTAAGGAAAGATGCTGAAACTAGTTGGACCGAGGATGTTCACAAGAATTTTGACAAAATCAAGGAATACCTGTCTACACCACCAGTCCTAGTCCGCCAGAACCTGGAAGACCTTTGATACGCTATCTGTCTGTATTAGATGGAGCTTTCGGATGTGTTTTGGGATAACATGACGAAACGAGAAGAAGAGAGAAAGTCATATACTACTTGAGTAAGAAATTCACACCTTATGAAGCACGATACTCTATGCTAGAATGCACTTTCTGCGCTTTGACTTGGACAACCCATAAATTAAGGCATTACTTCTGTGCCTATACCACATACCTCATATCCAAGATGGAGCCTTTGAAGTACATCTTTCAGAAGCCCATGCCAACCGGGAAGTTAGCCAAGTGACAAATATTGTTAAGTGAGATTTATATCGTCTATGTAACTCAAAAGGAGGTCAAAGGACAAGCATTAGCAGACCATCTTGCTGAAAATCTTGTGGGAGGAGAATACGAACCATTAAAATGTATTTTCCCGATGAAGAAGTATCATTCGTAGGAGAGGACATTGTTGAAGCCTACGACGGTTGGAGAATGTTCTTTGATGGGGCTGCAAACTTCAAATGAGTGGGCATTGGAGCGGTTTTAGTATCAGAAACAAGCCAACATTACCCGGTATCCGCAAAGCTTAGGTTCCCGTGCACCAACAATATGGCAGAATATGAGGCTTGTATCATGGAGCTCAATTTGGCCATCGATATAAATATACAAAAGTTGTTGGTAATTGGCGATTCAAATCTTCTAGTACATCAGGTTCAAGGAGAATGGGCTATGAAGAACACCAAGATACTGCCATACTTGTATCATGTACATGAATTGATGAAGAGATTCACAAAGATAGAATTCATACATGTGCCCAGAATTTAAAATGAGTTCACAAACGTACTGGCCACCTTGCCATCAATGATACAACATCCAGACAAGAATTTCATCGATCCTATCCCGGTGAGGATCCATAATCAACCCGCTTATTGTGCTCATGTAGAAGAAGAAATAGACGAAAAACCTTAGTTCCACGATATCAAAGAATATTTGGCGAAATGAGTATATCCAGAACATGCAAATCATACTCAGAAACGCACATTACAAAGGTTGTCCAATCACTTTTTCCAAAGCGGAGGGACCCTATATAGAAGAACTCTTGATCTGGGATTGTTAAAGTGTGTTGACGCGAAGGAGGCCTCCAAATTGCTTGAGGAGATACATGCCGGAACTTGTGTACCACATATGAACGATTTTGTTCTAGCCAATAAGATACTCAGAGCTAGATATTTTTGGATGACCATGGAAACAGATTGCATACGGTACATCCAAAAATGCCACTAGTGCTAGGTATATGCAGACATGATAAGGGTACCACCAAACGAGCTCAATGCAACAAGCGCACCTTATCCTTTTGTTGCCTGGAAAATAGATGTCATCGGTCTGATCGAGCCCACTGCTTCAAACGGGCACCGGTCCATTTTAGTGGCCATCGATTACTTAACAAAATGGGTAGAGGCTGCATCCTACAAAGTTGTAACCAATAAAGTCGTCGCAAATTTTGTCAAGGATCATATTGTTTGCCGACTCGGGGTTCCCGAGTCCATTATCACTGATAATGCCGCCAATATCAACAGTGATTTAATGAAAGACATGTGTGAAACCTTCAAAATCAAGAACAAAAACTCTACAGCATACATGCTTCAAATGAATGGAGTTGTGGAAGCTGCCAACAAGAACATCAAGAAGATACTAAGGAAAATGGTAGAAAATCACAAACAATGGCACGAGAAGTTACCATTTTCCCTATTGGGATACCGTACTACGATCCGCACATCAACTGGGCAACTTCCTATTTACTAGCTTATGGTACCGAAGCTGACATTCCAGCCGAAGTAGAAATTCCTTCTTTAAGGGTCATACAGGAAGCTGAACTCAGTGATGCAGAATGGATAAGGAGCCGTTACGAGCAACTAGCCCTCATAGATGGAAAAAGAATGAATGCAGTATGTCACGGTCTGCTTCATTAGAATAGAATGTCCAGAGCTTTCAACAAAAGGGTCAGACCAAGACAATTCGTACCGGGACAGCTGGTGTTGAAGCGGATCTTCCCGCATCAGAATGAAGCCAAAGGGAAATTTTCACCTAACTGGCTAGGTCGTTACATAGTTCACCAGGTGCTAATAGGAGGGGCACTCATACTTGCAGAAATTGATGGAGAAGTTTGGCCAAAACCAATCAATTCAGACGCAGTCAAAAGATATTATGTTTAGATTATTTATATTCCTTCATATGATGTAGCTAAATTATGCTTGACCTGATTCTCGTTTAAGAGAGGATACGTAGGAAGTCTTGTGGGTTCGGTCATATCTTAATAAAATCTTCATTTTCCCTCAGAACCAGAAATTGGTGCAAAATTTTGAGGAGGGCCCTCAAAATTCCGAAGCAAGTCCAGCCAATGCAATTATAAGCCAGAAAGTCAGAAATTGGTTAAGTAACTGGGGCAGAATTTTGAGAAGGATTCTCAAAATTCCAGTGCGGATCCAACAAAACTTTGTTGCACGCAAAACAGACGAAGGATCAAACTGGGGTAGAATTTTTAGGAGGACCCTCAAAATTCTATTTCAAGGAAGCTGCAAGTCTCTAAAAGTGGTACAATCATTAGTTCATATAATTTACTTAATATTATATATCACTATGTTTTCTAAAATAACGTTATTCCATCAATAAGTGCATGTTTTCGAAAACTTTATTTTTATGACAGCCAGGTGCTACCCAAGACGACTCAAACATGGCCTTCAGGGCAGAGCAAAGCAAAGCAAGCAAACAAGGACACGAACCAACCTTCCCCTGCAAAACTCACGATTTTTTTTTGATGCAGGCACTGTAAACATAACAGGAGTATTCGCGAATATACACATACCAAAGACACTATCCTCATAACAATCAGGCCATCAGACGCAAATATATCTCAAGCTAAGAAATATAATACCCTTATCTGCTATTTGATCGCTGCATAAGGCTAAATACTGCCTTCTCTTTGCATGAGACTAAGCCATGTCGTAGATCTTGCATGAGGCTAAGCCTTGCCTTCATATTTGCATAAGGCTAAGCATTGCCTTCTCTTTGCATGAGACTAATCCCTGTCTCAAATCTTGCATGAGGCTAAGCCCTTCCTCCATATCTGCATAAGGCTAAGCATTGCCTCCTCTTTGCATGAGACTAAACCCTATCTCAAATCCTGCATGAGGCTAAGTCGTGCCTCCTTATTTGCATAAGGCTAAGCTTTTCCTTCTTGCATGAGGCTACGCCCTTCCTCCTTATTTGCATAAGTCTAAACATTGTCTTCTCTTTTCATGAGACTAAGCCCTATCTCAAATCCTGCATGAGGCTAAACCTTGCCTTCTTATTTGCATAAGGCTGAGCATTGCCTTCGCCTTGCATGAGGCTAAGCCCTGCCTCCTTATTTTCATAAGGCTAAGCATTGCCTTCTCTTTGCATGAGACTAAGCCCTATCTCAAATCTTGCATGAGGCTAAGCCCTGCCTCCTTATTTGCATAAGGCTAAGCATTGTCTTCGCCTTGCATGAGGCTAAGCCCTGCCTCCGTTTTGCATAAGGATAAGCATTGCCTTTTCTTTGCATGAGACTAAGCTCAGTATCGACCCTTGCATGATGGCCAAGCCCTGCCTCCTTATTTGCATAAGGCTAAGCATTGCCTTCTTATAAGACTAAGCTTTGTCTCGTTCTGCATAAGTGTTGCTCTATTCTAAATTATCTTCTTCTCTCGGGGCTAAGCTCTGCCCCCAAACTCTACACAAGACTAAGCTTTGTCTTGTTATTACCTTTGACATCATGTTACTTCATTTCATGGGCTGATATATAGCCAATTTGTCCAAAGGCGTCATAGTTCGAAGGCATCATCCTCATACCCTGAAGACACCATGCCATGGCCTGAGGATCGCTCAATACTACACATCATTGTTCAAAGAAGTCATGGTTTAGAGGCACCATTTTCATAGCCCAAGAACATCATTTCATTGCCTACAAATCTCTTATCGCATGACTCATGGCCCGGGACATCATGGTCTGAGGACATCATCTTCATTGTCCAAAAACAACCTTCATGGTCCAAAGGGAATTTGCATTATTGATACCCAATAGATATGCATATATAATCATGCACAGGGTTTTTATTATATTTTTCATAATTTTAATGGTTTAGATTGATTTATTTTCTCCCCTTTTATTCATAAAATCCCCAATAATTATTTCCCAAATTATTGTTATGATGATTTATTCATTTAATTTCTATACTTATGCCAAAATATGGCTAATATATTTTTATGCATTTTTATAATTACATTTAGCATTTTTAAGCTAAATTGCATATAATTGCAATGTTAGCCCATTTTAAGATATAACTATATTTTATATGCGTAAAATCGGTCCTTATATTTTTAAAATGTTAATTATGTATTTTAAATCTTTTTAGCACTTTAAATTATTTTTTAGAAATTACTTATTATTTATTAAAATTAAAATAGGGAAAACTAGCTATTTAAATAATAGCCAGATTTGGCTTTCAATTGTAGCCCAAATCGGACCCCTCCCTAGCCCAATTTCCTATTAAATAACCCGACCCAGACCCTATAAACCCTTACCCAAACCCGGAACCCACCTACTTGGTTGAATCATGAGCGTTAATCTCCTAGATCAACGGTCCACACACACCCTTTCCTTTTTAATTCCTAAACGACCCCCTAACCCTACTCATTTCCAAACCCCCGCCGCCTTCAGATGATCAAGTCTCTCTTTTCTCTCAGCCTAACCCTAATCTTTCTTCAACTACCGCCTCCTTCTCCGGTCATCTCCAAAGACTACCTTTCAACCCCAAGCCTTCCATGGTCACTCCACCGCCTTACTTATCATCTCTAAAGCCTTCAAGGGTCCTAGGCCATGCCGATTTGGATCTAGTGTTTCTGTTTCTGTTACTCATGGCTTCTCTGGTGTGATTTTGGGCAAAATCACACCTTATATGTTACGATCGGTGAAGTTTACAACAGGTTCTTTCTATTTCTATTTGGATTTCCTTTGAAACCCTAACTCACATTTGAATCTCTCATATCGGTGCTATTTTTATGCTCTAAGTCTGTTTTTTCCTATGTTTTGCACTATTCTAGAACGTCTTTTGAAAGATCCTCAACTTCAACCTATTTTACTTTCTTTAAAAAAAATTAGGGTTCCTCGGAGTTTCTTCTACACTTGTTTTAACTGATTTTCTTTATGATTAAACCTTTTTCCTTGCTAGTTTTTACTGATCTTATGTTCCTACTGCTTTTTAATTCCACTCTATTAAAAAGCCCTAATTTTTAAGACCTTCTTTGCTTTGGTTCTGTGTGTTAGCATGACTACTTGATTTTGTTAAGTTTCCATTGATTACCATGCTTCGAATGGGTTTTCTACTGAGTCTTTGTCCTACTTATGTCACTTTTGTATAATTGTGTTCATTTTGTTTGTTCATCTCTTGCTTTTTTCTATCGATATGGCTGACTTTGCCTATTTGTTACGTCGGTTCGTTCTTCTCTATTTATATGTTGCAATATATAATCATGACCCTCTCTTGATTTGATTCTTATTTCCTTAATTGATGGTTTGATTGCAAGATTTTCTTTTAAAACCCTAAAGTTCTACTCGTCTGTTTAAATTGACTGATTTCATTTCCTTATTTGTTGTGGTACTTCATTCTTATTGAATCCTTTCCTTAATTGGTATATTCTGTACTTAGGCTCAAACATATGCTATATACTTTTACTACCCCTTATATGGTAAAAATCAGTCTTTCTCAACTGATTTTCTTTCTTTGATTATCCTTGTTGGTATCCGTTTAAGCTGTGATTCCTTGATTAAAAGGAAGTACTTGTATTAATTGGATTCTAATTGTGATTACTTGCATAATTGTGCTGAACCTTTACTTGTTACCTTATTTTCTTCCTATTTTTAAAACTATAAATACACTATGTTTTTCATTAACACAAGACACGAACATTTTGGTTGTCAGAACTACCTCTCTTACTAAAAATCTCTGCTCTCCCCTCTCTCTTGTGCTATTTGCTGCTATTAGCCGGCTGCAAGCCAAGGCTAATCATCTGTGCTCTCTTGTTATTTCATTCTGCTTACTCCTCTCTTCACTGGTATGTCCTAGTTTTAATTAAAAGCCTCAACAACAACATGGTTCTCTTATTGTTTTAGTTTCTCTTATTTCTAGTCTGCTTTTACTTGTAGTTCTGTTGTGAAACTTGTAGTTATGTTACATTATCAACATGTTATTATGTCTCCCCTACCCTTTAGTTTAATATATTCCCATATGTGTGTTTCAAAGCATGCCTTGTCAATTATCTTTTACTTACTTTGTACTTACCATCTTATGAATCCCAAATCCATATCCCCCTCTATGTGTATGTGTCCTTCCTGACTGGTTTGTGATTATGCCAGTGTCAACCATTTCTGAGCATGTCCAAACCAGTCCTAAGACCCTTGCTGGTTTATATGTTTGCAGTCAAATGTCTGTGTATCCAAAACCCCTTGACCCCTGTGTAACTACTGAATTCATTTGGATTCTGTAAACTAGCTATGTATGATCCTATCTTAAGGTGTTTAAGCTTTGTTTACTACACCAACCTCTTTTTCAAACAATCTCTGTTGCTTTACTGATTGCTTTCAAAACAGACTTTCTAATCCAGTCTTTAATAAACCTCTTTCAACTTGTGTCTTACACTTTCACTTCACTCTTAGTCAATAAGTTTTGCCCCCTCTAGTATGTGTACTGCCTTGGGATCCTCTTGAGAGCCCTCTGAACTCTGGTATACTGAGGCTGGCCTTTCCATACTGCACTGGTTCAATGCTTGTTTGCTAAGTCTAGGTGTAAGCATTGCCCAGGGTCCTTGATACCCTTAGGGAACTTTGATGAACCTAGACTCTGATTTGTCTATGGAATTGCGGCTTGTGAGACCATTGGAGGCTTTGGGAAACTTGGACCTAATTGCAGGTTCCCTATAGAATAGCTTCTTGATTTTCTATTTCTACTTATGTAATTCCTTCATTGGCCTGTAATAATTTGTAAACAGATATTTGGGGTATTTAGTAAAAGGGTGGGTAGATGCATACTTTAAAGGGTAATAGGGATAGAAATCCTGAACTTAGGACATTATTTTTAAAATCTGCCAGCTTTACTCTATAGAAACATGCTTATAGGGTTTTACTCTTTTCAAACTGATTGCTTTGCCTAATAGAAATCACACCTATAGGATCTCATTTCTAATTTAGTTTGCATCAAGTAGAAATAATGTTCCTAAGGTTCTGCATTTTGTCATGTTAGAAACCATGTTTATAGGTTCCAAACCATTATGTCTTATATCAGTAGATGCCATGCCTATAGGACTCAACTCCGATTCAGTTCAAATAAGTCTTTCTCTATGTTGCTGCAAATCGACTAAAATCAGTAATACATCTAGATATCATGCCTATAGGTATCTCTACTCGCAATTCTGTTTGATAATTTAATTAGCCTATTAAATCAACTTCATTATGCCTAGTTCATTTTCAAAATTGGTCTTATTAAGTGTCAAACATTTCCTGAAACAAGTTCTTTCAAAATTGCTTTAATCCCATTATATATCATGCCTATAGGTATTAAAGGAGTCTAGTTCGAAAAACCTGTTTTTTTATGCATTAACATAGACGTCAGTATACTACATATAGGAAAGCCTTAGGGCGTTTTCAAAACTGCATTTTCCTGAAGCTGTCTCTATCGCTTAACGTTTCTTATTCTATCAAGCTTTTAAAGGGGAGTCCCTAGGAAACTACTAGGTTATAACTTCCGGGTATAAAAGTTTTTGTCTGTTTCTGCATATTCACTTAGATACCCTGCTTTAGGACATTAATTAATAAGGACCTTAATTGTGTTTGAGTCGTGCTGCTTGTATGTTTACTTGAGGAGGAAACTGTGAGACTCTTATTTGCTTCCACTATGTGTGAAAGTCCTAAATGTTTTGACTATCGCTTTAGAGTTTTCGCCTTTCTAAACCATAGGGGTACGTCTAGAACTACCTATAGGTAGAGGTCCTAACCCCCTCCGGGACCATTAAGAAGAGATGGGTAGCAACACGCAATAGGAATCAGTGACCAAACACGCGCTTTGCATGACCAATAAGGGGATGGAAAGGGTAGACATGGGATATGATGACTACGCGTTAATGTCACGTGTAGCCCTTCATTGAGGAGTATTTACCGGGCATTGTGTGGGGTGATCCTATAGGATAAACAACCTAGGACCCCTCTTTACCAAATCCTCTCTCTCTATTTAAGCTTGTTCAAACCTCTATCTTGCCACTTGAGTTATCTAACGTGCTTTACTTGCAACTTATTTGATTCAACTATTTATATGGACTAATTTGTAAATATAAGTTCGGTCGGGACCCACAGTTGTGGACCAAGAGGGGTGCCTAACACCTTCCTCTCGAGGTTACTTCGATCCCTTACCCTAATCTCTGGTAATGCTAACCAAATCAGAGTTCATCGCTCTAGGTACCCTAACGCACCATAACCCGTTAGGTGGCGACTCTTGAAATACCCAATTCCCAAAAGAAAATAAATTATTTCACCCCGTGAATGTCGAAACCTGAACCTCTCCCCCGTCAAAAAGGGGAGGAAAAAAGGGGGCGCGACAGCATGGCAACTCTGCTGGGGATATTTTTAGGCTCTTACCATAACGAACTTGTCTTTTACAAATTAGTCCAAGTATGATTATCCCGTACCCTGCTCCCTTATCTGAATTTAACTGTCTATTTTTTAAGCATTTATGATTCCTTTATTACCCGAAAAACTGACTTGTCTCCTTGTTTTCCTTTTTTTGTAACTATCTTTTCAATTATTTAAATGCTGTATTTATTTTTCCTACGTGATAATACTTGCCTACATGTTATTAACTACTTCATAAATCATGCTACATATCATATTCCACTCGTGCGTCTCAAATCCTATAGCAACGCTTTAATGAGTGGTTGCACTCTTCCTATTTATTACCCTTAAATTCGGAAAGGCTTATTTGGGGTAAAACCAGTTGATCAGCGGTGCAGTCGACGGTTCCATGCCTTCCCCCTCAAGTTGTCCGCTTGAGGGTACCAGTCTAAAACCCCATAGAAACCTTATTCTGTTTAAATTATGCATGCATCATGGTCAAACCTAGTCGGGTCAGTTATATTGTCCACATAATGATCCTTTAAGATATGCCTTATCCAAAGTCCATCAGGTTTTCCATAATCCCAACGGACGCAACTATGTTCTGTGCATTAATTTGGTGGACTAAATGCTGATATGTTGATCATAAATGTATAAATAGTCGAATCCGGAGGGGGTAAGGCCTAACCCTTTTGTTTTGCAAAAATGAGGAACGAGGTCACCAGTTTCGGTATGGTTAGCATGACCCCACCCTTGATAGACTGGTGGAGGAGTCTTCCATCAAATGACCAAATCAATGAGTGGAAAGAGAGGGCCGCCAAAGCTAGCGAAAAGTTGGAATATCTGGAATACAGTCTGCTAGAATTGGAAGGAAAAGTGAGGAAGAGAGTCATTGACTGCCAGAACATTGAGGGAAACGAAGGAGAACACCTAGCAAAGGCATTTTTACTGGTGAACCTATGCGAATTGGAGGATTTGATCAACGAGAGTATTCAACCTGAAGAAGGTCCTTCTAGGACCAAATAGATTAGATTTACTTGTTTTTCATAAAATATAGTAATGCCAAGTGCCAGTAGTGACTTGTTTTATTATTGTGTTAGTATTGTTTTTGGATTCGTCTACTTTTATGTTATGTAATGAAGCATTTATTGGCATTTGAAGTTCTTCAAATTTATTTGTCGCTAGGCCTACCTCGGGCACAACGAGGCTCCCAAATTAGGATACGAGTTTATATTTCGCAATATGTGTTTAAATACCACAAACATTTCAGAATCCCCACTAACTTGTTACCTTTTTGTTTTATTATTTTTTATTATTATCTCCATCCCCATAGGTTGGTTCATCCATACTGGACTCGTCAGCATATCATACCAGAGCTAGAGGCCCTCCACATCCTCCTCCTCCAAGCAACACAAAAGCAAAGGGAAGTCAAAGATGGATAACTTAAGTGGAATCCGAAAGGAAAACATTGAAAACGCAGAGGCCTCTGATGATCGTAGTACTCTGGCCCCGAATGACCTGGTTTTGAGACTTGAACAAAAGACACTAGAACTGCAATGAGAATTGGAGCAGGTCCTTGATATCTACCAATAGAACGCAAAGAACCCTACACCTCCTCAAAACATACAAAACCAACAGCCGCAAAATCCTACCATACCAAATCAATACGCCACTCCACCACAAAATATCAATCCATTACCAATACCAACTCCACCACAACAATATCAACCAATCTCGTACCTTCCAACCACCACTTACCACACTCCCCAAAATACACCACCACTCATTCCCGATCCACAAAACTCCACCAATGACCATCACTATACCCAAGTCCCTGGCACCCATCAAAGCACTCCCGTATACGTGGAAACTATACCATATTCTATCCAGCCAATTTCTTGTGCACTGGAATCCTCCGAAAAGGACCTGCTCATTAAGAACATGGCCAAAGAACTAAAGAAGTTAACAAGCCAAGTACAAGATGTTGAAGGCGACAGAATAATAGAGGGTTTAAACTATGAAAATCTGTGCATATAGCCCGATGTGGAACTGCCATAGGGGTACAAACCACCCAAGTTTGAAATGTTCAATGGTACAGGTGATCCTAGGGTTCACCTAAGGACTTACTGTGGCAAGCTGGTCAGGGGTGGAAAAGATGAAAAGATTCAAATGAAGCTCTTTATGAGGAGCCTTACTGGGGACGCTTTGCCTTGGTATATCAGCCAAAATCCCAACAAATGGTCCAATTGGGTAAGCATGGCGTCAGATTTCATGGACCGGTTCAGGTGCAACACAAAAAATGCACCGGATGTCTTCTACATTCAGAATCTCAAGAAGAAGACTACTGAGACTTTCCGCGAATACGCTACTCGTTGGAGGTTGGAAGCTGCCAAAGTAAGGCCCGCTTTGGATGAAGAACAGATGAATAAATTCTTCGTCAGAGCACAGGATCGACAATATTATGATAGACTGATGGTCATCGAAAATCACAAATTCTCTGATATCATCAAGCTCAGGGAAAGGATCGAAGAAGGAATCAAGAGCGGGATGGTAACAAATTTCGAAGCACTGCAAGCCACGAATAAAGCACTCCAATCAGGGGGCATATCGAAGAAAAGAGATGTTGGGGAAGTAATGGTGGCCCAGGGCCCAAAAACTTCCCTCACCTATCAAACACCTCCACCCACATATCAAATACCTTCACTCACATATCAAACACCTCCGCCCATATATCTAGCATCGTCACCTACATATCAACCTTCACCTCCTAGATATTCCCAACCAGCCACTATCCATCACACCTATAATTCCCAACCATCCCACTTCCAGTCACCACCAACTCGCCAAAATTATCCAAGACCAAGACCAATTTCGACGGTAAGCCACCCAGAAAATACACCGCCATTACTGAGCCCATCGACCAATTGTATGAAAGGTTAAAGACTGCAAGTTACGTCACTCCTATTCCCGCTATGGCACTAGAAAATCCATCCCAATGGGTTGATGCGAACAAAACCTATGCATACCACTCCGGTATGAAAGGGCACACCACTACTGAGTGCCAAACACTGAAAGACAAGATCCAGACACTCACTAACAACAAGGTTATACAAGCAAAGTAAGCCACACCTAATGTCCGCAGAAATCCCCTCCCTAATCATAGAGGTGACGGTGTACATGTTATAGAAACAAATGATGAATAGGACCCTAAGGGACCAATCGGGCTTATCCGAGAAGGTGATGGTTTTGAGGTTGCAGTTACACTTACTCCTATCATGGTTTAGACTCAGGTACCAATTGATGTTGAGGTAACTGCATCAGTTCCATTCGAGGTAGAAGTAGCTCCATCTGCAACCACCCCCGCTGTATTTGAAGTAGAAGTAGTCACACCTTTTACTGTGATAGTGTCAACCACACCCCCATTCAACTCAAAAGCGATACCCTGGGATTATATCGTCGAGGCTTGGCGAAAAGGGAAGACTAATATAGAGGAATCTGACGCCGCACAAGGGATGACTAGAATTGGAAGAGTCTACATACCTGAACACCTGGGAGGTTCAAGTAAGGATGCCATTACTAGGCAACCTATCATTGAGACCAGATCGGATGACTTGTGGAGAAAAGTAAAGGTGAAAGAGTATTCTATTGTTGATCATCTGAACAAATTCCCTGCCAGACATCTATCCTGTCACTACTATAGAATTCAGAGGCACACAACAATGCTTTGATGAAAGTACTGAGCAAGGCTTATGTACCCAATAATATCACTAGTGGAGAAATGGCCAATATAGTCAGTCAGGTACAACAGAGCCATAAGATTATCTTCCACGAAGATGAGCTGCCGCTCGAAGGTCTAAATCACAATCGAGCATTGCACATTACAGTACAATTTGAAGACATGTTCATTGCTAGGGTCCTGGTTGATGGAGGTTCTAGTCTGAATATTTGTCCACTGGATACCCTGAAAAGGTTGGACAAAGGTTTCCATGAAATACAAACTGGAAGCATAAATGTGAAGGCTTTCGATGGGTCCCAGAGCGCCACGATCAAGGAAATCAACCTTTGCTTGCACATGGGGCCGACTTGGTTCGACATTGAATTCCAAGTGCTTGACTTACCAGCCTCATATAATCTTTTATTTGGGCTGCCCATGGATCCATGCTGCTGGAGTCGTGCCCTCCACATAACATCATGTTGTAAAATTTGAATAGAACCATCAGAAGGTAATCATTCATGGAGATGGGAGTAACCCCATCTACACTAGTCAAACCATCCCGGCCATTGGACATAGAAGGAGGCTAGGAGGGGAAACTTATCATCACATTGAACGGGTCAATGCCGTCGAGAAGGATAAGTGGTGGAGTAATAAAATATAAAGCATACTAGCATGGTCTGGATACGAACCCGGCAAAGGGTTGGGAAAGAAACTCCAGGGTATCACCAAGCCGGTACGGCTGAAAAATCATGGCACCACCTTTGGGCTCGGATACCAGTATACATGGAAAGAGTAAAGAGAGTGGTCACCTCCATGGCATGGACCGTATTACCCTCTTGAGCAACCGGTACCCCGTTTGGAACAAGCTTTCCATCAGGCAAACACAAAATGGGGAACTGCTGAAGAAGAAACACTAGTTAGGCTGAAGGACCTGTTCTTGGAAAAGGATATAGACTGCAGTGCCATAATTGAGGAGGAGGAGAAGGAAGAAGGCCTCTCCATTCAGACTGTGGCAAAGGGAGTTGTTCTCAGAAACTGGACCGCCACACCATCTCGAGCCCGCCGAGTCCCTAGGTAGCTTGGCAGAATTTATATCCGTTCTAGGCATTTAAATTTTTCCGCAATTTTGTTTTAAAATAAATGCTCGATCCACCGATCCAAGCTTCGTTTGAACAATTTTCTCAATTTTAATCAAATGCATTTATACTTTATCATTACTCATTACTATTTTTATACTTTTTCCCTTTTACAGTGTTATTATTACTTTTCCTGAACCAGTGACTATGACATGTAATGAGGCAACACAACATGAGAATAGTGACTCAGAGGAAGAAGATGAGATACCCGAGGAAATTGTTAGAGAAGTCGAGAATTTTGAGAACAAGCCTAAGTCCAACTTGGATAAAACAGAAACTGTAAATTTGGGAGACGCCAAGACCGTCAAAGAGACCCGCATCAGCATTCACACCAACAAAAAATAAAGAGTATATCCGTTTTCTAAAGGAATATGAGGACATCTTCGCATGGTCGTATGACGATATGACCGGTTTGAGCACATCTATAGTAGCTCAAAAGTTGCCTACCAATCCCATGTGCCCGCCAGTCAAGTAGAAACTCAGAAAATTCAAACCAGACATGAGTCTGAAAATCAAGGAGGAAGTTACCAAGCAGATCAAAGCCGAGGTTCTCAGGGTGGTTGAATATCCGACCTGTTTAGCTAACATTGTGTCAATTCTGAAGAAAGACAGGAAGGTCAAAGTATGTGTTGACTATCGGGATTTGAATAGAGAAATTCCCAAAGATGATTTTCCACTGCCAAATATACACATCCTGATCGATAACTGTGCCAAGCATGAACTCCAATCCTTTGTAGATTGCTTCACGCATTATCACCAGATTTGGATGGATGACGAAGATGCAGAGAAGAAAGCTTTTATTACGCCTTGGGGTGTATACTATTACAAGATGATGTCGTTCGAACTAAAGAATGTTGGGGCCACTTACATTAGGGCCATGACAACCATCTTTCATGATATGATACACAAGGATATAGAGGTATATGTGGACGACGTCATTATCAAATCCAAAAGGGCCGCAAATCACATAGCATACTTGAGGAAATTCTTCGACAGGCTCAGGAGGTACAATTTGAAGTTCAACCTCGCAAAGTGTGTGTTCGGGATCCCCGCATGAAAATTACAATGATTCATTTTCAGTCGCCAAGGGATCAAGCTAGATCCGACTAAAGTCAAAGCTATTCAGGAGTTACTGCCACCTAAAAGCAAAAAGGACATGATGAGCTTCCTAGGGCAGCTCAACTACATCAGTCAATTCATAGCATAGTCTACGGTAATATGTGAACCCATCTTTAAGATGCCAAGGAACAATGCCGAGACAAGTTGGACCGAGGATTGTTAGAAAGCTTTTGACAAGATTAAGGAATACCTGTCCACACTGCCAGTTCTGGTCCCACCAGAACTAGGATAACCTTTGCTACTTTATCTATCCGTGTTAGATGGAGCCTTTGGATGTGTTTTGGGACAACATGATGAGACAGGAAGAAAGGAGCAAGCCATATACTACCTGAGTAAGAAATTCACACCTTATGAAGCACGGTATTCTCTGCTCGAACGCACTTGCTATGCTTTGACCTGGACAGCCCAGAAATTGAGGCATTATTTCTGTGCCTACACTATATACCTCATATCCAGGATGGATCCTCTAAAGTACATATTTCAGAAACCTATGCCTACGGGGAAGTTGGCTAAATGGCAGATATTGCTGAGTGAGTTCGACATCGTCTATGTAACTCAGAAGGCAGTCAAGGGACAAGCGTTGGTAGATCACCTCACTGAAAATTCGGTGGGAGGAGAATACGAACCCTTGAAAATGTATTTTCCTGATGAAGAAGTATCATTCGTGAGAGAAGACATTACGGAATCATATGACGGTTGGAGGATGTTCTTTGACGGAGCCGCAAATTTCAAAGGAGCAGGCATTGGAGCAGTGTTGGTATCAGAAATGGGTCAACACTATCCGGTATCTACTAAACTCAGATTTACCTGCACCAACAACATGGCGGAATATGAAGCCTGCATACTAGGGCTCAACATGGCAGTCGACATGAACATTCAGGAGTTGTTAATGATCAACGATTCAGATTTGTTTGTGCACCAAGTGCAAGGAGAATGGGCTACCAAGAATTCCAAGATATTGTCATATCTGCACCATGTGCAGGAATTGAAAAGGAGGTTCACAAAGATAGAATTCTAACATGTGCCCAGAATTCAGAATGAGTTTGCCGACGCATTATCCACTTTGTCATCATTGATACAGCATCCAGATAAGAACTATATTGATCCCATTCCGGTGAGGATCCATAATCAGTCACCATATTGTGCTCATGTCGATGAAGAAGCAGATGGAAAGCCTTGGTTCCATGACATCAAGGAGTACTTATCAAAAGGAGAATACCCAGAGCATGCAACTCACATTCAGAAACGCACGCTCCGGAGATTGTCAAATCATTTCTTCCACATCAGAGGGAACTTTGTATAGGATAACACCGGATTTGGGCTTACTAAGATGTGTCGACGCAAAGGAAGCCTTTAAGCTACTTGAGGACGTGTATGCTAGGACCTGCGGGCCGCACATGAATGGTTTCGTTATGGACAAGAAAATACTCAGGGCAGATTACTTCTAGATGACCATGGAGACAGATTGTATTCAGTATGTCCGCAAGAGCTTTCAATGTCAAGTGCATGCCGACATGATAAAATTGCCACCAAACGAGCTCAATGCAACAAGCTCACCTTGGCCATTCGCCACCTGGGGAATGGATGTTATTGGTCCGATTGAGCCCACGACTTCAAACGGACACCGGTTTATTCTGGTAGCCATTGATTACTTCACAAAATGGGTAAAAGTTGTATCTTACAAAGCTGTAACCAAGAGAGTCGTCGCAGATTTTGTTAAGGATCGTATTGTCTGCCGATTCGGAGTTCTTGAGTCCATTATTACTAACAGCGCCGCCAACCTCAACAGTGATCTAATGAAAGCTATATATGAAACCTTCAAAATTGAGCACAAGAATTCCACCGCCTACACACCTCTGATGAATGGAGTCGTGGAAGCCGCCAACAAGAACATTAAGAAGATACTAAGGAAAATGGTAGAGAATCACAAGCAATGGCATGAGAAGTTACCCTTTACTCTGTTAGGGTACCGCACCATAGTTCACACGTCAACCGGGGCAACCCCCTTTACTTGTTTATGGTACCGAAGCTATCATTCCAGCCGAGGTAGAGATTCCTTCTCTAAGAATCATACATGAAGCTGAACTCAGCGATGCAGAATGGATAAGGAGCCGCTATGAACAGCTGGCCCTTGTCGATGGAAAGAGAATGGACATAGTATGTCATGGTAAACTTTATCAGAATAGAATGATCAGAGCCTTCAACAAAAGGGTCAAACCAAGACAATTTGCACTAGGGCAGCTGGTATTGAAGAAGATTTTCCCACACCATGAAGCCAAAGGAAAATTCTATCCCAACTAGCAAGGTCCGTATATGGTTCACAGAGTACTAACAGGAGGAGCACTCATACTTGCAGAGATGGATGGAGAGATCTGGCCAAAACCAATCAATTCAGATGCAGTCAAGAGATACTATGCCTATATTATTTCACATTTCTTTTTCTGATGTAATTGAACTATGCTTGAACTGATTCCCATTTAAGAGGGGATACGTAGGCAGCCTTATGGGTTCGGTCATATCATAATAAAATTTTCATTTCCCCAAAATCAGAAACTGGAGTAAAATTTTGAGGAGGGTCCTCAAAATTCGGGAGCAAGTCCAGCCAGCGCCATCACATGCCAGGAAGTCTGTCGTCAGTCAAGAACTGGGGCAGAATTTTGAGAAGGATTCTAAAAATTCCAAAGAAGATTCAGCAAGGTCCGCCATCCGCAAATGGTTAGAAATCATCTACCAAACTAGGGCAGAATTTTGAGGAGGACCTTCAAAATTCCAACATAAGAAAATTGCAATGCCTTTGAAATGTGTCATAGTCGCTAGTTCATCAAAAGTTACTTCATATATCAATACGCTTCCAAAACAATCCTATTTTATCAATGAATGCATATTTTTCAAAAATTCTATTTTTTCATAACAGTCAGATGCTACCTAGGGGAACTCGAAGGGGCTTTCCATGGCAGAGCAAAGCAAGGCTAGCAGACGAAGCAAGAACCAACCTCCCCTCATGAAACTTAAGATTTTTCTTTGAACGCGGGCACATTTGATGATAGCATTCGTACACAAAGCAAATTCACCATCCATCCGGCCATTAGATGCTGAACCTATCCTAGCTAAGATATACTCTACCCTTATCTGCTATTTTCTCTTTGCATGAGTCTAATCTCTGACTCCACATTTGCATGAGTCTAATCCTTGACTCCATATTTGCATGAGTCTAATCTCTGACTCCACATTTGCATGAGTCTAATCCTTGACTCCACATTTGCATGAGTCTAATCCTTGACTCCACATTTGCATGAGTCTAATCCTTGACTCCATATTTGCATGAGTCTAAGACCTGACTCCATATCTGCATAAGGCTAAGCATTTCCTTCCATTTGCATGAGTCTAAGCCCTGCCCCGAATCTTGCATGAGGTTAAGCTATACCTCCATATTTGCATAAGGCTAAGCATTGCCTTCCATTTGCATGGGACTAATCCCTGTCCCGAATCTTGCATGAGGTTAAGCTCTACCTCTATATTTGCATAAGGCTAAGTGTTGCCTTCTCCTTGCATGAGACTAAGCTCTGTCTCCAATCTTGCATGAGTCTAATCCCTGACTTTGTATTTGCATGAGGCTGATCCTTGCCTCCATACCTGCATGAGTCTAAGCCCTGACTCCATATTTGCATGAGTCTAATCCCGGACTCCACATTTGTATAAGGCTAAGTACTGCCTTCTCTTTGCATGAGTCTAAGCCTTAACTCCACATTTGCATAAGGTTGATCCTTGCCTCCATACTTGCATGAGTCTAAGCCCTGACTCTATATTTGCATGATGCTAATCCTTTACTCTTCCTTTGCATAAGACTAATCCATGCCTCCCCACTTGCACGGGACTAAACATTGTCCCTCTTTGCACCAATATTGCTCTATTTTCTACTACTATCTACCTGCTTTTCAATCGGGCTAAGCTCTGCCCTCTACTTCGCAAGACTAAATATTGTCTTGTTACATCATATTATTGCATATCATGGGTTGAAGTATCGCCAATCTGTCCAAAGACGTCATAGTTTAAAGGCATCATCCTCATAGCCGAAAGACACCATGCCATAGCCTGAGGATCTCCCGAACTTGCATATCATTATTCGAAGGCATCATAGTTCCAAGGAACCATTTTCATGGCCCGAGAACACCATTTCATGGCCTACGAATCCCTCACTAAACAATTTATGGTCCAGGACGTCATCTTTAACAGTCCAAAGATAACCTTCATGGTCCAAAGGGAATTTGCATCATGTTTAAATTTTCGCAAATATGTTTGTAGCATCTGTTATTTGTAGGTAACCAGCAAACAACCACTATCCTAGCAGGAGTGATCTTGCTCCAGTTCCCTCCAACTGTCCGGAGCCTTAACCGCTCAACGTAGCTGCTTCCACATCTTATGTTCGTTCTTACAATAATTTCATCGGCATACTCCGCAGGTGAATCCAGAACTACACATGGCCTAATTCCTGTAAAACCAGGGAAATGTAGGCAACTCGAAAATTGGAGCTCGGCCTCTATCTTTCAGAATATCCCATCCGGTCAATATTGGTCATCATTTCTTTACCCGAAAACTCCTTCATCCTTCCCGGATAAAGAGGGACAGCTGTTGATACCCAATTTTTTTTTATATATTTTAAATATGCATAAATACCTTCAAAATAGCATAAATATTCATAGATAAGCATGCACAAGGTTTTTTTTTATTTTTCCCATAATTTTAATGGTTTAAATTGATTTATTTTCTCCCCTTTTATTCATAAAATCCCCAATAATTATTTCCCAAATTATTATTATGATGATTTATTCATTTAATTTCTATACTTATGCCAAAATATGGCTAATATATTTTTCATGCATTTTTATAATTACATATAGTATTTTTTAAGCTAAATTGCATATAATTGCAATGTTAGCTCATTTTAAGATATAATTATATTTTATATGCGTACAATCGGTCCCTATATTTTTAAAATGTTAATTATGTATTTTAAATTATTTTAGCACCTTAAATTATTTTCCAGAAATTACTTATTATTTATTAAAATTAAAATAGTAAAACTGGCTATTTAAATAATAGGCAGATTTGGCTTTCAATTGTAGCCCAAATCAGACTCCTCCCCAGCCCAATTTCATATTAAATAACCCGACTAAACCCATACCCAAACCCCGGAACCCACCTACCGGGTTGAATCCTGACTGTTGATCTCCCAGATCAACGGTCCACACACACCCTTTCCTTTTTTAATTCCTAAACGACCCCCTAACCCTACTCATTTCCAAACCCCCGCTGCCTTCATATGCTCTTGTCTCTCTTCTCTCTCAACCTAACCCTAATCGTTCTTCAACCACTGCATCCTTCTCCGGTCATCTCCAGCGACTACCTTTCAACCCCAAGCCTCCAATGATCACCCCACCGCCTTGCTCATCATCTCTAAGGCCTTCAAGAGTCCTGAGCCATGCCTATTTGGATCTAGGGTTTCTATTTGTGTTACCCATGGCTTCTCCGGTGTGATTTTGGGCAAACTCACACGTTATATGTTACGATCGGTGAAGTTTACAACAGGTTCTTTCGATTTCTATTTGGGTTTCCTTTGAAACCCTAACTCTCGTCTGAATCTCTCAATTCTGTACTATTTGTATGCTCTAAGTCTGTTTCTTCCTATGTTTTGCAGTATTCTTGAACATCTTCTGAAAGATCCTCAACTTCAACCCATTTTACTTTCTTTAAAAAAAATTAAGGTTCCTCGGAGTTTCTTCTACGCTTGCTTTAACCGATTTTCTTTATGATTAAACCTCTTTCCTTGTTAGTTTTTACTGATCTTATGTTCCTACTGCATTTTAACTTGACTCTGTTAAAAAGCCTTAATTTTTAAGACCTTCTTTGCTTTGGTTCTGTGTGTTAGCATGACTACTTGATTTTGTTAAGTTTCTATTAATTAACATGCTTCGAATGGGTTTTCTACTGAGTCTTTGGCCTACTTATGTCACTTTTGTATGATTGTGTTCATTTTGTTTGTTCATCCCTTGCTTCTTTCTGTCGATATGGCTGACGTCTGTTCGTTCTTCTCTATTTATATATTGCAATATAGAATCATGACCCTCTCTTGATTTGATTCTGATTTCCGTAATTGATGGTTTGATTGCAAGATTTTCTTTCAAAACCCTAAAGTTCTACTCGTCTGTTTAGATTGACTGATTTCATTTCCTTATTTGATGTGGTACTTCATTCTTACTGAATCCTTTCCTTAATTGGTATATTCTGTACTTAGACTTAATCATATGCTCTATACTTTTACTACCGCTTATATGGTAAAAATAAGTATTTCTCAACTGATTTTCTTTCCTTGATTATCCCTGTTGGTATTAATTTAAGTTGTGATTCCTTGATTAAAGGGAAGTACTTGTATTAATTGGATTCTAATTGTGATTACTTCCATAATTATGTTGAACCTTTACTTGTTACCTTATTTTCTGCCTATTTTCAAAACTATAAATACCCTAAGTTTTTCATTAACACAAGACACGAACATTTTGGTTCTCAAAACTACCTCTCTTACTAAAAATCACTGCTCTCCCCTCTCTTTTGTGCTATTTGCTGCTATTAGCCAGCTGCAAGCCAAGGCTAATCATATGTGCTCTCTCGTTCTTTCATTATGCTTACTTCTCTCTTCACTGATATGTCCTAGTTTTAATTTAAAGCCTCAACAACAACATACATCTCTTATTATTTAAGTTTCTCTTATTTCTAATCTGTTTTTACTTGTGGTTCTGTTGTGAAACTTGTAGTTAAGTTACAATATCAGCATGTTATTATGCCTCCCCTTCCCTTTAGTTTAATGTATTCCCTTATGTGTTTCAAAGCATGCATTGTCAATTGTCTTTTACTTACTGTGTACTTATCATCTTATGAATCCCAAATCCCTATCCCCCTCTATGTGTGTGTGTCCTTCCTAACTGGTTTGTGATTATGCCAGTGTCAACCATTTCTGAGAATGCCCAAACTAGTACTAAGACCGTTTCTGGGTTATGTGTTTGCAGTCAAATGTCTGTGTATCCCAAACCCTTGACCCCTATGTAACTACTAAATTCATTTGGATTCAGTAAACTAGTTGTGTGTGGACCTATCTTAAGGTGTTTAAGCTTTGTTTACTACTCCAACTCTTTTTCAAACAATCTCTGTTGCTTTACTAATTGCTTTCAAAATAGACTTTCTAATCCAGTCTTTAATAAACCTCTTTCAACGTGTGTCCTACACTTTCACTTCACTCTTAGTCAATAATTTCTACCCCCTGTAGTATGTGTACTGCCTTGGGATCCTCTTGAGAACCCTCTGAACTCTGGCATACTGTGGCTGGCCTATCCACACTACACTGGTTCAATGCTTGTTTGCTATGTCTAGGTGTAAGTATTGCTCGGGGTCCTTGAGACCCTTAGGGAACTTTGATGCACCTAGACTCTGATTTGTCTATAGACCATTGGAGGCTTTGGGAAACTTGGGCCTAATTGCAGGCTCCCCATAGAATAGCTTCTTGATTTTCTATTTATACTTATGTAATTCATTCATTGGCGTGAAATAATTTGTAAATAAATACTTGGGGTATTTAGTAAAGGGGTGGGTAGATGCATAATATAAAGGGTAATACGGGTAGAACTCCTGCACTTAGGACATTATTTTTAAAATCTTCCTGCTTTACTTAATAGAAACATGCTCATAGGGTTTTACTCTTTTCAAACTGATTACTTTGCCTAATAGAAATCATGCCTATAGGATCTTATTTCTAATTTCGTTTGCATCAAGTAGAAATCATGTTCCTAAGGTTTTTGCATTTTGTCATGTTAGAAATCATGTTTATAGGTTCCAAACCATTATGTCTTAAATCAGTAGATGTCATGCCTTAGAACTCAACTCCGATTGAATTCTAATAAGTCTTTCTGTATTTTGCTGCAAATCGACTAAAATCAGTAATACATCTAGATATCATGCCTATAGGGATCTCTACTCGCAATTCTGTCTAATAAATTTAATTAGCCTAATAAATCAACTTCATTACGCCTAGTTCATTTTCAAAACTGGTCTTATTAAGTGTCAAACATTTCCTGAAACAAGTTCTTTCAAAATTGCTTTAATCTCATTAGATATCATGCCTATAGGTATTAAAGGAGTCTATTTCAAAAAACCTGTTTGTTTCTACATTAACATAGATGTCAGTATACTGCATATAGGCAAGCCTTAGGACGTTTTCATAATTGTATTTTCGTGAAGCTGTCTCTATCGCTTACCGTTTCTGATTCTAACAGGCTTTTAAAAGGGAGTCCCTAGGCAACTACTAGGTTATAACTTCTGGGTATAAATATTTTGTCTGTTTCTACATATTCACTTAGATATCCTGCTTTAGGACATTAATTAATAAAGACTTTAATTGTGTTTGAGTCGTGTTGCTTGTATGTTTACTTGAAGAGAAAATTGTGAGCCTCTTATTTGCTCCCACTATGTGTGAAAGTCCTAAATGTTTTGGCTGTCGCTTTAGAGTTTTCGCCTTTCTAAACCATAGGGGTACGTCTAGAACTACCTATAGGTAGAGGTCCTAACCCCCTCCGGGACCATTAAGAAGAGACGGGTAGCAACACACAATAGGAATCAGTGACCAAACACGCGCTTTGCATGACCAATAAGGGGATGGAAAGGGTAGACATGGGATATGATGACTACGCGTTAATGTCACGTGTAGCCCCTCATTGAAGAGTATTTACCGGGCATTGTGTGGGGTGATCCTATAGGATAAACAACCTAGGACCCCTTTTTACCAAATTTTCTCTCTCTCTCTCTCTCTATTTAAGCTTGTTCAAACCTCTATCCTTCCACTTGAGTTATATAACGTGCTTTACTTGCAACTTATTTGATTCAACTGTTTATATGGACTAATTTGTAAATATTAGTTCGGTCGGGACTCACAGTGTTGGACCAAGAGGGGTGCCTAACACCTTCCTCTCGAGGTTACTTCGAGCCCTTACCCTAATCTCTGGTAATGCAAACCAACTCAGAGTTCATCGCTCTAGGTGCCCTAACGCACCATAACCCGTTAGGTGGCGACTCTTCAAATACCCAATTCCCAAAAGGACATGAGTCATTACACCCCATGAATGTCGAAACTCGGACCTCTCCCCCGTCAAAATAGGGAGGGAAAAAAGGGGCACGACATGCATCATGTTTAAATATTTGCAATAATCTATACTTGAACACATCCTGTTTTATGTTTTGTAGGTAATCCAAGAGGTAACTGTTCTTCAAATCGGATCAACCTTCGCCCCGGTTTTCGCTCATACCATCCACACTGTTTGCCATTATCTCAAACGTAGTCGACTCCCATTAATTTCTCGCCTTTACCCCATGATCGTTCAGATACCTACCTTGTGATACACCCGTTATACTTCAGACTCATATTCATAACTCTGCATAAACCCATCTGATACTAACCATCACAAAAAGAACCTTTTCTGAAACTTGCTACCATTCCTATTACAAATCCATCGACCTCATTCTCCGTTGGGTCCAGAACTACACATGGCCTGATTCCTGTAAAACCATGGATATGTAGGCAGCTCAGAGACTAGGGTTCGAACTCTGTTTTTTCAAAATATCTCATTCGGCCAAAATTGGTCATCATTTCTTTACCCGAAAACTCTTTCATCCTTCCAGGGTAAAGAGGCAGATGTTGATACCCAATTTTTCCCTCATATATTTAAATATGCATACATACTTGTAAAATATTGCACATGCATTTACAAGAATGCATAAGTATTTTCATAATTTTTCCTATATTTTTAAAGGCCTTAAATCAATTTATTTCTGCATTTTTCATCATACAAATATCCAATAATTATCTCTCATATTATTTTATGGTGATTAAACCCTTTAAATCTATCATTTATGCCCATATGAGTGTTTAAATATTTTAAATGTATTTTTTTAATTATATTTACATTTTTAAGGCTAGAATTGCATTTTTGCAATAATAGCCTATATATATATATATATATATGCATAATTACATTCTATACAGAAAATAACTTTTTATATTTTTATAATGTTAACTAATTATTTAAAATTATTTTCATGCACAAATAGCATTTTTATCATTTATAAATTACTTTATAAAATTATTTTATTAAATTAAATGGGTATTTAAAACATAGTCTTTTCTTAACTAATTTTCTAAACTAACCCGGCCCAAATGCCTACTAACCCGATCCAGCCCAGAGTTTGATCCTGGCCATTGATCTCAGAAGATCAATGGTCCAGGATCATTTTTCCTTTTTATCTTAACCAAACGACCCTAATCCTACCCATTCTCCCAAACCGGCCGCCTTCATATGCTATCATCTCTCACCCCCTCTAACCCTAACGCTGTCACCTATTATCCCCTCCGATTCTGACCTAAAATGAAATCAACCATGGATTGACTTACATTATTGGTCTCTCCTCACTGCTGGCTACTAGTCTATGACCCTATTTAGTTGCTTTCCTAACATGGCAAAGCAAATCTAGCCAAAATCGAACTAAATCGGTTCAACTCTCTCTTTTCTAGACTATTCTGTCTATGTTCACTCCAATATATGTGAGTGCTAATATTTTCGTGTTCTATGGTTTCAAATCTCTGGTTCAAACCAGATTTGAGTCACTTTTGTTTATAAACTTAGTTATTTCTGGTTGAATCCGTTAGATCTCTTTAGATTTGAAGGGTTTTGAGTTTGTCTGATATTTTTTCTTTAAGATCTTTCTGTTTTTACTATTATTGACTGATTTTATTTTTACCCTAAGAAGCTAGGGTTTTGACTTCTGGGAGATCTTTGCAAAAAAAGAGTTTTTAGCGTTAAATGTTCTCATCTCTGACTCTCTTATTCACTCTCCAACTGATTTTACTTGATTTAATCAAGCTCTATGAATATGTCTTTGTGTTTCCAAGGATTTTGATTCTCTGATTATTTATCCTACTATCTTCTGCCCGTTACCTTTACCTATGTCAATTAAAGTGTTAATTGATTTACTGACCTTAGTTTTGAATTTAGTACCCGTATCTCCTTATTAAGGTTTTACTTGTTCTTTCCCTATTTATGTATACGTACTACTGGCTTGATTTTGTATTCTGATTCCTAATTGATTCTGAAAATTAGTTCTTACCTTATTTAACCTTATTCTTAGTTATTGATTGATTTCGTGGGAGATTTTCCTTAAATTAAGTGGTACTTATTTGATTATGTCCCCTTAATTGATTAATGACTGATTGTTAATTGATTTTTCATACCTTTTGTGCATGTGATTGGTTCATTACCCTATGTGTCCTACTCTATTGCATAATATAAAAACCCTTCATTATTTTGATTTTAAAACACATACTCAAACACATATACACGCACATACTGAGAAAGACAGAAACACACACACATTCTTGCTCTTATTCACTACATTCTCCATTGCAATTCTTTCTGTTACTTGTGTTTGTTGCACTGTCTAGCCAGCTGAAAGCCAAGGCTAGGCTCTTGGATCCTATTTGCTTTACTTTTCCTGTTTCTATCTCTTAACTGGTATGTCCCCACTTTTGCTATCATATATACTAAGTAAATAGACTTATGTTCTTCCCGTCAACTGCTTTTAAACAGCATGTCTATCTCTATTATCATGTCCTATTAAATATGGTATCTGCTATAGATATCAACGTGCCTTTATTTGCCCTTATGTTTCTGTTAACTAGCATGCTTCAACTCCTTTGAATTTGTCCTGTCCAATATGTTAGTATGTTTATGTGACGACCTGGCCAGTCGTCTCATGAGTTACCGCTCTGTTTTCCCCCATTGCTGTTTATTTATGCTTCTTTATCTGTGTTTTAGGTGATCGGATTGATTATATTGAGTTCGGAGAGGATTTGGTAAGAAATGAGACACTTAGTCTCTTTTAAGAAGGTTTAAGTTGGAAAAGTCAACCGGGTGTTGACTTATGTGTCAGAGGGCTCGGATGTGAGTTCTGATGGTTCGGTTAGCTTCGGGAGGTGATTTATGACTTAGGAGTGTGATCAGAATTGGTTTTGGAGGTCCGATGTAGAATTAGGCTTGAATTGGCGAAGTTAGTATTTTTGGCGATTTTCAGTTGGTAGGTGAGATTTTGATCTGAGGGTCAAAATGGAATTCCGAGAGTTTTTGTAGCTTCGTTATGTCATTTGTGATTTGTGTGCAAAATTTCAGATCATTCAGACGTGGTTTGGTTGGGTTTTTTATCGAAAGCGTATTTCAGAAGTTTTAGAAAACTTAGTCTTGAATTCGATGTGAATTGATGGATTTGGTGTTGTTTGAGGTGTTTTGATGATTGGAGCAAGTTTGAATGAGTTTTTAGGATGTGTCGGTGCTTTTGGTTGAAGTCCCGGGGGCCTCGGGTGAGTTTCGGGTGGCCAATCGGGCTAGTTTTGGTATTGGATCATTGCAGAAACTGTTCAGCAGTTGCAGACGAAATTGGCCTTCGCGATCGCGTGGGTCGAGTTGCGATCACGTAGAAGGATTTTGGGGTGGTCTGCATTTGGCTTTCGCATTCGCGTTTGAGGCCTCGCGTTCGCGGAAGGTGGGAGGCTGGTGCTTCGCATTCACGTAAGTGGGATCGCATTCGCGTGGGTTGAGGAGTCTAAAGCATCACGTTTGCGAGCCCTCGGTCGCGATCACGTAGAAGGAAATCTGGTCAATTTAAATTTGTGCATCGTGAACGCGAGTGTTTGACCGCGTTCGCGAAGAAGAAATATCAGAACTGGGCAGAAAGTTTATAAGTTATTTCATCCATGATTTTGAGTCATTTTTCCTCCATAGTTGAGCATTTTGACAGCTTTTTTAGGGTGATTAAAGAAGGATTCAAGGAGAATTGATTGGAGGTAAGATTTTTGAACCTAAAACGTGATTCTATTGTGAAATAAACCTAGAAATTCATGAAACTTAAGCTAAAAATGGAAGAACTAGGGTTTGGGATTTTGAACTTTTGAATTGGGATTTGAAGGACCATTTGAGGTCGAATTATAGAACTTTTGATATGTATGAACTCGTGGAAGGATAACAAACCCGTTGATGTAAAAATTTCTGAGTTTCGAGAAGTGGGCCCGGGGCTCGGGTTTTGCTAATTTCGGGATTTTTGATATTTTTCGATTGGGCTTTGTTCCCTTAGCATATTGTGATGTATTTGTTCTGCTTTTGGATAGATTCGACGCGCGTGGAGGCCGATTCGAGGGGCAAAGGCGTCGCGAGCTAGAGTTGTAGATGGTTCGAGGTGAGTAATGATTGTAAATGATGTCCTGAGGGTTTGAAATCCCGGATTTCACATCGTAGTGCTATATTGAGGTGAGACACGCGCTTGATGATGAGCGTGAGGTCGTTTACTATTGGGGACTGTTGACTTGGTCCGTCCCGATTGATGATTTTACCGCGTATTTGACTGAAACTTGTTTGTTATCATCATGATTTGGGCTGATTGCCATATTTGGGCTTCATGCCAACTATTTGAAACCTCCGGGAATTTTTATCACTATTTCCTCACTGTATATTCATTTATCACTTGAACTCAGTCCTGTTGATATTTACTGTTTTACAAACTCAGCCACTTTTACTCATATTTGAAACTTAAATGATATTTCTAAAAGATGTTTTTGGGCTGAGAACTACTGTTTTACTAATGCCCGAGGGGATTTTGATGATTTTCGGACTGAGTAAGGCCGAGGGCCATATGTGAGGATATGTTGAGCGATATGAGGCCGAGGGCCTGAGATACTTTTATACGCCATGAGGTGGCTTGAGTGATGTGAGGCCGAGTGTCGAGTGATGTGAGGCTGAGTGCCGAGAGATGATGCCACGAGGTGGCTTGATATAGCGTTTGGGCCGTAAGGGGCCCCTCCGGAGTCTGCACACCCACAGTGAGCGCGGGTACCCATCATGATCTGAGAGTGAGCCTGAGGGGCTGATACTATACTGAGAGTGAGCCCGAGGGGCTAATTCTATTCTGAGCGATTGTTACTATGCCCGAGGGGCATATTTCTACTTGTTATTTACCTGCTAAATTACCTGTTTTACTTGGTTTAAAGGAATTTCATTTGACTTCCTCACTAATTTACTGCTTTAAGTGATTTTACTGCTTGATATAGGATTGCTTTGTGCCTTTACGTGTTTTTTTGCTTTCAGCCATTATTTATATTTATTACTCACTAGGTCGGAGTACTCATATTACTCCCTGCACCGTGCGTGCAGATTCAAGCATCGTAGAGTCCACTCCTGAGTGCTGATCCTCCCAGTCCAGGCAGTGTTTTCGGAGACTACGAGGTAGTTGTTGGTGTCCGCAGCCCCCGTGCCTCCCATATCTTACTATTTTCATGTTCTTGAACTTCTGTATCAGATTTCGTATCTAGTAGACTGGTATCCGGATTTATTAGTTGCTCATGACTTGTGACACCCCGATTTGGGCTATGTCGGGATGGTTTCTACTGTTGTTATCGTTATTTCCACAAATTATGGTTATTATATCATGTTTTGAACGATTTATGGTATTTAACTATTTAAAAGAGGTGGTCTGTTTTGGTCTGGCTAGACTTGTCTTCACGAGAGGCGCCATCACGACCGGGTTCGGGGTTAGGTTCGTGACAGTTTAACACACTTTAGCATTCTCTTGTTTGATCCATGACACTTATTTACCCATTTCTCAACTAGCATGCCTCAATCCCTGTCCTGTTTTATGTGTTTTAACAGGTTCCTAATTAATTCATGACTTCTATGCTCTCGTCTGTTGCTACCCTTTCTGTATGACCGTCTGATCAGTATCTTGATCTTAGAATGTTGTTCTATGTTTAATCTATGCCTATATGCTCACCCAGTAATAGCTAATGAATTAAGTCAATCCTAGGCAATATAAAACCTTATTTGAATTGATTGTGACTCTGTTCTTTGATCATTGGGGTTCATGTCTGAACTCCATCTCCCTAATATATTTCTGTTTATAGTCCTTATGATCTGGTAATCTGTTTCTATTCACTTCCAAAAATCCAAACTGTTTTCTTTCCCTACTTCCTACTTTTATACTATTTTCAACTCCTACTCTTAGTTAACTAAGGTCCTGCCACCCCTAGTGTGAGCACTGCTTAGGGTCCATGAGACTCCTCTAAACTCTGACACACTGGGGCTGGTTTTCCAATCATTTATTAATCTTGTTGTACATCTGATTCTGGTGTGAGCACTGCCCGGGATCCCTAAGGCCTTTAGGGACTTTGACACACCAGGAACCAGCATTTTGTGTTATGGATGGACCACCATTATGCTCGGAGATGCTATATTTGAAGGCTTGGTTCCTAGTTGATATTGGGCCTATGAAGGTTCTCTATAGTATAGCAATTGTCATTATGTAATTATATTGGTATGTATAATAATTCTTGTAAAAAGTAGATATTGTGGTTATTAGTAAAAGCTAGGAGGGATTTTTACATATCTCTGTTGGAATTGGGTAGAGAGCCTGCCTATAGGACTTGATTATGCTGGTATTGTATTACTGTTTTGACTATATGCCACACACCTGCATATTAGAAATCCTGTTATAGGGCTTTACTTTACTTCTGCACATTAGATATCCTGTTTATAGGACTTGCATGTATTTATCAATCCAATATGCATTAGTAACCATTTTGTAGGCTATTGACTATTTGAATAACCATTTTCCCTATTAATGCGCTCCAAGAATTTTGCCTATACATGAATAATAGAGATCCTGCCTATAGGAAATGAAGTCATCTAGATACTATGCCTATAAGGTTTCAAATTAATTTCTGCATTTTAGATACCATGCCTATAAGGCTTCAAATTAATTTCTGCATTTTAGATACCATGCCTATAAGGTTTCAAATTAATTTCTGCATTTCAGATACCATGCCTATAAGGTTTCGAATTAATTTTTTCATTTCAGATACAATGTCTATAAGGTTTCAAATTAATTTCTATATTTTAGATACCATGCCTCTAAGGTTTCAAATTAATTTCTGCATTTAGATACCATGCCTATAAGGTTTTACAATCAGTTTCTACACTTAGATATCATGATTATAGGGAATGCATATAAAATCAGTCTTTTGCGTCATAAAATAATTCTTGTAATCAGTCCCAGCACTTAGAAATCATACCTATAGGGTCTAAAGATAAAATCATCATGTAAGAATCAGTAACTGTTTACAACTTAGATACCATGCTAATAGGGTTTTGCCCGGCTATCACTTAAGCAACCCTGTAGGTAAAACCTGAGATTACAATTGTGATTTTCTCGCTGCTTGAAACATGTTTAGATTCAGTAAGTGATAAAATTAGTACGTAAACTGATAAGTATTCACTGCCTCGCTTAAGTAAAACTGCTGTCTATTCTGTTTATACTCATTTAGATATCCTGCCTGTAGGACTCCTAAACTTATAAAACTGCTTGTCAGAATGGCATGCACTTGCTTTGTGTCTGTTTGTGGAGGTAAATATGAGCCCTTAAGTGATCTTTTATGTGACAGTCCTACCTGTTTTGTTTGTCGCCTAGTTTTCTCCATTTAAACATCATAGGTGAGTCTAGAACAAATAGAGGTCCTAAATACCTCCAGGGCCACAGGTAAGGGACGTGTAATGCATGCATAAGGCACGTACTGGATGCTATTAGAATGCTTAGGTAACACTAATTAAGGGGAGGGTAATCGGGTAGTAAAGGATATGGTGACATGTGCGCTAATGTCACGCGTAACACCTCTATTTGAGGAAGGCCATCGGGTATTACACAAAAGTGATAGGCTAAAAAACTTTGGACCCCCTTTACTCCTTATTTTTTAAAGAAATATCTGGTTATCTGCTTATAAGTCTAATTCGCTTAAATTGAGGTTGGTCGGGACCCACCGTTGTGGACCTTAAGGGGTGCCTAACACCTTTCCCTCAAGGTAATTTCGAGCCCTTACCCAATCTTTGGTAATGTAAACTGGTTTCATGAGTTGATTGTTCTAGGTGCCCTAACGCACCTTAATCCATTAGGTGGAGACTCTTCAAATCTCACACCCAATTCCCAAAAGGAAAGGAGTTTTTCCCAAAATGTCAAAACCCAGACTCCGTGAGGAAAAAAAGGGCGCGACAATCCTCATTTAGAGAAACTTTCATTAGCATTGGTAATAGCATCAAGAAAATTACGATCCTATTTTCAATGTCATCCTATTTCTATTAAAACTACTTTCCCATTAAGGAGTATACTGCATAAGCAAGAGTTGTTAGGAAGACTAGCTAGGTGGGCCATAGAGCTTAGCAAGTATGATATTATTTATCAACCTAGAACTGCCATAAAATCACAGGTATTAGCAGATTTTAGCTCGAACCTGCTTCTTAAAGCTGAAAAAGAGGTATGAGTATTTACCGAATCTAATATGGGGACTTGGAACTTATATACTAATGGATCTTCAAATATAAAGCGAGCAGGTTTGGGTATTGTACTAATTTCACCTTCGGGAGAAATTATAAGGCAAGCAATAAAATGCTATCCAATTACTAATAATGAGGCAGAGTAAGCTGTAACTGCAGGTTTGGAACTCACAAGAGAACTTGGAGCTGAACAAATTGAACTCAAAAGTGATTTGCAGCTGGTGGTAAATCAAATGCAAGGGAACTACGTGAGTAGAGAGACACGAATGCAACAATACTTGGAGAATGTACAAAAATTACTTAGGAAATTCCAGACTTGGAAGGTTGTACAAATACTAAGGGAAGAAAATGTAGAAGCTGATGCGTTAGCAAATCTAGGTTTGTGGTTGATGTGTCGAACGCAGAAAATGCGATTGTAGTACATTTGTTCCATTCAGCCCTTGAACAAGCCAAAAAATAAGGTAAATTTTAATAATTTAACTTGGGATTGGAGAAATAAATTTATAAATTATTTGCAGTATGGAATTTTACCTAAGGATAAGAAGAAATCCCAATTGTTGCGAATGAAAGCTGCTCAATATTGCGTAATATAAGGTAATTTGTCTCGCACAATATTTAGGGGACTCCTAGCACGGTGCCTTGGACCATCACAAACTGAATATGTGTTGCGAGAAGTACATGAAGGACATTATGGTAGTCACGCCGGAGGAAGGTTATTGGTGAAAACGCTAATATGAACAAGGTATTATTGGCCAAAAATAGAAGATGAAATGGGAAATTTTGTAACAAGGTTTGATAAGTGTCAGCGGTATGCAAATAATACACATCGACCTGCGGAGTTTCTCTATTCGATCATAGCACCATGGCCATTTATGAAGTGGAGGATGGATATCGTAGGTCCTTTACCTCAAGCACTAGGAAAGGTATGATTTATACTAATTTTAACTGATTATTTTTCAAAGTGGGTAGACGCAGGTGCCTTCAAATAGGTATGAGAAAAGGAGGTTATCGACTTCATTTAAAGAAATATAATATGCAGTTTGATGTCCAAAAGAAATCGTTTGTGATAATGGGCCGTAATCCACCGGTGCGAAGGTTACTGTCTTTTTCAAAAGTTGAAAAATTAATTCTGCACCTTATCATCCCGTGGCTAATGGACAAGTCGAGTCAACAAATAAAATCATTGTTAATAATATAATGAAACACTTAGAAGGATCAAAAGGCGTGAAGTACCAACGGAGATATTATGGGCTTACAGGACAATGATGAAAATAAGTACGGGAGAAACACCATTCTCATTTGTTTATGGAACTAAGGACTTAATTCCAATGAAAATAGAAGGACAAAAGCAGAGGTTTGAAAGATATTACAACAGGAAGGAAAACATGAGATATATAGAGATTGGGGACTTTGTCCTTAAAAAGGTGTTTCAATCTAAACAGGCAGCAAATGCCAGAAAATTGAGTCCAAATTGGGAAGGCCCGTATCAAGCTATAGACATTGCTAGAAAGGGAGCATATGAATTGAAGACTATGGACGACAAGGTGTTACCATCCTAATGGAATGCAATTCACCTGAAGAAATATTACTTTTTGACAAGTACCCATGGTCAAGTATACTAAAAGTTCATTTTTCGTTTTGTTCATTTAATCTTACTAATCATTTTATATGATAGGCAAAAAGCTAGTCCCCGAACATGCCTATGGAAGGTGGGGCTCATAATCGTCATAGGCAGTTTCATATTCTACCCGTCTTACCTGATGATTGGGATTTGCTTTCCCTATTTGAAAAAAGGAGATCTGTGTCACTTTCACTATGCTTCACACATGAAATTATACTGCTTTCAAGGGCTCGAATAGATTGATTTGTCTGTACTAGATAATGTTGTTAAACTAAAAATACACGTGGAATACTTAATTATTCCCGGTTTAGGTTACAATAATTCTGATGGGAAGGGTTAAGCAGTCATCATCTAAAAGTTATCTCTGAGTCCCGTGTGTATTTCCTTTTCAGGAAAAGGACCAAAGTATGGAGTTGATCCAGTGTTCAAATTTTCAGGCTTCAATGTTTAAATACTGGGGGAGGGGGCTATTTATATGGAGAAGTACACAAAGGAATAAGATGTACACCACAAAATTATAGCTTACCCAAAGGAAGAACTTTGAAGAAAATGTCAAATTTCAAGCTCGCAGAAGGAATAGGAAGTAAAGAATTGAAGATTCCGCAGAAAACTCCCAAGAGCTTTTAGGTTAAGGCCATAAATTTAGTCATGGGATAGACACACCTGTACTTGTTAACCTACTATAAAGAAACGAGTTATGAAAATGTTGTGCATAAATATTTGTTTGAAAGTTCAAATAAAACTTTTTCAAACTACTTCATATTTCATATCGTTATACCAATATGAAGATGAGACATCATCTTCATTAGTCTTGTTAATATAAAAGAGACCTCTTTTTTTTTTCTTTTTTTTTTTTAAAAAAACACGTGCATATTTAGATGGAATATATTAAAGAATTTTTAAATTCAAGAAAAGGCTCAAAAACTCAAGTGCAAAAAGCATACACAAAATATGCAACAAAGTAATATTAGCATTAATATCCAAAAACATGGGAGGAAAAGTTTCTCGAAATCAATTTCAAACAAAAAACAAAAACAAAATGTTTCATAAATACCAATACAAGAAAAATTCTAAAGTGAAAGGTGAAAAACTAAGGAGCATCATCAACAAGTATGGAAGGATCAACTTGAAGAGAAGGCGAAGGTTGGGTATTAGTTTGATCAGCTTCGGGACCGTCTTTATCACCTTTGGAATTTTCATCCTCGGGTGTTGAGAAACTTTGATGTTGTTAAGTGCTTTAAATTTTCTCTTTAGATTTGGAAATTTTAGCCTCGAGTTAAAAACCCTTCAGGTTAGAGTCGATCAAATTTTTAGACGGGTGTTTAAGTAATCCCAACTAACTTCAAGTGTTAGTTTATCTTCAAAAGCCTCAGAGTCTTTCTCCATTTGATCTATCTCTGCCGTTAGGTCTTCTTTTCTGCTTCAGAGACTTCATAGGATAGCTTCAAAGGCTCAAGGGTAGCCTCGAGGAACCTAACTCTATCAGAAGAGGCATGAAGATCCTTTTGAGCTTGAGTCAATGAGAGAACCAGATCACCCACGTACATTTCCTTCTGATTTAAAAGCTCTTTCAAGCTTCTAATTTCTTCAATAGACCTGAGTGTTGCTCAGCAAAAGTGGATTCCAGCCTATATTTCTCCTTTTCAACTTGATTAGAGGAAGCTTTTAAAACCACCAGTTCAATAGTGGTTATCTTTAGTTGTTGCTCCAAGGATCCTTTCTCTTTAACAAGCTCGTCCTTTTCCAGTTGAAGGCTCTCAAATTGCTTCTTCCAATTATCAGCTTCAGTATGCAACTCAGCAACTTGTTGCTCAGTCCAGGCTATCCTCTTCATCAGCTTTGTACCTGTTAAGTTGATCTGCAAAAAAGGCAAGGTAGAAGGGTTACAAACTTAAAGAATAGGGAAGGAAAAGAAATGAGATAAGAGGGATATACCTTAAGGGAAGAGTGGATAACATCATTCATTAATGTGATGGAGCTATCAGACTTAAACTTTTCCCTCTCCGCAGGGCCTATCAACGGTTTTAACCAAATTGCAGCTTGGTTGGACTTCTTTAGCAAATTCCCACCATCAGTGACTTCAATTAAGACCTACTTCATATCTCTTCTTCCACTAGAAGGGCCAGCCTATTCACGAGGAATGGCAGCAGGAGCAATAGCAGGTATGATATCAGAAGTAGCATCAGGTGTAGTAGCAAAAGTAATGGAAGGGAGGACAACATGAGCAACAAGGGTCATTAGAAGAGAATCAAGGGGTGGCTCTTTAGAAACGGGGCCAAATTCTTCGTTACCCTCAAATCCTTAAGCAAAGGGCCTATCAATAGGACTTGAAGGGGGGTTAATAGCATGGTCGACATCTTCATTCTCTGAGATACAAAGGGACAGTCTCAGGTTCATCAACAAGTTTAAAAGCATGGAGCCTGAAGGTTGATCGTGGGGAATGGTGGCTTCATAATCTAAAACCACATGCGTCCTAACTCGTGGCTTCCTTATCAGAGAGACATCATCATCATCATCTTCTTCTTCTTCTTCTTCATCGGAAGCGCAGATTTCATTGTTCTTCCTCTTTGAAGAGGACACGCTCAAAATATGCTCCTGGGATGTGCTAACAAAAAGCTTAGTAGCAGGAACAGATGCGAGACGAATGCCACGAACAACAAATCCTTAGAATAACGAAAAAAGAGGTTAGAATAGGAAAAGTTATAGTAAAAAGAAGCCACGGTAAGTTAAAATACCATGGGTTTTCACTTTCCATCCGAATTTTTGGGAAATAAATTTTCATGATCTCTGGTCCATAGGGGTAGCAGTCAATATTTTTTCTATCTAATCACAAAATCCAGGAAGCTCGCCAAATACTTCCATGATTATTGAAAAGTAAGAACAATTGAATGAGGAAATTTAAATTATAAGACAAAAGAAAAAGAAAGTAGCGAAGGAAAATACTTACGTGCAAAGTTTCACTTCTCAGGCAAAGATATGTTTTCATCACACACTAAATCACGAGCGGATATAGCCACAAACCAAGCATACTAGCCACGGTCACGATCATCCTCGGGACTAACCAAAACACTCTTGCTACTGGACATAAGAGAACAGATACCCTCATGAAAAAGCTTTAGGGAATGGAGATGGAGTAACTGTCAAAAAGTAAAAAGGGTTGAAACTAAATTTGACAAATAACGAAGGCAAGCTACTAACCTCCACACTAACTGGACTATTTCATATAGAGACATATTAAAGTAATGACTGTCATGACCCAAAAACTGACCCGGTCGTGATGGCGCCTATCGTAAAAATAGGACAGCCAACTTATTTCCAAATACTCCATATTTCATCTAAAACTTAAGTAAAACCATATTTTATCAGAAATTCGATAAAAGATATAAAGTAAAATCAAAACAAAGCGTAAAATACAAGCCCAGTCTCGGGTGTCACTAAGTCATGAGCAAAATACTACAGTTGTTCGAAATAAACAAGACTAACATAGTCTGAGAATAACCAATAAATATGCTAAGTGGAAGATAAGGAAGGAGAAGGCGGGACTGTGACCGCTAGGTAGCTACCTCTCTATCTTCAAGGAAAATCCGCAACTGAAATGATCATCAACCGCTACCGTGGCCCGGATACCTGGATTTGCACACAAGGTGCAGGGGGTAACGTGAGTATACCAACTCAGTAAGTAACAAGTCTAAACTATAGACTGACAGGTAGTGACGCACCAAACCTCAACAGGTAATACAATTAAATTGTACAGAAATGTAGACATGCTTGCAGTTCAAGTAAAAACTCAATAGTAAATAAATGCAGTCTGAATAGTACGGAGTATAAAGCTCAGGAAATCTCTATGTACCAATGCACAGATAGCATGATCAATGTTCCGTGTACTTCCACTCACAAGTGCTCAACCACTCGGTACTGTATATGGCCATCCGGCCCAGGGACGATCTATCCCGGAATATATATATCACTGACCATAGTCATCCAGTACTGAGGAAGGCCATTCCATCCATATGGAGAAGATCCATCTCCAGGTATAATACTTCGGACAAGATCCATGTCCAGGGAAGATCCATCCTTCAATATCATCAACTGCGCTCACTAGGGTGTGTTACAAACTCCAGAGGGGCTCCTACAGTCCAAGCACTATCATAATCATCAATATAATTGTTGCGGCATGCATCCCGATCCCATACTTTCACTCACAATCAGGCTCTGAGCCTCACTCAGTCGTCACTCTCCAGTATCACACATACGGGCTCACAATGCCATGATATTAGCCCGAACAATGACATGATGTGCCAAATAACAATAATCAAGACTGAGGCATGATATAAAATGCATGAACAGGACTGAGTACAGAATATCAATGAAGCTAATGATATGACAGCAAGAAACGACCTCTCGGGTCTCAACAGTATAGACATGAAGCGCTAACAGGATATCTAGCATGTTTTCACAGCACATTTACTTAATCACATGATAGAAATAGGGATATCAACAAGAAAGAGTTACTAAGTGATTCCATGGAAGGATCCAGGCCGTAATTCTCACGGTTCATGCCCACACGCCTGTCACTTGGCATTTGCGTCACCTCAATAGTAATCATAGAACACATAGTTTGGGGTTTCGAACCCTTAGAACCAAGTTTGGAAGTGTTACTTACCTCAAGCCAAGCCAAGCTCTAGCCCGCGATGCCCTTGCCTCTCGATTCGGACTCCAAATACCCCGAATCTAACTAAAATCAGTATATTATCATCAATATATGCTAAAGGAATGAAACCCATACGAAAATTATCGAATTAACTCAAAAATCCTGAAATTGGCCAAACCTGACCCCCAGGCCCATGTATTGTAATTCGATAAAAATCACATCACAAGAATCCTCATCCTCCCACGAGTCCATACATACCAAGAACATCAAAAATCGACCTCAAATGGCCCCTCAAATCCCCAATTTATTCTCTCTAATTTCAAGCCCTAATTCCCCAATTTTAGCCTTTAAATCCCACTAATTTCAAGTCTAAATAGTTATAAATTACCATAGAATCGAGTATTAAGTTCAAAAACCTTACCTCCAAGTGTTTCCCTTCGAATCCCTCTTCAATCCCTCTAAAAAAGCTTCAAAGCCGTTCAAAAATGGTGAGAAATGGCCTAAAAATCGCGAAGATGGTTTTGTTTATACATTCAGCCCAGGTGCTCCCTTCTTCGCGAACGCAGTCAAAGCCTCGTGTTCGTGAAGCACAAAACTTTCACTGCTCAAAATCCTCTTTCATGAACGCGAGCTCCTTCTCGCGAACGTAAAGCTTCAGCTGTCAAGGCCTTCGAGAACGCGACCCCTCCTACGCGAACGCGAAGAACAAACTTCTGGGGTCCCAGCTGCTCCAACTTTCCTCTTTGTGAATACATCCAACTCCTCATGTTCGCGGTCCTTCCACTGGCTATACCTTCGTGAACGCGAGGCCCCTTCGCAAATGCGAAGAACAATTCTCTGCAACAAAAATATCAGAAATATGTTATCTCCTCAAGTCCAAAAATGATCTGTTAACCACCCGAAACTCACCTGAGGCCCTCGGGACCTCAACCAAACATGTAAACACATCCAACCTTTGGAACACCCAAAACAACATCAAAATATCAAATCACCCTCGGATTCAAACCTAAGGATTCCAAAACTTCCTAATTACGCAATCGATGAAAAAGTCTATCAAACCTCATCCGAATGACCTGATATTTTGCACACACGTCCCAAATGACACAACGGACCTACTCCGATTTCTGAAATTCCATTCCGACCCCGATATCAAAATTTTCACTGCCAACCGGAAAATGCCAAATTTCCAATTTCGCCAATTCAAACCTAAATCTTCCACGGACCTCCAAAATACATTCCAAGCACGCTCCTAAGTCCCAAATCACCTAACGAATCTATCCGAACCATCGGGATTCACATCCGAGACCTTCTGCACATAAGTCAACATCCGATGGACTTTTTCAACTTTAAGCTTACTCAAAAGAGACTAAGCGTCTCATCCTCTCCAAAACCACTCTGAAACCAAACCAACCAATGTGATACCACATAATACAGCTGAACAAGACATAAAGAAGCAGAAATGGGGAAAACAGAGCGGTAACTCATGAAACGACTGGTCGGATCGTTACAATGACAAAGTTCAATGATCAGTAGGTTAATATGTGGTTGAATCCTAGAGTGAAAGTGTAGGTGTAAACAAATGAATAACCTTCACGATAAGAGGTTATTCGGTTGTCGGCACTAAGAACTGCAATAGGGAAATTAGATTTCTAATGGCATTCACAACGAACTAAAGGAATGAGGCGAGGAGTGATTGAAGAAGTGTAGTGATTGGTGGGATAAAGTGTTGCGATGAAAGAAACTTATTTTCTCATTGGTTCACAGTCTGATGAAAGAGAATCTTTGAGGAACATTTTCAATAACAACTAGTTGTTGCAATAGTTCGTTATGGTCTTTACTTCTGGAAGAAAATCTAGGAGCTTGTATGCGGCAAAATCAGAGGACTTGATTTCTCACTATCGAGTCATTTTGAAGGAATGCCACGAGACCCTGAGGACAAGAAGCCACGACTGAGTTCCCGACCTCGGGGCTCGTCAAGACCGACTCAGAGAAGAAAAGATCGAAGCCAGGACAGAGGGGGAAGCTCCCAAGACACATGGCTAAGTCTAACAGGGTCGGCCTATCTAGAGCCTATGTTGAGGCATCGCATCAAGCCGTCCCATCTCCACACTTTGTAATTGATGCCCATGTACTTGTAGCCGAGTTCCCTTCCTATATAAAGGGGACTCGCACTACCTTGTAAGGGACTGATGTTGCTCCATTTCTCCACAAGTGTAGTAATATCTCTCTCTCTCTCTCTTCTTTCTAACTTGCTCATTTTTACTGGCCTGAGGTCACCTTAATATTTATCGCTTTCGGTATTGGCCATAAAGAGCCTTATTTAATCATATCTCAACTATTATCCCATTCCTGATTGCCCCCGATACCTCGAGCTCGACCCGAACATCAACCCCGAGGTCCCTCATCAACCAGTCCTGCATCAGGGGAACATGCCCTTCGGTTTGATTATTGCCTCATTTTAGCTGTCATTTCATCATTAAACTCCACATTCTTAGCATCATCTGCTCTAACATCCCATTTATAAATTTAATTGTTGTTTTCATTTTCACGGTAAACAGTTTGGCGCCCACCGTGGGGCTAAAAATAATAGTGATTATTTTCTTGATGGTTTCATCGCACAAACGCACATTATGTTTCACACTTTTTCTTGTCCAAGATCCTTTGATTTCAGGTCAAAATGTCTGGTTCGGTAAAGAAAGTCAAGAACGACAACCTCAAAAACCACGGGGAAAATGGCGTGGCTGTCCCGGCCACTGGAGCACCACCACAGAATCCCGATACCACGCCCGAACCGATTTCAGCGGATGTGGGTTCGCAAGGCACGCAACAGGTCGATGAAGTCTCGCGCACCGATGGGAGCATACCGCATATCGACCGACAGGAAGCCCAAAAAAACCCCGGCTCAAGAAGCACGAGAAGTAAGTTTTCACGATATTTTTAAAATGTTGCAAACATAGCAGTTGGCTATCGCTCAGCTGCAGAGCTACCCGGAGACTCCCAGCACAGTAGCGCCGGAAACAGCTCCCCACTTCGAACGAGCACCAAGAAGATAAAGCAACAACAGATTGATAGAGGACCCTGCCATAGTGAAGATGCTTGGGGATCTCTCTAAGAGGATCGAGTCAGGTTCATGGAAGTTCATACAGTAGTCGTCCCTCGAGGAAGCGGTCCCGAAACCCGTTTCACAGAAATCCGGAATGTCGGAACTCCCTAAGTACGATAGGACCTCGGATCCTGAGGAACGCACCAGTGCTTACACGTGCGCGGGAAAAGGCAGTGACCTTCAAGATGATGAGATCTAGCCCTTCTCATTGAAAAAGTTTGGGGAAACACTCTCAAAAGGAGCCATGATGTGGCACTGTAGCCTAGCGCCTGACCTCACAGACTCGCTTACCGTACCAGCAAATTCCTCTACAGAGGCACACGCCGACACCATCGAAGCAGTAAAGGGATGGCCCAACACATCTGAGGCCGAACAAAGAGAGAATGAAATGCCACAAAAAGTCGTGCCTCATTCCCTGATGGAACGAATGAGATCGTCCCCGGTTTCGGATGACTGGGCAACACAGGCCTTTGCCCGAAGCTTAAACTAACCATGCTCGACGACTCCAAGACATTTCAAACGAAGCTTGATCACATACCCAACCGAGATCTGGTCGGGTGCCCATACCCGCCACCAGCCATGAAACAGGGCCGTAGACGACCATTAGGAAGCCTCCTCGGGCTTGGTGTGCCAAAGCAGGCTCCCGGCAAAGAGATTAATGCCAAACAGGTAGAGATACCACCCGCGTGCCGTGGATAGGAGGAATGCCACAAGATGCAACCTACCTCACAACGATCGGGAAATAGCTCGAGGGCAACATCCTCGAGGAATCTTCAGTAGAACCAGATTCGACGAGGCACGGCTGGCAGGGGCACCCCGCCTAGCAGTTCATGATTTCAGCATTGCTATACCAAACATTGTGATCACCATAAGTGAAACCAGGGACACCAAACGACTCAGACTTATTGGCCAAGTCCTCTTCAAAAGAACCACAACTCGGCGTGGGAACCGCAGGGTGCACACGACCACGGGGTCAAAATGGCTATCAACTCAGGAGAACAACGGCCGTGCTACGCAATAAAAATCGCCACCGAGTACTGTCGAGCGATCAGGCTCGAATCCATGCCCAAAGGAGGAAGGCGACTAGGAAGAATGAAGCAAACAAGCTGCGACGTATTACCACAACAGTAGAGGGGTGGCGACATCCTCCGAGGATTCATAGAATGGAAAGTAAAAATGTTCGTCGCCAAGGAAGAGCGGGTCCAGGGATATATTCTAGAGGACACCCTTACATCCAGAGAAAAGGACACTGAGACTTCGCCTCGGCCTCACACTGAAGCATCGGTAACCCTCTCCCTCATTTGATCTATTACAAATAAAACATGTGTTCATGAATACAGGTGGTTCGATCAAACGTACCGACGATGTCGGACCAAAGTCAATGGGGCGATTCGGACTAACGAACCAAATCGCTCCCGCACCCCGAATTATTGACGGATTCCAAATGACGATCACCACAACAAGCAGGAAGACCGTTCTCTCGATACAACCCGTCTAAGCTCGAGCTGGGGTGTCGGGCTCTACACCATCAAAGAAGGTGCAGGGTACGGACGTCTTATTCAGATGGCCACGGGCACACCGCCTGGAGATAGCTTCGACCCCATTTCGCCAAAATAATGAAATCCCACGCAAAGGGCATTATTAAAATAAGTCTACAGGGAGCAATACGTGACGAGGGGAAATTCCCCACCATATGGCGCATCGCCGGCATCAATGCCTTCACCCTAGGAAGGATCAAAGGGTAAACCAATCACATCTTCGGCCAAGCCTGATTAAACACAGCGGAGGGCTGCATTAGGGCTCACACCTTGAAAGAGAAGGGACATACCAAATCTCGAAACGTCGCTTACACATCCCGCGGTGAGGAAGAACTGCTTCACTCCATTGTTATTTTTTCACTAACCTGTATGCAGACAATCGACCGGGACATTCGAAAGTTCTAACTCTGCCTGAAAATCCCAAGGCCTTAATAGGGCCCGCCATGCTTTCTTCCCTCGATCGAATTTCTACCCCGAAGAGGGTCCCGCCAGCAAGATTATTAGCGGAGCAATGTACCCCTAGAGGAGTATTCGACAAGATCACAAGCTTTATCCTGTAGTCAAATGATGAGCAATGATCTTCTTTTTAAGGGCACCATCCTCTCAGAAGGACTGGGAAAAATCAGACTATGTTTCAATAGTGAATTATGTACGGGATCGAATGGTCCGAGGAGCCGCGCCCGTGCTGGCCGAGCTCACGACAATGAAACAATGTGTGTTTACTCCAAGCAATAAAAGGATATCTTTTCAACATCTTATTCTTCAAACAAGAAAATCGCAGTGTACTCTCGGCAGGAACCCTTCCACCGGATGTATCCCGAAATGCTCGGGGAATTAGCATCAACAATTTGACACCCGCACAACCCTAGGGTCAGAACTCCAGGCACATGAAGCCCCAATAAGGTAGCTCCGAGCTCACGAACAGTGGCCTTCGAGCCTAAGCAAACTTAGTAACTCGGAGACTGTCGCTAATCGCCATGCACTAGAAAGCCCAAAATTGTAAGGCCCCTAGCGGGCAGACTCGGTGTAACCAGATCTATTCTACGTTACAACAAAAACTGTAAGACCTCAACAGGCATGACAAACTGTAAGACCTCAACAGGAATGACAAATTATAAGACCTCAACAGGCATGAAAATCTCAAAGTTTAGGCTATACGTCGCATTTGTAAGAATCCCGAAAGGGCATACCCTCGGTGTAGACGCCTAAACTATTACTTAGGATCAAAAACGGCTCCAGCCAAACACATATGACTATGGTCAAAACGGTTGATACAGCCAAATTAAGGCGACTCAGGGATGCCCGACCGTTGCTAAACAAAAATTGCAGGCCACTACTTCGAATATACTTCGGAAAGAACCAGTTAAATCAGGCTTCCCTCAACAGGCAAAAATGAGCTTCGACCATGTCAGCTCTAAATTACAAGGCTTCGACCTACTCAGCCTACGAGCTATGAACCTTCCGAGGTGCTCAAACATCGCCGATAACGACTTGAAATCGAGGTTCTTCCAGAACCGATGACGGGTCAGGCAAAACTATTTTAAAAGACCTTAACGAGCGGAAAACAAACCCTACAAAAAGCCCACAGGCAAAATAGTGTAAGAGCCATTGTTGCCAGCCAAGTGAGCCTCCGGGCCACGCACCTGTAAGGTCACTTCGACCTGAAGCACATAAGGCCATCATCGTCTGCCCATGCAGACAGGAAAGAACTTGAGGGTCAATTGAAGCTCGAATCGCAATGCGGCTCGCAGACTGGACCCAAAATAGTTGAAACGGAAAATGCCCAAGGGCAAAAAATAAGAACAATCACTACCTGCCCGCACGGGCATAGAAGATTCAAGGTCAGGCAAGCTCGAGTCAAGGCCTGACTTGGAGACTAAGCCTAAACAGCTGGGCAAAACACGGAGGCCCCGACGCCTACTCATGTCAAGGATCATACTTAAAAGCCTTCGGGCCTGCCTGATCAATTCCGGACCTATGAGGATCCCACCAAACTCCAAAACCAGCCCGCCTCGTCAAAACCAATACAAAAAGAGATGCAGAAGAAATAAAGCTTCAAGTTTCCTCTTATCTTACATATGCAAAAAAGGCGCACTCTCAATCTACAAACATGCTCTACAAGTATCAAATACAAAGCGAAAAAACGGCAAAATCTACACTCCGCTCCAAAGGGCTACAACTTGCCAGATTCACTCTTCGCGATGTCAGCAAGAAGTGACCGAGCACCACGCTCGCCCTCCCTTGCTCGAGCCAATTCCTCCAAGAGAACGAAGCCCCTTGTACCGATCTCCTCGAGTACCTCTCTTCGGTATCTGCAACGAACATATTCCTCGATCCTCTTCTCCCGGTCAAGGGTTCACTTCAGCTCGGCTTGGGGATCAATGGCGTCCTTCATACAAAACGCCATCTCTTGATCAGCCATGGTTCAGCTTAATACTGCTTCAGCCCGGGCATCGATTATCTTAGCCCTGATCTTCGAGAGATTAGATTCAAGTTTTCCGATCATATCCGCTTGAACTTTGGTGTTGTCATGAGTCAAGCGGAGTTGGGCTTCAAAGGCAAGGACCTTAGCCAAAGTTCTTGTCTCCTCTAAAGCTTGAGCTCGCACTTGAGCCCTTAGCTCACCACGAGCATTTCTGATGCGGTCGATGTCGCCCTTGAGGTGCTCCAAGGCCTCCGTCTTTTTCTGCAGCTAATATAACAAAAAGGGGTTAACCATAATATCCAAAAGAAGCGAGGTGTGCGCTACAAAAGGTTACCTACTCCATCAAATAACTCTAGTAATTCGAGCTTCGGTATGCCTCATATCGCCAATACAGCAACTCAACCTCCTTCTCCTTGCTAAGGAGCCTAAGGGACTCACCCTCGTCCGGAACCTTCCGAAGCCTGGATCCTTGATGAAGCGGCTCAGACCTGAGCCCATCACATGCCTACAAATGGAAAGCTCGATGAAGATAGGAGGACACGTAACATAGAAAAACTGCGCCTAAACTCACCACGAAGTGAAGAGGGCGGACTTCCTCGAAGTCAGAACACACTCATGTCGATCCTGCTTCTTTGGCCCCAGGAGAACCAACCTCGGGCAAAGCGTATTCACTCGGAGGAACCGCCATTAAGGAATCAGATACTCCGGGAACAGCAGGCTCAGACGATGCCCTCTCCTCGAAGACGTGGGCCCGTTCAGCACCACTAAAATCTCCATCACACTACGGGTGCCAATCCCATTTATCGCCATCGCCTCATAGCTCGGAGGTCGACGCCTCTTTCCCCTCTTTGGAAGATCACTACCTCATCCCAAGTAACCGTCTAATATTTACAAACGGCAAAGCCAGTACAAAAGAAAGGGGAAAATGTCACCTTAAACATACGAAGGGCAAGGCAAAGGCAGTGTGTGCGTGTACCTTGGTATTTCGCTCCCCATCTAATGTGAAATACAGCTTGCCACCTACGCTCATCGCAGGTCGAATGGGTCACCTCCGGACCCAGCCGTCCAGGTCAGGAACTTTGCCAGGCGTCCATGAAGTTGCTGCAAAAAGAGAAAAAACACAATTACTCAATTGATTTTCGCTACAGGCAAAATCTGAAAAAGCACCAGACGCTCTGTTGACGTGTATAATTCAACCCCTCGTGAAATGGAAAAAGCTCCACATGGATAATATCGGTCATCTGGACCCGGATGAACCAACCGGACCACTCTCGATCCCCATCTTTTTTGTCATTGACGACAAAGGGCATGGATGAACGGCACCTCAGGGTTAGTATGCCTTGGTGATGAAACGGCCGGTATAGCCTGACAAGGTGGTTAATCGTGAATTCAAGCCACTCCTTCTCCACAAAGAACCTCATCATCAGCACCACTCGCCAAAATGAAGGATGTATCTGCGCTAAAGTAACCCGATACTTCAAGCAAAAATCAAGCACGACCCTATCAAGGGGGCCAAATGCGAAAGGATATAGGTATACGCTCAAGAATCCATCAGTGGAGTCCATAATACTATCATCCGGGGAAAGCACCTGCAGCGTTATCCCCTTGCTCCATCCACAGTATCTCCTCACTATCTCTAGATGTTCCTCTCTTATCAAAACCACGGTCTTCAGAGTGAACTCCCGCGATTCCTGAGCACCGGGAGCAGCACTCCCCACTCCCCACTCCCTTCCAGGCGGGCCCCGAGGTGGTTGTCATGACTATGGTAAAACTAACAGATCAGAGCAAGGACGTGCGCCAATGCTTTTTGCGCCTGAACAAATGAAGAACCGTATGCCAAAGCGGAAGGGCAACTATCTAAAATAGTGAGGTCTTTCGAAGAAGCCGAGGCCGCCCCATATATTTGCAAGAAGTAGCAACGACTCGCCTACCCATAGTGAGCCCGGGAAGCCAACATCCTCGATACAGATCGATAGGGTTATACCTGATCATGGAAGCATCCTTCGACGAGAATCTAGGACTCAAGGAGTCAGTCGTATTATCTTAAATTTTGAAGCAGCATTCTACCTCGAGGATCCCTGCCAAATAGAAGTTGGACTTTGGGAAGATTTCAAAGCCATCACTCGACTCGAGATGGTATTCGGTCTCATGGTTTCCTTTTCTAAAAAGAGAAATAAGCACGCAAAGCTCTGATCACGAAAGCTCTACAAAGGCTCGAGGCAGCGCCTGAGTGCAGACAACTCCTCAATAGAAGTTTGTCCTATACGCTTTAAAAAGCTATCTGCATCAAGATCAAAAGGGACCCCCAGGTACCCAAAGCTGACCTCCGTTCAGAATAACATTCTTGAAAAGCTCCAAAAATCAGCATGTTATCTCCTTGCAATTCGAAGAGCCCGACAGCCCGGACCTATCAGGCCTATTCAGGCTTGGTCCGAGGTGTGACGAGGGGCTCGAAAAAAAGCCCCATCGATCGGTAGAGGATCGAAAAGAACGCTCGCACCTGAGTTAGATATCAGTGGTCAATAGTAAAGGAAGGCATTCAAAAGGCCTCAAAGGGCACGAGAGAATGCAATTACAAAGCAAGAATCGAAAGCAGAAGTCAATGAAGTATATTCATATTCATAAAGATCCATGTACAACAGCCCTCGAGGGGTCCTTACATACAATTACAAAAGCCTACAAAGATCTAAACCTAAAGCGGAGGAACGAAAGGATGTACATGTGATAAAACCCGAGGTCCCGATCCACCCTCAAAAATCCATCTCCGGTATCAGTGTCCTCGAGCGCCGCCCCCTCGAGCACGCATCCTCGAGGGCGATTCCTTCGATCTCCACCTCCTCTAGGTTCCCAGCTCAATCCCCCAAGGGATTCCCACTGGAGAAGATGAAGAAGAGGAAAAGGAGGGGACGTAGAGGAGGCAGAGAAAAGTGACATGCCCTGCAGAAGCCAAAGGTTGAAGATTCGGCGGGCCCCAGCCTTAACAGCCGGTAGTGCCACTTTATCCCTTGGGAAAGAAAAAACCCAAGGGATGAAGTGTCACACCAGGCCTGGGTAGGAGAGTGAGTAGCGGTGCATAGTCCGAACGACTGTTTACATAAGAGGAAAACCGACTCCCCGTCCGTCATCATCTCGGGCCAACAGCGGCAGCAAAGACAAGCATATCATTGACCATAGCAGCAACGGGACAGCATGATTATGCTCAACAAAGGGATGCCCTAACAGAAGGCCACAACACGGTCTAAGGAAGCTCCGCCAAACGGCCTTGAGGCCATGAGGCCCAAGCATGATATTCAAGGATAGAAGAAGATGATAAGAAGGAATGGGCAAATAAGACAACGAAGGCACTGGGATAGGAAAAACAACACCAAAACACAACCATTTTTTTTGGGGGGGGGGGGGGTTACGACACGGTCGTCGAGGCTTTGGAAGATTGACCGATGGAGGCAGTCAATGCATCCTTGAAAAATCAAATCGACGGCGGTACCTTCACCTTGGAGAGCAGGAATCGGGAGTGCATTGAATGAAGTCGAAATACACAAGCATGTGGATGCCTCGGTTACCACAAAGCTCACTCCAGGAGTCGCATCATCGGTATGATGTCGTTGTAATAAGCTCGAGGAGTCAAGTGTCATAATCATTTCCCATCACTTCATTCTGGGAAACGCGGAGACTATCTGTATGCGAAAAAATCAGAGGACTTGATTTCTCACTATCGATTCATTTCGGAGGAACGCCTCGAGACCCCGAGGACGGGAAGCCACGACCGAGTTTCAGACGTCAGGGCTCGTCGAGGCCTGACTCAGAGAAGATGGAGATCGAAGCCAGGACATAAAGGGAAGCTCCCAAGGCACACGGCTAAGTCTGACAGGGCGGCCTATCCAGAGCCTATGCTAAGGCATCGCGTCAAGCTGTCCCATCTCCACACTTTATAATTATTGCCCATGTACTTGTGGCTGAGTTCCCTTTATATATAAAGGGGACTCACACTACCTTGTAAGGGACTGATGTTGCTCCATTTCTCCACAAGTGCAATAATATCTCTCTCTCTCTCTCTCTAACTTGCTCGTTTTTACTGGCCCGAGTTCACCTTAATATTTATCGCTTTCTTACTTGTTCTTCATCATTTCATTCGGTATTGGCCATAAAGAGTCTTATTTAATCATATCTCAACTGTTATCCCATTCCCGATTACCCTCGATACCTCGAGCTCGACCCGAACATCGACCCCGAGGTCCCTCATCGACCAGTCCTGCATCAGGGTAACAGGCCCCTCGGTTTGATTGCTGCCTTGTTTTAGCTTGCATTTCATCATTAAACTCCACATTCTTAGCATCATCTGCTCTAACAACTAGCTCGAGGATAGATCACGTATTTTAGAATCCCATTATAAATTTAATTGGTGTTACCATTTTCACGGTAAACAGAGCTGATGAAGTTTTTGCTTTGGAAGAAGAAGACTTTGAGGTATTTTTTTGGGAAGGAGTAGTACTACGGCTTGATATATAACCTTAATTGTGGAGTCTACCACCCCTTCTACTTCTAACTAGGGCAGAAGAAGGAGGGAGTTCATCAACGATGATTGTCTTATGGGGGTCTGATGATGAAGAAGGATTCGAAGAACGGGAAATCATTTTTAATGGTAAGAGCATGAAGGTATAGAAAAAATCATTGAAGGATTTTAGATGTTATTGCAATAAAGTAGAATAAGTTTTTGGCTGGTATGTAATGTGGTATTTATAAGGAAGAACAGCCATTATGAGCCATCATCATAGAACCGTCACTTCAAACTGATACATCCACAAACAATCCTAAAAGATGCCATAAACTGCAGAACCAATCATAACAGGACACGTGTCTTGAGCATTAAATGGAAAGGACGTATGTCTCTTCGCTTCTGAAGAAAATAAAATGATATTGGGAAGAGGTGGCAAGGCATTCCCGCCATATATAAACTTACCAATTTCCGTATATTCGATTGAGAATATTCAGAATGTTTGGGAACTATCTGTATTGGTAGAAAAATGGATATTCCATGTGAATTAGCGATATGGTGACAAGTGGCATTTGAATTGGGTAAATAAAGAAGAGTGATGAGGTATGGTTAAAATACCCACGGGATTGATGAGATAAGGTACCATATCTGACAATTGGGAAAGAAAAAATATGCATGGGATGCATGAAGACTATAAAAGAGAATGATTCATGAACAGTTATGAATATGGAAATGGAATTAGCATTATCCCTGATTATGCACGATCGCTTATTATTACCATAACCGTTACGAGTAATTTTAGTAATAAATGATTAATACAGTTAATATTACTAACATGTAAGAATTAAGTGAGGGGAAACTATTACATATTGTATCCTTATATAAGCACCCTTACTTTATTTTGTACGATCATAAAAAAACTCACGAATATATGCAATCAGTCTTTTACTTTTATTTCTCTACTTGATTGAAGATTCTTGTTAGCAATTCTTGAGAGAAAACAACAATGACCAATAATATTTTTTTCCTTTGTTTATTAAAGATTGAATTCAATTATTTTTTGTGCTCTTATTTTTTAAAAAAGTGAAGTAAACTTGGTTATTAGAAACCTGATTTATTTTAATATTGACTTTAACCTTAAAAATTATTTTTGTGTTAAACAACATTGTGATTGGATAGTGTTATAGTTCTAATCTAATGGGTTTATAGTAGTACTGTAGATTTTAAAAATGAAGAATTTGTACGGACTAACTATAGGATACGTTACAACATTGGTTTCCTTTTTTGTAGGGATTCTACCATATTTTGGAATTAAATATATTTTACCATGTTTAAGTTCTAGAGTATGAATTCTATTTATAATTGTAGATTATGAAATATTTTTTGAATCCATAAGCACCTATGATATTTTTTTGTAGAAAAATATAAAATTAGTTAGTCAATCAAAACTAATTGTATTTGCTAGTTAAAAGTGTATAAAATATGTGTGTTGACCCAAAAATTGGTTTTAGAATAAAAAGTTGAATTTATATTCTTAGGACCACTAGTAATTCGATGGATTCATAGTGTTAGTATATCAAAAACAGTAATAAATAACTAAAGTGAAAATAAATTGAGTAAAGCAGTAAAGAAGGAGAGATTCTTCTTAATTTTCAATCTCCAATAGAATTGATGATAAAAATTCTGGTTTAAGGTTATTTGGTATGTAAAGACAGTTTTCGTTCTTCTCAGATGCCTTTTATAAGTGGGGATAATGATGTATTTATAGCTAAAGGGAGAGATGGCAGTTGTGAATCCTAATTGGAGAGAGTGGATCATGGGAACGGGATTTCAACTTGTGCTGATCTCTGGGTTACAATATTTATCTCACAAATTTGTGGACCCCAATCTTTTACTTCTGGGTCCATAAAAATCTGAGTCAATAGATAAAAAAAAATACCTGATACAACTAGTGTGAGAAACAAAATAAAATTTTTCCGAGTGATACTAATTAGAGGGGTAATTTGACTGCAATAAATAATCTTCGAGACACGTGACGACATAGTATTGATTTACCTGACAACTTAGGTTATTATAACCGCTTTATGATGAGAAGTCTTTTTCGTGTCTGACAGTTATGAATTTGCTTGTATACATATAGACGCAATTTGCTTGTATATATAGACGCTCAACTTCACTTTCTTTCACTCTTTCCCTTTGTCATCATCGCTTTTTTGTCCTTTTCAACCGTCAAACTTTCATGGATTCTAAGACCCCCATATCCCATTCTTGAGCATGACAGCCGAGTAATGTCTCTGCTTCCATTTCTCTCATAGATGGCTCACGCTTCTACTGTTGATTCATCGAAGGAAATTCCATTGTCTTCCCAACAAAGGGAAAGATCAAACCGTGCGGGAAAAGGGAGATATAGTTATGAGCCCTACGTTCTTGATATTTGGATTTCGAGGCGGATATATATGAAGCTGCAAAACAAAGGTTTTAAGCGATTTGTAAATTACCCCGTGGAAAAAATTTACTCCCTCGTACATGAGGATCGTCAAGAATGCCATTGGGGTGACCAACGTGGTCGTTCACCTCCTCCAGGAACATGAGATGATTACCAGCCGTCGGGATGACTTCTCTTTTGTGTACGATTACCTTTCTACTTGTGTTCCAACCTTTTCTTGACCCTATAGTCTTAGATCGATATTTGTCTCGGCCAGTTCAGGCAGAATATTTGGAGGCTAGTAGCATGTTTCCGATATCTAGCCAGATTGGTCGGAGTAGATTTTTTCTTTTAGCATCTTCTTAATCTGTATGCTCTGAGCTGTTCATGGGCTACCTTGTCTCAGTTGTCAAACGTGGCACAAGGACTCTCGTGAACACGGAAGATGATCATGATAGGGGCTGGTTCAATTGCTTTGTTGCTCTTCCTATGCTGGAATTGGTGCCTTTCGAAGTCGGCCCTATTTCAGAGATACAAAATCACGATCGTAAGGATATCTATAACATTAATATTCTTCTCCTTATGTTATTATTCTAATGCTGTAGCTATTTTATCAGCCCCAGTAGAACTGCTTGGTATGGGAGAGTAGGCCAAAAAGGTTCTGTCCTCCTCTTCGATACTCGAGAGGATTTTGAGTTATATTTCCAAAGTCACAAGGTAGAGAGCTAGAAACCATAGTAAATCTTCTTGAGTTTCCTCTCACTTCTCGTCTTTCATTATTCTTACACCTTATTTCTCATTTGAAGGCATTGTTGCCTTCACAAGTGTTAATTGATCTTCTTGTCTCTCTTGTTTCTTCCCAAGAAAGGATCAAGCAATTGGCCGCTTTGAAGTGGAAAGTAGTATCCTCACCTTCTGCTCCATAAGTAACGTTCCGACACTTCCCAAAAAGAGAAAAAATAGTCGAACTTCCAGATAGTTCCTGAAGGTGTTTACGGCTGCTCCCAAATTCGCACTTAAATCGGACCCCCTCAAGGCGATATTCCTATATTGGTTGAATATAAGGAGTTGGAGTCCCCGAGTGAGAAGCTGACGAGAGATGAAATCCCCTTCTCCGATCGCGAAAATGGTGTGGTCGAAGATAATCCCGTCGAGTTCCATCCATTTGCTCTCATTCTCCCTCCGGACTGTCACGACCCAGACTAGAGGGTCATGACTAACACCCGGGTCATATTTGTCGAGCACCAACGTACATTTTATATAACCTTCCTTATTATCTTTAAGGGCCGACGAGATTAATATAAATAGTAGATATAGATCATAAATGACCAACAATGAAGGATAATGACATGAACATACATAACATGGGATGACCAGATAGTCAAGAAACTATGTATAAGGTACGAGCCACCACGCTGCCATAAAAGACTATACAACAAAATCAGCCGACAAGGCATACTAAACTATACATGAGTCGATACATGTCTATGAGCCTCTAAAGGAACATAAGTGTTGCAGCATTGCAGGAACAGGGCCCCGACATACCCATGATATCTATAACAAAAATGCAAACCAAGACCACGGTAAGTCCGGAGAAGGGATCTTGCCAATAACCGTTGAACTGGGCAGCCTACTATGGTGGGGGAGCTACGTCTACTCGTCTATCAGGACCTGTAGCACGACATGAAACGTCCACAAATAAAAAGGATGTCAGTACGAATAAAGTACTAAGTATGTAAGGTAGGAAAACATAAGTAAGAATAGTAATGTAAACAGGGATAGAGGATATACAACCTGTAACATCTGAGTGTCTCTGAGGGCTACTACCATGAAATGCATGATGCATACATATATATATATATATACATAAACTTTTAAAACATACGCCTGTGTGGGCATCATCATCATCATCATATCCTACCCGACTGTAATAGGCTCAGTAAAAAAGTACTCGGCCATCATAAGGCTCGGTAGAATCGTATCGGGCCACATAAAGCTTGTTAAAACACAACTGATCAGTGGTTGCACAATAGGTGTTGTACCCGGCCGACTATAATGCGGCTTGGTAGAGTAAAATAGATACATATATATAATATATGCTGGACTCATTGGATAAATATTCTGAACCTTTCGGAATGACATAAGGTCGGTATCCTCTGTACATGTTATTAGGACTAACTCTTCATTATGAACCTTATAAGAATCAGGAAGTACCAACAACATTGATAACATAAGAATAAGAGAAGCAACATTAACATCAATCGTTCCATAAGAGGGAAAACAATGTAAGTACTGCTAGCTTCTAAGAGTAGAGTATCTTTGGAAGCTCGTTCATTACATTATGTACAATTGGAGTCGTGCAAAAGAAGGAAAGGGATAGCCTCACATACCTTGTATATACTGCCCCAATCTCAAGCTATGGAAATTTCACGACTCCTTAGTCTACAATAAGAGAAATGACACAATCGTTATCGTTTAGGCGTCGTAGCTATTATGTATCTACCGCAACCTATTTTACGAGGAAACAAACAGAATCTCCCCTATTTATTTGACTTCCCACAAGTCAAAACAATCACCAAATCATCCAAACAACATCAATAATAATCATATTGAGCCTCCCAAAACAGTCCACCAACCAATAACACTATTACCAAGTATTTCGATATATATTTCACAAGTTCTAGCTTCAACGACTTAGCCGGAACTTGGATAATCTTAAATACATGTAGAGTAAGAGATTCCTTACCTTTAAACAAAAAGAGCAACTCCAATTTGACCTTAATTTTCCACGAAATATCCCTCCAATGCTGCCACAAGAACAAGGAAGCGAAACTAGCAATCACTTAGGGATTTTCGGCACTAGAATCACGGTAGAAGACTTGAAATTATCTAGGGTTGATATTAAAATTTTAAGGGAGTATTCACATAACATAAATCACTTAAAAAAACCTTCCACACGAGCTGGAACAATACAAAAATGAGCAACAACAAGAAGAGCAAGAAACTTACTAGCACCACGGGATTCCCGACACTTGATTTGTATTGTTTGCCCTTTGTTTGGGTCTTGGATCATGAGAGTAACTTGAGAGGAACTGATTGGTCCCTTGGAGAGGGGGAGCTTAGACAACCAATCTGGTGTTGATCTGGTGGACGATCTTCTTCACTGCACCCTTCGGGTACAATTCTTCATGTTCGAATCCTTTTCTTCTAATGTGGCAATCACTTCATGACCATATTAATTTTTTATTCATGCCAATTTGGTTTCCGCCCAGATCCGAGACAAGTTCGAGTAGACCAAGCCAAATTTGAAAAAAGGTATCAAATAGTTGGGAGTCAAAGTTCAAGGAACTGCAAGCAGATAAGTAGAGTTATCAGCTCCTTTTGAAATGGTCCAAGGGTAAGTTATAATAATTGATAAAGGAGCTTGAGGTTCAAGGGATAAGCTATTCAACAAGGATCGATCACTTCGAGGTTGCACTCACCAAGATAGAGGTGCATGCGAGAAATGTGACTGATGAGCATGGACGGTTGACGTATGACCTTACTCGAGCCCAAGTGCGTTCATCACACCTCGAGCGAGCAGGTCGAAGCAGACTATTTGAGGAAGGAAAGGGATAAAGCGATACAAAGAGTCCGGAACCCAATTGTGGTTCTTTTGGACTCAAAATACATAAATAGGTGGGAAAAAAACAGTTACATTTTTATATATAGCGCCACAATACCTGACACTATACACTAACAGTAACGGCACTGTTAATGTATAGCGCCAGGAATTGTGGCACTATACTGTAAAATCTGACACGCCCAGGTGTAGCGCCACAATACCTGATGCTATACATAGATTTTATATATAGCGCCAGGTATTGTGGCGCTATATTCCTTTTTCCTGACCCCACCAACAATTCCTGACTTCAATAATTCAAAAGCATATAATGCCAACTTTTTGGGCGCTATATATATATATAAAAAAAAAATTCACGGCTAGCCATTCCTATATAAAGAGGTTAGGATTGTATAGAAGTTCATTCAAAAAAAAATTTAACTCTTGTTGAAACGTTTATTGTTGTTAAATTCTCCAACATTTTTTCATTATGTCTGAAGAGCGTAGAATAAGAGTTTAATTATATTGGGGGGTGAGGTTGTAATGGAGAATAACTCTGTGGGCTACAGTTTACCTGCTCAGTGTCATGTTAAATTGCCACTTACAATAGAATACGATAAATTGATATCGTTGTTATGCGAAAATATGAGTGTGAGGAAACGTTCAGTGATACTTAAAGTAACTGGAAGATATTCGTATTCCGTCACTCCGCAAGGGGTCGCTTTTTACTCGGAGACAATGATGAAACTTTGAGTGATTTTCTGAGGACTCCGGACGAATGCCGGGAATTTCTTGTAATCACAATGTTGGAGATGTACGTGAAGGTTGAAGCCGTTCCAAAAAATGAGGTTGTGCGTAGTAGAGATAACCCCCAGTCATCGGGTGGTTATTCTGGAGCAGCTTTTGCCGGACAGGTTCCAGATGAAAGAGTTTTCCTTGATTTAAACTTATCACCGCCGGCGAATGAGCAGCGAGAAAATAATTTATACCCTGCTTTCCATAATTCATAAGACGAGTGGTAAACTTCAATTTTCATTTGTGTTAATTATGTATATTTTTGGCGTATTGAATTTGTATTAACGCTCATATATTTAATAGGGGTACCGGCCGGATATGAATTTTACAAGTGGCCCATCCGGTAGTCATCACCTAATTGAAAACATCCATCATGGAATTTCATCACATTACGACTTGTAAGTGAAGTGATATAGCCATATGGAAAGCATTTATTAATTCAGTAGCTTATATTTTTGTTGGTTGTGCAGTGAAAACGAGCAAGTTGAACCACCCGTACTCACTCAATTGACCGAAAATGACGTATTACATCGGGATCTGGCAGATGCACAGAGTGAGGAACAGAACAATGATTACGATAATAATGCCGATGAATCCGGAGACGAGACACCCTTTTTTCGTGAGGATGGTGATGAGCAGGATGAGGAGGAAGGACCTGATTTGAAGAGAGACCCCCCTAGACGAAGAGTATACGAGTCTGAAGTGTCGTTTCATTCAAGGGAGATTCCTTACATTGATACTTGCCAACCGTGCCGGATGTGGAAGCTCTCACAAGGGATTTTGATGAAATCTGAATAGCAATGTGAGATGAGTCTAGACCAACGGTGCTTGCAAAGGGGATACTTTTTCCCTATAAAGCGCGCTTAAGCAGGGCTTGTAAAATGAATAACGTAAAAGAGTGTCGTGAGATGCAAGTATGAGAGTCAAGTCCGATGGTATACAAGGTTGTTTGCCACAGGTGATTTTGGCCATGTAATTGGATGTTGCGTGCGACCAAGAAGAAGACAGGTATGTGGAAAGTGGGTAAATACATTCCCACCCACACATGCGAAATGGACACATTCAACGGGAATCACTTCAACTTGGATATTGACTTGATTTCTCTTGTACTTATTCCGCACCTCCAAGCGTCCATAAGGTATACAATCAAAGAGTGCATTACATCAGTCCGCCAGGAATATGGCCATACCATTACGAAAAGAAAGGCATTTCTCGGGTGCAAACGAGCGTTTGAAATTGTGTACGGTAATTGAGCAGACAATTGTGTACGATAAGTCATTTGCATCTCTTCCAAAGTACATGGCCGCACTGCAACACTTTAACCCGGGGATAGTTGTTGAATAGTAGCTTGAGCAGAGTTCGGGAACACCAGAATACATATTCAATTACGTGTTCTGGGCCTTTAAGCCAGCAATTAATGGTTTTTTGCATTACCGGCCCGTAATATCCATAGACGGAACTCATGTCTATGGAAAGTACGATATCAAGCTATTGATAGCCGTGGCAGTGGATGCTAATGGACAGATATTTCCTTTAGCTTTTGTTGTTTGTGCCAATGAAAGCACAGAGACGTGGACGCTGTTTTTGAACCACCTGAAAGAGCACGTTGTCAAACAACATTCAGGTATTTGTCTAAAATCTGATCGGCACGGTGGTATATTAAGTTCTGTGGAGAACTTGCCTGCATGGCAAGAACCTTATGCATACTACCATTACTGTGTGAGGCACTTTAAGGCCAATTTCCAGAAGGCACATCCCAACAAGGATCTACATGATTTGATGTGGATGGCAGCAACAGACCACCAACAGCATAAATTCCGGAGGCATATGAATTCTATCAGGCAAGAAGACGAGGCAGCCTATCGTTGGTTAATGCGACATGGCCCTGAAAAGTAGACGTTGCATACGGATGGTGGCAGACGATGGGGAATTCTTACTACAAACGTGCCAGAGTTCTTCAACGGGTTATTGAAGTCGGCAAGATTATTGCCTGTCACAGCCATAGTGAGGATGTCATTCAAGCAGATGGCGGGGAGGTTTGTTGAACGGTCTGCAGTTGCAACGGAATTGATGGAGAGGGGTGTTGAATTTATGCCAGTGCCGATGCAGAGATTTGAGAAATACAGACGGCGAGCATTTGGCATTCATTTTTGCAGTATGATAACGAAAGAGGTGTTTTTGAAGTTCGCACCGCTATCCATAATAATCGGGGTAATAATGTATATACCTTAAATGAATCAGCAAGGTTATGCTCCTGTGGGAAATGGTCCATCTACCACATGCCTTACTCACATGCCATCAAGTTTTTTCAACGTGTTGGTTATACGGAGACCAACTATGTTGATCAACAATATAGTGTCTTGTCAAACTGAAAAAGCTGACCAGTTGACATAAAGTTATCTTATCAACATCATGATATTTAACACGCAAAGTATAGCGCCATTAGATAGTACGTTATGTGTGTGTTGTCTTGTTAAACTGAAAAAACTGACCAGCTGACATAAAGTTGTCTTGTCAACATCATGATATTTAACACGCAAAGTATAGCGCCATTAGATAGTACGTTATGTGTGTGTTGTCTCGCCTATAAATAACGGGCTCATTGTAGTTATGTTGTGTGCTCAAAATTTACTAAAAGAAAATATTTTATTAAAAGTAAGGTTTTTTTTACTAAAAGCAAATATTACACAAATGGCTCAACCTCTTCGTCCACCAAAGTGCAACTGCGGAAAAGCATGCTTAATGCAAAATTGTTGGGACGGTGGTGAAGTTGGACGCCGCTACCGGCATTGTATGAACCAGTTTTACAAGGTTCCCGGCGAACCTATTTGTGAATTTCAGGAATGGGTTGATGAACCATGTTATCAGGAATGTTACAGAGAACAACTGCATTTTCTTCATAATATGTGTTTAAGACAACGGGAACATGAAAAAGAAAGCAAAAGAATTATTGCAGATTTGAGGGCGAATCTGAAAGAGGTGGGAGAAGAAAAATGGAAAACACAATGGAATTGTGAAGCACAAAAGGATCGTAAAAAAAATATAAACTGGAACTTGCGGAGGTGAAGGCGAAACTGAAAGATGTAGAAGAAGAAAAAGAACAGCTGGAAGAACGATTTAAGTGATTGGAGCGGAGAATAAATAGCAATCGGGGCTAAACATTGGCATGTATGTGTTTAGTGTATTTTTCATATTTCATGTATTTTTATTATGTTGGCCTGCTATGTTTGTGTTTGTGATTGTGTTTGTGTTGTAGTAATGTTTTCCTTGTTTGTTGTACTAAATTTTATTTTAATTGAAGTAGAAGTTAAGTTTAAGTGCTTGTGTTGTACTACGTTTTATTTTAATTGAAGTGAAAGTTAAGTTTAAGTGCTTGTGTTGTACTAAATTTAATTTTATAAAACTATCAAACGAATGGAGAACTAAAAAAAGTAATGCGCATATTCGATTAAATATTATTGTTAATATATACAAAAATATTATTTACACCATGTCAATGTGTCCCGCATCAGGTGTGTCTCAATACAGCCGCTGGCCTGAGGTGCATCCCCTCCCGCCCGGGTATGCTATCAGGATCATCATCATCAAGTCGTCTCCTTATATCCGGATGCGGCGCAGGATGACATGTATCGGTGGTGCTGTTAGCTCCAGTAGAAGGCTACATAATAATATGAAACTTAGTATAAAAAACTACATAACAATTCACAACAATTTATATTGTCTTACCATCATCGTCTCTAGATCCTGAATGTAGTCATCTGTCGCTACATCGCATGAAGCCTTAAAAAGGAAATTAATAAGTTACAGTTAAAACAAATTCAAATCAAATACTAATAAACTCATACCTGCGCATGTGATGTGTAGCCATAACTCAGTCGGTGCCCACGATAAAAATCTCGGGTCGGTCGATCCTCAACAGTGGTAAACGGGCCTAGGAAGTATCTACCCAAATCCACTCCTTGAATATCCAAGCCCGTAATCAATAATTGACCCGATGGGGTCACCTGTGATGGAACTGGAGTGCGATAAATTCCAAGGTTGTAAGATGGCATGTCCGTCTTATGCATGCCACCTGCTATATCAGCAGCAACATCATCAGTAGGAGCCTCAAAGCCCCCTTGCTGGGGACCACCTCCTCTCCGCCCATGACCACGTCGTCCGGCACCACTAGCTCGTCGGCCACCACCAGTTCGTGGGATACCACGACCTCGATGGTACTGTGCTGGGTCCATATAATCAGCCTCGTATGCCAAATGCTGATCCGATCGGGCTCGCTGCAGTGTCTGGGCAGCCACATCCATGAATCGATGACTATACTCCTGCATGGCCATAGGATCGTGGACATAACTCTGCATCTGCTGCCCCATATGATAGACGGTATGCAATCCAATCGCCTGCACAAAGTAAAAAATATAAACTACATATTTGGCACTAAATTACAGGTATATAACTAATAATAACAGAAAACATACCAGGGCCTCGTGTCTCCCGGCGTATGGGACGTACCGACCGTGTGCCTGATGAACTGGGTTCCCGATAAAAAGTCGGGAAACAGTGCGGTACCATGCCATATAACGTTGAATAGGAAAGTGCTGCGGAGGTGGGGTCAAGTCCCCTCGCCTGTCCCAAGTACCCAACTGCTCGTTAAGCCATGCCATAAATGTGTCGTCCGCCCTGGACCGATCATCCCTCTCATAATGTAAAGCATACCATGCAGGCAGAGTCGGTATAGGTTGCGGCAGGCCAAACTGGCGAAATACCCGCTCGGAGGCATGGTGCTCGACAATATCGAGGCATATGAGCGGGATAGAAGCCCTCCAAATATGTCGGACGAACGTGCAATACGCTGGTAGGGTACCTATCACCTCATCGTTGTACGGCATCCAGATGAACTATCAAATAAGAACACAAATCGTTAGTATGCACAACACTAAGTTAATCTATAACAAGTAAGTTTAGTTAGATATTCACCTCTGCGTCCTCCAGCAGATCCAACACATCTCTGCAGAGGGGGAGATTATGATGGGCATCATACTCTCGTGCAAGAGTACGACGCATAACCCACCTACAGGCTAGAGGGAGTTGCGGAATTTCTACATTAGCCGGTAGTTGTGGTAGAGGTGGATGATACTGCAAAAATCGCTCCCAGACCCGAACCTAACAAACAAAGTTGACGTAAAGTATAAGACTAACTATAACTAGGTAGAATTGTAACTAATGGACATATTATTTGAATATATTGTCACCTGTAGAAGCGGCAGAAAGCCACCAACGTCTCTCTGTGTGCCGATGCAAGCCCGACACATCTGCCTGTACAGATATGAGATGACAGCACCACCCCAGCTGTAGATGGTTGTATCCTCGAACCGGGCAATATGATGCAGAAAACGGAGGCTCACTAGGTTCCCCGAAGTGTTCGGGAACAAGACCCCCCAAATAGAAGGAGCAACAGCAACCTCGTATATCGCTGTACATCCACCTCCGCTGACTCGTCGGTGATAGTATGGTGGATCTGCACCATGTGGTCTCTAATGGGAAGCAACTGTATACGACTGGACCCAGACGTTACCGCCTCGTCCTCCAGCATGAAACCCGTGAGCATGTGCAGCATATCCCAATATGCCTACCGCGAATAATATCTCATGGTCGCAGGCAGTAAAACTGGCAAGCCATCAACGGACAGGCCATATAAAATCTCAGCGTTCTGGAGTGTGATGGTGGCCTCGCCGATGGGCAAATGGAAAGTGTGCGTCTCCGGTCGCCACCGCTCAATCAAGGTCGTGATCAAAGCATAGTCGAGCTGTATCCGGCCAATCCTAATAATCCTATATAATCCCATCTCCTCTAGGTAATGGACCACGCGGGGATGTAGAACGCGGGGAGGACTCAAAAACTCCCACAATAGATCCACTCTTCTAGCCCAGAAATTCTGCGTAAGCAACTGTCCGTCCCATATATACTCGGATCTATGCTGGGGCTGTTGGGATAATAGATCCAACGTCCGAGGGCCGGGATGTATAGTCGCGTCCATGTCGTCAACTGTAAATTCATATTTTTTAATAACTTAATTTTACAAATAATATATATATATATGGGTTCAGGGCTTCAGGGCTCGATATATTAAGGATCAGTGACACCAAACTATCATTAATAATTATGTATTTTTATTATAATTTAAATTCATATTTTTTAATAACTTAATTGTACAAATTATATATATATATATATATATATATATGGGTTCAGGACTCGATATTTTGAGGACCAGTGACACCAAACTATCATTAATAATTATGTGTTTTTATTATAATTTAAATTCATATTTTTAAATAACTGAATTGTACAAATTATATATATATATATATATGTGTGTGTGTGTGTGTGTGTGTGTGTGTGTGTGTGTGTGTGTGTGTGTGTATATATATATATATATATATATATATATATATATATATATATATATATATATATATATATATATATATATGTTTTTATACAATTATTAACTTAATTGTACAAAGTTTGCATTTTCAACAACCAGTATAAGATACTTAAACAAAAGGAATTCTAAACTAAAATACTACACATTACTACGCTACAAGGCTCTAAATTTTACTACGCTAAAAGGGTCTACGTTTTACTACGCTAAGAAGGTCTAGATTTTACTACGCTAACAAATAATCTAAACTAACCATAAACAATAAATAATTTTAATTGCAAATAAAACATAAAATGGCATGAAAACACATATATATAAATCAGGATATTAACAGACAAATGTATTTTACAAATTTATATTTTTTTAGAAAACACTAATATTAAATCCGGATAAATTTAACATGCTAGTTTCGAAAAAAACACAAACCGAAATAGAACACATACAAATCAAATAATATGCATTATTATAAATGTTTCAACTTAATAAATCAAAATACCTCGATTTAGAATTTTCGGAAAGCAAAAAGATTGAAATTTTGACTCCGGAAGTGTGAATCAACAATAACACGAAGCTCTCCTCGAATGTGGGACCTACGTTCTTCAAGTTTTATGTGTCGGGGGGATCCAAATTTTTATTTTTTTTAAAATGAGGGCAGAAGAGGGTATGGGGTGGGGGACCAAAAATAGAGGGGAAGGTTAAAATAATGGAGGAGGAGTCGATGAAGAAGACGGAGGGTTTAAAAAATGTATGTATAGCGCCACAATACCTGGCGCTATACATTAATGATGTATGTATAGCGCCAGGTATTGTGGCGCTATACCTGGGCGTGTCAGATTTTACAGTATAGCGCCACAATACCTGGCGCTATACATTAACGATGTCGTTACTGTTAATGTATAGCGCCAGGTATTGTGGCGCTATATATAAAAATGTAACTTTTTTTACCACCTATTTGTGTACTTTGAGTCCAAAAGAACCACATTTTGGTTCCGGACTCGCTATCCAGAACCTTGGCAAGACAGTTTTGCTGTCGGAACTTGCTCAGCATGTTACCTTTCTCGAGTCCCAACTGTCAACGCTAAAGAGTATTAACGCTGATGACCCGAATTTCGAAGAAGAAATTTAGAAGCTAGAGAAGTCAGTAGCCGAGGCATGAAAAACTTTGGATTCTGCACCTGGTGCAGAGGGTCCTCCGGGGGTGAAGAGTTACCGAGCCTTTTGGAGGGAGCCACCGAGTTGAAAAATCACGCCCCAACCCTTCAACCCATTGAGTTGAACTTGTTGCGGAAGCCAAATGTATATAATGTGAATGAGTCACAACTACTATACCAAAAATTATAACAGCCACCAAATAATAAATAAGACAATAAAGCAACAATAAAAGGAACACCAGAATTTACGAGTTTTGGGCAATTTTGCCTATTTCCTCGGACACAACCAATATTTTATTCCACTCCAAAAATACAAGTGAAATAGTACTAAAGAGAGAATATACAAATGCCTTAAGAAGATAAGAAGGCAAATGAGAGGTGTGTTTTAAATCCTAAACATTAGTCCTCCTTTTATAGGGAAAAATTCCCACCCTATTGTGTCCTCCACCGATGTGGGACAAATTTTGGCAATCAACAAATCTCCACCTTGGCAAAATTCTACATCTTTAATTTTTTCTTAATAATAAATTTTAGTTGTGTGTTCATCCTCAATCTTCAGTGTTTAACAATGTTGATCAAATCCAAACAATATTGAAACTTTACTGCAGTCACCACTTTTGTCAGCATATCAGCAGGATTCTCCATAGTATGAATTTTCTTTACCGCGACTCCACCTTCTTCTATGATTTCTCGTACAAAATGATATCGAACATCAATGTGTTTTATCCTTGCATGATAAACTTGATTCTTCTTTAATTGAATAGCACTTTGACTATCACAAAAAATTGTGATACTTTTGTGTCCAATACCAAGCTCTTTTAGCAATCCCTGAAGCCAAATTGCCTCCTTCTAAGCCTCTGTAATAGCCATGTACTCTACCTCTGTTGTAGACAAAGCAACTGTTGACTGCAAAGTAGACTTCCAACTAAGTGATGCCTTTGCAAAAGTAAACACATAACCAGTAGTTGATCTTCGTTTGTCCAGATCACCCGCAAAATCTGAGTCACAATATCCAACTACAGACTGATTGCCTTCCTGCTAAAAAACTAACCCAATATCTACAGTATTATGAATATACCGTAGAATCCACTTCACAGCTTGCCAATGCTCCTTTCCTGGATTACGCATATATCTGCTAATAACTCCAATAGCTTGTGAAATGTCAGGTCTCGTACAAACCATTGCATACATCAAGCTACTAACAGCATTTGTGTATGGTACCCTTGACATATACTCATGTTCAGCTTCATCTTTTGGTGACATAGTAGTACTTAGCTTAAAATGGGGAGCAAGTGGAGTACTAACTAGCTTAGTCTTTTCATCTATACCAAAATGTTGTAGTACTATTTTCAAATATTCTTTCTGAGATAAATAGAGTTTCTTTGAACGTCTATTCTTATTATCTCCATACCAAGAATTTTCTTTGCCTCACCCAGATCCTTCATCTCGAACTCCTTCTTCAGTTGAATCTTCAACTTATCAATTTCTTCCGAATTCTTGGAAGCTATCAACATATCATCAACATATATGAGAAGATATATAAAGGAACCATCTTTGAGCTTGCACAAATACACACAATGATCGTATTTGCTTCTTTTGTACCCTTGTCGCAACATAAACTTGTCAAATCGCTTGTACCATTGTCTAGAAGATTGTTTCAATCCGTACAATGATTTTTCAAGTTTACATACCATATTTTCTTTTCCAGCAACTTTGAATCCTTCTGGCTGAGTCATGTAGATTTTCTCCTCCAAGTTACCATGTAAAAATCCATCTGAACTAGTTCCAAATCCAACTGTGCTATCAAAGCCAACATAATTTTAATGGGGAAATGTTTTACAACTGGAAAAAACACTTCATTGTAATCAATTCCCTCATTTTGAGCATATCCTTTGGCCACCAATCTTTCTTTGTAGCGAACATCTTCTTGGTTAGGAAATCCTTCTTTCTTTGCAAATGCCCATTTGCACCCAACTGCTTTCTTTCCCTTCGGGAGATTGGCCAATCTCCATGTATGATTCTGATGAAGGGACTGTATTTCATTATTCATGGCAATCCTCCACTTATCTTCTTTTGAACTTTGGACTGCGTCTTTATAAGTTGTAGGAACATCATCAACTACAATTGAGGCGGCATAAGCAATCGTCTCTATAAGACGAACAGGTTTTGTTATTGTCCTTTTTGGCATGTTAGTTGCAATTGATTCAAGTTGTTGTTGAGGTTCCTGAGTTGGAATCTCCCTCTTTACTGGCTCCTCTTCCAGAGGATAATCTTCATTTGTTTCCTCCTCTACTTCTTGTGTAGGAAAAATAAATTTTTCCTCAAACTCCACATGCTTAGAAGAACCCTCATTTTGTTTCGTATCTTAGGTTACCTTATTTACCATAGCAGATTCATCAAAGGTAACATCCCTGCTGAATATTACTTTCTTTGTCATAGGACACCATAAGCGATATCCTTTGACTCTAAAAGTAATCCCCATAAAAGTAGCCTTCTTTGCCCTTGGATCCAATTTTGACTCTATCACATGATAATATGCAGTTGAGCCAAGCACGTGCAAAGAGTCATAATCTTCAGCAGGCTTTCCATACCATTTTTCAAATGGTGTCTTGCCGTCAATAGCAGCAGATGGTAGACAATTAATGAGGTGGCATGCATATATAACTGCCTCAGCCCAAAATTCATTGCCCAAGCCAGCGTTAGACAACATACACCGTACCTTCTCCAGCAAGGTTCGGTTCATACGTTCTGCCACTCCATTATGTTGTGGTGTATGTCTGACAGTGAAGTGTCGGACGATACCATCATTTTCACAGACCTTATTAAAATGATCATTTTTGTATTCACCTCTATTGTTTGTGCGAATGCACTTGATCCTCCTGCATGTTTGATTCTCCACCATCATTTTCCATTTGAGAAAAATTCCCAACACTTCATCTTTGCTCTTCATTGTATACACCCACACTTTTCGGGAAACATCATCAACAAAGGATGCAAAATAGTGCTTCCCACCCAATGAAGGTGTTTTGGAAGGACACCAAACATCAAAGTGTACATAATCCAAAATGCCTTTAGTATTATGGATCGTTGTACAAAATTTAACCCTTGTCTGTTTCCCTTTGACACAATGCTCGCAAAACTCCAAGTTGTAAGTCTTTAATCCTTTTAACAATCCTTGATCTGATAGAGTTTTCAAGGATTGTCCTACAGCATGTCCCAAGTGCATGTGTTATAGCCTGGTTGTTTCTACCTCTTTTTCATCACTGGATGTTACTGTAGTTGTCCCAATAACTGTACTACTGCGATAACAGTATATTTTATTGTTCTTCCGATTGGCCTTCATTATCACTAGTGCACCGCAGCATACTCTCATCACTCCATTTTCTGCAATGATTTTGAACCCTTTTGATTCTAGGGCTCCCACAGAGATGAGATTTTTCTTTAAACCGGGTACATATCGAACATCTATTAATGTTCTGATCATTCCATCATGGTTCCTTAATCGTATTGAACCAATGTCATATGAGGTAAGAGGGTTGTTATCCACTGTGTGGACGACTCCATATTCTCCTTCTTGAAAATCCACGAACCAATCCCTGTTGGGACACATATGATAGCTACAAGCCGAGTCCATCAACCATATGTCTGATGATGTTGATGGCTCTGTTGTAACTAATGAGAAGTCTAAATCATCACAATCAGCTATATTTGAATCCATAATGGTCTTTCCATTGTTATGTTTGGCCTTATTCTTCAACTTCGGACAGTCTTTCTTCTAGTGCCACTTTTCTCGACAAAAGGCACATTCATCTTTGCTGGGTCTAGATCTTGACTTGGATCTTCCTTTCTTTGTCCTCGTTTGATTTTGAGGACTACCCCTCACAACCAGTGCTTCTCCTTCTCCGCCCTTCTATTTTTCTCCCTTTCTTTGTTCATAGCTGTAAAAAGCCGAACAAACTTCTCTGAGAGAAATTTCGTCATTCCCATGGAGTAGAGTAGTTTCAAGGTGCTCGTACTCATCAGGAAATGACCCCAACAACATCAAGGCCAAGTCACCATCATCAAAAGTTGCATCCATATTTTGCAAATCTGTGACCAACTTATTAAAACTGGTGATATGTTCATTTATCGTGGTACCAGGAACTTAGGTGAAGCGAAACAGTCTCTTCTTCATGTACAATTTATTTTGACTATTTTTCTTCAAAAGTTTATCCTCCAGTGTTTTCCATAATTTACTTGCAGAAATTTCCTTTGTGTATGGATATTTCTGCTCTCTAGCAAGGTAGGATCGAATGGTACCACAAGCAACATGGTTGATAATTCTCCAATCTTCTTCTCCAATAACATCTGGTCTTTTTTCTTTAATGGCAAGATCTAGACCTTGTTGAAAAAGGACATCTAGAACCTCGCCTTGTCACATCCCAAAATGTCCTGACCCATAAAAAATTTCTACCGTAAATTTCGCATTTGACACAATTCTTGTCATAAGTGAAGATGCCAATGATGATGTGTTGTTGACACTTGATGTAGAATCTTCTTGTTTATTGTCTCCCATCTTTGACACAAATATTATTTAATAGCTGGCGACACAAATCAAGATTGTTTCCTTTCTGGTGTGGAAGATCAGACTAAGCTGCAACCACAGAGCATACTCAGATAGAACCTTGACTCAGTTACCAAGATAAATTTTTTCTGATGTGGAAGATCAGACTATGTTGTAACCACAGAGCATACTTAGACAGTACCTTGGCTCTGATACCAATTGTTGCGGAAGGAAAATATATATAATGTGAATGAGTCACAACTACTATACTAAAAATTATGACAGCCACCAAATAATAAATAAGACAATAAAGCAATAATAAAAGGAACACCAGAATTTACGAGGTTCGGCCAATTTTGCCTACTTCCTCGGACACAACCAATATTTTATTCCACTCCAAAAATATAAGTGAAATAGTATTAAAGAGAGAAGATACAAATGTCTTAAGAAGATAAGGAGGCAAATGAGATGTGTGTTTTAAATCTTAAACATTAGGCCTCCTTTTATAGGGAAAAATTCCCACCCTATTGTGTCCTCCAACCAATGTGAGACAAATTTTGGCAATCAACAGAACTATCTCTTTCCTGCCCAGCATTCCAGGATCAGCAATTTCTTTCGTTCTCTGCGGGAAGTCAGTAAAGTTTGAGTGCCATCGCAGTGAACCAGAATCTGGTATTTTGGGAATATTATTCCCTTCTTGAATGTCTCTTGATTGCTTTCTCTTTTTGTTGTCCTATAAGAGGCACATGCACATGTTCCATTTGATGTACTCGGATGGAACCTTTAATATTAATAAAAATACCTTCATCTTTTGCATTTCTTTGAGTAATTTTTGCACTTTCGTAGCCTCGTTACGGAACACCTTTTTGTAGGATCTGGGCTCTCAATTTCGAGAACTAATCCTGGTACTTGAAACCAATTTTTGTCCTATCCTGAAACGCCCTTGTGTTCGTGCAAGTGCCACGCGTGGTCGAGTTAACTTCCTTCCTCGGTAATAACGCAACATTTATGGAAAATCCTTTAAGCAGGAAGACGTGCCTTTTCTAACAGTCATCTCTTCAGATTCATCACATCAAAAGTCCACATCCATGCAATGCTTGAGGCGAGAGCGGAACCAAAATGTGGTTTTTTTTACTCAAAATACGCAAATAAGTGTAAAAAAAAAAGTTACCAAACTATATATAATGCCACAAATAGTGGCGCTATACAGTAACGTTAACTGCACCGTTACTGTGTAGTGCCACTATTTGTGGCGTTATACTGACACACCTTACATAGCGCCATTAATAGTGGCGCTATACCCCTTATTACCTGAACACATAGCGCCATTAATAGTGGTGCTATATCCCTTAATACAAATCCTCCATCTTCTTCTTCTTCGTTCCATCTCCCTCATTTCTCATTTCTGGTCCCCACCACCACCACCACCACCACCGATTCTGCCCCCATTTTTTTAATTTTTTTTTTGGGTCCCCCGTCACATAAAAGTTTAATATTTGTGGTCCCACTGTCGAGTAGAGCTTCGTGTTATTGTGGATTCACTCTTCCGGAGTCAAAATTTCGATCTATCTACATTCCGAAAATTCTAAATCGAGGTATTTCGATTTATTTTAAGTTGAAACTTTTATAACAATGCATATTACTTGATTTGTATGTGCTCTATTTCGGTTTGTGTTTATTTTTTCCGAAACTAGCATGTTAAATTTTATCCGGATTTAATTTTAGTGTTGTATAAAAATATGTAAATTAGTCTAAAAAATGTGTTTGTTAATATCCTCATGTATATTTATGTGTTTTTATGCCGTTTAGTTTAGATTATTTTTTAGCGTAGTAAAATGTAGACTTTTTTAGCGTAGTAAAACGTAGACCCTTTTAGCGTAGTAAAATTTAGAGCCTTGTAGCGTAGTATTGTGTAGCATGTTAAATTTTATCCGAATTTAATTTTAATGTTGTATAAAAATATGTAAATTAGTCTAAAAAATGTGTTTGTTAATATCCTCATGTATATTTATGTGTTTTTATGCCGTTTAGTTTAGATTATTTTTTAGCGTAGTAAAATGTAGACCCTTTCAGCGTAGTAAAATGTAGAGCCTTGTAGCGTAGTATTGTGTAGTAATTATTTAATTATCTTATATTCTAGCACGAAACCCATAATTATATATATATAATTCTTACAATTAATTTATTAAAAAATATGAATAAAAATTATAAAAAAACATAAAATTATTAATGATAGTTTGGTACTACTGGGCCTCAGAAAATCTAGCACGAAACCCATAATTATAAAATATATATATATATATATATATAATTCTTACAATTAATTTATTAAAAAATATGAATAAAAATTATAAAAAAAACATAAAATTATTAATGATAGTTTGGTACTACTGGGCCTCAGAAAATCTAGCACGAAACCCATAATTATAATATATATATATATATATAGAAACCCATAATTATAATATATATATTATTTTTACAATTTAGTTATTAAATAAATATGAATAAAAATTATTAAAAAAACATAAAATTATTAATGATAGTTTGGTACCACTGAGCTTCAGAAAATCTAGCACGAAACCCATAATTATAAAAATTATATATATATATATATATATATATATATATATATATATATATATATATATATAATTTTTACAATTAAGTTATTAAAAAATATGAATAAAAATTATTAAAAAAAACATAAAATTATTAATGATAGTTTGGTACCACTGGGCCTCAGAAAATCTAGCACGAAACCCATAAGTATATATATAATTTTTACAATTAAGTTGTTAAAAAATATGAATTTAAATTATAAAAAACACACATAAATTTTAATGATAGTTATTAAAAATTATGAATTTGCAGTTGACGACATGGATGCACCTATACATCCCGGCCCTCGGACGTCGGAGCTACTACCCCTACAGCCCCAGCATAGATCCGAGCATATATGGGGGGAGAGTTGCTTACGCAGACTTTTCGGGGCAGGAGAGTGGATTTATTGTGGGAGTTTTTGACTCCTCCCCGCGTTCTACATCCCCGTGTGGTCCATCACCTGGAGGAGATGGGATTATATAGGATCATTAGCATTGGTCGGATACAGCTCGACTATGCTTTGATCACGGCGTTGATTGAGCGGTGGCGACCGGAGACGCACACTTTCCATCTGCCCATCGGCGAAGCCACCATCACACTCCAGGACGTCGAGATTTTATATGGCCTGTCCACCGATGGCTTGCCAGTTTTACTGCCTGGGAATATGAGATATTTTAACCGGGCTTCATATATGGATATGCTGCACAGGCTCACGGGCTTCAGGTCCGAGGACCCAGATGTAGCAATTGGGAGCAGTCGTATGCAGTTGGTCCCCATTAGAGACCACTTGGTGCAGATCCACGATACTATCACCGACGATTCAGCGGAGGTGGATGTGGAGCAATATACGAGGCTGTTGTTGCTCCTTCTATTTGGGGTGGTCTTGTTCCCGAACACTTCGGGGAACCTAGTGAGCCTTCGTTTTCTGCATCATATTGCGGACTTCGATGATACAGTTAGCTACAGTGGTGCTGTCCTATCTTTTTTGTACAGGCAGATGTGCCGGGCATCCATGTGCACACAGAGAGACGTTTCTGGCTTTCTGCCACTTCTACAGGTGACAACTTATTCAAATAATTTGTCGTTTAGTTACAATTCTACCTATTTATAGTTAATCTTTACGTCAACTTTGTGTTTTAGGTTTGGGTGTGGGAGCGATTTCTGCAACTCATACGCCGAGAAACATGAGGCTCTGGTATGTTTTCCGTTATTATCAATTACTTTAATAGTAATTTCTAGTCAAATACGTAGTTTATATTAAAAACTTTTGTGCAGGCGATTGGATTGCATACCGTATATCGTATGGGGCAGCAGATGCAGAGTTATGTCCACGACCCTGTGATCATGCAGGACTATAGTCGTCGCTTAATGGATGTGGCTGCCCAGACACTGCAGCGAGGCCGATCGGATCAGCGTTTGGCACACCAGCCAGATTATGTTGACCCAGCCACATACCAGCGAGGTCGTGGTATGCCACGGGGTGGTGGCCGACGAGCTGCTGCTGCTCCACGACGACCTGCTGGTGTTGGACGACGTGGTCGTGGGCGGAGAGGAGGTCCCCAGCAAGGGGGCTTTGAGGCTCCTGCTGATGATGTTGCTGCTGATATGGGAGGTGGCATGCATAAGACCGACATGTCGTCTTACAGCCTTGGCATTTATGACACTCCAGGGACGTCGCAGGTGACCCCATCGGGTAAATTCTTGATCATGGGCTCGGATTTTCAAGGAGTGGAGTTGGGTAGATATTTCCCTGGCCCGTCTACCACTGATGAGTCTCGACCGATTCGAGATTTTGATAGTGGGCACCGACTGAGTTATGGCAGCTCATCACATGCGCAGGTATGAGTTTATTAGTATTAATTTTATTACTGTTTTTACTATAACTTATTTATTTTCTTTTAACTTTATTAATTTACTTTTTTAGGCTTCATGCGATGCTGCGACAGATGACTACATTCAGGATCCAGACACGATTACGGTAAGACAATATAAATTTTTGTGAATTGTTATGTAGTTTTCTATACTAAGTTTGATATTATTATGTAGCCTTCTACTGGACCTGACAGCACCACCGATACATGTCATCTTGTGCCACATCCGGCCATAAGGAGACGACTTGATGATGATGATCCTGATAGCGTACCCGGGCGGCAGGGGATGCGCCTCAGGCCAACGGCTACTTTGAGACACACCGGATGTGGGACACATTGATTCGGTCTTCCATTTTTTTGTTTTTTTGGTGTAAATAATATTTTTGTATACATTAACAGCAATATTTAGTCGAATATGACAGTTACTTTTTTTTAGTTCTCATTTTGTTTTATAGTATTTGGTATAGTAACACAACAACTTAAACTTAACTTCCACTTAAATTAAAATAAAATTTAGTACAACAAACAAGGAAAACATTACTACAATACAAACACAAACATAACAGGCCAACATAATAAAAATACATGACATATGAAAATGACACTAAACACATACACGCCAATGCTCCATCCTCAGTTGTCATTTATTATTCGCTCCAACCACTTAAATCGTTCTTCCATTTGTTCTTTTTCTTCTTCTAACTCTTTCACTCTCGCCTTCACCTCCGCAAGTTCCTGTTTATATTTTTCGTTGCGTTCCTTGTGTGCTTCACAATTCCATTCTGCTCTCCATTTTTTATCTTCCACCTCCTTCAGTTTCTCCCTCATTTCTGTAATAATTCTATCTCCCTCCTTTTGTATTCTATGCTGGTATAACAACATATTATGAAATTCCTGTAATCTATCCCTGTAGCTTTCCTGATAACATGGTTCCTCAGCCCATTCATCAAATTCACAAGTAGGTTCGTCGGGTTGCTTGTACAACTTGTTCATACAGCACCAATAGTGGCGTCCAACGTTAGCACCTTCCCACCCACAATCCATCATGCATGGTTTTCCACATAAGCAAATTGGTGGATGACCAGGTTGAGCCATTTGTGAATTATTTGCTTATAATAAAAACCTTACTTACTTTTAATGAAATATTTCTTGGGGGAAATTTTTAGCACACAAAATAACTACAATGACCCCATTATTTATAGGCTAAACAACACACATATAGCGCCATATCTAATGGCTCTATATTAGATAGCGCCATATCTAATGGCGCCATATCATGATGTTGACGAGATGACTTTATGTCAGCCGGTCACACATATCTAATGGCGCCATACCATGATGTTTTCAGCTTTTTCAGTTCGACAAGACAAGACACACATAGCGCCATATGTATATTTTGTGTATTAAATATCGTGATAGCGACAACACAACACACATAATAAATATACCGATAATTATATTAAATTATTATTTAAATAGGTAAAAAGGGAAAGTACAAATCATAATTAACAAACAAGAAAATATTATTTCATAAATACTTAAATCGTATACATAACATCTAATTATTACAACATGAACTCATGGGTAGTTAGGTACAATAGAAGAACATCCGCCCTGAGCTTGAAGTCGGTGTCTGCATCGATTCTCCAGGCAATGATAGTCATTCCTTAATAAAAAATGGGAAGGAATGATCCAAACCTCATGCTTACTTAACATATTCGTTTCTATCTGTATCTCCTTATATCTTCACCTCTTCTTGATCTTCTACTCACTTTTGAAGGAAAAAAACTCTTCATCAAACTTTCCTGACTTTTAGTTTTCTTTAATATAGTCTTAACGGATCTTAAGATCATAATCCTTCAGTGGAGAGACCTCCGTCTTCTCCTGATCTATTGCACCTAAAACCACTGTTGTCGCTGATACTACAAATGTGGCCGTGGTGGAGGTGACATTTCTGCTAACAAAGAAAAAGAGGAACGAAAAGGTCGAGTTTGTCGATCAGCTATAACGGACCATTTCAGACATTGTGCCAAAAGAGTTGAGGAAAGATAATAATTTCAACATCAGGGAGAACACCGAAAGACAGGTCTCCATGTATAACTTCCTGGCTCTTATAACAAATCATATACGCCCTGTTGTTCGAAAGGACTGCAGATAGGACAGTAGGATGAATCTTTTCCTCGGACACCCTTGAGGGGAGAAGAGGATTACAAGCCACCGCATGGGCATTCATTCATCAGGACATATCCATTCTCGATAGGATTTTCCCTTCTGGTTGTCGAGATCATGGAGAAGTTTTGCTTCAATTACCAGTTGTGTCTAGCACCAATAGGCCCTTAGGTATGGATCTTGGTGATGGGCTTTTGACACTTGGCTTCCAAGGTTGATGTACCTTCTACTTACTAGCATTTACTTTATTTGTACTCTCCCAAACTCTACTGAGAGGGCATGATTAACATGACGCATCAGGGTTTGAAGGCTCGCATCTCAGACTATGGGAATGACTTTGAAAAGAGGTGGTGTGATCGATACATAGTCATCCAAACCAAGTTCCTTTGGTCGGACACGAATATCAAGTTCCCGGAAAAATGGAGGTTTGCGCATAAGTTTTTTGGTCTTTTTCACTTTCTTAGATTAAATTAGAGAAGACCCTTTTACCACTTACTACATTGTTCACCTACTGCGGTGGAGGTGGAAGCGGTCCTGGACATAGAGGATTGGGTTTCCAAGATCTTGGGAGTATCCACCAGAATTTCAAAGTCATGGAAAAATATCGCGGCCGAACTAGGAGGTGTTCGAGCGAAGTATCATGGTGAGACTTCTTTAAGCTTACAACTTCAATTTTCTCCTTCATCATCGCTATGTCTAACATATGCAAATCTAAATAGATATGGGTTTTAATAAAAGACCCAAGCCTTGGGTTGGTTCCGTAGAAATGGCATCTCGGCTTATTCGAGAACTGATCCTCACAATTTCGGAGAAGGTTCCTTTAAGACCATATTCCTCTGGTTCTTTAAAGAGGAAGCGTATTTCCGAGAAGAAATCCTAGACATCTGGGTTAGGAGAGGGTGCCACTCGATCCATTCCCCCGCCTATGTAAGATAGTGCTACAGGAGGGTAAACGTACACCGACCCCGTCCAAGTTCACTTCGGCGAGGAAACCATTGTTCTTTCATTAGTAGAGGGTTATTCTAGAGGGAGGAATGGCTGCAGAAGCCGCGATAGATATAATTTTGGATGAGGGTATGTTGATAAGGTGAGTTATCTCATCTAATGAGATAGCCATGGTGCCCTCAAGCGAGCGAGAGTTTCTTCCTTTCCAAACTGTCCCTTCTACCGAAGAGGTGAATTCTCGAAAAGGTTCAAATGAGGTGAGGCAAGTTATCGAGAAGGTTTAAATGAGGTGGCTGTATTGGCCCATGATGGTCCCCTTGTTCCTATAGTGGAGACTTCTGACCACCATCTTATCAATTTTCGGTGCCAAGCGGGGTCAAAATATTAAACTAGCCCAAGCCATTTGAGTCCCCAAGACTAAAACAAATGGCGTCTATGAACGTTGAGGCCTTGATGACTCAAATGGCTTATAAAGCAGCAAGGGTAAGTCTTCTAAAGCGATACTTTTTTATTAGGCTTTCCGATCAATAACATAACATTAAGTCATTCATTTTGTTAGCGCAGTGCTCAGTTCGAGGACTTTGAAGAGGGTCCAAGAGGATGCCGCTATGTCCAAGGAAGTAGTAAAGTATGACCAAAAATTGAGGGTTTAGCTCTAGTAGCTCAAAGAATAGAGGGGATCTCTCTTGGCCAGGACCAAAGTCGTAGAGTGGAGTTCCAAAACGAGAATGGCTGATTTTTGGACAGCAAGGCAGCTCTACTGGTCGAATGTTATAGGGCCAATAATAGGCTTTTTGCCCTCCAGGTTGATTAGGTCTTGAAGGTTGATGAGGAGGTTCAGCTAAGGGAAGAGTGTTCCCGTTTATCAACTGAGATTCAAAGGATAAGGTCAGAGTTGTCCATGATTGAGGAGATAGCCCGGGCCAATAATGTCGATCGTGAGATTATTCAAGTGGCCTTCAAGAACTTGCAGAAAGAAACACCCTATGATCCTGGACCATTAGTGAAACCCGCTTGCACACCGTTCACGAAGTTTGCACTAGTGCAATTGATTTTCAACTTGAGGTTCCTCAATTAGAGGAAAAGGCAATGGATCTCAGTCGATGACTTTGACTCCCATCTCCAGATATGAAAGGTCTTACTTCCTATGAAGTTGAAGATATGGAAGATGTTTAAGATGATGAAGTGGAGAAGGGACTCCTATCCCCGAAATGTAGGCCCCTATTGGTGTTGTTGATTAGAATACCCCCTCTACTTCCTGCACAAAGGCCAGCGGTTAGTTATCGTCTCAGGGCTTTGGATCGTTGTACTTATTTTGTGTTTCCTTTTTAGGGTCATATGTATAAAATGATATTTAATACTCCCTCCGTTTCAATTTATGTGAACCTATTTGACTGGGCACGGAGTTTAAGAAAATAGAGAAGACTTTTGATTTTGTGGTGTAAAATGAGGCACATATATTTTGTGTGGCTATAAATCATTCTGTAAAGGTAAATTATTTTCAAATAAGGAAATGGGTCATTTTTTTGGCACTGACTAAAAAGAAAATAGGTTCACATAAATTGAAACGGAGGGAATATAATCTTTTCTCTTTTCTGTTCCTTCGAGTGTTTTGAGCCTTCTAGATATTTTTTACGAGTATGTTCTTTGTTTGTATTAACGTTGAAGGACATGAATGCTTTGGATCTTTTAGGCTTTGTTGGTTTTGGGATGATAGCTCATTGTTGTGATGGGTTTCTTATTGGCGTGAGCAAGGATGACGTCTCATCCTTATGTAGGCGCAAGAGAGGAAGAATTGTCTCATAAGGACTAGTTATTGCTACAAAGCGCTGGGAGGAAAATGAATATGTATTCAACAAAACATAGAAATAGCCGGAAGAAAATTAAACTCTTTATTTCATATAAGAATAGTCATTTGGCATTCTATCAGCGCTGGATGGATTCGAACGTCATGTTACATAGATATATCTTGACCACTTTAACGAGGTCATATATAGATGAGCATACTATTCTTAAGAAATAAATTTCCCTAAGGGTATGATAAGACTCAAAAGGTTCTATAATTGAGTGTCCAAAATTAGTCTTTGCGGACTTTGCTTTCAAATCTCTTTGTAAACTTCCAAAATTGAGTGTAAGAATTGGTCTTTGTAGACTTTGCCTTCAAAATGGGGTGTTGCATCCAATAATAGAAATTTAGTAGAACACTAGAATAGTACCCTGCCATATTACAAACCCGATTCTGAAGCAGATGATTATCCTTGAGGGTTATATTCATGTATTAGGAAGCAAAGGAATGGGGGAGTATTTTTAGATTAAGACAGTACCCAGACCCGTTAATCAGACGGTTAGACCTTGGCATGGAAATACGAAGGTTCATATGTCGTACCAAAAAGGTTTGTATGATCATCATTCAGGTCGGACCGGCTTATTGATTATTATCTAGAAATGTTAGTAGAGAATAATAAGTTCTTAAAATAATTTGAGGGAGAGAAAACAAAATCTTTGTGGTTCGTTTAGACCGTTTGAGGTGTGACACTTTTCAATTTTCCTTCACATGATCGTCATCTATTTCTTTGAATTAATACCATCCTTTTCGCGTTACCTCGGCTATCCGATAGGGTCCTCCCACTTGGGTCCGAGTTTTCCCATGTTCGATTCTTAGGATGCTACAAATATGCTTCGGAGCACATAGTCACCTACTTTGAAATGTTAGAGATTGATTTTCTTGTTGTGATATCTCTCGATCCGTTGCTTTTGTGTAGCCATTCGAACCAATGTCATCTCTCTTCGTCCTTGCACTAAATCCAAGTTTCAAGTCACTACTTCCTTGTTCAAGTCTTCGATGGTATGTGTAAACCATAGACTGGGTTACCTCACTTCATCTGGGATGAGAACCTCAGATCCATATACCATAGAAAAGGGAGCTCTACGGTGCTTGATTTTATCGTTGTGTTGTTGCTTCTAACCTCTTTTTAAGTAACTAAGCAGGACTTTATTCGAAAATTCAGCTTATCTGTTAGCTCCAAATGATATAAAGTAGAGGTGACTAATTTGAACTACTATTCTTTAAAAATTAGTCACTTTGGCCCTGAGAACCGATGTCCATTGTCACATGCAATTGACTTTGATACTCCAAATCTGTATATGATGTTCCTCCATACGAAATTAACCACTTCTTTTTCCTGGACATGTGAGTATGAACCCGCTTTCACCCATTTCAAAAAGTACTAAGTTAACACGAGAAAAAATGTTACCTGGCATAGAGCTTGCTGCAGGGGCCCCACCCACTTCTGTCAAGGCCAAGGAGATAATATGTAATGTAGTGGCTTGGTCAACTAATGTACTCGGTGCAAGCATTGTTGATACATGTTGCATTGTTTGACGAATTTGATCGTGTCATGTTCCATTCGGGGCCAATAGTAGCTTGCCCTAATATAATTTCTAACTAGCAACCTGTCTCTGGAGTGGTTTCAACAATTCCCTTCATGGACTTCTTTCATCACACACTCTGCATCTCCAGGCCTAGGAATTTGGTTAATGGGCCGCTAAATGTTTGTCAGCATAAATGCCCCTTAATGAGGCAACATCTTGCTGCTCTAATTCTGAGTTGTCGAGCAACCTTATTATCTTTTAGTATTGTGTTGTTATGTAAATAATCAACAAATTCATTTTGCCAATCCCAAATCAAATTAGAGGTATTTACCTCTTCTTAATTTTGATCGATCATTGAGTGGAATGGATGGATGATCGAGTTTGCTCTGGAGTTAGCAATGTCTCCAGCCAACCCCAAATTATCTAGTGCATCTGCTTCAATGTTCTTTTCTCATGGTATTTGAGTGGCCTTCCACTCCTGGTACTGGCTTGGGAGTTGTGTTACTCGTATGAGGTATTGCTACATGTAGCCTCTTGAGCTACGTAAGTTCCATGCACTTGATTAATGACCAACTACGAGTCGCTTTTTAATCCTATCCACTTGGCCCCAAGTTGACGGGCTAGCTAGAATCCTACATAACACCCCCGTGCTCGGGTTTATTGTTAGTTATCGAATGACACTTGATTTATTGTCGTATTGTCTCACCGGTGGGGGCGATAAGTAATATTCCTAGCCCGGACCCTTTCATGTTGGATGATTCATCCATGAATAGGGTCCAAGTTCCTAAGACAATTCTAGAAGCGATTATCGCCTCCTTATCGCCTCGGGAAGTATGCTAGCGTTAAAATTAGCAACAAAGTCTGCTAGGACTTGTGATATTATAGTAGTGTAGGGTTGATATGTAATAGCATATGCACTCAACTCAACCACCAATTTAATAAGTTTCTCTGAAAGCTTCGACCTGTGAAGAATACTCTTCGTTAGGAAAGTAGAGACAACAAAAATGGGATGACAATAGAAGTATGGTCTCAATTTTCGAGTAGTTATTATACGTTCTAGTACAAGTTTCTCTAAGTGTAGATACTTGGTTTTGACATCTATTAGTGCCTTGATTACATAGAAAATTGGGGATTGCATACCTTTCTCCTCTCAAACCAATACAGCACTTACACCAGTCTCCGATACAGCTAGATATACCAAAAATCATACCCCCAATCCATGTTTTGACAACAACAGTGGATTGGATAGATGTTTCTTTTAAGTCCCGTAGTGCCTTTTGGAATTTGAGATTATAATTTAAGTTTGTGTTCTATTTTAATGCTACAAATATCTTATGACATCTTTTGCAGGAGCAGGATATAAATCGATCGAGTGCTACTATCCTTCTGGTCAGCCTCATCACCTCCTTTTGATTCTTCAACACCTTGTGTATATCCCCGATTACTCTTATATTCATAGGGTTAGCTTCTATACCTTTATTAGAAACTAAAAAACCAAGGGGTTTACTTGATCCAACCCTAAAGGCACATTTTTCTGGATTGACCTTCATGTTGTACTTTTAGAGGATCTCGAAGGATCCTTTAAGTGGTCGAGGTGATCGTCTGCTTGGAAAGATTTCACTAATATATTATCAATGCAAACTTTCATGGATTTGATAATAAAATCTTTAAACATTTGAGTAACTAATCATTGATATGTGACTCCGACGTTTTTAGCCCGGATGACATGACATTATAGTGGTAAGTCCCCCTATCGGTGATGAACAAAGTCTTTTTTTGGTTCTTTGGATCTATTTTATTTTGGTTGTATTCGGAATACGCATCTAGAAAATTTAATAGCTCGTGACCAGTCATGGAATCTATCATATGGTAGTGTTTTGGCACTAGAAAACAATCCTCGAGCGGGCTTTGTTTAGGTCTTTTTAGCTGACGCAAATCCTCCATGTTTCAATCTTTGTGGGTACCATCACGACATTCCCTAACAACTCCGGGTATTTTACATCATAGATGATGTCGTTGTTCGGCAATTTGGTAACTTCTTCCTTTACAGCTTGGTCCCATTCGAGCCCAATGTTTCTTATTTTTTGGTTTATAGGGAGGTGGATCGGATACACGTTCAATTTGTTCATCATAATATCTATTGGAGTGCCTTTCATATCTGCATAAGACCAAGCAAAATATTCTGCACTATCTTGTAAGATTTTATTAACTTACGCTTCTGCTCAGGTGTCAACTCTGAGCCGATATAGACCTTTCTTTCTGACTAGTGGACCAAGATAGTCACTTCTTTCAAATCTTATACTATCGGTATGGAAATATTATCTTCTTCTGGTTTGATGATTTTATCCGAGGGGGGCTTGCTCCGAGGACATTTGCTATGTCCCCATCCCCTAGTTGCTATTTGTCATTTCCTTCTTTGGGGATGTTATTTGTAGCTACTATGGAATTGACCTCCGGGGATGCTCGTTGTTCTCTTCGTATTTTTCATATTCCCCACTTGGACAACAACTTTATCACTTGGTGCAATATCGAAGGGACTGCATCGGTCTCGTGAATCCAAGTCCTTCCCAAGATGCCATTGTATGACATATCTCTTGCTCTCACCTAGAACAAGGTTTCCTTGGTTACCACTACAGCGTAGGTTACCAAGGTCACCTCTCCTTGGGACATCTCACTAGAGTTATTGAACCCTGAGATGAATCGCACCTTCGTGATGACTTGGCTTGTGAGTTCTATTTCCTTGATCACTCGTAAATGGATGATGTTTGTTAAGATGCTTGGATCAATCAAAACTCTTCTCACGTTAGTACCAAAATTTGTAAGTTAATTATCAGGGCATCATTGTGTGGCATATTCAAGTCATCTACATCATCATTGTCGCGCCCCCTTTTTTCCTTCCCTTTTTGTAAGGAAGAAAGGTCCGGGTTTCGACATTTATGGGGGTAGTTACTCATTTCCTTTTGGGAATTAGGTATTTTGAAGAGACGCCACCTAACGAATTATGGTGCGTTAGGGCACCTAGAGCAATTAACTCTTGGATTGGTTTGCATTACCAGAGATTTAGGGTAAGGGCTCGAAATAACCTCGAGGGGAAGGTGTTAGGCACCCCTCTTGGTCCACAACGATGGGTCCCGACTGAACTTATACTTGTGAACTAGTCCATTAACAAAATATCAGATAAAGCACGTTGAACATTATATGACTCAAATAGCAAGACAAAGGATTTGAACAAGTTGTGTACATGTAAAACAAAGTTTTAAACAAAAGGAATTTAAGGAAAGGAGGGGTCCTAGGTTGGTTAGCCTACAGGATCACCCCACGCAATGCCCGGTAAACACTCTTCAATGAGGGGCTACACGTGACATTAGCACGTAGTCATCATATCCCATATCTACCTTTCCTACCCCTTAGCGGTTATTAAAGTGAGTGTTGATTAACGATCTTTATTGCGTGCTGTTACCCGTCCCTTCTTAGTGGTCCTAGAGGTATTTAGGACCTCTACCTATAGGAAGTTCTTGACAGACCCCTAAGGTTTAAAGGAGAAAATACTAAGGTGACAAGCAAGAACACATAGGACTTCAACAAGTATAAGCATGAAGTAGCAGATAAGAGGCTCAGGTTCACCTCCACAAAAAATGCATGTAAACAGCACGAATCAAACACAAATAATGGCAATATAATTAAATAGTATCCTAAGACATGTTGTCTAGGCGAATATCAGAATACATGAGATATGCAGTCTTTATTTTGTAACCCAGAAGTAGGGCCCTAATCATTTCGCCTGCTGATTTTAGGCTCGTTAATCATTAGGCAGTATACACAAAAGGCAGTTTCCAGTTTTATAAGAGTTGAATACCTAAGGCTTGCCTAGGCGTGGGATAGTGTACGGTCGTTACCAGAACCATTAGAAGTTCAGAAGACTATTTTGCCTAAGAGCATGCTCTTCCAGGTATTACAAAGATGCAGGGTTATTACTAATTTGTTTAAAGCAGGATGAGACTGTTTTTATTCCTTTTCATACATCAGTAGTTAACTAGGTGTAGCTGAGTGAGGATGAACGAAAACCTAAACATAGTATCTAATATGCATGCATAAGGTATAGAGTAATTGATATGCAAGATTCGTAAAGAAGGATTTTTAAATAAACAGCATGATTGCAGAATTTTCTAAAAACAGGATTTCTAAATGCATAAAGGTTACAGCATCATACTGTCAAGTGTGCAGGAGCAACAATTTTATGTTAGTGTTGTTATTTAGCCTAAAGTAGGTTTTCTAAGTGATGAAACAATGTCAAACAGGATGCTGAAACAGTAAACCTAAGAACATGATATCTAATGAATGACATGCTTGGAATATATTTGTCCGAAACATGGATTCTAATGCACCTATGGGAAATGTAAACCTAAGGCGTGGTTTCTACCCATTGATATTGATAACATATATGACTACCCTCCCATTTTCACTAGCCAACCCCCAATATCTGTTTACAACAAATTATTACAGACCAATACTGCATGAATTACATAAGTAGAAAAGAAAACAAGAAGTTACACTATAGGGAGCCTGAAAATAGGCCCAAATGATTTCCCCAAACCTCTAACAACCTCAAATGCCAAATTCCATAGACAATATCATTTTCTAGGTGCGCAGAGTTCTCTAAGGATCTCAAGGATCCTGGGCAGTGCTCACACCTAGACTTTATAACCAGAACTAAGTAAGTGTAGTGTCGAAGAGCCAGCTCCTGTGCATCAGAGTTCAGAGAGATCTCATAGGGATCCCAAGGCAGTCACACACTGGAGGGGCAGAACTTAAGGATCTAAGAATGGAGTGAGAATGCTTGACATAGTTTTGAAAATGTTTTAGCAAGAAAGCAGTGTAAAAGAGACTTAGTTGAAATAATTTTGTAAACATGAGAGTTGTTTAGTAAAACAGCTTTTTAAAATAGAGGTGTAATTAAACAAACAGCAGGTCAGTCAAACAAGTTCAGCAACACTCAAATAACAATCCTTCACATAGGGGAATGGGAATTAGAGATACATAGAGCACATAGTATACAGGAGCATAGCAGTTCTTGTGGGGTTTAAGGGATTAGGGGATAGATATTGGTATCAACACAGTAGGAGTTTTAGAAAAAATCATAGAATCAGTCATTTAAAGTGACAGATCAGCTTGCATATCAAAACTAGATAACAAGTAGATAAGCATTCAAAATAGGGTAGATGTTGAGACAGACTACTAGGAGGGGGTAGAACATGTCCTGAAAGGCCCTAAGAAGGTTAGACTAGCATGCTAGATGAAGCAGTAATATAAACATGTCAATTGCATGTTGAACAACAGAACCATAGATAGAAATAAATTAGAAACATGGTAAACTGAAGCAGTAAAAGAAACATATTGGTTTTGGGACTTGAATTGAAATCAAAACATACCAGTAGAGAGATAGTAAACACAAAGTGAGGACAAAGGGCATGGACGAACAGCACCTTAGGGTTAGTATGCCTTGGTGATGAAATGGCCGGTATAGCCTGACAAGGTGGTTAAGTATGAATTCAAGCCCAACCTTCTCCGCAAAGAACCTCATCATCAGCACCACTTGCCAAAATGACGGATGTATCTGCGCTAAAGTAACCCGATACTTCAAGCAAAAATCAAGCACGATCCTATCAACGGGGCCAAATGCGAAAGGATATAGGTATACGCTCAAGAATCCATCAGTAGAGTCTGTAATACTATCATCCAGGGAAAGCATCTGCAGCGTTATCCCCTCGCTCCATCCATAGTATCTCCTCACCATCTCTAGATGTTCCTCTCTTATCAAATACACGGTCTTCAGAGTGAACTCCCGCGGTTCTTGAGCGCCGGGAGCAGCACTCCCCACTCCTTGCTGGGCTGGCCCCAAGGTGGTTGCCATGACTATGGTAAAACTAACAGATCAGAGCGATGACGTGCGCCAATGGTTTTTGCGCCTGAATAAATGAAAAACCCTATGCCAAAGCGGAAGGGCAACTATCTAAAATAGTGAGGTCTTTCGAAGAAGCCGAGGCCGCCCCATATATTTGCGAGAAGCAGCGACGACTCGCCTACCCGAAGTGAGCCCGGGAAGCTAACAACCTCGATACAGATTGATAGGGTGATACCTAATCCCGGAAGCATCCTTCGACGAGAAGCTAGGACTCAAGAAGTCGGTCATATTATCTTCAATTTTGAGGCAGCATTCTACCTCGAGGATCCCCGCCAAATAGAAGTTGGTCTTCGGGAAGATTTCAACGCCATCACTCGACTCGAGACGGTATTCGGTCTCATGGTTTCCTTTTCTAAAAAGAGAAATAAGCACTCAAAGCTCCGATCACTAAAGCTCCACAAAGGCTCGAGGCAGCACCTGAGTGCAGACAACTCCTCAATAGAAGTTTGTCCTATACGCTTTAAAAAGCTATCTACATCAAGATCAAAGGGGACCCCCAGGTACCCAAAGCTGACCTCCGTTCAAAATAACATTCTTGAAAAGCTCCAAAAATCAGCATGTTATCTCCTTGCAATTCGAAGAGCCCGATAGCCCGGACCTATTAGGCCTATTCAGGCTTGGTCCGAGGTATGACGAGGGGCTCGGAAAAAATCCCTGTCGATCGGTAGAGGATCGAAAAGAATGCTCGCACCCGAGTTAGATATCAGCGGTCAACAGTAAAGGAAGGCATTCAAAAGGCCTCAAAGGGCACGAGAGAATGCAATTACAAAGCAAGAATCGAAAGCAGAAGTCAATGAAGTATATTTATATTCATAAAGATCCATGTACAATAGCCCTCGAGAGGTCCTTGCATACAATTACAAAAGCCTACAGAGATATACACCTAAAGCGGAGGAACGAAAGGATGTACATGTGATAAAACCCGAGGGCCTGATCCACCCTCGAAAATCCATCTCCGGTATCAGCGTCCTCGAGCACCGCCTCCTCGAGCACGCATCCTCGAGGGCGATTCCTTCGATCGCCACCTCCTCTAGGTTCCCAGCTCAATCCCCCAAGGGATTCCCACTGGAGAAGATGAAGAAGAGGAAAAGGAGGGGACGTAGAGGAGGCAGAGAAAAGAGACATGGCCCGCCGAAGCCAAAGATTGAAGATTCGGTGGGCCCCATCCTTAACGTCCAGTAGTGCCACTTTATCCCTTGGGAAAGAAAAAACCTAATGGATGAAGTGCCACACCAGGCCTGGGTAGGAGAGTGAGCAGCGGTGCATAGTCTGAACGACTATTTACATAAGAGGGAAACCGACTCCCCGTCCGTCATCATCTCATGCCAACAGCAGCAGCAAAGACAAACATATCAACGACCACAGCAGAAATGGGATAGAATGATTATGCTCGACAAAGGGAAGCCCCAGCAGAAGGCCACAACACGGTCTAAGGATAGAAGAAGATGATAAGAAGGAATGGGCAAATAAGCCAATGAAGGCACTTGGATAGGAAAACAAAACACCAAAACACAACAATTTATAGGGGGTTATGACATGGTCATCGAGGCTTTGGAAGATTGACTGATGGACGCAGTTAATGCGTCCTTGGAAAATTGAATCGACGGCGGTACCTTCACCTTGGAGAGCGGGAATCGGGAGTGCATTGAATAAAGTCGAAATACACAAGCCCGTGAATGCCCCGGTTATTACAAAGCTCACTCCAGGAGTCGCATCATTGGTATGACATTGTCGTAATAAGCTCAAGGAGTCAAGTATCAGAATCATTTCCCATCACTTGATTTTAGGAAACGCAGAGACCATCTGTACGCGGCAAAATCAGAGGACTTTATTTCTCACTATCGATTCATTTCGGAGGAACGCCTCGAGACCCTGAGGACAGGAAGCCACGATCGAGTTCCAAACCTCGGGGCTCGTCGAGGCCTGACTCAAAGAAGATGGAGATCAAAGCCAGGACATAGAGGGAATCTCCCAAGGCACACGGCTAAGTCTGATAGGGTCGGCCTATCCAGAGCCCATGCTGAGGCATCGCATCAAACTATCCCATCTCCAATATTGTAATTGATTCCCATGTACTTGTGGCCGAGTTCCCCTCCTATATAAAGGGGACTCACACTACCTTGTAAGGGACTGATGTTGCTCCATTTCCCCACAAGTGTAATAATATCTCTCTCTCTCTCTCTTTTCTTTCTAACTTGCTCGTTTTCACTGGCCCGACGTCACCTTAATATTTATCGTTTTCTTACTTGTTCTTCATCATTTCATTCGGTATTGCCCATTAAGAGCCTTATTTAATCATATCTCAACTGTTATCTCATTCCTGATTGCCCCCGATACCTCGAGCTCGACCCGAACATCGACCCCAAGGTCCCTCATCGACCAGTCCTACATCAGGGTAACCGGCCCCTCAGTTTGATTACTGCCTTGTTTTAGCTTGCATTTCATCATTAAACTCCACATTCTTAGCATCATCTGCTCTAACAACTAGCTCGAGAATAGATCACATATTTTTAGAATCCTATTTACAAATTTAATTGTTGTTACCATTTTCACGGTAAACAGAGCTCATGAAGTTTTTGCTTTGGAAGAAGAAGACTTTGAGGTATTTTTTTTGGGAAGGAGTAGTACTACGGCTTGATATATAACCTAAATTGTGAAGTCTACCACCCCTTCTACTTCTAACTAGGGCAGAAGAAGGAGGGAGTTCATCAATGATGATTGTCTTATGGGGGTCTGATAATGAAGAAGGATTCGAAGAACGGGAAATCATTTTTAATGGTAAGAGCACGAAGGTAGAAAAAAAATCATAGAAGGAGTTTAGATGTTATTGCAATAAAGTAGAAGAAGTTTTTAGCTAGTATGTAATATGGTATTTATAAGGAAGAACAACTATTATGAGCCATCATCATAGAACAGTCACTTCAAACTGATACATCCACAAACAATCCTAAAAAGACGCCATAAACTGCAGAACCAATCATAACAGGACACGTGTTTTGAGCATTAAATGGAAAGGACGTATGTCTCTTCGCTTCTGAAGAAAATAAAATAATATTAGGAAGAGGCGGCAAGGCATTCCCGCCATATACAAACTTACCACTTTCTATATATTCGATTGAGAATATTCAGAATGTTTGGGAACTATCTGTATTGATAGAAAAATGGATATTCCATGTGAATTAGCGATATGGTGACAAGTGGCATTTGAATTAGGTAAATAAAGAAGAGTGATGAGGTGTGGTTAAAATACCCACGGGATTGAAGAGATAAGGTACCATATCTGACAAATTGGGAAAGAAAAAATATGCATGGGATGCATGAAGACTATAAAAGAGAAAGATTCATGAACAGTTATGAATATGGAAATGGAATTAGCATTATCCCTAATTATGCGCAATCGCTTATTATTACCATAACCGTTACGAGTAATTTTAGTAATAGATGATTAATACAGTTAATATTACTAACATGTAAGAATTAAGTGAGGGGAAACTATTACATATTTAATCCTTATATAAGCACCCTTACTTTATTTTGTACGATCATAAAAAACTCACAAATATATGCAATCAGTCTTTTACTTTTATTTCTCTACTTGATTGAAGATTCTTGTTAGCAATTCTTGAGAGAAAACAACAATGACCAATAATATTTTTTTCCTTTGTTTATTAAAGATTGAATTTCAATTATTTTTTGTGCTCTTATTTTTGAAAAAGTAAAGTAAACTTGGTTATTAGAAACCTGATTTATTTTAATATTGACTTTCACCTTAATTCGATGGATTCATAGTGTTAGTATATCAAAAGTAGTAATAAATAACTAAAGTGAAAATAAATTGAGTAAAGCAGTAAAGAAGGAGAGATTCTTCTTAATTTTCAATCTCCAATAGAATTGATGATAAAAATTCTGGTTTAAGGTTATTTGGTATGTAAAGACAGTTTTCGTTCTTCTCGGATGCCTTTTATGAGTAGGGATAATGATGTATTTATAGCTAAAGGGAGAGATAGCAGTTGTGAATCCTAATTGGAGAGAGCGGATCATGGGAACGGGATTTCAACTGGTGCTCATCTCTGGGTCACAATCTTTGGAAAGGTTCAAATTTCACTGACCAGTTTATCGAGGGTTCTCAACCTTGTTCCCACTTTTGTCCCTTCGATACTAGAAGTTTTATTGTGCGTCTCATACAATTGACATTAGTTGTGTGAGGCTCATTTTTATCTCACAAATTTGTCGATCCCAATCTTTTTCTTCTGGGTCCACAAAAATATGAATCCATAAAATTGTGAGACAAAAAAAATGTCTGATACAACTAGTGTCAGTTGTATGAGAAACAAAATAAAATTTTCCGAGCGATACTAATTAGAGGGGTAATTTGACTGCAATAAATAATCTTCGAGACACGTGATGACATAGTATTAATTTACCTGACAACTTAGGTTATTATAACCGCTTTACGATGAGAAGTCTTTTCCGTGTCTGCAGTTACGAATTTGCTTGTATACATATAGACGCAATTTGCTTGTATATATAGACGCTCAACTTCACTTTCTTTCACTCTTTCCCTTTGTCGTCATCGTTTTTTTGTCCTTTTCAATCGTCAAACTTTCATGGATTCTGAGGACCCCATATCCCACTCTTGAGCATGCCAGGCGAGTAATGTCTCTGCTTCCATTTCTCCCATAGATGGCTCACGCTTCTACTGTTGATTCATCGGAGGAAATTCCATTGGCTTCCCAACAAAGGGAAAGATCAAACCGTGCAGGAAAGGGAGATATAGTTATGAGCCCTACGTTCTTGATATTTGGATTTTGAGGCGGATATATATGAAGCTGCGAAATAAAGGGTTTAAGCGATTTGTAAATTACCCCGTGGAAAAAATTGACTCCCTCGTACATGAGGATCGTCAAGAATGCCATTGGGGTGACCAACTTGGTCGTTCACCTCCCCCAGGAACATGAGATGATTACCAGCCGTCATGATGACTTCTCTTTTGTGTATGATTACCTTTCTACTTGTGTTCCAACCTTCTCTTGACCCCATAGTCTTAGATCAATATTTGTCTCGGCCAGTTCGGGCAGAATATTTGGAGGCTAGTAGCATGTTTCCAATATCTAGCCAAATTGGTCGGAGTAGATTTTTTCCTTTAGCATCTTCTTAATCTATCTGCTCTGAGTTGTTCAGGGGCTGCCTTGTCTCAGTTGTCAAATGTGGCACAAGGACTCTCGTGAACGCGGAAGATGATCATGATAGGGGCTGGTTCGATCGCTTTGTAGCTCTTCCTATGCTGGAATTGGTGCCTTTAGAAGTCGGCCCTATTTCAGAGATATAAAATCACGATCGTAAGGATATCTATAACTTTAATATTCTTCTCCTTATGTTATTATTCTAATGCTGCAGCTATTTTATCAGCCCCAATAGAACTGCCTGGTATGGGAGAGTAGGCCAAAAAGGTTTTGTCCTCCTCTTCGATACTCGAGAGGATTTTGAGTTATATTTCCAAAGTCATAGGGTAGAGAGCTAGGGACCATAGTAAATCTTCTTGAGTTTCCTCTCACTTCTCGTCTTTCATTATTCTTACACCTTATTTCTCATTTGCAGGCATTGTTGCCCTCACAAGTGTTAATTGATCTTCTTATTTCTTCCCAAGAAAGGATCAAGCAATTGGCCGCTTTGAAGTGGAAATTAGTATCCTCACCTTCTGCTCCGTAATTGACGTTCCGACACTTCCCAAAAAGAGAAAAAATAGTCCAACTTCCAGATAGTTCCTGAAGGTATTTACGGTTGCTCCCAAATTCGCACTTAAATCGGACCCCCTCAAGGCGATATTCCTATATTTGTTGAAGATAAGGAGTTGGAGTCCCCGAGTGAGAAGCTGACGAGAGATAAATCCCCTTCTCCGATCGCGAAAAAGGTGTGGTCGAAGATAATCCCATCGAGTTCCATCCATTTACTCTCATTCTCCCTCCGGACTGTCACGAACCAAACTAGAGGGTCATGACTAACACCCGGGCCATATTTGTCGAGCACCAACGTACATTTTATATAACCTTCCTTATTATCTTTAAGGGCCGACGAGATCAATATAAATAGTAGACATGGATCATAAATGACCAACAATGAAGGATAATGGCATGAACATACATAACATGGGATGACCAGATAGTCAAGAAACTATATATAAGGTACGAGCCACCACGCTGCCATGAAAGACTATACAACAAAAATTAGCCGACAAGGCATACTAAACTATACATGAGTCAATACATATCTATGAGCCTCTAAAGGAATATAAGTGCTGCAACATTGCAGGAACAGGGCCCCGACATACCTATGATGTCTATAACAAAAATGCAAACCAAGACCACGGCAAGTCCGGAGAAAGGATCTTGCCAATAACCGCTGAACCGGGCAACCTACTATGGTGGGGCAGCTGCGTCTACTCGTCTATCAGGACCTGCAGCACGACATGCAGCGTCCACAAATAAAAAGGATGTCAGTACGAATAAAGTACCGAGTATGGAAGGTAGGAAAACATAAGTAAGAATAGTAATGTAAACAGGGATAGAGGATATACAACCTGTAACATCTGGGTATCTCTAAGGGCTACTGCCATGAAATGCATGATACATACATATATATATATATATATAAACTTTTAAAACATATGCCTGTGTGGGCATCATCATCATCATATCCTACCCGACCGCAATAGGCTCAGTAAAAACGTACTCGGCCATCATAAGACTCGGTAGAATCGTACCGGGCCACGTAAAGCTCGTTAAAAACAACTGATCAGTGGTTGCACAATAGATGTCGTACCCGGCCGACTATAATGCGGCTTGGTAGAGTAAAATAGATACATATATATAATACATGTTGGACTCATTGGATAAATATTCTGAACTTTTCGGAATGATGTAAGGTCAGTATCCTCTGTACATGTTATTAGGAATAACTCTTCATTATGAATCTTATAAGAATCAGGAAGTAAAAATAACATGGATAACATAAGAATAAGAGAAGCAACATCAACATCAATCGCTCCATAAGAAGGGAAACAGTGTGAGTACTTCTAGCTTCTAAGAGTAAAGTATCTTTGGAAGCTCGTTCATTATATTATGTACAATTGGAGTCATGCAAAAGAAAGAAAGGGATAGCCTCAAATACCTTGTATATACTGCCTAACCTCAAGCTATGCAAATTTCACGACTCCTTAGTCTACAATAAGAGAAATGACACTATCGTTATCGTTTAGGCGTTGTAGCTATTATATATCTACCACAACCTATTTTACGAGGAAACTGACAGAATCTCCCCTATTTATATGACTTCCCACAAGTCAAAACAATAACCAAATAGCCCAAACAACATCAATAATAATCATATTGAGCCTCCCAAAATAGTCCACCAACCAACAACACTACTACCAAGTATTTCGATATATATTACACAAGTTCTAGCTTCAACGACTTAGACGGAACTTGGATAATCTTAAATACATGTAGAGTAAGAGGTTCATTACCTTTAAACAAAAAGAGAAACTCCAATTTGACCTTAACTTTCCACGAAATATCCCTCCAATGTTGCCACAAGAACAAGGAAGCGAAACTAGCAATCACTTAGGGATTTTCGGCACTAGAATCACGGTAGAAGACTTGAAATCACCTGGGGTTGATATTAAAAATTTAAGGGAGTATTTACAGAACATAAACCACTTAGAAAAACCTTACACATGAGCTGGAACAATACAAAAATGAGCAACAACAAGAAGAACAAGAAACGTACTAGCACCACGGGATTCCCGACACTTGATTTGTATTGTTTGCCCTTTGTTTGGGTCTTGGATCATGAGAGTAACTTGAGAGGATGTTCTTAGGGTTCTAAGGTCTGAATACACTGAAAAACATGACTTAAAACGGGGTTGAGGCCTCTTTTATATATATCCATATATCTTAAACCGCCTATGTGGGCCCCATAGAGAGGTGTTTGGCGTAGTCTCACAAAAACGCGAATATCTCTCTACTATGATATCTTATGGACAAACGGTTTAATGCGTTGGAAACTAGACTCATAGATATTTAATTTAGTGGGTAGATCACCCCGTAATTCTTAGTAAATTGGGAGAAAAGCTTAGTAAAATTTGATCTAAAGTTTAAGTAAAATTATGAACGTAAGTTGTGCCAACTTTTGTCGACTTTTGTTTCATAACTCGTTTGACTTCAAGACTTATGATACGGATATTATATGATTAAAATACCTTAAAACATGACCTCTTGAGTATATTAAGTACCTCTAGGTTTACCCGAAAATACGGGTTACAACATTCTTGATTCGTTTAACTTCTAATACTTGTGGACCCCCCTTATACACCCTTGTATCATTTAGGACCAATAGGATTAAATTCTTATCATCTCAAAGATAATCTCTTCTCAGATTTACGTTGGCTAGCTTACGGTATGAACTAACATATGTGAATATGAGTTATAACACGAACTCCCAACTTAAGCGCCCTTACTCAGTTGGGTCTTCGGTCTGTACCTGTTCTCATCATATAATGATCATGGTTCCGGATGTAGATAAATTCTTGATCGTGTAGAAGGAAGCATGCCATGGTTGAAGGAACTGATTGGTCCCATGGAGAGGGGGAGCTTAGACAACCAATCTGGTGTTGATCTGGTGGACGATCTTCTTCACTGCACCCTTCGGGTACAATTCTTCATGTTCTAATCCTTTTATTCTAATGTGGCAATCACTTCACGACCATATTAATATTTTATTTAGGCCAACTTGGTTTCCGCCTAGATCCAAGACAAGTTCGAGTAGACCAAGCCGAAATTGAAAAAAGGTATCTAAGAGTTGGGAGTCAAAGTTCAAGGAACTGCAAGCAGATAAGTAGAGTTATCGGCTCCTTTCGAAATGGTCCAAGGGTAAGTTATAATAATTTATAAAAGAGCTTGAGTTTCAAGGGATAAGCTATTCGACAAGGATCGAGCACTTCGAGGCTGCACTCACCAAGACAGAGGTGCATGCGAGAAATGTGATTGATGAGCATGGACGGTTGACGTATGACCTTACTCGAGCCCAAGTGCGTTCATCACACCTCAAGCAGGTCGAAGCAGACCAGTAGTGGAAGGAAAGGGATAAAGCGATCCAGAACCTTGGCAAGGCAGTTTTGCTGTCGGAGCTTGCTCAGCATGTTACCTTTCTCGAGCCCCAGCTGTCAACGCTAAAGAGTATTAACGTTGATGACCCGAATTTGGAAGAAGAAATTTAGAATCTAGAGAAGTCAGTCGCTGAGGCATGAAAAACTTTGGATTCCGCACCTGGTGTAGGGGGTCCTCCGGGGGTAAAGAGTCACCGAGCCTTTTGGAGGGAGCCACCGAGTTGAAAAATCACGCCCCAACCCTTCAACCCATTGATTTGAAATTATTGCAAAAGCCAAATGTATATAGTGTGAATGAGTCACAACTACTATACCAAAAATTATAACAGCCACCAAATAATAAATAAGACAATAAAGCAATAATAAAAGGAACACCAGAATTTATGAGGTTCGGCCAATTTTGCCTACTTCCTCGGACACAACCAATATTTTATTTCACTCCAAAAATACAAGTGAAATAGTACTAAAGAGAGAAAATACAAATGCTTTAAGAAGATAAGAAGGCAAATGAGAGGTGTGTTTTAAATCCTAAACATTAGGTCTCCTTTTATAGGGAAAAATTTCCACCCTATTGTGTCCTCCACCGATGTGGGACAAATTTTGGCAATCAACACATCTCCGCCTTGGCAAAATTCCACATCTTCAATTTTCTCTTAATAACTAATTTTAGTTGTGTCTTCATCTTCAATCTTCAGTATTTAACAATGTTGATCAAATCCAAACAATGTTGAAACTTTACCGCAGTCACCACTTTTGTCTCTATAAGGCGGCACAAGCAATCATCTCTATAAGACGAACAGGTTTTGTTATTGTCCTTTTTGGCCTGCTAGTTGCAGTTGATTCAGGTTGTTGTTGAGGTTCCTGAGTTGGAATCTCCCTCTCAACTGGCTCTTCTTCCAGAGGATAATCTTCATTTGATTCCTCCTCTTCTTCTTGTGTAGGAAAAATAAATTTTCCCTCAAACTCCACATGCTTAGAAGAACCCTCATTTTGTTTGGTATCTTCTGTTACCTTATTTACCATAGCAGATTCATCAAAGGTAACATCCCTGCTGAATGTTACTTTCTTTGTCAAAGGACACCATAAGCGATATCCTTTGACTCCAGAAGTAATTCCCATAAAAATAGCCTTCTTTGCCCTTGGATCTAATTTTGACTCTATCACATGATAATATGCAGTTGAGCCAAGCACGTGCAAAGAGTCATAATCTACAGGCTTTACATACCATTTTTCAAATGGTGTCTTGCCGTCAATAGCAGCATATGGTAGACGATTAATTAGGTGGCATGCATACATAACTGACTCAGCCCAAAATTCTTTGCTCATGCCAGCATTGGACAACATACACCGTACCTTCTCCAGCAAGGTCTGGTTCATACGTTCTGTCACTCCATTCTGTTGTGGTGTATGTCTGACAGTGAAGTGTCGGACGATGCCATCATTTTCACAGACCTTATTAAAATGGTCATTTTTGTATTCACCTCCATTGTTTGTGCGAATACACTTGATCCTCCTGCCTGTTTGATTCCTGCCATCATTTTCCATTTGAGAAAAATTCTCAATACTTCATCTTTGCTCTTCATTGTATACACCCACACTTTTCGGGAAACATCATCAACAAAGGATGCAAAATAGTGCTTCCCACCCAATGAAGGTGTTTTAGAAGGACCCCAAACATCAGAGTGTACATAATCCAAAATGCCTTTAGTATTATGGATCGCTGTATCAAATTTAACCCTTGTTTGTTTCCCTTTGATACAATGCTCGCAAAACTCCAAGTTGCAAGTCTTTACTCCTTTTAATAATCCTTGATCTGATAGAGTTTTCAAGGATTTTCCTCCAGCATGTCCCAAACGCATGTGTCATAGATTGGTTGCTTCTGCCTCTTTTTCGTCACTTGATGTTACTGTGGCTGCCCCAATAACTGTACTACCGTGATAACGGTACATGTTATTGTTCTTCCGATTGGCCTTCATTACCACTAGTGCACTGGAGCATACTCTCATCACTCCATTTTCTGCAATAATTTTGAACCCTTTTGATTCTAGGGCTCCCACATAGACGAGATTTTTCTTCAAACCCGGTACATATCGAACATCTGTTAATGTTCTGATCATTCCATCATGGTTCCTTAATCGTATTGAACCAATGCCATATGAGGTAAGAGGGTTGTTATCTACTCTGTGGACGACTCCATATTCTCCTTCCTGAAAATCCACGAACCAGTCCTTGTTGGGCCACATATGATAGCTACAAAACGAGTCCATCAACCATATGTCTGATGATGTTGATGGCTCTGTTGTAACTAATGAGAAGTCTGAATCATCACAATCATCTACATTTGAATCCATAATGGCTTTTCCATTGTTATGTTTGGCCTTATTCTTCAACTTCAGACAGTCTTTCTTCTCAAAAGATAATAATTTCAACATCAGGGAGAACACCGAAAGACAGGTCTCCGTGTATAACTTCCTGGCTCTTATAACAAATCATATGCGCCCTGTTGTTCGAAAGGACCGCAGATAGGACAGTAGGATGAATCTTTACCTCGGACACCCTTGAGGGGAGAAGAGGATTACAAGCCACCGCACGGGCACTCATTCAACAGGACATATCCATTCTCGATGGGATTTTCCCTTCTCGTTGTCGAGATCATGGTGAAGTTTTGCTTCAATTACCAGTTGTGCCTAGCACCAATAGGCCCTTAGGTATGGATCTTGTAGATGGGCTTTTGACACTTGGCTTCCAAGGTTGATGTACCTTCTACTTACTAGCATTTACTTTATTTGTACTTTGAAAAGAGGTGGTGTGACCGATACATAGTCATCCAAACCAAGTTCCTTTGGTCGAACAGGAATATCAAGTTCCCGAAAAAATGGAGTTTTGCGCATAAGTCTTTTAGTCTTTTTCACTTTCTTGGATTAAATTAGAGAAGACCCTTTTACCACTTACTACATTGTTCACCTACTACGGTGGAGGTGGAAGCGGTCCTGGACATAGAGGATTGGGTTTCTAAGATCTTGGGAGTATCTACCAGAATTTCAAAGTCATGGAAAAATATCGCGGCCGAACTAGGAGGTGTTCGAGCGAAGTATCATGGTGAGACTTCTTTAAGCTTACAACTTCATTTTTCTCCTTCATCCTCGTTATGTCTAACATATGCAAATATAAATAGATATGGGTTTTAATAAAAGACCCAAGCCTTGGGTTGGTTCCGTAGAATTGGCATCTCGGCTTATTCGAGAACTGATCCTCACAATTTCGGAGAAGGTTCCTTTAAGACCATATTCCTTTGGTTCTTTAAAGAGGAAGCGTATTTTCGAGAAGAAGTCCTAGACATCTGGGTTAGGAGAGGGTGCCACTCAATCCAATCTCCCGCCTATGTAAGATGGTGCTACGGGAGGGTAAACGTGCACCGACCCCATCGAAGTTCACTTCAGCAAGGAAACCACTGTTCTTTCATTAGTAGAGGGTTATTCCAGAGGGAGGAATGGTTACAGAAGCCACGATATATATAATTTTGGATGAGGGTATGTTGATAAGGCGAGTTGTCTCATCTAAGGAGATAGCCATGCTGCCCTCAAGCGAGCGAGAGTTTCTACCTTTCCAGACTGTCCTTTCTACCGAAGAGGCGAGTTCTTGAGAAGGTTCAAATGAGGTGAGGCGAGTTCTCGAGAAGGTTCAAATGAGGTGGTTGTATTGGCCTATGATGGTCCCCTTTTTCCTATAGTGGAGACTTCTGACCGCCATCTTATCAATTTTCGGTGAAGCGGGGTCAAAATATTAAACTAGCCCAAGCCATTTGAGTCCCCAAGATGAAAACAAATGGCGTCTATGAACGTTGAGGCCTTGATGACTCAAATGGCTTATAAATCAGCAAGAGTAAGTCTTCTAAAGTGATCCTTTTCTATTAGGCTTTCCGATCAATAACATAACATTAAGTCATTCATTTTTTTAGCGCAGAGCTCAGTTCAAGGACTTTGAAGAGGGTCCAAGAGGATGCCGCTAGGTCCAAGGAAGTAGTAAAGTATGACCAAAAATTGAGGGTTGAGCTCTAGTAGCTCAAAGAAGAGAGGGGATCTCTCTTGGCCAGGACCGAAGTCGTAGAGTGGAGTGCCGAAACGCAAATGGCTGATTTTTGGAAAGCAAGGCAGCTCCAGGTTGATTAGGTCGAATGCTATAGGGCCAATAATAGGATTTTTGCCCTCCAGGTTGATTAGGTCTTGAAGGTTAATGAGGAGGTTCGGCTAAGGGAAGAGTGTTCCCGTTTATCAACAGAGATTCAAGGGATAAGGTCGGAGTTAGCATGATTGAGGAGATATCCCGGGCCAATAATGTCGATCATGAGATTATTCAAGTGGCCTTCAAGAACTTGCGGAAAGAAGCACCCTATGATCCTGGACCATTAGTGAAACCCGCTTGCACACCGTTCACGAAGTTTGCACTAGTGCAATTGATTTTCAGCTTGAGGTTCCTTAATTAGAGGAAGAGGCAATGAATCTCAGTCGATGACTTTGACTACCATCTCCAGATATACTAGGTCTTACTTCCTATGAAGTTGAAGATGTGGAAGATGTTTAAGATGATGAAGTGGAGAAGTGACTCATATCCTCGAAATGTAGGCCCCTGTTGGTGTTGTTGATTAGAACACCCCCTCTACTTCCTACACAAAGGCCAACAATTAGTTATCGTCTCAGGGCTTTGGATCGTTGTACTTATTTTGTGTTTCCTTTTTAGGGTCATATTTATAGAGTGATATTTAATACTCCCTCCATTTCAATTTATGTGAATCTATTTGACTGGGCACGAAGTTTAAGAAAAGAGAGAAGACTTTTGATTTTGTGGTGTAAAATGAGGCACATATATTTTGTGTAGCTATAAATCATTCTGTAAAAGTAAATTGTTAAAGAAAGGGGTCATTTTTTTGGCATGGACTAAATAGGAAATAGGTTTACATAAATTGAAACGGAGGGAGTATTATCTTTTTTCTTTTCTGTTCCTTCGAGTGTTTTGATCCTTCTAGATATTTTTTACGAGTATGTTCTTTGTTTGTATTAACGTTGAAGGACATGAATGCTTTGGATCTTTTAGGCTTTGTTGGTTTTGGGATGATAGCTCATTGTTGTGATGGGTTTCTTATTGGCGTGAGCAAGGATGACGTCTCATCCTTATGTAGGCGCAAGAGAGGAAGAATTGTCTCATAAGGACTAGTTATTGCTACAAAGCGCTGGGAGGAAAATGAATATGTATTCAACAAAACATAGAAATAGCCGGAAGAAAATTAAACTCTTTATTTCATATAAGAATAGTCATTTGGCATTCTATCAGCGCTGGATGGATTCGAACGTCATGTTACATAGATATATCTTGACCACTTTAACGAGGTCATATATAGATGAGCATACTATTCTTAAGAAATAAATTTCCCTAAGGGTATGATAAGACTCAAAAGGTTCTATAATTGAGTGTCCAAAATTAGTCTTTGCGGACTTTGCTTTCAAATCTCTTTGTAAACTTCCAAAATTGAGTGTAAGAATTGGTCTTTGTAGACTTTGCCTTCAAAATGGGGTGTTGCATCCAATAATAGAAATTTAGTAGAACACTAGAATAGTACCCTGCCACATTACAAACCCGATTCTGATGCAGATGATTATCCTCGAGGGTCATATTCATGTATTAGGAAGCAAAGGAATGGGGGAGTATTTTAGATTAAGACAGTACCCAGACCCGTTGATCAGACGGTTAGACCTTGGCATGGAAATACGAAGGTTCATATGTCGTACCAAAAAGGTTTGTATGATCATCATTCAGGTCGGACCGGTTTATTGACTATTATCTAGAAATGTTAGTAGAGAATAATAAGTTCTTAAAATAATTTGAGGGAAAGAAAACAAAATCGTTGTGGTTCGTTTAGACCGTTTGAGGTGTGACACTTTTCAATTTTCCTCCACATGATCGTCATCTATTTCTTTGAACTAATACGATCCTTTTCACGTTACCTCAGCTATCTGATAGGGTCCTCCCAATTGGGTCCGAGTTTTCCCACGTTCGATTCTTGGGATACTGCAAATATACTTCGGAGAACATAGTCACCTACTTTGAAACGTTGGAGATTGATTTTCTTGTTGTGATACCTCTCGATCCGTTGCTTTTGTGTAGCCATTCGAACCAATGCCATCTCTCTTCGTCCTTTCACTAAATCCAAATTTCAAGCCACTACTTCCTTATTCGAGTCTTCGATGGTATGTGTAAACCATAGACTGGGTTACCTCACTTCATCTAGGATGAGAACCTCAGATCCACATACCATACAAAAGGGAGTCTCTACGGTGCTTGATTTTATCGTTGTGTTGTAGAACCATAATACTCTGGACAGTTCTTCTGGCCATTTTCTTTTTGCTGCTTCTAACCTCTTTTTTAAGTAACCAAGCAGGACTTTATTCGAAGATTCAGCTTATCTGTTAGCTCCAAATGATATAAAGTAGAGGTGACTAATTTGAACTACTATTCTTTAAAAATTAGTCACCTTGGCCCGGAGAACCGATGTCCATTGTCACATGCAATTGACTTTGATACTCCAAATCTGCATATGATGTTCCTCCATATGAAATTAATCACTTCCTTTTCCTGGACATGTGAGTATGAACCCGCTTTCACCCATTTCAAAAAGTACAAAGTTAAAACAAGAAAAAATGTTATCTGGCATAGAGCTTGATGTAGGGGCCCCACCCACTTCTGTCAAGGCCAAGGAGATAATATGTAATGTAGTGGCTTGATCAACTAATGTACTCGGTGCAAGCATTGTTGACACTTGTTGCATTGTTTGACGAATTTGATCGTGTCATGTTCTATTCGGGGCCAATAGTAGCTTGCCCTAATAAATTTTCTAACTAGCAACCTGTCTCCGGAGTGGTTTCAACAATTCCCTTCATGGACTTCTTTCATCACACACTCTACATCTCCAGGCCTAGGAATTTGGTTAATGGGCCGTTAAATATTTGTCAGCATAAATGCCCCTTAATGTGGCAACATCTTGCTGCTCTAATTCTGAGTTGTCGAGCAACCTTATTATCTTTTAGTATTGTGTTGTTATGTAAATAATAAACAAATTCATTTTGCCAATCCCAAATCAAATTAGAGGTATTTACCTCCTCTTAATTTTGATCGATCATTGAGTGGAATGGATGGATAATCGAGTTTGCTCTAGAGTTAGCAATGTCTCTAGCCCACCCCAAATTATCTAGTGTGTCTGCTTCAACGTTCTTTTCTCACGGTATTTGAGTGGCCTTCCACTCCTAGAACTGGCTTGGGAGTTGTGTTACTCGTATGAGGTATTGCTACATGCAGGCCTATTGAGCTACGTAAGTTCCATGCACTTGATTAATGACCAATTAGGAGTCCCATTTAAACCTATCTGCTTGGCCCCAAGATGACGGGCTAGCTCGAATCCTACATAACACCCCCATGCTCGGGTTTATTGTTAGTTATCGAATGACACTTCATTTATTATCGTATTGTCTCACGGGTCGGGGCGATAAGTAATATTCTCAGCCCGGACCCTTTCATGTTGGATGATATATCCATGAATAGGGTCCAAGTTCTTGAGACGATTCAAGAAGCAATTATCGCCTCGGGAAGTATGCTATCATTAAAATTAGCAACAAAGTCTGCTAGGACTTGTGATTTTATAGTAGTATAGGGTTGATATGTAATAGCGTATGCACTCAACTCAACCACCAATTTAATAAGTTTCTCTGAAAGCTTCGACTTGTGAAGAATACTCTTCGTTAGGAAAGTAGAGACCACAAAAATGGGATGACAATAGAAGTATGGTCTCCATTTTCGAGTAGCTATTATACGTTCCAGTACAAGTTTCTCTAAGTGTAGATACTTGGTTTTGACATCTATTAGTGTCCTGCATACATAGCAAATTGGGGATTGCATACCTTTCTCCTCTCAAACCAATACAGCACTTACACCGGTCTCCGATACAGCTAGATATACCAAAATTTATACCCCCAATCCATGTTTTGACAACAATAGTGGATTGGATAGATATTTCTTTTAAGTCCCGTAGTGCCTTTTGGAATTTGAGATTATAATTTAAGTTTGTGTTCTATTTTAATGCTACAAATATCTTATGACATCTTTTGCAGGAGCAGGATATAAATCGATCGAGTGCTACTATCCTTCTGGTCAGCCTCATCACCTCCTTTTGATTCTTCAACACCTTGTGTATATCCCCGATTACTCTTATATTCATAGGGTTAGCTTCTATACCTTTATTAGAAACTAAAAAACCAAGGGGTTTACTTGATCCAACCCTAAAGGCACATTTTTCTGGATTGACCTTCATGTTGTACTTTTAGAGGATCTCAAAAGATACTTTAAGTGGTCCAGGTGATCGTTTGCTTGGAAAGATTTCACTAACATATTATCAATGCAAACTTTCATGTATTTGATAATAAAATCTTTAAACATTCGAGTAACTAATCATTGATATGTGGCTCCGACGTTTTTAGCCCGGACGACATGACATTATAGTGGTAAGTCCCCCTATCGGTGATGAACGAAGTCTTTTCTTGGTTCTTTGGATCTATTTTACTTTGGTTGTATTCGGAATACACATCTAGAAAATTTAATAACTCGTGACCAGTCGTGGAATCTATCAACTGGTAGTTTTTTGGCACTGGAAAACAATCCTCGAGCGGGTTTTGTTTAGGTCTTTTTAGCTGACGCAAATCCTCCATGTTTCATTCTTCGTGGGTACCATCACGACATTTCCTAACAACTCCGAGTATTTTACATCACAGATGACGTCTTTGTTTGGCAATTTGGTAACTTCTACCTCTACTGCTTGGTCCCATTCGAGCCCAATGTTTCTTTCTTTTTGGTTTATAGGGAGGTGGATCGGATACACGTTCAATTTGTTCATCATAATATCTATTGGAGTGCCTTCTGTATAAGACCAAGCAAAATAGTCTGCATTATCTTGTAAGATTTTATTAACTTATGCTTCTGCTCCGGTGTCAACTCCAAGCCGATATGGACCTTCCTTTCTGACTAGTGGACCAAGATAGTCAATTCTTTCAATTCTTCTACGGTCGGTGTGGAAATATTATATTCTTCTGGTTTGATGATTTTATCCGAGGGGGGCTTGCTCTGAGGACATTTGCTATGTCCCCATCCCCTAGTTTCTATTTGTCATTTCCTTCTTTGGGGATGTTATTTGTAGCTACTATGGAATTGTCCTCTGGGGATGCTCGTTGTTCTCTTCGTATTTGCCATATTCCCCACTTGGATAGCAACTTTAACACTTGGTGCAATATCAAAGGGACTGCATCGGTCTCGTGAATCCAAGTCCTTCCCAAGATGCCATTGTATGACATATCTCCTGCTCTCACCTAGAACAGGGTTTCCTTGGTTACCACTACAGCATAGGTTACCAAGGTCACCTCTCCTTGGGTCGTCTCACTAGAGTTATTGAACCCTGAGATGAATCGCACCTTCGTGATGACTTGGCTTGTGAGTTCTATTTCTTTGATCACTCGTAAATGGATTTAGTTTGTTAATATACTTGGATCAATCAAAACTATTCTCACGTTAGTGTCAAAATTTGCAAGTTAATTATCAGGGTGTCATTGTGCGGCATATTCAAGCTATCTGCATCATCATTGTCGCGCCCCCTTTTTTCCCTCCCTTTTTGCGAGGAAGAAAGGTCCGGGTTTCGATATTTATGGGGGTAGTAACTCATTTTCTTTTGGGAATTAGGCATTTTGAAGGGTCGCCACCTAACGAATTATGGTGCGTTAGGGAACCTAGAGCGATTAACTCTTGGATTGGTTTGCATTACCAGAGATTTAGGATAAGGGCTCAAAATAACCTCGAAGGGAAGGTGTTAGGCACCCTTCTCGGTCAACAACGGTGGGTACCAGCCGAACTTATACTTGTGAACTAGTCCATTAACGAAATAGTAGATAAAGCACGTTGAACATTATATGACTCGAATAGTAAGACAAAGGATTTGAACAAGTTGTGTACATATAAAACAAAGTTTTAAACAAAAGGAATTTAAGGAAAGGAGGGGTCCTAGGTTGGTTAGCCTACAAGATCACCCCATGCAATGCTCGGTAAACACTCCTCAATGAGGGGTTACACGTGACATTAGCGCGTAGTCATCATATCCCATATCTACCATTCCTACCTCTTAGTGGTTATAAAAGCGAGTGTTGATTAGTGATCTCTATTACGTGCTGTTACTCGTCCCTTCTTAGTGGTCTTGGGGGTATTTAGGACCTCTACCTATAGCAGTTCTAGATAGACCCCTAAGGTTTAAAGGGGAAAATACTAAGGTGACAATAAAGAACACATAGGACTTCAATAGGTAAAAGCATGAAGTAGCAGATAAGAGGCTCAGGTTCACCTCCACAGATAATGTATATAAGCAACACGACTCAAACACAAATAAGGGCAATATTGTTAAACAGTATCCTAAGACATGTTGTCTAGGCGAATATCAGAACACATGAGATATGCAGTCTTTATTTTGTAACTTAGAAGTAGGGCCCTAATCATTTCGCCTACTGATTTTAAGCTCGTTAATCATTAGGCAGTACACACAAAAGGCAGTTTCCAGTTTTATAAGAGTTGAATACCTAAGGCTTGCCTAGGCGTGTTATAGTGCACGGTCGTTACCAGAACCGTTAGAAGTTCAGAAGATGTTTTTGCCTAAGAGCATGCTGTTCCAGGTGTTACAAAGATGCATGGTTATTACTAATTTTTTTAAAGTAGGATGAGACTGTTTATATTCCTTTTCATGCATCAATAGTTTAACTAGGCGTAGCTGAGTGCGGATGAACGAAAACCTAAACATGGTATCTAATATGCACACATAAGGTATAGAGTAATTGATATGCAAGATTCGTAAAGCAGGATTTTTAAATACACAACATGATTGCAGAATTTCCTAAAAGCAGGATTTCTAAATGCATAAAGGTTACAGCATCATACTGTCAAGTGTGCAGGAGCGACAATTTTATGTTAGTGCTGTTATTTAGCCTAAAGTAGGTTTTCTAAGTGATGAAACAATGTCAAGCGGGATGCTGAAACAGTAAACCTAAGAACATGATATCTAATGCATGACATGCTTGGAATATATTTGTCCCAAACATAGATTCTAATGCACATATGGGAAATATAAACCTAACGTGTGGTTTCTACCCATTGATATTGATAACATATATGACTACCCTCCTCTTTTCACTAGCCAACCCCAAATATTCGTTTACAACCAATTATTACAGACCAATACTGCATGAATTACATAAGTAGAAAAGAAAACAAGAAGTTTCACTATAGGGAGCCTGAAAATGGGCCCAAATGATTTCCCCAAACTTCCAACAGCCTCAAATGCCACATTCCATAAACAATATCATTGTCTAGATGCGTCAGAGTTCCCTAAGGATCTCAAGGATCCCGGGCAGTGCTCACACCTAGGCTTTATAACCAGAACTAAGTAAGTGTAGTGTGGAAGAGTCAGCTCCTGTGCATCAGAGTTCAGAGGGATCTCATAGGGATCCCAAGGCAGTCACACACTGGAGGGGCAGAACTTAAGGATCTAAGAATGGAGTGAGAGTGCTTGACATAGTTTTGAAAATGGTTTAGCAGGAAAGTAGTGTAAAAAGGAGACTTAGTTGAAATAATTTTGTAAACATGAGAGTTGTTTAGTAAAATAGCTTTTGAAAATAGTGGTGTAATTAAACAAATAGCAAGTCAGTCAAATAAGTTCAACAACACTCAAATAACAATCCTTCACACAGGGGAATGGGAATTGGAGATACATAAAGCACATAGTATACAGGAGCATAGCAGTTCTTCTGGGGTTTAAGGGATTAGGGGATAGATATTGGTACCAACACAATAGGAGTTTTAGAAACAATCATAGAATCAGCCATTTAAAGTGACAGATCAGCTTGCATATCAAAATTGGATAACAAATAGACAAGCATTCAAAACGGGGTAAATGTTGAGACAGACTACTGGGGGTAGAACATGTCCTGAAAGGCCCTAAGAAGGTTAGACTAGCATGTTAGATGAAGCAGTAATGTAAACATGTCAATTGCATGTTAAACAACAGAACCATAGATAGAAAAAATTAGAAACATGGTAAAATGAAGGAGTAAAAGAAACATATTGGTTTTGGGACTTGAATTGAAATCAGATCATACCAGTAGAGAGATAGTAAACACAAAGTGAGGAATATGAGAGCACAATAGTTAGCCTTGGCTTCCAGCCGGCTAAATCAAAATAATAGCAAGTAACCAAAGAGAGAGAACCAAAAAGTTTTGAGTGTGAGAGAGTTTTGAACCAATGTGTTTGTTTGTTGTGTTAATGAAAGAGCAGGGTACTTCTAGTTTGAAAATATGTAGAAAATAAGGCAAGAATCATAATTCAGCAATAATTATGGAACTATGTACTAATCAGTGTAAGTACTTCCCTTTAATTAAGGAGTTAAATAACAAATAAGAAAAGAAACCAATGTACGACCAATAAGGACAGACTTCAAATACAGTAGGTATAGGGTAAACAATTAGGGCCAAGTTCAGAAAATTCTAATTAAGGAGATAGTTGGTAAGAATCAAGTAACAATGCAGAAAAGGTAAGGGAAAGTTAATTTAGTCAAGCAAATAGATCATATTGAGTAGGAAGGTAAGAATCGAAGGTTTAAAGGAAAGTTTTCAAATTAAACCAAGAAACAAGGAATTCAGAATCAATCAAAGAAAAAATCATGAAAAGAGTTAGCATTTAACATATAAATAAAGTAAGACATGGATAGTCAAGAGTCGTCATACAACTCTAGCAAACATGAGAGTCAAACAATACTGATTTAGCGAGAAAGAAGCAAGTCTTAATGTGAATAGTCAAGATGAACATTAGTATATAGAATTAGTGTAAATTCAGGCTAAGAAAACATATCAAGGCAAGATAGTCACGAGAAATCACAGAAACTCAAAAATGAGAACCGGTCAGTCATACTGATACATTAAAACTAACAAAGAACCCCAAAAATAGGGTTTTCAACATATTCGAGTTAAAGATGTAGTAAACTCATAGAATCAGTCAAGATATGTGAGAAAATAGAAGTTTAAACACAAAGAATCAGTTAAACAAGGTTTTAAAAAAAAGTTCCGAAAATCCTAGTTTTAGGAGAAGATGGAAAACACTTGAGACCACATGATTCTTGTAAAAAACCTCAAGGACAGTGTAAAACATTCAAGAAACAAACTTAGATTGTCCTAGATCTAGGAGGTATAGAAAAGAAATTAGGGTTTCGGAAGAACCCATATAGAGACGAAAAAACTTGTCTAGAAACTCACAGATCGTGGCAAACATAGAATGATTCTGCTTAGAATCATTCTTGAATAGCCAAGAACAGGCAGGAGATGAACCCTAGATGCAAGTCGGCATGGCCCTGGGCCCTTGAAGACCTTAGAGAAGGCAAGCATGGCATGAGAAAAGCCATTGGAGGCTTAAGAGACGATGAGAGGACACCAGAGATGACCGGAGATGGGAGGTCGGTGGTTGAAGATTAGGGTTAGGTTGAGAGTGTTTTGAGAGAGGAGATGATCTTAGGGCGGCGGAATTGGAGAAATGATTAGGGTTAAGGGGTCGTTTGGAATTAAAACGGAAAGAACAAACGAGGGTCGGGCTATGATTTGATGGGTTTTGGGTCGGATAGGATGTGTTTGGGGCCTGGGTCGGATAATTCAATTAAGAATTGGGTTGGGGTATTGGGTTGAATTTAGGCTAAAATTGAAATACAATTTGGCTAAGTTTTAAATTAGCCAATTTAACACTATATAATTTATAATAAATAATAGATGATTTCTAAAAATAATTTTGTGTACCAAAATGATTTAAAATAGATATTAACATTTTAAAAATATAGAAGATCATTTTATGCATATAAACGTAATTATGTGTTAATAGAGCTAGTATTGCAAATATATGCAAATTAGTTTTTAAAAATACAAATGCAATTATAAAAAATGCAAAAGAAATACTTAAGCACTATTTTGGCCTAAATATAGGATTTATATGGCTAAATTACCCCAACAATAATTTGAAGGATAATTATTAGAGATTTTATAAGTAAAAGGGGAAGAATTAAATCATTTTAAAGCCTTTAAAATGATAGAAAAATTATAAAAACCCTGTGAATACTTATATATATGCATATATATGCTATTTTGAAAGTACATATGTCTATAAAAATATATAGGAAAAAATTGGGTATCAACAATCATCATCTAAAGTTATGTTTTCCTGATCAGTGTTTGTCGAGTGCGCTTTTCATGAGAGATAGACATCTTTGTAAACTTCTTGGCTGTTGTGAAGGTTACTCCATTCACTTCATCACTTCCAAAGATAACATTTATTATTCACTTAGAGGTCAGGATCTTTGGTGAATTTCCTTTGTTCCTATTCTTCGTATATGACAACTTTACCTTTTCACTAAAAAGTTCAGTCAGGTATCCTTTCTTTAGTAAACGATCAATATCGTCTTGGAGGATTCTAAAATCTGAAGTTTGTGGTCGTGATCATTGTGGAATTCACTCCAGAATTCCTAACTTCGCTTGCTCGGGTCCGTCCTCATCTCTTTTGGCCATCTTACCTTGTCCCCAATGTCTTTGAGTGCTACTACTAACTCCACCATGTTCACACCAAAGATGTAATCAATGAGCTTTAGCCTATAATGGTAGTTACTGAATTGGATGTCTTTGGTTCCTTACTGGCTCGGTGCATGGCTAATTTATCCCTTCGACCGAAATTTATATCATCTCAAATAGGTCACGGCAGCAGATCAATTTCACGTCGTATAGGTCTGGGGCACTGTTTGTGTTTGTGTCATTCTCTAGAGTCCCAGCAGTTAGGCATGTCTTGTTTGCGGGCCCTTCTTTCTTGTCAATCATATCTGGAAGTATCTCTTCTTTCAAACCCAAGAAGTACCAAGATGTCCTCTTCTATTCGGAGCTTCGTACGGCATCGATGGTATACATCATTCTATGACTTTGTAGGGAATTTTCGAAGGCTTTCCTTCGGTTTCCTTGAAGTCTGTGAACTGTTCGGATTCAGGTTTCTGGTGAAAGTCGTAGCCTCCCAATTGTCTTCGACTTCTGGGAGCAACATCCTTTCTCTTTTAAATCTAACGTAAAGTCTCCGAAATTCATACACACGTCTTGTTGACTAAACGATTAGTTAAACCATGCTATGCATCATCTCCTCTTTCCATAGAGTAGAGAGAAAGAAAAATCTAAGATATAGTGATAGCTCCGTAAAATCTTGTTCCTTTCTACTTGACTAGGTAGTATTCCACTCGTGCAATGGATGTATGGGCTAACCGATGGTGAGGTCAACTATGATGTAGTCAACTTCTTCTTTAGTAGGTTTATCTACAATATCTGGTGGTGCTCTCGTGGGCACGTACCTCTCTGGGAGAGTCTTGTCTAATCGAAGTTAGCTGACTCACATGGAATACGAGCTTCATTTTCACCGAACTGGTCGCTTGAGTCTATAGGCTACCTGTCTTATCTGCTTTTCTACACGGTCTACTTTAAAACTGAACCAAGCCTTTAGGTTGTTTAGGTAGGTTTGGGCTAAGATCGTTGTGCTCCTGCCATCTATTGGCGAAGTAGGCTAATAGGCACGCCCCCTCCTGTCGCATTGGTGTGGGGCATCAGAGGATGTTACCACGTGGTCAACTCGAAGGGGCTGCAGTTTGACACAGAGCTTTTTGGTTATTAAGTTATAGTAGGATTGAGTAACATCCAACATCGTAAGTCTTTCTGGTTTTTACTAAAGTGACTTATGTAGCCCTCAAGAAGCCCATTTATTCTCTCTCTCTGAGCTTTCAAAGATATACCGACCGTAAGCATCTGGCATGTCGTAGGTCGTCTTTTAACATTATTGACATTTTGGATTTTCATAAATTTCACGTAAGATAAAAGCTCTTTTTATCACAGAAACTAACTTATTTGTGAACTCTTGCATTGCATTACAATGAAAAGAAAAAAGATTTTTTTTAAAAAAGATTGCTCTTGTGACTCGCTATGAACCTTTATCGGTGGAGGAAAGAAATAGTGATAGATTCCTATAGAGCATCCATGAAAAATTAGATTTTGGACGACAAATTCATACATGATCCAAGGAAATCAAAGGTTCTCTTTCACGAATTATATCTCTTAATATCAGAATAGCTTATATAGTCATGATTCAATTTAGGTCCATTTTGATTGATTTCTCATTTTTCTGATCTAATTTTGACAATAGAGAAGTAGGAAGACTTTGGCAATTCATAATAAAAGGTGTTATTTAAAATATCTATGTCCCACGATATAAAATATGAAGAATGAAAGATGAGAAGATTATACTTTGTAGTGAGATAGTTGTCTAATCGTCTGCTTATTGTGATAATGAACATTCCACTTTAAAGCTAAAAATGACTCTCCAGGTGGTTACCTTTTATTTCATATCCATATTTATATCCTCTACAATAATTGTTAGGATGAACTTTCATGGAAAAGAAAAAAATGTCTTTATCGGATTGGAAGTGATGACTTAAGTCTCTTTGTTCTTCATATAGGGTTTTTAAAGAGCGTGAATCTTTAGTTTAATTAAGTTCAAATTGATTAAATTTTAAAGCCCCATTTAATTCAATTCATGAATTAGCCCACTATGAGTCTACTATATTTTATTTTAATAATAATTATATATAATTAGATAATAATAATAATAATAATATCTCTACGTGTAATAATGAATATATGATTAATTCAAATACATTAACCCGGTCGAATCTAAATTGATTTTGGGCTATACACCTAATTTTTTGAGCATTGTAGTTTAATCGGTCTGAGCAGCGCCAGTCAAGGTGAAAGTTGCAGGTTCGAGCCGTTTACGATCCAAACCGATGGGTCGCGAAGTACACCCGGTACCTTACTCAATCGAGCACCAATATAGGGAGGCAAGGATTAGCCTCATGCAGCTATGGAGGCAAGGATTAGCCTCATGCAAATGTGGAGGCAAGGATTAGCCTCATGCAAATATGGGGGAAAGGGATTAGTCCCATGCAAAGAGAGAGTAGCAAATAAGAGTAGTGTATTTCTTAGCTGGAGATATATTTAGTGTCTGATGGCCGGATGGATAGTGAATTTGCTTTTGCGAGCGCTGTCGTTACGTCAAATGTGCCTGCGTTCAAAGAAAAAATTGTAAATTTTGTGGGGGGAGGTTGGTTCGTGCTTCTGTCCACTGGTTTTGCTTTGCTCCATCCTGGTAGCCCTTGCGAGTCTCCCTAGGTAACACCTGACTCCCTCAAAATTCTGCCCCAGTTTCTTAACCAATTTCTGATTTTCTGGCATGCGCTGACGTCGGTTGGACTTGCTCCGGAATTTTGAGGACCCTCCTCAAAATTCTGCCCTAGTTTCTGATCTTGGGGGAAATTAAAATTTTGTTATGATATGACCGAACCCATAGGGTTGCCTACGTATCCCCTCTTAAATGGGAATCAGGTCAAGCGTAGTTCAATTACATCAGAAGAGAAATGTAAAGTAATCTAGGCATAGTATCTCTTGACTGCGTCCAAATTGATTGGTTTTGTCCAGACTTCTCCGTCCATTTCTGCAAGTATGAATGCTCCTCCTATTAGTATCTTGTGAACAATGTAACGACCTTGCCAGTTGGGAGAGAATTTTCCTTTGGCTTCATCTTGATGCGGAAAGATTTTCTTCAATACCAGCTGTCGTTGTGCGAACTGTCTTAGTTTGACTCTTTTGTTGAAAGCTCTAGACATTCTGTTCTGGTAAAGTTGGTTGTCACATACTGCGTTCATCCTATTTCCATTAATAAGGGCCAATTATTCATAGCGACTCTTTATCCACTCTGAATTGCTGAGTTCAGCTTCCTTAAAGAAGGAATCTCCACCTCGGCTGGGATGATAGCCTCGGTACCATAAACAAGCATGTAGGGAGTTGCCCCGGTTTATGTGCGAACTTTGGTGTGGTACCCCAATAGAGCAAAGGGTAACTTCTCATGCCATTCTTTGTGTTTTTCTATCATTTTCCTTAGTATCTTTTTAATATTATTGTTGGAAGCTTCTACGGCTCCATTCATCTGAGGTCTGTAGGCCGTGGAATTTTTGTGCTTGATTTTGAAAGTTTCACACATGGCCTTTATCAAACCTCTATTGAGATTGGCGGAGTTATCAGTAATAATGGACTCGGGAACCCCGAATCAGCAAACGATACGATCCTTGGCAAAATCTGCGACGACTTTCTTGGTTACAGCTTTGTAAGATGCAGCCTCTACCCATTTTGTGAAGTAATCAATGGCTACCAGAATAAACCTGTGTCCGTTTGAAGTAGTAGGCTCAATTGGACCAATAACATCCATTCCCCAGGCGGCGAATGGTCAACGTGATCTCATTGCATTGAGCTCATTTAGCGGCACTTTTATCATATCGGCATGCACTTGACATTGAAAGCATTTGCGGACATACTAAATGCAATCCGTCTCCATGGTCATCCAAAAATATCCTGCCCTGAGTATCTTCTTAGCTAAGATGAAACTATTCATATGTGGGCCACAGGTCCCAACATGCACATCCTCAAGTAGCTTAGAAGCTTCCTTTGCGTCAACATATCTTAGTAAACCCAAATTAGGAGTTTTTCTATACAAGTTCTCTCCGCTGTGGAAGAAGTGATTTGACAATCTCCAGAGTATGCGTTTCTGAGTGTGATTTGCATGCTCCGGGTATTCTCCTTTTGATAAGTACTCTTTGATGTCATGGAACCAAGGCTTTCCATCCGTTTCTTCTTCAACATAAGAACAATATGCCGTCTATTTAAGGATCTTTACCGGAATGGGATCAATATAATTCTTATCTGGATGCTGTATCATAGATGAAAAAGTGGAAAATGCGTCGGCAAACTCATTCTGAATTCTGGGCACATGCCGGAATTCTATCTTCGTGAACCTCTTTCTCAATTCCTGCACATGGTACAAATATGGAAATATATTGGAATTCTTGGTAGTCCACTCTCCTTGTACCTGGTGCACGAGCAAATCTGAATCACCGATTACCAGCAGCTCTTGAATGTTCATATCGACTGCTATGTTGAGTCCTAGTATGCAGGCTTCATACTCTGCCATGTTGTTGGTGCAGGAAAATCTGAGTTTAGCAGACACCGGATAATGCTGACCCGTTTCTGATACCAAAACTACTTCAATGCCTACTCCTTTGAAATTTGTAGCTCCATCAAAGAATATCCTCCAACCGTCATATGTTTTGGTAATGTCTTCCCCTACGAATGACACTTCTTCATCATGGAAATATGTTTCCAAAGGCTCATATGCTCCTCCTACCGGATTTTCAGCAAAATGATCTGCCAATGCTTATTCCTTGACCGCCTTTTAAGTTACATAGACGATATTGAACTCACTCAATAGTATCTGCCATTTAGCCAACTTCCCAGTAGGCATAGGTTTCTGAAATATGTACTTTAGAGGATCCATCCTGGATATGAGGTACGTAGTATAGGCACAGAAGTAATGCCTTAATTTCTGAGTTATCCAGGTCAAAGCACAGCAAGTGTGCTCAAGCAGAGAGTACCGTGCTTCGTAAGGTATGAACTTCTTACTCAAGTAATATATGGCTTGATCTTTTCTTCCTGTCTTGTCATGTTGTCCCAAAACACATCTGAAGGCTCTATCTAATACAGATAGATAGAGTAGCAAAGGTCTTCGTGGTTCTGGCGGGACCAGAACTGGTGGTGTGGACAAGTAATCCTTGATCTTGTCAAAATCTTTTTGACAATCCTCTGTCCAGCTTGTTTCAACATCTTTCCTCAGCATCTTGACGATGGGTTCACATATGACTGTGGACTGTGCTATAAATCGGCTGATATAGTTGAGGCGTCCTAGGAAGCTCATCACATCCTTTTTTATCTTAGGCAATGGTAATTCCTGAATTGCCTTGACTTTAGACGGATCCAGCTCGATCCCTTGACGACTGACGATAAATCCCAATAATTTTCCTGTAGGAACCCCGAATGCGCACTTAGCGGGATTCAGTTTCAAATTGTACCTCAGCCTGTCAATGAAATTTCTCAGGTCCGCTATGTGATCTACGACCCTCTTGTATTTGATAATAACGTCATCCACATACACCTCTATTTCCTTGTGTATCATATCATGGAATATGGTTGTCATGGCTCTCATATAAGTGGCCCCAGCATTCTTCAGACCAAATGGCATCATCTTGTAATAGTATACACCCCACGATGTGATGAAAGCTGTCTTATCTGCATCTTCTTCATCCATCCAAATCTGGTGATAACCCGCGAAGCAATCTACAAAGGATTGGAGTTCATGCATGGCGCAATTATCAATCAAGATGTGTATATTTGGTAGTGGGAAGTCGTCCTTAGGACTTGCTATGTTTAAATCCCGGTAGTCAACACATACTCTGACCTTCCCATCCTTCTTCAAAACTGGCACAATGTTAGCTAACCAGGTTGGGTACTCAACCACCCTAAGAACTTTGGCTTTGATCTGCTTGGTAACTTCCTCTTTGATTTTCAGGCTCATGTCTGGTTTGAACTTTTTAAGTTTCTGCTTGACTGGTTGACACATGGGATTAATAGGCAGCTTGTGAGCCACTATGGATGTGCTCAAGCTGGTCATGGCATCATATGACCATGCGAAAATATCCTCATACTCTTTTAGGAACCAAATGTACTCTTCCTTCTCTATCGGTGTCAAGTAGATGCTGATGCAGGTCTCTTTGATGGTCTCAATATCTCCCATATTTACTGTTTCCGTCTCGTCTAGATTGGACTTGGGCTTATTCTCAAAATTTTCAACCTCCCTGACAATTTCCTTGAGTATCTCATCTTCTTCCTCTGAATCACTATTCTCATGTTGCAATGCCTCATTACATGTCACAGTCACCGGTTCATCAGGAAAAGTAATAATAACACTGTAGAAGGGAAAGTATAGAAATAGTAATGAATAATGATAAAGAGCAAATGCATTTGATTAAAACAGAAAAAATCGTTCAGACAAAGTTTGGCTCGATGAATCGAGCATTTATTTTGAAACAAGTAAATTTTAAAACAAAATTAGTAGAAATCTTAGATGCCTAGAACGGCTATAGAAGTAAAAATCTGCCAGGCTACCCAGGGACTCAGCAGGCTCGAGATGGTATGGCGGTCCAGTTTCTGATAACAGCTCCCTTCTTCACGGTCTGAATAGTGAGGCCTTCTTCCTCCTCCTCAATTATGGCATTGCAATCTATGTCTTCATCTTCCAAGAACAAATTCTTCAACCCAGCGAGTGCTTCTTCCTCTGTGGTCCCCCATATCATATCGGCCTGGTGAAAAGCTTGTTTCAAACGTGGCACTGGCTGCTCAAGAAGGTAATACAGTCCACGCCATGGGGGCGACCAATCCCTGTACTTTTGCCATGTGTACTGGTATCCGAACCCAAAGATGGTACCATAATTTTTCAGCTGTATCGGTTTAGTGATACCTTGAAGGTTCTTTCCCAACCCTTTGCCAGGTTCATATCCAGACCATGCCAATATACTTTCTATTTTACCATGCCACCATTTATCCTTTTCGACTGTGTTGACCTGTTCAATATGATGATGTAGTGTGGAAGGCACGGCTCCAGCGGCATGGATCCACGGTTGGCCCAACATAAGGTTATATGAGGCTGATATGTCGACTACCTGAAATTCAACATCGAACCAAGTTGGCCCCATCTACAAGCAAAGGTTGATTTCCCCGATTGTGGCCCTCTAGGACCCATCGAAAACCTTCACATTCATGCTTCCTACCCGTATTTCATGGAAACCTTTGTCCAACCTTTTCTGAGTGTCCAATGGACAAATATTTAGGCTCGAACCTCCATCAACTAAGACCCTGGCAATGAACTTGTCTTCAAATTGCACCTTAATATGTAATGCTCGATTGTGATTCAGCCCCTCAAGTGGTAGTTCATCTTTGTGGAAGATTATCTTATGACTTTCTAACACTTGCCCTACCATATTGGTCATTTCTCCACCAGTGATGTTATTGGGTACATAAGCCTCGCTCAACACTTTCATTAAAGCATTCTTGTGTGCCTCTGAATTCTTCAATAGTGACAGGATAGATATCTGAGCAGGGACTTTGTTCAGATGGTCGACAACAAAATACTCCTTCGTTTGTACTTTCCTCCACAGGTCATCTGGCCCGGTTTTAATGATAGGGTGCCTAGTAGCGGCATCCTTATTTGATCCTCCCAAATGTTTCGGTGTATAGACTCTTCCAATTCTAGTCATTCCTTGTGCGGCGTCAGACTCCTCTACATTGGCCTTCCCTTTTTGCCGAGCCTCAGCAATATAATCCCACGGTATTGCTTTTGAGTTGAAGGGGGTGTGGTTGATACTGTCACAGTGAAAAGTATGACCACTTCTACTTCAAATGGAGCGTGGGTGGCCGCGGGCGGAGCCACCTCTACCTCGAATGGAGCTGATGCAGTTACCTCAACCTTGATTGGTGACTGAGTCTATACCACAATAGGAGTAAGTGTGACTGCAACTTTAAAGTCATGGCCTTCTCAAATAAGCCCAATCGACCCCTCAGGGTCCCATTCTTCATTCGTCTCTATCACATGTACACCATCACCTCTGTGATCAGGGAGGGGATTGTTGCGGACATTAGGTGCGGCTTCCTTCGCCTGTATGACGTTATTGTCTATTAGCGTCTGGATCTTATCATTCAATGTTCGGCACTCAACCGTGATGTACCCCTTCATACCGGAATGGTACGCACAAGTTTTGTTTGGATTGGCCTATTGGGATGGGTTTTCTAATGCCACAGCGGGAAAGGAGTGATGTAACCCGCGACTTTCAACCTTTCATACAGTTGGTCGATGGGCTCAGCAATGGCGGTGTATTGTCTGGATGGTTTGCATTCGAAATTAGGTCTTGGTCTTGGGTAATTTGGGCGAGTTGGTGGTGATTGGAAGTGGGATGGTTGGGAGTTATAGGTGTGATAGACAGTGGAGGGTTGGGAATATCTGGGAGATGAAGGTTGATATGTAGGCGGTGATGCCTTGTATGTGGACGGAGGTGTTTGATATGTGAGCGGAGGTGTTTGATATGTGGGTGGAGGTGTTTGATAGGTAAGTGGAGATTTTGGGCCCTGGGCCACCATTACTGCCCCAACATCTCTCTTCTTCGATATGCCACCCGATTGTAGTGCCTTATTCGTGGCTTGCAAGGCCTCGAAGATGTTACCATCCCGCTCTTGATTCCTTCTTCGAGTTTGATGATGTCAGAGAACTTGTGATTTTGTGATTTTCGATAACCATCAACCTCTCATAATACTGCGGATCATGTGCTCTAATGAAGAATTTATTCATCTGTTCTTCGTCCAAAGAAGACCTGACCTTGGACGCTTCCAACCTCCAATGAGTAGCATACTCACGAAAAGTCTCAGTAGGTTTCTTCTGTGTTGAACCTGAACCGGTCCATGAAATCTGATGCCATACTTACCCAATTTGCCCATTTCTTGGGATCTTGGCTGATATACCAAGACAAAGCATCCCCAGTAAGACTACTCATAAAGAGCTTCATCGGGATCTTTTCATCTTTCCCGACCCTGACAAGCTTGTCACAATAGGTCCTTAGATGAACCCTGGGATCACCTGTGCCGTCGAACATTTCGAACTGGGAGGTTTGTACCCCTTTGGCAGTTCTACATCTGGCTGTATGCATAGGTCTTCATAGTTTAAACCTTTTATTCCTTTGTCGCCTTCAACACCTTGAACTCGGTTGTTAACTTCTTGAGTTCTTCAGCCATGATTTTAATGAGCAGGTCCTTCTCAAAGGATTCTAGTGTATAGGAAATTGGTTGGGTAGAGTGAGGTATAGTTTCCACATATATAGGGTTACTTTGATGGGTGTCAGGGATTTGGATGTAATGATGGTCATTGGTGGAGTTTTGGGGATCGGGAGTGGGTTATGGTGTGTTTTGGGAAGTGTGGTAAGTGGTGGTTGGTGGGTACTAAATTGGTTGATGGTGACGTTGTGGAGGAGTTAGTAGTGGATTGAGATTTTGGGGTGGAGTTGTGTATTGATTTGGCGCGGGAGGATTTTGGTTTTGTGTGTTCTGAGGTGGTGCTGGGTTCTTTGTGTTTTGTTGGTGGATGTCGGGGACATTGAGGGTGAGTGACAAGTTTACCAAGTTGCGAACCTGCTCAAGTTATCCTTGCAATTCCAGTATCTTTTGTTCTAGTCTCAGGACTAGGTCATTTGGGGCCGGAGTACTACGACCATCTGAGGTTTCTGCATTCTCAACATTCTCTTTTCGGATGCCACCTAAGTCGTCCATTTTTTCTTTTCCTTTGCCTTTTGTGTTTCTTAGAGGAGGAGGAGGTAGAGGGCCTCTAGATCTGGTATGATATGCTGATGAGGCTAGTATGAGTGAACCAACCTAAGGGGATGGGAATAATGAAAAATAAGCAAAAACAAAAGGTAACAAGTCAGTGAGGATCCTGAAATGTTTGCAGTATATAAACACATATTGTGGAAATGTAAATTCGTGTCCTATTTTAGGAACCCCGTTGTGCCCGAGGTAGGCCTAGTAACAAATAAATTTGGATAACTTTAAATGCAATAAACGCTTCATTTCATAATATAAAAATAGATGAATCCCAAAACGACACTAAGATAATAAAAATAAGTCATTACTGGCACTTGGCCTTATTTCATTTTAGGAAAGCAAATAAATCTAGCCTATTTGGTCCCAGAAGGACCTTCCCCAGATTCGATCTTCCTGATTCCATCATACAGGTTCCCCAGCTCGCGTAGACCCAACAGCAAGTAGGCTCTGGCCAGATATCCTCCTTTAGTCCTTCAGAATTCTAGCAATCTTCAATCCTCTTTATGACTTTTCTTTCCAGCTCCACTATTCCTCGCTCAAGATATTCCAACTTCCTATTTGAAATGACTGCCATTTCTTTCCATTCCTCAATCAACCTCGCATTCCTCTCATGTATTTCCTAGTGTTCATTTTCAGAGTCGTGAACCCTCTTGCGCAGCCTGTTGTATTTGACTTGAGCTTCAGCTTCTTCATCTATGATTCTATTCCCTTGACCGGCCCCTGGTGTCACCATTCCTTTCAGATTATCCTCTAACCATGCCAGATAGAGAGGCTCGCACCCTGCATGATACCTGTCTGGCTCAATAGTGTTCTTCTCTACAATGATTTTGCAGTGCCACATGTGCTGAGCTTGGCACTTGTAAGGGACGTCGTCGTCTTGAAAGTCTGCCCTGAAATGACTCATCTTGACAACCTTTGGTACAACCTGTTTCCTGCCTCCTTGCCTCATAAATCGGATAGGGACATATGTGTATATCCCTCTCAACCTGATCAGCACCAAGTGCAGAGCATCCCTGGATCTGATGATGAATTCGTCTATTGGGAACCATTCAAACATCTATTGCACCTGTTCCTCGGTCAGATTGTCGAAGAACTCTACCTATTCTTTGGCACTTTCTGGCTGAGCAAATTTGTTTGGAATGTAAGTCATCCGCTTGGGGTTATGGAAGGCAATATGGTCGTTCCAAGCCCTTTGCGGAAATTCTTGGCGATAATGATCCTTTTAGAAATGCTCCAACAACCATAACAGCAACAACAAACTACAACCCTCGAAATGTTTGACCCCTCTTTGACAGCGCTCCAGAGCCCTATAGATGTCGGCTATGATCATGGGGACTATGGTATATGTCTATCAATTAATCCCTTCCATCAAAGTCTTGGCGGTCATGGCCAACCTAGTGTGGATTCTTCCCTTTTTCATTGGGAACACTATCAGGCCTAAGAAGCATACAATGAATACGAACACTCTGCGGTGGATGTGACCCAGAGAAGTGAGAGAGATCTCATCATGGTAGGTACAGAAAGACTTGCTATGGCCATACCTCTCATACATGTATTCGAAAGGTATGTAAGATTCCTTCAAGCATACTAGGTCGACATTCTTCTTCAGCCCCATCATCTTTAAAAATCCCCGGCCAGTACATTTTTCTGGTACCAATAACCCAGGATTATCCCAAGTCAATCCCTCAAGCCCTCCAATTTCTTCTAGAAGCGGTGTCATTTCTACGTCGCCGAAATGAAACACAGCCCTTTCACTATCCTAGAATAAAGTGGTAGCCTCAATCAACTTCTTGTTTGGCTCAATATCTAGCAAGGAAGGCAGGTTACCTAGGTACTTTCTCACATGTTTCTTGTCACTTGAGGAAAGATCCTCCCACCAATCTAGTAGCAATGGTGGTATGTTGCTAATCATACCGAATCTGGGGACCTCGTACTTCATTTTCTGCAAAACAAAAGGGTTAGGCCTTACCCCCCTCTCCCCCCCACCAGACTCTACTATTTATACATTTACGATCAGCGTATCGGAATTTAATTCTCCAAATTAATGTACAAAACGTGGTTGTGTCCGTTAGGATTATGGAAAACCCGATGGACTTTTGGATAAGGCTTATCTTAAAGGATCATTATATGGACATCATATTCATCCGGCTAGGTTTGACCATGATGCATGCACAATTTCAATCAGAGTAAGGTTACTATGGGGTTTTAGACTGGTACCCTCAAGCGGAAAACTCGAGGGGGAAGGCACGGAACTGTCGACTGCACCGCTGATCAACTGGTTTTACCGCAAATAAGTCTTTCCGAATTTAAGGGTAATAAATAGGAAGAGCGCAACCACTCATTTAAGCGTTGCTATAGGATTTGATATGCACGAGGGAATATGATGTGGAGCATGATTTATGCAGTAATTAATAACATGTAGTCAAGTATTTGCACGTAGAAAAAATAAATACAGTATTTAAATAATTGAAAAACAGTTACAGGAAAAAGAAACAAAAAAACAAGTCAGTTTCAGGGATAAAGGATCATAAATACTTAAAAGAAAATGGAGAGTTAAATTCAAATAAGGTAGAAGAGTACGGGATAAAGCATGCTTGGACTAATTCATAAAAAATAAGTTCGTTATGGTAAGAGCCTAAAGGTACTCCCCAGCAGAGTCGCCATACTGTCACGCCCCCTTTTTTCCGCCCCTTTTTGACGGGGAAGAAAGGTCTGGGTTTCGACATTTATGGGGGTAGTAACTCATTTTCTTTTGGCAATTGGGTATTTTGAAGAGTCGCCACCTAACGAATTATGATACGTTAGGGCACCTAGAGCGATTAACTCTTGGATTGGTTTACATTACCAGAGATTTAGGGTAAGGGCTCGAAATAACCTCGAGGGGAATGTGTTAGGCACCCCTCTCGGTCCACAACGGTGGGTCCCAACCGAAATTATACTTATGAACTAGTCCATTAACAAAATTGCAGATAAAGCACGTTGTACATTATATGACTCAAATAGTAAGACAAAGGATTTGAACAAGTTGTGTACATATAAAACAACGCTTTAAACAAAAGGAATTTGGGGAAAAGAGGGGTCCTAGGTTGGTTAGCCTACAGGATCACCCCACGCAATGCCCGGTAAATACTCCTCAATGAGGGGCTACACGTGGCATTAGCGCGTAGTCATCATATCCCATATCTACACTTCCCACACCTTAGCAATTATTAAAGTGAGTGTTGGTTAGCAATCTCTATTGCGTGCTGTTACCCGTCCCTTTTTAGTGGTCCTGGAGGTATTTAGGACCTCTACCTATAGCAGTTCTAGATAGACCCCTAAGGTTTAAAGGAGAAAATACTAAGGTGACAAGCAAGAACACATAGGACTTCAATAGATAAAAGTATGAAGTAGCAGATAATAGGCTCAGGTTCACCTCCACAGATAATGCATGTAAAAAGCACGACTATAACACAAATAAGGGCAATATTGTTAAACAGTATCCTAAGACATGCTGTCTAGGCGAATATTAGAACACATGAGATATGCAGTCCTTATTTTGTAACCCAGAAACAGGGCCCTAAACATTTTGTCTACTGATTTTAAGCTCGTTTATCAGGAGGCAGTATACACAAAAAGTGGTTTCCAATTATATAAGAGTTGAATACCTAAGGCTTGCCTAGGCGTGGGACAGTGCACGGTCGTTTTGAGAACCATTAGAACTTTAGAAGTCATTTTTGCCTAAGAGCATGCTGTTCCAGGTGTTACAAAGATGTAGGGTTATTACTAATTTGTTTAAAGCAGGATGAGACTGTTTATATTCCTTTACATGCATCAGTAGTTTAACTAGGCATAGCTCAGTGAGGATGAGAACCTAAACATGGTATCTAATATGCATACATAAGGTATAGAGTGATTGATATGCAAGATTCCTAAAGCAGGATTTCTAAATGCACAACATGATTGCAGAATTTCCTAAAAGCAGGATTTCTAAATGCATAAAGGTTATAGCATCATACTGTCAAGTGTGCAAGAGCGACAATTTTATGTTAGTGTTGTTATTTAGACTAAAGTAGGTTTTCTAAGTGATGAAACAATGTCAAGCGAGATGCTGAAACAGTAAACCTAAGAACATGATATCTAATGCATGACATGCTTGGAATATATTTTTCCTAAACATGGATTCTAATGCACATATGGGAAATGTAAACCTAAGGCGTGGTTTCTACCCATTGATATTGATAACATATATGACTACCCTCCCTTTTTCACTAGCCAACCCCCAATGTTCGTTTATAACAAATTATTGCAGACCAATACTGCATGAATTACATAAGTAGAAAAGAAAACAAGAAGTTACACTATAAGGAGCCTGAAAATGGGCCCAAATGATTTCCCCAAACCTCCTATAGCCTCAAATGCCAAATTCCATAGACAATACCATTGTCTAGGTGCGCCAGAGTTCCCTAAGGATCTCAAGGATCCCGGGCAGTGCTCTCACCTAGACTTTATAACCAGAACTGAGTAAGTACAGTGTGGAAGAGCCAGCTCCTGTACATTAGAGTTTAGAGGGATCTCATAGGGATCCCAAGGCATTCACACACTGGAGGGGCAGAACTTAAGGATCTAAGAATGGAGTGAGAGCGCTTGACATAGTTTTGAAAAGGTTTTAGCAGGAAAGAAGTGTAAAAAGAGACTTAGTTGAAATAATTTTGTAAACAAGAGAGTTGTTTAGTAAAACAGCTTTTGAAAATAGTGGTGTAATTAAATAAACAGCAGGTCAGTCAAATAAGTTCAGCAACACTCAAATAACAGTCCTTCACATAGGGGAATGGGAATTGGAGACACATAGAGCACATAGTTTAAGGGATTAGGGTATAGCTATTGGTACCAACACAATAGGAGTTTCAGAAACAATCATAGAATCAGCCATTTAAAGTGACAAATTAGCTTGCATATCAAAACTGGATAACAAGTAGACAAGCATTCAAAACAGGGTAGAGTCATGTTGAGACAGACTACTAGGGGGTAAAACATGTCCTGAAAGGCCCTAAGGAAGTTAGACTAGCATGCTAGATGAAGCAGTAATGTAAACATGTCAATTGCATGTTAAACAACAGAACCATAGATAGAAAAATTAGAAACATGGTAAACTGAAGCAGTAAAAGAAACATATTGGTTTTGGGACTTGCATTGAAATCAGAACATACCAGTAGAGAGATACTAAACACAAAGTTAGGAATACGAGAGCACAATAGTTAGCCTTCGCTTGCAGCCAGCTAAATCAGAATAATAGCAAGTAACCAAAGAGAGAGAGTAAAAAAGTTTTGAGTGTGAGAGAGTTTTGAACCAATGTGCTCGTCTATTGTGTTAATGAAAGAGCAGGGTACTTCTAGTTTGAAAACAGGTAGAAAATAAGGCAAGAATCATAATTCAGCAATAATTATGGAACTATGTACTAATTAGTGTAAATACTTCCCTTTAATAAAGGAGTTAAATAACAAATAAGGAAAGAAATCAGTGTACGACCAATAAAGACAGACTTCAAATACAATAGGTATAGGGTAAACAATTAGGGCCAAGTTTAGAAAATTCTAATTAAGGAGATAGTTGGTAAGAATCAAGTAACAATGCAGACAAGGTAAGGGAAAGTTAATTTAGGCAAGCAAATCGATCATATTGAGTACGAAGGTAAGAATCGAAGGTTTAAAGGAAAGTTTTCAAATTCAACCAAGAAATAAGGAATTCAGAATCAATCAAAGATAAAGTCATGAAAAGAGTTAGCATTTAGCATATAAATAAAGTAAGACATGGATAGTTAAGAGTCGACATACAACTCTAGCCAACATAAGAGTCAAACAATACTAATTCAGTGAGAAAGAAGCAAGTCTTGATGTGAACAGTCAAGATGAACATAAGCAAATAGAATCAGTGTAAATTCAGGCTAAGAAACTCAGTAAAAACATATCAAGGCAAGATAGTCACGAGAAATCACAGAAACTCAAAAACGAGAACTGGTCAGTCATGCTGATATATTAGAACCAACAAAGAACCCTAAAAATTAGGGCTTTTAACATAAATGAGTTAAAGATGTAGTAAACGCATAGAATCAGTCAAGATACGTGAGAAAATAGAAGTTTAAACACAAAGAATCAATTAAACAAGGTTTTAAAAAGAAGTTATGAAAACTCTAGTTTTAGGAGAAGATGAAAAACACTTGAGACCACATGATTCTTGTAAAAAATCCTCAAGGACAGTGTAAAACATTCAAGAAACAAACTCAGATTGTCCTAGATCTGTACAGATCTAGGAGGTATAGAAAAGAAATTAGGGTTTAGGAAGAACCCATATAGAGACGAAGAAACTTGTCCAGAAACTCACAGATCGTGGCAAACATAGAATGATTCTACTTGGAATCACACTGGAATAGCCAGGAATAGGCAGAAGATGAACCCTAGATGCAAGTCGGCATGGCCCTAGGCCCTTGAAGACCATAGAGAAGGCAAGCATGGCATGAGAGAAGCCATTGGAGGCTTAAGAGACGATGAGAGGCCACCGGAGATGACCGGAGATGGGAGGTCGACGATTGAAGATTAGGGTTAGGTTGAGAGTTTTTTTAGAGAGGAGAGGATCTTAGGGCAGCGGATGTGGAGAAATGATTAGGGTTAGGGGGTCGTTTGGAATTAAAAAGGAAAGAACAAACGAGGGTCATTGATCTAAAAGATCAACGGCCAAGATCTAATGGGTTTTGGGTCTGGTAGGATGTGTTTGGCGCCTGGGTCGGGTAATTCAATTAAGAATTAGGTTGGGGTATTGGGTTGAATTTAGGCTAAAATTGAAATACAATTTGACTAAGTTTTAAATAGCCAATTTAACCATATATAATTTATAATAAATAATGGATGATTTATAAAAAATAATTTCATATGCCAAAATGATTTAAAATAGATATTTAATATTTTAAAAATATATCAGATTTTTTTATGCATATAAACGTAATTATCCGTTAATAGGGCTAGTATTGCAAATATATGCAAATTAGTTTTTAAAAATGCAAATGCAATTATAAAAAATGCACAAAAAATACTTAAGCAATATTTTAGCCTAAATATAGGATTTAGATGGCTAAATTTTCACAACAATAATTTGAAGGATAATTATTGGAAATTTTATAAGTACAAGGGGAAGAATTAAATCATTTTAAAGCCTTTAAAATTATTTAAAAAAAATTATAAAACCCTGTGCATGCATATATATTCTATTTTTAAAGTATATATGTCTATAAAAATATATTGGAAAAAATTAGGTATCAACAATCATCATCTAAAGTTATGTTTTTCCTAATCAGTGTTTGCCGAGTGTGCTTTTCATGAGAGATAGACATCTTTGTAAACAGCTTGGCTGCTGTGAAGGTTACTCTATTCACTTCATCACTTCCAAAGATAACATTTATTATTCACTTAGAGGTCAGGATCTTTGGTGAATTTCCTTTGTTCATGTTCTTCATATATGACAACTTTGCCTTTTCATTGAAAAGTTCAGTCAGGTATCCTTTCTTTAGTAAACGATCAATCTCGTCTTGGAGGAGCCTACAATCTGAAGTTTATGGTCGTGATCATTATGGAATTCACTCCAGAATTCCTAACTTCGCTTGCTCGAGTCTATCCTCATCTCTTTCGGCCATCTTACCTTGTCCCCCATGTCTTTGAGTGTTACTACTAACTCCTCCATGTTCACACTGAAGATATAATCAACGAGCTTTGGCCTAGAATGGTAGTTACTGAATTGGATGTCTTTGGTTCCATACTGGCTCGGTGCATGGCTAATTTGTCCTTTCGACCGGAATTTCTGTCATCTCGAATAGGTCACGACGGCAGATCAATTTCATATCGCATAGGTCTGGGGCATTGTTTGTGTCATTCTCTGGAGTCTCAGTACTTAGGCTTGTCTTGTCTGCGGGCCCTTATTTCTTGTCAATCATATCTGGAAGTATCTCTTCTTTCAAATCCAAGAAGTACCAAGATGTCCTTTTCTATTCGGAGCTTCGTACGGCATCAATGGTACACATCATTCCATGTCTTTGTAGGGAATTTCCGAAGGCTTTCCTTCGGTTTCCTTGAAGCCTCTAAACTATTTGGATTCAGGTTTCTAGTCTCGGAGTTATTCCGTCCCTATATATATATACACACACACACACACACAAACGCACACACATGCATACACATATCTTGTTGACTAAATGATTTGGTATACCATGCTATGCATCATCTCCTCTTTCCATAGAGTAGAGAGAAAAAAATCGAAGATATAGTGATCGCGCCGTAAAACCTTGTTCCTTTCTACTTGACTAAGTATTATTCCACTCGTGCAATGGATGTATGGGCTAGCCGATGGTGAGGTCAACTATGATGTAGTAAATTTCTTCTTTAGTAGGTTTATCTACAACATCTGGTGGTGCCCTCGTGGGCACATTCCTCTCTGGGAGAAGTTTGTCTAATTGAAGTCAACTGACTCACATGGAATACGGGCTTCATTTTCACTGTGCTGGTCGCTTGAGTCTATAGGCTACCTTTCTTCTCTGCTTTTCTACAAGGTCTACTTTAAAGTCGAGCCAACCCTTTAGGTTGTTTAGGTAGGTTTGGGCTAAGGTCGTTGTGCTCCTGCCATCTATTGGCAAAGTAGGCTAATAGGAACGCCCCCTCTTGCCGCATTGGTGTGGGGCGTCAGAGGATGCTACCACGTGGCCACTCGAAGGGGCTGAAGTTCGACACAGAACTTTTTGGTTATTAAGTTATAGCGGGATTGAGTAACATCCAACATCGTAAGTCTTTCTGGTTTTCACTAAAGTTACTTATGTAGCCCTCAAGAAGACGGTTTATTCTCTCCCTCTGAGCTTTCAAAGATATACCGATCGTATGCATCTGGCATGTCGTAGGTCGTCTTTTAATGTTATCGACATTTTGGATTTTCATAAATTTCACATAAGATAAAAGCTCTTTTTATCACGGAAACAAACTTATTTGTGAACTCTTGCATTGCATTACAATGAAAAGAAAAAGGATTTTTTTAAAAAAAAAACTCTTGTGACTCGCTATGAATCTTTATCAGTGGAGGAAAGAAATAGTGATATATTCCTATAGAGCATCCATGAAAAATCAGATTTTTGGACGACAAATTCATACATGATCCAAGGAAATCAAAGCTCCTCTTTCACGAATGATATCTCTTAATATCAGAATAGCTTATATAGTCATGATTCAAGTTAGGTCCATTTTGATTGATTTCTTATTTTTCTGATCTAATTTTGACAATGGAGAAGTAGGAAGACTTTGGCAATTCATAATAAAATGGGTTATCTAAAATATCTATGTCCCACGATATAAAATATGAAGAATGAAAGATGAGAAGATTATACTTTGTAGTGAGAAAGTTGTCTAGTCGTCTGCTTATTGTGATAATGAACATTCCACGTAAAAGCTAAAAATGACTCTCCAGGTGGTTACCTTTTTATTTCATATCCATATTTATATCCTCTGCAATAATTATTAGGATGAACTTTCGTGGAAAAGAAAAAATGTCTTTATCGGATTGGAAGCGATGACTTAAGTCTCTTTCTTCTTCATATAGGGTTTTTAAAGAGCGTGAATCTTTAGTTTAATTAAGTTCAAATTGATTAAATTTTAAAGCCCCATTTAATTCAATTCATGAATTAGTCCACTATGAGTCTACTATATTTTATTTTAATAATAATTATATATAATTAGATAATAATAATAATAATAATATCTCTAATAAAGTATATTATTCGTGCCTCTGTTACAATACAGTGAAACTAAATGGGTCAAATCTAAATTGATATTGGGCTATACACCTAATTTTTCGAGCATTGTAGTTCAATCGGTCTAAGAAGCGCCTATCAAGGCGAAAGTTGTAGGTTCAAGCCTGTCACGACCCAAACCAATGGGCTGCAACGGGCGCCCGATACCTTACTCAACCGAGTACCAATATAACGTATCTTTTCGTATCATGTTATCATAGGTAAATGAGCCGAAGAGGCTGTCGTGAGATAAGTAAAATAAAATATGGGGAAATACTTGACATTGGACGACCCAGCATGTAATACAAACTTATACATATGACATACGAGCCTATAAGGCCGTCATGATCCTTTATATACTCAAAGCATAAGCCGACAAGGCCATACAAGTATTTGTATATATGACATCTGTCTACAAGCCTCTAAGAGTACATAAGTATCATAAAGGTTGGGACTGGGCCCTGTTATACCAATCAATACATGTCCTAATTATACTGACCCAATAAGCAACTCTGGAGCAAGTGGAGCACACCAACATCTTCCACTGAGCTGATAGCCTACTTGGAGGACTCTCGACCTGTCTATCGGGACTTGTGGACATAAAATGCAGTGGCCCCAGGCAAAAGGGACGTCAGTACAAATAATGTAACAAGTATGTAAGGCATGAAGATCAATATATAAGAGACATAGATGAAACATGGAATAAAAAATTTCGCCCAAAGTCTAAATAACTTTGTAAATTCTAAAACATTTATAGTGTCATGCACGTGCGTATAAATATCATGTCATGCATAGGTATAGGTATACATAACATCATCAAGCCTCTGAGGGCATCCCATCATATCATCTCGGCCACTGTGGGCAAAATTATCAATGTATACTAGCTTATCAGGTGGTGGTGCGTATATAACGCCGTAACCTTTTTCCATATCCCATATACATATATATACATATATACGCGTATATAAAGCCATCTGGTCATGGGTCAATGTGCATGTATAAATGAATGTCATGCATGAGAAGTACATCAATAAAATCTTTCGAAACATCATAATACCATTATACCTCTGATTAATATCATGAAATAAACTTTATCAACTTACATATTTTCTGAGACCCATGAACAGAAGATGTAATAATAAGACACATGAGAATTCAAGAACATAGGCACCTCTAATACTTCTATGAATAGAGTCATTTATGGAAGTTGTGCATTTGCTTATTTCGTTTGTGTCGTATAGATCATGCCAAAAAGAAAGAAGGTATAACCTAAACATACATGAGTCGATCCTCTTGACAATCCCTTTAACACACGCTAATTGCGACAAAACATATCACGGCAAGATCGGAGTAGGAAAAACTCCGTATGATATTCTTGAGAAAGATGACACTGTACTCCATTATAATTGCAAAATCTCATGTTGCGTAAGATGCTATGAAATCTTGTCGAATTGCCATGAAATCTTGTTGAATTTGTTGAAGATGTTATGAAAATCCTCACGCTACTTAAGTTGGAGAGGTCTTATAAGATTTCTCAAAGTTATGAGCTCCATCTGTTACCTTGTGTTTAGATTCAAGCTTCATTTTTTTTCATTTTTGAGAAGTCTTTTACTAAGTGGGTGTGGGCCCCACTTCTTTGTAATGAATAAGCGATTAAATTCCTTAGATGTGCCACCTTGCAATGTGATTTAAGAGTCACTTAGTTGATCTTATGGTGCTGCCACGTTGGGGGTCTTTAGTCAACTTATCCACAAACTTTAATTACATGGTTAATCTCCCACTAATATCAATAATTATCCGATTATCCACATAATTAAGAATTATCTCAAATTACTTAGAATACTACTTACTTTTAACACACTTCATACACATTACTATCATGGTCATGTAGTACCTTGTATGGAACTAGTCCATAAATACCGAGTATTTATAGCCCGGACCGTATTTTATCTCAAAATACCAAACTTCGACGAAATTTATTTTCATCAATTTACTTACCCTCTCACCTTCATGAATTTACTTATCACTTTCTTGAAATAGCATAATACTTATAATCTCAAAATAATCTCATTCCCGAGCTTACGTCGATTAACTTACGATAAAACTTTAACATACAAAAATACGCGATGAAACATCTCATTTTCGAGCTTTCATCAATTTATTTATGGCATACTTTCACGTCAAAAAATATGAGGTGCAACGGAGCCCTATCAGTCCTGACAGATTAAATAAATATATTAATTCATCTCTCCATTTTTTTGTGAAAAATGGGGGACAAGGAGAATAATTTCATTCCTAACGAAGGCTCTTTTTTTCATTCTTTTTTGTTTCGCATTTCTCATAAACAAATAGGGAAGGTTTTTATTAATTCAACTAGTGCCGATTGATGGGAAAGAGACATATGTAGATTAGTACAATTAATTCTTTATTGGCATATTCAGGATTTCAAAATAGGCTAGGTATGATTTTTTAACCCGATCCACATGTGTAATGGAGTAGATTACCTTATTTCTTTTTACAGGGAGCATATACACAAATAAAATTCCTTTCTTGTATGATACAGAATAAGTTTCACTCAATTACATTATCCTTAGAGAATACTTTTTCAAATTTTATTTTTTTCTTTTCTGGCGGAGATATTGTGTAACCTCAATATTGCTCTAATTTTTAAATTTGGAAAAAAATAATATATCTAATTCAAATTTTACACTGAGCTTTTGATATACACATTCGGTACTAATACAAGAATGTGGATATTCAAAAAAATCAAATAAGGATTCTCACCATTTCAGTCAACGGAAGGGAATGCAAATTTTTTTATTTTTCTAGTTAAAATGGGTTGATTGTACCTATCCAATCAATAATTGATTACGACTAACTCGTTATTCACTCAATTTTTCGATCATAATTATTATATAGGAGAGATGGCCGAGTGGTTTAAGTCATACACTTGGAATTGCTATGTAGGCTTTTGTTTATCGAGGGTTCGAATCTCTTTTTCCGCCCTTTCACCTAATTCATTAATGTGACCGAAATGTATCAAATAACAATGAAAAAAATGATTCTAACATTGAGAAATTTTTATAGATATATATATTCCATATTCCTAATTGCTATTTTTCACAAAGTACTGGAAAGAGTGAACAAGGAATTAAAATATCTCTGTAGATGTATTTTGACATCTCACAACTTCATCAGGATCGCTTAGCCCCGTTTATCTTCGGTGCAAGAGCCCTTGATCAATAAGCTATTACACATCTTTCAAGGGTGGCAGCTTCTAAGCAAATCTCTTGGTTATCTCTGCACCCCTACCTCTTTTATCACTGAGCGGTCATTTAGGTGTCTCAGCTGGTGATCCAAACTCTTTTTCTCTTGACAATGAAGCTTATCCCCTACCGTCTCACTAGACCTTGCCTCCCTATTTTTAAGATCATATCTAGTATTCAGAGTTTTTTTTGATTTGGTATCGCTCTTGCGACCTGCATCGAAATCGTTCTTTATCCATAGATGTCCAGTCAACTATTACACCTCAATGTATTTCGGGGATAACTAGCTAGCTCTGGGTGCAAGTGGCATTTCACTCCTAACCACAACTCACTTGTTGATTCTTCAACATCGGCCTTTACTTAGTTTTACCCAAGCTTCATTCGGATCATGGATAGATCACCTAGGTTCGGGTCCATAAGCAGTGACTATTGCTCTATGAAAACTCGTTTTTGCTATGGCTTAGGTGTGTTTCGTTACCTAAGCCACTACTTATGATTCGTCGGCTCATTCTTCAACAGGAACGCAATCAAAGCCTAATCTAGTGATACCTTCGCCTATTGGACTTTCACCATCTAGGGTGCAGCATTCGGGCTGCTTCGCCTAGCTACATGACGCTTGTATTTCTCTCCCACAACCCCATTTTCACTGTTTACACAGCTCCCGTTTTGCTAATTGCTACTACAAAAATCGCTTTTGCTTTCTTTTCCTTCGGCTACTAAGATCTTTCGAGTTTCTTAACTAAACCCGCTCCTTGTGAGAAAGGTTTTACCCCGCTCCTCAATCTTATTATGTTTTCAATCCTACTTTAGATTCTCTTTCAATTGTGGAAACAATACCCTATTCCTATCAGTTAAGTAGCCCAAGCTCCTTAAGAGCATATTGTCCCCTCTCATGTAAATGAAAGAGGTTGATGGACCCAGCTATCCGAAGTAGAGCTTTTCTTATTCCATCTTTCCTTATTTAATTTCCTAGTTTATATAGCATATTTAGAATCATGCCAAAATACACCAATATCTGGGCCCAAATTCTCTTTGTTCAAGAAAGGGTAGCTTTAAACAACCCAGTTCCAAACACACTAAACTAGCAAGTGACTCCCTTTCTTTAGCATACCCGTCCATTAATGCATTCTTCCTTCTTTCGTATGTGTTATAGATCATAGCTCTAAGCCCCAATTCCTTAGTGAAAAGAGTTTTTTCCTTTAAATCATCAAAAAAATAATAGAAGAAACTGCTCAAAAGGAACCACATAACAATGGCTCATAACTGGAAAATATAAAAATAATGTCTCTTAGCTGCAAAAGAATGCTCCCAACTAAAAATTTATGACGATCACTTTCTAACAGAAAGCCATTTTCCATTTCGCAAAAAGTAAACTTGGAGGTCTTTCCTAAGCAGAGATTTGGACTACATGAACCTAAGAAATGTGTCGATAAAGGCAGCCTTTCACTATTGAAACCTTTGATTTAGATTGGTAAGATTCTGTCTAATCTTTCCTAATTTATAAATTGAATGCAATCAACATAGTTTTCACTCATTCCTTCTCCACTGTCTCTTTTCTAGTCACTTTAGATCTTGTAACTTTCTATTCTCTTATGAGAAATTGTTTGCTTCATTTGTGTCGTCGTCGCTTAATGTATGTAGGGGGCTGGGGATTTTCCCACATGACCCCTTTTAAAGGAGAACCAGAAGAACAATAATGAACTCAAAGCTAATAAAAGAGATTCGCAACTTGAACAAGGTACATGGGATCTTTCCTAACCATTTCTATTTCAACTTCTTTGAAAGGTGAAAGAGTAATAACCTAGACAGACTTGCTCTTAAATTAAAAGCAGCAAGAGCAAGTAAGTAGGCATTTCTCCACAAGAACAATCTTTCTTTTCCATATACTTTATAATTGTAACGATCATAACTGGCCTGAAATGTAACGATCTACGAGAGAAGGGTTTTTAGAAAAGAAAGTGTATCAATCTGGCAAACAAAGCAAAAAAATGGCTCCTACATAAATGCAAAAGAATTGAAATGTTGTCACTAGAATGGACCATACAAATAACATATTTCTAGCCGCCTATAGGAAGTATTCAATGATAATATAACACTATGTGCATACAAGCTAACTTCAAGTATGCAGTTAGTTCCCAAGAGATTCCTTCGAATCTTAGGTGCGACCTTAGGGAGCTTGTTTTGGCATCTACTCTCTTATAGTTATGTGTCCTAGTATGCGAGTTCTAGTTCAAAAGAGGACAAGACAGGACTCACGGGGGTTGGTAGAGCCTTCCCCTAGGGAAAACCTAATAAGACTCGTTCTGATACTTGAGTTTGAGCTCTTACTTCAAAGTAAGCCTATGGGTTGTTTCGAAGCTTAGTAGCTAAAGTGTACTTGCATTTTAAAGGGGGTGCGTAGATTGGGCTACTAAGTAGAACTAGTCCATTCAACTTGCCATTTGCACTTTCCTAGGGTGTAATTGTAGGAAGCTCTATTAGTGAATACAATTTCTCACCCGATAAGACTGATCCCCCCTACTTATTGGCTTGGAATCAGACTAGCCTATCATGCCCTTTCTTCTATATTGACCCATATTCCTATGTTCTTCTAATATTTACTATATTACTAGAATTCCTATTTATTGAACCATATACAAGAAGCTACTTTCTTTCTATCTTTTATATCCAGGTATAAAGCCATAGACAGTTAGAGAATGCCAAGAAATTAGACATACCTATCACTTTTAGAATGTTTGGAACCCTTGATTCATCCGACTCAAGGAGAAAAAGAGAACAGGATGGGAGGCTTGCCTCCTTGTTTCCTTTTACCTATGACATGATGCTCATGGGAATCTCCTCTCTAATTGAATTTCCTAATCTTTATTCGCCAAATTACAAGTTGATATTTGGATAGAGTAATAGGACAAGGTGGTGGATGACGTAAAAAAAGGGAAGGCCCATACCGTGCTTTCGAGTGATTCTTCCTGCAAAAGATAGATCTTTTTCTTTTCATCCTAACTAGAACAATAGAATAGGGACATAGATGTGACCAAGGTGCTTTCAAGCTTGGATTAGCAAGTTACTGGCTGGGAGAGCTGGAAAAAAAATGAAACCTTCAACAAACTATGGTTAACAAGCCAACTAAGGAAGAGCAGTCTCCCCCAGCAATACTGATCCTCCCTAGTTTAATCAAAATCGAAAAATATGGAGACGTTCTAACTGGCATAGCCTAACCAATTGCTACAAGAAAGCGTGAAATAGATGTGGCGGAGACTCAAGTCAAGGCTATGGACCATTATCACTATAGATAGATGCTTTCCATGGACAGTGTTCCATGGCACCTCACATGCCAACAAGGGCTTGCTAAATGTTGCATCGTTTATAGGATTCTTATGTCTTTTCATAAGTCGAAGTATGAGTAGAGCTATTGTTCCACTAAATCTCTCTTCTTATGTCTGTCAACAAGATCTCAGCCCCTGGTTCAATCGATAGATAGGTCGAATACATATTACTTGACAACTTTACTTTACTTGCCAACAAAGCTGTCAAACCAGTAATCAAGTTCACGCATTGGTACCACGTCTAGAATCTTATGAAAGGAGAAGCTCAAATGATATCTAATGGGATGGGCATGTTCCTCACTGCTCTATGATTTATTATAGTCATACTTTATTTTGTACCTGGTAGCTATAGTTTCCTCCTTGTACTAGATTTTAACTTGAATATCCCCTGAAAGCTAGAACGCACTATATACCTTTAAAATAAAAAGAAGGCTAGAAAAAAGAGAGCCCCTTTCTTTTCTAGCTTTAGAGGGAGTAATAAAAATCATATCTTATACGAAGGCCTATATACAAAAAAATTACTTTGCCCAGATCTCAAGTTTCCTTGCCTCTCCTCTAAGACCGATTGTATCCACTTTTGAAGCCCCTCACCTTTGAGTACGGTAGCAACCCAAACATAAACTGAATTATGTGCCTAAACTCTTGCGAAGATTACCCATGGAAAGGAGCTTACTCTAAGATTTGACTCCACCAGTGTAGGAGTTTGGGAAGGCAAGAAGTAAACAAATAGTGGTAGAAGAGAATAAAGAGTTTTCACCCATTGTTTTCTTTCATAGATGGAGCAAATAAATGAAGACACCGTACAAGCTGAAGACTTCAACAGGTGTCGGTAGGCACACCTCTGATAAGGGCTCGATCCTGAAAATCAATCCCAATTGAATCTATAGAAGAGAAACCTTTTATCCTCTTAATCTTTAGATTAAATATTATATATAGGATAATTAGTCCACTGCGGTGCCCAAGACAAGACAAGATGAATAGGAATGCTGAAGAGACATAAAGCTTAGCTAAAGTAAGGAAAGACCCTAAACATCTAGGTCACCAAGTACTCTTATTTCTTAGGGAGTCAGAGATGATTGGAGGGGAAGCAAAGTAGGAACTTTCAATTAGGGAGAGCTCAACAAGGTCGAGACCAAGATGATAGATATTCCAAATGATTGAAGAAGATGAATGAAAGTTTATATCTACCCCTAACTGGCACTATGAATCCAATTCCATCTACATAGATATTTCTAGCCATGAGATGAGGGGGTTCTCTCTTATTGTTAAGCCGCCTTCAACTCCTCTTTGTTTGCTCCTTTTCGCATCAGGGTTGATAATTTGATAGAATCTTCTTAAATAAAGAAAGGGGGCGTATAAATTAGATTTTTGGCTCGCAATAAAGCTAGGGTCTTGATCGAGAAATTACTAGCCCTATATATCCATCTCTCCAGATATAAGATCTTGAGCACCTACGAGGGTGACCACATCTGCTTGCATGTGATGTTTGGACATAAAGTCGAGTCCTTGTGAATGGGCAAAGCCAGGTTCTCTTATTTTACGATAGTAGAGACGATTAATTCTATTATTGACCAGAAAGACACCAAATTCTCCTTTAGGTGCTTCAACTGCGGTATATGTAAAAGGAGCTGGTAAAAAAAAATACCTTCGGTATAAGATTCGAAATGGTGAATTGAGATAGAGTAGACTGATGATCCGGTAGTCATTTGGCCAGCTATTGAAAGAAAAAGCTTGCATATACTTCCCCTATTATATAACCGGTCTTATCTCTCTCCAAACCTAACATGGTAGTTTCCAACTATAGGGCTTTTATCTATAGATTAAGCCATTACCAAAGAGCTAATTTGTTCAGAACTCAGTTGGCTACTTCTATAGAGTAGGAAGATCATCCTTGGCTCAATATTATAGCACATAGTGCTTCGCTAACTCGAAGCGCCTCACTATAAGAATCTTGCTTCGCTAACGCTCAGCTAAGTCTTGAACCTTCATGTTGACCGTTCTCTTTCTCAGTAGAAAAAGTGCTTTTCTTTGCCCCTTAAACTTGAGTAGAAGGACAAGAAAGACATTATTGATTTTCTTGCTCTCCCTTTCTCATATGCGCTCAACAAGTCAACTTTGCTCTTTGGGAGGTGAAATTACGGTTGATGCGAGCATTTCAAAATGACATCGAAGATATATTCTAAGTATACAAGATTATGGGTATCTCAGGTTGTGTTCCAAAAAAGAACAGAGGAGTTTACAAATAGGGGTAATCAATTCACAGTTGACTGTGATAGCCCTCTCGATATCTTATTGGAGCTTTGTAATTAGTGGCCGATCTTCTGTCGCGTCAGCCTTTTCTCAGTGCATGGAGCCCCAACGAGGAAAGTGTCATTGCTTTATCATTAGGTCAATAATGTTAATCTCTCCTTTTGTGCTACTCCTAGGGCGGGAAGAAGATAAGAAAACGCAAAGCGTTCTCTTACTTTCCCAACTTGTTGTTTCTAAAGACTGCCCTCTGTCGGCTGGATAATGGTCCAGTCTACTACGAGGATCCCGTATCCAGCATCCTAACATATACAACAAACTCTATTATTTTTGGAAGCGGCTAAAAATATACATTTCTCTTTTTCTTTCCTGAAGAAAAATCTAAGAATTTATAATTAACACTCCTCGGAATAAAAGATAATTGGACACTCATTAACCTCTCAGGGATAGGCTAATAGCCAGGAGATCATCCACTTAATTACTATCCACATTTTGTTCACATTCTGATAAATTCATTAGCCATAAATACTCTTCCTAAAATTTTGTCTTTATTTATTTGGATTGAAGGGTGTTTTTACGTTGAAGTATGGTAAACATTTCCATTATGGTGGAATGTGAGGGAAAAAAAAATAAGGGATCAAGATCAACAAAGGTGTTGCGTACATATTCTGCTGTATCAATCGCATATTTTAGCATAACTGGTTACCTAAACTGCGAAAATAATAACATGTGTCTAATTAGTAGCGGAAGTCTAATCCATTCATCAAAATAGGAAAAGTAGTACTCTTTCGTTTTATGTGGCATCTTTTTTCCCTTTTAGTTTGCTTAAAAGAAGAATAACACATTTTATTATTAAAAATAATGTAACTTTAAATATTTTATTGTATCGTTAACAACATACTTTTCTAACCACATAAATAAGAATGTCACGAATACTTTTTTTAAATTTCTTTCATAAATACTTTTAAAGCTTCATTTATTTTTATTAAAATTAAGACAATTGGATCTGAATATACTTCTAAATATTAATATGTGTATTAAGATTAAAATGGCTTAATCTGAATACACATCTGAATATTAAGATGTGTATTAAGATCTGAATATTGAATAATTAAGACTGTTTGTTTTCTCTAATCTGAATGTGTGAAACTTGTTTTTATTTAAAAACTAGTGAATTTCTCGCGCTTTGCGCGATTATAAAACATCAAAAGATTTAATAATAGTTCTTTTTATGAAACAAAAAAAATTGTATTTTCTTTAGATGAATTGTGTTTTTATTATTTAGATTTTCTTTAAAAATTTAAGAATAAAAGGAACTTTAATTTTTTATGCTTTTAAATATTTGTGTAGGGAGTTTTAATACATGGTCTCTTAGTCCAATATACATTGAATACATGCAAGGTATTTGATTTTTATTCTTTCATTAGATAATTGTCCTTTTATCTTTCAAAAACTTCATGAAATGAAACGGTTAAAAACTCCTCCCTTTTCTACAGCTACTTCCAACCTTTTTTTTCCTTTTTTTTGTTATTTCTTTCCCTTTTCTCCCACTTTCCTGCTAATCCAAAACTTAACTCTCCTTTTAATGCTTGTAAACTGCAATTCTCCATTTTTACTCCTAATAAAGTATAACAAATAAATCATCTATCTATTTCAATATTCCCATCACCTATCTCGTATATTAGCAAAATAACCATTCAAAAGAGAATACGTATCCAAGTACCATCCTAAAAGCAAAGAGACCGGAAAAAATGTAGGAGAAAAATATTTCTTGCACACATTTATCATAAAAATGAGAGGTTCCTTATTGTTCTTTTTCTACTGTACAAACATATTACACATTATTTTTTTCCCTTTTGCATAATTGGTCGAGTAAAATATTTTTAATAAATAATTTCAAAACTCATGATTTTGCGATTTAACTTGTGAGTAGTGATAGCTTAAATTTATGATCATCACATTTATCTGCTCAATTATAGAAAAATAATTAAAATAAAAACATTCGAGGACAACAAAGTATGAGAATACTTTGAGGATAGTTTACCATATTTCTTTTATGTTAATAATTATATTATAAAGAAAATCATGTTTAAGTAATAATTTAATTTTTTACACGAAGAAAATAAAAAGGATGGTAACAATACTTTTTATTAAAAATCATGTACTCTTTTCGTCAGCCTTGGCGAGTGCATAGAAAACTTGATTTTTATAGCCTTTGGTTATTTTTGCTTCATGTTCTCCCCCAAAATTAGTTTTTTAGATTTATCACCGGAAATGTATAAGCAATAAAATTAAATTTTAACACGAAGAAGTAAAAAGGGATGGTAATAATGCTTTTTATCAAAAACCATATTCTTTTCGCCAGCCTTGGCAAGTGAATAGAAAACCTGATTTTTACCTTTGGTTATTTCTGTTTCATGTTCTCCCCCAAAATCTGTTTTTTACATTCATCACCGGAAATTTCTAGCATCTCCAAGAGCAAGTTGGAATACATTTGAATTTGCAAAACGTGATAGTATTCTATAGTATCTTTATATTTTAATGAAAATTGTCTTCAGACAACTCTTATGCAAAATGAACTTGTAATATCTGAAGTCTGATATGGCTTTATAAAGAATTATTTTCACTACTGAAAAATGTAATACTACCAATAAGAATAATATCATTTATTATCTTAATTGCCCAATACACAAAAAAGTACTACAAGAAGAAGAAATCATTACGTCCATACTATTATACTGTTACCTCTGGCGCTAGGACATTTACATTAAAAACATCATGTCCTATGGAAGCCTTGGTGGGATTCATTTTGTATTCTCTGACCTAAACTTTTCAAGGAAAAGAAACAAAAAATAAAAATTTGTTTTAGTGTAAAAAAGGGAAATAAAAGAACACTTATGGTGAAATGAAAACCTTTTGAGGAGAAATTTTTGTAATTTTTAACCAATAATAATATTGCTGGGCGTTGCATAAGTTTTATTGGTGGCGAAAATCCTTTAATGCACAAAATAAGACATATTGGCATAAATCTAGTTTTACTACTTGACAATGAAAATGAAAACTCGTCGTTACCCGCCTCCCCTTCTTCCAAATCCCCTAACATTGAAACCTTGTTAAACTTTAGAATAGAATACTGTGTGAGAAAGAGTAATATAATGATACCAATTTAAGCACAATAAATACAAAAGACATACATAGTTACGAATGGAAGAGCGGAAGGTACAATTAAAAGGATTAAGAAAGAGTCTTTTGGAATAGGTGTGATTAAGAGGATTAATAACGTACCTTTTGAATTTTTTAATATTGCAAATGAAAGAAAGGCAAAAAGAATGAGGAAAAAAGAAAACTAGCATTTCTTTGTTGAGACTAATACTTATAATGGATGGAAAAAAGTCCTCATTATTTCGTGACTGTTACGAAATAAAAAGTTACTGATTGTTAATATGCCCTTCCAGAATGTCAAGTTAGAACTGTTGGAGTTGTAATCAAACGATTTAATTTTTTTTCTTTTTAAAGAAAAATGAGGTAAAACCCCCAAAGCATAAGAAATTAGATAAATTCATTTTCCAATCAATGAAAATGTCATATCATCTTGCCAAGCCCCAGCATTACATAGATATATATAAATTATTAATCATGAAAAGGGAAGAGAATACTTTATGCTGTCAGTCATTTTAGAAGGACGTAAATCAAAAAGTGATAGGAAAAAGAAAAATAAAAACAATTTGATAAAAAAAATAAAAATAGAAGTAATCAGATTAAACACCAAAAGAACATGAAAGAGAACTGATTAATTTCAAAACCAAAAGGAAGGAATTTAACTCTAGCAATTGGAGAAATAAGATGAAGAGAAAGTTACCACAAAGAAAAAACACACCACAGTGACAGGCCTCTAACGTGGAAGGAAGAAAGGAAAAAAGATGAGGCATATTTAAAATGACTGTTGAAAGTGGCTTTTCAGTAAAGAATGGATTTAAAAGTGACGTTCCAAATTTTTAACAGAACACTTAAAAAGGGAGAAGAGCAAAAATTGAAGGAAGAAGATAAATAGTAATCCTAGTTTCTAAGAGTGCCACATCATCTTCTTTTGTTCCTCTTTTATATAATATATAGATTAAATAAGTATAAATTCAAATCAAATAGTACTAATTAATCTAACACTATTTTAATAAAATATTTTTAAAAAATTATATAGTAGTTGTTGGTGATAATGGCTAACAGTGGTGGTTGTGGGTACCGACTGGGTAGTGGCTGGTGATGGTATTTTTGGAAGTGATAATTATTGTAAGCACGTGATTTTTGCCCTATATGAGAATTACTCCCAAAAAGTTCAAATAAAATAATTTTTCTTTGGTGTGCAATTTTGTGATATTTTGTGATATTTTGAATAATTATTTGTATTTGTCTGTGCATGTTTATTTGTTAAAATAATAAAAATACAAAAAAATGTCGCATTTTTGCATGTAGGATTTGATTCTACAATTGTTAGTAATTAAATTTGTTTTACAAAAATTAAAAATTTACAAAAATAGGCATCGTTTGCATTTTTAGCATTTAATGTCCAAATATACAATTTTATGCTTAATTATTACTTAATTGTGCGTTAATTGTTATTTGGAGATAATTTGCGCTTTTATAACTTAATTTAGTTCTTAATAATAGTTTAAGTATTTTTATAATTTAGTTTTAAAAAAAATAAAAGAAGAAAAGAGAGCGAAAATATAAAGAAAGTCGGAATTGGGTCTCTTCTTCGATTTCAAGCCACAGGCCCAAAAAATGGCCCAATCTTCTCAAACGACCCAGTCCATTTCGAACCCAACACCCTTATTATCTTACATTTCAAAAAAAAAAAAAAAAAAAAAACCTAACCTAAACACTAAACTACCCCCCCCCCCTTCTATATTTCTTCTTCTTCTTCCTCAAGCAAGACCCCATCCATGGCTGCCCCCCACACACCCCAGCCTGCTCCGTCCACACAGTCGGACCACCACCCTTCGTCCAACAACCTCCGCCCCTACCCGCCATTGACGAGCTTGTCAAGCTCCCATGGTTGCCTCGTCCTCATCTTCTTGAAGGAGTAACATCACAGGCAGTCCAATGGTTGCTTCGTTTTCTTTTGAGCGAGCCAGCTTGCTCCGTCGACACAACCGGACAACCACCAGTCTTTCGTCGGCGTTCAGCTCCACATTCGACGACCAACAACTCTGTCGCGGCTGCTGTCCCTTCTCCTCCGAGTTGCTGCTTCTCCGCCATGGACGAGCACGCACAGGTGCGTCGACCAGCTCTACTGTAAAACGATGCTTCTTCTCCCCGTCGTCCTCCTCGACGGACTGCTGCTGCCATGGTCGCCGCTGCTGCTGCTGTTCGGCGTCGACCAGTTGCTGCTCCATTCCAGTTTAAGCTCACCATTGCAGATGCTTCATACTGCCTTCGCGTCGAGCAAATGACGAGTTGCTACTGCCTCACTAACGTTGTGGCTGTTGCTTCATCTTGCCTTCGTCTTCGTCGTCATTTGTTCGAGCTTTGGTCGAGGCTCGTCAAAACAGTCCCTACATAGTCAAGTTCGTCGTTTGTTTAGTCGAGTTCGTCATTGATTCATCTCCGGTTAGTTGTTTTTGAGTTTTATTTTTCCATGTTTCGTTTTTATATTTCTCGAAGTTAAAATTGTTAAATATTTGATTCTTGTTTTGTTCGTTGTTCATCGTTGAAATAATTTTCTAGTGTGTTCATGTGTTTTGATTGAATTAATTTTCAGATTTCAAATGGAAAGTTAATTAGTGGTTTTTCATGTTTATTTCATGTTTGTTTTTTTTGTTTAGGTAAGATTTTGTTAGTTTGATGTTTGTTAGATTCAAATTGAAATTTAATTGATTATTTCTTCAATTTGTTTCATGTTGTTATATATTTTCCAGAAATTATTAATGTTGTTTGAGTCATTTAATCCGTCATGTTTGTTGTTTTAAAAAATGGATTCATTCGTGTTCATACTTTGTTTGGTTGATATTGAATCCGAAATTTGTATAGTTTGATTTCTTGTTTATCATTTATGATTATTTCTTGAATTTGTCTCATAATCTTGTTTAAGTTTAATATAGGAATTGTTTGTTGTAATGTTGTTAGAGTTGATTTTAAGTTCAATATTATTGAATTTAGAAATCTGAATATACTTGTTTGTTGTTGTTGTTGTTGTTGAATCTGAAAATAGGTTTGTTTGTTGCTAAAATATTGTTCAATCAAATTTTAGTTGTTCTTTGTTGTTCAATTTGTGTTCATGTGATTTGTTGTTGAAATGTTGAAGAAATCATGTTCATGTGATTTGTTGTTGAAATATTGAAGAAGTCATGTTCATGTGATTTGTTGTTAGAACATTGTTAGAAATTGATCATATTGTCTATATTTTGGTTAAGTTTGATTAATTGATTGTTATAGCTGATGGGGTAGTTTGGTAATTTGTAGTGCGTTCAGGGGTAAAATGGTAATTGCAATAAGGTCGGAGGAGTAGTTTGGTAATTAAATATTTTGGAATTCTTTATGTGAAGCATGGGGGACAAAATGTAATGGGGTGGTTTGTGATATAGTTGTTTAATATAAAGGGGGGACAAGACAAAATTTAGTGGGGAGGAATCTTGTATTTGTTTAGTGAAGCATGGGGGACAAAATATAATGGGGTGATGATGATATATTTATTTAATGTAATGGGGATGAGTGGGAAGAATAATGGGTTTGGTAGGAAAAAGTATTGATTTTAATTGATTGAAAGATTTATGGGATGGGATATATATAGAAGTCTTGAAATCAGATTGAGGAGAGAGATAAACACACAGACACAGAAGAACGAGAGAGAGAAACGAATCTGAAAATAAGAGAGAGAAAAAGGGCTGAACATTTAAGAGAGAGTTAATTCCGAAAAATATTTAAACTTTCAAAAAAAAAACTAAAAAAAAGTCTTCTGCTTTCTTTCATTGTTTGAAATCAGAATTAATTGTTGTTTCATCAAAGCTTGAAGCTTTTTTTTTTTTTTGGGATTACTGCTCCACTAGTTTGCAAACTTTGTTCCTGGGTTATTACTGTTGCTGGGCTGTTGTTGCTGTGTTGTACTGTTATTACTGTTGTTGATTCTCATCTTCATTTTCTTTTGCTTCCAATATCAGGTACACAACTGAAAAGCTGGTTATTGTAATCCGAATATGAAGCATGAATACGAAAAATGAAGAGTTGAAATTCTGAATTAGCTTTAATTATATTTTGATTTTTATTTGTATGTACAAATTATTTAGCTTGCAAAAAAATCAGAATCATGTAGCTATTTAATACACATAGTGGAACGTTCGACGATAGTTTAACAGTTGAACTATCTGCATATATTGCCTAAATAAATAAATGGTGTAGTAACTTCGTCGAGTCAAAAATCAAACGAATAGGCCATCTAGTAGGAACTTGATAGAAATATTGTTTAGAGTAAATATTATTGGCTAATTTCAGCATGTAAATAAATTAAGACATTTTTTTTATATTGTAGAGACAGATTTAATAGAAAATAATGTAGGCATTTTAGGATTCTCTTTTAAAAATAAATGAGATGAGCCTCGCCCAATAAAATACACCAATTGTGGGGCCCTCAATAAATGTTTAATTGAGTATTTAGAATTCGGGATGGACTGTTTAGTGAATTCCACGGTCTTACCCATAAATAATAATACGTTAATCGCTTTAGGCACGATGTTAATAATAATACATTCTTAAACACGGGTGCGCATTTTTGCGACCCAAATCCAAATCCCAAAACATTGAATAAAATGTGTTCCGGATTGCGGGTACATTTCATGTGACGTAATCCAAAGACATGTTTTAAACAATGTTCACATTCTTGTAAAAATAATAATAATAACAATAAAAGCGGTTAAAAGTTAAAATTGCACTATAGTTTTTGAACATGTATTAAAATCAGATATTTTAGTCATCACAACAGTTTAAGCGACCGTGCTAGAACCACGGGATTCGGGGGTGCCTAACACCTTCCCTCGGGTCAACAGAATTCCTTACTTAGAATTTCTGGTTCGCAGACTTCATTTGGAAAGTCGAATATTTTCCTCGATTCGGGATTAAATTGGTGACTTGGGACACCCTAAATCTCCCAAGTGGCGACTCTGAAATAAATAAACAAATCCCGTTTCGATTGTCCTTTAATTGGAAAAACTCCCTATGCCCCCTGGCGGAGGCGGAAAAAGGAGGTGTGACAGCTCTGGCGACTCCGCTGGGGAATAAATAACCCAGAACCACTGGTTCAGGGTTCAAGAATTCGAGCTTAAAATAATTGTTATAGTTGGCTTTATTTATTATCTGATTTTTACATGATATATGCCTAATGTGCTAAATGATGCTTTTACCGCTTTAAAATTATCTGAATTGTGTATATAAAACTGCTACGAAACCCTTCTTCTTTCTGAGTCTTCTGAATTTATGGTGTACACGTACGCGTGGCCCACCTTTCTGTTAGAAGTCATACCAAATAAGACGAAGTTGGGACAAGTAACTAGGTCGGGCAGACTTTCGTGCTCCCGGTACGTTGCCCCCACTTCGGCTCAAGCTGTCCACTTGGGTGCATCACGTGCATTTGACTTTGGAGGCTCAACACAGGGGTTGGGTCTGTCTAGGACAGGTGTACCAAAAAATAAAAATGACCATCCTGATGCATCTTACTTGCTGCTACTTGTGCATTTATTTGATTCGGACTTGTGTGTTGACTGACTTTTGAATATCAGGAATAATATTTTAAAATTGAAAAAAAAGAAATAGCGGTTAGGGAATTGACTGTTTATTTTTGAAAAAAAAACAATGCCCAAATACTGTCAAAACTCTGCCGAAATTTTGAGAAAATGAAAAAACATGTTTTATTAGTTTGTTTTATTAAAAGCAAAGAAAAAATAGAAAGAAAAAAAAATCGTTGTTCTGTCTTATTTTTCAAAAAAAAAAATATATATATATATATATAAAAAGGAAAATAGTTTGTCTTCCCCTGAAAATGACAATGAAAAAGAGTCTTACTTTTAAAATAGTTTTTTTTATTCGTTTCTGAAAAATTCAAAATGAAAATGAAAAGAGTCGTGCTTTGAAAGTGGTTTTGTTATTTGTTGCTCGAAAAAAAAATCCTGTTTTAAAATAGTTCGGTTAGTTGGCCCGAACTACGCGGGTTTGATTCTCACCGGATGTGAGATACATAGGCAACCCTCATCGGGTCCAACCCCCTTTTTTGCTAAAATAGCCAAAAACCAATAAATAAATAAAAAACGTGTCAAAATTTTAATTTTTGTCATAAATAAGTCAGGCGGTGTCCAACCTCCCCTTTTGCTAAATAATAGCCAAAAAATATATTATGTCAAATTTTAATTTTGTCATAAAGAAGTCAGGTGACGCTGTTTTATCAAGACATAGCCGAATGTTCCCGAAAGGGACGCCGGAAGGCTGACTTTGCATAAACAGCCACCTTTTTGGGTCATGTTTAGGATTTTGGTCCAGTTGACCCACACAGCCTTTAAAAAATCTTCGTCCTCGAGGCGCTGAAGCGCCGTGCTTGCAACACCAGGTTTTTATTGTAATTTTAAAAAAAAAAAAAAGTCAGCGGTCAGGTGAATACCGTTTCGATTTTTAGTCAAAAATAAGCCAAGCCAGCTTCGGCCGCGTCTTAAACCGTTCTTGCCGAAATAGCCTTAGAGTTTCTTTCAGTTGTCAAAAGGCTATTTTCGTAAAAGAATGGACAAGTTTGTAAAGTGTCATAAAATAATCCTCCCCGGCCTCAAAATTCATGTGAAATTCGGAAGGGGCCACATTTGCAAAAATAGCCGTTTGGTTGCATTTGTCAAACGGGGAAAGGAAGCTGGCCTTTTTGTTTTGAGGTTATAAATCTTTTGACTAGAATATATGGGTTGTTTGATTTTTGAGTTGGTTGGTCATCTTTCAACCTTTGAAACCGAGTTTGTTTTATTATGAAAATTGATAAAAAAAAATGTCTCATTGTTGTTGCCTTTCATTTGGTCCGAACTACGCAAGGTCTGATTCATGCGGGGTCATGATACGTAGGCAATCTCCATAAGATTCGACCACCACTGAAAAAGAAAAAAAGGGAAGAAAGAAAAATAAAGGAAAGCGCAAATGCATCGCATCTCTGATAGAACGGTTTAACTGCTTAGGTGCATTGCATCTCTAATATATGATTATCTGTCAAATGCCCTGACACTAACGTGATGGCTTCCCTTTGTTGTGTTCATATATAGAAAAGTGGTTGGTTGTGGTAACTCCTCCCTGCAAAGCAAATGACACAGAACCTCAGAACAGGGTGGGTCGGTACTGATGACCGACAACAATTGGTCGAACAGAACCACGGGTTGGTAGAAGAAGTGAAAATGCTTAGACAACATGTGGCAGACATGTATCAGGCATGGATAACTGGGAAAGCACCACCCCCACCACCGCCAAGCTTTTCAAACTCTGGCATTACCCATCCCCCATACTCTCCATCCCAACCCACTTATGACAGCTTTCCTAGCTACCCGAGTAGCTCCATCACTCGTCCACGCTACTCCCCTCCCCAATGCTACTTCTCTCCACGAGATTCCCAAAGATGGGCTTCACTTTCCAAATACTCAGCTCCACAGAAGGCCTATCCACCCTCACAAGCCTACCGGAAGCCCCCTGGATCAGGTTTCCGGCCCAATCAAGCATTTAGGAACAAAAGGTTGCTGAAACGAAGAAAGGCTCTCACCCCTATCGGAGTATCTTATGCAAGTCTGTTTGAAAGGCTAAAGCATGTTGGCTTGATTGAGCCGCTCCCCGCATATACTCCAGATCCACATGCAAGAAACTTTGATCCGGCAGTGCGATGCGCGTACCACTCCAATGTCATAGGGCACAACATTGAGAGTTGTCGTAATTTGAAAAAGGAAGTAGAGAAAATGATCCAAGAAGGGCGGATTGTGATCAATAACAGTGACATGGAGCACTCGAACCCTATCGAGAACTTGTTGACGGAGGTTGATGATGTTGAAGCTGATAATGGTCTTGGCAATACTAATGCAAAGCTTAGTGGCTAAGATGCCAATTTTGATAAAATGGGAGGACGCTCCGTTCCTTGGTTAGCAAGATTGAAGCTGTTGGTGGTTTATTTTGTTGTCATTTCTATTGTCCTGATTATTCTTAGGGTTGTAATCCGAATATTGTCTTGTGTCAAACCTTCTTATCTTTCCGATTTGTCATATCAGTTTGTTTAAGTTTTGTCAAGGCTGTGTTAGGATTTTATTCTGGTTGTTTTGTTTGTTTTATTATTCAAACCATCTCGCCGGTAGTCTAAAGCAAATCCGGTCCTTTATTGTTTCCAGTCATCTTTTTGTTTAGTCCTTTTATCATTTTGTTCAACGCCGATTCTCGTGACATGACTTGCGCACATATTGGGCCTAATCTTAAAAGTTAATCATAAAACCCTGGGAAGGTGATCAAAGCATTTAAGGGAAATAAGAACAGTTTGAGATTATTTGAAGCCCGAGTCATGTGGAACTGGGGCAAGTAAAACTTAAAGAAAACCGTTAAATGCAAGATTCACCAAATTGGCATGAGGGTCGTTCATGAGAATGAGAGTGTCGCCCAGCAGTGCTTTAGAAATGACAATTGAAAAAGCAAGTGTTTAACATAATTGTCAAGTCCAACACCATCGGAAGAGACTATAAATCTATGTTCAATTGTGTTGTTTGCACTTGGCATGTTTTAAAGACTGGAATGACGAAGCCATTTTGTTCTGCTACCTAAACACTTTATCCTTCGTTACCCCTTTTGAGCCTTATTTATTTTCTTTCATACCCCTAGTTCGGAATCAATAGCAACGACTAAGAAATACGAGCATGGAAGGTAAAGAAAAAGAATAAAAAAAAAAAGAGAACGAAAAAAAGGAAAAGAAAAGAAAGATGATAAAAAAAACAAAAGAAAGTCAAATGACAAAGAGGAGTTGGGAACTACGTTTGACCTGATTCCTCAAAGAGGATACGTAGGCGCTTCATGGCTCGGTCATAGGGTGCATAGTGTGCATGGTGTGCATGGTGTGCATGGTGTAATAAAAAGTAAAAAAAAATTAATTAATTAATTAATTATAAATAAATAATCCCCAAGCAAGAAACTGGGGCAAGGGTTGCGCTTGTGGGAAGCAAAAAATTGGTTCCGAATGTTGTAATTTTTAACCCCAAATTTATTTTGTTTTTGAGCCTTTAATACCCTTTCTTTCTAGCCTATCCAAAAACCCATATTACGGTCCAAAGAAAGACCTTTTGACCAGTCTGCAAAAGATGCCAAGTCAGACAAATGAGAGTCTTACCGGTCAACATAACACTCTGTTCCACAACAGAAAGGACTCTAATCTCCAGCAGAGAGAGTCATACCGGCAACACTCCAAATCCCCAGCGGGAAAGTGATACAAATGAGAGAGTCTTATCGGTGAAAATCTTCACGGACACCATAAGGCGATGAAAGCTGAGAGAAAAAACAAAATGAGAGAGGCTTGATAGTGAAAACCCTTCGGGCACTACAAGTCGAATAAGATTAAGAATCAGATGGGGAATTGTCAAGGGAAGATCTGGAAAGACGATTGACGACGGAGGATAGGCCGCAGGTGCATGTCATGACCATTAGAGTCGGTGTCTGCGTTTGATAGGTTTTTATTTATAGTTTTTTTGTTAAAGAGTCATTTTTTTTCTGTTGTCTTTTATTCTGTTCCCTTTTATCTTTTCCTTTCATAGAAATTTCCCCAGTAGAGTCTGTTTGGTCAGAACCAGTGGGAAATGACTTCAAAATAGGCCATCAGCTTTCCAAGATAAGATCTGACTAGTACATCCAAGTGGTATAGTCAGAAAGGAACAAGCGCGAGGCCAGTGTCAAGAAAGATATCCCCAACAAAAGGATTGACGAGTGTCAAGAGGGATATCCTTGCCAAAATCAAAAGTTATAAACCTCAAGGCCAAGGCCTGTGGACAAATCAAGGAAAGCAATAAGCATGATTTGGGAAATTCATGCAAGACTAAAAGGTCGGGAAAATGCAAGTTTTCGGGCCATGCCACGAAAGAAGAGGGATATCCCCAGCAGAAAAGGATTATCCCCAGCAAATAATATCATCCCCAACAAGTTTTGGAACGCAGAGCAGGGAAGGAGAAAGAGAAAAGTCATCCCAATAGGCGTATCACAACCAACCACCGCATTTCAAACTAACAAATTTTGTTTGATTTGAAACAGGTAAGAGAAATGGCATTTATAACGGAAATGCATGCCATAAGGGAGACTGTCAAACTGGGGCAGAAAATTTTCCTTTCATTTGGAAAATTTTCTGGAAATCAGATACCCTTTCGAGGAAGAATAAAGATAACACCAGTCTCAAGGGAAGTGGTCTTTGAACCAGTGTTGCCCCAACATAATAAGTTCCAATGGAGGAAGTTGTTCCCCAACAGACAGAACCAAAGAGATGAAATTGGTGTTTAGAAAAAGCAAAAGCCATTGTCATCCCCAGCAGCTTCCAGAAGAATGAAGCATCGATTTGAAGGGATAAAATTTCCAAAGCAGCGTTATCCTCAACAACGTTATCCCAAGAAGATAACACTTTTATCCCCAGCAGTGTTGAGAGAAAATTAAAAAAAAAAAAAAAAAAATCTGAATTTGAAGGAGGGGAAGAAAGGAGACTCCCACAGTGGTATTATCCCCAGCAAGCAAGAACAAAGCAGCGCAAAGGAAAAAGAAAAGAAAAGAAGAAATTGCAAAGGTAAGTTTCTCAAATCATTGATCTTTACATTTTTCTCCTAGGATAAAAAGTCCTAGTCTGATGAATTTCCCTCCCGATACAATCTTGGTCCGATGAAATTTTCTCCCAAGATAAGATATCAAATCTTAGTCCGATGAAATTTTCTCCTAAGATACCAAATCTTAGTCCGATGAATCTTTCTCCTAAGACAGAAATCTTAGTCCGATGAAATTTTCTCCTAAGATAACAAATCTTAGTCCGATGAATCTTTCTCCTAAGATCACAACAAAATGGACCTAGTTTGACGATTTATCTCCTAGAGTCACAATCTTAGTCCGATAAAATTTTCTCCTAAGATACCAAATCTTAGTCCGATGAAATTTTCTCCTAAGATACCAAATCTTAGTCCGATGAAATTTTCTCCTAAGATATCAAATCTTAGTCCGATGAATCTTTCTCCTAAGATCACAACAAAATGGACCTAGTTTGACGATTTATCTCCTAGAGTCAAAATCTTGGTCCGATGAAATCTTTCTACCAAGATAATATAATAAAATCTTAGTCGGATGAATCTTCTCCTAGGATCAAAATCTAGTCTGATGAAGTTTCTCCTAGGATAATTTGAAAAAAAAAAGAAGTTTGAATTTGAAAAAAAAAAAGTTTGTTGAAGTCAGGAGCCCCCCTAAAGAATAGAATGACGATTTATTGGTTTAAGTCAGGATCCCCCCTGGAGAACAGAATGGCGATGTATTGGTTGAAGTCAGGAGCCCCCCTGGAGAATAGAATGGCGATTTATTGGTTGAAGTCAGGAGCCCCCCTGAAGAACAGAATGGCGATTTATTGGTTGAAGTCAGGAGCCCGCCTGAAGAAAGGAAAGGCGTTTTTAAAAAAAGGGTTGTTGAAATCTCGCCATCCAAAGAAAGGAATGGCATTTTTTGAAAAGTTCTTGAAGTCAGGATCCCCCCTGAAGAATAGAATGGCAATTTATTGGTTGAAGTCAGGAGCCCCCCTGAAGAACAGAATGGCGATTTATTGGTTGAAGTTAGGAGCCCGCCTGAAGAAAGGAAAGGCGTTTTAAAAAAGAGTTGCTGAAATCTCGCCATCCAAAGAAAGGAATGGCATTTTTTGAAAAGTTGTTGAAGTCAGGAGCCCCCCTGAAGAATAGAATGACGATTTATTGGTTGAAGTCAGGATCCCCCCTGAAGAACAGAATTGCGATTTATTGGTTGAAGTCAGGAGCCCGCCTGAAGAAAGGAAAGGCGTTTTAAAAAAAAGGGTTGTTGAAATCTCGCCATCCAAAGAAAGGAATGGCATTTTTTGAAAAGTTGTTGAAGTCAGGAGCCCCCTGAAGAACAGAATGGCGATTTATCGGTTGAAGTCAGGAGCGTTTTTAAAAAAAGGGTTGTTGAAATCTCGCCATCCAAAGAAAGGAATGGCATTTTTTGAAAAGTTCTTGAAGTCAGGATCCCCCCTGAAGAATAGAATGGCAATTTATTGGTTGAAGTCAGGAGCCCCCCTGAAGAACAGAATGGCGATTTATTGGTTGAAGTTAGGAGCCCGCCTGAAGAAAGGAAAGGCGTTTTAAAAAAGAGTTGCTGAAATCTCGCCATCCAAAGAAAGGAATGGCATTTTTTGAAAAGTTGTTGAAGTCAGGAGCCCCCCTGAAGAATAGAATGGCGATGTATTGGTTGAAGTCAGGAGCCCCCTGAAGAACAGAATGGCGATTTATTGGTTGAAGTCAGGAGCCCGCCTGAAGAAAGGAAAGGCGTTTTATTTTTAAAAGTTGTTGAAATCTCGCCAACCTAAAGAAAGGAATGGCATTCTGTTTTTAAAGTTGTTGTTGAAGTTGGGAGCCCGCCCATAGAACAGAGGAATACATTTCAGTCTTTACCCCCCTGAAGAACATAATAGCGATTTATTGGTTGAAGTCAGGAGCCCGCCTGAAGAAAGGAAAGGCGTTTTTAAAAAAGGGTTGTTGAAATCTCGCCATCCAAAGAAAGGAATGGCATTTTTTGAAAAGTTGTTGAAGTCAGGAGCCCCCTGAAGAATAGAATGGCGATTTATTAGTTGAAGTCAGGAGCCCCCTGAAGAACAGAATGGCGATTTATTGGTTGAAATCAGGAGCCCGCCTGAAGAAAGGAAAGACGTTTTTAAAAAAAGGGTTGTTGAAATCTCGCCATCCAAAGAAAGGAATGGCATTTTTTGAAAAGTTGTTGAAGTCAGAAGCCCCCCTGAAGAATAGAATGGCGATGTATTGGTTGAAGTCAGGAGCCCCCTGAAGAACAGAATGGCGATTTATTGGTTGAAGTCAGGAGCCCGCCTGAAGAAAGGAAAGGCGTTTTATTTTTAAAAGTTGTTGAAATCTCGCCAACCTAAAGAAAGGAATGACATTTTTAAAGTTGTTGAAGTCAGGAGCCCCCTGAAGAATAGAATGGCGATTTATTGGTTGAAGTCAGGAGCCCGCCTGAAGAGAGGAATGGCGATTATTTTGAAAGTTGTTGTTGAAATCAGGAGCCCGCCTGAAGAGAGGAAAGGCATTTTATTTTAGAAGTTGTTGTTGAAGTCAAGAGCCCGCCTGAAGAGAGGAATGGCGATTATTTTCAAAGTTGTTGTTGAAATCAGGAGCCCGCCTGAAGAGAGGAAAGACATTTTATTTTAGAAGTTGTTGTTGAAGTCAGGAGCCCGCCTGAAGAGAGGAATGGCGTTTATTTCAAAAGTTGTTTATTTGAAGTTGGGAGCCCGCCCAGATAACAGAGGCATACATTTCAGTCTTTACATTTCAAGCATTGAAGTTGGGAGCCCGCCCAGATAACAGAGGCATACATTTCAGTCTTTACATTTGAAGCGTTGAAGTTGGGAGCCCGCCCAGATAACAGAGGCATACATTTCAGTCTTTAATTTTCAAGTATTGAAGTTGGGAGCCCGCCCATACAACAGAGGCATACATTTCAAGATCAAGTCAGAGGACAATAAAACAGAGGGTTACAATAGGAATCCCCAGCAGGAAATAATAAAATTCCCCGGCACCGGGAAACAGAAGGTTGCAACAAGAGGTCACAGTACAAACTCAAGTACATGTGTCAAAAGAAGAAAAGCACCGGAAGAAACGCAAGCAGACAAGAAAGCAAGGCAACAAGAACAAATTGCAGTCTAGCCTAGCTTCTTGTTTTCTTTTAAGCACGGTGTAACAAGGAGATCGGTAAGCAGTGGTAATAGCATGCAACAACAGTAACATTGCAGTCTCACGGTAGTCCCAGCTACCAAAACTTCCCGAACTACATTGACCTGATTCCTGTTTAGCCCAGGATATGTAGGAAACCTTTGAAGCAAAGGTTCGGTCAAATCTTTTTCAAAAAATGCTTCATACGGAGTACTCGGATGGGCAAAAATCGCTCGCTTTATCTTTGCACGAAAACCCTTCGTGTCTTCGGGCAAAGAGGGGCAGCTGTAAGCACGTGATTTTTGCCCTATATGAGAATTACTCCCAAAAAATTCAAATAAATAAAGTAATTTTTCTTGGTGTACAATTTTGTGATGTTTTGTGATATTTTGAATAATTATTTGTATTTATCTGTGCATGTTTATTTGTTAAAATAATAAAAATACAAAAAAATGTCGCATTTTTGCATGTAGGATTTGATTCTACAATTGTTAGTAATTAAATTTGTTTTACAAAAATTAAAAATTTACAAAAATAGGCATTGTTTGCATTTTTAGCATTTAATGTCCAAATATACAATTTTATGCTTAATTATTACTTAATTGTGCGTTAATTGTTATTTGGAGATAATTTGCGCTTTTATAACTTAATTTAGTTCTTAATAATAGTTTAAGTATTTTTATAATTTAGTTTTTAAAAAAATAAAAGAAGAAAAGAGAGCGAAAATATAAAGAAAGTCGGAATTGGGCCTCTTCTTCGATTTCAAGCCACAATCCCAAAAAATGGCCCAATCTTCCCAAACGACCCAGTCCATTTCGAACTGAGTCGACCCGATCCATAACCCAACACCCTTATTATCTTACATTTCAAAAATAAAAATAAAAATCAAAAAAAAAACCCTAACCTAAACACTAAACTACCCCCCCCCTTTCTATCTTTCTTCTTCTTCTTCCTCAAGCAAGACCCCATCCATGGCTGCCCCCCACACACCCCAGCCTGCTCCGTCCACACAGTCGGACCACCACCCTTCGTCCAACAACCTCCGCCCTTACCCGCCATTGACGAGCTTGTCAAGCTCCCATGGTTGCCTCGTCCTCATCTTCTTGAAGGAATAACATCACAGGCAGTCCAATGGTTGCTTCGTTTTCTTTTGAACGAGCCAGCTTGCTCTGTCGACACAACCGGACAACCACCAGTCTTTCGTCGGCGTTCAGCTCCACATTCGATGACCAACAACTCCGTCGCGGCTGCTGTCCCTACTCCTCCGAGTTGCTGCTTCTCCTCCATGGACGAGCACACACAGGTGCGTCGACCAGCTCTACTGTAAAACGATGTTTCTTCTCCCCGTCGTCCTCCTCGATGGACTGCTGCTGCCATGGTCGTCGCTGCTGCTGTTGTTCGGCATCGATCAGTTGCTGCTCCATTCCAGTTTAAGCTCACCATTGCAGCTGCTTCATACTGCCTTCGCGTCGAGCAAATGACGAGTTGCTACTGCCTCACTAACGTTGTGGTTACTGCTTCATCTTGCCTTCGTCTTCGTCGTCATTTGTTCGAGCTTTGGTCGAGGCTCGTCAAAACAGTCCCTACATAGTCAAGTTCGTCGTTTGTTTAGTCGAGTTCGTCGTTGATTCATCTCCGGTTAGTTGTTTTTGAGTTTTATTTTTCCATGTTTCGTTTTTATATTTCTCGAAGTTAAAATCGTTAAATATTTGATTATTGTTTTGTTCGTTGTTCATCGTTGAAATAATTTTGTAGTGTGTTCATGTGTTTTGATTGAATTAATTTTCAGATTTCAAATGGAAAGTTAATTAGTGGTTTTTCATGTTTATTTCATGTTTGTTTTTTTTGTTTAGGTAAGATTTTGTTAGTTTGATGTTTGTTAGATTCAAATTGAAATTTAATTGATTATTTCTTCAATTTGTTTCATGTTGTTATATATTTTCCAGAAATTATTAATGTTGTTTGAGTCATTTAATCCGTCATGTTTGTTGTTTTAAAAAATGGATTCATTCGTGTTCATACTTTGTTTGGTTGATATTGAATCCGAAATTTGTATAGTTTGATTTTCTTGTTTATCATTTATGATTATTTCTTGAATTTGTCTCATAATCTTGTTTAAGTTTAATATAGGAATTGTTTGTTGTAATGTTGTTAGAGTTGATTTTAAGTTCAATATTATTGAATTTAGAAATCTGAATATACTTGTTTGTTGTTGTTGTTGTTGAATCTGAAAATAGGTTTGTTTGTTGCTAAAATATTGTTCAATCAAATTTTAGTTGTTCTTTGTTGTTCAATTTGTGTTCATGTGATTTGTTGTTGAAATGTTGAAGAAATCATGTTCATGTGATTTATTGTTGAAATATTGAAGAAGTCATGGTCATGTGATTTGTTGTTAGAACATTGTTAGAAATTGATCATATTGTCTATATTTTGGTTAAGTTTGATTAATTGATTATTATAGATGATGGAGTAGTTTGGTAATTTGTAGTGCGTTCAGGGGCAAAATGGTAATTGCAATAAGGTCGGAGGAGTAGTTTGGTAATTAAATATTTTGGAATTCTTTATGTGAAGCATGGAGGACAAAATGTAATGGGGTGGTTTGTGATATAGTTGTTTAATATAAAGGGGGGACAAGACAAAATTTAGTGGGGAGGAATCTTGTATTTGTTTAGTGAAGCTTGGGGGACAAAATATAATGGGGTGATGATGATATATTTATTTAATGTAATGGGGATGAGTGGGAAGAATAATGGATTTGGTAGGAAAAAGTATTGATTTTAATTGATTGAAAGATTTATGGGATGGGATATATATAGAACTCTTGAAATCAGATTGAGGAGAGAGATAAACACACAGACACAGAAGAACGAGAGAGAGAAACGAATCTGAAAATAAGAGAGAGAAAAAGGGCTGAACATTTAAGAGAGAGAAAATTCCGAAAAATATTTAAACTTTCAAAAAAAAACTAAAAAAAAGTCTTCTGCTTTCTTTCATTGTTTGAAATCAGAATTAATTGTTGTTTCATCAAAGCTTGAAGCTTTTGTTTTTTTTTTGGATTACTGCTTCACTGGTTTGCAAACTCTGTTCCTGGGTTGTTACTGTTGTTGGGTTGTTGTTGCTGTGTTGTACTGTTATTACTGCTGCTGATTCTCATCTTCATTTTCTTTTGCTTCCAATATCAGGTACACAACTGAAAAGCTGGTTATTGTAATCCGAATATGAAGCTTGAATACGAAAAATGAAGAGTTGAAATTCTGAATTAGCTTTAATTATATTTTGATTTTTATTTGTATGTACAAATTATTTAGCTTGCAAAAAAATCAGAATCATGTAGCTATTTAATACACATAGTGGAACGTTCGACGATAGTTTAACAGTTGAACTATCTGCATATATTGCCTAAATAAATAAATGGTGTAGTAACTTCGTCGAGTCAAAAATCAAACGAATAGGCCATCTAGTAGGAACTTGATAGAAATATTGTTTAGAGTAAATATTATTGGCTAATTTCAGCATGTAAATAAATTAAGACATTTTTTTTTATTTTGTAGAGACAGATTTAATAGAAAATAATGTAGGCATTTTAGGATTGTCTTTTAAAAATAAATGAGATGAGTCTCGCCCAATAAAATGCACCAATTGCGGGGCCCTCAATAAATGTTTAATTGAGTATTTAGAATTCGGGATGGACTGTTTAGTGAATTCCACGGTCTTACCCATAAATAATAATACGTTAATCGCTTTAGGCACGATGTTAATAATAATACATTCTTGAACACGGGTGCGCATTTTTGCGACCCAAATCCAAATCCCAAAACATTGAATAAAATGTGTTCCGGATTGCGGGTGTATTTCATGTGACGTAATCCAAAGACATGTTTTAAACAATGTTCACATTCTTGTAAAAATAATAATAATAACAATAAAAGCGGTTAAAAGTTAAAATTGCACTATAGTTTTTGAACATGTATTAAAATCAGATATTTTAGTCATCACAACAGTTTAAGCGACCGTGCTAGAACCACGGGATTCGGGGGTGCCTAACACCTTCCCTCGGGTCAACAGAATTCCTTACTTAGAATTTCTGGTTCGCAGACTTCATTTGGAAAGTCGAATATTTTCCTCGATTCGGGATTAAATTGGTGACTTGGGACACCCTAAATCTCCCAAGTGGCGACTCTGAAATAAATAAACAAATCCCGTTTTGATTGTCCTTTAATTGGAAAAACTCCCTACGCCCCCTGGCGGAGGCGGAAAAAGGAGGTGTGACAATTATTGGTAGTAGATGGTGTATGATAGTAGTAGTTAACGGTTGTGGTTGGTAGTGATGGTGACTGATAACAACGATGGATGATATATAGTAGTGGCTTATAGTGATGATTGGTGATTGTTGTGGTAATAGTTGTTGGTGGTGATGGTTGTAAATGATGGTTATTAGTAGTGACAACTGACATTCGTACATGGCAACAATGATGATTGTGGCTGAGGAAGGTGGTAATGTGTGGTGGATAGTGGATGATGGTAGTCTATAACGGTGAGGGACAATAATAGTAGTGGTGATTGTAACTAGTGGTGAAAGTGTAAGAGTAATATTGAAATATTATTTTTACATAATTCTTGGATGTATAACATTTTAATGATATTAAGATTGTGTGACAAGAAAATGTCACCGTTACTAAAAGGTAAGTTTTACAAAGCAGTGGTTATATCTGCCATATTGTATGGGACTGAGTGTTGGCCGGTTAAGAGCTCACACATTCAGAAGATGAAAGTAGCAGAGATGAGGATGTTGAGGTGGATGTGCGGGCATACAAGGATGGATAAGATTAGGAATAAAGATATTCGAGAGAAGGTGGGGGTGGCCCCCATGGAGAACAAGATGCAGGAAGCAAGACTCAGATGGTTCAGGCACATTCAGAGGAGGAGCACTGATGCACCGTGAGGAGGTGTGAGTAACTAGTTGTGATGGGCACGAGGAGAGGTAGAGGGCGACCTAAGAAGTATTGGGTAGAGGTGATCAGGCAGGACATGTCGCGACTTAGGATTACTGAGGACATGGTCCTTGACAGGGAATTGTAGAGGTCGAGCATTAAGATTGTAGGTTAGGGAAAAGTTGTGAATATTTCTACGGCGCACCAGGGTGAGATTAGCCAGTTAGGAGTTAGTTTTAGGATGTTAGTGGTCATCTACTGATTCAGGGCTTTATCTGCTGGTTATTATCGTACTTTCTATCTATTTCGTATTTCTTATATTGCTGTTATTTTATTATGATTCTATTGATGGTACTAATATATCGTCTCTTGTGGCCTTCTTGAGCCAGGGTCTCCTGGAAATAGCCTGTCTGCCCCTCGGGGTAGGGGTAAGGTCTACGTACATATTATCATCCCCAAACCCCACTTGTGGGATTACACTAGGTTGTTGTTGTTGTTGTTATAGATCTTAATGAGACCCATTAAGTGGTTGTAAAATTGAAAAAACAAACAGACCTAAAGATTAAGATCTAAATAATTAAGATTCAGATTTAAAAAATAAATACACTTAATAATTGAGATCTGAATAATTAAGATTCAGACCTCTGCAAACAAATGAGGCCTAAAACTCACACCCAATTAGAAACCGCTATCTCCCTTGCCTTGGTACTTCATGACTTTTCTCTATTAAATAATGAAGGATAATATAAGATTTTAAGTTGGTTGACAGAGAGGACCGTTAAAATTACAACTTTGTGGACGCAAACATCTATATCTATATATTTATATAAAGCTGAGCATTAAAAATCTAATGTGGCGCTCTCACAATCTAGGATTCTGATTTATCCTATTTTTCAGTTTTTTGGTTTTTTTTTACCTATTATTCGAATTGCTATCATATGTTAAATAGTCCAAAAGTCGCCTCCTTAGGGAAAAGATGTAACTGCTGAAAAACAATGTAACTGCCAGCCGTTTTTAGAGCATTTATCATCTCTAATGTTACTTTTTCATTAAGGCTTTTTGTATTCCATGCATGAACGTCTTCCTGAATAAATGTGATCATTATTGATGAACAATGAAACTATATCATTATAAACTTTCCAAACGCAAATGTTCTACTGTTATCTCCTCTGATCCTGGTGATTTGCGACTATATATTTGTGATCATGAGACAAACTCCAGAGGACAAGAAGACAAACCAACAAAATATATTGATTAGGTCTCTCATACTTAAGAAACTGAAGAGTGATTATAGTTCATATATGGCAAGGGAATTTCTTCAAGTGACAACGGAAAAAGGGCTGCTGAAAGAGCATTCGATGGTAGGGTATCGAGAAATATAATGAAGCTATAACCAGTAATCAACTTGCCTCTTGCCAAGAGATTTCTAATTAAAATTCGATCGAATACCTGCGATAGACATACAAAATATGACTGTTGAGAGGCTACAGGTTCTATTGAAGGAAGTGGGTCTAACCCTTGTAACTCTTTAAGTTTCCTTCAAATAGGTGAGATAAATTCATAACTCGCATCACTCTCTAAATTTTGTAATAGAAACCCAGTCGTTTTTTATCTTCACTCATAATACTTGAAGTTCTTCAAAAATTGCATTGAAGTATGTTTGAAGAAATTTAATTACTTATTTGAAAGATAACTAAAAAGGCATAAGTATAGGCATTGGCAGTTTGTGGAGAGGCTTAAGATATAATGTGCTAATCTAAGAAAATAACAACCAAAAAAAATAATGTGTCATAATAATAGGTTATATTTAACTTAAATTTGCCAAAAATTCATAGTACATGATCACTAATTGAATATTCTGGTTTAGAATGTGAAACCAATTACTGAAAAAGGTTTTATCTTTTTTATTCTATAAGATAGTAAATTCCTGAATATTTTCATTGGATACAAAAGAGAATTGTTATTGTGGTACACTACTAGAAATTCGGAAAAAAACGACCAAAGTTGGTCGCTTACAGGTCAAAAAGCGACCAAAAAGAGTCCAAACAGGCTTGGTCGCTATTTTGTTAGTCCCTTTAAATTAGGGACCAAAGTTGGTTACTAATTAGCGACCAACTTTGGTATCTAAGGTAAAAAGACCAAATATTCTGGGTAAACAATATACCGACCAACTTTGGTCGCTTTAATATTTTAATAATATAAATTTAGCGACCAAAGTTGGTCTCTATATTTAAATTACGTTTTTTTAATTTATTATTAATCAAAATATAGCGACGAACTTTGGTATGTAAACCAAATATTATATTTTAAAATCTGAAAAATACCAACCAAGTTGGTCACTTTTTTTAAATTTTTTAAAAATTTTTTAAACATAAGCGACCAAAATTGGTCTCTAATTTCAAGAATTTAATTATTTTTTTGTGATGACCCAAAAGGTCATCACTTGTTTTAAAACGAAATTCCCTTTTCTGAGGCCTTGAAAACCTCATTTAGAGTCACCTTGATTTGCTTGCACAGTCCGGACGCGTAGCCGGAAAGCTTAAATATAATAATCTGTGAAAAATGATAAGTTTTGATTATAAAATGAGTTAATTTGACTTTGGTCAACGTTTTGGGTAAACGGATCCGGACCCGTGATTTGGCAATCCCGGAAGGTCCGTAGGAAAATATGGGACTTGGGCTTATGCCCGGAATCGAATTCCGAGGTCCCAAGCCCGAGGAATGAATTTTCAAAGGAAATTGTTTTCTGGAATTGTTTAAAGAAATTTAAAATAAAATTTGATTAGAACATGATGGTATCGGGCCCGTATTTTGGTTCCGACACCTGGTATAGGTCTTATATATGATTTAAGATATTTTTGTGGAATTTGGTGAAAAACGGATGTCATATGACGTGATTCGGACTTAAATTGTAAAATTTATATTTAAAGAAATTTTGAGAAAATTTCATTGATCTTGAGATTTAATTTGATGTTCATGATGTTATTTTGATGATTTTATTACATGAGATATGATGTTTTTGAGTTAGTATGCACACTTGGTTTGGAGTTCTGAGGGCTCGAGTGAGTTTCGGGTAGGTTCCGGGATGTCTTAGGCTTAAAAACCTAGGTGTTGCAGGTTCAGAGAGGTGGAAGGCCTCTGAACCGACCAGTGCGGTCTGTAAAAAAAGGAATGTTGTCGCGGAGGGGCTTGTGCAGCCGCACTGGATTTTGTGCGGACCGCGATGAGGGCCTATGCGGCCGCACTAGTTTTGGTGCGGTCCGCGGTGAAGAACACTTCACTGGTCCGACTTCGGAAGCCTGTATCTTTTGATCCATAAGGAATGTTGAGATGATTTAAAAACAAAAGTTGTAGCCCTTCGTGTCTAGTTTCCAGAAAGGCAAAGAAATCACAATTTGGACATTTGTAAAGAATGTTATGGCCAAAATACTAAGACCTATCACTGCAGAACACAGGAAGGCCTGTGCGGCTGCGGTTGATTTTGTGCGGTCCGCACAGGGCATCTGAGGGCAGTATATTTAGACGGGATTTTCAGTTATTTTTCATTTTTTTAAGACCCCAAAAACATAAGAGACGATTTTTCAAACAACATTTCTTCTCCAAATCAATTGTAAGTCGTTTTTAACTAGTTTTCTTCAATCATTAACATCTTTTAACATGATTTCAACTTCAAATCAATTATTTTCATGGGGGAAATTGGGTGTTTTGGGTAGAACCTAGGTTTTTCAAAAATTGGAGATTTGGACCTCGATTTGAGGTCCGATTTCAACACAAATTACATATTTGAGCTCGTGGGGGAATGGGTAATCGGATTTTGGTTCGAACCTCGGGTTTTGACCACGTGGGCCCGGGGGTGATTTTGACTTTTTGGGTAAAACTTTGGAAAACTCATTTTCATGCATTCAAATTGATTCACTTAGCGTTTATTGATGTAATTAAGTAACTTGTGGCTAGATACGAGCGAATTGGCGGAGGAATCGAGGGGTAAAGCTATAATTGAAACTTGAGTTGTGTTCGAGGCATCGAGGTAAGTTTTTGGTCTAACCTTAGCTTGAGGGATTAGGAGTTGAGTCTTATTTGCTACGAGATAATTGTTGAGTACGACGTATAGGCATAGTGACGAGTATCTATACGTTGGTGTCTAGCATGATCGTGAGTCTTTAAATTTTGAAGATCTTGATTTCGTTGTATCTTTCATGCCTTGGTGATGATTTCTAATTGTTGTGGAAAGTTTGTGGAAGGAATTGTAACCTTTGAACATCGAGGAGCATTGGCTCAAGTTATATTATGAATTGTCAAAAGTATATGAGATGACTGAACCCTTTGGAGCATTGGCTCAAGTTATATTATGAATTGTGAAAGTATATGAGATGATTGAACCCTTTGGAGCATTGGCTCAAGTGGTAAAGTGAGTTATGAAATAAAAGTGAAAGAAAGAGAAAGAGTTATTAAATTGTCCCCTTGTCAGGATATTGTTGTTTTGTTGATTATCTCCCTTGCCGGGATGTTGAGATTATTGATGTTGTTCCCTTGCCGGGATTTAGTTGTTTAACTGTTGTTCCCTTGTCGGGATCTCTATTACTATTTTGTTTATTCCCTTTCCCCATTGCTTGTGATTGTTGTTTGGGTGAGAAAGAGTGTTAAAGCATGACGGGTGATGTCGTGCATTGTTCGCTATTGTGAGGAAAGAGTGCAAAGCACGAAGAGTGATGTCGTGTCGTACGATGTACCATTCCGTACCGATTTTCATTGATTATATGGTGAGGAAAGAGAGTAAAAGCACGAAGGGTGTTGTCGTGCACATCTTTATTATATGATTGATTTGGTGAGGACAAAAGTAAAAGCACGAAGAGTGATGTCGTGCACATTTTTATTATAAAATTCCCTTGGAGAGGACGAGAGTAAAAGCACGAAGGGTGATGCCGTGTAAATTGTTGATTTCTAATTATTTGTTGATATTCGAGTTATGTTGTTTCTTTCCTTAATTGATGCTTTCTATTTGGAACTGTTATCTCCCCCACAACATGTTTCCCCTCCCACATTGACTGGTTATTTTTTGTATTTCTTTTTCTGTTGTATATACATTTGAACTGCACAAGTTTATTTGGTAGTATGGTCCTAGTCTCGTCACTACTTCGTCGAGGTTGGGCTAGACACTTACCAGCACATGGGGTCGGTTGTGCTGATACTACACTCTGCACTGTGTGCAGATCCAGGAGCAGCTTTCGGATAGTAGTTGGAGTGCTTCCTTCAGTCTACCCGGAGACCCAAGGTAGACTGCAGGCGTCCGCAGGCCCTGGCGTCTCCCTCTATCTCTACTTCTTGTTTCATTTTCTTTTATTCAGAAACAGCGTACTGTTATTTCTTCAGACCTTGTATGTAGAAATCTTAGATAGTCTGTGACACTATGACACCGGGTTTTGGGTATTTGAGGTTTTAAAAGTTGTAATACACGTAGACTTAGGATATTTAATTGTTGACTTCCGCTTAATTATTTAAAGTTCCGATGTTATCATGTTATCGCCTTGTGTTTGTTAAAATGAAGCAATATGGAAGCGTAGCAAGTAGTTAAGGTTTGGCTTGTCCAGCTCCCATTAGTAGGCGCCATCACGACCCCCGAGGTTGGGAAATCCGGGTCATGACAAGTTGGTATCAGAGCTCTAGGTTGCATGGGTCTCATAGTTCACAGACAAGCTTAGTAGAGTCTGAGGGATCAGTACGGAAACGTCTGTGTTTATCCCCCAGAGGCAGGAAAAACTTCACATTTGTTCTTTCTCATCGTGCGGTTATGTTTCTCAATGCTAATTGAACTTCTACTTTGTTCTTTAGCAGATGGAGAGAACACGCGCTTCCTCATCCTCCGCTCAACAGACCGAGCCCCCAACAACAGCTCTCACGAGGGGCAGAGGGCGAGGCCATGCTAGAGGCTTAGGTAGGGGCAGATCTCAGTCCCGAGCAGTAGCCCCAATGACGGAGCCTCAGCTTGATTTTGATGAGGAGGTTCCGGCTCCAGCAGTTCCGGTGGGCCCAGCTCAAGTCCCAAAGGGGTTTATTGCTACCCCAGTTCTTCAGTATGCTCTGGTCCGATTAGTGGGCCTCATGGAGAGTGTCACCCGGTCAGGCTTGCTTCTTGTAGCACCAACCGTCTCTCAGGCTGGAAGAGGGGACTAGACTCCTGCTACTCGCACTCCGGAGCAGGTAGCTCCTCAGATTCAGACTCCAGCAGTTCAGCCAGTTGGAGCAGTACAGCTAGGTGTGGTAGCTCAGACCGGTGATGGAGCGGCTATGTCCGCCGATGCTTTGTGGAGACCGGATAGGTTCACCAAGCTCTTCGCTTCTACTTTCAGCGGTGCATCTACTGAGGATCCCCAAGATTATCTAGACAGCTACCACGAGGTTCTCAGGAACATGGGCATTGTTGAGACCAGTGGGGTCGATTTTGCTACATTTCGCTTGTCTGGATCCTCCAAGACTTGGTGGAGGGATTATTGCTTAGCGAGACCAGCCGGATCGCCAGCCTTGACTTGGGAGCAATTTACAGTGTTATTCCTGGAGAAGTTTCTACCCGTTACTCAGAGAGAGGCCTATTGGAGACAGTTTCAGTGCCTCTAGCAGGGTTCCATGACATTACCCATTATGAGACCAGGTTCATCGACTTAGCTCGTCATGCTCTCATCATACTCCCCACCGAGAGAGAGAGGGTGAGGAGGTTTATTGACGGTCTTATTCAACCAATTCGTCTTCAGATGGCTAGAGAGGCAGGGAGTGAGATTACTTTTAAGGAGGCAGCCAATGTGGCCCGTAGAGTTGAGATGGTTCTGTCATAGGGAGGCGGTCATGGGTCAGACAAGAGGCCCTGTCATTCAGGCCGATTTAGTGGTACCTCATCCGGAGGTCGAGATTCATATGGTAGAGGCCATCCTCCTAGGCCCTTTAAGTCAGCGCTCTAGGTTTCTCACGGTACTTCAGGTGGTCGTGGTCCCCAGATGCAGTATCCCGATCAGTAGTCCTACAGTGCACCACCTGCTCCTATCAATGCACCCCACTTAAGAGTTTTCGGGGTGGTCATTCAAGTCGTCAGGGCCAGTAGTCGAGGTCTTGTTACACATGTCATGATCCGGGTCATATTGGTAGGTTTTTCCCTTGAGCACCGAGTAGCTCTCAGCATCAGGGTTCTCGTGCTACGGTACAGGCACCAGGTGTTCCACAGCCTGCCTAGCTAGCTAGAGGTGGGGGTAAAGGTGCTAGAGGTGGAGATAGAGGTACTAGAGGTGGAGCTCAGGCCATCAGAGGTGGAGGCTAGCCAGCTGCAGGCCGTCCCAGAGATGTAGTTCAGGGTGGTGGGGCCCAGCCCCGATGTTACGCCCTTCTAGCCAGACCCGAGGCTGAGGCTTCAGATGCAGTCATTACAGGTACTATTCTGGTTTATGATAGAGATGCTTCAGTGTTATTTGATCCAGGGTCTACCTACTCATATATGTCATCTTATTTTGCACCGTATCTGGTCATGCCTAGTGATTCATTGAGTATTCCTATTTATGTGTCTACATCGGTGGGTGATTCTATTGTGGTAGGTCGAGTCCATCGTTCTTGTATTGTGGTGATTGGGGGTCTTAAGACTCATGTGGATTTGTTACTTCTAGACATGGTCGATTTTGATGTTATATTGGGGATGGATTGGTTATCACCTTACCATGCTATCTTGGACTGTCATGCCAAGACTGTAACCTTAGCCTTACCAGATTTGCCCCGTTTAGAGTGGAGAGGGAATCTTGGTCACTCTACCCGCAGTGTTATCTCGTATGTGAAGGCTTGGCATATGATCGAGAAGGGGAGTTTAGCCTATTTGGCATATGCTCGTGATTCTAGTATTGAGGTCCCTTATATTGATTCTGTGCCGGTTGTTCGAGAGTTTCCTAATGTTTTCCCTTCAGACCTGCTGGGTATGCCACTCGATAGGGATATTGACTTTTGCATTGATTTGGCTTCGGGCACTCAGCCCATTTCTATCTCGCCGTATCGTATGGCCCCGCCGGAGTTGAAAGAGTTGAAGGAACATTTGCAAGACTTGCTTGAGAAGGGTTTCATTAGACCCAGTATTTCGTCTTGGGGTGCGCCGGTGTTGCTTGTTAAGAAGAAGAACGGATCGATGAGAATGTGTATTGATTACCGGTAGTTGAACAAGATTACAATCAAGAATAAGTATCCATTACCAAGGATTGATGATTTGTTTGATCAGTTTTAGGGTGCCAAGGTGTTTTCAAAGATTGATTTGAGATCTGGCTACCATCATTTGAGGATTAGGGTATCTGATGTCCCTAAGATAGCTTTCCGCACTCGGTACGTGCATTATAAGTTCCTGGTTATGTCATTTGGGTTGACCAATGCCCCAGCAGCTTTTATGGATTTGATGAACCAAGTGTTCAGGCCTTATTTGGACTCGTTCGTGATAGTCTTCATTAATGATATTTTGATATATTCCCGCAGCTGGGAGGAGCATCTTAGAGTGGTTCTTAAGACCTTGAGAGATAGTCAGTTATATGCTAAGTTCTCAAAGTGTTAGTTTTGGTTGAGTTCAGTTGCATTTCTGGGTCATGTTGTATCAGTAGAGGGTATTCAGGTTGATCCGAAGAAGATTGAGGCAGTCAAGAACTAGCCTAGACCAGCATCAACTACAAGATTCGGAGTTTCTTGGGATTGGCAGGCTACTACTGTCGGTTCGTGGAGGGGTTCTCATCTATCGCAGCCCCGACGACCAGGTTGACCCAGAAGGGTGCCCGGTTCAGATGGTCAGACGAGTGTGAGGCGAGCTTTCAGAAGCTCAAGACAGCTCTGACTACGGCACTGATGTTGGTTTTGCCCACAGGTTCAGGTCCTTATACAGTTTATTGTGATGCATCTCGTATTGGGTTTGGTGTAGTGTTGATGCAGGATGGCAAGGTCATTGCCTATGCTTTGCGGCAGTTGAAGATTCATGAGAAGAACTATCTGATTCATGACTTGGAGTTGGCAGCCATTGTTCACGCATTGAAGATTTTGAGGCATTACCTGTATGGCGTGGCATGTGAGGTGTTCACGGATAACAAGACTCTTCAGTATTTGTTCAAGCAAAAGGAGTTGAATTTGAAACAAAGGAGGTGGTTGGAGTTTTTGAAAGATTATGATATCACTATCTTGTATCATCCGGTAAAGTCCAATGTGGTGGCCGATGCGTTGAGTAGGAAGTCAACCAGTATGGGCAGTTTTGCTTATATTCCGGTCGGTGAGAGACCGCTTGCTTTGGACGTTCAGGCTTTCGCCAATCAGTTTGTGAGGTTGGATATTTCTGAGCCTAGTTGTGTATTGGCCTACACAGTCGCTCGTTCTTCTTTATTAGAGCGTATCCATGATCGGCAATATAATGATCCCCATTTGTGTGTCCTTAGAGACACAGTGCAACGCGGAGGTGCCAAGCAGGTTACCTTAGATGATGATGGAGTTTTGAGATTGCAGGGTCGAGTTTGTGTGCCTAATGTGGATGGGCTCCGAGAGTTGATTTTAGAGGAGGCCCATAGCTCCCGGTACTCTATTCATCCGGCGTCGGGAAGATGTATCAGGATTTGCAGCAGCATTATTGGTGGCGGAGAATGAAGAAGCATATCGTTGCATATGTAGCTCCATGTTTGAATTGTCAGCAGGTTAGTACGAGCATCAAAGGCCTGGTGGTTTATTTCAAAGGATTGAGCTTCCCGAGTGGAAGTGGGAGCGGATCACTATGGATTTCGTTGTTGGACTCCCGCAGACTCGGAGGAAGTTCGATGCAGTATGGGACATTGTTGATAGACTGACCAAGTCAGCGCATTTCATTCCTGTGGCGGTCTCCTATTCATCCGAGAGGTTAGCTGAGATCTATATCCGGGAGATTGTTCGTCTTCATGGTGCGCCTGTATCTATTATTTCGGACCGAGGTACACATTTACCTCGCATTTCTGGAGAGTAGTTCAGCGAGAGTTGGGCACCCAGGTTGGGCTGAGTACAACATTTCATTCTCAGACGGAAGGGCAGTCCGAGCGGACTATTCAGATTTTGGAGGATATGCTCCGAGCTTGTGTCATTGACTTTGGAGGCTCGTGGGATCAGTTTTTGCCTTTAGCAGAGTTTGCCTACAACAACAGTTACCAGTCGAGTATCCAGATGGCTCCTTATGAGGCTTTATATGGTAGGCGGTGTCGATCTCCGGTTGGATGGTTTGAGCCGAGAAAGGCTCGATTGTTGGGTACGGATCTGGTTCAGGAGGCTTTGGACAAGGTCAGGATTATTCAGGATAGGCTTCGTACAGCTCAGTCCAGGCAAAAGAGTTATGTAGACCGCAAGGTTTGATATGTGGATTTTATGGTTGGAGAGCAGGTAGTGCTCCGAGTGTCGCCTATGAAGGGCATGATGAGATTTGGGAAGAAGGGCAAGCTTAGCCCTAGGTTCATCGGTCTGTTTGAGATTCTTGATCGAGTGGCAGAGGTGGCTTATAGACTTGCATTGCCGCCGAGCTTATCAACCGTGCATCCAGTGTTTCATGTGTCCATGCTCCGAAAATATCACGGCGATCCATCCCACGTGTTAGATTTTAGCACTGTCCAGTTGGACAAGGACTTGTCTTATGAGAAGGCGCCGGTAGCTATTCTAGACCGGCAGGTTCGTCAGTTGAGGCCAAAGAGTTTTCCTTATGTTCGTGTTCAGTGGAGAGGTCAGCCTCTTGAGGCATCAACCTGGGAGTCCGAGACCGATATGCGAAGCCATTATCCCTATCTTTTCCCCGACTCAGGTACTTCCTTCTTCTGGACATTCGAGGACGAACGACTGTTTTAGAGGTGGTTAATGTGATGACCCAAAAGGTCATTACTTGTTTTAAAACGAAATTCCATGTTTTGAGGCCTTGAAAACCTCATTTAGAGTCACATCGATTTACGTGCGCAGTCCGGGCGCGTAGCCGGAAAGCTTAAATATGAGAATCTATGAAAAATGATAAGTTTTGATTATAAAATGAGCTAATTTAACTTCGATCAACGTTTTGGATAAACAGACCCGGACCCGTGATTCGACGGTCTAGGAGGGTCCATAGGAAAATATAGGACTTCGGCGTATGCCCGGAATCGAATTCCGAGGTCCCAAGCCCGAGGAATGAATTTTCAAAGGAAATTGTGTTTCTGGAATTGTTTAAAGAAATTTGAAATGAAATTTGATTAGAACGTGATGGTATTTGTCCCGTATTTTGGTTCCGACACCCGGTACAGGTCTTATATATGATTTAAGACATTTCTGTGGAATTTAGTGAAAAACGGATGTCATATGACGTGATTCGGACTTAAATTGCAAAATTTATATATAAAGAAATTTTGAGAAAATTCCATTGATCTCGAGATTTAATTTGATATTCATGATGTTATTTTGATGATTTGATTAAACGAGTAGGTCCATATGATGTTTTTGAGTTATTATGCACACTTGGTTTGGAGTTCCGAGGGCTCGGGTGAGTTTCGGGTAGGTTCTGGGATGTCTTAGGCTTAAAAACATAGGTGTAGCAGGTTCAGAGAGGTGGAAAGCCTCTGAACCGACCAGTGCGGTCCGCACAAAAAGGAATGCTGCCACGGAGGGGCTTGTGCGGCCGCACTGGATTTTGTGCGGACTGCGGTGAGGGCCTGTGCAGCCGCACTAGTTTTGGTGCGGTTCGCGGTGAAGAACACTTCACTGGTCCGAGTTCGGAAGCCTATATCTTTTGATCCATAATGAATTTTGAGATGATTCAAAAACGAAAGTTGTAGCCCTTTGTGTCTAGTTTCTAGAAAGGCAAAAGAAATCACAATGTGGACATCTGTAAAGAATGTTATGGCCAAAATACTAAGACCTGTCACTGCTGAACACAGGAAGGCATGTGCGGCCGCGGTTGATTTTGTGCGGTCCGCACAGGCCATCTTAGGGCAGTATATTTAGACGGTTTTCAGTTATTTTTCATTTTTTAAGACCCCAAAAACATAAGAGGTGATTTTTCAAACAGCCTTTCTTCTCCAAATCAATTGTAAGTCATTTTTAACTAGTTTTCTTCAATCATTAACATCTTTTAACATGATTTCAACTTCAAATCAATTATTTTCATGGGGGAAATCGGGTGTTTTGGGTAGAACCTAGGTTTTTCAAAAATTGGGGATTTGGACCTCGATTTGAGGCCCGATTTCAAAACAAATTACATATTTGAGCTAGTGGGGGAATGGGTAATCGGATTATGGTTCGAACCTCAGATTTTGACCACGTGGGCCCGGGGCGATTTTACCTTTTTGGGTAAAACTTTGGAAAACTCATTTTCATGCATTCAAATTGATTCATTTAGCGTTTATTGATGTAATTAAGTAACTTGTGGCTAGATACGAGCGAATTGGCGGAGGAATCGAGGGGTAAAGCTATAATTGAAACTTGAGTTGTGTTCGAGGCATCGAGGTAAGTGTTTGGTCTAACCTTAGCTTGAGGGATTAGGAGTTGAGTCTTATTTGCTACGTGATAATTTCTGAGTACGACGTATAGGCATGGTGACGAGTATCTATATGTTGATGTCTAGCATGACCGTGAGTCTTTTAATTTTGAAGATCTTGATTTCATTGTATCTTTCATGCCATGGTGATGATTTCAAATTGTTGTGGAAAGTTTGTGGAAGGAATTGTAACCTTTGAACATCGAGGAGCATTTGCTCAAGTTATATTATAAATTGTGAAAATATATGAGATGAATGAACCCTTTGGAGCATTGGCTCAAGTTATATTATGAATTGTGAAAGTATATGAGATGATTGAACCCTTTGGAGCACGGGCTCAAGTGGTAAAGTGAGTTATGAAATAAAAGTGAAAGAAAGAGAAAGAGTTATTAAATTGTCCCCTTGCCGGGATATTGTTGCTTTGTTGATTATCTCCCTTGTCGGGATGTTGAGATTATTGATGTTGTTCCCTTGCCGGGATTTAATTGTTTAACTATTGTTCCCTTGCCGGGATCTCTATTACTATTTTGTTTATTCCCTTGCCCCTTTGCTTGTGATTATTGTTTGGGTGAGGGAGAGTGTTAAAGCACGAAGGGTGATGCCGTGCATTATTTGCTATTGTGAGGAAAGAGTGCAAAGCACGAAGGGTAATGTCGTGCCGTACGATGTACCATTCCGTATCGATTTTCATTGATTATATGGTGAGGAAAGAGAGTAAAAGCACGAAGGGTGGTGTTGTGCACATCTTAATTATATGATTGTTTCGGTGAGGAAAAAATTAAAAGCACGAACGGTGATGTCGTGCACACTTTTATTATAAAATTGCCTTGGAGAGGACGAGAGTAAAAGCACGAAGGGTGATGCCGAGCAAATTGTTGATTTCTGATTCTTTGTTGATATTCAAGTTATGTTGTTTCTTTCCTTACTTGATGCTTTCTATTTGGAACTGTTATCTTCCCTACAGCAAGTCTTCCCCTTCTACATTGATTGGTTATTTTCTGTATTTCTTTTTCCGATGTATATACATTTGAACTACACAGGTTTATTTAGTAGTCTGGTCCTAGCCTCGTCACTAGTTCACCGAGGTTGGGCTAGACACTTACCAGCACATGGGGTCGGTTGTGCTGATACTATACTCTGCACTGTGTGCAGGTCCAGGAGCAGCTTTCGGATAGTAGTTGGAGTGCTTCCTTCAGTCCACCAGGAGACCCAAGGTAGAATGCAGGTGTCCGCAGGCCCTGGCGTCTCCCTCTATCTCTACTTCCTGTTTCATTTTCATTTATTCAAAAACAGAGTACTGTTATTTCTTCAGACCTTGTATGTAGAAATCTTAGATTGTCTGTGACACCGGGTTTTGGATATTTGAGGTTTTCAAAGTTGTAATACACGTAGACTTAAGATATTTAATTGTTGACTTCCGCTTAATTATTTAAAGTTCCGTTGTTATCATGTTATCGCCTTGTGTTTGTTAGAATGAAGCAATATGGAAGCGTAGCAAGTAGTTAAGGTTTGGATTGCCTAGCTCCCATTACTAGGCGTCGTCACGACCCCCCGAGGTTGGGAAATTCGGGTTGTGACATTTTTAAACATAAGCGACCAAAATTGGTCGCTATTTTCCAAAAATTATTTTTAAAAAAAAATTTGGTCGCTTTTTAAGAAATCTGGGTTAATTAGCGACCAACCTTGGTCGCTATTGCCCAGAAAATATTTTTTAAATAGAAAAATGACCAAAGTTGGTCACTTTTCTGGGTATAATTTTGGCAGAAACTGCCTGTTTTGGCAGCTACACCACCTGTTAGCATACCAAATCCCTATTACAAGCAACAACAATACCAACAACAAAACCAACAATACAACAACAACAACACAATAACAACATTAACAACAACATTGAAACCAACAAAGTATAAAGTTCAATTGAACTAACATATTAAGCTAACCAAACTAAGTTAACTTTATTACAAGCCCATTCAAAAATCGATTCTAGTTGTCTAGTTCAAAGTGTATAAAAGTCAAGGAGTGTTTTGTTCATCATTATCATCACCGTCTGATGAACTTTCATCACCAAGAAAGTATACAAGGGTCTACTTGTCGACGACGGGAAGAACGATCACGGGGAGTACGGGAGGAATGAGCACTTGGAGGATGGGAAGAACGAGCACGGGGAAGTCGAGCCTCTAGCGATGACTCATGAGACCGGGAAATCGAAAAACCTCCAGAAGCTAGGAGAGATTTGAGCTGCTCTTGCATGCCCTGGCACTGAGCTTGCATGCCAATGTGCTGAGCATCTCTAAGTTTTTCTCTTTCCTTAGCCGTTTCTAGCTTGAATGTGGGCTTTGTCACAGTCTCCCGCATAACGGAGAGGCTCTCCCCATCAAGTTGTTCGCCTTGCGAGGAAGTCCCTATTCCTTGCACTCCACACTTACAGCGATGGAATTTCTTAGTAGGAAGCCTGTATACCTTCCCCCATTTTTGATCGCCTGCAGCCTCCGTCCACATTCTTTCAGCATCCTCGTCCGAAGGTTGGATTGGCTCGTCCGACTCATTAGGTGGTTGACTGCGTATGAATTCCTTCACTTCAGCTGTGAAGCAACCCTATAATAAAAATTACATTGAATTTGTATTTCAAAATTTATATAAAAATAAATCAAAATACTTAATGAAAAGTGAAAACTTACATGTACAGTCTAGGATCGACCCTCGACCCACCTTTCTTGATCCGTCTCTTTCTTCTTCTTTACAATATGAGTCTCCTTGAATAGCTCATCTTGGTTCATCGGACACGCCAACTTCTTTTCCTGTAAACTCATAAATTCTAGTTAATAAACAGAATAGATATACTTTGAAAATTAAAATAAATTAAGTAATTATGTGCCATTCTTCTTTTTATTGTCCCTAGGCTGATCGCACCTCCAGTGTGCAAGAATCCTCCCTTCTCAAATGCGCGAGCTTTCTTTCTTTTTTCGCTCTTCTCTAAGAACTTTGCGGTAAGCCATTGCCTTTGCAAATCCTCCCATAAATTCTGAAGCAACCAGTCATGCTTCAAGTTCAACTTTCTAGCTTTGGAGAAACTATGCGACAACCGCTTGCGAGCTTTGAGATAAAAATTTGCAGCCACTTCCGCGCTATAGCGGTGTTCCGATACACACTTGCTCTGTATTTCAAAAGTTAAATATTATATGGAAATATCATAAATATAAATAATTATACTACTTAAAGAACATTTATACCTTAAATTGATTGAAATTTGCTCCTTCAGCGAGAATGGGAATTCACTCTAAGTCGCATAAGGGCCATCATAAAGCTTTCTGGTTGCTTTGGTGATTATCCTCGTACTAATATTACTCGGGATGAACCTGTAATTTAATAAAAAAAATACATTAATATCTTAGTAAAAACTGTACAAAACAATAAACGTAAAAATAACAAATAACTCTCACCCATCACCCTCAGGGACTATGATGATCCTGCCATATTGATCATAATGCACCTCCTCGTCATCATCAGCATCACTGTCCGAAGTATGTATATTAGAGGCATGTGTGGAAGGTGTAGGGGGGTCAGAGCTAGTATCTTGCAGGCGAAGGCCTAAAATAGATGGAGTCCCTGATGAAGATGGTTGCGATCCCTGTGACTGCGACATAGCTGGATGGACCGCAAATGGGTGTGATACTAATTACTATGACCCGAGTGGTTGTGACACTGTGGATATGACATGGATCGATGCGTTCCATGCGATGCAGATGGCTGCGATCCACGTGGTCGTGAGGTAGGTAGACTGTATGTCGGACGTATAGTCCTATGGCCCTGTGACGAAAGACCTGGTGTCTGCATGCAAATTGAATTCTGCTTGGTTGATATGTCATATGTTTCAACACCATCGTACCACAATTATTTTAGCTCATCAATCAAAGGTTGCAAAAATACATCTATCAAACTTTTCGGATTACAAGGAATGGGGATAATACAGTTTAAGAATATATATGGACTAGTCATACACAACTCAGGTGGTATATTATAAGGTGTAAGAAAGACAGGCTAACATGAATATGGTGTCGCAGATGTAGAAAAAGGCATGAAGCCATCCGCACATAGACCTAACTGAATGTTCCTTGGTTCACTAGCAAAATCTGGATATGTCCTATCAAAGTGCTTCCAAGCTTCTCCATCTGAAGGATGATACATAACACCAGGTGGTCTTCTATTTTCAAAGTGCCATCTCATATGAGGAGCATAACTCATCAACGCATATAACCTCTTTAACCTAGGTATAAGAGGTAAATAATGCATCGCCTTGATAGCGACAATATTCCCGCTGGAAAGCCTCTTGAAACGAGGCTTTTCACAAAATTTACAACTGCTTAAATTTGCATCATCTTTATAATATAACATGCAACCATCTTCACAACAATCAATTCTCATTGACGAAAGTCCTAACTTAGAAACTAATCTCTTTGCCTTATAGAAATCACCAGGTAATTTGACATTAGAGTCAGCTAGTTCACTCATAAGGTCAATGAAAAAGTCCATGGCTGCTTGAGAAATATTCCAATCAGATTTGATACTTAGTAATCTAACTGCAACCGACAGCTCAGAGTGCGGACTTCCATTACGTAGTGGACGACTAGCTTCCTCTAACTGTTCATAAAAACATTTTGCGTCATCATTAGGAGTTTGTTCAACATTTTCATTGGGCTCACACCCTAAGTGCATCCCAAAAGCATCTGCAACCATATCATGAATTCTAGAATCACGATTTGTATTCTCCACCGACCTACTACTTTCACCCACAACCATATTATGAAATTTCCCATGGCTACCATCGATGTATCTATGATTAGTCCACACAAAGTAATTTGCTATAAACCCCTTCCTATAAAGATGATGCTTAACTTCCGCCGGTTTTCCAAACTTCATACAGTCGCACCTAACACAAGGGAACCTAATTACTCCTTCACTTAGGTATGCTGGAAGTGACATTGTATGTCTAATAAAGTCATCCACCCCTTCTACAAAATCCTCCCGCAATCCCTGCCGATTAGGATAATTCCTATTGTACATCCAAGTACGATGTTCCATCTATACAAATAAAACAAGAACAAATTAATTTAGTCAATTCATATCCTAATCTTTTTTTAGTTAACTAAAAGTCCAATCATATCCTAAAAGTCCAATTCATATCCTAAAAGTTCAATTCATATCCTAAAATTTCAATTTATAAACTAAAAGTTCAATTCCTAAACTAAAAGTTCAATTCATATCCAAAAAGTTCAATTCATAATTTATACCTTAAATCAATTTATAAATTAAATAATTTAAATACATTAATTTGAGTTCTATTAAGAACCATAAGTTCATAATTTAAGGTGGTTCATAATGTCTACCTTAAGTTTATAATTTATACATTAAATAATTTAAATGCATTAATTTGAGTTTTATACCTTAATCTAAATCTAATGTAGTCCAAACCAAAAATCCTAATATTAAATAGACAAAAACTCTAAAAAATTACATAAAATTATATTCCAAAAATTAAAAATTAAACAGCTAATAAGGTAGATTACTAACCTTGAACAACAATGGCAGTGGTGGTGCTACAAAGGAGGAGAATGGCAGTGGTGACACGCGGACAGTGATAGCAGCGGCAGTGGTGGCATGTGGACAGTGATAGCAGCGGCTCCGGCGGTAGCTCCGGTGGTCACAGTGGTGGCGCGGGGTGGGGGGATTGATTTGTGTGACGGAAATAGAGAAGGGGAGGGGAATGTGTTGAGAGAGAGTTTGAGGAAATTTTGGGAAGAAAATAAGAGAATGGTAGAGGGAAACCCGTTTTTGAGTCTGAATTTACAAAAAGCGACCAACGTTGGTCACTATTTTGGTAGCTAATTAAGTTTTGACAGTTTGACCAAAATAGCGACCAACGTTGGTCCCTATTTTTTGACTGTTTGACCAAAATAACGACCAAAGTTGGTCGCTATTTCTAAAAAAAATTAAATTACTTTTCTATTTTGGTTTTTTAAATATTATAAGCTATAAAAAAATCTTATTAGCTATAAATATTAATTTTATTTAACTATAATTATTATAAATAATTAAAAACTATAAGCATAATCTTTAAAAAAATTATATTAACTAGGTAATTACTTTTAATAGATTATAATAGCATGTATGTAAAGGAATTTTTTAAGTTATATTTAAGTATATGAGTAATTTCATACACACGCATAAACTATATTGTAATTGATGATCAATCTTATACATTACTACGTACGAATAATTAATGAATTGATAAACCAATATAATATTATTCTATTAATTGATATAATAGTATTCATTATTTGTATTATAACAGAGTTAATGAATTACATTTTAGTGTGTGTATATATATAACACACACACTTCATGCTACTTTAACTACATATATAGCATGTTATAGTACATGATACTGTATTCATTATTTGTATTGTAACAAAGTTAATGAATTACATTCATTCATCACTAGGTTATAAGTCGATGAATCAATTATAACATATTAATTGATATAAGTCGAGACATTTTGTTTTTAATATATATACATGCATCTGAGTAGGTTATAAGTGGATGAATCAATTTACAAGTGTATCAATACCTAAAAGAACTCGGCCATGTGTTCCCGCTTCATGTTCTTATATATATATATATAGACACACACACATAGACACTTCACTGTAATACTATAACGATCGCTAATTTTAAATTATATTTATTTATATTTTATAATATTTTTAAATAATAATATAATTATTAAAATTTTATAAGTGGGTCCCACTTTAGTGACCAAAGTTGCTCGCTAATTTCAGTATTTCTTTGACCAAGCAAGTCTGACCAGTCCGGTCAACATTTTGACCACATTATCGACCAAAAAGCGTATTTAGAATAATTATTTAATTATTTTCTCCAATTTAGCGACCAACTTTGGTCGCTTTTCTTCACAGCCCAATTTTGGTCGCTTTTTTCCGGATTTCTAGTAGCGGTACCGATAAAATATCACGACCCGGATTTTCCACCCTCGAGAGTCGTAATGGCGCCTACTAATGGGAGCTAGGCAAGCCAAACCTTAACTACTTGCTACACTTTCATTTTTGCCTCTTTTAACAAACATAAGCCGATAATATAATAAAAGCGGAATTTTAAATAAATAAGCGGAAATCAACAATTATATATCTTAAGGCTACGTCTATTATAACCTTTAAAACCTCAAATACCCCAAAACCTGGTGTCACAGCGTCACAGACTATCTAAGAGTTACTACATATAAGGTTTGAAGAAATACAATACATTGTTTCTGAACAAAAGAAAATGAAACAGGAAATAGAGATAGAGGGAGACGTCAGGGCCTGCGGACGCCTGCAGGTCTACCTTGGGTCTCCGGCTGGAATGAAGGAAGCACTCCCACTATTGTCCGAAAACTGCTCCTGGATCTGCACACAGTGTAGAGTGTAGCATCAGCACAACCGACCCCATGTGCTGGTAAGTGTCTAGCCTAACCTCGGCGAAGTAGTGACGAGGCTAGGACCAGACTACCAAATAAACTTGTGCAGTTCATATATATATACAGTGGAAAAGAAATACAGAAATAACCAGTCAATGTAGGAGGGGAAAACATGTTGTGGGGGAGATAATAGTTCCGAATAGAAAGGCATCAAGTAAGGAAAAAAACAACATAACTAGAATATCAACAAGGAAGCAGAAATCAACAAACGCACAGCATCACCCTTCGTGCTTTTACTCTCGTCCTCACCGACGCAATCATATAATAAAAATGTGCACGGCATCACCCTTCGTGCTTTTGCTCTCTTTCCTCACCATATAATCAATAAAATCGGCACGGAATGGTACATCGTGCGGCACGGCATCACCCTTCGTGCTTTTACACTCTTTCCTCACAATAACAAATAATGCACGACATCACCCTTCGTGCTTTAATACTCTTTCCTCACAATAACAAACAATGCACGGCATCACCCTTCGTGCTTTAACACTCTTCCTCACCCAAACAACAATTATAAACAAAGGGGCAAGGGAATAAAAAAATAATAGTAGAAATCCTAGCAAGGGTACACAATTAAATAATTAAATCCCGGCAAGGGAACAACATCAATAATCTCAACATCCCGGCAAGGGAGATAATTAACAAAGCAATAATATCTCGGTAAGGGAACAATTTAATAACTCTTTCTTAATTTTACTTCATAATTCACTTCACAACTCGAGCCAATGCTCTAGAGGTTTGATTATCACTTATTCTTTCACAACTCATTTCACAACTCGAGCCAATGCTCTAGAAGTTCAATTCTCACTTATACTTTCACAATTTTGCTATACAACCTGAGCCAATACTCCTCAATGTTCATAGGTCACAATTCTTTCCACAAGCTTTATACAACAATTAGAAATCTTCACCAAGACATGAATAATACAACAAAATCATGAAAATCACAATATAAGACCCATGTTCATGCTTGACACCAACGTATAGATACTCGTCACCATGCCTATACGTCGTACTCGACAAGAAGCAAATAGCAAATAGGACACAACTCCTAATCCATCAAGCTAAGGTTAGACGAAACACTTACCTCGATGCAACGAACACAATTCAAGCCTCAATTACCGCTTTACCTCTTGTTTCCACCACCAACTCGCTTGTATCTAGCCACAATTTGCTTAATGATATCAATAAATGCTAAATGAATCAATTCTAATGCATGAAAATAGGTTTTATAAAGATTTCCCCAAAAGTCAAAAAACGACCCCGGGCCTGCTTGGTCCAAACCCGAAATTCGGACCTAAACCCGATTACTCATTCCCCCACGAGCTCAAATATGTAATTTGTTTTGAAATCGGAACTCAAATCGAGGTCCAAATCCCCATTTTTTAAAAAACCTAGGTTCTACCCAAAACACTCAATTTCCCCCATGAAAATAATTGATTTGAAGTTGAAATCATGTTAAAAGATGTTAATAATTGAAGAAAACTAGTTAAAAATGACTTACATTTGATTTGGAGAAGAAAGGTTATTTGAAAAATCGCCTCTTATGTTTTTTGGGGTTTTGAAAAGTGAAAAATAACTGAAAAGTCCGTTTAAATATACTCCTGTCAGACCCTCTCCGCGGACCGCATAAAAAGGATTGTGGCCGCAGAGCTCCACCGCAGACCGCATAAAAAGGACTGTGGCCACGGAGCTTCACCGCGGACCGCAAGAAATCGAGCGCGGCCGCAGAGGCTTGGCTTGCTCACCGCGGACCGCACAAATCCCGCCGCGGTCGCGGAGTCCCCACCGCGGCCGCGAAGTTTCCACCGCTGACCGCGAGTCCTGGCTCAGAGACAAGCAACTTCTCTGAATCTGCAACTTCTCTGAATCTGCAACTTTTTCCTAAGTTCAAAACTTTCTGAAACACACTCAAGCCCTCGGGGCTTCTAACCAAACACACGTACTAACTCAACAACATCATACAAACTTATCTTTGCGATCAAATCGCCAAAATAACCTCAATAACAATGAATCAAACCTCAAAATTAAGAACTTTTTCTAAAACTTCATCAAGTATCAAATTTAGCAATTTAGGTCCGAATCACGTCAAACGATGTACGTTTTCAACCAAACTCTGAATGACTTAAACCATATGTAAGACCTGTACCGGGCGCCGGAACCAAAATACGGGCCCGATACCATCTCTTTCTAATCAAACTTTATTTCAAATTTCCTTAAAAAATTTCAGAAAACAATTTCCTTTAAAAATTCATTTTCTCGGGCTCTGGACCTCGGAATTCGATTCCGGGCATACGCCCAAGTCCTATATTTTCCTACAGACCCTCCGGGATCGTCAAATCACAGATCCGGATCCGTTTACCCAAAATGTTGACCAAAGTCAAATTTATTCATTTTACAGTCAAAACTTATCATTTTTCACAAATTTTCATATTTAAGCTTTCCGACTATGCGTCCGGACTGCGCACGCAAATCGAGGTGACTCTAAATCAGGTTTTCAAGGCCTCAGAAAACGGAAGTTTTGTTTTAAAATAAGTGATGACCTTTTGGGTCATCATATTCTCCACCTCTAAAACAACCGTTCGTCCTCGAACAGACAGAAGAAGGAAGTACCTGAGTCGGGGAAAAGATGGGGATAACGGCTCTGCATATCGAACTCGGACTCCCAGGTTGATGCCTCAGGAGGCTGACCTCTCCACTTAACACGAACAGAAGGAAAACGCATCGACCACAACTGACGAACCTGCCGGTCTAGAATAGCTACCGGCTCCTCCTCATAGGACAAGTCCTTGTCCAACTGGACAGTGCTGAAATCTAATACGTGGGATGGATCGCTGTGATATTTCCGGAGCATGGACATATGAAATACTGGGTGCACGGCTGATAAGCTCGGCGGCAATGCAAGTCTATAAGCCACCTCTCCCACTCGATCAAGAATCTCAAAAGGACCGATGAACCTAGGGCTAAGCTTGCCCTTCTTCCCATATCTCATCACGCCCTTCATAGGTGACACTCGGAACAATACCCGCTCTCCCACCATAAAATCCACATCTCAAACCTTGCGGTCTGCATAACTCTGTTGCCTGGACTGAGTTGTACAAAGCCTATCCTGAATAATCATGACCTTGTCCAAAGCCTCCTGAACCAGATCTGTACCCAACAATCGAGCCTCTCCTGGCTCAAACCATCCAATCGGAGATCGACACCGCCTACCATATAAAGCCTCATAAGGAGCCATCTGGATACTCGACCGGTAACTGTTGTTGTAGGAAAACTCTACTAGAGGCAAAAACTGATCCCACGAGCCTCCAAAGTCAATGACACAAGCTCGGAGCATATCCTCCAAAATCTGAATAGTCCGCTCGGACTGCCCATCCTTCTGAGGATGGAATGCTATACTCAACTCAACCTGGGTGCCCAACTCTCACTGAACTGCTCTCCAGAAACGCGAGGTAAACTGCGTACCTCGATTCGAAATGATAGATACAGGCACACCATAAAGACAAACAATCTCCCGGATATAGATCTCAACTAACCTCTCGGATGAATAGGAGACTGCCATAGGAATGAAATGCGCTGACTTGGTCAGCCTATCAACAGTGACCCATACTGCGTCGAACTTCCTCCGAGTCTGCGAGAGTCCAACAACGAAATCCATAGTGATCCGCTCCCACTTCCACTAGGGAAGCTCAATCCTCTGAAATAAACCACCAGGCCTCTGATGCTCGTACTTGACCTGCTGACAATTCAAACAATGAGCCACATATGCTAGATATCCTTCTTCATTCTCCGCCACCAATAATGCTTCCACAAATCCTGGTACATCTTTGCGGCGCCCAGATGAATATAGTACCGAGAGCTATGGGCCTTCTCTAAAATCAACTCTCGGAGCCCATCCACATTTGGACACACACTCGACCCTGCAATCTCAAAACTCCATCATCATCTAAGGTAACCTGTTTTGCACCTTCGCGCTGCACCGTGTCTCTAAGGACACACAAATGGGGATCATCATACTGCCAATCACGGATACACTCCAATAAAGAAGAATGAGCGACCGTGCAGGCCAATACACGACTAGGATCAGAAATATCCAACCTCACAAACTAATTAGCCAAAGCAAGAACGTCCAAGGCAAGCGGTTTCTCACCGACCGAAATATAAGCAAGACTTCCCATACTGGCTGACTTCCTACTCAACGCATCGGCCACCACATTGGCCGTTCCCGGATGATAAAAGATAGTGATATCATAATCTTTCAACAACTCCAACCACCTCCTCTGTCTCAAATTCAACTCCTTTTGCTTGAACAAATACTGAAGACTCTTGTGATCCGTGAACACCTCACATGCCACGCCATACAGATAATGCCTCCAAATCTTCAATGCGTGAACAATGGCTGCCAACTCCAAGTCATGAATCTGATAGTTCTTCTCATGAATCTTCAACTGCCGCGAAGCATAGGCAATGACCTTGCCATCCTGCATCAACACTACACCAAGCCCAATACGAGATGCATCACAATAAACTGTATAAGGCCCTGAACCTATGGGCAAAACCAACAACAGTGCCGTAGTCAGAGCTGTCTTGAGCTTCTGAAAGCTCGCCTCACACTCGTCCGACCATCTGAACTGGGCACTCTTCTGGGTCAACCTGGTCATCGGGGCTGCGATAGATGAGAACCCCTCCACGAACTGATAGTAGTAGCCTGCCAATCCCAAGAAACTCAGAATCTCTGTAGCCGATGCTGGTCTAGGCCAGTTCTTGACTGCCTCAATCTTCTTCGAATCAACCTGAATACCCTCTGCTGATACAACATGACCCAAAAATGCAACTGAACTCAACCAGAACTCACACTTCGAGAACTTAGCATATAACTGGCTATCCCTCAAGGTCTGAAAAACCACTTTAAGATGCTGCTCGTGCTCTTCCCGGCTGTGGGAATATATCAAAATATCATCAATGAAGACTATCACGAACGAGTCCAAATAAGGCTTGAACACGTGGTTCATCAAATCTATAAAAGTTGCTGGGCATTGGTCAACCCAAATGACATGACTAGAAACTTATAATGCTCGTACCGAGTGCAGAAAGCTATCTTAGGGACATCGGATGCCCTAATCCTCAACTGATGGTAGCCAGATCTCAAATAAATCTTTGAAAACACCTTGGCACCCTGAAGCTGATCAAACAAATCATCGATCCTCGGCAATGGATACTTATTCTTGATTGTAACCTTGTTCAACTGCCGGTAATAAATACACATTCTCATCAATTCGTCCTTCTTCTTAACAAACAACACTGGCGCACCCTAAGGCAAAACACTCGGCCTAATGAAACCCTTCTCAAGAAATTCTTGCAACTGCTCCTTCAACTCTTTTAACTCAGGCGGGGCCATACAATACGGTGGGATATAAATGGGCTGAGTGCCCGGAGCTACATCAATGCAAAAGTCAATATCCTTGTTGGGTGGCATACCCGGCAGGTCGGAAGGGAAAACATCAGCAAACTCTCGAACAACGGGCACAGAATCAATAGAAGGGACCTCAGCACTAGAATCACGAACATATGCCAAATAGGCCAAACACCCCTTCCCGACCATACGCCGAGCCTTCACATACGAGATAACACTGCGGGTAGAATAACCAGGAGTTCCTCTCCACTCTAAATGGGGCAAATCTGGTAAGGCTAAGGTCACAGTCTTGGCATGACAGTCCAAGATAGAGTGGTAAGGTGATGACCACTCCATCCCCAATATAACATCGAAATCGACCATGTCTAGAAGCAACAAATCCACACGAGTCTCAAGACCCCCAATCACAACAATACAAGAACAATGGACTCGATCTACCATAATAGAATCACCCACTGGTGTAGACACATAAACAGGAATACTCAATGAGTCACTAGGCATGACCAGATATGGTGCAAAATAAGATGACACATACGAGTAGGTAGACCCTGGATCAAATAACACTGAAGCATCTCTATCACAAACCAGAATAGTACCTGTAATGAGTGCATCTGAAGCCTCAATCTCGGGCCTGGCTGGAAGGGCATAACATCGGGGTTGGGCCCCACCACCCTAAACTACATCTCTGGGACAGCCTGCAGCTGGCTAGCCTCCATCTCTGGCGGCCTAAGCTCTACCTCTAGTACCTCTAACTCCACCTCTAGCACCTCTACCCCTACCTCTAGCTGGCTGGGCGGGCTGTGGAACACCTGGTGCCTATACCATAGCACGAGAACCCTGATACTGAGAGCTACTTATTGCTCATAAGCAAAACCTAGCAATGTGGCCCGTATCATCACAAGTGTAAAAAGCCCTCGGCTGCTGAGATTGCTGGCCCTGATGGCCTGAATGACCATCCCGAAAACTCTGAAGCGGCGGTGCACTAATAGGAGCAGGTGGTGCACTGTAGGACTGCTGATCGAGATACAGCATTTGGGGACCACGACCACCTGAAGTACCGTGAGAAACCTGGAGCGCTGACTGAAAGGGCCTAGGAGGATGGCCTCTACCATACGAATCTCGACCTCCAGATGAGGTACCACTGAATCTGCCTGAATGACGAGGCCTCTTATCCGACCCATGACCACCTCCCTGTGACAGGACCACTCTCCTAGCCACATTGGCTGCCTCCTGGAAAGATATCTCACTCCCAGTCTCCCTAGCCATCTAAAGACGAATCAGCTGAATAAGACCATCAATAAACCTTATCACTCTCTCTCTCTCGGTTGGTAGTATGACAAGAGCATGGCGAGCTAAGTCGATGAACCTGGTCTCATATTGGGTAACAGTCATGGAACCCCGCTGGAGGCGCTCAAACTACCTCTAATAAGCCTCTCGCTGAGTAACGGGGAGAAACCTCTATAGGAATAGCTGCGTGAACTGCTCCCAAGTCAAGGTTGGCGATCCGGCTGGTCTCGCTAAGCAGTAATCCCTCCACCAAGTCTTGGCGGGTCCAGACAAGTGAAATGTAGCAAAATCGACCCTGTTGGTCTCAACAATGCCCATGTTCCTGAGAACCTCATGGCAGCTGTCTAGATAATCCTGGGGATCCTCAGTAGATGCACTACTGAAAGTAGAAGTGAAGAGCTTGGTGAACCTATCCAGTCTCCATAAAGCATCGACGGACCTAGCCACTCCATCACCGGTCTGAGCTATCACACCCGAGTGTACTGCTCCAACTGGCTGAACCGCTGGAGTCTGAATTAGAGGAGCTACCTGCTCCGGAGTGCGAGTAGCAGGAGTCTGGGCCCCTCCTCCAGCTTGAGAGACGGCTGGTGATACAGGAAGCAAGCCCGCTCGGGTGACACTCTCCATGAGGCCCACTAATCGAACCAGAGCATCCTGAAGAACTAGGGTAGCAATAAACCCCTTTGGGACCTGAGCTGAGTCCACCGGAATTGCTGGAGCCGGAACCTCCTCATCAAAATCAACCTAAGGCTCTGTCATTGGGGCTGTTGCTCGGGGCTGAGATCTGCCCCTAGCTCGGCCTCGTCCTCTGCCCCTCGTGGGAGTGGCTGCTGGGGCCTCGGGCTGCTGAGCGAAGGATGAGGAAGCGGATGTCCTCGCCATCTGCAAAAGAACAGAGTAGAAGTCCAATTAGCATTGAGAAACAAAATCGCACGATAGGAAAGAATAAATGTGAAGTTTTTCCTAACTCTGTAGCCTCTGGGGGATAAATACAGACGTTTCTGTACCGATCTCTCAGACTCTACTAAGCTTGTCTGTGAACTGTGAGACCTATGCAACGTAGAGCTCTGACACCAACTTGTCACGATCCGGATTTCCCACACTCGGGAGTCGTGATGGCGCCTACTAATGGGAGCTAGGCAAGCCAAACCTTAACTATTTGCTACACTTTCATTTTTGCCTCTTTTAACAAACATAAGGCTACAATATAATAAAAGCGAAATTTTAAATAAATAAGCGGAAGTCAACAATTATATATCTTAAGGCTACGTCTATTACAACCTTTAAAATCTCAAATACCCCAAAACCTGGTGCCACAGCGTCACAGACTATCTAAGAGTTACTATATACAAGGTCTAAAGAAATACAATACACTGTTTATGAACAAAAGGAAATGAAACAAGAAATAGAGATAGAGGGAGACGTCAGGGCCTGCGGACGCCTGCAGGTCTACCTTGGGTCTCCGGCTGGAATGAAGGAAGCACTCCAACTATTGTCCGAAAGTTGCTCTTAGATCTGCACACAGTGTAGAGTGTAGCATCAGCACAATCGACCCCATGTGCTGGTAAGTGTCTAGCCTAACCTCGGCGAAGTAGTGACAAGGCTAGGACCAGACTACCAAATAAACCTGTGCAGTTCATATATATATATATATATACAACGGAAAAGAAATACAAAAATAACCAGTCAATGTGGGAGGGGGGAAACATGTTGTGTGTATGGGAGGGGGAAACATATTGTGGGGGAGATAATAGTTCCGAATAGAAAGGTATCATGTAAGGAAAGAAACAACATAACTAGAATATCAACAAGGAAGCAGAAATCAACAAACGCACAGCATCACCCTTCGTGCTTTTACTCTCGTCCTTACCAAAGCAATCATATAATAAAAATGTGCACGGCATCACCCTTCGTGCTTTTGCTCTCTTTTCTCACCATATAATCAATAAAATTGGCATGGAATGGTACATTGTGCGGCACGACATCACCCTTCGTGTTTTTACACTCTTTCCTCACAATAACAAACAATGCACGGCATCACCCTTCGTGTTTTAACTCTCTTTCCTCACAACAAGAAACAATGCACGGCATCACCCTTCGTGCTTTAACAATCTTCCTCACCCAAACAACAATCATAAACAAAGGGTCAAGGGAATAAACAAAATAATAGTAGAAATCCTGGCAGGGGTACACAATTAAACAATTAAATCCCGGCAAGGGAACAACATCAATAATCTCAACATCCTCGGAGATAATTAACAAAGCAACAATATCCCGGCAAGGGAATAATTTAATAACTCTTTCTCAATTTTACTTCACAATTCACTTCACAACTCGAGCCAATGCTCTAGAGGTTCGATTATCACTTATTCTTTCACAACTCATTTCACAACTCGAGCCAATGCTCTAGAAGTTCAATTGTCACTTATACTTTCACAATTTCGCTATACAACCTGAGCCAACTCTCCTCAATGTTCATAGGTCACAATTCTTTCCACAAGCTTTATAAAACAATTAGAAATCTTCAACAAGGCATGAATAATACAACAAAATCATGAAAATCACAATATAACACCCACGGTCATGGTTGACACCAACGTATAGATACTCGTCACCATCACCATGCCTATACGTTGTACTCGACAAAAAGCAAATAGCAAATAGGACAAAACTCCTAATCCCTCAAGCTAAGGTTAGACCAAACACTTACATCGATGCAACGAACACAATTCAAGCCTCAATTACCGCTTTACCTCTTGTTTCCACCACCAACTCGCTTGTATCTAGCCACAATTTGCTTAACGATATCAATAAATGCTAAATGAATCAATTCTAATGCATGAAAATAGGTTTTATAAAGATTTCCCCAAAAAGTCAAAAAATGACCCTGGGCCCGCTTGATCCAAACTTGAAATTCGGACCTAAACCCGATTACCCATTCACCCACGAGCTCAAATATGTAATTTGTTTTGAAATCGGAACTCAAATCGAGGTCCAAATCCCCATTTTTTGAAAAACCTAGGTTCTACCCAAAACACCCAATTTCCCCATGAAAATAATTGATTTGAAGTTGAAATCATGTTAAAAGATGTTAATGATTGAAGAAAACTAGTTAAAATGACTTACATTTTTTTTGGAGAAGAAAGGTTATTTGAAAAATCGCCTCTTATGTTTTTTGGGGTTTTGAAAAGTGAAAAATAATTGAAAAGTCCATTTAAATATACTCCTCTCAGACCCTCTCCGCGGACCGCATAAAAAGGACTGCGGCCGTGGAGCTCCACCGTGGACCACATAAAAAGGACTGTGGCCGCGGAGCTTCACCGCGGACCGCAAGAAATCGAGCGCGGCCGCGGAGGATTGGCCTTGATCACCGCAGACCGCACAAATCCCGCCGCGGTCACAGAGTCTCCACCGCGGCCGCGAAGTTTCCACCACGGACCGCGAGACCTGGCTTCAGAGATCTGCAACTTCTTTGAGTCTGCAATTTTTTCCTAAGTTCAAAACTTGTCGAAACACATCCAAAACACACTCGAGCCCTCGGGGCTTCTAACCAAACACACGTACTAACTCAACAACATCATACGAACTTATCTGTGCTATCAAATCACCAAAATAACCTCAATAACAATGAATCAAACCTCAAAATTAAGAACTTTTCTCAAACTTCATCAAGTATCGAATTTAGCAATTTAGGTCCGAATCATGTCAAACGACATCCGTTTTCAACCAAACTTTACAGAAATGACTTAAACCATATGTAAGACCTGTACCAGGCGTCGGAACCAAAATACGGGCCCGATACCATCTCTTTCTAATCAAACTTCATTTCAAATTTCCTTAAAAAATTTCAGAAAACAATTTCCTTTAAAAATTCATTTTCTCGGGCTTAGGACCTCGGAATTTGATTCCGGGCATACGCCCAAGTCCCATATTTTCCTACGGACCCTTCGGGACCGTCATATCACAGATATGGATCTTTTTACCCAAAATGTTGACCGAAGTCAAATTTATTCATTTTATAGTCAAAACTTATCATTTTTCGCAAAATTTCATATTTAAGCTTTCTGGCTACGCGCCCGGAATGCGCACACAAATCAAGGTGACTCTAAATGAGGTTTTCAAGATCTCAGAAATGAAAGTTTCATTTTATAATAAATGATGACCTTTTGGGTCATCACATAAAATGAGTGTGAGTCAATAAGATCTTTTGAGAAGAGTTAATTTATAAATATTTTTATTGTCTTTGTTGAAAAACGGGTAGTGTACAAAATAAAATAGTTAAGAATATTGTTTGTGCTACAGATGATTAATAACTGACGTCACCTATATATTTTACAGGTTCGATCTACGTACTTAGGATTTTGGATGAGTACATGTCTCTCTTATAGCCTGTTTGGCCAATCTTCTTTTTGGCCAAAAGTGCTTCTTTTTTTTCTTTTGCCAAAAGCACTTTTGGCCAAAAAAGGTAAGGTGTTTGGCCAAGCTTTTGGAAGAAAAAAGTGCTTTTGAGGAGAAGCACAACAATTTTGGAGAAACAGAAAAAAGTAGTTTCTCTCCAAAAGCACTTTTTTGAGAAGCACTTTTGAGAAAAATATACTTAGAAGCATTTTTTTAAAACTTGGCCAACCATTAATTGCTGCTCAGAAGTGCTTTTCAAACTAATTAGCCAAACACAAACTGCTTCTCACCAAAAGTACTTTTGAGAAAAGAACTTTTAAAAAAAAAAGCATTTCTCAAAATAAGCTGATTTTTGCAGCTTGGTCAAACGGGCTATTAGTACGAGGGAAAACGAAAACAAAGTTGTAAATTAGATGTAATTACTTTTTATTGCTAGGATTTAATCAAATTTGTTTTGGTTACTTTTATTCCTTAAAGTCTATTCTGTTAATTTTGGGCGGTTAAGGATTAAGCATTTGTAATAGATACAATTTTCATATGTTTTATCGTTGTCTTCCGTTTGAATTTGAATTTTTGTTGTTATCACGTTATCGCCTTATATTTGTTAAAAAAAGGAAATGATTGGTTAATGAAGTAATTATATTAAAGGTTGGCTTGACTAGCTCACATTAGTAGGCGCCATCACGACTCCCGAGGGTGAAAAATCCGGGTCGTGACAAGTTGGTATCAGAGCTCTAGGTTACATGGGTCTCACAGTTCATAGACAAGCTTAGTAGAGTTTGAGGGATCGGTACAGAGACGTTTGTATTTATCCCCCAGAGGCTACAGAGTTAGGAACAACTTCACATTTATTCTCTCTTATCGTGCGATTTGGTTTCTCAATGCTAATTGAACTTCTACTCTATTCTTTCGTAGATGGCGAAAACACATGCTTCCTCATCCACTGACCAGTAGCCCGAGCCCCCAATAGCAGCTTCCATGAGGGGCAGAGGGCGAGGCCATGCTAGAGGCCGAGGTAGGGGCAGAGCTCAGCCCCGAGCAGCAGCACCAGCGGCGGAGCCTCAGGTTGACTTTGATGATGAGGTTCTGGCCCTAGCAGTTCTGGTGGGCCCAACTCAGGTCCTAGAGGGGTTTATTGCTACCCTATTTCTTTAGGATGCTCTGGTCCATTTAGTGGGTCTCATGGAGAGTGTCACCCGAGTAGGCTTACTTCCTGTAGCACCGCCATCTCTCAGGCTGGAGGAGGAGCCCAGACTCTTACTACTCCCACTCTGGACTAGGTAGCTCCCCAAATTCAGACTCTAGCGGTTCAGCCAGTTGGAGCAATTCAGCCGGGTGTGGTTCTTAGACTGGTGATGGAGCATCTGTGTCTGCCGATGCTTTGTGGAGGTTGGATAGGCTCACCAAGCTTTTCACTACTACTTTCAACGCTGCATTTACTGAGGATCCCTATGATTATCTAGACAGTTGTCACGAGGTTCTCAAGAACATGGGGATAGTTGAGACCAATGGGGTCGATTTTGCTACTTTTTGCTTGTCTAGATCCGCCAAGACTTGGTGGAGGGATTTCTGTTTGGCTAGACCAGCCGGATCGCCAGCTTTGACTTGGGAACAGTTTACATAACTATTTCTAGAGAAGTTTCTCCCCATTACTTAGAGAGAGGCCTATTGGAGGTAGTTTGAGTGCCTCCAGCAGGGTTCCATGACTATTACCCCGTATGAGACCAGGTTTATCGACCTAGCTCAGCATGCTCTTGTCATACTTCCCACCGAGAGAGAGAGAAGGTGAGGAGGTTTATTAATGGTCTTATTCAGCTGATTCGTCCTCAGATGGCTAGGGAGACTAGGAGCAAGATATCTTTCCAGGAGACGGCCAATGTGGCCAGGAGAGTGGAGATGGTTCTGTCACAAGGAGGTGGTCATGGGTCGGACAAGAGGCCCCGTCATTCAGGTAGATTCAGTGATATCTCGTCTGGAGGTAGGGATTCATATGGTAGAGGCCATCCTCCTAGGCCTTTTCAGTCAGCATTTTAGGTTTCTCACGGTGCTCCAGGTGGCCGTGGTTCTCAGATGCAGTATTCTGATTAGTTTCCTACAGTGCACCACCAGCTCCTATCAGTGTACCGCCACTTCAGAGTTTCCAAGGTCGTCAGCCCTAGCAGCCGAGGGCTTGTTTTACTTGTGGAAACACAAGGCACATTGCTAGGTATTGCCCTCGAGCAGCGTGCAACAAGAAGTTCTCAGCATTAGGGTTCTCGTGTCATGGTTCAGGCACCAGGTGTTCTATAGCCTACCCAGCCAGCTAGAGGTAGGGGTAGAGGTGATAGAGGTAGAGGTAGAGGTACTAGATGTGGAGCTTAGGCCGCTAGAGGTGGAGGCCAGCCAACAGTAGGCCGTTCCAGAGATGTAGCTCAAGGTGGTGGGGCCCAGCCCCGATGTTATGCCCTTCTAGCAAGGCCCAAGGCTGAGACTTCAGATGCAGTTATTACAGGTATGGTTTTGGTTTGTGATAGAGATGCTTCAGTTTTATTTGATCCAAGGTCTACATACCCGTATGTGTCATCTTATTTTGCATCATATATGGTCATGCCTAGTAATTCTTTGAGTGCTCTTGTCTATGTGTCCACACTGGTGGGTGATTCTGTTATGGTAAATCGAGTCCATCGTGCATGTATAGTTGTGATTGGGGGTCTCGAGACTCGTGTAGATTTGTTTCTTCTAGCCATGGTTGATTTCGATATTATATTGGGGATAGACTGGTTATCACCTTACCACGCTATCTTGGACTGCCATGCCAAGACTGTGGCCTTAGCCTTACCGGGTATACCTCGTTTAGAGTGGAAAGGGACTCTTGGTCATTCTACCCGTAGTATTATCTCTTATGTGAAGGCTCGGCGTATGGTCGAGAAGGGGTGTTTGGCCTATTTGGCATATGTTCGTGACTCTAGTATTGAGGTTCCTTCTATTGATTCTGTGCCCGTTGTTCATGAGTTTTCTGAGGTATTCCCTTCAGACCTGCCGAGCATGCCGCCCGATAGGGATATTGACTTTTGCATTGATTTAGCTCTAGGCACTCAGCCCATTTCTATCCTGCCATATCGTATGGCCCCGTCGGAGTTGAAAGAGTTTAGGGAGCAGTTGCAAGACTTGCTTGAGAAGGGTTTCATTAGGCTGAGTGTTTCACCTTGGGGTGCATCGGTGTTGTTTGTTAAGAAGAAGGACGGATCAATGAGAATGTGTATTGATTACTGGTAGTTGAACAAGGTTACAATCAAGAACAAGTATCCATTGCTGAGGATTGATGATCTGTTTGATCAGTTTCAGGGTGCCAAGGTATTTTCAAAGATTGATTTGACATCTGGCTATCATCAGTTGAAGATTAGGGGATCCAATGTCCCTAAAACAGCTTTCTGCACTCGGTACGGGCATTATGAGTTCTTGGTTATGTCATTCGGGTTAACAAAAGCCCCAACAGCTTTTATGGATTTGATGAACCGAGTGTTCAGGCCTTATTTGGATTCGTTCATGATAATCTTCATTGATGATATTTTGATATATTCCCGTAGCCGGGAGGAGCACGAGCAGCATCTCAGAGTGGTTCTTCAGACCTTGAGGGATAGTCAGCTATATTCTAAGTTCTCGAAGTGTGAGTTCTAGTTGAGTTCAGTTGCATTTCTGGGTCATGTGGTATTAGCAGAGGGTATTCAAGTTGATCCGAAGAAGATTGAGGTAGTTAAGAACTGGCCTAGACCAATATTAGCTACAGAGATTCGGAGTTTCTTGGGATTCGCAGGCTACTATCGTCGGTTTGTGGAGGGGTTTTCATCTATCGCAGCCTCGATGACCAGGTTGACCCAGAAGGGTGCCCAATTCAGATGATCGGACGAGTGTGAGGCGATATTTTAGAAGCTCAAGACAGCTCTGACTATGGCACCGGTGTTGGTTTTGCCCACAGGATCAGGGCCTTATACAGTCTACTGTGATGCATCTCATATTGGACTTGGTGCAGTATTTATGCAGGATGGCAAGGTCATTGCCTATGCTTCGCGGCAGTTGAAAATTCATGAGAAGAACTATCCGGTTCATGATTTGGAGTTGGAAAACATTGTTCACGCATTGAAGATTTGGAGGCACTACCTGTATGGCGTGGCATGTGAGGTGTTCATGGATCACAAGAGCCTTCAGTATTTGTTCAAGCAAAAGGAGTTGAATTTGAGGTAGAGGAGGTGGTTGGAGTTGTTAAAGGATTATGATATCACTATCTTATATCATCCGGGAAAGGCCAATATGGTGGCCGATGCTTTGAGTAGGAAGTCAGTCAGTATGAGCAGTCTCGCTTATATTCCGGTTAGTGAGAGACCGCTTTCTTTGGATGTTCAGGCTTTGGCCAATTAGTTCGTGAGGTTGGATGTCTCTGAGCCCAGCCGTATGTTAGCTTGCATAGTTGCTTGTTCTTCATTAATGGAGCATATCCGTGATCGGCAATATGATGATCCCCATTTGTGTGTCCTTAGAGACACAATGCAGCGCGGAGGTGCCAAGCAGGTTACCTTAGGTGATGATGGAGATTTGAGATTGCAGGGTCGAGTTTGTGTGCCTAATGTGGATGGGATTCGGGAGTTGATTTTAGAGGAGGCCCATAGCTCCTGGTACTCTATTCATCCGGGCACCGCGAAGATGTATTAGGATTTGAGGCAGCACTATTGGTGGCGGAGAATGAATAAGGACATCGTTACGTATGTGGCTCGGTGTTTGAATTGACAGCAGGTTAAGTACGAGCATCAGAGGCCTGGTGGTATATTTCAGAGGATTGAGCTTCCCGAGTGGAAGTGGGAGCGGGTCATTATGGATTTCGTTGTTGGACTCCCGTAGACTCGGAGGAAGTTCAACGCAGTATGGGTCACTGTTGATAGGCTGACCAAGTCAGCACATTTCATTCCTATGGCAGTCTCCTATTCATCCGAGAGATTGGCTAAGATCTATATCCGGGAGATTGTTCGTCTTCATGGTGTGCCTGTGTCTATCATTTCGGACCAAGGTACGCAGTTTACCTCGCGTTTCTGGAGAGTAGTTCAGCGAGAGTTGGGCACGCGGGTTGAGTTGAGCACATCATTTCATCCTCAAACGGACGGGCAGTCCGAGCGGACTATTAAGATTTTGGAGGATATGCTCTGAGCTTGTGTCATTGACTTTGGAGGCTCATGGGATCAGTTTTTGCCTTTAGCAAAGTTTGCCTACAACAACAGCTACCAGTCGAGTATCCAGATGGCCCCTTATGAGGCTTAATATGGTAGGCGGTGTCGGTCTCCGGTTGGATGGTTTGAGCCGGGAGAGGCTCGATTGTTGGGTACGGATCTGGTTCAGGATGCCTTGGACAAGGTCAGGATCATTCAAGATAGGCTTTCGTACGGCTTAGTCTAGGCAAAAGAGTTATGCTGACCGCAAGGTTCGAGATTTGGCTTTCATGGTCGGTGAGCGGGTATTGCTTCGAGTGTCGCCTATGAGGGCATGATGAGGTTTGGGAAGAAGGGCAAGCTTAGACCTAGGTTCATTGGACCATTTGAGATTCTTGATCGAGTGGGGGAGGTGGCTTACAGACTTGCATTGCCGCCAAGCTTGTCAGTCGTGCATCTAGTGTTTCATGTGTCCATGCTTCAGAAATATCACGGCGATCCATCCCACGTGTTAGATTTCAGCATCATCCAGTTGGACAAGGACTTTTTTTATGAGGAGGAGCCGGTAGCTATTCTAGACTGACAAGTTCATCAGTTGAGATCGAAGAGTTTTCCTTCTATTCACGTTCAGTGGAGAGGTCAGCCTCCTGAGGCATCGACCTGGGAGTTCGAGTCCGATATGCGGAGCCGTTATCCCCATCTTTTTCCCGACTCAGGTACTTCCTTCTTATGTCCGTTCGAGGACGAACGGTTGTTTTAGAGGTGGAGAATGTGATGACCTTTTGTGTTGCAAGTGCATTCAGTGTTCCGAGACCTAAAAAACCTCCCTTTTACCCCATGATTTATGTGTGTGGTCCGGACCTATACCCGAAAAGCTTTCTATGTGAAAATAAGAGAAATAGAAATTCTAGAGTTAAAATTTGATTATGGTTGACTTTGGTCAACATTTTGAGCAAACAGATCCGGATTTGTGTTTCGACGATCCCGGGAGGTCCACAATAAAATATGGGACTTGGGCGTATGCCCGGAACTGAATTCCGGGGGCCTTAGAAATCAATTTTTGAAAGAAATTATTTTACTGTATTATCTAGGAAATAAAGAAAATAATTAGTGCTTGAAACCATTGTTATCGGACCCGTAATTTGGTTTCGGAGCCCGATACAAACGTGTTATTGTATTTGAAAGATAACTGTAAAGTTTGGTGAAAAACGAGGTTTATTTGACGTGAGTTGGACTTCCGGTTGGAGAGTTATGAACTTTGAGAGTTCTTGATGAAAATATTGATTTTGAGGTTTAATTCATGATGTTACATGTAAGTTTGATGATGTGATCGTACGAATAAGTCCGTGTGATGTTTTTGAGGTTGTAGGTATACTTGGTTTGGAGTTCCGAGGGTTCGGGAGTGTTTCGGGTAGGTTCCGGGATGTCTTAGGCTTAAATTCAGATGTTGCAGGTTCAGAGAAGTTGCAGGTCTCTGAACCCACCAGTGCGGTCTGCAAGAAAATGTATGTGATCGTGGAAAGGGGCCAGTACGGTCCGTGGTCGACCTTGTGCGGTGCGCGGTGGAGGGCTTAGCAGCTGCAGTCAACTTTGTGCGGTCCGCACAGGGGCACTGGACTGCAGTATCCTCGGGGAAGGACTGTGCAGCCGCAGTCCATTTTGTGCGGTCCGCACAGGGGGTCTGAGAGGGATATAAATAGACGGGATTTTCAGTTATTTTCATTTTTCAAAACCCCAAAAAAAACATAAGAGGCGATTTTTCAAACAACATTTCTTCTCCAAAACGTTGGTAAGTGATTTCTAACTCATTTTATTCACTCCTTAACATCTTTTAACATGATTTCTACTCAAAATCAAGGATTTTCATGGGGGAAATTGGGTGTTTTGGGTAGAACCTAGGTTTTTTCAAAATTAGGGATTTGGACCTCGATTTGAGGTCCGATTTCAAAATAAATTATATATTTGAGTTCGTGGGGGAATGGGTAATCGGGTTTTGATTCGAATCTCAAGTTTTGACCATGTAGGCCCGGGGGCGATTTTTGACTTTTTGGGAAAAACTTTAGAAAATTTATTTTCATGCATTGGGGTTTATTCATTTAGCGTTTATTGACGTAATTAAGTAACTTGTGACTATATACGAGCGAATTGGTGGTAGAATCAAGGGGTAAAGCTATAGCTGAATCGCGAATTGTGTTCGTGGCATCGAGGTAAGTGTTTGGTCTAACCTTAGCTTGAGGGATTAAGAGTTGTGTCTTATTTGCTACATGCTAAATGTGGAGTACGACGTATAGGCATGGTGACGAGTATCTATACATTGGTGTCAAGTATGCCTGTGAGTCTTGTATTATAATTGTTATGACTCTGTTGTGGTTTATTGCGCTTAATATGTTATTATCACCATTGTTCCCTTGCCATGATGTTTGTTTGATATTAATGATCCCTTGCCGGGATGTTTATTTTGATAGCATTGTTCCCTTGCCGGGATGTTGTTGAAATATTATTATTCCCTTGTCGGGATTCCTTGTGATTATTGTTGGCTTGTAACTGGGAGCCGGTGGTACGCCTACCACAAGATATAATGAAATGGGAGGGGGTGATACGCCTACCACAAGATATGATGAAATGGGAGCGGGTGGTATGCTTACCACAAGATATGATGAAATGGGAGTGGGTGGTATGGCTACCACAAGATATGATGAAATGGGAGCGGGTGGTACGCCTACCACAAGATATGATGAAATGGGAGCGGGTTGTATGCCTACCACAAGATATGATGAAATGGGAGCGGGTGGTACGCCCACCACAAGATATAATTAAATGGTCGCTGGTGCTACGTCCACCACAAGATATAATGAAATGGGAGCTGGTGGTACTCCTACCACGAGATACATGAAATGGAAGCGGTGGCACGCCTGCCACAAGATATGAGAAATGGGATCGGGTTGCACGCCATCAACAAGATGTGAACTAAAAGTGAAATCTGCTTTTGTTTCCTTATCTTTGTTAGTAGTTGAATTTTTGGTTCCTTATAATTCTCTTGATATCCATTTTTACCTATTATTCCCTGAAGCATGTTTCCCCCTCCCAAATTTATGTATTTATTTTTGTATCCCTTTTTTTCGTTGTATATATATTTGAACTGCACATTTTTATTTGGTAGTCTGGTCCTAGCCTCGTCACTACTTCGACGGAATTAGGTCAGGCACTTACCAGCACATGGGATCGGTTGTGCTCATACTACACTCTGCACTGTGTGCAGATCCCGGATCAGCTTGTGGACCATAGCTTGGAGGCTTCCTTTAGTCCACCCGGAGACCCAAGGTAGACCTGCAAGCGTCCGCAGTCCCTGGCATCTCACTTTATCCATATTTCTTGTTTCATCTTCTTATATTGCAGAACAGTGTATTGTTGTTTTTCTTCAGACCCTGTATGTAGTTAATCATAGTCTGTCTATGACACTGTGACACCAGATTTTGGGCGGTTAAGGATTAAGCATTTGTAATAGATGCAGTTTTCATATGTTTTATGGTTGTCTTCCGTTTTAATTTGAATTTTCGTTATTATCACGTTCTCGCCTTATATTTGTTAAAAACAAAAAGGAAATAATTGGTTAATGAAGTAATTAGATTAAAGGTTGGCTTGCCTAGCTCACATTAGTAGGCGCCATCACGACTCCCGAGGGTGGGAAATCCGACCAAACCTTAGAAATCAATTTTTCAAAAAAATTGTTTTACTGAATTATCTAAGAAATAAAGAAAAGAATTAATGTTTGAAACCATTGTTATCGGGCTCGTATTTTGGTTCCGGAGCCTGGTACAAACTTGTCATAGTATTTGAAAGATAACTGTAAAGTTTGGTGAAAAATGGAATTTATTTGACGTGAGTTGGACTTCTGGTTGGAGAGTTATGAACTTTGAGAGTTTTTGATGAAAATATTGAGTTTTGAGGTTTAATTCATGGTGTTACATGTTAGTTTGATGATGTGATCATACGAATAAGTCCGTGGGATGTTTTTGAGGTTGTGTGTATACTTGGTTTGGAGTTTCGAGGGCTCAGGAGAGATTCGGGTAGGTTCCGGGATGTCTTAGGCTTAAAACCAGATATTGCAGGTTCAGAGAAGTTGCAGGTCTCTGAACCCGCCAGTGCGGTTCGCAAGAAAATGTGTGTGACCGCGGAAGGGGCCAATGCGGTCCACGGTCGACCTTGTGTGGTGCGCGGTGGAGAGATGTACGGCCGCAGTCGACTTTGTGCGGTCCGCACAGGGGCACTGGACTGCAGTATCCTCAGGAAGGACTGTGCGGCCACAGTCCATTTTGTGCGGTCCGCACATGGGGTCTGAGAGGAGTATAAATAGACGGGATTTTCAGTTATTTTCATTTTTCAAAACCCCAAAAAAAAATATAAGAGGCGATTTTTCAAACAACCTTTCTTCTCCAAAGCGTTGGTAAGTGATTTCTAACTCATTTTCTTCACTCCTTAACATCTTTTAACATGATTTCAACTTCAAATCAATGATTTTCATGGGGGAAATTGGGTGTTTTGGATAGAACTTAGGTTTTTCAAAAATTGGAGATTTGGACCTCGATTTGAGGTCCGATTTCAAAACAAATCATATATTTGGGTTCGTGGGGAAATGGATAATTGGGTTTTGGTTCGAACCTCGGGTTTTGACCTTATGGGCCCGGGGGCGATTTTTGAATTTTTAGGTAAAACTTTAGAAAACTCATTTTCATGCATTCAAATTGATTCATTTAGCGTTTATTGATGTAATTAAGTAACTTATGACTAGATACGAGCGAATTGGTGGTGGAATAGAGGGGTAACGCTATAATTGAATCGTGAATTGTGTCTGTGGCATCGAGATAAGTGTTTGGTCTAACCTTAGCTTGAGGGATTAGGAGTTGTGTCTTATTTGCTACATGCTAAATATGGAATAACATATAGGCATGGTGAAGAGTATCTATACGTTTGTGTCAAGCATGCCCGTGAGTCTTGTGTTATAATTGTTATGACTCTGTTGTGGTTTATTGCGCTTCATATGTTATTATCAACATTGTTCCCTTGTCGGGATGTTTTTTGATATTAATGATCCTTTGCCGAGATGTTTGTTTTGATAGTATTGTTCCCTTGTCGGGATGTTGTTGAAATATCATTGTTCCATTGCCGAAAAGTTGTTGTATTACTCTTGTTCCCTTGCCGGGATTCCTTGTGATTATTGTTGGCTTGTAACTGGGAGCGGGTGGTATGCCTACCACAAGATATGATGAAATGGTCGCGGGTGGTACGCCTAACACAAGATATAATAAAATGGGAGTGGGTGGTACGCCTACCACAAGATATGATGAAATGGGAGCGGGTGGTACGCCTACCACAAGATATGATGAAATGGGAGCGAGTGGTACGCCTACCATAAGATATAATGAAATGGGAGCGGGTGGTACGCCTACCACAAGATATAATGAAATGGGAGCGGGTGGTACGCCTACCACAAGATATGAGAAATGGGATCGAGTTGCACGCCTGCAACAAGATATGAGAAATGGGATCGGGTTGCACGCCTACAACAAGATGTGAACTGAAAGTGAAATTTTCCTTTGTTTCCTTATCTTTGTTAGTAGTTGGATTTTTGGTTCCTTATAATTCTCTTGATATCTTTTTTTACCTGTTATTCCCCGAAGCATGTTTCTCCCTCCCAAATTTATGTATTTATTTTTGTATCCCCTTTTTTTGCTGTATATATATTTGAACTGCACAGGTTTATTTGGTATTCTAGTCCTAGCCTCGTCACTACTTCGTCGGGGTTAGGCCAGGCACTTACTAGCACATGGGGTCGGTTGTGTTGATACTACATTCTGCACTATGTGCAGATCTCGGAGCAGCTTGTGGACCATAGCTTGGAGGCTTCCTTCAGTCCACCCGGAGACCCAAGGTAGACCTGCAAGCGTCTGCAGGCCCTGGCATCTCCCTCTATCCCTATTTCTTGTTTCATCTTCTTATATTCCGAAACAGTGTATTGTTGTTTTTCTTCAGACCCTGTATGTAGTTAATCCTAGTCCGTTTGTGACACTGTGACACCAGATTTTGGGCGGTTAAGGATTAAGCATTTGTAATAGATATAGTTTTCATATGTTTTATCATTGTCTTCCGCTTGAATTTGAATTTCCGCTGTTATCATGTATCGCCTTATATTTGTTTTAAAAAAAAGAAATGATTGGTTACTGAAGTAATTAGATTAAAGGTTGGCTTGCCTAGCTCACATTAGTATGCTCCATCACGACTCCCCAGGGTGGGAAATCCGGGTCGTGACAATGGTACGCCTACCACAAGATGTGATGAAATGGGAGCGGGTGGTACGCCTACCACAAGATATGATGAAATAGGAGCGGGTGGTACGCCTACCACAAGATATGATGAAATGGGAACGGGTTGTACGCCTACCACAAGATATAATGAAATGGGAGCGGGTGGTACGCCACCACAAGATATAATAAAATGGGAGCGGGTGGTACGCCTACCACGAGATACATGAAATGGGAGTGGGTGGCACACCTGCCACAAGATATGAGAAATGGGATCGGGTTACGTCTGCAACAAGATGGGAACTGAAAGTGAAATCTGCCTTTGTTTCCTTATCTTTGTTAGTAGTTGGATTTTTGGTTCCTTATAAGTCTCTTGATATTTGTGTTTACCTGTTATTCCCCGAAGCATGTTTCCCCCTCCCAAATTTATGTATTTATTTCTGTATCCCTTTTTTCGTTGTATATATATTTGAACTGCACAGGTTTATTTGGTAGTCTGGTCCTAGCCTCGTCACTACTTCGCCGGAGTTAGGCCATGCACTTACCAGCACATGGGGTCGGTTGTGCTGATACTACACTCTGCACTGTGTTCAGATCTCGGAGCAGCTTGTGGACCATAGCTTGGAGGCTTCCTTCAGTCCACCTGGAGACTCAAGGTAGACATACAGGCCCTGGCGTCTCCCTCTATCCCTATTTCTTGTTTCATCTTCTTATATTCCGAAACAGTGTATTGTTGTTTTTCTTCAGACCTTGTATGTAGTTAATCCTAGTTCGTTTGTGACACTGTGACACCAGATTTTGGGCGGTTAAGGATTAAGCATTTGTAATAGATACAGTTTTCATATGTTTTATCGTTGTCTTCCGTTTGAATTTGAATTTTCGCTGTTATCACGTTATCGCCTTATATTTGTTTTAAAAAAAAGGAAATGATTGGTTAATGAAGTAACTAGATTAAAGGTTGGCTTGTCTAGCTCACATTAGTTGGCGCCATTACAATTCTCGGGTGGAAAATCCGGATCGTGACAACTACAAATAATGGTTTAAATATTTTTATTTTGTCTAATTAGTAATTTTAAGATGAAATTTACGCAATTCTAAATTAGTCACAGCTTTTATTTAATACTCTTTGGACTTTTTAGTTAGATTAGTAACATATAGGACTACGCATCATATAAGTATTCGGTATAAATTAACCAAGATTATGAATTAACTGAAGTGCAAGTTATTGATAAGTATTTTCTTTCTCAAAGTAAAGGAGGAATAATATCCAAATTTGCTATTAACTTGCAAATCTTTTTGTAGATTTATTGATATTTTTAAAGATCGTGCGAAGCACGGACAAATTTACTAGTACAAATATATATATGAAAAATAAATTCAGTTGTTATGTCTCATATTTATTGTTTGAAAAGGGAAAAAAACAGTGAATTCACTTGCATCTATTACAAACCTTCCATTCGTCCAAGTTACTAATTCCTCCCTTTCAAAAAAAAAAAAAGAAATATATTTAGGGGTTTTTCTTTGAAAAAATCTTGGGGTACAATATACATTGTTAGAGAGAAAGTGATTTGAAAAATTCATATCCAAGAAAGTTATATGACTCAATAGTAGAGTATTATTGATCAGTAGTTGTGACAAGTTGCTCTTCTCCATGACTATAACAGCTAAAAATAAAAAAATAAAAAAATCTAATAACTCCAAAATGTTTTTCCAGACAAAAGGCAAATGGGCATTTATCCAAGATTTTGGTGGCTTTGCCTTGCGAATTGCAATCCTTGACAGATACCTCTTCTGCTTGTTTAATTTATCATTTTCATTTTTCCAATTAAAGAAATAAATTCTCGTTTTAACTGAGGAAAAAGTGCTGGTTAATTATTTTATTGAGAAAAGTGATTAATTATCGGAATTGAGGAATTAAATAGGAGTAATTAGAAGGAAAGTTGTATGATTGCCACTTTGGTTCGCCAACTTTAGGGGAACAATAATAGGTTTTCGTCGCGGAAGCCAAATGTATATAGTGTGAATAAGTCACAACTACTATACCAAAAATTATGACAGCCACCAAATAATAAATAAGACAATAAAGCAACAATAAAGGGAACACCAGAATTTACGAGGTTCGGCTAATTTTGCTTACTCCTCGGACACAACCAATATTTTATTTCACTCCAAAAATATAAGTGAAATAATACTAAAGAGAGAAGATACAAATGCCTTAAACAGATGAGAAGGCAAATGAGAGGTGTGTTTAAATCATAAACATTAAGTCTTCTTTTATAGGGGGAAAATCCCCCCAACTATTGCTAACCCACCGATGTGGGAAGCTGAAATATTTGACATTTCAACAAATCTCCACCTTGGCAAAAATTCCACGTCTTCAATTTTCTCTCTATAACAAATTTTGGTTGTGTCTTCATCTTCAATCTTCAGTGTTCAACAATGTTGATCAAATCCAAATAATGTTGAAACTTGACCGCAGTCACCACCTTTGTCAGCATATCAGCAGGATTCTCCGTAGTATGAATTTTCTTCACCGTGACTCCACCTTCTTCTATGATTTCTCGTACGAAATGATACCGAACATCAATGTGCTTCGTCCTTGCATGATAAACTTGGTTCTTCGCTAATTGAATAGCACTTTGACTATCACAAAAAATTGTGATACCTTTTTGTTCAACACCAAGCTCCTTTAGCAATCCTTGAAGCCAAATTGCCTCTTTCACAGCCTCTGTAATAGCCATGTACTCTGCCTCTGTTGTAGACAAAGCAACTGTTGACTGCAAAGTAGACTTCCAACTAACTGGTGTCTTTGCAAAAGTAAACACATAACCAGTAGTTGATCTTCGTTTGTCCATATCACCCGCAAAATCTGAGTCACAATATCCAACTACAAACTGATTGTCTTCCTGCTCAAAAACTAACCCGACATCTACAGTATTATGAATATACCGTAGAATCCACTTCACAGCTTGCCAATGCTCCTTCCTTGGATTGTGCATATATCTGCTAATAACTCCAACAGCTTGTGAAATGTCAGGCCTTGTGCAAACCATTGCATACATCAAGCTACCAACAACATTTGCGTATGGTACCTTTGACATATACTCTCGTTCAGCTTCATCCATTGGCGACATAGTAGTACTTAGCTTAAAATGGGGAGCAAGTGGAGTACTAACTGGCTTAGTCTTGTCATCTATGCCAAAACGTTGTAGTACTCTCTTCAAATATTCTTTCTGAGATAAACAGAGTTTCTTTGAACGTCTATCTCTAATTATCTCCATGCCAAGAATTTTCTTTGCCTCACCCAGATCCTTCATCTCGAACTCCTTCTTCAGTTGAATCTTCAACTTATCAATTTCTTCCGAATTCTTGGAAGTTATCAACATATCATCAACATATAGGAGAAGATATACAAAGGAACCATCTTTAAGCTTGTGCAAATACACACAATGATCGTATTTGCTTCTCTTGTACCCTTGCCGCAACATAAACTCGTCAAATCGCTTGTACCATTGTCTAGAAGATTGTTTCAATCCGTACAACGATTTTTCAAGTTTGCACACCATATTTTCTTTTCCAGCAACTTTGAATCCTTCTGGCTGAGTCATGTAGATTTCCTCTTCCAAGTTTCCATGTAAAAATGCAGTTTTTACATCCATCTGAACTAGTTCCAAATCCAATTGTGCTACCAAAGCCAACATAATTCTAATGGAGGAATGTTTTACAACTGGAGAAAACACTTCATTGTAATCAATTCCCTCCTTTTGAGCATATCCTTTGGCCACCAATCTTGTTTTGTAGCGAACATCTACTTGGTTAGGAAATCCTTCCTTCTTTGCAAGTACCCATTTGCACCCAATTGCTTTCTTTCCCTTCGGGAGATTGGTCAATCTCCATGTATGATTCTGATGAAGGGACTGTATTTCATCATTCATGGCAATCCTCCACTTATCTTCTTCTGAACTTTGGACAACATCTTTATAAGTGGTAGGAACATCATCAGCTACAATTGAGGTTGCACAAGCAACCGTCTCTATGAGACGAACAAGTTTCGTTATTGTTCTTTTTGGCCTGCTGGTTGCTATTGATTCAAGTTGTTGTTGAGGTTCCTGAGTTGGAATCTCCTCTACTGGCTCTTCTTCCAGAGGGTAATCTTCATTTGTTTCCTCCTCTGCTTCTTGTGTAGGAAAAATAAATTTTCCCTCAAACTCCACCTGCTTAGAAACACCTTTATTTTGTTTGGTGTCTTCTGTTACCTTATTTACCATAGCAGATTCATCAAAGGTAACATCTCTGCTGAATATTACTTTCTTTGTCATAGGACACCATAAGCGATATCCTTTGACTCCAGAAGTAATTCCCATAAAAATAGCCTTCTTTGCCCTTGGATCCAATTTTGACTCCGTCACATGATAATATGCAGTTGAGCCAAACACGTGCAAAGAGTCATAATCTAAAGCAGGCTTTCCATACCATTTTTCAAATGGTGTCTTGCCATCAATAACAGCAGATGGTAAGCGATTAATGAGGTGGCATGCATATGTAACTGCCTCAGCCCAAAATTCTTTGTCCAAGCCAGCATTGGACAACATACACCGTACCTTCTCCAGCAAGGTCCGGTTCATACGTTCAGCCACTCCATTCTGTTGTGGTGTATGTCTGACAGTGAAGTGTCGGACGATGCCATCATTTTGACAGACCTTATTGAAATGATCATTTTTGTATTCACCTCCATTGTCTGTGCGAATACACTTGATCCTCTTGCATGTTTGATTCTCCACCATCGTCTTCCATTTGAGAAAAATTCTCAGCACTTCATCTTTGTTTTTCATTGTATACACCCACACTCTTCGAGAAAAATCATCAACAAAGGTTACAAAATAGTGCTTCCCACCCAATGAAGGTGTTTTGGAAGGACCCCAAACATCAGAGTGTACATAATCCAAAATGCCGTTAGTATTATGGATCGCTGTACCAAATTTAACCCTTGTCTGTTTCCCTTTAACACAATGCTCACAAAACTCCAAGTTGCAAGCCTTTACTCCTTTTAACAATCCTTGATCTGATAGAGTTTTCAAGGATTTTCCTCCAGCATGTCCCAAGCGCATGTGCCATAGCTTGGTTGCTTCTGCCTCTTTGTCGTCACTGGATGTCACTGTCGCTGTCCCAATAACTGTATTGCCACGATAGCGGTACATATTATTATTCTTCCGATTAGCCTTCATTACCACTAGTGCACCGGAGCATACTCTCATCACTCCATTTTCTGCAATAATTTTGAACCCTTTTAATTCTAGGGCTCCCACAGAGATGAGATTCTTCTTCAAATCCGATACATATCGAACATCTGTTAATGTTCTGATCATTCCATCATGGTTCCTTAATCGTATTAAACCAATGCCATATGAGGTAAGAGGGCTGTTATCCGCTGTGTGGACGACTCCATATTCTCCTTCTTGAAATTCCATGAACCAATCCCTGTTGGGACACATATGATAGCTACAAGCCGAGTCCATCAACCATATGTCTGATGATGTTGATGACTCTGTTGTAACTAATGAGAAATCTGAATCATCACAATCAGCTACATTTGAATCCATAATGGCCTTTCCATTGTTATGTTTGGCCTTATTCTTCAACTTCGGACAGTCTTTCTTCCAGTGCCCTTTTTCTAGACAAAAGGCACATTCATCTTTGCTGGGTCTGGATCTTGACTTGGATCTTCCCTTCTTTGTCCTCGTTTGATTTTGAGGACGACCCCTCACAAATAGTGCTTCTCCTTCTCCGCCCTTCTGTTTTTCTCGCTTTCTTTGTTCATAGCTGTACAAAGCCGAACAAACTTCTCTGAGAGAAACTTCGTCATTTCCATGGAGTAGAGTAGTTTCAAGGTGCTCGTACTCATCAGGAAGTGACGCCAACAACATTAAGGCCAAGTCACCATCATCATAAGTTGTATCCATATTTTGCAAATCTGTGACCAACTTATTGAAACTAGTGATATGTTCATTCATCGTGGTACCAGGAACATAGGTGAAGTGAAACAGTCTCTTCTTCATGTACAATTTATTTTGACTGTTTTTCTTCAAAAATTTATCCTCCAGTGCTTTCCATAATTTACTTGCAGAAGTTTCCTTTGTGTATGGATATTTCTGCTCTCTAGCAAGGTAGGATCGAATGGTACCGCAAGCAACACGGTTGATAATTCTCCAATCTTCTTCTCCAATAACATCTGGTTTCTTTTCTTCAATGGACAGATCTAGCCCTTGTTGAAAAAGGACATCTAGAACCTCGCCTTGCCACATCCCAAAATGTCCGGACCCGTCAAATATTTCTACCGCAAATTTTGCATTTGACACAATTCTTGTCATAAGCGAAGATGCCAATGATGACGTATTGTTGACACTTGATGTAGATTCTTCTTGTTTATTGTCTCCCATCTTTGACACAAATATTATTTAATAGCTGACGACACAAATCAAGATTATTTCCTTTCTGGTGTGGAAGATCAGACTAAGCTGCAACCACAGAGCATACTCAGACAGAACCTTGACTCAGTTACCAAGATAAATCTTTTCTGATGTGGAAGATCAGACTATGCTGCAACCACAGAGCATACTTAGACAGTACCTTGGCTCTGATACCAATTGTTGCGGAAGCCAAATGTATATAGTGTGAATAAGTCACAACTACTATACCAAAAATTATGACAGCCACCAAATAATAAATAAGACAATAAAGCAACAATAAAGGGAACACCAGAATTTACGAGGTTCGGTTAATTTTGCTTACTCCTCGGATACAACCAATATTTTATTTCACTCCAAAAATACAAGTGAAATAATACTAAAGAGAGAAGATACAAATGCCTTAAACAGATGAGAAGGCAAATGAGAGGTGTGTTTAAATCCTAAACATTAAGCCTTCTTTTATAGGGGGAAAATCCCCCCAACTATTGCTAACCCACGGCCGTGGGAAGCTGAAATATTTGACATTTCAACAGTTTTAACTTTGGACTTTATTAGTTTTAACCTGAAGCAAGGAACTGCAAAAGTGGATGTGGATCCACTACAAAATTCATGGTTAAACTTAAAAGAAGAATGAGCCAAATATAAGCATAGAATACGTTGTTGTTTTTTAGGCCTTATTTGTTTGCATTTAATGGAGGTCTAAATCTTAATTATTCAGATCTCAAGTGTATTTATTTTTAAAGTCTAAATCTTAATTATTTATATCTTAATCATTAAGTGTGTTTGTTTTTTTACTTCACAACCGCTTAATGAGTTTAAATAGGTATGTATGATTAAGATATATAACAGAGACTTAATTTCATTAAGATGCTATCACATATTCATTATTAACTGCCTCCACCGCCTACTATTATCAACTACCACGATGCCACCATCATCACCATATTCAATCACCACCACCACCATCATCCTCAATCATAGCCTCCATTATCGACCATCACCACCTAGTATCTTCACCACTCCGACCACCATCATTCTCACATACAATCAACACTCATCTACCTCAACTACCACAATTGACCACCCCATCATCATCAACAACCACAGACGGCACTGCCCATCATTATAATTTACCACCACCCACACACTACTTTCCTTAGTCACAACTACTACTATCACCCGACACCATTAACTATCACCACTCACTACCACTATCCTCAATCATAATCGTCATCACTACCAATCACTACTAGCTACTAGCATGAATCACCATCATCAACCAAAACTACCACCAACCACCGCCTTTAGTCGGCGTTCACCTGTTAGCCATCTCCACCAACAACTATCATATTTTAAAAAACTATATATTTTATTGATAGAATATTAGATTAATTAGTATTTCATTTGAATTTTATGTTTATTAATTTTTAAATAAAGATAAATTTTATACATTCAGATGTTAAAAATTAAACACTCTTAATTATTTCTATTCAGATCTTAATACACATCTTAATATATTCAGATGTCTTAATCTTAATACACATCTTGATATTCAGATGTGTATTTAGATTAAGACATCTTAATATTCATATGTGTATTCAGATTCAGACGTCTTAATCTTAAAAAAATACAAATGAGGCCTTAGTGATTTCTTGGCCGTTATTAAATTAAATGTCACCAATTATTGCAAATTTACCGTTTCAAATTTTATTGGATAAAAGTATGAAAAGGAAAAAGTATATAAGAAAGTAAGATGAGAAGGGAGAAAACTCGAGAGAAAGTCTATAATAACACCTCTCTACTTAGAGGATTAGAAAATTGACAATTGAAAATAATTGAAGACAGACATTTGGTGTTTGTTCACAGCCTGGAAAGTTTCCTAGTGCAGTACTGATATTATTACTCTGTCCACTCACCAATAAAGGTCGTGAGGAGTGATAAGTATTTTTTTATCCCAAAATTAACTAAAGGTACAAAGTTTGGGTTGTGAATATGAAGGTGTCTTTCTAATACCGAGACTTTTCTAAGCAAATTCGGATTTAATCGAAATACCGGACATTGGATTGAAAATCAAAAAAAATTACAAGAGAGAAATTCATTAAAGCAGTGTTGAGATGCAGCAATATCCTGCAAAAGACCAAACTCCGTACCGGCGCTAAGTTTGCACAAAAAGGATGATTTTATCTGTCTTATTCAGTTTTGAAACAATTATAGTGAAGTATACGTGCGGTACTTTTCCAACTAATTTTAACCTATATTCTTCTTTACCTAATTTAGTTTATTTTGTATATAATTTAAAATTTCTTTTCACCTATTAATAGCAGTTGTATTAGAAACTGATATTCATATTTATCATCACAGATTAAAAAATTGTTGGGTGAATAAAAGTGAAAAGCTAAAAACTTCATTAGTAAGGTTATTAAAAAGCTAGAAAGCTCATAACTCTTAAATAAGTTTTGCGATTGACAAATTGATGATTGAGGCTCCTTTGAAATGTTATTTGGAAGTTGTGGTTAAACTTTACTTTAAAACTACGTATTCCATTAAGATTTGAGCTATTTAATGATGTTTTTTGTGAGTTGAAATTTGTAGGAGACGAAGTTTTATTTTTGTATACAATATTATTATAAGTATATAGTATTATATAATATTATAGACCGAGTGTATAAATATTATTGCAAAAAATTAATGGGCTATGTGGCTGTAAAATTAGTAAAAATAGCATGAGCTAGCCAGTTTTCGGACTGATCACTCAAAAATAGTCAGTGTTTGTAAAGTCAGTGAAAAATAGTCATTATTTTGCTGCAACACGAAAAGTTTCAGCATAATATACTAAAGATCGGTGCACCTGTATATTATGCTGGAACTCTAACGCGCTGAAAGTTTCAGTATAATATAATGCTGGACCGGTATATTATACTGGAACTCCAGTATATTATATTGGAACTCCAGTATATTATACTGGAGTAGTTTTCCGGATTTTGAACAGTATTTTCGTTCAGATTTATCTTTACATGAAAAGTGGTTAAATTTTAATTATTTTTGATATTGTGACTATTTTTGAATGACCACTTGTAAATCTGTTTTTTTTTTTTTTTGGAATTTCTCCCGTAAAATTATAAACATAACTATGTAAGTACAATGCAGTATGTTGGGCTGTACTTCCGTGTAAAATTCTCTTCAATTTTACAGCCTCTTATACAAAGAAGATGGTGTTTGGTTTTGCCTCTATTATGATGCAAAATGGATTGATACAGTCCAGTTTCAATTATTACGGAAAGAGGGATTTTTATTAGTTGTAAAGTCGATTATCATGCAATAAGCCAATTAATCGTCACGTGAAACATCATTCAACCCATAGAATCAAAATGACCTTATAAAGGTTTTGAACCACTTGACCGCTAAGTTATACTTTTTGGTTGTGTCAATGGAATTCAAAATATAATATATAGAGTTAAAAATATATTTTGCCTTACATATACAGTGTAATTTTCCGGCGAAGGGGTTGAGATGAACACCCTTCTGCCCCTAAATCCGCCCTTGATCATCAATTAAACTAACAACGATATCTAAGCTCCAACGCTAGTTAGGGTCGATATATGACTCCTCATCATCCATTTTTTTATCTCTCTATACAAACACATTTTTTACCACACATATTATCTGAAAACTTAATTGTGTAACATTGGAAATTCTCTGTATTTTCTATTGATATATGAACCTTTTTAAAATACAGTAAAAAAATTAGGCGAAATGTAAAAACAACATTCTGCTTAAGCCTTAATCTCAACTCGGTAGTGCTATCTATAAAGATGTTTTGGTTCCATTATATTTTTTTACCACCCAGATCTACATGGGTTGTTCATAAATTTGGGTCGAGGTTAATCATTGAAAAGCAAATTATCGGCACAAAATGGGCTCAGCTGCGCGTTTGGTGTAAGAAAAGTAAAACGTGTCGGTGGTCATCTTTTTGAACATGAGGGCTCCTCAATTGCACTTTAATTTCACACTCTTATAGTACTACACTACTATATTTAACACCTTTCTTAATGCCTTCAAAAAGATTAGAGCATTTCTGTTGCTTCATTGACAAGTGAACCCCCCTTTCCATTAATTTCCACTCTCCATTACACCAAAACTCTCTCTCTCTCTCTCTCTAGAGCTACTTTTCTCTCCTTGTGTTTTGATCATTCATACAATACAAAGAAGGGGTGGGGCAAAATGGGAGTAAAGTTTGTTCTTTTCAAGATTCTTATGCTCATCATAGTGATAATGGCTATGGGAAATGAGGGTAATTTGGTAACTGCAACAAATCATGTTGGGACAGCATGGGCAGGTTCAAAGTATGAGATTGAATGTACAATGTGTGCAGCTTGTGACAACCCCTGTGCCACCCCATCTCCGCCACCTCCTCCGCCTCCATCTTCCTCCAACAATAATTGTCCTCCGCCACCCTCTCCTCCTAGCTCCGCTGGTGGTGGAAATTACTATTATTCACCACCACCACCACTCTCCTTCTCCTCTCTAGTGGTGGTGGCGGCGGCAATTCCTTTTACTCACCACCTCCACCTGGTGGTGTAATTGGTGGTTACTACCCTCCACCCTACCAAAATTACCCTTCTGGCCCTGTTCCTCCACCTCCTAATCCTATTGTTCCCTATTTCCCCTTCTACTTCTATAATCCTCCACCACCTTCACAGTCTCCTGCTTTTAAGCTCACTCATTCTTCTTTTTTCACCACTATGTTCATTCTCTTCTTTATTTTCCTTTGACATTTTTCCAAGGAGAAATGTATAAATAAAGTGTCGGAATCACAGATCTACAAACTTGCAGAGGTGAGAGCAAGATGGATTTATCCTTTTCCTTGGATTATTAACAAGCTGAAGAATTAATGGTGAATTGAATTGCTGAAGTGAAGTTCTCTTCTTGCTCTCATCCTGTGGAGTAATCTGTAAATTCTTTGACCATTGTTCTAAATTTTAGCTTCTTAATTTTTCTAATTCGTATAGAATGTAAGAAAATTACTTTAGTCAATTTTGCATGAATTATAAAGTCAACTTCTAACTAATACATAGTCTAATTGCTGTTGTGCTTCTAGACTTTCCAATTCAGGTTCACATGATCATCTTACACATGTCAATCTTGTGCATTATTTATTTAACTCATAAACTATAGAATTGATTTTTGTTTTTGTTTTTGAGTGGTACAACTGTACAATAACAACATGTGAAGAACTTGAAATGCCTTGGACAAATTGGCAACGCATGTTCATAATTTTATTTTACATTTCTATTTTCACATACCACCAAAGAGAAGAAAAAAAAGGGTTTCCGTTGCCATAAAAGTAATGAACCACCAAACTCTGGCAACGGTTTTAATTGACAGTTGAAATAAAGAAAAGGATCAAAATATTAAGTAAGTGGGTGGACGATGCTTGGAACGTTGAAGATAAAAAATAGAGCATTGAATTTGAAGTTGCAACAAAAAAAAAGAAGATAATATTATTGCTACTAATTATACTTCATGTTCCATTCCATGTCTTGTACATAATAGTAGTATTAAAAAACTAAACAGGATGGGATTCAAAGCATTCTCTACTGGTTGGAGCTTCTTTTGGCTAGAAAATCCGCTGCAGATTCCTTTTTTACGGTAAAAATAGCATGGGCTAGCCAGTTTTCGGATTGGTCATTCAAAAATAGCTAATGTTAGCAAAGTCATTGAAAAATAACCACTATTTTGTTTCAACATGAAAAGTTCCAGCATAATATACTAGAGATCAGTGCACTTATGTATGAACTTCCAGTTCCAGCATATTATGCTAGAACTCCAACAGAACTCCAACACGCGGAAAGTTTCAGCATAATATACTGTAGATTAGAGCACATGTGTATGAACTTTCAGCATATTATGTTGGACCGGTATATTATACTGGAACTCCAGTATATTATGCTGGAAATTCTGTATAATATACTGGACTTCCAGCATAATATACTGGAGTTCCAGTATAATATACTGTATTATGTTGGAGTATGTTTTCGATTTTGAACAGTATTTTCGTTCAAATTTATTTTTACATAAAAAGTGACTAAATTTCGATTACTTTTGAAACTGTGACTATTTTTAAATGATCACTTGTAAATCTAGCTATTTTTTAATTTCTCCCCAAAAAAAAAGTAGATGTGAAGAGCCTTGAACTAGTAAATCAGTTAAAATTTCAGTTAACAATTTAAGTATTTCTCTTAAATAATGATTGATGGTCAAATCACTAATTTACTAAAATATAATTTATGATCAAAGGGTACATAAATGTATTATTAATAAATGGTACTTTCATTTCATTGCAGTGTATAGAAGCGTCTTTGGATCAATGAACTGGTTCATTTTATTGCATTGTAGTTTGCAGCTTTTTCAAAGTCAATCACTCAAATGGTCACTCAACTATCTCAAATTATCCTCTAAAGTTATTTTTTTCGTTTGTAATAACAAAGTCTGAACTATGTCTATTGCACTCAAAAGGTCACTCAATTAGATTTTCCAAATTTTGGATTGTCAAATACCTATTTTACCCTCTAAATTATAAATATTTATCTTCTTTTTTTAACTTTTTAATATTATGATTTTTTCTTTTTAATTTATATTATGGACTTACCTATAGAATAAATAATATTATTTATAAATTAAAAAAATAAAAAGTATTTAGTAATCTATAATGCTGGACTAACAAAATAATCAGCATAATAAAAAAATTAATTAGAATAATTTGTTTAGTAATAATAATTTTAGTATCAACAACAAAACTTCAAAAATTTATTTACAGAATTCAGAATGAAAATAAATGTTGTAAAATATATATTCCATGCACGTAATATAAAAATAATTATTTAAATAAAAGTATTTTTATAATATACATTATATATTCTTGAAAATTATGCTCAATTATATTATTATGTTTCTACCAACTTTCCGACGATACAAAGTTAAGTCATGGGAAAGCAGGGGAACATCTGTATAAGGTAAAATATGCTATGTTAAGTCGTGCATAGAATATATATAATATAATTGAGCATAATTTTTAAGAATATATAATATATATTATAAAAATATCTTTATTTAAACAATTATTTTTATATTACGTGCATAGAATATATTTTTTACAACCTTTATTTTCTTTCATTCTGAATTGTAAAAATAAAATTTTGAATTTTTGTTGTTAATACTAAAATTATTATTACTAATAAATTATTCTAATTAATTTTTTTATTATGCTCATTATTTTGTTATTCCAGCACTATATATGCTTAAATACTTTTTATTTTTAATTTATAAATAATATTTATTTATTCTATAGCTAAGTCCATAGTATAAACTAAAAAGAAAAAATCATAATATTAAAAAGTTTTAAAAAGTAAAAAGAAGATTAATGTTTATAATTTAGAGGGTAAAATAGGTATTTGGCAATTCAAAATTTGGAAATTTTGGTTGAGTGACCTACTCAATAGGCATAGTTCAATGACTTTGTTGTTACAAACGAAAGTAAAGTGACTTTAAGAGATAAATTCGCTTTTACGTACGTGAAAAAATGAAACTTTTAATGAGAGGGCATAAATTTTTCCACGTGGCCACGATGGATTTGCAAAGAAAAGGAAGATTCTTGAAAAGTACGACATGTTTTTACACGTTGCTATGTCCTATTTGTCCATACCAAGATTCCCTTTAAAAATAAATAAATTAAGTACTATCTGTAAACGAATACTATTAGCAAATTGTCAGAACAACAAGAGATTGATATATTTCATTTCACACCAGTTATGAGGTTCAAATTGTCTAGTTTCTTGTAGAGTTTAGAAATTAATCTATCTTTTCAATTTTTTAACAACCACACAACTGGAGTGCTATTAGACACCCTCTTTAAGAAAATATTATTTAAGAACATTATCGAAAATAGTTAATTCAATTTAATTACTTAATTAAATACGTATTATCATATACTGATATAATGCGATAAACACCAGGGCGAAGCTATGTTGGCCCTAGGGTGGTCTGATCATTTTTCGCCAGAAAATTATACTATGTATAAGGTAAAATATTACTTATTATTGATTAAAAATAGAATTTGAGTATTCTTGCATAGCTCACTAAAAAAGAATACTCAAAATTTAAACAACCTTATTAAATTGTTTGACTTCGTCACTAAACATATTTTTTGTCAGTTTTAAGCGGGCAGTAGCCGTGAAGAATCTTTAGTCTTGTATTATTAGTGTAAGGTGATAAAACAAACAAGTAAATAAATAATAAAGAAAGCATAGTTGATAAGAAGTTTCATCTTCTTATCTTGAATGGTGGGAAATTCAAAAATAACCAGATTTATAACTGGTCGTTCAAAAATAGCCCAGTTTCAAAAGTAATTGAAATTTAGCCATTTTTCATGTAAAGATAAATCTGAGCGAAAATATTATTCAAAACCCGAAAAATACGTCAGTATATTATACTGGAGTTCCAACATAAGTATGTTGGAACTCCAGCATAATATGATGGAGTTCGAGCATAAGTACACTAGAACTCCAGCATAATATACTGGAGTTCCAGCAAGTATAATTGTTCAGTATAATATACTGGAGTTTGGAGCACCGGTGCTCCAGTCTCCAGTATATTATACTGAAGTCAGCAACGTATACCGATCCAGCATAATATGCTGGAGTTCATATACAGGTGCACCGAACTCCAGTATATTATGCTGGATCGATCTCTGTTGCAGCAAAATAGTGGCTATTTTTCATTGACATCGTAAACGTTGGTTATTTTTTAATGAGCAGCCCGAAAACTGGCTATACCGTGCTATTTTTACTCTTGAATGAGGTAGGATGAGCCGCCAACCTTAAAACATGTGAGCACAAGTGCGGGCTAAAATGTCAGAAGTTGGTATTTCCTTCTTTATCATATCCAACTACTTGCGCTATGGTACCTTTTGTTTCACGTTGCACATTTACAACCGGATTTTAATGCTTCCAAAGAATATGGTTTCTCATCAAATATAAACAATAAATTTTAAACTTGAAACCTGTATTGTTTTCTTTTATTAATTCAGTTAAAATTTGTTATTCAACTAATAATCTTTAACTAGTCCACCGAATTAAAATAGTGGGTGAAATAGTTTGACTATGTGGGAAAGAAGAAGAAGGGCGGGGGTGATAATTGAGCGAAAAGGACGAAATAAATAAAGGCATGTTGGCTGATGAGCTGGATGGCATGTTTATTTGGGGTCCCAAAAACACTACTTTGGACTATTAAATTGGACAAAACAGCTTCGCAACTACGCCCTATGGATTCCACATTTCCAAAATGCCAATCCTAACAAAATTTTCTCCTTCCCCTTGTCCTTTATCCTCTTTTTTAATCTTTTTTTTTTACTTCCTTGGTTTACTTTTACTTATTCATTATTTTAAAAATAAATTTTTTATTTTATTTGTCTACCTTTCGCATGAGAAAAATAATTTATTTTTTCTATTTTGCTCTTAACTTTAATTATTTATTTCAAATCATTTTTCAAATCCATTAGGTTTATACACTAATTAATATGAGTATCATGATAAATTATGCATTTTATTTATTATTTTTTAAGGGGTGTGCAAAATCACTAGCCGACAAGTAAAACTGAACGAAAGGAGTAATTAATTAGATTTCACCATTAGTAAGGTTCTAATTTCACCAAATCTTCTCTCTTTATCTACTAGTATAATTTATGGATTCACTCTAATACCAAAAAAAAAAAAATACTACTCCGTCAATTCCAAGTAATCTGGAGTTCAAAAAGAAAAGAAAGTTATTGTATGCTAAATATGAATAAAATAGTGAAGCTATCTTGATATCAAACAGTTTGTTTTGTATATGGTCATACAACATGCTGCGACAACGTAAAATGAACAAGGTAAAATTAAGTCGTTTATAAATATACAAAAAAAAAAAAAAAATCCATTCGTTTTAATTTAGGTGGCAAAGCTTAAATAAACACATAATTTAAATAAGAAATAAAAGTTTTTGGACAGGCTAAAAAAAATATCTCCACATTATTAGATCTATGTTTTAATGATGGAAAAATAACTTGCTTTTATTGCAGGAAATAAAATCCAAAAAAGGAAGTCAAGAAAGAAGAATGAAGGAACAAAACATGGAAAGTTGAGAATGGAGTAGCAAGCAAGATTCTGTTGAAGATCTATCAGCAAGAATTAAGAAATCAAAATTCTACGGAAGATCCAGAAGCAAGGATTAAGGACATGATTACGACCATCAAGGAGAATAATATTCGATCCCGTCTATTTATGTCACGTCCCCATCATGGGGAGCACGACCGGCAACAAGGCTCCGGCTATACCTCAAAACACCATGCATAAGGAACACAAGATACAAGACCACGATATGACGTGAGGCTTACCAAGTTAGCTGAGAAAAGGATGTACCGCTATCACTGATCGATGCTGCCTGTTGTGGAAGCACCTGCATCTATTAAAGATGCAACGCTCCCGGAAAAAAGGGACGCTAATACATATAAAATAGTACTAATATATAAAACTAAACACTCTCTCGATGAATCGAGTAACACTAGAAGGAGAAAGAAACATGGAATCAATGAAAGCCTCAAACAATATTAAGAATCAAGTTAAGAGAAAAATAAGTTTTCAAGTAAATATCATTATTTAAGTTGGGAGATCTTTAGCACTGATATACCACCGTATTTTTTTATATGGAGTTCGATCTTGGCCCGATCGACTAAACCGTCTCGCCCAAAGATATCGAATCACAACGCCACAGTGCTTTTAGCATAGAGTTCGATCTCGGACCAATCGGCGAAGCCTTCTCACCCTAAGACATCCAATAAAAATACTACCGTGCTTTTAATACGGAGTTCGATCTCGGCCAGATCAATTAAGTCGTCTCACCCCAAGACATCCAATCATAATACTACCATGTGTGCGGCATGGCGCCCGAACTCGGCCCGATCAGCTAAGTCATCTCACCACGATGTCGCATGGGTCGACATCACCTTCCGCTAGTAATCATCTCATCCCAATTAAGGGGAATAATCTCAACACATCAGTCCAGAGATTTACCCCTCAATCACTCCTACACCGGTATGTGTAGTTTTGGGATTAGGTTATTTCAACCTACCCTTTCTCGGTGACTAAACGATGCTCCTAAAATATTTATTATATAAAGGAATTACAACTTATTTCATAATATTTCACACATTTTTTTCGTTTCATTGGCACGATTGGCCACAAGTATAGTTTTCATTCTTCGCACGATGGCCAGATTTTATATCTCATACTCACTTCTATCACTTTCAAGCATCATCATAGGTTATCAACAATAAGAGTATTTGGAATCAAGACTTTAAATATTTATATGAGAAATAGGAGTCTTAAGCACATTGAGTTTTCTTTCCAAAATTAAACATCATAAACTCGCATTTGAAACATGAATTGAAGTGATAACATTTTGATACATAAACCATACTTGAATATATTCCTGAAGGAGAGCATAATGTGATAGGAGCAATTGAAACACATTTTGAGCATATAATTTCCGGCACAATGCTTATTTTTGAATAACTAGATATATTGGGTATGGCTCGGATCATGAGAAACTAAGAACATAGGCCAACCACGCTTGAAACATACAAGCACATCATGGAATTCGTAACTATGAGAGAATTTTAGCCAATATACCTCATATTCACCCCTTAATGATACTACAATGATCCACTGCACTAAGCAACTTCAATCTACAATATCAATATCCAATGGGACCAACATTAATAACAAATTTCATAGTCTAGGCCATTTAGACACTTTATCAAACACCTAGTAGGCATAAATTTTTACATCACTTAATCATAGAATTAGTTCATTCACCCCACCATTTACCAACAATTTATTCCACCATCATTTTAAAATAATTTATAACTTTCAACATCATATGCGTGACCAACCGTCCACACCCAACCAATAAAACTCCATCAAATAATCACCTTTCAATCTCTACAATGATTATGCATTTAAATTGGGAACTTATGGCTTACAATCACCATCCCATGAGTTCCGGTACTTAATTCATACTCATATTCCCATAATAAATCCATGCATGTACGTCTAAGGGTGTAGGATTACCTTTTGGAAGAAATCTTGCAAAACCCTCCTTTGTGTTCTTGAAGAAATTTTTTGAAAATCTAAGGATTTCTTGGTTGATTGAGTTAGTTCTCGTGTGTAAATGATAATATTCACACCAAGATAATGGATATTGCTTACCTTGAAGATGGGAGGAGTTGGGGGTCTTGAGAGAGTGGAGGAAAGCTCCAAAATTTGTCCAAGTGAAATGGGGGAAATGAGCTCCCGAAATGACTTAAAAGGACTTTAAGCTAGGATACGCCCAGTCTGGCGAAGTGAGCCCACTTCGTTGTCCATTGCATGCAAGGGAAGACATGATCTGCCCCCGTTTTGGTAATCCGAGCCTTGCTTCGTTGTTCGCCAAAATAACTAGGTGGTCTGACTTTAGTAATTTGATAATAACTTTTAGTGAAATATCCAAATGACGAACGGCTTGATGAGATTGAAACTCGACTCGAAGTGCTACGTTTTAAGGGCAAAGTTCATGGAAACATATCTTTATATTATGAGAGTTATACCCATTCAAAGTCAAGTGTAGTGCAAATTTAGACATCTTTTCCACTTAATATATCCAACTTGTTCCAAGCAACTTCTTCCCACTTACAAACCTCCTTAATATGATCCAAACACTTTTCATATTTATTTTCATGTCAAAATAATGTGGTTCCATCCCCATAGGTCTCCTTTAGTACTAAAAAAATATTATTCTCAGTCAATGTTGGTCCACTATGAGGTCATAAATCATTAGAAAATTCTACGGGGCCTTACAAATCATTCATCCTAGAATGAGGGTTAAAGTCCTCTATAGACACCCAATGTGACTCAACTCTTTATTCATACACCAGAAGTTCTAAATTTGACTAATTCCCTAAATTTTCAAACATTTTGGTAGAGCCTTCTTTGTATATAGGTGTATCCACCCGTCAAAGACTACATAAAACAACCAAAGAAACATATCCATATGCCATAGAAGTCACCATAAGTATACATAGCACTAAACACACCATTTCTTACAATTTTATTGTTTTTAACTTATGTAACTACGCCAAGCCATGGAGGCGCACATACATGAGCATAAAACATAATACCCACAAGAAGAGGGCTTCCAATAGTCTTTACATGCTATTACTTTGTCCTACAAATAAGTGAGGTTATCTCTGCTCGAGAAAGTAGCTGGACATGGCTGTCATTATTTCTTGGATGGGTACTCAGGCTACAATCAGATACCCAGTGCTCCAGAAGAAGTTGAGAAGACTGTTGATACCCAATTTTTCTCTATAATACTTTTAAAATGCATATATACCTCCAAAACTATGCATTAGCATCAATTAATAGTTTTCCATAATTTCAACATTTTTAAGGGGTTTTAATTAATTTATCCCAGTATCTTTGTTTATATAAACAATTACTAATTGCATCACAAATGACTTTATAGCAATTTTTATGGCTTAATATTACTATTTATATTTATAATAAGCTTTAATTATTTCATAAATAGTCACATTTATATTTTTGGATTATAATTGCAATAACTTTGCAATAATAGCCCATGTATGCATTATTATATTATTTTACTAGAAAATAGCTTTTTATATTTTTAAAATACTAAGTAATTATTTTAAAATATTTCTAGGCACGGAAACAATTTTTTATAATTTGTGAATTATTTTTAAAAATTATTTTTTTATCAATTAAAAGGGTATTTAACAAATAGCTTTTTTTATTTTTGGACCTAGCTTAATTAAATGCCCAAATTCGGTACTAATCAGCCCAAATCTACCCTAACCCAAACCAATAAAATTCGACCCGGATCCAAATTATTTTAATCACGGTCGTTGATTACAGAGATCAACGGCTACCATCACCCACTTCCTTTTTTCATCTCCAATAACCCCTAACCCTAATTCATTTACACAAAACAGCCGCCCTAAAACTCCTATCCTCTTCGTCTCTCTTTGAGACCCAACCTTAACCCTAACCGCCGCCAGCTAAAACTAGCCCTAATCCCTCCAATTCTCACCCGATCCATGGATTTCCATGGGTGTTTGAGACCCTGCGGGCCTCCTACTTCCCCTAGTTGCTCGATTTTGTGATTTCATGGAAGGACCTCGAAGAGATCTAGTCCAAAGCTTGTTCGGAACTCTCTAAGAGTCTGTCTATGGTCTGTGAGTGCTTTATATCGATGTTTTGCGGCTCAAATCTCTGATTCAAAGACCAGATTCTCTTTACCCTTTATCTTTTCTTCAAAAACCTAATGTTTGGACTTGAATCTGTCTAGATCCTTGTAGATCTGGAGCGATTTTGAGTTCGTCACTGATTTTTCCTTAAGGCTCCCTTATTTCTTTACTGATTAACCGATTTTTAAGCACTTTGTTATATTAGGGTTATTTATTGGTCGAATCTCTATGTATCCGAAGTGTTTTCAAGTTTCCATGACCGTTTTCCTTAAGAATCTTCTGATTCCCTACTGTTAATCAAAGCTAAGTATTTTCTAAAATTAAGGTTTCTGCTTTGTCTATTTTGCAAAGGGTTTTTTGAAATTTCTCATGTTTTTGTTTAATCTTTCTACAATGACTATGTTCCAGACTTGATTGCTTGACTGTTCATTGTTTGATTTCAATATTTTTTGTCCGTCATTGTTTGAATAATCGACTGATTAGTTAAATTATTTAGGGTTTTATTGTTTGCTGAAATAATTTACTGATTTCTATCTGCTTTCCTTAATCCGGAGGTTTTTAGTTGACATCTCTTGTCTATCTATGGGTTGATTGACCCTTTGATTGGTTTCTGATTACCCGTATTGCCTTATTTGTGAAACTGATTACTTGATTTAAGGGTTCTAACCCTAATTGACTGTTAAACCTACTTCTTGCTTTATTTGAAATTCAATTAGAGTTATTTATGGAATAATTCCCCTGACTTTCTGTCCCTATCAAGCTCGATTTATTATTTGATTACTTTCCTTACTTTAATAAACTATCTGTATGGTTCAGGGATTCTTACTGATTCCCTATTTGGGTATAATTTGGATTCTTTACCCTAATTAGCTCTACTTGTTGTGACCGTTAAGTAACTACCCCTAATTAAGGGGTCTATTCTGGATTTCCTTACATGATTTGATTCTATAATTATTTGATTGCCCCTAAATGTCTGACTTCTGATTCTCTTTACCTTATTTGATCTACTCTCAAAAGTGCTATATATACTCTCATTCTAATTCTTCTAAAAAACGAGCACAGTTTAAAAAGAATAGTTCACATACACACAAAAACTTTCCTCTCATCTCTCTGCTACTTGTGATCACTACTGGACTAGCCGACTGAAAGCCAAGGCTAGACTGTTGAATCTTGCTTACTTTACCTTCTGTTTCTGCTTCCTTAACTGGTATGCCTCTGCCATTGTCATTCAATTAAAATGTGTGTTTATCAACATGCTACTTATGTTTAAATTTGTGTGTTTATTAGCATGCTACTTCTGTTTAAGTTTCTGCTTCCTTAACTGTATACTTGCTTCTGTTCAATCCATATGTTTGTTAGTATGACTACTTCTGTCCAATCTATGTCGCTACTTCTGCTCAAAACTATGTAGTCAATAGCATGTCTAACTATGTGTTTCCTAGCATGTCTATTAATGTCAATCTATGTGTTTATGTCTACTCTTATCCAATACATGAATAGCATGTTGACTTCTGTTTTTTAATTAGCATTAGGTGTTCTGCCTTCAGCAAGTTTGCATGTTTACTTATGTCTAAAATTAGATCTATAACTTGTCTACTTCCCTACTAGCATGATCTCTTATTTAGATACCTTGCTCCCCAATCCCTATTACCCTTTACATGTGGCTGTTTGATCTTCAGCATGTTACTTCTATGTTTGGTAATTTAGTAACAGCTAATACGCTTAATAATCCTATTTCTGAATGTTGTTTGTTTGGCGAAACCTTTGCCTAGGTTCCAAGAACTGAATGATTCTGTTTACTTCTGATTTTCCTGAAAGTCTGAAACTGTTTTCTCAAAACTATTCTTGCAAATCACTATCACTTCAACTCTTAGAACATCTAGGGTCCTGCCCCTCCAGTGTGAGCATTGCTTGGAGTCCATGAGATTCCCCTGAACTTTGACACACTGCACAAGTTGTTGATCTTAAAGGAGGCCTTGGTGTGAGCACTGCCCTGGGTCCTGGAGGCCCTTGGGAACTCTAACACACTAAGATACCCTCCCTAGAATTATGAGATGCGGCATTGAGACTGTGTGAAGGCCTGGTTCTCCAGGTTTTGCTTTGGGCCTATCCAGGCTCCCTATAGTTATAGCAATATCACTTTTGTAATTCATTATTAATGTTGGTCTGTAACAATTATTTACTTTGTAAACAGATATTGGGAAAATTAGTAAACTGGGAGGGATTATTATACACATTTGTTGGGAAATGGGTAGATATCCCGCCTATAGGATTTAAAAACAATGTTTACATTTCTAGAAACCATGCCTATAGAACATTGCAATGTTCATCACTTGTGTACATTATAGAAACCATGTCCATATGGTTCAAACTAAATTTCTGCAATTATAAATCATCGTGTTGTTTGGTTGTTTGCATGCATTCTAGATACCATGCCTATAGGTTGTTACAATATCTTGTCTATTTAGATACCATGCTTATAAGTTGTTACAATATCTTGTCTATCTAGATATCATGCCTATAAGCTGTTACAATGTTTGTTCACTTAGACATCATGCCAATAGGATTCAGAAATCGATCCTGCATTCTGATAACATGTCTGTAAGTTTGCTGCGATGTTCGCTTAGATACCATGCCTATAGGGGTTTTAAAATTAATCAGTCTTGCCTGAAAAAGATCAGATTCTGCATATTAGCAATGTTTAAATCAATCTTTAGCATGTTTTAATCATTGTATTTAGATGACATGCCTATAGGATTCTAAGACTAGTTTCTGCATTCAACTGCCAACATCTATAAGTCTAAAATCAGTTATTCAGCGCCTAGATCAGCATGTCTATAGGACTTAATAAGCTCAAACTATTTTAAAATGGTTCGCAGAATTCTAATTGCATTTATATAGCATGTGCATAAGGTATTACGGATTCACGCCTAGGCAAGCCTATATGTAATCAAGGTCTAATAAAACTGTGAAACTGCTTTGCTTACTGTGACTGCCCAGATTCAACAGGCTCTAAATATTTAGTAGGCAAATTGAATAGGTCTTTAACATTTTTGCCTTAACTCAACATTGCATATTCTCTGCTTGTCATGCTCACCTAGATATCATGTTCTAGGGATTTTCTTAAATATCTGAAATTTGTTGTTTGAGACGTGCACTTAATTGCTTTATTGGTGGAGGTAAAATGTGAGCCTTTTAATTGTTCTATCTTTGGTCCAGTCCTATATGTTTTGTATGTCCCCTAGAGTTTTCTCCTTTTAATTACTGTAGGAGAGTCTAGATCCACCTTAACTAGAAGTCCTAAATACCTCCGGACTATATAAGTAAAGGGACGGGCAGTGCACGCATATGATACCTCTTAAGATTGCTAGAATGCTTTAGGCTATGACCAAGGGGAGGGTAATTGGGTAGTAAAGGATATGATGACATGTGCGCTAATGCCACGTGTAACCCCTCTATTTGAGGAAGGCTTACCAGGTATTGTACAGATGTGATCCTATAGGCTAACAAACCTAGAACTTCCCTCACCTTATTTACATATGTGTGATTAGACTGCCTATCTATTAAACTTCCTTTATTTGCATATGTGTTCTTAGACAACCTATCTGTTAAATGACTAATTCACATGATTGAGTTCGGTCGGGACCCACCGTTGTGGACCGCGAGGGGTGCCTAACACCTTCCCCTCAAGGTTATTTCGAGCCCTTACCCAATCTCTGGTAATGCAAACTAGTTATATGAGTTAATTTCTCTAGGTGCCCTAACACACCTTAATCCGTAGGTGGCGACTCTTCAAATTCAAATACCCAATTCCCAAAAGGAAATGAGTTGTTCCCTATGAATATCGAAATCCGGACTCCACGAGGGGCGCGATAGCATGGCGACTCTACTGAGGATATTTTAGGCTCTTACCATAAGGAACTTGTTTTTGTGAATTAGTCTTAAGCATGCTTTATTCTGTTAATACATGTGCACCCTTTCCCCTTCCCCTTTTACTTGGATTTAATTGCTTATTCTCAAGCATTTATAATTATTTCCTGAAACTGACTTATCTCCTTGTCTTCTTTTGTAACTGTATTTTAATTATTTAAATACCGCATTTATCATTTTTAACGTACAAATACTTGACAACATGCCATTTATTGTTGCATAAATCATACTCAACATCATATTCCATTCGTGCGTAATCAATCCTATAGCAACACTTGATGAGTGTTTGTGCTCTTCCTATATATCACCCTTTTAAATTCGGAAAGGTGTATTTGGGGTAAAACTAGTCGATCAGCGGTGCGTTCGACGGTTCCATGCCTTTCCCCTCAAGTTGTCCGCTTGAGGGTCCTAGTCTAGACCTCTATAACAACCTTACTCTGATCAATTGCGCATGCATCATGGTCAAACCTAGTCGGGTTAATATGTTGTCTATATGATAACCCTTTAAGACACGCCTCACCCAATAGTCCATCGGGTTTTCTATAATCCCAATGGATGCAATCACGATTGTGTGCATTAATTTGGAGAAATAAGTGCCGATATGCTAATCATTGTTGTATAAATAGACGAATCTGGAGGGGGAAAGGGCCTAACCACCTTTTGTTTTGCAGAAAATGAGGCACGAAGTCCCCAGATTCGGTATGGTCGGTAGAATACCTTCACTATTGCTAGATTGGTGGAGGGACCTTCCCTCAAGTGACCAAAATCATGTGAAACGAGTCTTAGGAAATTTGCCTTCTCTATTGGATCTTTAGCCAAACAAAATGTTGGTCGAGGCTGCCACCATGTTTTGGGACAAGGAAAGGGCTGTGTTCCGCTTCGGGGACATAGAAATGATCCCTCCTCTGAAAGAAATAGGGGGATTTGTTGGGTTGCCTTGGGATAGCCCTAGTTTATTAGCACCTGAAAATCGCACAATTAGAGGATTCCTTAAGATGATGGGGCTGAAGAAAAATGATGACTTGGAGTGCCTGAAAAACTCCTACATCCTTTCGACTTCCTCTATGAATGATACGGCCACAGTAGCTCTTACCGTATTTTTGATGATGAGTTCTCAATCACCTCCTTGGGTTGGGTTCATCGTAGGGTCTTCGTGTTCATTGTGTGTTTCTTGGGCTTGCTGGTATTCCCGATCCAAGGGGATAGAATCCATACCAAGCTAACCACGGTGGCCAAAACTTTGATTGCTGGGATCGAGGGAAGACATATACCATTGTCCCTATGATCATTGCAGATATGTATTGGGCCTTGGAATGCTGTCAGAAGGGGTTCAGAATCTTTGAGGGGTGCAATTTGCTGTTACAAGTTTGGTTGTTAGAGCATCTCCAAAGGGGTCAATACCGCCAAGAGTTTCCACGAAGGCCGTAGAATGATCACATAGCTTTCCATCACCCTAAGAGAATGACTTATATTCAGGACATGTTTGCTCAACCTAAGGATGTTGTAGGATGGGTGCAGTTTTTCATCAAGTTAACTGAAGGCCAGGTTCAGTGGATGTTTGAGTGGTTCCCCACCGACGAGTTCATCATCAGATCCAGGGATGTTCCACACTTGGTGTTGATTGGGTTAATGGGCACATACCCTTATGCTCCCCTTAGGGTTATGAAATAGGCAGGCACGAGACATGTCATACCACGAGTCGCTAAATTAAGTCACTTCATAGCTAATTTTCAGGGTGACGCCATCCCATATAAGAATGAAGCACAACATATGTGGACTTTGAAGATTATTGTGGAAAAGGATACCATCGAGCCAGAGCGATATCATGCGGGTCACTCATATTTCTACCCCTCATGGTTGGTTAATAACATAGCAGGAATCTTTGAGCCAAGGGTTGGACGAGGGAGCAGGGTCATATACGAAGTTGCCGAAGCACAGGTGAAGTATAACAAGCTGCGTAAAAGAATTCGTGAGTCTGAAGCTGAGCATATGGAGCAGCATAAGGCCGACATGGAAATGATCAATGAGTGGAAAGAGAGGGCCGTTAAATCTAGCAAAAGGTTGGAATATCTGGAGTATAGTTTGATGGAATTGGAGGGGAAATTGAGAAAGAGAGTCACCGATTGTCAGAATGCTGAAGGAAATAAAGGAGGACATTTGGCAAGGGCATTCTTACTGCTAAACCTGCGCGAACTGGGGGAATTGATCGACAATAGCATCCGGTCTAGAGAGGGTCCTTCTAGGACAAGTAGATTAGGTTTACCTACTTTTTTTAAATGTAATAAGGTCAAGTTCCATTAGTAACATTATCCTATTTAGTGTCATTTTGGGTCGTCTATATTTAACATTAATGAAATAAGGCAATTATTGGCACTGAATTTCTCCAAATCTATTTTTCACTAGGACTACCTCGGGCACAACAAGGCTCCCAAATTAGGACACAAATTTACACTCCCGCAGTGTGTGTTTAAATACTGAAAATATTTCAGAACCCTTACCGACTTGTTTACCTTTTGTTTTTCTTTATCCCTTATCATTCTCATCCCCTAAGGTTGGTTCGCACATACTAGCGTTATCAGCATATCACACCAGATCTAGAAGCCATCCACCTCCTCCTCCTCCAAGTAATACAAAGAGCAGAAGGAAAAATGGATTTCTTAAGTGGTATTCAAAAAGAAAATACGGAAAATGCGGAAACTTCAGACAGTCGGAGTACTCCGGTGCCAAATGATTTGGTTTTACGGTTGGAACAAAAGATACTGAAGTTACAGGGAGAACTTGAGCAGGTCTGCAACTTAGCAAACCTATCCCTCACCCTGAACGTCCCCGATATCAACCAACAAAACACCAAAAACCAAGCACCTCCCCAAAATACACCAAACCAAGATCCACAAATCCCTCCCGCACCTCATCAATATGCAACTCCGCCTCAAAATCTCAATCCTTTACTAATACTAACTCCACCACAACACCATCATCAATTAATCCAGTATCTATAAGCCACTACCTATCATAATCGTCAGAACACACCACAACCCATTCCCGATCCTCAAAACTCAACCAACGACCACCACTACACTCAAGTCCCTAGCACTCACCAAAACAACCCTATATATGTGGAAACCGTACCCCACTCTACCTAACCAATCTCCTATATACCAGAATTCGCTGAGAAGGACCTGCTCATCAAGAACATGGCTGAGGAACTCAAGAAATTGACAAGTCGAGGTCAGGGTGTCGAAGAAGGCAAAGGGATAGAAGGCTTGAATTATGAAGACATATGCATATAGCCGGATGTATAACTGCCAAAGGGTTACAAACCTCCCAAGTTCGAAATGTTTGACGGTACAGGTGATCCTAGGGTTCATCTAAGGACCTATTGTGACAAACTTGTAGGGGTTGGAAAGGATGAAAAGATCCGGATGAAGCTTTTTTATGAGGAGTCTTACGAGAGATGCTTTGTCCTGGTACATCAGCCAGGATCCTAAGAAATGGTCCAACTGGGTGAGTATGATGTCTGATTTCATGGACCGATTCAAGTTCAACACAGAAAATGTGCCAGATGTTTTCTACATTCAGAACCTCAAGAAGAAGCCCACCGAGACTTTCTGCGAGTATGCTACTCGTTAGAGGTCAGAAGCGGCCAAAGTCAGGCCATCATTGGACGAGGAACAGATGAACAAGTTCTTCATCAGAGCACATGATCTGCAATACTATGAAAGGTTGATGATTATTGAAAATCATAAGTTCTCTAATATCATAAAACTTGGTGAAAGGATCGAATAAGGCATCAAGAGCGAGACAGTAACAAACTTTGAGGCACTACATGCCACGAATAAAGCATTACAATCAAGTGGCATATCAAAGAAGAAAGATGTAGGGGCAGTAATGGTGGCTCAAGGCCCAATATATCCACTCACATACCAAACATCTCCACTCACATACCAAACACCTCCACCCACATACCAAACACCTCCACCCATATACCAACCCTCATCTCCTAGATATTCCCAACCAGCCACTGCCTATCATACCTATAGTTCCCAACCATCTCATTTTCAGTAACCTCCGACTCGCCAAAACTACCCAAGACCCCAACCTAATTTTGATAGCAAACCACCCAGACAATACACCGTTATTGTTGAACCTATCGACCAGCTGTACGAAAGGCTGAAAGCCACTAGTTATGTCACTCCTATTCCCGTTGTGGCAATGGAGAACCCATCTCAATGGATCAACCCAAACAAATCCTGTGCATACCATTCCGGTATGAATGGGCACACCATTGACGAGTGCCGAACATTGAAAGATAAAATTTAGATATTGATTGACAACAAGGTCATATAGGCAAAAGAAGTTGCACCCAACATCTGCAACAATCCTCTCCCAGATCATAGGGGCGATGGATACATGTGATAAAGATGGATGAAGAATGGGATCCTGCGGGGTCAATCGGGCTTATTCGAGAGGGCGATGACTTTAAACCTGCAGTCACACTCACCCCTATTGTAGTACAAACGCAGTCACCAGTCGAGGTTGAGGTAGCCGCATCGGTTCCATTTGAGGTAGAGGTAGCTCCACTTACAGCCACACCTGTTTCATTTGAGGTAGAAGTGGCCACACCTTTCACAGTGACAGTATCAACCACATCTCCTTTCAATTCCAAAACTATACCCTGGGATTACGTTGCTGAAGCTAGGCGAAAGGGAAAGGCAAAGATGGAAGAATTTGATGCTGCACAAGGAATGACTAGAACCAAAAGGGTCTATACACATGAACACATGGGAGGATCGAGTAAGAAGGCCACTACCAAGCAACCTGTCATTGAAATGGGGCCATATGATCTTTGGAGGAAAGTACAGGCGAGGGAATACTCCGTCATTGATCATTGAATAAAATCCCCGCTCAGATATCCATCCTATCACTATTGCAAAATTCATAGGCGCACAAGAATGCTTTGATGAAGATGTTGAGTGAAGCTTATGTCCCCAACAATATCACCCGCAGAGAAATGGCCAACATGGTAGGGCAGGTGCTGGAAAGTCATAAGATCACCTTCCACGAGGATGAATTGCCACTTGAAGGGTTGAATCATAACCAAGCATTTCATATCTCGGTATAATTTGAAGACAAATTCATTGCCCGAGTCTTGATAGATGGATGTTTAAGTCTCAACATTTGTCCGTTAGATACTCTAAAAATATTGGGCAAAGGTTTCCATGAAATACAGGTAGGAAGTATGAACGTGAAAGCCTTTAATGGGTCTCAAAGGGCCACGATTGGGAAAGTTAACCTTTGCCTGCAGATGGGGCCAACTTGGTTCGATATTGAATTTCAAGTGCTTAGCATATAAGCTACATACAATCTTTTGTTGGGACGACCTTGGATACATGCCGCTGGAGCTGTGGCTTCTACACTACATCAGGCCGTGAAATTCGAATGGAACCATCAGGAGGTGATCATTCACGGAGATGAGAGTAACCCCATTTACACCAGTCAAACCATCCCGGTTATTGGAAACAGAAGAAGGCTAGGAGGGAAAACCTATTATCATATCGAACGTGTCAATGTCGTCGAGAAAAACAAATGGTGGAGTAGCAAAATAAAAAGCATACTGGCATGGTCTGGGTATGAACCCGACAAAGGGCTTGGGCAGAATCTCTAGGGCATTACTAAACCTATACAGCCGAAACATCATGGTACTACCTTCGGGCTCAGATACCAGTATACATGGAAAGAGTATGATGATTGGTCGCCTCCATTGCGTGGACCTTATTACCCTCTAGAGCAACCAGTGCCACATCTGGGACAAACTTTTCACCGGGCTGATACAATATGGGGAACGACAGAGGAAGAAGCGTTAGCTGGGCTGAGGAATTTGTTCCTAGAGGACAAGGATATAGATTGCAGTGCAATAATTGAGGAGGAGGAAGAAGGCCTCACTATTTAGACTGTGGGAAAATGAGTCGTTCTCAGGAATTGGACCGCCACACCATCACGAACCCGTTGAGTCCCTGGGTAGCTTGGCATTTGGCCTAATTTACTTCTACAGCCATGCTAGGCATTTCAGATGTTTCAGTAATTTTGTTTTAAAGATGCATTTTGTTTCAAAATAATTGTTCGATTCATCGAGCCATATTTATTTTGGATATTTTCAAATTTAATCAATGCATTGCTATTTATTATTTATTATTTATTATTATCTTTTACATTTTCTTTCTACAGCATTATTATTACCTTTTCTGATAAACCGGTGACTGTGACATGTAATGAGACAATGCAACATAAGGATAGTGACTCAGAAGAAGATGATGAAATACTTAAGGAAGTTGTTAGAGAGGTTGAGAACTTTTAGAATAAGCCTAAGTCAAACCTGGACGAAATCGAAGCAGTAAATTTGGGAGACGCCGAAACCGTCAAGGAAACTCGCATAAGCATTCACTTATCACCGACAGAGAACGAGGAGTACATTCATTTCTTGAAGGAGTAGGAGGATATATTTACATGGTCATATGATGACATGACCGGTTTGAGCACATCCATAGTAGCTCACAAGTTGCCTACCAATCCAATGTGTCCGCCGGTGAAGCAGAAACTTAGAAAGTTCAAACTAGATATGAGCCTGAAGATCAAGGAGGAAGTTACTAATCAGATCAAAGCCAAAGTCCTCAGGGTAGTTGAGTACCCAACCTGGTTAGCCAACATTGTACCAGTTCCGAAGAAAGATAGGAAAGTCAAAGTATGTGTTGACTATCGAGACTTAAACAGAGCAAGTCCCAAGAACGACTTCCCAGTGCCAAATATACATATCCTGATCGAAAATTATGCCAAGCATGAGCTCCAATCCTTTGTGGATTGCTTTGCGAGTTATCACCAGATCTGGATGGATGAAGAAGATGTAGATAAAACATCTTTTATTACACCATGGGGGTGTATTGCTACAAGATGATGCCATTTGGTCTAAAGAATGCTGCGACCACTTACATGAGAGCCATGACAACCATATTCCATGATATGATACACAAAGAAATAGAGGTGTATGTTGACGACGTTATTATCAAATCCAAGAGGGCCGCAGATCACATAGGAGACTAGAGAAAGTTCTTTGATAGGTTAAGGAGGTACAACTTAAAACTGAACCCCGCAAAATGTGCATTCGGGATCCCCGCAGGAAAGTTATTGGGATTCATTATCAGCCGTCAGGGAATTGAGTTGGACCCATCAAAAGTTAAGGGTATTCAAGAATTTCCGCCACCAAAGAGCAAGAAGGACGTGATATGCTTCCTAGGACGTCTCAACTATATCAGTCATTTCATAGCACAGTCCACATTCATATGCGAACCCATCTTCAAGATGTTGAGGAAATATGCTGAAACAAGTTAGACCGAAGATTGTCAGAAATCTTTCGACAAAATCAAGGAGTACTTGTCCACACCACCGATCCTGGTCCCGCCGGAACCTGGGTGGCCTTTTTTACTCTATCTTTCTGTATTAGATGGAGCCTTTGGATGTGTTTTGGGACAACATGATGAGACAGGGAGAAAGAAGCAAGCCATATACTACTTGAGTAAGAAGTTCACACCCTACGAAGCACGATATTCTCTGTTGGAGCGCACTTGCTGTGCTTTGACTTGGACAACTCAAAAATTGAGGCATTATTTCTGCGCCTATACCACGTACCTCATATCCAGGATGGACCCTCTAAAGTACATCTTTCAGAATCCCATGCCGACAGGAAAGTTAGCCAAGTAACAGATACTGTTAAGCGAGTTTGACATCGTCTATGTAACTCAGAAGGCGGTCAAAGGACAAGCATTGGCAGACCATCTTGCTGAAAATCCTGTGGGAGGAGAATACGAACCCTTGAAAACGTATTTTCCTAATGAAGAAGTGTCATTCATAGGAGAGGACATTACTGAAGCATACGACGGTTGGAGGATGTTCTTTGATGGAGTTACAAATTTCAAAAGAGTGGGCATTGGAGCGGTTTTGGTATCAGAAACAGGTCAACACTATCTTGTGTCTACAAAGCTTAGATTTCCATGCAATAACAACATGGACGGAATATGAAGCCTGCATACTAGGGCTCAACATGAAAATCGACATGAATATTCAGGAGCTACTGGTAATCGGTGATTCAGATCTGCTTGTGCACCAGGTACAAGAAGAATGGGCCACCAAGAATTCCAAGATATTGCCATATCTGCACCATGTACAGGAATTGAGAAAGAGGTTCACGAAGATAGAGTTTCAGCATATTCCCAGAATTCAGAACGAGTTTGCAGACACACCAGCCACTTTGTCATCAATGATACAACATCTAGATAAGAATTTTACTGATCCCGTCTGGGTGAGAATTCATAATCAACCAGCTTGTTGTGCTCATGTTGAGGAGAAGACAGATGGAAAACCTTGGTTCCACGACATCAGAGAGTACTTGGCAAAAGGAGAATACCCGGAGCATGCGAACCATACTAAAAAACGCACACTTTGGAGGTTGTCCAATCATTTCTTCCACAACGGAGGAAACTTGTATAGAAGAACTCCTGATTTGGGATTGCTAAGGTGTGTCGATGCTAAAGAAGCTTTTAAGCTACTTGAGGAGATACATGTTGGGACATGCGACTCGCATATGAATGGTTTTGTCTTGGCCAAGAAGATACTTAGGGTCGGTTATTTTTGGATGACCCCGGAGACAGATTACGTCCAGTATGTCCGAAAAATGCTACCGATGTCAAGTACATGCCGATATGATAAAAGTGCCGCCAAATGAGCTCAATGCAACAAGCTCACCTTGGCCATTCGCCGCATGAGGAATGGATGTCATCGGTCCGATCGAGCTCAGTGCTTCAAACGGGCACATGTTTATTCTAGTGGCCATTGACTACTTCACAAAATGGGTAGAGGTCGCTTCCTACAAAGTTGTAACCAAGAAAGTCATCACAGACTTTGTCAAGGATCGTATTGTTTGACCATTCGAAGATCCTGAGTCCATTATCACTGATAATGCCGCCAATCTCAATAGTGATCTGATGAAAGCCATGTGTGAAACTTTCAAAATCAAGCACAAGAACTCCACAACATACAGACTTCAGCTGAATGGAGCCGTGGAAGCTGCAAACAAAAATATCAAGAAGACACTAAGAAATATGATAGAAACTCACAAACAATGGCACGAGAAGTTACCCTTTGCCTTATTGGGGTACTGCACTACGGTTCGCACATCAACATGGGTAACTCCCTATCTGCTAGTCTATAGTACCGAAGCTGTCATCCCGACCGAGGTAGAGATTCCTTCCTTAAGAATCATACAGGAAGCTGAACTCATCGATGCAGAATGGATAAGGAGCCACTATGAGCAATTGGCCCTCATAGAGGGAAAGAGAATAAATGTAGTATGTCACGGTCAGCTTTACCAGAACAAGATGTCTAGAGCTTTCAACAGAAGGGTTAAACCAAGACAGTTTGCGTTGGGATAGCTGGTGCTGAAAAAGATCTTCCCGCATCAAGATGAAGCCAAAGGGAGATTTTCTCCCAACTGGCAAGGTCCCTACATAGTTCACAAGGTACTAACGGGAGGAACACTCATACTTGCAGAAACGGACGGAGAAGTCTGACCAAAACAAATCAATGCAGACGCAGTCAAGAGATACTATGTTTAGCCTATTTATATTTTCTTCATCTGATGTAATTGAACTACGCTTAACCTGATTCCTATTTAAGAGGGGATACGTAGGCAGCCCTATGGATTCAGTCATATCATAATAAAATTTTCATTTCTCCTCCTCAAAATTCTGGAGCAAGTCCAGTCAACGCCTTCATAGGCTAGCAATTCAACAATTGATTAAGAAACTGGGGCAGAATTTTGAGAAAAATTCTCAAAATTTCGGAGGAAGGTCAGCAAATTTCGTCGCACGCAAACGGTCGAAAGATCATTTACCAAACTGGGAAAGAATTTTGAGGAGGACCCTCAAAATTCTAATACGAGAAAGCTGTGATGTCTTCGAAATGTGTTACAGTCACTAGTTCATCTAAAATTACTTATTTTCACTGTGTTACAGTCACTATTTCACTGTGTTTTCTAAAATAACTCTATTTTCATCAATAATTGCATATTTTCGAAAACTCTATTTCCGTAACAGCCAGGTGTTACCCAGGGAAACTCAAACAAGGCCTCCAGAACAGAGCAGAGCAAAGCTAGTAGACGAAGGCACGAACCAACCTCCCCTTACAAAACTTACAATTTTTTTGTGAGTGCAGGCACATCTGACATAAAAGTAGAATTCGCAAATATATACACGCAGAAAAATCACTATCAATCGGGCCACCAGACACCGAATATATCTCCATCTAAGAAATATTCTACTCTTGTTTGCTACCTGTTCTTTGCAAGGGGCTAAGCCCTGCCTCTATATTTGCATAAGGCTAAGCACTGCCTTCCATTTGCATGGGACTAAGCCCTGTCCCGAATTTTACATGAGGCTAAGCCATGCCTCCATATTTGCATAAGGCTAAGCACTGCCTTCCATTTGCATGGGACTAAGCCTGGTCCCGAATTTTGCATGAGGCTAAGTACTGCCTTCCATTTGCATAGGACTAAGCCTTGTCCCGAATTTTGCATGAGGCTAAGTTCTGCCTCCACATTTGCATAAGGCTAAGCACTGCCTTCCGTTTGCATGAGACTAAGCTCTTTCTCCATTTGCATGAGGCTAAGCCCCGCCTCCACATTTGTATAAGGCTAAGCACTGCCTTCTCTTTGCATGAGACTAAGCTCTATCTCAAATTTTGCATGAGGCTAAGCCCTGCCTCCATTTTGCATAAGGCTAAGCACTGCCTTCCATTTATATAGGACTAAGCCCTGTCCCGAATCTTGCATGAGACTAAGCTCTATCTCCATCTGCACACTACAAGAAAAAGGGTTTTTAGTGGCAGGTATCAGTGGCGACTTTACTAATCGCCACAAAAATTAGGAATTTAGTGGCGACTCTAACAAATCGCAATAAAAAGGTAAAATTATTTGTGGCGACTATAAAAAGGTCGCCATGGAAAAGAAACTATAGTGGCAACTTTACCTAATCGCAACAAACATTTTCAGCTACGAGACAAAATTTTCCTTTACCGCTAAAGGAGAAAATTTGGCTCCAAAAAGTTTGCTCGTTGACTTTTGTGGCAATTTGATCGCCACTATTTTTTTCATTTAAAGTTTTAAGGATAAATTAAAATACTAAAACTTCAAAAATATATAAAGTTATTTATTCTACTTTTTAAAGATAAAACAATCTGGTCTCAATTCTCAATAATCTCTCACGCTCAAAAAAGGAATAGAACTCAAAAGTAGCCCTAACTCAAAAGGGCAGAAATCTCACGCTCAAGAGATCAATTTCTAATCTCAAAATCCAACTGGAAAATCTCTCTTCAAAATAGTCCTAAGTCAGAACACAAAATCGACGAATCCAAGTGACGATTTTCACCCAAATGGCAATTTTTACCCTGCTGCGCTGAAGAACTCAACGAACGCGCTGAAGAACATCAGTAAGCTATTTCTTCTCAATCAGTTTAGGAATTATTTGTTGCTTGAGTTCAGCTTTATTGTTGAAGAAAAGATACTCATATATATCAGCTAACCTCTGTTTTTCTCTGGATTTGTCCAATGTACAATCTATAATATCAGATACTTTCTCCTTATTTTTTCATTAAATTTCGTTAAGATTGCTTTGTGTGTAGTCTTTCTAATAGAAGAATATTTTTGGGATAGAATAAAGTGGGGTTTGTGGGTTGATGATTGCACATTGAAGAAACACCAGTCAGAGATTATTCTTAGGGGTTTCGGATTAACCAAGGATTAGGAAATTCAGTACTTTCTGTTTAAGTTTTATGAGATACTTTTGGCGGTATCTGATTGTCATTGAATGGAGATGGAAACAATAGAAGAAGAGTTGCTTAGTTGAGATTATACACTTATAATCCACATGTATTGTTAGCTTCTTGTTTCCATCTATTTGCTTTGTACATGGTCTATTTATCAAAGCTTGACATCGTTATTAATATTATCACGACATTCAAACCTCGATTGATGCTCCTTCTATTTCAGAAACTCAAGTCATTCTTGCTGGTCAAACATCTTGCCTTAAGGCACATATACCAACTATTTAAATCATCAAGAAGAAAGCTCAATTATGTCTAAATTGATGCACTATATGCACGCTAGACACATTATACAGACCATAGAATCCCTGGCTGGTATTTACTATTTACTAGACACAATTGTTTACCAGTGGTGTTTAATTATTTTTTAGCATATCTAATGTATTCTCATTATAATAAAAAAAATTGATGTCCTATATCCTAGTGTGTGTACGTGTGTAGAATCAGTCATTTCAAACCTTATTTATATAGCTTGTGTTTTCATTTTTGATTTCTACTCGTGTAGAATCATTGAGTTCACCACTTACTTATATAATTGGTTTGCTTTGATTATTGATTCCCTTTAATTGCTTAATTGATTGCATTTCTTTTTTGTAGAAAAGATATGGATAAAAGTTGGTTGAATATTAGGGATAGATGTGACAGCAGGTATATTAAAGGAATAGATGACTTTCTTGGTTGGGCATACAGTCAACCAAATGTGAGCTCTGTAATTCGGTGTCCTTATAAAGGGTGTAGAAATACTGCATTCAAGACAAGAATCCAAGTAAGAAGAGACTTGGTGGGAAAAGGTTTTTGGGACAGTTATAAAGTGTGGGACTTGCATGGAGAATTATTAGAAAGAGTTGAAAATTCTAATGATGTATGCAATATCGAAGTAGATGATGATACTATTGAAATAGATGATATTCCAGAAATGATTTATGATGCTTGTGGAGTTACAAATATGGAGAATATGAATAATTATCAAGAGGAAAATGAAGAGCCAAATGTGCATGCAAAACAGTTCTACAAATTATTGGAAGATTCTGAGAAAGAACTTTATCCTGGCTGTAAAAAAGTGTCAAAGTTGTCTTTTGTAGTTAGACCACTTCACTTGAAGGGGCCTTAATCATTGGAGCAACAAATCGATGGATGCATCGTTGAGATTCTTTAAAGAAGTTCTTCCAGAGGGGTCATTTGTACCAAATTCTTTTTATGAAGCGAAGAAGGTACTTCAAGACTTAGGCTTGGGTTATACCAAAATAGATGTACGTGAGAATGATTGTATCTTATATTGGAGAGAGTATGCCAATGACGAATCATGTCCTAAGTGCAGTAAGTCTAGATGGAAGTCAAAAGATACTGGAGGCAAGAAAGTACCTCATAAAGTCTTGCGACATTTTCCAATCAAACCAAGACTACAAAGATTGTACATGGCAAGAGAGACAACAAAAAAATGAGGTGGCACAAGGAGCAAAATATTGATGATGGTGTATTGCGACATCCATCTGATGGCATGTCTTGGAAATCTTTTGATGAGCTCCATCCAACCTTTTCAGCTGAATTAAGAAATGTTCGATTAGGTTTAGCTAGTGACGGCTTCCAGCCTTATGGGAACATGAGTACTAGTCATAGCATTTGGCCAGTCATATTAGTTCCATACAATTTGCCACCATGGGATTGCATGAAGGATCCATATTTCATGATGACACTTCTTATTTCAGGTCCTAAGTCTCCGGGCAATGATATAGATGTATACTTGCAACCAATGATTGAAGAGTTAAAGAATTGTGGGAGGGGGTGGAGACTTGGTTTCTGATTTGTTTTTAGTTTAGAATTGAGAGAATATGATATAAATATTGTATAGAAGACAAAAGTTTCTCTGGTGCATTAAGTGCATTCTAACCAGGTAATATTGACATAATTCTAAAATGTAAATCTTTATTTATTTTTTATGTCATGCTGCAGGAAATGACAGGGATTGGACGAGGTAAAAGTAGGCGAGGTGGAAAGGGTCGTGGATGCGGCAATGTAGGAGTACTACATGATAATTCTAGTGCAATGTCATCCTTTAGGCCTAATCCACAAACACGACTATCTCCCGATATGGGACAATCAAGTAACCCTCATCAAGTACAATCTATGGACTCATTATCATCAAGGGCTTTTGTAGAAAGTGTGCATCCCACTCCAGAAACTGAAAATAGTGGTGCAGGCTAGTTCTTTATTGAATCGGCATGAACCAAGCATAGTTGTGGATTGGATCTCTAGTTTGCTATATCTAAAAATGCTTGCCTTGGCATATGGTTCTTTCTGTCCAGTCTATATCTAAAAAAGATGAAATTGTGGCTTGTTGAATCGATGAGTTGTTGCGCGTGATTGTTTTGTTTTTCAGCATCATGTTATGTGGGCTAAGCATATATATCATCAATGAAGCCAAGTTCAAGTAGTCAATATCTGAAAACTATCCATTCAATTCACTGGTTACAGATGCTTTGCTGTATTTATTCAGTTACACATGTGTTATTTATCAGGTTTAGAAAAGTTATTTTGCCTATCAAATTCTGAACCATTGTAAAATTATTCTGTATGATCTAACCATGAATAATTAAAGTCATGTAGATTAAATCTACTTATTAAGTGAGTATGACAGAAGTTTTCTTATTCTTGTGAAGGTAATCTTTGTGAAAACAGAGAAATTAAGAAAGGCAGAGGGAAATACAAATCTCTACATGTGGATATGAAAACTAAGTATGGTAGTAAAATTCCCATCATCATTCCGGATGACATTGTGAGAGCTGTAGGTCCAGGGTCTAGGGATATTGTAAACTATTGTGGCTTGATTATGCGGAGCACTATCTCATTCAGAGATGGTGATTGGAAAGCAATAATTGCGAAACATGGAGAAGCGATGTGGTTGAAGGTTAAGGTAATAGTTTACTTTCAATATCACATTGACTTTATATCATACATTTGATTATGCAGAGCACTATTTGTTTTAGGATAAATTTGAAGCCAGTGGTATGCGAGAACATGTGTTGCAAGCTCTTGTTGTTGACACTATGCAAAGGCTTTTTAGAGCATAGAAGACTCGATTGCATAAAGAATACAATCTCTATACTACTGATAAAGAGAGACTGTCTCACAGGCCGGATGATGTTACGCCTGATGACTGGGTGTTTCTTGTAGGACTTTTTGGAAGTCCAAAATTCAAGGTAACGTTGTAATAAAAATTCTTGATAAATCAATATTTAATTATTGGTTCTTATGTATTGATTTAATTGCAAGGCTGCAAGTGAGAGGAACAAACTTAATAGGGAAAAACAGATAACTAAGCTTTCTTGTGGCTCAAAATCATTTGCCGAAGTGGAGGAATCGACGGTAAATGCATTAATTTACCACAATCACTATAAAATTATTCGTCATTAATTTATAACATATTATGTGCTTATAAATATTTTTCTCTACTGAAATATATTATAGAGAGATCCTGTTAGTAGAAACAAAGCAGCACCAGATCGAGTTTGGGAGCTCCAACATACTCGTAAGGATTACAAAGGAGAAATTGTGTGGTCGGATCCACAGTCGCAACAAATTCATGTAATATTTTTGCATCATTATTTTGTTATTTTATTATCTGTTTCCTATTTTATACTATAAATTCATACATAATTGTAGGGCCAACTAAAGGAAATTGTAAGTCAACAACAATCTGAAGAAAATGAACAGCCAATGAGTGCAGATGAGATTTTAGCCACTGTACTTGGTGAACGAACTAGATATGTTCGTGGAAAAGGGTATGGAAAGAAGCCTACAAAAAAGAGCAGTTTGCAGCAGGTAGACTTAGAGGCAAGTATGTCTTCTCAAATGGAAAGAATGCGTCAAGAGATGCAAGAAGAAATGGATAAAAAATTACAAGAAGAACGCGAGCAAATGGCTGCCGAGTTGAAAAGCAAGCTAGAAGAAGAAATGGCTGTTGAGTTGCAAAGTAAGCTAGAAGATCAAATGGCTGCTGAGCGTGCACGAACGGATTTACAACTTGAAAAGAGAATCGAAGAAAAGATGGATGCATGGCTGATCAGAATGCAACAGGTAAGGATTTCTCTTGAAATCAGTTTAGTGTATATGACATGGTTCTCCTTTTCTATTAATTAAACTTGATGAATTCTCAATTCCCAATATTCAACTAATGCCCTGTAAAATACAAAATATTTTTCACGTCTTATTTGTCCATACATTGTTGCTCTTCACAAAGGAACAGGAAAAAGGATGTTGAGCTGAGCCATTTTCACCTTAAAGCTTAGTTAATCCTTCTCTAGAAAACCAACCTTCACTAAATGCTTGTTCAATCATTTTGCAATCCATAATATGTATACCTACAAGTTCTGTCTCTATTAGAAAAGTCTATCATCATTTCTACATGGAAGACATAGGATTCTGTAAAATGATCCAACTAAAAAAGAATGACACTGCCACATACGCAATATGGAGTAAACGATTGGTTCTGGGGTTTTAGAATTCTAAAGGACAACCTGGTGTGTTTGGCCTCTCTCTGGAAGCCGGTCTTCTGCAGTACTAGGCATAAATCTTTGTCTTTCTTCTGTTATGGCCATGTAGTGAAACCTGGTAACACCATAAAGATACTAAAGAGTTACTTCTTCCGGTTTCTGTTTGTAGTGATCATCTTCTAAGAGTTTGTCATTCTATATCCTTAAGGACACAACATTCTTCTTTACGAAGGCAGCTTTTAAAAGAACGTTGGACAAAAGCATTTTGGACTACATCCTAGCATTTTCTTTCCCTTCCTCCATCTATTAAGTTAATTCCTTTCCAATGATAGAATATCGAATAAAAAGAGAGCACGACTGTTGCAAATGAATCAAGTTCGTTCACTTTAACATGCTGCTTCATTTTAAGAAAATAGCTACGACGATTCTTACTTTTCTTTATTGAGCATGAAAGCGATTCTGGTTGTGTTAAGATTTAAAGCGAGCATGTCTTTTGTATGCTCAAAGATGGCATACGAGTAAAATCCTGGGACATCACGAAATACTATAAACTTGTAAATAAGTACGAATCCAAGGTGTTTATCATCATTTATGAGAAAATGTAATGAGATGGTCCAGGATGTAAGCAACCAGTAGGAATTTCCAGTCACCAATTTGTTAGGTGGCTGACTGCATAGAGTTCAATTCTGTTATTTTAATGACTGGTGGTTGATTGTACATTATAGATGGTTTCAGTAGGTTCTTAGTCGAACATTACGTTGTCGTGTTGCTTTAAATAATTTGGACATAGATTATGTAATACGACTCTGTACATTCATTTCAATTTCAATTCATGTACTATATTCAGATTTATAATTATTTGTGTTGGTTTTGATAACTGAATTTTGCAAAGTATCAATGACATCTCACACTGATTGACAGATTTTACAATAATTTAGACTAAGCATCCTTACCATATATATATATATTGCGACCGCAAGGTTGATGTTCCCCTGCTTTAAAAAGTTATTGCTTGTGGGGTTTTAAAAGTTTTCCATAAATACCTTTCTTTGCTTTACTTCTTCTCGCTTTTTTCGGCTAATTTTCTCTTCAAACTTACTGTCTTCTTTGTACATATGCATATATTACTGATGTTCATCTTTATTTTTTAATAGCAAGGACAAGATACTTCAAGAATGAGGAAGTGAAGTTGCTCAAGGAGTAGTTTGAAGATATTTTTATGGTCTTTTTGTTTATCGTAGAAGATATTGGAGTATGTCTTGAAGACTTTCTTTTTTATTTGTGTCGTGAAATGACAATGTATATACATTGACTACTTTTGGCTGTGTAAGTCTACAATTCTATTTTGAGAATTGTTATCGGGTTGTTCAAATATTTGTAGTTTTATATATTTTTCTAAAACAAGAAATCCTTTTATGGAAAACTTGTGTTGTGACGAAAAATAAGAGCTTATGCGATTATAGTCTACTGCCACTAAAAGAAAATATAATTAGTAGCGATATTTTGATGCCACAAAAAATGGAGATTTGGTGGCAATATCAAGTTGTCACTAAAATGTAATTTTTAGCAGCGACAAAAGTAGCCACCAAAGTCAGGTTTTTGTTGCACCCACAATCGCCGCTAATGATCTGTGTCGATATGAGTCGCCACCAAAGGCTAGCATTTAGTGGCGACGGATTCTCTAGAGTGAATTCTAGTGGCAATCCAAAATAAGTTTTGTGACGACAAATGTCGCCACGAAAGGTGGACCTTTTGTGGCCACATTATAAGTCGCTACCAATAAGTATCCGCCACTTAGTATAGTCAACGACCACTTGGTCGCCATGTGGTCGCCACGAAAGCTATTCTGCGGCGACAATTAAACTTTCTGTGGCAAATTTTGTCGCCACTAAAAGCCCTTTTTCTTGTAGTGGCATGAGGCTAAGCCCTGCCTCCATATCTGCATAAGGCTAAGCTCTGCCTTCTCTCTGCACAAGACTAAGCCCTGTCTCAAATCTTGTATGAGGCTAAGCTCTGCCTCCTATTTGCATAAGACCAATCATTGCCTTTATTTGCCGAGACTAAGCATTGTCTCTCCGGCACTATCTATTTTCTCCTCTCTCGGGCTATGCTGCCCTCATCCTCACAATACTAAGCCTTGTCTTGATGAATTTAGCATCACAGTATTGCATCTCATGGATTGAAACATCGCCAACTTGTCCAAAAGCGTCATTGACTAAAGGCATCATCCTCATATCCGGAAGACACCATGCCATGGCCTGAGGATCTCTCAAATTTGCATATTATTATTCGAAGGTGTCATGGTTCGGAGGCACCATTTTCATGGCCCGAGAACATCATTTCATGGCATGCGAATCTCCTATCTCACAATTCATGGCCCAGGACATCATAGTCTAAGGACGTCATCTGCACTACCCAAAGACAATCTTTCATGGTCCAAAGGGAATTTGCATCATCTATATATTCGCATGCATTGTGTTTTAAGTTTTGTAGGTAATCCAGGAGGTAACCGTTCTCCAAACAGGAGCAGCCTTCGCTCCGGTTTCTGCTCATGACATTTTCACTTTGCCATTCGTAACCGATTCCCATCAATCACCCACCTACTCTGCGATACCAGGATATCTGTCCTACAATACCTTCGTTACACTCCAAACCTATAATCACAACTCCATCCAAAATTACCCTTCACAAAAGAACCTTTGCTGAAACTGGCTACCATTCCTATAACAACTCCATCGGCTTCATTCACCGGTGGATCCAGAACTACACATGGCTTGATTCCTGTAAAACCAGGGATATGTATGCAGTTCAAAGACTAGGGTTCGGCCTATATTTTCTAAAACGCCCATTCGGTCAAAATTGGACACTATTTCTATACCCCGAAAACTCTTTCATCTTTTCCGGATAAAGAGGGGCAACTGTTGATACCCAATTTTTCCCTATAATACTTTTAAAATGCATATATACCTCCAAAACTATGCATTAGCATCAATTAATATTTTTCCATAATTTTTGCATTTTTTAAAGGGTTTTAATTAATTTATCCCAGTATCTTTGTTTATATAAACAATTACTAATTGCATCATAAATGACTTTATAGCAATTTTTATGGATTAATATTACTATTTATATTTATACTAAACTTTAATTATATCATAAATAGTCACATTTATATTTTTGGGTTATAATTGCAATAACTTTGCAATAATAGCCCATGTATGCATTATTACATTATTTTACTAGAAAATAGCTTTTTATATTTTTTAAATACTAAGTAATTATTTTAAAACATTTTTAGGAATGGAAACCATTTTTTATAAACTGTTAATTATTTCTAATTTTTTTATCAATTAAAAGGGTATTTAACAAATAGCCTTTTGTTATTTTTGGACCTAGCCTAATTAAATGCCCAAATTTGGTCCTAATCAGCCCAAATCTACCCCAGCCCAAACCAATAAAATTCGAACCGGCCCCAAATCCTTTTAATCCCGGTCGTTGATCACAGAGATCAACGACTATCATCACCCTTTTCTTTTTTTATCTCCAATAACCCCTAACCCTAATTCATCTACACAAAACAGTCGCCCTAAAACTCCTCTCCTTTCCATCTCTCTCTGAGACCCAACCTTAACCCTAGCTGCCGCCACCCAAAACCAGCCCTAATCCCTCCGATTCTCACTCGATCCATGGATTTCCATGGGTGTTTGAGACCCTTGCGGGCCTCCTACTTCCCCTGGTTGCTCGATTTTGTGATTTCATGAAAGGACCTCGAAGAGATCTAGTCCAGAGCTTGTTCGGAACTCTCCAAGAGTCTGTCTATAGTCTGTGAGTGCTTTTTATCGATGTTTTGCGGCTCAAATCTCTGATTCAAAGACCAAACTCTCTTTACCCTTTATATTTTCTTCAAAAACCTAATGTTTGGACTTGAATCTGTCCAGTTCCTTGTAGATCTGGAGCGATTTTGAGTTCGTCACTGATTTTTCCTTAAGGTTCCCTTATTTCTTTACTGATTAACCGATTTTTAAGCACTTTGTTATATTAGGGTTATTTCTTGGTCGAATCTCTGTGTATCCGAAGTGTTTTCAAGTTTCCATGATCGTTTTCCTTAAGAATCTTCTGATTCCGTATTGTTAATCAACTCTAAGTATTTTCTAAAATTAGGGTTTCTGCTTCGTCTATTTTGCAAAGGGTTTTCTGAAATTTCTCATGTTTTTGTTTAATCTTTCTACAATGACTATGTTCCAGACTTGATTGCTTGACTGTTCATTGTTTGATTTCAACATTTTTTGTTTGTCATTGTCTGAATAATCGACTGATTAGTTAAATTATTTAGGGTTTCATTATTTGCTGAAATAATTTACTAATTTCTACTTGCTTTCCTTAATCCGGAGGTTCTTAGTTGACATCTCTTGTCTATCTATGGGTTGATTGACCCTTTAGTTGGTCTCTGATTACCCGTGTTGCCTTATTTGTGAAACTGATTACTTGATTTAAGAGTTCTAACCCTAATTGACTGTTAAATCTACTTCTTGCCATATTTGAAATTTAATTAGAGTTATTTATGGTATAATTCCCCTGACTTTCTGTCCCTATCAAGCTCGATTTATTATTTGATTAATTCCCTTATCTTAATAAACTATCCGTATGGTTCAGGGATTCTTACTGATTCCCTATTTGGGTATGATTTGGATTCTTTACCCTAATTAGCTCTGCTTGCTGTGACCGTTAAGTAACTACCCCTAATTAAGGGGTCTATTCCGGATTCCCTTATATGATTTGATTCAATAATTATTTGATTGCCCCTAATTGATTGACTTCTGATTCTCTTTACCTTATTGCTCTGCTTATATATACTCTCATTCTAATTCTTCTAAAAAAATGAACACAGTTCAAAAAGAATAGTTCACACACACACAAAAACCTTTCCTCTTATCTCTCTGCTACTTGTGATCACTACTGCACTAGCCGGCTGAAAGCCAAGGCTAGGCTGTTGAATCCTGCTTAATTTACCTTATGTTTCTGCTTGCTTAACTGGTATGCCTCTACCATTGTCATTCAATTAAAATGTGTGTTTATCAGCATGCTACTTCTGTTTAAATTTGTGTATTTATCAACATGTTACTTCTGTTTAAATTTGTGTGTTTACTAGCATGCTTGCTTCTGTTCAATCCATATGTTTGTTAACATGACTACTTCTGTCCAATCTATGTGGATACTTCTTCTCAAAACTATGTAGTCAATCATGTCTAACTATGTGTTTCCTAGCATGTCTATTAATGTCAATCTATATGTTTATGTCTACTCCTGTCCAATACATGTGTTTACTACAATAATATGTTGACTTCTGTTTTTAATTAGAACTAGGTGTTCTCCCTACAACAAGTTTGCATGTTTACTTATGTCTAAAATTAGATCTATGACTTGTCTACTTCCCTACTAGCATGATCTCCTATTTGGATACCTTGCTCCCCAATCCATATTACCCTTTACATGTGGATGTTTGATCTTCTACATATCTTGCTTCTGTGTTTGGTCATTTAGTAACAGCTAATAAGCTTAAGTAATCCTATTTCTGAATGTTGTTTGTTTGGCTGGAACCTTTGCCTAGGTTCCAGGAACTGAATGATTATGTTTACTTCTAATTTTCCTGAAAGTCTGAAACTTTTTTCTCAAAACTATTCTTGCAAATCACTATCACTTCAACTCTTAGAACATCTAGGGCCCTGCCCCTCCAGTGTGAGCATTGTTTGGAGTCCATGAGACTCCTCTGAGCTTTGACACACTGCACAAGTTGTTGATCTTTAAAGGCGGCCTTGGTGTGAGCACTACCTTGGGTCCTAGTGGCCCTTGGGAACTCTGACACACTAAGATATCCTCCCTGGAATTATGAGATGTGGCATTGAGACTATTTGAAGGCCTGGTTCTCCAGGTTTTGCTTTGGGCCTATCCAGACTCCCTATAGTTGTAGCAATTTCACTTTTGTAATTCATTATTAATGTTGGTCTGTAATAATTATTTACTTCGTAAACATATATTGGGAAAATTAGTAAACTGGGAGGGATTATTATACACATTTGTTGGGGAATGGGTAGATATCCTGCCTATAAGATTTAAAAACAACATTTACATTCCTAGAAACCATGCTTATAGGACATTGAAATGTTCATTACTTGTGTACATTATAGAAATCATGTCCATAGGGTTCGAACTAAATTTCTGCAATTAGAAATCATCGTGTTGTTTGATTGTTTGCATGCATTCTAGATACCATACCTATAGGTTATTACAATATCTTGTCTATTTAGATACCATGCTTATAGGTTGTTACAATATCTTGTCTATCTAGATACCATGCCTATAAGCTGTTACAATATTTGTTCACTTAGGCATCATGCCAATAGGATTCAAAAATCGATCCTGCATTCTAATAACATGTCTGTAAGTTTACTGCGATGTTCGCTTAGATACCATGCCTATAGGGGTTTTAAAATTAATCAGTCTTGCCTGAATGTCACGACCCAAAATCTAACCATTGTCATGGTGGGGCCTATCGTGTTACAAGGCAAGCCTACATCCCAAAATATTACTGCTAAATCGATTATAAGAAATTAATAAAATATTTCAACATTTAAATTTTTTATAAACTAAATCAACTCTAAATATAATATAGAAAAACACGAAAACGAGCCCCAAACATCGGGGTGTCACTAAGTCAGGAGCGTCTAAAACTATGAACTAAGATATATAAACTGTCTAACAATCCAAAAGAAGAAATGACAAGAGGGGTAACAAGGTCCTGCGGACACTAGCAGCTACCTTGCAATCTCCACAGATAGCCGACCTGAACTCAACGATCGTCGCACTCTAACTCACCTGGATCTTCACATAAAGTGCATGGTATAGCATGAGTACAACCGACTCAGTAGTAACAGAAATAACTAAGGAACTGAGCAGTAGTGACGAGCTAAGTAAAACAGTCCAATTATTTATTTTTGCAATTTAAAAAAAATAAACATAAATAAACAGGTAAATTCCATAACTCAGTAAATGCCACAAAGAAATTTAACAGATAAATGCAACAATAGCACAAATAAATACAACCTCACAGCAGTGTCACTACATCACTCATCACTCGCACTAAGCACTCAACACACTCAAAACAATCAACACTTTGTGCTCAATGGGGGTGTGTACAGACTTCGGAGGGGACCCCAAAACCCAAGCGCTAAGCACAGACAACTCACATGCCATCATATCAATACCTGGATCTGCACGATCAACTCATCTGCTACGCGGACAACTCACGCGCTATGGTATCAATACCTGGACCCACACGGTCAACTCACATGCTACGCGGACAACTCACGCGCTATGGTATTAATATCCTCACAACCAGTCCCTCGGCCTCACTCAATCGTGTACTGCACAGGCAACTCACGTGCCATCATATCAATACCTTGATCCGCATGGTCAACTCACGTGATATGCGGATAACTCATGGTATCAATACCTGGACCTGCACGGTCAACTCATGCGCTACACGAACAACTCACGCGCTATGGTATTAATATCCTCACGGCCCTCGGCCTCACTCAGTCATATACCTCTCCAGCCTCACAATGCACCACCAATAAGGGGACACAACCCACATAAAGTATCACAACATATCAGCAAATAATAGAGACTGAGGTAAATATGTACAATAATTTCTATGACTGAGTACAGATAATGTGAGCATGAATAAAGCCTAAGCATGATCTCTAACATAAAGGCAACCAAGTTCAACAACAAGTAAACACATAACCACAAATAACAGCCATTAGGCCTCACAGCCTCACGGGACGAACCAAGTCGCAATCTTTCACGGTGCACACCCACACGCCCGTCATCTAGCGTGGGTATCACCACCAAACAATCACAAGATATCAATTTCTCCGGGTTTATACTCTCAAAGCCAGAGTTAAAACTGTTACTTACCTCAACAGCGTAAAATCCTACTCCGGGATGCCCTCGTCTATGGACTCGGTCTCCAAAAGCTCCGAGTCTAACCAAAATCAGAATAATACTATCAACATGGGCTAAAGAATCAAATTCCAACATAAAGACTACATAAATAGGCCAAAAAATCATAAATCGATCAAAACCTGGCCCCCGAGCCCATGTCTCGAATTCAGTCAAAAATGGCAAAATCAAAACCCTCGTCCTCTCCCGAGTCTAACCATATAAAATTTATCAAAATCGAACTCCGTTTGGTCCCTCAAATCCCTACCTAAAACTCTCCAAAACTCAAGCCCTAACTCCCTCAATTTCACTTTGAAATCATCAATCAAATCTAAAACACGAAGATGAATTCATGAAATACAACCAAAACCGAGTAAAGAACACTTACCCCAATCCCTATGGTGACAAATGCCTCCAAAATCGCCCAAATCTGAGCTCCCCAACTCAAAATATGACCGAATGAACAAACCCTAGTTTTATATATTTTTCTGCCAGTTATTCTGCCTCGTTTCTCATAACAAACGATCCCGAAACTCATATTTTATGCCTCCAATGGATTCCTTGTGAAATTCTGTCAAGTTAGGCTTTTGAATCATTCAATTTGACCTTATAATGAATGAGATGTTGGTTTCAATATTTGCAAATAGTGCAGATTTTTAAATACGCCATCAGTGACAATTTCGTAATTAATTTGAAAAATCTAGCAACCTAATTCTTAGTAAAATGATCATAAAATCCTCATTAGGGTGTAGAAAATATAATATAGAAAAATACGAAAACGAGCCACAAACATCAGGGTGTCACTAAGTCAGTAGCGTCTAAAACTATGAACTAAGATATATAAACTGTCTAACTGTCCAAAAGAAGAAATGACAAGAGGGGTGTCACACCTCCTTTTTTACCACCACCCCTGGGAAGGGTATAAAGGGGAGTTTTTTCCAACTTAAAGTGACAATCGAAACGAGATTATTAATTTATTAAATTCAGAGTCGTCACTTGGGATAATTTATGGTGTCCCAAGTCACCACTTCAAATCCCGAATCGAGGAAAAGATTGACTCTGTATTACAGTCCGCGAACCAGAAATCCGGGTAAGGAATTCTGTTAACTCGGGAGAAGGTGTTAGGCATTCCCGAATTCCGTGGTTCTAGCACGGTCGCTCAACTGTTATAATTGGCCTATTATCTGATTTTAATACATGTTTTAGCCTATGGTTCAATTTTAACTTTATAACCGCTTTTATTTGAACTATTTTTTAGGAGAAAAATTCAACGTCATCTAAAACATGTCTTGAACCACGTCACATAAATGCACCCGCGGTCCATGACACATTTTATCTAACGTTGTTTGAGATTTGGATTTGGGTCACATAAATGCGCACCCAAGTCTACGAAAATTAGGCATCGTAACTATGTCACGGGAACCGTACCTATAATCACGATGGTTTATTAATCGCGCCTAAAGCAAAGCTACGAAGTTCAAGAATTGTTCATTCAAATTTTGGAATAAAAAAAAATCTATGGACCTGTGAGAAAAGAAATTGATAGGCGAAGATTTGAACAATATATATATGTACTGTTGTCATCACATATAGAAAATATAATAAAGAAAGGGAGAGTGAAGCGATAAAATTTTGAGACGTACTGTTGCCATCACGCATATCCACAGATGATTATTAGAGCACAAAGCATATGAACAATGCTGAAACAAAATATAACTAACACTTTTAAAACTACTTGCTTATTACTTGGACAAAAAGGTGAGTTGGTTAACACACTCATTTTACCCAATTTGCACTCCAAAATAATAGCGCTGCAGTAGATAAAATTATGAAATTGTTCTATCCATTTATCTCGTTAGCCGTCAATTCAAACCCTCCGCATGTGCACATGAAATCTAATGTAATGATATTGACAGAATTTAATTATCACGTGGAAAATTTGACAGCCATAACATTAAACTTTAAACACCCATATCAGGCTCAAATGTTACTACCCCTCTGGCCCAATTGTTTCCCGAAAAAAATCCAGCCCAAACTCTCAAACCCTACTCTTCCTTATTTTTAGTTTACTCAATTAATCGGGCTGTTTGCTTCACAAGCAAAATAAAGACATCACATTACCATTAAACATTTAGCATCCCGTATATTTAGTAGACTAATACAACGGAACTAAACGAAACAAAAATAAGAAAGGCAGTTACAAGAAATTAGGCAGAGAAGCAAATAGAGCTCTTAAGCGAAAAAGGAATGACTGAGAATCATCATAACAACAACGATTACACAAATATTCTGATTCGAAATTCACACAATTTCACTACTCAAGCAAAGTGAGGTGCAAAGGTTTCATGACTTAACTAATTTCGGCAAAGTAAACTGAAATCTTAACCAAATGGAAAGCTTAACAAACATCATGCCACAGCAATTCCATCAACAACATTTAGAAAAACCCAGAATGCTAAGCCGCTTTTTCAGCTAATTTGAGCTGTATTTATTCTTTCTATCTACGTGAGTGTGTGATTTTGGTTCGTTTGAGTCTGAAGAAGTGAGAAAGAGAGGGGCAAGTTCAGGGTTTAAAGGTGAGAGGATTCAGGGGTGATTGGCAAAGGGGATTAGGGCTGGAATTTTCTTGAGGTGGTGGTGTTGCTTCTAGGTCAGAGGAATTGGGTGCGACTCTAGCGTTTCTGGAGCGGGGGCCGGTGGTGAAGAGGGAGGGGTGACTGACCTTCTTCTTGTTTCTCCACAAATGAGAGAAAGAGGGAGCGTTCAAGGGGAAACGGCGCAGCAGTTTTTTGCAGAGTATCTGCGTTCTTTCTTTTCAGACTTTTTTTTTAGTCTTAGGCGTTACCCCCCTCCTTAGATTTTTAGGTGTCTTCTTTTTATCGAGTCTAGGTTTTTTGGTAGGGTTTTTAGGTTAAAGGGTATGAGCCTAGGAATTATGGGCTTGGAAATTATGGATCATGTCCAAAATTAGACCTAAAAATGGGTTACTCGAGCCCAAGTTCTATCATTTTCCCGTGAACAAGACTAAAAATACGATCTCAATTATTAATTAGCACTACTTAAATAGCTTGTTAAAATAAGACTGACCTTTAAAAAAAATTATTATTTTTTTTTGTATTTTTCAATATTAAAAATGACTACAAAACATTAATGGAATAATTTTTGTAATTTTCATTTTTCTTGTAGTAAAATAAATTAAAATAGTCATATTAGTCCTAAATTAAATATTTTACGCTAAAATATAAAAAATCTTGGGGAGGGTCAAAAATCACATGTCTACAAGGGTAACAAGGTCCTGCAGACACTAGCAGCTACCTTGCAATCTCCACAGATAGCCGGCCTGAACTCAACGATCGTCGCGCTCTAACTCACCTGGATCTGCACATAAAGTGCAGAGTGTAGTATGAGTACAACCGACTCAGTAGTAACAGAAATAAATAAGGAACTGAGCAGTAGTGACGAGCTAAGTAAAATAATCCAATTATTTATTTTTACAATTTAAAAAAATAAACAGGTAAATTCCATAACTAAGTAAATGCCACAAAGAAATTTAACAGAAAAATGCAGCAACAACACAAATAAATACAACCTCACAGTAGTGTCACTCCATCACTCATCACTCGCACTAAGCACTCAACACACTCAAAACACTCAACACTCTGCGCTCACTAGGGGTGTGTATAGACTTCGAAGGGGCTCCCAAAGCCCAAGCGCTAAGCACGGACAACTCACGTGCCATCATATCAATACTTGGATCCGCCCGATCAACTCACATGCTACGCGGACAACTCACGCGCTATGGTATTAATATCCTCACAACCAGTCCCTCGGCCTCACTCAATCGTGTACTGCACAGGCAACTCACGTGCCATCATATCGATACCTTGATCCGCATGGTTAGCTCACGTGCTATGCGGATAACTCATGGTATCAATACCTGGACCTGCACGGTCAACTCATGTGCTACACGAATAACTCACGCGCTATGGTATTAATATCCTCACAACCAGGCCCTCGGCCTCACTCAGTCATGTACCTCTCCAGCCTCACAATGCACCACCAATAAGGGGACACAACCCACATAAAGTATCACAACATATCAGCAAACTAATAGAGACTGAGGTAAACATGTACAATAATTTCTATGACTGAGTACAGATAATGTGAGCATGAATAAAGCCTAAGCATGATCTCTAATATGAAGGCAACCAAGTTCAACAAAAAGTAAATACATAACCACAAATAACAGCCATTAGGCCTCACAGCCTCACGGGACGGACCAAGTCTCAATCTTTCACGGTGCACACCCACACGCTCGTCATCTAGCGTGGGTATCACCACCAAACAATCACAAGATATCAATTTCTTCGGGTTTATACCCTCAAAGCCAGAGTTAAAACTGTTACTTACCTGAACAACGTAAAATCCTACTCCGGGATGCCCTCGTCTCTGGACTCGGTCTCCAAAAGCTTCGAGTCTAACCAAAATCAGAATAATACTATCAACATGGGCTAAAGAATCAAATTCCAACAGAAAAACTACATAAATAGGCCAAAAATCAGAAATCGGCCAAAACCTGGCCCTCGGGCCTATGTCTCGAATTCAGTCAAAAATGGCAGAATCAAAACTCTCATCCTCTCCAAATTCTAACCATATAAATTTATCAAAATCGAACTCCGTTTGGTCCCTCAAATCCCTACCTAAAACTCTCCAAAACTCAAGCCCTAACTCCCTCAATTTCACTTTGAAATCATCAATCAAATCCTAAAAACGAAGATGAATTCATGAAATATAACCAAAACTAAGTAAAGAATACTTACCCCAATCCCTATGGTGAAAATCGGCTCCAAAATCGCTCAAATTCGAGCTTCCCAACTCAAAATATGACCGAATGAACAAACCCTAGTTTTATATATTTTTCTGCCAGATATTCTGCCTCGTTTCTCATGCCATACGATCCCAAAACTTGTATTTTATGCCCCCAATGGATTCCTTGTGAAATTCTAGTCAAGTTAGGCTTTTCAATCACTCAATTTGACCTTATAATGAATGAGATATGTTGGTTTCAATATTTGCAAATAATGTAGATTTTTAAATACGCCGTCAGTGGTAATTTCGTAATTAATCTGAAAAATCTGGCAACCTAATTCTTAGTAAAATGATCATAAAATTCTCATACGTTGTCCAAATTTGACGATTCTTTTTGCTACGGATCTGTAATTACGATACAGATCTAATGCTTCAATCAAAAAAAGGAAATCAGAGCTCATTTGTTCAATATGATATCATTTATGCTTGAAAAAACAGCGTCGAAATATAAGAAATACGAGCACAACACAACCCAAGCTTATCCAAAACTCACCCGAGACCCTCGGGACCTCAACCAATAATTCCAAAAAGTCATATATCACCACCCGAACTTAGTCGAACCTTCGGAACACCCAAAACACCAAATCAAACTCGAATTCAAGCCTAAGAACTTCTAAACTTCTAACTTTCGCCAATTCAAGCCTAATTCTACCATGACCTCTAAATTATATTTCGGACACACTCCTAAGTCTAAAATCACCTAACGAAGCTAACGGTGTCATAAAAATTCATATCCGAATTCATTTACTCATAAGTCAACTTCCGGTTGACTTCTCTAACTTAGCTTTCTAACTAAGAGACTAAGTGGTCATTTCACTTCAAAACTACTCAGAACCCAAACCTACCAACTCGATACAGCTCAACACAGCTGAACAACACATAAATAAGCATAGATGGGGGAAATGGGGCTATAACTCTCAGAACGAACGACCGGGTCGTTACACTGAAAAAGATCAGATCCTGCATATTAACAATGTTTAAATCAATCTTCAGCATGTTTTAATCACTGCATTTAGATGCCATGCCTAAAGGATTCCAAGACCAGTTTCTGCATTCAGCTGCCAGCATCTATAAGTCTAAAATCAGTTATTCAGCGCCTAGACCAACATGTCTATAGGACTTAATAAACTCAAACTGTATTAAAATGGTTCACAGAATTTTGATTGCATTTATATAGCATGTGCATAGGGTATTACGGATTCACGCCTAGGCAAGCCTATAGGTAATCAAGGTCTAATAAAACTGTGAAACTGCTTTGCTTATTGTGACTGCCCAGATTCAACAGGCTCTAAAAATTCAGTAGGCAAACTGAATAGGCCTTTAACACTTTTGCCTTAACTCAACATTGCATATTCTCTTCTTGTCATGCTCACCTAGATGTCATGTTTTAGGGCTTTTCTTAAATATCTGAAATTTATTGTTTGAGACGTGCACTTAATTGCTCTATTTGTGGAGGTAAAATGTGAGCCTTTTAATTGTTCTATCTTTGGTCCAGTCCTACATGTTTTGTATGTCGCCTAGAGTTTTCTCCTTTTAATTACTATAGGAGAGTCTAGATCCACCTTAACTAGAAGTCCTAAATACCTCCGGACTATATAAGTAAAGGGACGGGTAGTGTACGCATATGATACCTCTTAAGATTGCTAGAACGTTTTAGGCTATGACCAATAGGAGGGTAATTGGGTAGTAAAGGATATGATGACCAGTGCGCTAATGCCACGTGTAACCCCTCTATTTGAGGAAGGCTTGCTGGGTATTGTACAGATGTGATCCTATAGGCTAACAAACCTAGGACTTCTCTCACCTTATTTACATATGTGTTCTTAGACTGCCTATTTATTAAACTTCCTTTATTTGCATATGTGTTCTTAGACTGCCTATCTGTTAAATGACTAATTCACATGATTAAGTTCAGCCGGGACCAACCGTTGTGGACCACGAGGGGTGCCTAACACCTTCCCTTCAAGGTTATTTCGAGCCCTTACCCAATCTCTGGTAATGCAAACTAGTTATATGAGTTAATTTATCTAGGTTCCCTAACACACCTTAATCCGTTAGGTGGCGACTCTTCAAATTCAAATACCCAATTCCCAAAACGAAATGAGTTGTTCCCCATGAATGTCGAAACCCGGACTCCGCGAGGAAAAAAGGGGCGTAACAAAGACTACTTTCACTTGCCGTTCAGGTATTTTCTCTTATAGAAGAATGCCATTTAGGTTGTGTAATGCACCGACCAATTTTTTCAGAGGTGCATGATGTCTATCTTCTCATAGCTGAACGGTAAGTGCCTTGAGGTATTCATGGATGATTTCACCTCTTTTTGGTGATGATTTTGATGACTGTTTGAAAATTTTGAAGCTTGTGCTTGAACATTGCGAAGCCACTCACCTGGTTCTTAATTGGGAGACGTGTCACTTCATGGTTAAAGAGGGAATCGTTCTGGACCACAAAGTGAATGCACATGGTATTGAATTTGACAGAGTAAAGTTTAATGTAATTGCTAGACTTCCTTCGCCGACTTTTGCGAAGAGCATAAGGAGTTTCTTGGGACATGCTGGGTTCTATAGAAGGTTCATCAAAAACTTTTCCAGCATTACCAAGTCATTGACCGCATTGCTAGCGAATGATTTCAAGTTTGTGTTCATTATGGAGTGCTTAAGGGCATTTGCATTTATAAAGGAAAAACTTGTTAGTCCTAATATTATGGTGACGCTTGATTAGAGCCAGTCATTTGAAATATTGTGTGATGCTAGTGATGTAGCTATGGGGGCAATTCTGGAGCAAAGAAAAGACAAGATGTTTAGGCCTATCTACTATGCACGTAGGACACTGAATGATGCTCAAGTTAACTATGCCACTACTGAGAAAGAGTTCTTTGTTGTGATATTTGATTTTGAAAACTTTAGATCATATCTTGTGGGGAGTAAAGTGATTGTACACACTGATCACTCAACTTTGAAATATTTGTTGAGTAAGAAAACGTTCGAGCTGCATCTGATACAATGGGTGTTATTGCTCCAAGAGTTTGACTTAGAGATCAAGGATAGGAATGGCACATAAAATCAAGTCGTAGATCATCTATCTAAAGTAGAGAGACCTCTATTAGAGACAGTGGAAATAAGGAAAGAGTTTCGTAATGAGCATTATTTTCCATTGTTGCGATCTCTGAGAGACCGCCTTGGTATGCTGATGTAGCCAACTTTTTGGCTAGTTAATGGTTGTCGCATGACCTCTCCCGTGATCAAATAAGGAAGCTTCAAGGGGAGGTAAAAAGTTATTTTTGGAATGACCATTTCTTGTTTAAACTATGTGTAAATGGTGTGATTCGAAGATATGTACCAGAAGGAGAGATAGCTAGCATTCTGTCTCATTGTCATGATGGAGCATTTGGAGGATACTATGGTGGAAATCACACTACAGAAAAGGTCATGGAAGATGGTTTCTATTGGCCTACTTTGTACAAAGATGCAAGGGCGTATGCAGTTGCATGTGACAAGTGTCAAAGGGTAGGTAATATTAGCAAGAGGGATGAGATACCTCTAAACTCAATTCTAGTATGTGAATTTTTTTATGTTTGGGGCATTAACTTCATGGGGTCGTTCCTCTCATCTCATTATTATGAGTATATCTTAGTAGCCATTGACTACGTGTCTAAATTGAAGAAATCCCTACTAGGACCAATGATGTTCGGGTGGTGTGTGAGTTCTTACGGAAGAATATTGTTAGCCACTTTGGGACACCTCAAGTGATCATCAGTGACAATGGGTCGCATTTTGTGAACAAACGGTTTGTTCCGTTATTATCCAAGTATGGGGTCACACATAAAACAGAAACCCTGCATCATTTCTAAACATTGGGCAGGTTGAAGTGGCTAACCGTGAGCTTAAATGAATTCTTGAAAAGCCGGTTAGCTCTTCTCATGAGGATTGGTCTGTAAAGTTGGATTAAGCTACAAAACTACGTTCAAAACAACCATAGGGACTTCACCGTTCAAATTAGTGTATGGGAAATTGTGTCACCTACTTGTTGAGATAGAACATAAAGATTATTGGGCAATTAAATTGCTTAATCCTGATCTTAGTCTTGCAGGTGAACATATGTTAGCGTAGATGAATGATTTGGAGGAGTATAGACTTGACGCATATGAAAATGCTTAAATTTTTAAGGAGAGGACGAAGAGGTGGCATGATCATTTGATTAAGCCAACGGAGTTTCATGAAGGGGACAAAGTCTTGTTATGCAATAGTAGACTTAGATTGTTCCGGGATGGACAGGTCTGTATGTGGTGAAACATGTCTCACTGTATGACGCCGTTAAAATCCAGGATGAAGAAGGGAATGAGAGATTTAATGTGGATGGGCACAGGTTAAAACCATACCTTGTTGGAGGATATGACAAACAATCCTCTAGCATCGTAATCAAATGAGCCTAAGTGACTGAGTCAAGCTGGTGACTATAACTCAGAACTACGTCTAACCTTTTTCTTGCTCTATAGCGTAGTGTAATTTTAGTGTATATGACTACTAATGTTTAGGAGTTATGATATTTATTTTCACAGGTATGAGCATAAATTGGACACAAAATAAGTACATACTAGAGTGGGGTGCATTCCGTCAGCTAAAAGTGAAAAGATTCAAATTCTGACACACTAGCACGCCGTATAGAGTGCGATGAGGTGCGGCACGCTAGGCGTGGTGCAAAAACCTAATAGAAATTAGGCTCTCTAATAAACCTCACTACCACGATGCGTGGGGCACCGGCGCAGTAGTGTAAAAAGTGGCCAGGTTTGGAAAAAAAAATTAAGTGAAAAACAAATAACGTGCCCAACCTTTTTCTGCCCCAAAACCCCGTCCCTTTTCCCTTCTTTAACCCATTCTCTTATTCTCTCTCCTCCCAGACCTTTCAAACACGCAACTCATTCTTTACTTCTTCAATTTCCTCTCTAAGCAATTCCCTCCATCTTCATTCATCCTCGAGGTAAGTTCTCTCCTCTTATCTTTTCTCTTTCTAGTAGTAATTTTAGGTAGTTAAGTTAATTTTCCCTAACCCTAGGTAGTTTATTTTTTTTGTTATTCTTCATATTTTGGCCAAAATTGTGCTTGATTTTCTTGGGCTTTTCGTTGTTCTTATTATTGTGGATGATTTTTGGTGTGTCTTGATGGCATTAGAGTTAGTTTGTGTTGACGTTTGGTGAGGGATTCTTTTTGGCCAAAAATTAGAGGCCTTGTGGGATATATTTTGTGCTTCTTATTAAATTGTTATGATATAGTAATATTATAGATGTGTTGGTTGGTGTGGTTGGTGTACAAATGTGGGTGATGCATGCTTAATTTGAATTTGAAGAAAGTATTGATACTAGTGCCTATTATATGTTTGAAAAATGTCCCAATGACACCAATGGTAAAGTATGAGCACGAAGTTTACTTTGGTGACGTAGTAATGAAATTGTTGATGGAGGATTAATGGGTGGGCGATCATATTCTTATTTTGTGAAATTGTGATGTGTTAGCCCCAAGTTCTAATCGATTGACCACCCCATACTATTGTGTTACTAGTTGCTAATTGTGGATCGTTATTCATGCTAAGTACTTGTGCAGTTTTGTAGTGTAATTTCTTAATTTTGTTAGTAGTAAATTAGTATAACTTTTAGTTTTGTTATCTTAGTTAATATTTTAGCTTCTTGGTTTTGCAATTTACAATAGTGTAGTGTAACCATTGGTTGTGTTGTTGTAATCTTATGTTGGTGGTTGGACAGGTTGGTTGATGACTTGTGATGTGCTTATAATGGGGTAGTCTGAGTCCCGTGTATATATTGTACTTGTGAACATGCTCAATAACATAAGTTTGGGGTGGTTACCCCATTTGGTCTTGCTTTTTGTTCTAAGTATTGTGGCTAATTGTGTTCGTCTTATGCAGGTACAAAGTCTCGCTGGCCCAGTAAACGTGCTAACACTTGTTCTTCTGGGGTTGCCTCTAGTAGCAGGAGAGGAGGTAGACGGACACCGCCCACTACATTAATGGAGGAGTAGATGGAGCACATTGATTTGGATGTTGATGTGGTCCCAGAGTGCAGGTTTGGTATTCGGGCTGTCCCAGCTCACGCTAGACACTGGTTCAGGATGTTTGTACTTGCTGTGAACCTAGAGACCGAGGTTGCTATAGATGATGGAAATCTATCCCGGAAATACAGTGGGATCTATAATAACATTCGGGCATTGGGGTTTGAGAGTTTGTTCCATCCCGGTGATGCATTGAACGTGAACTTACTGAAAGAGTTTTATGTAAACTGAGCCTGAGGACAGTTTAGATGATGTGTACGAGGTGCATGTTCGAGGCAAGGTGATCCCCTTTTTCCTCTAAGTTGATCAATCAGATTATGGGGTTCACTGAGCACTCCAACAAGTTGTTTCAGAGGTTTCTTCATCGCCTGGACTATCCTAATATCCGGCACCAGCTATGTGGAGTTAACTCTTTTGCCACATGGACGCGGGATGCTAATGAGTACCACAAATATATGAGGAAGAGCACTTTCTAGCGTCCCGCCAGGGTTCCTCTATGGCTGATCAATGCTAAGATTATGCCTACCCAGAGCGACACTGATGTCTCAAGGTTGAAGATCTGTCTGATTTATGCCTTCTTGACCAGAATGAAGTTCGATCTTGGCAAGATCATGCTTGAGCATATGGCTCGAGTACGCCTATTTGGGACCCACCGCTTATATAACCCAAGTATGATCACTCAGCTGCTACGGATGCACCATGTGAAGGAGGAGTTTCATTATGATAGGACGATCCAGGTGCCGCAGCCTATTAAGGCCTTTTATGTCACAATTGTGATAGGCCCTCATGATGTTATTGTTACTATGGACCAGAGGTTGCTGCATGTTGAGGAGACGCTGTAGTTGATGTTCGCTGATATGTGCCTTCCCTCTGCTCGGGGGGAGACTAACTTGCATGAGCCGTAGCAGAATCACCCCTTCTATGTTGTTACTCAGTAGTGGTTGGATCTGGCCGAGGGAGAACAGATGCCACCTGATTAGGACGTGAACTTTGTCCCTTCTGATGATGAGGAGTACTTCCGAACCTTTGAGGGTGTTGATGATGATTAGGCCAAGGTCCTCAGGAAGTCACCTTTTTTCATTCTTGTTTTTACAGTGTTACATTAGGTACAATGCAATCTCTTTAGTGTGGGGTGTGGTGCTCCTATTTTCTTGTATTTGTCTTGTTTTCTATTTTCCATTTGGCTTTGTTTGATTTGTTTCTTGCTTTATTAGATAATTTGGCTTGTTGTTATCGCTCTGAATTCTATTTGGCATGTAATAGTTAGTAATTATAATTGTTTAGCTTCGACTCATCCCAACGAAGTCGACTGGCTTCTTGAGGGATTTGAAGTTGAACAAGAAATTACAAAAAAAAAATCAAAAAATTTGAAAATCCAAAAATATATCTTTTATTTCTATTTTAGTTTCTTAGATAGTATAATAATTTCCCTTTGGTTTTTCTTTATACTGCGATTCTTTTTCAAGGGTTTTACTTGAAACGGGTGTAGTTAGGTTTTTTAATATAAAAATAAAAATAAAATTTGTGGGTCATTGTGCTATTTGGGAGCAATTTTCCTTGAATGCATATGCCTAGAGAGTGGAGGGTGCCTTAGTTGTGACGCATAGGCTCAGTTCTTGACTCGTGTATAAGTGCCTTAATTTATTTGATCTCAACCTTGCTTAACTGCTTTGATTAGAGAGTCGGGATAGATCCGATCTTAAGTGAGTTATATGCCAAGTTATGTGTGAGGTTATTGTTGATATTTTGTGCATGTCAGCGATGTCTAGATCTTGCCATGTATGTTTGCAAAGAAAAATAGAAGTCTTGTTCAGTCTAGGAAGTGATATAGGCATTTCTTTGTTGAGCCAGATATATGCATGTGACTCACCTAATTAGTATTTATCTTAGGTAGCCCCTTTGAGCCTGTAATCATATTTATTTCGCAACCACACTACAAGTCTGACCCCTTTGGTTGAATTGATTATCTGTTTGAATATTTGACCTCTCTTGAGAACTTGAAATTATTATGATCTTGTTAAAAGCTAAGTGGTGGTATGGTTGGGATTTTTGGTGTAACTGAGAAATATGGAGAAAGGTGCACTATTTAAAAATTTGTGAGAGACGCTTTCAAGGAATTGAAAGAAAAAAAAAAGTGAATTTACTTGAAGAAGAAAAAAATCAGAATTGGAAAAATAGTTTGTGTATGTATTGGAAAAAATATTTCGTGCTAGTGGTAGCTCTTGATATAATTGTGCTTAAAGAAATTAGGAGCTGACGTTACTATCTTGTAAAGGTTGGAGTTCGGTTCAACATAAGTGTGAGGTTTAAATTGTGAAATTGAATGTATTAAAGTTCTCAGGGAGGTGTAGGCACTATTATCCAAATTGTATCCTACCTGTCCCGAAGCCTACATTACAAACAAATTAAAGTCCTACTTGATCTTTGACTGAATAAGCTCAATTAATAGAGTATTACACTACGGGCAAGCCTATGGTGCATTTTTTGTGGCATATGAATTTTAATTATGAGAGTGAGTGAACTCTTTCTATCTGGATGTCACGCCCCGAACTTAGGGAGCGAGACCGGCACCTAGTGCCTTACCTATCCTTGCATACCAACTTACAACTAAGGGACTCAGAATATATGATGTCATACTTTTGTCCATGGGTCACATTGCAATACGACAACGAATATTGACTAAATATCAATATAAAACTTTGCCGACAAGGCCGCCATATTTATTACAGCTGACAACCCAACCAAATATACATACAAGGCCTGAAAGCCCAACATACTGCACTAACTGACAAGATATGTCTACAAGCCTCTACTGATGGATATACTGTGATCGGAATGGCTCTCCGACCTACTCATGACATATGTACATATATATATAAGATATACAAAAGGCTCTAGACCCAGAAACTCCGAAAGGCATGGAGCTTACCGATCAAGCTGAACTCGGGCAATACTTATTGAAGAGGCCTACTCGTCTATCTGTCTGACCTGCATGCATGAAATGCAGCGCCCCCCAAAAAAGGGACGTCAGTACGAAATAATGTACTGAGTATGTAAGGTAATATACTGAAAGCTGAAACTTAATTGATAATATAATAACTGCAAGTAGCTGGAAGTCAAAGATAATCTGAAGATATGCTTACCTACTGATACTGACTCAACTCTCTTAATATGGTAAGTAAAATAGCTGTCCGGCCCTATAAGGCTCAGTATACATATATATCTGCTCTGCCGTAGTAGGCTCGGTCATAAGCGCTCGGCCATACTAGGCTCTGTATCTCGACCAACTGGGCTTGCTCATAAGCGCTCGGTATATATATAACTGCTCTGCCATAGTAGGCTCGCTCATATGTGCTCGGCCATACTAGGCTCTGTGTCTCAACCAACTGGGATCTCTCATAAGTGCTCGCTTTAGGGAAGCGTCTTCTTGAATGAATATCCTCTAAATTTCTCATGAACCTTCTTCTGTTGTCCGTCCTATTATTGCCAAAATACGATATGAAATTCTTATGATGCCGACTATTATGAACTCACTCAGTCCCTATTTCATGTTTAGTTTATCTTTGTTCACCAATCCATACTGGCTTCTATTACTCTAGGGTCTAACTTTTCCTTTTGGTAATTGCGTTAGAGTTGCGAACTTATTTCTCGAAGTGAGGATATGACTTTATGGCCTATATTCTTTCATTGTTTCAAGGCCTGTCATTTTTTGTCTTTCCCCTCACTTGACTGTAAACTCTGTAATACTGTCATCATTTTTTTTGACCTACCGTTAACATCTGTGTATCATATCTTACTCATAATGCTTCATTAACTATATTCTCATCTCCCGCTAATTATCTATGTCTACTGCTTTATTTTAAAAACTCGAACAAAACTTTCTTTTGCCTTTGGATCCCCTTGCTCCATCCCTTGGCTCTTTCAATTGCCTAGCATTCTTTCTTTACTGGGGCGGGAGCCATACTAAGATAATATTTATTCCTTCAAGGCTTCCAGTGCTCATATCTAACTTTAATATTTTAGGGTGCACCATCTAGGTTTCTCACAAGGAGATCTACTAGAATACTTGCAATATCCTTTGGAAATGTCAACTAACACAAATAATCCATTCACCATCTCGATTTATTATAACCCAGCCAAGTCCTGATGTTCCGTCCTTCTCTTAAACTACACCCGTTAGCCCCCACAGGGCATAACTGAAATGGGTGTGACCAACTGTACATACCTCTGTTACTGTTGAATATAACTCAAAAAGTTTATGTTCGTCTACCTCAATTATAAATGTTGTTAACCTTCATTAACTGGGCACCAATACCCTTCTTCACCTTACTTCTTTTACTTCTTAAAAGCATTGTCTTTTACCATAAAGGTGGATAAATATTCTTACCTTAAGGTCCCTTATCAAGAAGCTTACACCTTTCAGCACACTCATGATCTGCTAAAGACCTCACATTTATTTATCGTAGGCATCATACAAGAATCCAATTCCTCTGACTCTGCTCTTCCACAACTATCTCTCTTTCAAATCTTCTTTCTGGATGTAAGTATTGTCTTATTACGAATAAAATTGAATTTCGGAACTTGGATTCTTATAAGTGAGCTCTACCACATGATTTAGAGTTAGAAGAAAGAGCGACAATCCTAAATGCCCTGTAGCCTCCTACTTATAAGTGTGGTGCACGACACACCCATAAACAAAACTCTACTAGACACGGCTTGTAAACTCGCTAGGACAGAACTGCTCTGATACCACTTTATTTTGACTTAATGCCACATCACTCCATATTCCCTCCTTAAGGGGTGTACTAAGAGCTGAAGCCACGAGGATCTACCTGTAGATGTCTTACCTCTCCATCTTTGGCGTAGTTTCTCAACATCAATGATCCTTACTCATCTTGCGGCAATCCTTCTATACCAAGGATGACAAAGTCCCCTTACTCGCGAGGGTGACACTTAATATAGCTGGTATATACGGTCCCTTAAACTTAACTTTTTAACTTTGCTCATATTGCGTACTTACTGGCTTAAGATTTGTCTATCAATGTAATTCATACGGTGAAGCTCCTCTTTGACCCTTGCTACTGACTAATATACTAAACGGCATAAAAGGCCTAACTTTTGGCAGCCCCTTTTCAATATTTTATAAGGTCATATGGTGGCATTTATCTAATCTACCACCTGTTACCAACTTGAAATAAGAGTCACTATATGAGCTTTGTATTAAGACCCCTTGGGCTGCCACGTTAATTGGCTATCCAACCTTATCCAATTACATTAATTAATAAATAGGTAATATCCCGCTATTCGGTAATTAACCACTTACCCACATAATTTAAAACTTACCACAAATTACTTAAAATTTTATTTACTTTTTAAATTACTTCATATATACTTTATATATTATACTACTGTGGTCATATGGTACCTTGCATTGTACTAGTTCATAATTATCGGGTATTATCGCTCAACCCGTATTTTATCCTAAATCGGCCACCTTCAACGAAACATGTTTTCTTTAATACGCGCACCCTTTATCCTTCATGACAATTACTTATCGCTTGTTATAAATAGCATAAATACGTTAATTTCAAGATAATCTCATCCTCGATTCTACGTTGATTAACTGAAGACGAAACTTTAACGTAAGAAAAGTGCTAGACGTAATATTGCGGGGCGTAACACTTGAGTTCCTATTTGTTCTTGAATTTTATTATGTGTATAACTACTCTCTATTTTGGTGTGAGGGAACATGACTTGCAAAGGCAATGTAATGACTTTGGCCTCTATGTTAGAATAGGTGAGTAGGTTATGAAAAATGCGCGGTAGTTTTGAGCCGAGTTTTGAGGCTAGGATGTTATGATAGGGTGCTTAGTCTGCTTCAAATATTCTTGGCATGATGTTTTAGGGAGGTTGTTTGATAAAAAAGGTCGTCACTATATGAAGTCTAGTTTGATTTCTCGAGGACGAGCAATGGTTTAAGTGTGGGGTATTTATGATAGGTTAGAAACTCATATTTTAGTCGTGTTTTGCACTTTAATTACTGTACTTTACTTGTGTTTGGGATTAAATGATAGTGAATTGCACTTATTACTTATTTTATGTATTGCAGGAAGTGATTCCGAGTTAAAAATTTAATGTCACGATCCATAATCCTGCCTTAGGCGCCGTGATGGCACCTAGTCTCTAAGACTAGGTAAGCCGATTACTTACAGCAATTAAGCCAATTTAACCATGATATTTTAAATCAAAGATTTATTTAAATACTGAAATAAATGTGAAGTAAGCCTATGCGACAATAATCACTACAACTTCCCAAGACTAGGTAATACAGAGTCAAGAACTCTAGATGAATACATGGAAAGATCTCAAAGATCGAAATACAATACTGTTCAAATAACAAGCTGACAGTACAATGAAAGGAAAGGACTCCAAAGGACTGCGAGGACCAAGCATCTTTACCTTGAATCCTCGCGATCAATAAGCTAACTCTGCTTGAGTCTAACATCTCCAATACCTGGATCTACACAAAAATATGCAGAAGTATAGCATGAGTACACCACGGTTAGTACCAAGTAAGTATCAAGACTAACCTCGGTAGAGTAGTGACGAGTTACAAGTCAAGATACCTACTAGTCAAAATAACCTGTGCAGTATAAAAGTATAAAGCTTATAATAAAACCAGGAATCCGTAAATGGCAACAAGAATAAACATATGATTAAAACATTTAAAGTAACAAGAACACCATTAAAGTACCAACGAGAACATATAAGGGAAACAAATGTCAACCAACAAGCAAGTCGTTCCAACACAAGTCTCACAATGAATTACTCCGAGATACCTCATCTCATAACCACAAGTCACGAGTCTCTAACCACAAATCATATGCTCACGGCACCTTGTTCCCACATGTCTAATCACAACTGCCGGACAACTCACGTGCATATATCCTAATACACCCGGCATGATCACAAGCTAACAATCACAATCCGCCGAGCATGGTCACATGCACAATATCACAATCTTCCCGTCATGGTCACATGCTTAATATCAACATGAAAGGAGATAATACAATAATACAAGGGCATGATCAATAAATGTTAAGTTTCATACTCCTGAACCGATATAAATGGCATGCTACGGTGTATGCTTGTGTGAGTATACTATTACATCCCAAGTCTACAAGTAATATCAAAGACATCGAGTAGCAACACAGCAAGTCACGCAACGTATATGACATACACAAGGATAATCACACCATCACACGAATATCATCAACATAATGCCTCCAGGCCATCACACATCATCCCTAACACTGCCACCCTTATCTCTCCGATAGCCACTTGTATCACCTGCCCTGACAATATCATTAGCCACCTATATTACTCTTATAGCCACTTGTATCACTCTGCATAATAGCCACCATTGTCGCTCTGTCGGGACAATAACATAAGAGCTACCTATATCACTCCGCACAATCAACAATAGTGAGATGCCACCCTTATGCTCCGCATAACAACAACAATGAGATACCACCCTAATGCTCCGCATAACAACAACCAATCCACACAACAATTCACATGTGCTAACATCACAACAACACGACATATCAACTCGTACCACAAGTTTCCATAGGCTACAACCTTTCTAAAAGGATCAACAATATCAATATTTTCACAAAAAATAACCAATGGCCCAAATACAATGTGTGTAAAATCTCAATGACAAAAAAATAAATGGGAAAGAAGCTCAACTATGAACGACACTCCCTTTAAACACAACTTCACTTAAAATAGATTAATGGCTTTCAATAACTTGAACTTCAATTCATTACTTAAGGATAAACTCGATAATAAAGGTATTTCCATGAAGTGGCAAACTTCGAATTCTAGTGTATGAAATAGGCTAACAATGAAAGAGATGGCACGAAATAGCAACTACATCTAAATGCATAAGAATAATCCGGCAACAAAAGGATATCATGTAACAACAATTTCAATTAAGAGTAACTCAATAATAAGAGAAGTCACATAATGATAAAAGAGGTAACAACTTCAAATAAAGCATATAAGAGTAAACTTGGCAAGTAAATGATGTGACATGTAACAACTTCAAATAAATCATGTGAAAGAAAACATGAAAAATAAAAAATATAACATGTGTTAACAATTTCAAATAAATACATAAAAGAAGTCTAAGAGTCTAAACCGGTCAATTTTCACATATAAGCCCGAGTACGCACTCGTTACCTCGCGTACACGGCTTTCACATACCACAAATAGAACAACAACTCAAATTCGAAGGGGTAATTCCCACCCACAAAGTTAGGCAAGATTCTTACCTCAAAGAAGTCAAATCAATACTCTAAAATGACCTTCTAGTGTGAAACAAACCTCCGGACGGCTCAAATCTAGCAAAACCAACTTAATATCATAAATAAAAATCATAGAAAATAATTCTGGATAATAAAGTTTCGATTTGTAATGAAAACTAAAAAGTAAATCCGGGGCTCGTACCTTGGAACCCGACAAAACTCACAAAATTCGATAACCCATTCATTTACGAGTCCAACCATACTAGTTTCACTCAAATCCGACTCTGAATCGATGTTCAAAACTCAATTATTCACTTTAGAAAAATTTAGACAAACCCCCCCAAATTTCTTATCTTCAAATCCTTAATTTAGGTGCAATAATCCATGAAAAACAAAATATATAGTCAAAACAAAGATAAAGTTACTTACCCTAAGGATTTGGGTATTTATCTCCTCCAAAATCGCTTTACTTGTGCTCCAAGAACTTAAAAAAGTGAAGAAAATGAACTTAAAATTTCAAAATTTGATTATATAATGCACTTCCAGGGTCCTTCTTCGTGATCGCGGTCTCCAACCTCGTGATGGCGATTCAAAAAAATCCAACTCAGTTTTTACCCTTCGCGATCGCGGTCATGCTCCCACAATCGCGACGAACAAATTCCAACAAGCTTGCGCAACTCTTCCACACAACCTCTAGTATAATAGACATAATATTTTGTGTAAAACTCCAAATGACAAACCGTTTAATTTTCTGAATACTAGACATAAAGGGATACAACTTTCATTTTGGATCATCTCCAACTTCCTTATAGATTACAAGATATAAGCTTCCAAATTCAATCATGTGACAACAGATTTTCTTATACGCGATCATGAAAAGGCTTCCGCAATCGTGATTCACAATGGCCAAACAACAATTTTCTCTTTGTGAACGCGACCCAAAGTCCGCGACGCTATTCCCACCACTGTGGCAAAAAACTAGCAACTAAAAATGGCCTAGAAATGCGAAACCACCCCAAAACTCACCCGAACCCCTCGAGACCCCGTCCGATCATACCAACAAGTTCCAAATCATATTACAGACTTACTCTATGCCTCAAAGCATGCATAACAACATCAAAATCACGTATCGTCGATCAAGATCAATCTCTTAAGTTCATAAACTTAAAACTTCGAACCAAGCGTCTAATTCAAGCCTAACCAATCCGAAATGAGTCCAAATTTTGCATACAAGTTCCAAATGACATATCGAACCTATTCCAACTCCCGAAACAACAATCCAAACCCGATAATAACGAAGTCAACTCCAGGTCAAACTTATGAATATTCCAAACTTTTAAATTTCGAACTTTCGCCAAAATATATCAAATCAACCTACGGACCTCCAAATCCAAATTAAGACATGCGTCTAAGTCCAAAATTACCATACGAAGCAATTGAAATGATCAAAATACCATTTCGGAGTCGTCGACACAAAAGTCAAACTCCGATCAACTCTTACTGCTTAAGCTTCTAAAATAAGAATCATCCCTCCAAATAAATCCCGAATCATCCGAAAAGCAAATCCGACTACACACGCAAGTCACAATATATAATACAAAACTATTCGAGACCTTAAGCCATCGAAGGAGGACTCTAATTCTTAATACGAACGATCGGGTCGTTATAGTTAATTTAGAGCTGAATCGAATAAATTGGAGCTTTGAAGTCTGAGTAAAAGCCTAAATAATTAAATCGGGATCACATTCGGGGGTCTAGGACCAAGTCTGAATATCAAAAAGTGCACAAAAAATTTACTCTGAGAAAATTGCACTAGCGCGTCGCATGTTAATTTGGAACTGAATCAAATAAATTAGATCTTTGAAGTTTGAGTAAAATTCCAAGGAATTAAAACAGGACCGCGTTCGAGGGTCTAGGACCAAGTCTAAATATCCAAAAGTGCATGAAAAATTTACTCTAAGAAAATTGCACTACCGCGCTGCATGGGGCGCGACGCGGTAGTGCAATGTGCCTGCCTGATAGAAAAGCAAGCACTTTGTAAATCCCTACAGGCGCACCTCATGGTGCAATGCCCGGTGCACCGTGCCTGTACAATTTTCGTAGAGTAATTTCCTGTTTTTGGCTTGGATAGGGCAGTTTCGTCCGAACCCACTTCTACACAATATAAATACACCAAAAATATATTTTTAAGGGATTTTTTACCAACGAATGATTGGAGAAGAAACTAAGGCAAGAAGGCACAAGAATTCATAAAGATTTCAATCAACAATCGGCGCAATACGGGAGTTTGTATTGAATCATTAGCATTGATGTTTTATTATATCTTTAACAGTTATTGAGATAAATTTTTCCATTGCTATGGAGTCATTTCCCTTAGGGTGTTGACATATATGGTGTTTTGATAATTTGATTAGTGGTTCGACTCTCGACAATTGCTTGAATTAATTGATGGAGTTTTAAATCGTAATATGAAGTTGTTTATTATTTTGCTTAATCGAAAGATGAGTTTTTTATTGAATATCTTTACATCTTATGCTTTAGTTTAAATTCGTGATTCAACTAGGTAATCGATAGAGACTCTTGATCTATCAATCGAACTAGAAAATAGGGAAATATTTCTGAGAAGTTACCCTTTAGAATAAAACCATTATTTTATTCGTTGCAATTATTCACCGTGCTACAATTGGATTATTTATTGAACTTAATGTTTAATAGAAAGAGGAACCTTAACTTCAACCGTAATCTAATTATCTGGTGAATTCATGAGAATCAAAGTATTATAAAGTAAAATAATTCAAGAATTGGATCCCGAGTCAATTATCTTGCACCTGTCTAGTCAATTACCCTTTATTTCTCTCACCTGATATTTCTTTGTTTCTCAACTATTATCGTTCATGATCAATTGATAATTGCTTAATTTTCAGTAGGTAATCGTAGTTAATAATCATTCAATCAAGTATTAATTTTCTTGGATAGTAATTAACTAAAGATTATTCGAACACCATTAAAGTTTAATCCCTGTGAAGACGATAAATTAACTATATTATATTTGACTAGCGAGCATTAATTTTGTGTTGTATTTTGCGCTCGTCAAGGAACACCCTCTCATGTTTCTCTCTTGATGTAATATGCTCTTGTTGTGAGAAATTGATAGTTTTCTGGTTGTTCCTTATGTGGAATTCAATGTGGTGAGTTTTGAGCATCGGAAGTTTGACTATGCAAGTGAATCGTTTATGCCATATCATGCATGTTATATGTTTTCTATGTTTATCCTCTAACATGCTACTTGATGTGTCTATTATATGCTTTGTACTTGTTGAACAAGATAGAACTATTCGTGTTGACTTGGTGTCTCATGATGTGTACATTTACAATATTGCATCTCTTTTCTTATAATCTTGTTATGTAAAGATATGAATTGTACATGTTTATGTATTGGTAGGTTTCATAAGACTTGAACCTCGTCACTATTTTACCGAGGTTGGCCTTGATACTTACTGAGTACATGTTGTCTCATACTCATACTATACTTGTATACATTTTTGTGTAGATTTTGGCATTGGCTCGAGTGGACCTCAGGAGGGTGCCCAGTAGCTGAGATTGGAGACTTGAGGAAGTACTACATGGTCGTCTATAGACACTTGGAGTTCCCTTCCTTCTTTTATCATACTGTTATCTATATTTAAGACAATATCTGCATTACCGAGAGATTCGGTTGTATCTTATCTTAGAGCTCATGACTTAGTACTACTAGATTTTGGAAGATTTGTTGTCATAGTATTTCTGTACTTACTATTGTTGGAAGACTTATTTCGCTTATTTATGCTATCTCAGTTATATTATATCTTGTTAGGTTTAGTTGATATGTGTTTGGATGTTGTCTTACCTAGTATTAGGGGTTAGGTGTCATCACAATCTTTTATGGGACTTTGAGTTGTAACAAAGTTGGTATTAGAGCCCTAGGTTCATGGGTTGTAGCCATCCAACCAGTCGTTTTGAGCTTTAGCTTTCTGTTCGGCAATTTGAGACTATAAGTATCTTCTTATGACGCATTATGATTTGCGTGTATGGTTGGTTTCGATGTTTAAGAAGTTTGGGATTGAATTAGAAGAGCGATTCTCAATTTGAAAGCTTTAAGTTGGATAAGGTTTGAATTCTGAATAAACAACCTTAGAATTGGGATTTGAAGATTCCAATAGGTTCGTATGATAATTTTGGACTTGAGCGTATATTAGGATGAGTTTCGGGCGGCTCGGGAGCTATTTTCTGCTTATTGTTGGAAGTGGGTATTTTGAAGGTTCTAAAATTTGCTAAGTTTGACTTGGAATGGACTTTGGTGATATCAGATCCTATTTGGTGTTTCGAGCCTGGGGTAGGTTTGTGTTTCCATATGGGACTTGTGTGTTAAATTTCTTCCATTCCGAGTTGTCTAAGTATGATTCGTTACGTTCAGAGTTGGTTGAAAGAAGTTGGAAGTTTGGAAAGTCGATTACTTTAGTTTGGGGTGCAATTCTTGGTTGTGATGATATTTTATGTGTTTGAGACCTCAAGTAAGTTTGAATTATGTTTACAGACTTGTTGGTATAATTGGACGGGATCCCGGGTAGCTCGGGTAAGTTTCAAACTACCTGGAGCATGTTTGGTGTTGCGTATTTTTGATGGTACTGGTGTGTTTTGCGAGTGTGAAGCAAGTCCTGCAATCGCAAAAAAGGGGACTAGCAGGAATGGTTTTGTTCTTCGCGAACACGATAGCAGGTCCGCAAATGCAGAAAAGGAATTGGAGGCCAGGGGATTTTTTTAGGCGAACGCGACAGAGTGGTCGCTAACGCGAGGAGGAGGCAGCTGGGCAGGTTACTCTTGGCGAATGCGAAGGAGTGGTTCAAGGCTGGTTGAACTTGGCTTTCGCAAACACGACTGGGGGTACGTGAACGCGAAGGGTTAGGTGTCAATATTTTTTGCAAACACGATTGTGGGTCCTCAAACACTATGACCCGGCAGAAGCTTTAAAAGTTGAAATTTTGAGATTTCTTCTAATTTTTCTTTTGGGAACATTTGGAGCCGATTTTGGAGCAATTTTGAAGGGCCATTTCACCCACCTATTTAGGGCAAGTGTTTCTAACCCACTATTGGTTGTATTTTGTGAATATGTATTAATTTAGGGTTGTAAATTCAAGATTTGTGGTGAAAAATGTGATATTTTGGAAGAAAACCTAGAAATGGTATTTTTGAGTTTTGACCACAAAATTAGACATGAAATCGGAAAAAAAATTGAGTTTGTGATGCTATGGTTAGTATTTATTTTTGAGAATTTTTGGAATCCGGTCGCATGGGTCCAGAGTTGACTTTTGTTGGCTTTTCATGTGGAGTTGAGAATTGTTTCTAATTGTTAAATTATTGGTTCTTGAGTATATTTTGATTAAATTTCACGTTCTTTTGGCTAATTTCGGGTCGTTTGGCATTGGTTTGAGGTGTTAGCGAGGTGTCGGAGACGATTATCAAATTATGGAGCAAGGTAAGTCTCTTGTTTAATCTTGTAAGAAATAACTTATCCCCGTGTACTACTTTAGTTAATATTTAAGTACTTGTAGCTTGAGACAAGAATTTATATAATTTGCCGAGTCTTGTTATTTTAGGATTTGGCGGGATATTTTATTATCGGTAGATTTATGCCTTCTCTTACGTACATATCCTCGTGTTTGTATTTATTTGTACGGTAGTTTCATGACCATTTAAACTCGCACGTATATTTTCGATTTGGGTTAGTGACCAGTTGAAATTTTTAATATTCTTATGGGAATGGACTGTTCGTCTCGTCAATATTAAGAAATATTTTATAAGAAAGAGATGTGTTTGTTTTGTGAGGGTGTTGAGTTGTTGATGTGGCGCAGTACATTGGCGGAGAAACATTGGCAAGGATTGCCAAGGTGGGTGGTGGTTAGCTGATGGGTCAGCAGGTCAAGGGGTTTGGGCTAATTTTCTGGACTCTTTTGTTGGGTTATTTGGCTGAAAATTATATTTAAAATATGGCCTTCTTCAATAACAACTTGATCTTTGCAATAACAACACCTTTCAAATTTAACTCCTTTCAACATAAATATCTAATTAAACTTCCTTAATCCTAATAACTGCAATAATATATATATATATATATATATATATATATATTATTATATATGAATATATTTATAGATAAAATTTTGTATTTTTGAAAGAATTAACAATTTAAAAGTATATATATATTAGAAATTATTTATTTAGCTAAATAATTAATTAGTAAAAAAATAATGGTAATATAACCATAATTTCCAAAAATTAATTTTACTAATATAAAGATAAGTATATTATTAATACAAATAACTTTTATCTTTAAAAAAATATATATGATAAGTAATTTGAGTAATTATTTAAAAATAGATTAAATATATTTTGTTAAATTATTATTGACCAGCAAGCGTAGTAAACTAATTGAAAAAATAGAGGGGCAAAAATTGATCGTCACCAAGCTATGTAATATTAAAAAGAATATAATAGGGTAACAACATACAAGATGAATTGGCAAATTATTTTGGCAAAGGCAGCCCCAAAACAATTGGCATTGTATAACCAATTAAAAAAAATACTTTCTAGTTACTCTCTCTCTCCCTCTGTCTCTCTCTATCTCTATTCCCCCTCCCCCTCCTCTCTATAACCTATGTATCTTTTTCTTCTACCTTTCTCTACTTATATTTCTTCTCCTATCTCTCGTCTTTTTCTCTCATAGTTTAACAAAAATTATTATAAATTATGTAAAAAAAATCAGTGGGATGAAAAGTTAAGGTTAATCTCACATTAGAGAAAATCAGAAGCAAAAACTAAGAGAGAAAATTGGAAAAAATAGAGTTCAACTTTGTTTTTATTCTCTTTTCTCTTCTTTTTTTGTTGGATTGAATGAGTGAGTATGATTGAAATTGATTGAAAATACTTAGACGAGTCTATATACAAAAGTTTTTGCAAGATTAGAAGTGATTTAGACTTGTTTTAGATAAAAAAAATCAGACCTAAAAATTCAACTGCGATATGTGTATATCACATTGTATATCTTTTATATCGTGTATACAACAGAATTTTTTTATGGGCGCCCGTGTATATCACATTGTATATCATGTATATAACACAAAGTTTCATGGATATACACAGATACACATAATATACATGAGATATCACTGATATATAATACATATTTTCATGGATCTATATGTATACAAATACACATGATGTACATGAGATATCACTCATGTACATGGAGATATACACGAGATACAATAGGGGGGATACACATGTGAAGTCGTCTTGAAACTTGAGTTATAAATCTGAAATATGTTATACAAAGACGAAAAATAAATTTTTGATATACTTTTTGATGTACACATTATTATTACGTTATATATTGTGATATATAAATAATATATTTATTAATTTGGATATACAAATAAAATCTAGAAAAATTTGAGAGATTTTTCGGATGATATTGAAGGAAATGGAACCTAATTTTTAGGATGATGGTTGCCAGACGCAGATCCAGGATTTAAACTTGATGGGTTCAGATCTGCAATTATACCACATCTCATCTAATTTAATGGTTCAAGTTGTATATATTTAATAATTTTTAGATAAAAATACAGGGTATGAGCGAAAGTTATGGGTTCAGTTGAATCCATAGTTTCTACACTAGATACACCTCTGATGGTTGCTATGACAGAAGAGATAGAGGATTTTAAATATTTTTTGCTATTTTTAAAGAAAATAATTTTGATGAAACTTATTTTGAGGATGGTAGTTGAACCATTAGAAGAGAGAGAATAATTTTAAGCTATCATATGCTAAATTTTAAAAAGTAAGCTTTTTATGCCAATTGTTGGACCTAGTTGTCATGCCATGCGAAATTCTCTTCTCCATTTCGTTGTTCTTTTGGGTAAAAATTGTGTGGTAGCCACTTTTTAAAGTGGTATTTATTTTTTATCCAGAATTTTTAATGCTTAGCAATAGTAGCCACTAGTCTATTAAAATTAATATGAAAAAACTGTGTTACCCTTTCTTCTATCTCTTTCATGTGTTTGGGAGAACTGTGCCGCTGTTTGTTGAGGTTTCAAATAGATCTCCTGCTGTTGACTTTTCGTCGTGAGCTTATTAGTTTGTTTCTTTGAATTTTTCCATCTAAAAAGAATTTAATTAAGACAAATTCATAGAATAGCTTTATTACGATATCAAGTCTGAACTTGGATGAACATCTCTCTATATGCTTCCTTTTACACTTAGAGTTACTAAACTTCGTTCGAGATCCGTATTGTTCTCAACTAATATGTCTTAAATTACTTCGTTGCACTTAATTAAGTCAAGTTTGCAGATAGTGAGCTTTGTTGCTTCTCAGAACAGGTAGATATGTATATTTTGTGTGGTACTATTACTCTTTTGACATGTCACTGGACTGAGAGGATTGATGACATTGTTGACTGGTTAGCCTAGTTTCATCTTGTTTTATCATTGCTTGTTTTCTTAGACTAACAAGCTCAAAAGTTAAGAATAATCGGTCCTGAACTTATAGTTACAAGTTCAAAAGTTAAGGACAATAGGTCCTGAAGTCCTGAACTTAGACTAACAAGCTCAAAAGTTAAGGACAATAGATTCTGAACTTAGGCTAAGAAGCTCAAAAGTTAAGGACAATAGGTCCTGAACTTAGACTAACAAGCTCAAAAGTTAAGGATAATAGATCCTGAACTTAGACTAACAAGCTCAAAAGTTAAGGACACTTGGTCCTGAACTTACAGTTACAAGTTCAAAAGTTAAGGCCACTTGGTCCTGAACTTAGACTAACAAGCTCAAAAGTTAAGGACAATAGGTCCTGAACTTAGACTTACAAGTTCAAAAGTTAAGGACAACTAGTCCTTAATTTAGAGTTACAAGCACAAAAATTAAGGACAGGTGGTCCTGAATTTCGAGTTCCAAGTTCAAAAGTTAAGGACATGTAGTCCTGAAGTCCTAAACTTAGAGTTATAAGTTCAAAAGTTAAGGACATGTAGTCCTTAAGTCCTGAACTTAGAGTTACAAGTTCAAAAATTAAGGACACTTGGTCCTGAACTTTATGAGCAGAAGGGTGTTTTCGTCCGGGCAGGTAAAGTTTATTAAAGCAGTGGCTAAAGACTAAATACATTTTAAATACTAACTTTAAAGTAAATACATATGTTATTAGTGGCTAACCGTGCACTTCCCCTTCTTTTGGTAGCCTTGGACTCGGGCTTAGATCATCCTTCAAGAGGTCTTTGGGGGCCTGATGTAATAAACTTGGCCTAAATGAGTCCAAAGCCCAAATAAAGAACAATACAAATTGGCATTGATGATAAGATATCGTTACTTGTAGGCCTTCAATTTGGGTTCATCCAGTGGTTTGGATTTGTTCATTAAGATGACAGCACTGTAATTGGTTAATGTACTTCCACTTAAAGAATTTCGAACAAGTCGAAATGACTTTGTAGCCGTTCGATAGTCGAAAAGGGAATCACTTGCTTGATCAAAACTTTTAAAAAAAATTAACGAATTGAAATTGAGTTGTAATAATTGTTGTTGATGGTGTTAAAATTTAAAAGAATGAAAAATCTCGATCACATAATCGCAAATTCCAACAAAGAGAAAGTAATTGTGCTTACTATATACTAAAAAGAAAACTGCTTTTGCCAATTAATTAATTAATATAAATAAATCCCTAAAACACATGCTAGATTGCATGATGCAAGAAGTCGACTTTAAACAAGCAGTAAGAAAAGTTCTCTCCATCTTCAGTAGCGCTAAATATGAAGAAAATGGGTGCACGAAAACACTTGTTTTCACGGACTTCAGCAACTTGTTTAAGTAAAATAATTTTACGTACTTTGCATTTGATAGAAAAATAAGCACCATATATAGTTAATATTGGATTGTTGATCCATCTTGAGATTTCTTTTTCCAGATGAGAGCATTTTAATCATATTAACTAAATACATAGTTAATATGATGATGTCTCCCAAGTTAAATTGTCTCTCGTTATTCGTGGTATTTCAAACATTTTGTTGCGAAAAAACACAAGAGTAGAGTAATGGCATACACAATTTGAGTTGTTAACTCTTCGTTTGCCGATCAGAGACATGTTCAAGCTTTTCCTTTATTTTGTTTGGTTATTGAAAGGAAAATAATTCGAAAAAAGCAATATATATCCTCTCGTTCCTTCTTCTTTAGCTGGATAGAGTGAGTTTAAGTTGTCCTTTCTCCAAACCACTTTCTTCTCGACCCAAACTAAATACTACTTCCTTCGTTGCAAAAAGATCGTCACTATTTCCTTATTAGTCTGTTTCAAGAAGATTGGAACTGATCACGCCCAATTATGCTTTATAAAAAGACTAAGCGGTCGTTACAAATATATTTCGGTTAATAAGTTCGGAGTCGAATCCCACAGATTAACCTATTAAACACAACTACTAGACTCACACAAATTCACGCAATCAATCTTCAGCAATACTTAAGTAACAAATTGGATGTTTACTAACTAAATATTACAGTAATGAAAATGAAATAATTAATAACTAACTACGAACGGTTTGTGGACAAGAATTGGAATGATCTAAGGTTATGATTTTCCCTATTGTCGAAATCCTTTCCGCTACATTTTCTATAAATTTGCCTAAGTCTTCCCTACCGATCATGAACGCTATGAGTGTCGTAATTCTCTACCGAGTAACTAGAACAATTTACTAGACATATTCTCCCGAATTACGCTAGTTGGCCTTAAGTACGGCTCACTATGATAGCACCAAGGTTTCGTTATTCCTAGTCCCACCTTTAAACTCTCCGTATTGATCCCTCATATACGTTAGGAGTGATGTTGTCCAACAACTACCTAAATATGCACTCTCTCCCGAGTAATACATACTAAATAGGCATAGTCGATTGAGAGCTCTTCAACCAACCACAATAATAACGTAGTTGAACAAATATAGAAAATACTACGGCAAATCTATATTAATGTAAGAGGAAAATCATCCTCCAATAGGTTCCATCAAAACCCTAGATTAGGAGTTTAGCTACTTATACTCATAGTAACAATATCGCAAATAATTTGCATTATTAAATTATAAAGTAAAGATGAAGGAATGTAGAAATCAATGATTCTAACTCCCAACGGGTGTTCCACGAGCTATTCTTGCCTCCGGTCGCAAAACTCCTTCAAAAATGGTGTTTTATGTCTATTTATATGTGTAAGGAAAGACCTAAACGACATAGGCCAAGTCTTAGTCAAACCAGGAGATGAAATAAGCCTTCAAAATCTGGAGTAAGCGCGCCTCAGACCATGCCTCGCGAGGCTCCACGCGAGATAGACCTCTCCCCAGGCAACGTGACGCCAGTCTCTATGCGAGCTCGAGCTCGCCTTATCCCTCGAGTTGCCTACTCCCACGCGAGCTCAGGGACTGGCCTCGCTAGCTTCCACGCGAGCTAAAAGGCTCACTTCGCCTGCTGCCCAATTCTTTCTTTCGTCTTTCCAACTGTTTTCGAGCACTCTTTATATTTTACATATTCCTTTTGCTCTACTCTCATCTCCAATTCATCTACACATAAATAGACTACATTACGCACAAATAAAGTGTAGTTTAACAGTAAAGCACATAAAATGCAAGGTCATTAATGTACTAAAATATGGAATTATCGCCACACATCAATACCCCACACTTAAACATTGTTCGTCCTCGAGCAATCAAACTACACTTATAGAGTAAGCAATTCCCTTAACTCATCACACCAAGAATCTTTAAAATAGACTAAGTACAAAGGTGTAATATCCTCACCTCAAGATTTGACTCACAAATACCATAGCTTATTCAGAATTCACTTTCTTACTCTAATATGAAGGTCAATGACACTATCTTTCCTTTATGAATCATGTGCCCTCACCCAACAAAGAGCTTAGTTCCACACACAATGAATTTTAAAAACGTAGGAACTCAGGATAGGAAATATTCACTCGCTCTTAGAAATAACATTCATATGCCACAAATGATGCACCATAGGCTTGCCCGTAGTGTAATACTCTACTAATCGAGCTCATTCAGTCTAGGATCAAGTAGGACTTTAATTGGTTGTAATGTAGGTTGCGGGCCGGGTAGGATACATTTGGATATGAGTGACTACACCTCCCTCAAGCACATTAATACATATACTTTAACCCTCAAGCCCATACGTACATTAAACCAAACTTCACCTTTACTTCAATTTATATTACCCTGTACTTTATTAAGCACAAGTATATCACTAGCCACCACCATCAAGAATTATTTTTCACACAATACAACTATTCTTTTTCTTCTACTTTTTTTCGTTTTCAATCCAAGTGGCTTTTATTGACATTTTTTTCTTCAAACGGTGCACCTTTATCCTTATTTCATTTGTTCCACTCAAAAGCCAAACCACCACCCCCACACTTTAACTTTTACATAATTTATCATAATTCAAGTGCTCATGAGAGGTAACAAGGTGCAAATATATGGTCAATTCAAGCAAAGGGATACGGCTTGTAATGTGGTTACCAAAGAAACAGGATTATAGGCTCAAAGGGGTTAACTACGTTACATAACATTTAGGCGGGTAAACTATATATATCTAGCTCAACAAAGAAATGCCTATATCACTTCCCAGACTGAACAAGACTACTATTTTACTTTGCACACATGCAGAGCAAGTTCTATACATCAAATGCAATGCATAGAGTACATACAAACCTCACACAGACATGACACATAACTCACTCAGGATTGGTTTTATCACGACACTCCAGTCAAAGTAGTTAAGAAAATTAAAGAATCTATGATTTAAGGTACTTATACTCGAGTCAAAAATTAAGTCTAAGCGTCACAACCGGAGTACTAACTATTCTCAAGGCATAAAAAAGTTAAGAGATATCGCTGCAATTCAATTTATAGCCCAATGATTTCTACTTCTAAAAATTAAAATTAACTACACTCGGTTCAAATTAAACCCTTGGAAAAGAACCGCGCCAAAATAAAAACCAAGGGCGAATTACTACACTACCTATAAGAAAATCTTTTTGGTTTTTTTCTTTAGACTTAATTCCCTCAAGTAAATTGTCTAGGAGATCCATCGTCGGGAAAAACCAAATTTTTCAAAGTTTTTTTTTTTAAAAAAAAGGCTTCTAAAAGGCTAAGACGACACTAACTAAAAACAAAAAACTAAAACAAACCTAATATTTACAAGTCACCACCCCACATTTATTTCATGCAATGTCTTCAATGCATAAACAAATTGACAAAACAAGAAAAAAAATGAGTAGGGTGGATGAAAACTCCCTGATCAAGTTGCGTCCTCGCTTTCATCCTCTGAGGTTGCCCACTCTTCATCTTGTGCTTCCTCCTCCTCCTCATCATCATCATCCTCATCATCTGACTGCTCCGGCTCGGCCTCAGATTGCTCATGTGTGTTTACATCTTCATCATCTGGGAGTCTGTATCCATCACCTAGCCCAACCAACTGCTGAGCATAAGTGTTAAGCGGGAACCGCTACTCCAATATAGCCCTCTCCTCTGGAGTGGTCGGTCGTCCCCCTATTCGAAGCTGTAAGTCCATCATCCCATATAAATCGGCCATGAAGCTGTCATCACGTGCATTACGCTCAACCCCTGTCAGTGAAGTTGTGGTGTTCTCCTCCTTAATCCGGAAATTTGTGAGGTCTGTTGGTCTTAGGGGTGGATCAATTATGTGATTGAACTCCTTCTCCTCCTCCGCTTCTTCTTGTCGCAAGTACTGAGTCAGCATGTTTGCAAAAGGCATTCGGTCAATTTTCATGCTAGTTCGTACTTGGGTTATCTGATAACGGATCAAGTGTCCTACATTCACCCTTTGTCCCGTCATTAAGAAATATAACACACAATTTCTCTCACGGCTAATGAGAGTGTCATGGTTGCACGGTAGGAGCCATGAATTGATCAATTTCAACCATACTTGCGCTTCTGCCTTCATGTTCTTCTTTGGGAACTTCCTATAGCGGTTGGTTTTCTTATCCCGCATCCAAGCCGCCACAAAATTGACACCACAAAGAGTGTGTATCATCTCTCGATAGGTAAGACGGACTATGAAGTGGTCCAAGGGTTGCCCAGAAACATCCGGAGCCCCTAAGAAATTGCATATTGCCGAGGCTGAAAAATCTATCAACCTTCCACGAATCGGCACCAGCTATTCAAGATCCTCTGGATCAAACCCAGCATAAAATTACCTCACAAGATTGACGTTGATCTCTCCAGAGTTTCGGAACACATAGCTCAACCCCAACTCATTGATGCCTCTCCAAATAGCTTGGTACTTGGCTTGCAGGCGACGCTCATGAATAGCAGCTTCAGGATGTAAATATTTTGGCCTACAACGCTTGTACCAATACTTAACATGTGGAGGTATGCTTTTGATTCCAAATTCCCGTTGGCCCTAAGGTTGTGGACGGGTGGCTGCAATAGCTGCAACTGTTTGCAGTCCTTCAGCTTGACTAGAAATAGCTTCCCTCCTTTTCTCTTCTTCGGGGGAGGTGCGGAGGTGGCCTTAGCCTAAGATGGAGCAGTGGACGTGGCTTTGCCATTACCAGTGTCTTTTCTTGGAGGCATATTTATACCTAGACAAGTGAGCATAAATTAGTTTAAGCTGTATTGCAACCTTTTAAAACATTGTCATGACACCCCACACTTAAGAGTTTAACACATGATTATCAACAATTTCTGAGGTTACTCAGACTTCACCTCATCGTTTCTTAGCATGAGAATCAAGCAATGACACATGGGTTCTTCCTCTATATTCGAAGCATCGGGCTACCAGTGAGCCACCCTACACTTAATATTTTAAAGTGGTGCATGACTACATAGCACTAGTCATATAATCCCGGAGACTCGGGCTCCAATGGAGACAAAGAATGCCTTTGAGGCATTATAACAAACACTTAGCATGACTAGTGCCATGAGAGTGCTTGTAGGGGTGATGGATTGCCTCACCCTCCCAAATCGACTTGGGAGTTCGTGCTACCACATTTTCACACAATAATAACACCATTCCTATGAGGTTGGGACACACAAACACATTGTTACAATGAAGAACAACCCCAAAATTTGTGTCCAATGTCATGCGTTCACCCAACTCAAAATTGCCAAAGAATGGAGATAGAAACCATACCTTAGATGTTTAAGAGAAGGTATTTGCCTTTGAATTGTTGTTGCAAGTGAAGGAAATAGCAGAAGATTGCTTGTCTTCAATGGGGTTGTAAGGGGGAGGGTTTGGCAGTGTTCTGCGTGAGTGTGTAAGGGTGTGTTTTGTGAGCAGTGGGGTTTGGGCGTTTAAGTTAGAATTTTAAGGGAGGGGTTAAGATAAATAAGGGAAAAATTAAAATAAGCCGAAGAAATATACTTACTTAGCGACGCATGCTTGCTACCTCGCCTTACCCCTCACGAGGCGAGCTCCAAAGCAAGCTCGAGGGCCTGCGACGCTAGGTATAACGCATGATGCACCTCGCCTTAACCTTTGCGAGGTAAGCTCCCACGCCAGATTTCCATAAGGCGATGTGAGTCCTAATGCCTGACCTAACTTGCTGGGGACCAGGCGACGCGCAGCGCACTGTACGACTTGCCGAAATTACATACAAACATGTTAGTACCTAAAAACAAAAAGAAAAATTCTAACTACACCAAAAAATAACTACAAATTGGGTTGTCTCCCAACGAGCGCCTTAATTAACATTACGGCATGACGAATACAATATTACAATGGGTTGCCTCCCATGAAGTGCCTGATTTAACATTACGGCACGATGCGGGCAATCGACTTAAGGCTCGCTCAACATTGGTGGCTCTAGCAAATGAGTTACCGCCACTACTTTCGTGTCATCCATGCCCAAATAATGTTTTAACCTGTTCCTATTGACTCTGAACTTGTGAGAGTCATCTTCCGCAGCAATCTCTACGGCTCTGGTGGGGTGAATCTCTAGCACACAAAATGGTCCGGACCATCTTGACTTCAATTTGTCCGGAAACAACCTCAATCTCGAATTGAATAATAATACCCTGTTTCCCGGCTTAAAATTTTGCTCAAGAATATTTTTGTTGTGCACCAGTTTCATTGTTTCCTTGTATAACCTTGTACTCTCAAAAGCATGGTACCGAAACTCGTCAAGTTCATGCAGCTCTGTGACTCTACTAGTTCTAGCGGCCTCCACTTTCAGATTTAATTGTCGCAACGCCCAGAAGGCCTTATGCTCTAAATCCACTGGTAAGTGCATTCCTTTCCAAAAACCAATTTATATGGCGACATACCAATCACAGTTTTGAATGCAGTGCGGTAAGCCCATAGCGCATCATCCAATTTTCTCGCCGAATCAGTTCGAGTAGCATTTACAGTTTTGGTCAAAACACTCTTGATTTCTCTATTTGACACCTCAACTTGCCCACTCATTTGTGGGTGATACGGAGTAGCCACTTTATGGCGAACGCCATATTTCTCCAACAGCTTTGCAAAGGCTCAGTTGCAGAAGTGGTTACCCCCGTCACTGATGATAGCTCTTGGAGTGCCAAATTGGGTGGATGTTCTTTCTTAGGAAACCAATAACTGCTTTCGCATCATTTGTTGGAAGTTCCATGGCTTCTACCCATTTCGATACATAGTCCACCACTACAAGTATGTACTTGTTAATCTATGAGCTCACAAATGGTCCCATAAAGTTGATTCCTCACATATCAAACATTTCTACCTCTTATATTGGGTTCATGGGCATCTCATGTCAACGGGAAATATTCCCCGTCCATTGGCACTCATCACAATTTTCACCCAGAAGTGCGCATCTTTAAAAAGCGTCGCCAATAAAAACCTGACTCTAGCACTTTAGCCATTGTCCTTACACCTCTAAAATGTCCTCCATACGGTGAAACATGACATGCATGCAAAATAGAAGATTGATCTATCTCGGGAATGCATCTCCGGATCATGTTACCAAGAAAAATCCTAAACAAGTAAGGTTCATCCTAGAAATACATGCGATAATCACAAAAGAACTTTTTCTTTTGGACAGAAGAAAGGTCACAGGGGATAATACCGTTCGCTAGGTAGTTTGCAATTTTTGTATACCATGTCTCCATCTCAAGGCTTGTGGCCAACAGTTGTTCATCCGGGAAAGTCTCCACAATCTCTTCCACCTCAACCTTCTTCTCTACTCTTTCTAGCCTAGATAAGTGATCAGCCACTTGGTTCTCCGTTCCATTTCGGTCACGAATTTCTAAGTCAAATTCTTGCAACAGTAGCACCCATCGAATCAAGTGCGGCTTTGACTCCTTCTTCTCTGTTAGGTACTTGAGATCAACATGGTTAGTATAAATAATTACCTTCGAGCCTATCAGGTATGACCTGAATTTGTCAAATGCGAACACCACTGCTAGCATCTCTTTCTCTGTCACTGTGTAATTTAGTTGGGCACCACTCAAGGTTCTACTTGCATAGTATATTGGATGCATGACTTTATCTTTTTGCGGCCCAAGAACTGCTCCCACAGCATAGTCGCTTGCATCACACATCAGCTCAAATGGTTGCTCCCAGTCGAGTGCAACTATGATAGGTGCAGACACCAGCCTCTTCTTCAACTCCTCAAAAGCTACCCTGCAGTCATCAGAAAACAAAAAAGGGTGATCTTTTTCAAGCAATTTACACAAAGGGTTAGCAATTTTGGAAAAATCTTTTATAAATCTCTCATAGAAATCGACATGTCCCAAGAAACTTCTTATTGCCTTGACGGAAGTGGGTGGTGGTAACTTCTCTATCACATCAACCTTTGCGTGATCCACTTCAAATCCCTTACTCGACACTAAGTGCCCCAAGACAATACCTTCTTGTACCATGAGTTGGCACTTCTCCCAGTTCAATACCAGATTAGTCTCCATACACCTTTTCAATACCCTTCTAAAGTTTATAAGGCAATCATCGAATGAGTTCCCCACCAGTGAGAAGCCATCCATGAAGACCTCCATTATTTTCTCTACCATATCTGTAAAGATGGCCATCATGCACCTTTGGAATGTGGCGGGTGCATTGCATAGGCCAAACGACATTCTTCGAAAGGCATAGATGTCGTAAGGGCAAGTGAACAACGTTTTCTCTCTATCCTCCGGGGCAATAGAAATCTGATTATACCCCGAGTATCCATCCAGTAAGTAGAAGTGGGACCTCCTTGCCAATCTATCTAGCATCTGATCAATGAATGGCAGTAGGAAATAGTGTTTCCGGGTAGCCTTGTGCAACCTTCTGTAATCCATATAGATTCACCAACCTATGACTATTCTTGTTAAGGTCAACTTGTTATTCTCATTTTTCACTACAGTCATTCCACCCTTCTTTGGCACACACTGAACCAGGCTAACCCAGTTACTGTCAGATATAGAGAGGACGATTCCCGCATCTAACCACTTGATCACTTCTTTCTTCACCACTTTTTTCATGTTGGGGTTCAGCCTTCTTTGATGTTTTCTAGAAGATTTGTTCCCATCTTCCAGTAAAATCTTATGCATACAAAATGCTGGGCTTTATACCCTTAATATCTGCAATGGTCCAACCAATTTCCATGTTTCACTCCATCAACACCTGCAAAAGTTCTTCTTCCTGCACATCTAACAAACTAGATGAGATAATAACAGGTAAAGTTGAGTTAGGTCCCAAGAAAGCATACCTGAGGTGAGACGGGAGCAGTTTTAGCTCCAACTATGGTGGCTCTTCAATTGATGGCTTAGCTGGATGGGTCTTTCTTTCTTCTAAGTGTAAAGGCTCAAATTCGAGCTCTCTTTTCCAATACCCTTGACCTTCAAGGGCCAAAAACATACTACGCTAAGTCCTCACCATCTACTTCTTCTAAGTTCGTAAGGCAGACTACTAGAGGGTCTTTTGCGTTTAGAGCCTCGTCTTCCTCCTCCAAAATCACATCCGTAGATTTTATCAGAGAGCAGTTAGCAAATTCACTTGGTCGTCGCATAGACTTCTACACATTGAATCTTATTTCTTTATCGTTCAATCTCATTTTTAGCTCTACAGTTTCACAATCAATTAGAGCTCTCCTAGTGGCCAAGAATGACCTCCCCAAAATTATGGGAATTTCCTCGTCCACCCGGCAGTCCAGAATGACAAAATTTTTCGAAAACACAAACTTTCCAACCTGCACCAGCACATCATCAAGTATACCTGATTGCCTCTTCACCGTTCGGTCAGCTAGCTGTAGTAACATGGATGCGGTTCTTGCTCTTCCAATGCCTAACCTTTTATAGACAGCCAGGGGAATCAAGTTTATGCTCGCCCCCAAATCACATAGTGCTTTAGAAAAAACATAGTTACCTATTGTGCATGGGATTGTAAAACTCCCTGGGTCGGAAAACTTCTCAGCTATAGGTCTCGCCACGACAACACTGCATGTATGAGTTAGTGTAACAATGGCCAAGTCTTGAAAATCGAACATAGACATCAAGTCCTTCATCATTTTTTCATAACCAGGCATCTCCTTCAAGGCGTCAATCGATGGAATGTTCACCTGGATTTTCTTCAACATCTCCATGAATTTCTTATACTGCTCATCCTTATGATATTTGGCTAATCTCTATAGGAAGGGTGCTAGAGGTCGCTTCCTTCATGTGATTTGAGTGGCGATCTTCAGAGACTTCGACGTATATCTACCGCATCTACAGACCGAGGAGTCCCTCCTTTGCAACCTCTTTTTCTTTGCTTGTGCTCTCTTGTACATGTTGTATCTTCACCTCAGTTAACCTTGTTGAATCATCAACCTTAATGGGTACTGGCACAAGTGCTTCAGTTGGTCGGCTTTCGCGAGCAATTTCTTGCTCTAGATATAGGTCTCTACCATTTCTTAGACTCACTGCCATAAGTTGTTTTGGGCCCTGGTTTTTTGGATTGACATGAGTGTCTGCAAGCAACGTCCCTTGGGGACGATTATTCAGAGCCATGGATAACTGCCCTAGTTGAATCTCAATACTTTTGATAGCTGAGTCATACGATACTACCTTTTATTGCATTTGGTGGACCTTTTCTTCCATTTTCTCACTGGCCCCAATAAGTTGTTGCAACATTCCTTTAATTTCAAACAACCCATCATCTTGTCGTACTATCTGTTATTGTTGAGGCTGTTGATATGCTAGCTATTGATTTTGCTGATTGTATCCCTATTACCTTTGATAAGGCACAACTTGACCCTGTGGTCGCATAGCACCAGGATTGTTGCTATTATTGTACTACTACTGTGCTGGTCTATATTGCTGATTCTATTGTCCCCAATTCTGACCACCTTGCCTATGTCCTCAAAAGTTGGCCACATAGTTTATATTTTCCTGATAGTTCTGGTTGTCATTTTCCACATTCCACGAGCATACATATGGTTGGTTAATGCATGGTGTACATAAGCCCCCATTAGTCGCGTCAACTATGTGTACCTTCTGCTTCTGGCCTAGTTCATCAATCTTTTTTCGTGAGGATACTCATTTGCGTCATCAGAGTGGCCATATTTTTGGCTATGGAGTTGTTTGGGTCCAAAGTCACTAAATGAACGACAGGAGTGATCGTAGAGTCTCTTGTCATCCATCCTGAGTTTTGAGCCATTTTATCAAGTAGGATCTTGCATTATCTGAATGATTTGCTCAAAAACGCTCCACCTGCTGAAGCATCAACATTGGCCTTTAAGTTATTTGCCAATCCCATGTAGAACCTCTGCCCCTACATCTGATCTGGAATGCCATGATATGGACACTTGACCAGCATACTAACCTCTCCCACGTTTCTTGTAGTGTTTCTATTGATCTTTGCCTGAAGCTTAATATCTCGTCAACTTGTTTGGCAGTCTTATTGGGTGGGTAGAACTTATTCAAAAACTGCTTGACTAATTCCTCTCAAGTAGTGATGGAGTTTATGGGAAGTGAATTGAGCCAAGTCTAAGCCTCTCTCGTCATCGAGAATGGAAAAAACAATAGCCTTATTGCTTTTGTTGTCACATTTGGATGCCTTTGCGTGACACATATCAACAAGAAATTTTTCAGATGCTACTAAGGGTATTCAATATAAAATCCTGAGAACAGTCCCTTGTTCTGCAATAAATGTAGCATGTTGTTTGTGATTTGAAATGATTCTGCTTGTATATGAGGGACTGCAACTACGGTTGGCAGATTTACAGCGGTGGGGTGCCCAATCATACAATGCTGATTTTGGTACAAGAGGCACCACACCCTGATTGTTCGGCTCACTCGCATTGTTTCTGTTGTTTGGATCTTTTAGTCTATCATCCATGTCTGGTTCAATTTGTTCTGTTGAGTTCTGTTGTTGTTTTCCCTTCTTGTTTGCACGATTCAGTGCCTTGAAAACTTTTTTAGGATTCGATAATGCTTCGAAAATTCACCAGTTCTTGAGGAGTTTCTAGGCATGCACCTGTAACACCCAAGACTACAAATATTAGAATTTTAATGTATTTAGTTTAAAATGAAGAAAATTGACTACACTAAGAATTCTAGCACTTCATTTAGCTGCAATTAATAACAACGTTAATTCCCCGACAACGGCGCCAAAATTTGATCATGACCAACTATGCCTTATAAAAAAGACTAAGCGGACGTTGCAAATATATTCTGGTTAATAAGTCTGGAGTCGAATCCCACAGGGAATTAACCTATTAAACACAGCTACTAGACTCGCACAAATTCACGAAATAAATCTTAAGCAATATTTAAGTAACAAATTGAATGTTTACAAACTAAATATCACGTAATGAAATGCAATAATTAATAATTAACTATGAACGATTTGTGGACAAGAATTGGAATGATCTAAGGTTATGATTTCCCCTATTGTCGGAATCCTTTCCGCCACGTTTTTTATAAATTTGCCTAAGTCTTCACTACCAAACATGAGCTCTTTGAGTGTTATAATTCTCTCCCGATTAGCTACTACAATTACTAGATATATTTTCCCGAATTACGCTAGCTGGCCTTAAGTACGGCTCACTCGGATTGCACCAAGATTTCATTATTCCTAATCTCACCTTTTAAACCCTCCATATTGATCCCTCATATACGTTAGGAGTGATGTTATTCAACAACTACCTAAATATACACTCTCTCCTGGGTAATACACACTAAATAGGCACAGTCGATTGACAGCTCTTCAACCAACTACAATAATAACGTAGTTGAACAAATAGAGAAAATACTGCGACAAATCTATATTAACGTAATAGAAAAATCATCCTCCACGGTTCCATCAAAACCTGAGATTAGGAGTTTAACTACTCATACTCATAGTAACAATATCGCAAATATTTTGCATAATTAAGTTACAAAGTAAAGATGAAGGAATGTAGAAATCAATGATTCTAACTCCGAACGGGTGTTCCATGAGCTATTTTTGCCTTCGGTTGCAAAACTCCTTCAAAGGTGGTATTTTATGTCTATTTATATGTGTAAGGAAAGACCTAAACGACATAGGCCAAGTCCTAGTCAAACTAGGAGATGAAATAAGCCTTCAAAATCTAGAGTAAGCACGCCTCAGACCATGCCTCGCGAGGCTCCACGCGAGATGGACCTCGCCCCAGGCCACGCGACGCCAGCCTCTACGCGAGCTCGAGCTCGCCTTATCCCTCGCGTCGCCTACTCCCACACAAGCTCAGGGGCTCGCCTCGCTAGCTTCCACGCGAGCTAAAAGGCTCGCTTCGCCTGCTGCTTCATTTCTTCCGCTACTCAATTCTTTCTTTCGTCTTTCCAGCTATTTTCGAGCACTCTTTATACTTTACATATTCCTTTTGCTCTACTCTCATCTCCAATTCACCTACACATAAATAGACTACATTACGTGCAAATAAAGTGTAGTTTAACATTAAAGCACATAAAATGTAAGGTAATTAATGTATTAAAATATGGTATTATCGCCACATATCAGGAACTTTTCAATATTTCCTTAATATGAAGCATTTACAGCCACACAAATGTTCTGGCAAGTTTAATAGTACAAGTTTCAAAAGTTTTAAAGCTGCAGTGATTTGGTTCGTAGCAGCCCAAGTATATCCAGGAGTTCCTTTTACACGCTACGCTATCCTCGGCGACGATATCGTCACAGAGAACAAGCGAAAAGAGGTTCATCAGAGCAATAGGGAAAGCTTATAGAGGGGTGGTCTTACTACGACAAGTGAAGCCAGGGTTCCCTTTGTTCGGTGTCGCCTTCGGCTCCATACTGAAAAGGCCGGCCATGAAGGGACATTACAACTATCCTTTCTGGGAATACCGGGCTTTATATGATCCTGATCAGTGATCAGTATATTTTAATATTCTGGATCCTTATGTGCTTTTTTTTGTTATACTAGCGGCGACAGATCTATTAGTAAACAGGAGCCGCTATCGCTCACCTGGCTGGATGTCAATCTGACGGATGGTTCCATCGAAGAGAAGAAAATGAAAGGCTTTCATAAAAATTCTCGTAGAATCGAGAATGAAGTTTTCATTCTGTACATGCCAGATTATGAATTAGTAACTGCTTCCAATTTCCAAAAAAAATCCCAATTGTGTCGAACTTTCCATTTTTGGAATGGAGGCTTGGCTGGTACCAGGCTCTAAGAGAGTTTTCTTCGAGCGAGCGGTCTTTCTATCTTTTTGGGTTGCATGCCCAAGACATGACACAATCCCTAAAGAGTATGATGTGCCTGACCTTGCTTCTCTTGATCCCCACCCACTTCCCGTAGAGGCAAGAGGTGGTCACCGGTAGGCTCATCTCAAAGCTGAAATGAAGAAAGTAAAGTTCTTGCATTTTTCGAGATGTCACTGGTACTATCTTTCTGTCTTTGACCTATCGATTGAGGGGTGCTTCTTATCTGCTTCGGCGGCGCTTTTTCGCCTTCTCTTCGCTCTGGACAGGAGCGCTAGTGGACACGGGGAGGACAGAAGAACAACGGATTGAACTGGACAACCGGGAAGTCTCTGCACCTATCCTTTTTTTCTGAACCTTTGTTTGTTTTCGGAAAACAGGATTTGGCTCAGGATTGCCCTTTTTTGTTAATTCCAGGGTTTCTCTGAAAGGGTTTGTGTGAATAATGGAATGGTTAACATTACTCATTTTAAACTCTCCCGCGGTGATATAATATCTTTTCAAGAAAATGATGCGAGAACCCGCGGTGAAGAAATAAAGAGATCCTTCTATATCGAGACAAGAAAACATCTTTGATTACGATTAAAAGGAACAATCTCCGGTAAATTGATTCCATTCTGCTACTAGGGTTCCAAACCTTCCCCTGAGCTCTAGAATCTATAAATATCTTTTCAACTCAAGAAATGCTAAAGCTATTTAGAGTTGGTATTTCTAACTAAGTCGACATCGGCAGCTACCGCGACCCCTGCTTCTTTAGGTGGAACTCCAGGTTTAGGAGTACCTTAACTTGAATTTCAAGCCTATGTCTTTCGCTTGCCTAAGGTACCGGCGGAGGACCAAGAAACTACTCGACCCCGTACATCTGTAAAAGTGACACACAAATGCTACAGATTATTTAAGATCACGTATCTCTAAAGTTTTCCCTTCTTTATTAAAGCTTGTATCAAATCAAACTAGGACAATCTTTTTGAACAGAGTTAGAGGGAGTGATAGAGTAGCTGAAAATGAATTTGTTTTTCTTCATCTCCATTTAGTCATTTACTATTCTATTACCCCTGTTTTCTCCTCTCTTGTTTTACTTTTGAAGGATAAATATTTGAGTTAAAGTTCTATGCACTAATCAAGTCGCAATCACTTATTAGGTAATCGCAGGCACATCTCATGATCATTATTAATTGCTTGGTAAAAATCCCAACTAATCTACTATAACAGGTTAATTGCGTATATTATTTAAATCCTAATCATATTGTTGAATCTATACTTTCTAACTTGCAATTGATAACAAATACTTAGATGCGTTTGGAATCAAAATGACTTGTTAAATAGTTCTTCCTAAGCTTTTCTTGTATCTTGGAAATAAACAGCTGATTTATTTATAGATGACTGATGTATTCATTCCATCCCTATCTAAACACAACATCTCGACATTTTTCTCTTTTTACAAACTGTTTCTTAAAAAAAAGGTCTAAGTGAAGCAAAGTGTAAAAGGTAAAAGGCAAAGGTCTTTCAAAGGAACACAAAGTTCTCAATTATGAGCTGGAAAATCAGGCCAGGTTCACCAGAGTCCAAAAAGAGAAATGATTTAAGAATACTGAATAAAATACATGGGATGCCTCCAAAATACTTACAGGACACCAATTCTGCCTCACAAAAATCAGAATTGCATATCTTATTTGTGTGTTGTGTCAACATCATCTCATCAACCAGATTTTACTAGTATTAAATTATAGGAAATTTTTTGAGTCAAATGTTTGTAGACAATCATCATACAACGGTAGCCATGATTTTAACGGGTACTTCAAACTGATTTTACAAATATGTCCAAACGGTTTAAACATCAAATGTTCGAAATTTACTTGATGATTGCATAAATTTATCTTGATCAAAATTTATGCATATCAGATTTCAATCAATTTTGAAGAATTCTCATGAATCATGACATGATAAAGCATAACAATAAGTTTCATTAAACTAAAATAAATTTAATTAATTTAAAAGGATAGACCACTTTCAATTCAAAGGAGAGCCAACTTGAATAGGCTCTTTTTTTTATCATTCTGTTCATACACCTACCCACCCACCCACTCATCTCATCTCACCAACCAAAAAAGGTACAACCATGACAGCCCCTAGTACAACATTCCTGTTTGATTCATGCATAAACAGAGCCGCAAGAGAGAGCCATCAATAAGAAAGCAGCTTGTTCTACTTCACCAAGTTTGTGAGTTGAACTTGATCTTGATCTTGATCTTGGTCTCTGCAATGCTACTACTTGTCTACCAAAAGGCAAAAACTTCTTCTTTAATAAACAACCATTACTGCTGCTGCTGCTGGTACTATCTCCACTGCTGCTCGTACTACTGTTACTGCAGTACTGGTTTTTATTTTCAGATGATTTCTTCAATTTCTTGTCTTCTTTGTTCAATCCCAGAAGTGCTCTTCTCTTCTTCCTGCTCCTGATCCCACAAGCATTACACAATGACTGCATTCATAAAATCAATCATTACAATCTTTTCAAAAATATAATAAAAATATCTAATTCAAAAATATATATCTTACTGACCTTAGGGCCAGCAGGGCCACCACGCCAAAGAGGGGTTTTTGTGGTACCACAATCAGCACATGTTTTTAGTTGGCTTTCTGCTTGGCTCATCATATCCTCAGATCCCCAACCCTATACCAAAAAAGAATCAGACATTAGTATATATATAGAGAGAGAGAGAGAGTATGATCAAAGGTAAAATGGTTCAAGGGTGGATCTTGATCACTCACTTTATCACTTAGATCCATCACTTTGATCAACTAATTAACTACAAAGACCAAGTGAAAAGAACATCCAACAGAACAACCTTGATCGCCTCAGCTTCAATGATCACACCTAAAACTACTAATACCAAAAACTAAGCAAAACCCAGAACAAGAAATCGTAGATAAATCAGCTGAATCACACTTGACTCTTGATTTCAACTAGACGAACAACTGATTAGACCCGCTCAAGAACTCAAAAAATGAAATGTTTAGCAGGAAATTAGTAGAAATTAAGGGGTTTAGTAAACCGACTTGAAGAGAGACTGCGGGAAAGATATAGAGAGAGACCGACACTGAAAGAGAGTAGTGGCTGATCTCAGGAGATATAAAATGTGGGGTTTATAAGAGGGCTTACGAAAACCCTAGGCGCGAGGGATTCTTGAAATGACTAAGTTACCCTTGGTTACGAAAATGTTTATCCCACAATCGACCCGCCATTAAAATGTTTTTTGTTATTTCTAGGGTGGGGTCAATATGGGCACTTTAGAAGATTTTCTTTTTCTGTTTGCCGCCTTATGTTAAATTTAGGGTTTTCAAGACTTGATCACCCCGCCAAGCTACACCCCCTTTCTCACTTCCTCAAGAAACGTTAAACGTTTTGTATATAAGAATAAATAATTAATTAATTAACATTATTAGATATCATTTTGTCACCTACTACTACTTTCGACATGAATTTCTTTTCCTAAAACTTGCTAATGCCAAGAGTATATATCACCTTGCAATAAGTGATGCATTCAATTGATTTATGAAATGTATATTTAATTTTATTTATATAAATTTGTTACTATATTTTTTACATAGAGTCCCACACTAAAAACGTTAGATTCAGTTGAATCCTATGATATAAGCGTAATACGCATTTCTATTATTAGAACAAATTAATATGAAATATATACTTGAATATTTATTCATATGTTAAATCGAATATGTAATTATTGTAATCTGCGATTGATTGCAACAATATTTATGCAACCTCCGTCGTTCATGCTTATATATAGCAAAGATAATAGGGTAATTTTTCATATATCTTAGGTTGTTGGTTTTACTGTCGTTTGTTGCATGCAACATAGTTTCTTTGTTTTTGGGTAAGTAAATGATTTTATTTACCAGTATAACTATTTACCACTTATACGAATAAGAGACAGACAATATGTATATGTTCTTTAATTTAATTTATGATGTGCTTTAAGGATTCCTTTGTTAAGGCTTAATACGTACTACGCCCTTTCCATATTATCATTTACCCTTAAATACGTGAAACATTTGTTACTAATACCCTATTACGTGAATTAAGATGGCGTGCTACGCAAAAAATTATACACGTCAAAAAAAAAAAAAAAAAAAAAAATCCCCCGTTTCCTCTCCTCGGCATCTTCTCCAACATCCTCCTCATTTTCATAATTATCTCTCCATCATCCATCATCTACCATCTCTGTCACCACTCATCACTATCAGCTGTTCAGCCACCAGCAAGGCAACCAAAAAACTTCGATCGACCTCTCTGCTACATCTTCCAGCGTCATCTTCGTCACTAGTTGCTCAGCAATCAGCAAAGACCACCATCAACTCCTCAACCATTTAAGCATCATCTACTCAGCTACCAACTTATCACCTTGCATTCTCACTATAAACAAGAAAAAATATCACAACTTGTCCTACTTGTTCTAATTTACCGTATTGTTACATACTGTTATTATTGCTTTTATGCATTATTTTGTAAGGCTTGTTCCAGGGGGTAAAATGAAGGAGCGAGTCGATGATTTCACTCCGATCCGTCGAGGTCCATCCAATAGTGGTGTTGTTGAGCCTCGCTGACTTTGTTTCAGTCCTATCGAGATTTTAGTAGAAGTGAGTCTTCCACCGTTGGTTCATAAAGCAGCTTATACTCTATCCTTATATTTTCTATTTTTATTATGTCCCACAGACTTTTGTACTGAAATATTGTCTTTAAACGCTCCTTGACAGTTGTATAATGAATTTTGGGATATTTTATTACGATTTTAATTAGACTTCAGTGTATATCAAGATCTATTTTATGGCTCCATTTTATTATTATTATATGCACTTTAAATTGGTTAAACGATAATGGTTCATCTGGTGAGTAGTGGCTCATAATTAGATAGATGCCAATCACGGCATATGTTTTCAAGCGGTGACACCTTCACCATTTTTGTAACATCCAGTCGGTCGTTTTGAGTATTTTAGTCTCAATCCTCTAATTAATGCTTCATCTATATTATATTGTGGTTACGTGACTCTTCGGGGTATTTGGTTTTGGTTTCGGTAGAGTTTCGGAGTGAAATGGTACACATAGTCCCTAAGTTGGAAGGTTAAGTCGTAGGAGTTGACCGTAGTTTGACTTGTGTGAAGACAACTCCGAAATGGAGTTTTGATGGTTCTGATAGCTTCGTATGGTGATTTTGGTCTTAGGAGCGTGTCTGGATGTTGATTTGGAGGTCCGTAGGTCGTTTCGGTGTGATTTGGCGAAAGTTAATTAGAGGAATTTGGGAAGTATGATCGGGAGTAACTTTGTGGATATTGGGGTCGGATCTCGATTCCGAAAGTTGAAATAGGTCTGTAATGTCAATTATGGCTTGTGTGAAAAATTCAAGGTCAATCAGAGTCGTTTTGGTATGAATCGGCGTTGGTTCCGGAATTCGGAAGTTCATAATTGCTTAGGCTTGAATTTGGGTTGCAATTCGTAGTTTTTGCATTGTTTGATGTGATTTTAGGACTCGAGTAGGTCTGTTATGTGTGTTGGAACTTGTTGGTATTTTCGAACGGGGTCCCGAGGGGCCCCGGGTGTGAATTGGATGGAAATCGGATCATTTTTAAACTTGATGTTCTACTGAAAGCTGGGCTGTTCTGGCGTTTTCGCACCTGCAGAGGAGATGCCGGCAAGTGCGGGCTCGAAAATGCGAGCCACTGGTCGCAGAAGCGGAAATGACCTAGCCCAGTTGGGATCACAGGTGCGGAGAATGGTCGTAGATGCGGAGGAAGGCTGTTTGGTCAATCATCGTAGAAACGGAGAAGGCTCCGCAGGAGCGCACACGCATGTGCGAATCTTGTTCGCAGAAGCGGAACTTGCCTGAGTAAGTGGAATCCGCACCTACGATAGAAATTTCACAGGTGTAGAGCCGCAGACGCAGTAGTAAGGCCCGCAGAAGCAAATTCACTAGGTAGAAAAGAGGGATTTCGACGGTTTTGGTTCATATTTCATTTTGGAATTTTGGGAGATCGATTTGAGAAGAAATTTTGAGGATTTTTCAGAGGAATTATTGGGGTAAGAATTCTTGGCTCAAATTTGATTAAATCACACTAATCTATCATTATTATTATTATCATATATTAAGGATTTGAGTTGGAAAAATTATAAAAGTTCTTAGACTAAGTTTTTGGGTTTTGAAAGGCAAAACTAGATCGGTGGATAATGCTTGTATAGTTGGACTCGATATCAAATAGAGATTCGAATTTATAATTTTGGTCAGGTTCCAAGACGCGGGCCCTGACTGACTTTTTGGGGCAATTTTTCTATTTTTTCTAAGATCATAATTTCATTATTTAAATTAGTTTCCTATAGTTATATTTATAGTATGAAATTATTTTGGCTAGATTCGAGCCGTTCGGAGTTGGAAAATTGAGGGAAAGGCCTTCTAGTTGATTGATTTAGCGTGAGGTAAGTGACTTGTCTAACATTATGTAGGGGAAATTCCCCTTAGAATTTGGTATTGTTGTAATAATTGTAATATGTGAAGGACGTGTACGCAAGGTGACGAGTGCATACACGGGCTAAATGTTTAAATTCCAGTTTTAGCTACGTCGTTTTCCTTTCATGCTTTAATTGAGTTACTTTAACATGTTATAGCCATCATGTTTAGCCTAATCTCACATGTCTACTTGTCTTATCTCTTATTTGCAACTTGTCCTACATGTTTTGTTGAATTACTTGCTTTCTTTAATTCTGTGGTCATTATTTAACTGTGGGATTCTTTACATGAAATTTGCTATCCTGGGAATATCTTGTTGTTGAGTTTGGTATTGAGTTGCAAACGTCGTGGTTTCTATTGAGGCAAAGTATAAGTTGTGAAATATCATTTATTGAGTTATTCTCTGGTTGCTATTGTTGAGACTTTGTGTACATTGTGGTTGAGCCGTGGGCTCCTTGTTGTGAATTTATGTTATTGTTGGCTTTTTTTTTTCTTTTTTCTGGCAAGTGTGATATTGGGCACTTGAGGTTTGCACGGGGTTTTCTGCCATGTTGTTATTACTATTGATAGAAATGTGGTGGTATAAGGTCTGGGTGTTGAAACACATGCGGTGAGATAATGTGGGCTTGATGCGCGTGGCTAGTAGGGTAACTACTAGAAGACATGCGGTGTGATAAGGTGGGCTAAAACTTGGGGTGCTGTTTTGGAATAATTTTTAAAACTAAATGTAAAAGCTCTCGTGGTGATATAAGGAAAAGGCTGTGAGATACTTTTTATGATTTGGGACTACGAAGCGGTACCTCAGTAGTGGCCCTTGTTCATCTTTCTTTATTTGTTGTATTTGCCTTGGTTGTTTGTTTCCTTAACGGGCAAATCCTTGTTTCCTTTCGTGTTGTATTAACTATCTTGATCTCGGTTATTAACCTTCCGTAAATTCCTTATTTTTTTAATTTTCTTTGTCATTATCATTATATCGTTATATTTCGTCTTGTTTCTTATTATCTCTAGTAGGACCTTGACCAGACCTCGTCATTACTCTAACGAGGTTAGGCTTGACACTTACTAGGTATCGTTGTGGTGTACTCATACTATGGTTCTGCACATGCTTTTGTGCAGATCCAGGTACATCTTATCAGTCCCGGCACTAGTGCGCTGAATTGCATTTGGAGACTTCAAGGTACATCTGTCTGCGTCCGCAGGCCTCGGAGTGCTCTTCTATCCTGTTCTTCCTTATTTCATTTCACTTTTATAGACAGTAATGTATAGGATTGTTCAACACTATACTTAAGAGCTTGTGACTTATATATGATTATCAGGTTTTGGGAGGTGTATGTATTGAGTTTACAGATTTTATTTATGAAATTGGAGTTTGAAATTTTAAGCTTTTATGTAATGTTTTCGTATATTATTTAACGTACTTAGTCTTAAAAACTAGGTGTCATCATGACATCCTACGAAAAGAATTTGGGGCGTTGAGCCGGTGACAATTTTCAAATTTCAACAACTAGAAACCGCCACTTTCTGTCGATAAAATAAAATGACTCACCATCTCTAGTCTAAAAAATAACTTCAGGAATCAGGACACTATCGAATCTTGCTTTGTGGAGTGGCAAGAAAGGTGCACAAATTTTTGTGGAGTTCGGTGATCTGCATGGATATTTTTGTTTTGCTCAATAGTATCTAACTCGTGATGACTGATGATGCATAAAGTGCACGTGACAGCTCTGTGAGATGTCTTTGATCTTGAATGAAGGAAAATAATTAAAGTGATCTGAGTTTTACTCTTCAAATTAATTTGTACATACTGCATGTCAATACGATTCTTTTTTCTTTTTTGGTTGCCAATTTGATGTTATGTCTCCGAAGAATCAAGTGATAACTATGAAAAATCTGGTTTTTTTAGATTCGTTGTTTTCCTTTATACTTTCATGATTATCTGGTAGCTAATTGAATAGAAGTCCTTATAAACCATGTAGCTTCATTCATTAAAAACATGCTAGTCCATAAAGAATGTAAGAAAACCTTGGGACTGAATTCTAATATTATCTTGAAGTGAAAGGTTTTCACCTTTTCTTTTGCTGATCACTTTGAATTGTTGGGCTAAAATGGTCCAAAAATATTTTTAATATGGTGTAATATTGTCTGCTTTGGGTCAAGCCCGCACGATTTTCCCAAAAGGCCTAACAACATTAAGAGTATCCAACTCCTTATAAGTAAGTTATTTTTCTTTTTTACTTTCCATGCACTTTGTTCACACACTCCCAACATGAATTTCATTCGTTAAAAGAATTTATTAAGTACTCCCTCTGTTCCAGTTTATGTGAACCTATTTTCTTTTTGGTCCGTTCCAAAAAGAATGACCCCTTTCTAAATTTGAAAATAATTTAACTTAAACTTTCAATTCTACCCTTAATGAGATGCTTTTATAACCACACAAATACCCAGGGCCACTTTTTGAATTGTTTAGGACTACAAACTCTAAAAGTATTCAATTTTTATTAAACTCCATACCCAATCAAACAAGTTTACATAAATTGAAATAGAGGGAGTTGTTGGGATATATACTATTAACCATGAGTTTGGTTTAGATATAGTATTTATTATGAAATAATTGTTTATTCAGTTTTAATAAAGTTTTAAATAGATCATATAATAGTCTGTGTCCTTTGCTTATATAGTAGATGATTTAGTGTATAGAGTTTAGCTTATACACGGAAGATTAAATCATCGGTTCTTATAAGTATAAAGTTTGAGTTCACAATCTAATGGTGGAATTGGACAAACCATCAGGAATGATTGTAGCACAAGATTAAATATAATTAATCTTGATTATGGGAATGGTTTAATTCCAACTTCTTGTGCTAGTACATTTTGTATGTATTGAACGGACCAGGTAGAGATAAGTATTTTATACTGACTTAATAAAATAAACTCTCTAGCCATTAAATGTACTTATACTCTTAATCTTGATATAATTATTATTAGCTGTGTGTATTATTATTGTTTTGATTTATTAAAAGGCGAGATTCTTTCGTGGGTCAATATGCCTGGTAAATTGGATAATAATAATATACATTGGCGAAGTAATAGTTAGTTGATGGAATCCATGTCTCGGTTTAGAGATTGATGATATACCTTTATGAAAGCTTATAAGTTTGCATGTGTAAACCCGGCCGATGGATTTTGTATCCGACACATGAAATAAGTTAAGCGAAAGTCTAAAGGAAATAATCAATAAATTAAATCGTCAGTAATTTAATTTACTTGATTAGTATCTGAATCTTAATATGGGGAGTTAAATAAGATTTAATGGATGAATTTCGAAATTGGATAAGGAGTGCAATTACGGATTTTTAGTGGAATAATTCGTAATTAATTATGGTAGATATTAATTTCGAAAATTAGAAATTAATTCCATAATTGAAGCCTTGTTAATTAAATTCTGTGGTCCCTACTGTGCCTAAATAATAGGAAATAAAGGAATCATTTTTCTGGTGGAAAAGAAAACCCAACAGGTTTTGGAAAATGGTCTTAACCCTTAAAACTTGTGCTATAAATACATAAGGTTTTCCACCTAGAGGTATGAGTAGATGGTGGCTGAAATTTTCAGCCAAGTTTTCCTAGAAATTTCGCCCACACGAAATTGCTATTTTCGGGTATTATTTGGGTAACACAGTAGAAGACTGTGGAACGTTCGAGGATCACGATTGTGCTGGTGATGGAGATTCCATTGAGAAGTTATGGAACTGAAGGCTCACGTGGTAGAAGAGATATGTTCACGCTTCAAGAGGTAACCCGTGAAATCCCGTTTATGCTAGTTGTCTAAATTACATGTGATTTTGATACTGGGATTGCTTCCGCTGCATATAATAATCCATCAATTGGTATCAGAGCTCACTCACATCTAATTAGATAACTAAGTTTTTCATGAAACAAGAATATGGTGTTTATGTGCATTTTTTGAATTACATATATATGTGGTTTTCTGAAAAACTGCACTGCTGTTTTGTGAATTAACTGTGCATAATTTATGGATTATTCTTATAATCATGAGATATATGTTTTCTTATTGATATTTGATTGAGATTATCTGAAGTTTTTGCGGTAAACCCTAGAAAAACGCAAAACCTGTTTTTGACCGAATAGCCGGAATTTTCGGAGGTCAGCGAACTTGACGGACTTCGATTGAGCTGATATTTGGTGGGTCCATCGGAAACGCCGTGGTGAGAAAAACTCACTGCCATAGCAGTGAATCATGGTATTTTTCGGCGTTTTGAGGTCGTTTGGACTGTGTTTTGGACGTTTTTCTATTTTCTGGAAATTATTTCTTAATAATTTTAATTCTTTTTTAATTCAATGGTGTTGGGGATGACTCCCCATGGTCCCCATGATTAAATACTAGTCATATAATAGGTTTTACACATTGACTATTAGCAAATAAACGTGTTGTTGTATTAAATTCAATAATAGAGGTGTAAGATTTTATTGACTAGGTCTTACAAGGTATAATTCATATTGTGTAATGATATAATTATTTTGTAAGAAAGTAAAATTCTCTATTTGATATCCTGGATGACTAATGATTGGAGCGTTTGGCATGTTTGTGCATAAAAAATTTCTCAAATTTAAGTTTATATTTTCATGCCCTACGTGATTACTAGTTTGGATTTTCGATGAAGAATTTTGTTCTCTGATTGGAGGTTCTAATTAAGTGAAATATGACGGTATGTTGTATGAGTTTTATAATGTTGGTATGACTTTTAAGCTATGGTCTACCATAAAATAATTTTATGAGCTAAATATATATTCACTTGTAAATTGAGAATTTTATGAGTAATAAATAGTTACCACTGAAGTGGTTTGTTTATTTGAACTCATGAAAAATTCTTAGTAAATTTGTACATGTGAAATTATATCTATTCATGGATTGAGCATTATGATTAATAAGTAGGATCCACAAAATGGTCTATTTATTTGAGTCATTGAAATATGTTTAATATACCATGTGAAAATTATCCTTGAGAAATCTACATTAATGGTGGAGGTTCATAACTAGAAAAAGAGTATTTATCTTTGGGTACTAGTGAAACTAACTCCACCCATGAGAAGAGATATTGGGGTTTTCACTGAACGGGAGAAAATATAATATCTCAGGTTCTTATGTATTTAATAAAAGGATAATTTATTGCAAAAGGAGATATTATATATCCTAGAAATAGGAAGAAAATATTATATGCCTTCAGCTCATAGTGTAATTATAAGGAGAATGGAAATCAATATCATATTTATTTTAATTCATGAAACTACTTAAAACGGTTATTCTCCGAGTTTGGTTACAGGCTAGTGGTCATGAATTTGACGGACTCCGATTAACCTGAAACTTGGTGGGTTCATCGAAAACGATCTAGTGAAAAAAAACTCCTTGCTATGCAGTGAATCATGTTTTTTTTGGCATTTTGAGGTCGTTTAGATGGGTTTTCAAGCAGTTTATTAAATTGAATTTGTTATAAATATGAAAAATTATTCTTTATATATCGGCTATATTTGTGTTAAATCTGAAACATGATGATTTAACTTGATATGATATATAGCAAGAATGCAAATCACATGGATTTAATCCTGACTACGCCAAAAAAAATAATTTATTCGAATTTGGTCTAGTTTTTGGCGATCATGAATTTCACGATCTCCGAATGACCTGAAATTCAGTAGGATCATTGGAAACGATCATTTAAGAAGAACTCACTGCTATGCAGTGAATCACATCGTATTTTGACGATTTGGGATCGTTTAGGTGAGTTTTTTGGAGGTTTGACGGATTAAAATGTGATTTACATACGAAAAGTCATTCTTTCTATCATTTTATATGTCTAATCTGGAACATGATAACACATGTTGATTTGACATGAATTGGTATATGATAAAAAAAAATGTAGGTCATATTTTAAATTCTTAAAAAATGCTTAAAATGATAATTTTCCAAATTTGGTCGCAATTTTTGATTGATATGAAATTTGGTAGATTTATCAGAAATAGTCCAGTCAACAATAATCACCACTATACAGTGTGAAATATTAATTTTAGTATTTTAAGACTGTTTAAATGGGTATTGAGCATTTTTTTTAATATGGAACTTAATCCTCAGAGAAAAGTTCGTGGTTGTGATAAAGTGGTGATGAGAATAAACCCCTATGGTCTTCATTTTTTTATTTATAGTGAGATAATAAATTTATGCGTTGACATTAGGTCTTCCTCCATATCGGATAAATTTATTATGAACTCACTGGCTATAGTTACTAGTTATTGATAACTAGTATTAACTCTCCATCTGAGCTTAAAGGGTTGAATCAATTTTGTAACTATAATACAATCATGATTAAGTGGTGATAGAAATATATTTCTATGGTCTTCCACTATTAATTTCAAGTGAGTAATAAATTTATGCGTTGACTTTAGGTCTTCCTCCATATCAGATAAATTTATTGTAAGCTCACTAGGTGAAATACAAGTAATTGATACCGTGTACTTACTCTCCATCTGAGTATACATGTTGGATCAATGAAACTAGAGCTATTAAAAATGATGTTCACTTGACTTAAATTAACAGTATACTCTCCATCTGAGTTGGGTCTGTTTTAATTATTGGAGTGAATAATCTGGCATTGCATATGTATGTTGCATGAGTAGTTCTTTCCCATCGAAATTGCTATTCAAGATGCATGACATATATGTGTAGTGTGTTTTAAAATTTTTGTATTAAAAAGTTATATACAATTGACTGAAAATAATAGTATGCTCTCCATCTGAGTTGGTTCTATTTATTTTTGGATTGTATAATTCTTGCATTATATAATATACTTTGCATGAATAATTCTTTTCCCATCGAAATTTATTATTCCAGATGCATGTATGTATATAAATATTGAATGCAGTCTGAATTTTACTATTCAATGTTTTGACTTATTATGATCTATTTAATATTTTTATCTCAACTCCACAATGATTTTATGCAATTTGTCGTATTAATTGTTAAAATTTTCTTTTAGTGATAAGGCATTAATTTTAAGGATGCAATATATGTACTTTTGTTAGAAGGAATTTAATTCCGGTTTCTGGGCAAAATAAGAGATGGATATTTGTTTTATTTTTCGAATAACTCTTGAGTTATTGAGCTTAATAAACACTTTATCTCTTGTGGTACATGAATGCATGACCTTGTTATTATATATTGATGTCTCTCCTGAACAGAACAATATTAGTCTACCTCATAAGAGAATATGTTCTTCAAAATTGAGTAAAACTTATCTGTGCACTTTTATCTAAGTCATATTAATCTGGATAGGATTTCAAGTTGGTCAAGTATGGACTGTCACACCTCCTTTTCACCGCGCCCGCGGGGCGCGTGGGGAGTTTTCTCCAATTGAAGGACAGTCGAAACGGGATTTATTTAGTTATTTCAGAGTCGCCACCTGGGAATTTTAAGGCGTCCCAAGTCACCATTTTCAATCCCTGAATCGAGGAGAATATGACTCTGTTTATTATTCTGCGAACCAGAAATCCTGAGTAAGGAATTCTGTTAATCCGGAAGAAGGTGTTAGGCATTTCCGAATTCCGTGGTTCTAGCACGGTCGCTTAACTGTTTTTATTATTGGTTTAATTATCTTGATTTTTATTAAACATATTGATGTTACATGATTTTTGCTACCGCTTATACTTACTGTGTTTGAGGACCCTTCTCGCGTACGTATATTCATGTTTTTTAAAAAAAATTGCGGACTTGTGTCACGCGTACGTGTACACAATAACTTTTGATAATATATTTATTAAGCAATCATTTTTCAAAATTGTGTCGAATCAAGAATATTTGTTTTTCTTGAATAGTGAACCGTACATCTCGGGTTTTTATGAAATTGATTTAACGCCTTTGGATAAATCCTTTTATTAAATATTCGTTCGAAATTGCGCGTACGCATAATCCGAATTTTTACTTTTAAAAATATAATCAGGGTACGCGAACGTATCCCTAATTGCGCAAAATATTTGTAATGGTTTAGGGATTTTCCACAAATTGTTTATTATATTTATGTATTTCTTTTATGTGAAAATCATGAGAAACTCCTATTTAGAGGCCTATAAATTCTTTGAAAAGAATTCGCAATCTATTAAAGGTTGTTCGTCGATTATGATTTCTGAATATAAGTTATATTCATTCCAACTATTCAAATTCAAAGAACAGAATAAAAATATGATTAATACTATTTTTAAACAAATATGACATATATATATATGCCAAAGAATAAATTGCATATGAAACTGAAAATAAATGATTCATAAAGGAAGGAAATATTTTCCGAGAATTTTCATGATTTACTTAATGCAAATTCTATTTCTAATTATCATTGATGTAAAGTGTGGCAATTTATGCTTGTACATCTCTTTTCATTCTCATATACTCGCTTTTAATCTAATAGGCCTAATTATTTGGTCACTTTGTTTTGTGAAGATAGATAAGCATCGAATTTATAGAAAGGGAATTATTATACAAGTTAATTCAACAGAGTTACCTTACATGCAACCTAACTGTATATCATAAACATTCATAACGTTTTAACATTGTAACAAGCTATATCATATTACCTTTCGCCAACGTTTATACCCACATCTATTATATTATAAAAATATACCATCAACACCATCTTAACCTTATTTAACAATAAATATCATTATTGTAGTTTTCTTGGTACTTCTACATCACTTCTTACTTAGCTAACAACAAAATTAAATAATGACCAACATTCATGCCATATTCCCTACTTGGACAATTTATTAAACTAATGAGATAATGAACTAATATTATTACAAACCTTTATACGAACTTTCAAAGTAAGACAATTAGCTCATAGCTATCACATTGAATTCACTACTAATTAACTAACATGAAACAAAAATGAAATTTAAATTGATGAACTTGGACAAATAGAAAATAGACTTTCAATTCAAGCTTCATTGATGAGTCATGTTGAATCTCTTTCCAACTTAAAATTTAAAAGACATGTACCTGAAAATGAAGGTGGAAGGAGTAAATTTCAGCAGTAGCAGCAATAACAAAATCAGTAGAATATACCAATAACACAACAAGTCTGAACAAGACCCGTTGACCCAGATGAACAGTGACAGAGACTTAGGAAAAATTTCAGATTTAGACTGAACAACATTCACAGGCAAACAACAGATTCCAGAAAGAATGCATTTCAGATTTCATTTTTCTTTCTGTTTCGGATTCCTTATTTCTGATTTTCTGTTTCTGCTTTTATATCTGTTTCAGATTGTGTGTGTGTGTGTGAATGTTCTCTTTTCTATTTCTCTTTCTGTTTTCTTCCTCTCTTTCCTTTTAAACAAAATCTGAGTTTTTTTCTTTTCTTCAAAATCTCAATCCTAAAAATCTCTCTCCCTAAAATCTGTCCAGCTTCCTGTATTTATACAGGTCTGCCCCTTTCTTTTTAAGTGCTGCCTGGACCCCCTTTATCTTTTAAAAACATAAAATTTCCATTAAAATCTGTTTTTCCACTTTAAATCCCATTAGGCTAATTTTTCCCTGATTTTCAGCAGCCCATTATCCCTTGTTCCCCATTAGTATCATTAACTAATAGCCATTAACACTCCATTACCAGCCCACTATTATATCATATTACCCTTACTGTTTTATCTGTTTCATACCCAGAAATGTCCCTGAAATCCTACTGTAATTACTGTTATTACTGCCTTAAATGCAAAAATCATAACAGAATTTACAAAACAGATTTAAAAATCTGTTCAAACTTAATTATCAAACTGATTTAACACAGCTATAACCAATTCTCTTAGGTTCTGGACTGAATCCTAAGAATGTAAACATTCTATCACAATTACATCTAATCATCATTTGTAAACTTGAACTCAAACTTGATAATATTACACTGGGTTCAGCACAATAATGCAAACTGAACTTATAATTGAACTAAGATCAAACATACACAGGAGCATTGTCAATATACTGACAATGCCCTGTTCAGAAAACAACATATACAGCATACATTTGAATTCACTGATTCACAAACAATCATGATTTAATTGACGAGCATTAATCAATTGATTATTTACAACATTTGTCAATAATTAGTCTAAAACAATAGAAGCAGACTGTTTTAGTTAACATTTTCAGAAATGAAAAATTCGTAATATAACTAATCGACGAACTTAATCGAGTCGATTACACACATTGTAAACAATCACAACCAACAGAAACAATTTACATTCGGATTAAGTAGATAGGTAGGAGACAGAAATGACAGAATTGATCAAAACAAATATGAAAAATTAAAAAGCTATTAAAACAGACAACAATACACGTAGAATACACAAAGAAATAGAAAATACCTCTGAATCTTCAATCAGACTCGAACTTAACTCGGCTTTCGGATTTTTTGTTTGAAATCAAACAGACCTTAGTCGAAGTATTTTCCACTGAAAATACTTCGACTAAGGTCGATTAAACCTCAATCCTTTAATCAATTTGGACAAAAATCCAGAAGTTTGGTATTTCTAGGTTTCCTGAAGGTTCGATTTGGGACCTAATCATTTCTGGTTAGATTCGAAAGGAACCAAACATGATATAAGGGTGAGGGTAGCCTAGGGGTTATTTGGTGTTAGTTTGAAACGGATCTGAGTTCGTCCTTGTTTGGTCCGAATCTTCAAAAGAAGATTCGAGAAGTTCAGAACTGATTCGAGCCAAACAACCAACAGATCCATACTCAGGATGACTAGGGGAAGCTATGGTGTTAACTAGGTGTTGTTTGGTTTAGATCTGAACTTGGCTCGAATCTTCAAATGAAGATTCGAGAACCTTCAGGGAGATTCGAACCAAGCAGATAACATATTTGGATAGAGGAGGCTCAGGGGGTTCTGGGGTGTTACTTTGGTGACCGGCGGCGTTGATGCCGCCGGGTTTCAGGCGAAGGGGAATAGGGGCGGCTAGGGTTAGGGGTCTGTTTGAGAAGACGATGAACAGGAGAGGATGGGGGGGGGGTGTTTAGTTAGGGGCCGGGGTAAGGGTTTGGGATTTATATAGGGGTGGGGTGGATTGGTATCGTCCGTCCGATCAAGTAAGATGGAGGGCCAGGATCAATCCACTAATCCAAACGACGTCGTTTGGTTTAACGTTGGGGTCGGACTGAGTCGGGTCAATGGGTCGGGTTATGGGTTGCGGGTAAGGGCAGGGGATCTTGACCGTTGGTTGAATTTAATCCAACGGCCCTTGATGAGAGGTGACCAAACGACGTCGTTTGGTCTTAGCTTGGGACTGGGTCAGACTTGGGCTGTTCGGATTGGGCTGTGGGGGGGGGGAATTAATGTTTTGGGCCTGGATTTTAATCCAGGTCCGATTTTGTACAACTTGTATTATTTTTTTTATTTATTATTTTTATTATTTTCTAATTTCATTATTAAATAACAAAATCTTAATTAAAATTATAAAAACAAAATTACCCTTACAAAGATATTAATTACCTTTTTAACAACTATTAACACATAAACAACATTAATCACACAGTGGAAAAAAAAATAGAACAAAATGCATATTTTTATGATTTTATTTAAATTAACTTAATTAAATGCATACTTAAATCCTAGATATACATGAAACATGTATTTTTATTTTAATTTTGTTTAATTATAACAAAGCAAACATTTTACGGACATAAACAAATATTTAACACCACGCAAATTCAGAAATTACACAGTAAAAGAAATTTATTTTGATTTATTTTGGAGTAGTTTTTCGTAAGGCAAAAATCACGTGCTCACAGCTGCCCCTCTTTGTGCGGAAACTCGAAGAGTTTTCGTACAAAGATAAAGTGAGCGGACACGAGCGATTTTTGCCCGTTCGAATACTCCGTGGGAAGCATTTTTAGAAAGATTTGACCGAACCTCTGCTTCAAAGGTTTCCTACATATCCTTGGCTATAAAGGAATCAGGTCAATGTAGTTCGGGAAGTTTTGGGTAGCTGGGACTACCGTGGGGCTGTGATGTTACTGCTGCTTCATGCTGTTTTTACTGCTTGCTGACCTCCTTATTACACCTTACTTTAAAGGAAATACAAAATTAAACTAGACTATGGTACATGAATTATAAAATCTTATCTAGATCATGCTCTTGCGTTTCTTGTTGTCTTGATATCTTGGTGACTCGTGGGCATTGGTCTTATTCCGTATTCCTTTTGGAACTCTTGTTGTTTCTTGTTGGGGATTTTGTTGGACTCCTCTGCTTTATTGATTCTAAGTGTGCTCCTTTTTCATATGAGAGGGCTTTTGATTTCAACACTTCAATTGCATTCCCCCGTTCTTCAGGTGGGTGCCTCGACTGCTTCTTTTCTTTCTTCATCCTCATTTTCCAGGTGGACGCCTGATTTCTTCTTTTTCTCATCCTCATTCTCCAGGTGGACGCCTGACTTCTTTAATTCTCATCCTCATTCTCCAGGTGGACGCCTGACTTCTTTAATTCTTTCATCCTCATTCTCCAGGTGGACGCCTGACTTCTTCAATTCTCATCCTCATTCTCCAGGTGGACGCCTGACTTCTTCAATTCTTATCCTCATTCTCCAGGTGGACGCCTGACTTCTTTTAATTCTCATCCTTATTCTCCAGGTGGACGCCTGACTTCTTCTTTTTCTCATCCTCATTCTCCAGGTGGACGCCTGACTTCTTCTTCTCTCATCCTCATTCTCCAGGTGGACGCCTGACTTCTTCTTTTCTCATCCTCATTCTCCAGGTGGACGCCTGACTTCTTCTTTTCTCATCCTCATTCTCCAGGTGGACGCCTGACTTCTTCTTTTCTCATCCTCATTCTCCAGGTGGACGCCTGATTTCTTTAATTCTCATCCTCATTCTCCAGGTGGACGCCTGATTTCTTTAATTCTTCATCCTCATTCTCCAGGTGGACGCCTGACTTCTTTTAATTCTCATCCTCATTCTCCAGGTGGACGCCTGACTTCTTTTAATTCTCATCCTCATTCTCCAGGTGGACGCCTGACTTCTTCTTTTTCTCATCCTCATTCTCCAGGTGGACGCCTGACTTCTTCTTTTCTCATCCTCATTCTCCAGGTGGACGCCTGACTTCTTTAATTCTCATCCTCATTCTCCAGGTGGACGCCTGACTTCTTCTTTTTCTCATCCTCATTCTCCAGGTGGACGCCTGACTTCTTTAATTCTCATCCTCATTCTCCAGGTGGACGCCTGACTTCTTCTTTTCTCATCCTCATTCTCCAGGTGGACGCCTGACTTCTTCTTTTCTCATCCTCATTCTCCAGGTGGACGCCTGACTTCTTCTTTTCTCATCCTCATTCTCCAGGTGGACGCCTGACTTCTTCTTTTTCTCATCCTCATTCTCCAGGTGGACGCCTGATTTCTTTAATTCTCATCCTCATTCTCCAGGTGGACGCCTGATTTCTTTAATTCTTCATCCTCATTCTCCAGGTGGACGCCTGACTTCTTTTAATTCTTTGTCCTCATTCTCCAGGTGGACGCCTGACTTCTTTAATTCTCATCCTCATTCTCCAGGTGGACGCTTGACTTCTTCTTTTTCTCATCCTCATTCTCCAGGTGGACGCCTGACTTCTTCTTTTCTCATCCTCATTCTCCAGGTGGACGCCTGACTTCTTTAATTCTCATCCTCATTCTCCAGGTGGACGCCTGACTTCTTCTTTTTCTCATCCTCATTCTCCAGGTGGACACCTGACTTCTTTAATTCTCATCCTCATTCTCCAGGTGGACGCCTGACTTCTTCTTTTCTCATCCTCATTCTCCAGGTGGACGCCTGACTTCTTCTTTTCTTATCCTCATTCTCCAGGTGGACGCCTGACTTCTTCTTTTCTCATCCTCATTCTCCAGGTGGACGCCTGACTTCTTCTTTTCTCATCCTCATTCTCCAGGTGGACGCCTGACTTCTTCTTTTCTCATCCTCATTCTCCAGGTGGACGCCTGACTTCTTCTTTTTCTCATCCTCATTCTCCAGGTGGACGCCTGATTTCTTTAATTCTCATCCTCATTCTCCAGGTGGACGCCTGATTTCTTTAATTCTTCATCCTCATTCTCCAGGTGGACGCCTGATTTCTTCTATTTCCTTCACCGGGTGTTTCCTGACACAAATGTTGTTTTTGCCCCTGTTTCAAATCAAAGAAAATTTTGTTAGTTTAAAGCAGGGTGGTCAGTTATGGCATTCTTGCTGAGGGTGGGGTTTCTCTTTGTCTTGTTTTACTGCCTTGGAGCGGTTGAAAAAACCATTTTGTCTGTGTAATTGATCCTTAACCATAGGATCCTCAACTGTTGTTTTCACTTCAAACCCTTTTAACTGTAATCATATGTCTCTCCTGACATTGCTGAATCACTTTTTGGATTCAACTTTTCTTACACCCACATCTTATTTTTATCCTATTACTTCCTGCTCATCATGGCCGTATTTTGCCTTATGCAATCTTGAATCTTGGTAGAATACCTTGACATTCCTTCTTATTTGGTTTGGAACAAAACTTATCTCAAAAGCTTTAGAAGAGTAAGATTATTAGTGACGAAAACATGACGATTTTCGACAATCTGGAATAAAAAGAAAAATCCAAATTTGGATGACTGTTGGAGAAGGAATAAAGAACTTATCTGATTGGAGTTACTGTCACCAATGATCAGGGTATGCATTTCGGATTAATCAACCCAGTCTTTTTAATCAATCTCTTCTTTCCAATTGTTTCATTCTGCTTTCCCAAAATTTCCACAACCCAATTTCACTTCTTTTTTTTGCCAATTTACAGACCTTGTTCGACTTGCAGTATCCAAAAGAGTTTTCACCGACAAAACTTCCCCATTTGTTCATTTCTTAATTCCTTTTCGCCTTATGGTGCCTGTGAAGGTTTTCACCAATAAGACTCTCTCATTTTTCTTTCTCTCAGCTTCCGTCGTCTCATGGTGCCCGTGAGGGTTTTCACCTATAAGACTTTCTCATTTTCATTACTTCTTCTTGTTTGGACCAGAGTGTTATGAATCATCTTCATTTGTTTGACTCAACATTTTTTCTAAGATTGGTCGAAAGGTCTTTTGGTATGTGGTTGGAATGGAAAGGTATCAAAGGTTAAACAATTTGGATAGGGGTTTTTAAAAACTACAACTCTTGGAATCATTTTTCTTATTTGCCAATACAATTCCTGCCCCAGTTTCTTGATTGGGGGTCTCTTGATGTTTCATTTTGTGCACATTATGCATGTTATGCATATTATGCACCCTATGACCGAGCCGTGAGGCGCCTACGTATCCTCTTTGAGGAATCAGGTCAAACGTAGTTCACTACATAATAGTGAAGATTTTGATCTTTTTTTTTTATTATTTTTTTTATTTTTTTATTTTATTGATTCCAAGAGAGGGTAGGAAAGAAACAAGTATGGCTCAAAGGGGAAGCAAATGGTATAGTGTTTGGATAGCAGAATAAATTGCCTTTGTCATTTCAATCTTCGAAATAGTGCTAAATACAAACATTCAAAAAGTTATGCATAATATCTCTTTACCGCGTCAGAATCATCTATGCATTTGCCTTCAATATCTGTTAAACATAGTGCACCATTCGATAATACTCTGGTCACAATGAATGGTCCTTGCCAATTCGGAGCAAATTTGCCTCTTGCTTCAACCTGATGTGAAAGAATACGCTTCAGCACATGCTGACCTACTTCAAACTTCCGGGGACGCACCTTTTTGTTTTATGCTCTTTCTATTCTTCTTTGATATAATTGACCATGGCATACTGCGGTCAATCGTTTTTCGTCAATCAAGTTTAACTGTTCTAGACGGGTTTTGACCCATTCATCAGCATCAATCTTTGCTTCGGCGATGATCCGAAGGGAAGGAATCTCAATTTCTGCAGGAATTACTGCTTCAGTGCCGTATACCAACAAATAAGGAGTTGCTCCTACTGAAGTGCGAACAGTAGTACGGTATCCCAATAATGCAAATGGTAATTTTTCATGCCATTGTTTTGAACCTTCTACCATTTTCCGAAGTATCTTCTTTATGTTTTTGTTGGCTGCTTCTACTGCTCCATTCGCCTTGGGCCGATATGGGGTAGAGTTACGATGTGTAATCTTAAACTGTTGACATACTTCTTTCATTAAGTTGCTGTTGAGATTAGCACCGTTATCTGTGATGATCACCTTCGGGATTCCGAATCGACATATGATATTTGAGTGGACAAAATCGACCACAGCTTTCTTGGTTACTGATTTGAATGTCTTGGCCTCAACCCATTTGGTAAAATAATCAATAGCTACCAGAATGAATCTGTGTCCATTGGATGCTGCCGGCTCAATTGGACCAATCACATCCATGCCCCAAGCAATGAAAGGCCATGGTGCCGACATTGTGTGCAACTCGGATGGTGGAGAATGAATCAAATCTCCGTGTATTTGGCATTGATGACACTTGCGTACAAAACTGATACAATCTCTCTCCATGGTAAGCCAATAGTAACCAGCTCGGAGGATTTTCTTTGCCAACACATATCCACTCATGTGGGGTCCGCAAGCTCCTGAATGTACTTCAGACATGACAGTTGTAGCTTGTCTGGCATCTATGCATCTTAATAATCTAAGATCTGGTGTTCTTTTATACAAAACTCCTCCGCTCAAGAAGAATCCATTTGCTAATCGCCTAATGGTCCTCTTTTGATCTCCTGTGGCTTGTGCGGGATATATTCCCATTCTGATATACTCCTTGATGTCGTGGAACCATGGTTCACCATCAAATTCTTCTTCAACCATATTGCAATAAGCGTGTTGATCGTGGACTTGAATATGTATCGGATCTACATAAGCTTTGTCCGGATGGTGCAACATTGATGCCAGGGTAGCCAATGCATCGGCCACCTCATTATGGATTCTTGGAATATGTCGGAATTCCACTGATTGAAACCGCTGACAAAGATCATGTAGACATTGTCGGTATGGTATGAGCTTCAAGTCTCGGGTTTCCCATTCTCCTTGAATTTGATGTACCAAAAGATCCGAATCTCCCATGACTAAGATTTCTCGGATACCCATGTCTGCAGCTAGCCTTAACCCCAAAATGCAAGCTTCATATTCAGCCATATTATTGGTGCAATAAAATCGCAATTGAGCCGTAATAGGATAGTGATGCCCTGTTTCAGAAATGATTACAGCTCCTATTCCGACTCCTTTCATGTTGGCGGCTCCATCAAAGAAAAGTTTCCAGCCAGGTTTTTCAATTTGTTCCACCTCGTCGATATGCATTGTTTCTTCATCAGGAAAATAAGTCTTCAACGGCTCATATTCCTCATCGACCGGGTTTTCGGCTAAATGATCGGCCAGTGCTTGAGCCTTCATTGCAGTTCTAGTCACATAGATGATGTCGAGTTCCGTGAGCAATATCTGCCACTTTGCAAGTCTTCCCGTTGGCATAGGCTTTTGAAAAATGTATTTTAAGGGATCCAAACGAGAAATGAGGTAAGTAGTGTAGGATGACAAATAGTGTTTCAATTTTTGAGCTACCCATGTTAGGGCGCAACATGTCTTTTCCAGATGAGTATACTTAACCTCATAAGCTGTGAACTTCTTGCTAAGGTAGTAGATGGCATGTTCTTTTCTGCCAGTGAGGTCATGCTGCCCCAATACACAACCAAATGAATTTTCCAAAACCGTCAAGTAAAGAATCAAAGGTCTTCCTGGCTCTGGCGGGACCAACACAGGTGGGTTTGATAAGTACCCTTTTATTTTATTGAACGCTTCCTGACACTCATCGGTCCATTTGACTGCAGCATCCTTTTTTAACAATTTGAAAATTGGCTCACAGGTTGTTGTGAGCTGAGCAATAAACCTGCTGATATAATTTAACCTTCCCAACAAACTCATTACTTCAGTTTTGTTTCTTGGGGGTGGCAGTTCTTGGATGGCTTTGATCTTTGACGGATCTAGCTCAATGCCTCGTCGACTGACTATGAATCCCAGCAACTTTCCGGATGGAACTCCAAATGCGCACTTGGCAGGGTTAAGCTTGAGGTTGTACCTGCGAAGTCTTAAGAAGAACTTCCTCAAATCCCCAACGTGGTCGGCCTGATGCTTTGATTTTATGATCACATCGTCCACGTATACCTCAATCTCCTTGTATATCATATCATGAAACACTGTGGTCATTGCTCTCATATAGGTTGCTCCGGCGTTCTTTAAACCGAATGGCATTACCCGGTAGCAATAAGTTCCCCATGGTGTGATGAATGCCGTCTTTTCTGCATCTTCTTCATCCATTAGAATTTGATGATATCCGGCATAACAATCCACGAAGGACCCTATATCATGCTTGGCACAATTGTCGATCAAAATATGGATATTGGGTAATGGGAAATTATCCTTTGGACTTGCTTTGTTGAGATTGCGATAGTCGACGCATACTCTAATTTTGCCGTCTTTCTTTGGTACAGGAACGATATTAGCCAACCAAACAGGATATCGAGTGACTCGAATGACCTTTGCTTCCAACTGTTTGGTGATTTCTTCCTTAATTCTCATACTCATCTCAGGCTTGAATTTTCTCAGCCTCTGCTTGACAGGAGGCACCGTTGGATCGGTGGGTAATTTGTGGACCACTAAATCAGTGCTCAAGCCCGGCATGTCGTCATACGACCATGCAAAAACATCTTTGAATTCTATGAGTGCTTTAATTAAATCCTCTCGAATTTTTGGCTCGAGATGGACACTTATTTTAGTTTCCCGGACATTACTCGTGTCCCCTATATTGACGTCCTCGGTATCATTCAAGTTAGGTTTGATTTTTTCCTCAAAGTGAATTAACTCTTTACTAATCTCTTCAAAAACCTCATCTTCATCATATTCTGATTCATAATCACAATATATTTCTTGAATTATTACTTCGGAACCAAATTGATTTTTAAGACTGGGCTGAGGATTCCTCATGCATGCCATATCACTAGAGCCAGCGTAAAAGGAACTGTATAGAAAAAGAAAAAAAAACTATCAGGAATGATAATAAAAGGGGAACTGCTTTTTATTGGATGATGAAAGATAACAAGGTTTTGCACACTTCAAACCAACCGTAAGATAAACTTTGGGATTACAACCTTGAAATAACCCAAACAAACTGAAAGAAAAATCAAAATAAACTACCAAGACTCCTTTCGAATTGGGAGAGGAGTGGCTTTCCAATTTTTGAGCTTTGTTTCTGGTCCAACGAATTGAACTTCTGCGTTGCTACACCCTTCTCCGCCTTCCAGCATATTCACATCACTAAACAATTTCTCGAACCTTTCAATTAATTCCTCCTCAGGATTGACCTGGGATTTAGGAATTGTTGTTATCGGGCGATTTTTAGCACCGGTCTTGACAAAAGACTTCGACAGCTGTGGTACTGGTTTTGGAAGAACCCATGCTTGGTGTTTCAACTTCCTGGCCCTTATCACGTCATTGGTGGTAGGTGTGAACCCTAAACCGAATGTTCCCCAGTTCTCGGGGAGAGATACTGGTTGTACAATTCCTTGCAGAGATAAGCCCAGACCTTTGCCGGGTATAAAGCCATTCTTCAGCATTTCATAAGCTATCATGACTGATGCAGAGGATATCTTTGGATTCGAAAGGTATTTTCCTTCTGGAATTTTCTCTACCGACACCGTGTCGGACACTTGGTATACCCATGGTCCTTGGTCAATTTCTGTTCCCTCGACCGGTACAATGGTGCTGTTGTGAGCATTCAAACTTTCTTCTCCATGCACGACTATTTCTTGGTGATCCCATTCAAACTTGACAGCCTGATGTAGTGTTGACGGGACTGCTTTAGCAGCATGGATCCATGGTCGACCCAATAACAAGTTGTAAGAAACAGATATGTCCAACACTTGGAATTCCATTGTGAATTCAACTGGCCCTATAGCTAGTTCCAACACTATGTCGCCAAATGAATCTCTGCTTCCACCGTCAAATCCTCGTACGCAGATACTATTCTTCTGGATCCTCTCCTCTTTAATTTTTAATTTGTTTAAAGTGGAGAGAGGGCATATGTTTGCACTGGACCCATTGTCAACCAATACCCGGGTTACTACGGAGTTTTCACATTTCACGGTGAGGTAAAGAGCTCTGTTGTGCTCGGTACCTTCCACAGGTAATTCATCATCAACAAACGTAATTCTGTTTGTCTCAAAGATTCTGTTGGCTATTTTGCCCAAATGATTTACAGAGATCTTTTCAGGAACATGAGCTTCATTCAGGATTTTCATCAACGCCAGACGGTGTTCCTCTGAATGGATCAGTAATGACAACAATGAAATTTGAGCGGGGGTCTTCTTTAATTGATCCACAACAGAATAATCATGTAGTTTCATTTTTCTTAAAAACTCCTCTGCCTCTTCTTCCGTCACGGCTCTCTTTGTTGGCATTGGATTGTTTTTAGTTTTTCTCAGCTCTTCGGGAGTAAAACATCTTCCCGAACGAGTCAAGCCTTGCACCTCGCACACTTCTTCCTTGATTTCTTTTCCCTTGTATATTACAGTCACTCGTTCGTAGTTCCATGGGATGGCTTTGTTGTTGATGACTGGCAGCTGGATTACAGGTGCAATAATAACCCAATCTGTACGTGCTCCTTCCACGAATACAATGGGTTTGTTAGCAACCCCTGGTACTATCACTTTCGGCCTTTCTTGTCTTGCGGCAACTTTGCTTGATGATACCTCATCGACTATCATAGACGGTTCGTCACCATTCTTGTTCTGCTTAGACACCGGCTTCTCCCCCATTAACTGCTTATCTGGCTTGGTTTCATGAGACTTGATCATCATGATAGTTTGTGACGGCTTTTTTGTCTCTCCATCAGCTTGTATGATTTCTATCATGTTAGCCTCTTGATGGGCTGGCATTGGATTTCTATTGATATTTGGAGCTTCGGGGGTTTGAACCTCGATTTTATTAGTATCAATCAGCTCTTGTATTGCATTTTTCAAATGCCAATATTTCTCCGTATTATGGCCTGGTACACCGGAGCAATATTCACAACTAATGGTGTAATCCAGATTCTTTGGTGGAGGATTGGGTAGTTTGGATTGTATTGGTCTCAGCATGTCTAGCTGTCTCAACCTGTGGAACAGACTAGTGTAAGATTCTCCCAATGGAGTGTAAGTTTTCTTTTTCTGTTCCCTTTCTCCCCTGAATGCTGGCCTAGGCTTGAAACCTGGTCCGGGATAAGCTCGGGGGTAAGTATTTGGTGTGACAGGAGCACGCCAATTGGTGTGAACAGGTGGCTGATTGTATGCTTGAGCATGGTTAATGGCAAAATGAGGCTCTGAAGGGTGATAGTAGTGTTGGGATGAATCATGGTGGTAAGCTGATTGGCGAGGTCGTTGCTGATTATAGTAAAGCGGTGAACCCCTGGGTCCCGGCCAAATTCCTGAATCAACTACTGCTACTTCCTCCCTCTTCTTTCTTCCGATTTCTCCTACCCCGCCTTGAATAGCTTGAGTAGTTGCCTTAATTGCTGAATAGCTCATGATTTTATTTGTCTTGAGGCCTTCTTCCACCATACCTCCCATCTTCACTACCTCGTTGAATGATTTTTCAACCGCTGAAACCAAGTGGGCATAGTAAGTTGGTTCCAAGGCTTGGAGGAAGTAGTCTACCATTTCGCTCTCCTTCATAGGAGGATCCACTCTTGCTGCCTGTTCTCTCCACCGAAAACCATACTCTCTGAAACTTTCATTGTGTTTCTTCTCAAATTTGGTCAAAGATAATCGATCTGGGATGATTTCCAGATTGTATTGGAAATGGTATGCGAATGCCTGTGCCAGGTCATCCCAGGTGTACCATCTTCCATGGTCCTGGCGTGTATACCACTCCAAAGCTGATCCGCTTAGACTTTGACTGAAGTAAGCCATCAATAATTCATCATTTCCCCCAGCTCCTCGCATCTTGCTACAGAAACCCCTTAAGTGGGCTACTGGGTCGTCGTGCCCGCTGTATAGGTCAAATTTGGGCATCTTGAAGCCAAATGGCAATTGTACATTAGGGAATAAGCATAAATCTTTGTATGCTACACTGACTTGCCCACCTAATCCCCGCATGTCTCGGAACGATTGTTCTAGACTTTTGACCTTCCTGAACATCTCTTCTTGTTCAGCATTTTTGGCTGGCTTGTCAATTTCGGTTGGGAGATCAAACCGAGGAGCAGGTGAATTGATTTCGGAGGCTTTGAAGGTGGGCTCCGGGGGTAATATTGGTTGTCTTGGGCCTGAAATGTAGGCTCACTAGGAGATTTGTGAAATGTAGCAGGGGGAGGTGCTACGAAAACAGGAGTCATAGGTGGAGGAAGGTACGGAACTGGTTTTGGAGGTGGAGACTGTGGTGTCTGAGAGGTGGTGCCTCGGTAGTGCTGATAAATGGGGAAACTTGGGGATAATTCAGTGGTGATATTATCCTGAGTTTGGATCATTGATGGAGCAGGGTTATTTGGGTAAGATGGGGGTAACTGTCCTGTAGACCAAGCTTGGTACATTTCAGCCATTTGCTGCTTGAGCTTAAGCATCTCTTCTTTCATTTTCCCGACATCCATCTCTTCTATCTCCATACCTGTGTCAACATCTGGGATAGACATACTTTCGGGTATTGGTCCTTTTGATCTTGTGTGATAGTGATAATATGCCAGTATACTCTTTAGAAAAACTAACTGGTTGAATTCTGAAAATGAACAAACTTGTTAGTTTTGAGAGTTTAACACGTATATAATCACACGTTGAGATGCAATGCTCCTAGACAAATAATCCCTTTCTATTATGCATTCGCTCGGTTGCTTGTGTCGTCCCAGCTTTCTTTGAAAAATTGTCATTCGCTTTTATTTACTACATATATCTTTATCGTGGTGGTCGAATCTTAGAGATTGCCTACGTATCATGCCGAACATGAATCAGACCTTACGTAGTTCAGACCAAAGTCAATCACGTTTATTCATTACACAAAGATGGAATTACATTTGAAAACTTTAAGAAAATATCTTAAAACACACACACTTAAATCAAAATAAAAGATACAATTCATAACATCTCACAACATGCCCCACTTTCCACTTTTGTTCTCTAATATTGGATTATCTGCTCAATGTGGGGCTTGACCTGGATGGCCTCCCAGCGTACGATACATCCTTTCCAACTCCATTGCTAGATGACGAGCAAAAGTGGGCGCATGCTCTGTAAACCTTTCATAATCCATTCCTTGGCAGTTTACATAACTTTGAGATGTGAAGACTGCCAGGTCGTGGATTTGTGCCCTGAAACCTTGGAGACGTTGGTCTTGGTCTTGCAATTGCTGCTGACGAGTGGTAGCTATATCTCTGACACGGTTTTCACGATCTAAAGCTAATTCTAATAGAGCTCGGAGTCTGGCCTGCTCTAATCTTGCTTGCGATCTTTCCCTGTCGAGGTCTGTTTGTTGATATTCTCTGTTGCATCTTCTAGCCTCTTTTAGTTGTGCACGAAGCTGGTCTTCTGATCGCATCCAATAGTCTTTTTCCTTCTTGAATTGAGCCTTGTCTTTTTCGGATTGCCTATCTTGGCGTTCCTTGTTAGATCTGGCTTCTTCGTTTAATTGTTGGATCCTTTCTTTTGCTTTGCTCAATGCCCTTTCGATTTCCGCAAGAATGGAATCATAATCTTGCATTTTTTCGAAGAGATTGGCGATGGTTTTTTGATCCTTCCAGCTCCTCTTTGGCGTTTCAGAGATTCTTTTCATTTTTTGGAATCGAGCATGAAGATTTTCATTCTCCCAAGCTAAACTCTTTTTCTCGCCTTCGACTTCTTGTTCTTGCAAATCTTTCTCTAAACTGAGGCTTCTTAGATTTTCTTTTAGGGCATGAATAGTTGCTTTGTACCCTTTTTCTTTTTCTCCCCAGATCAACCGCTCTTGGATTTTATCATTGAAGTTTTGAACATGGGGTCTTTTTGTTGGCCTTTTTAGCTCTGGTTCTGGTGCATCATCCATGCGAGACCGTTTTTCGAACCACCTTGCATACCCAGGATTTATCTCACCTTTGGTAGCGTCTAGGACTTGAGTATCACTTTTCAAGTATCGGCACCCATTCCACATCTGCTGTAGTAGAGCTTCGGGAATAGTGGCTTCTGGGTGTAATTCGATTACTTGCATACTCAAATCTTCCTCATCAGGAACTATTTGATATCTCCCTAGTTGCCTTAGGACTCTTAGTGGTGCATACGGCTGGATGCTTCTCAATCCCAATAGTAGTAGATAACTATTTGAGGTTGACATATGTATTACTTCTCTCATCGGGAGCCATCCCAGAGTCCATTCAATTTGATTTGCCGTTAAAGCCTTTAGACGAGATACCCATGCTTCTATCCCTTCTGGAGCCTGATAATTTTTTGTTCTTTCCTCATAGCTCTCGATGCAATTAGCTTTGTTTGACCCATACTGTATGATCTTGGGCTGTTGTTGGAGATGTTCAATCACCCTCATTTGCAACAAAATTTTGCATCCTTCGAAGACTTTCGCTCCTGATTTGCACAAAGTCAAAGCCCGATAAATATCTGATAGAATGATGGGGACAAGGGTGTGATTTTCTTTAGTGGTGAGGATTTGCACAACTTTTGCGGTGCGAATATCAATTGTTCGCTCTTTATTTGGGAAGACCATGACTCCTAGAAAAGCCACCATGAAAGCAAATCGACGGTGCATCTGCCAAGTGTCTTTGTTTTGCTTATTAGTAAGGCCTTTCTCATGAATTTCGAACCCATCTGACTTTCCAAACCTGGAATACAAAAAGTTGAAGGAACAACATCCATTGATGACATTGCTTTTCCTGACTTGACTACTGATGTTCAGAAGACCGAAGAATCGATGTATTGAAGGAGCCTTTGTGAATATCAAGCTTTGATTTCTTAAACTTCCGTCAAAACCAACATAGCCAGCTATCTCCTCTAATGTAGGAGTAAGCTCGAAGTCAGAGAAACGAAAAACATTGTGAACAGGATCCCAGAAAGTTACTAATGCCGTAATCAGATCATCCCGAGGCTCAACTTTCATAATGTCTGTGAGATTTCCCAAATGCTTGACGACCCATTTTTGACCGTCTTCGCCTAAATCGTACCACCACATTTGAAGCTGACATAGAAATTCCTCCGTACTTGTGGATGAGGGGCTTTGTGTAGTGCTCATTTTGTATCTGAAATTTAATTTTAATAAAGTCAACATTTATTTTTGAAAAATTTATACTAAAAATCATTTTCGAAATTTTTCTTTTATTTATTAAATATCTTTATTTCAAAATTTAAAACTATATTTTTTCGAAATTTTTAAAGCAACCCATTTTATTCCTTGCTTCTTACCATGATTTTATTTAAGCTGGTCAACAAGCATGTTCGAGGCAAATGAATGCACAAGTAACAAGTAGGATGCATCATGATGGTCTTTTAATTTTTTGGTTCACTTGTCCTAGACAGACCCAACCCCTGTGTTGAGTCTCCAAGGCCAAATGCATATGATGCAAATATTCGTTCCTACTAGGGATCCGGTACATGGCTGAGTTATTCTAAGTGTAAAACCTTAGGTTGATTGTTCTAAACCTGGCTTACCCAAACGGACAGTTTGAGCCGAAGCGGGGGCAACGTACCGGGAGCACGAAAGTCTGCCCGGCCTAGTTACTTGTCCCAACTCCGTCTTATTTGGTATGACTTTAACAGAAAGGTGGGTCACGCGCACGTGTACACCATAAATTCAGAAGACTCAGAAAGAAGGGGTTTCGTAGCAGTTGTATATATTCACAATTCAAATAATATTAAAGCGGTAAAATTTTTTTTTAGCATATTAGCATATAAACAGTTGAAAATCATATAGTAAATAAAGCCAATTAACACAGATATTTAAGCTCGAATTCTTTAAACCCTGAACCAATGGTTTTGGGTTACAATAACACTTTTATCCCCAGCAGAGTCGTCAGAGCTGTCACACCTCCTTTTCACCGCGCCCGCGGGGCGCGTGGGGAGTTTTCTCCAATTGAAGGACAGTCGAAACGGGATTTATTTAGTTATTTCAGAGTCGCCACCTGGGAATTTTAAGGCGTCCCAAGTCACCATTTTCAATCCCTGAATCGAGGAGAATATGACTCTTTTTATTATTCTGCGAACCAGAAATCCTGAGTAAGGAATTCTGTTAATCCGGAAGAAGGTGTTAGGCATTTCCGAATTCCGTGGTTCTAGCACGGTCGCTTAACTGTTTTTATTATTGGTTTAATTATCTTGATTTTTATTAAACATATTGATGTTACATGATTTTTGCTACCGCTTATACTTACTGTGTTTGAGGACCCTTCTCGCGTACGTATATTCGTGTTTTTAAAAAAAAATTGCGGACTTGTGTCACGCGTACGTGTACACAATAACTTTTGATAATATATTTATTAAGCAATCATTTTTCAAAATTGTGTCGAATCAAGAATATTTGTTTTTCTTGAATAGTGAACCGTACATCTCGGGTTTTTATGAAATTGATTTAACGCCTTTGGATAAATCCTTTTATTAAATATTCGTTCGAAATTGCGCGTACGCATAATCCGAATTTTTACTTTTAAAAATATAATCAGGATACGCGAACGTATCCCTAATTGCGCAAAATATTTGTAATGGTTTAGGGATTTTCCACAAATTGTTTATTATATTTATGTATTTCTTTTATGTGAAAATCATGAGAAACTCCTATTTAGAGGCCTATAAATTCTTTGAAAAGAATTCGCAATCTATTAAAGGTTGTTCGTCGATTATGATTTCCGAATATAAGTTATATTCATTCCAACTATTCAAATTCAAAGAACAGAATAAAAATATGATTAATACTATTTTTAAACAAATATGACATATATATATATATATATATATGCCAAAGAATAAATTGCATATGAAACTGAAAATAAATGATTCATAAAGGAAGGAAATATTTTCCGAGAATTTTCATGATTTACTTAATGCAAATTCTATTTCTAATTATCATTGATGTAAAGTGTGGCAATTTATGCTTGTACATCTCTTTTCATTCTCATATACTCGCTTTTAATCTAATAGGCCTAATTATTTGGCCACTTTGTTTTGTGAAGATAGATAAGCATCGAATTTATAGAAAGGGAATTATTATACAAGTTAATTCAACAGAGTTACCTTACATGCAACCTAACTGTATATCATAAACATTCATAACGTTTTAACATTGTAACAAGCTATATCATATTACCTTTCGCCAACGTTTATACCCACATCTATTATATTATAAAAATATACCATCAACACCATCTTAACCTTATTTAACAATAAATATCATTATTGTAGTTTTCTTGGTACTTCTACATCACTTCTTACTTAGTTAACAACAAAATTAAATAATGACCAACATTCATGCCATATTCCCTACTTGGACAATTTATTAAACTAATGAGATAATGAACTAATATTATTACAAACCTTTATACGAACTTTCAAAGTAAGACAATTAGCTCATAGCTATCACATTGAATTCACTACTAATTAACTAACATGAAACAAAAATGAAATTTAAATTGATGAACTTGGACAAATAGAAAATAGACTTTCAATTCAAGCTTCATTGATGAGTCATGTTGAATCTCTTTCCAACTTAAAATTTAAAAGACATGTACCTGAAAATGAAGGTGGAAGGAGTAAATTTCAGCAGTAGCAGCAATAACAAAATCAGTAGAATATACCAATAACACAACAAGTCTGAACAAGACCCGTTGACCTAGATGAACAGTGACAGAGACTTAGGAAAAATTTCAGATTTGGACTGAACAACATTCACAGGCAAACAACAGATTCCAGAAAGAATGCATTTCAGATTTCATTTTTCTTTCTGTTTCGGATTCCTTATTTCTGATTTTCTGTTTCTGCTTTTAAATCTGTTTCAGATTGTGTGTGTGTGTGTGAATGTTCTCTTTTCTATTTCTCTTTCTGTTTTCTTCCTCTCTTTCCTTTTAAACAAAATCTGAGTTTTTTTCTTTTCTTCAAAATCTCAATCCTAAAAATCTCTCTCCCTAAAATCTGTCCAGCTTCCTGTATTTATACAGGTCTGCCCCTTTCTTTTTAAGTGCTGCCTGGACCCCCTTTATCTTTTAAAAACATAAAATTTCCATTAAAATCTGTTTTTCCACTTTAAATCCCATTAGGCTAATTTTTCCCTGATTTTCAGCAGCCCATTATCCCTTGTTCCCCATTAGTATCATTAACTAATAGCCATTAACACTCCATTACCAGCCCACTATTATATCATATTACCCTTACTGTTTTATCTGTTTCATACCCAGAAATGTCCCTGAAATCCTACTGTAATTACTGTTATTACTGCCTTAAATGCAAAAATCATAACAGAATTTACAAAACAGATTTAAAAATCTGTTCAAACTTAATTATCAAACTGATTTAACACAGCTATAACCAATTCTCTTAGGTTCTGGACTGAATCCTAAGAATGTAAACATTCTATCACAATTACATCTAATCATCATTTGTAAACTTGAACTCAAACTTGACAATATTACACTGGGTTCAGCACAATAATGCAAACTGAACTTATAATTGAACTAAGATCAAACATACACAGGAGCATTGTCAATATACTGACAATGCCCTGTTCAGAAAACAACATATACAACATACATTTGAATTCACTGATTCACAAACAATCATGATTTAATTGACGAGCATTAATCAATTGATTATTTACAACATTTGTCAATAATTAGTCTAAAACAATAGAAGCAGACTGTTTTAGTTAACATTTTCAGAAATGAAAAATTCGTAATATAACTAATCGACGAACTTAATCGAGTCGATTACACACATTGTAAACAATCACAACCAACAGAAACAATTCACATTCGGATTAAGTAGATAGGTAGGAGACATAAATGACAGAATTGATCAAAACAAATATGAAAAATTAAAAAGCTATTAAAACAGACAACAATACACGTAGAATACACAAAGAAATAGAAAATACCTCTGAATCTTCAATCAGACTCGAACTTAACTCGGCTTTCGGATTTTTTGTTTGAAATCAAACAGACCTTAGTCGAAGTATTTTCCACTGAAAATACTTCGACTAAGGTCGATTAAACCTCAATCCTTTAATCAATTTGGACAAAAATCCAGAAGTTTGGTATTTCTAGGTTTCCTGAAGGTTCGATTTGGGACCTAATCATTTCTGGTTAGATTCGAAAGGAACCAAACATGATATAAGGGTGAGGGTAGCCTAGGGGTCATTTGGTGTTAGTTTGAAACGGATCTGAGTTCGTCCTTGTTTGGTCCGAATCTTCAAAAGAAGATTCGAGAAGTTCAGAACTGATTCGAGCCAAACAACCAACAGATCCATACTCAGGATGACTAGGGGAAGCTATGGTGTTAACTAGGTGTTGTTTGGTTTAGATCTGAACTTGGCTCGAATCTTCAAATGAAGATTCGAGAACCTTCAGGGAGATTCGAACCAAGCAGATAACATATTTGGATAGAGGAGGCTCAGGGGGTTCTGGGGTGTTACTTTGGTGACCGGCGGCGTTGATGCCGCCGGGTTTCAGGCGAAGGGGAATAGGGGCGGCTAGGGTTAGGGGTCTGTTTGAGAAGACGATGAACAGGAGAGGATGGGGGGGGTGTTTAGTTAGGGGCCGGGGTAAGGGTTTGGGATTTATATAGGGGTGGGGTGGATTGGTATCGTCCGTCCGATCAAGTAAGATGGAGGGCCAGGATCAATCCACTAATCCAAACGACGTCGTTTGGTTTAACGTTGGGGTCGGACTGAGTCGGGTCAATGGGTCGGGTTATGGGTTGCGGGTAAGGGCAGGGGATCTTGACCGTTGGTTGAATTTAATCCAACGGCCCTTGATGAGAGGTGACCAAACGACGTCGTTTGGTCTTAGCTTGGGACTGGGTCAGACTTGGGCTGTTCGGATTGGGCTGTGGGGGGGGGGGGAATTAATGTTTTGGGCCTGGATTTTAATCCAGGTCCGATTTTGTACAACTTGTATTATTTTTTTTATTTTTTTTATTATTTTCTAATTTCATTATTAAATAACAAAATCTTAATTAAAATTATAAAAACAAAATTACCCTTACAAAGATATTAATTACCTTTTTAACAACTATTAACACATAGACAACATTAATCACACAGTGGAAAAAAAAATAGAACAAAATACATATTTTTATGATTTTATTTAAATTAACTTAATTAAATGCATACTTAAATCCTAGATATACATGAAACATGTATTTTTATTTTAATTTTGTTTAATTATAACAAAGCAAACATTTTACGGACATAAACAAATATTTAACACCACGCAAATTCAGAAATTATACAGTAAAAGAAATTTATTTTGATTTATTTTGGAGTAGTTTTTCGTAAGGCAAAAATCACGTGCTCACATGGACCTTAAGGTTCATTGAAATTAGAGGCACTACCAACTTGTGGATCCTGTTTGGAAGGAAATTTGACTAAAAGATGTTTCCCTTTAAAAGGAAATAAAACTAGTGATAAGCTAGAATGAATCCTTTCTGATTTGTATGGTTAAATGAACATACTCGTAAGAGATAGATTTTGAGTATTTTATGACGTTCATAAATGATTACTCAAAATATTAATATATTTATTTGATGCACTGTAAGTCTTAATGAATTAAGTAATTCAAGGTTTTTAAGACTTGAAATAGAGAAGCACCAAAGAAATATATTAAGTTACTACAATTTGATTGTAGTGGCGAGCATCTCTCTAAAGAGTTTTTTAGTTACATATCAGAATAGGGATTACATCTCAATTGACTACACCGTAAACTCTATAATAGAGTCGTGTAGTAGAAAGAAGAAATAAGTCTCTTTTGGATATGGATAGACTAATGACGTGTTATTCAGATTTGCCTTATTTATTTTTGGAATATTTCCTGGAGACTTCAAATTACATTCTGAATTTAGTTCCTTCTAAGCTAGTACCTGGGACATCTATAGAACTGTGGACTGAATGTAAGCTTGGTCTGTGGCATGTTCAGATATAGGATTATCCCGCATATGTGCTGAAAGAGAAAGCAGATATGTAAGTTGGAACTAAGGATGGATAGGTGCATGTTTATCGAATATCCAAGAAAACGAATGAAGCTTTATTTTATTGTCCTAAAGAAAATAAGGCAATTGTTAAAACAAATGCATTTTTCTAGATAAGGACTGTTTAATAAAATATGTTCCTAGAAGTAAACTATTTTTACAGGAACTGGGCAAAGAAATAACTAGATGTTCAAGAACATCAAAACCCACACGTCAGAATTGACGTTCCATTGCATTTAAGTAGTGGGAGAACGTTAATAGACATAATATGCCTTTATCGAGTGGGAGTGATGTTTGAACATTGAACACTATAGTAAGAAGTCACTAATATTTCAATGTCGTGAGGTAACGAAGGTAATATTAGTGGTACTTCGTCTTAGTGGGAGAAAGCTAAAGAAAATTATAGTTCGGTGTTCATTCTTGGGATAGTTTCGGTAACAGGATCTCTGAAGAGTTTAATACCAAACTAGATAATTACGACAAAGTACTACTGGACAAATATTGCATCAGATATAACTTGGCAAGATTCTTTAACAAAACCTTATTTGGTGAAGACTTTTAATAGTCATGTAAAAGAATGCCTGAGAAAGTTGTAGATGCATGGTTATGAGTCTAAGTGGGAGATTGTTGGGGCATATACTATTAACCATGCATTTGGATATAGTATATCTAATAATTATCATGGTTAAAAGTCTAAGTGGGAGATTGTTGGGATATATACTATTAACCATGAGTTTGGTTTAGATATAGTATTTATTATGAAATAATTGTTTATTCAGTTTTAATAAAGTTTTAAATAGATCATATAATAGTCTGTGTCCTTTGCTTATATAGTAGATGATTTAGTGTATAGAGTTTAGCTTATACACGGAAGATTAAATCATCGGTTCTTATAAGTATAAAGTTTGAGTTCACAATCTAATGGTGGAATTGGACAAACCATCAGGAATGATTGTAGCACAAGATTAAATATAATTAATCTTGATTATGGGAATGGTTTAATTCCAACTTCTTGTGCTAGTACATTTTGTATGTATTGAACGGACCAGGTAGAGATAAGTATTTTATACTGACTTAATAAAATAAACTCTCTAGCCATTAAATGTACTTATACTCTTAATCTTGATATAATTATTATTAGCTGTGTGTATTATTATTGTTTTGATTTATTAAAAGGCGAGATTCTTTCGTGAGTCAATATGCCTGGTAAATTGGATAATAATAATATACATTGGCGAAGTAATAGTTAGTTGATGGAATCCATGTCTCGGTTTAGAGATTGATGATATACCTTTATGAAAGCTTATAAGTTTGCATGTGTAAACCCGGCCGATGGATTTTGTATCCGACACATGAAATAAGTTAAGCGAAAGTCTAAAGGAAATAATCAATAAATTAAATCGTCAGTAATTTAATTTACTTGATTAGTATCTGAATCTTAATATGGGGAGTTAAATAAGATTTAATGGATGAATTTCGAAATTGGATAAGGAGTGCAATTACGGATTTTTAGTGGAATAATTCGTAATTAATTATGGTAGATATTAATTTCGAAAATTAGAAATTAATTCCATAATTGAAGCCTTGTTAATTAAATTCTGTGGTCCCTACTGTGCCTAAATAATAGGAAATAAAGGAATCATTTTTCTGGTGGAAAAGAAAACTCAACAGGTTTTGGAAAAGGGTCTTAACCCTTAAAACTTGTGCTATAAATACATAAGGTTTTCCACCTAAAGGTATGAGTAGATGGTGGCTGAAATTTTCAGCCAAGTTTTCCTAGAAATTTCGCCCACACGAAATTGCTATTTTCGGGTATTATTTTGGTAACACAGTAGAAGACTGTGGAACGTTCGAGGATCACGATTGTGCTAGTGATGGAGATTCCATTGAGAAGTTATGGAACTGAAGGCTCACGTGGTAGAAGAGATATGTTCACGCTTCAAGAGGTAATCCGTGAAATCCCGTTTATGCTAGTTGTCTAAATTACATGTGATTTTGATACTGGGATTGCTTCCGCTGCATATAATAATCCATCAGGAGTATATCAGTTCTAATATTATTCTTTTATTTTATTACCTTAAAATGAACCCCTGATGAGTTCGTGACATAAAGAAAATTAGCAGTAAAAGAACAAAAGAGAAAAAGAGATGGAGAATGAATTCTGTAAGCACGGATATATTTGCTAAAACAAAGCACATGAGTGGGGATATAAAAACCACGAATTAAGAAAGTGAAGTTTGTTTCATTGAGACAACATTGTAGGCGGCTGGCGTCAACGCACCACATTTAATACAATTTGCCTTTGTTGCTTCCATACACGCACTCCTTAATGAAACCTAACGTCGTTGGTATGTAGAGATACCTATTTATGATGTTTCGTGCCCAAAACAGAAAGTAACATGAGTTGGACTTCATGTCTGTGTTAGGTTATGGTAATTATGTAGGCGATATGTTTGGCCAGCAAGATTTTTATCACGGAACCTTTTTATGAAATTTGGGCCAAAAGTTAGCATTTATTGAAAATTTTAATGATTTTCATATCAATATTTATGCTTTGTGTCAAAAATACTAGTTTCAATTGGATTTACCAAAAAATTCTCATTTTCCTTGTGCCCTAATGAAGCTCCAACTTTGGATGAGATCTACATCCGCGAATTTCGTAATTATCGTTCTCCCCTCTTTTATCCTACATAATGTATATTTTGGCCTTGTCATTTTATTCACTCCTCTATGCAATACTCTTTTTTTTTTTTTATGTATTATTATTATTATTTTATATACTATTTTATGATTTTACCTACAATTTAAATTATGTTAAACCTCGTTATAGATTATATTACATTTATTAAAATTATTATTAGAATATTTCTTTTATAAATTTATCATAAAATCAATCATGCTTTTATGATTTTTATTTTAATATAACGCGCGTACTTAAGTTACATTTTTCTTAATGGTAAATAGGTAAGTTTTTAGGAGTGTATTTTAAAAATGAGATTGTGTTCCACGAATATGCAGGTTAGAAAGATGTTATTCACAGTAATATTTTATCTATATGTGCAACGAGTTTGAAAAAGTATATATCTTTACTTTAATAATTGTAAATTTTTGTACTAACTACATTGCGTATATGCTTAAAAGGTTATCACCATTTCTTATTCTCGATTGTAAAAATAAATTTTGGAAATTTTATTGCTATTAATATAATTATTGATAAGAGTAAATTATTTTCTTTTTACTCTTATTTTGTTCATCCTTTTCATTATTCATCATCATTAAATTAGACGCTTGATTATTATTTTTTATTCTGAAAATAAAATTTAGTTATTTTATAACTAAGTTTTTCGTATAGATATTAGAAAAGATAAAAATATCATGATACTAAAAAGGTAAAAAGAAATCTAAAAATAGAAAAAAAATATTGATATTATAAAGGTCAAAATAGGCATTTTAAAAAGTTAATTGAGAAATGAGGAGGAGAATAATATTTGTTTAAAGTAGAGGGAGAAGTTTGATTTTTAAAGCAAAGTTCGTGGACGTAAGTATTTTCACCCAAGTAACGGCCGATAAGATTGAGCAATTTCAAATAATATAGGGCAAATTTGAACTTAAAATTACACTAATGCTGGTCAATTTCAAATAATATAGGGCAACTTCGAACTTAAAACACAAAACAACATACAACACATTCAAAACAACTAATATGCATTTTTTATACGAGTTTTAACAAAAATTAAGTTGAAATACCTCGATTTAAGATTTTTGGAAAGTTGAAGATTTGGAGATTTGAAGCCGAAACGAGCAACCCACAACGAAATATTGCCATAGCTAGGATGAGGGGCCGAGAATCTTTACTTTTTTGTGGGACGGGTGGAGTCCACATAAGATTTTTTGGTTGTTAATGGAGGGGGGGGGGGCTTTTTTTTTTAAATTGAAGAAGAAGAAGCGCTTGGCAGAACGTGGGAAAGGGAAGGGTTATAATACTCTTCTATATAAAATGTGGTATATAACTGCGCTATATATATATTGCGGTACCAGAACGCTTTTTATATAACAGTCTTATCAGCTTTATATAAAATACGATCTGTTACCGCGATATATATAAAGGGCGGTTACATACTACGTTTTATCTTAATGGACCAAATAGCCGTTAAGGTAAAATGCGGTACTATACCGTATTTTGTATCGAAAAATAACTTTTTTTAACACGTAAAAACGAGTTTTAAGTCAAAATGAACCACATTTAGGCTCGAGACTCAACTTTTGGTAACCTCTTATATTGGTGATCAGTTAATTGGGCTAAATGCTTTAGATGTCATCCTTAGTATGATACTCCCTCCGTACTTTTACTTGGCAGATATATTAAAAATAAATTTTCGTTTTTACTTGTCACTTTACACATATTAAGAGAAGATAATTTTTTTCTGTTATACCCACAATATTTATTGCTCATTTCAAATTATTTTCTCAAATCCAATTAAATATACATCAATTAATATGAGTATCATGGTAAATTATGTACTTTATTTATTATTTTTTAAGAGGCGTGAAAAGTCAAAACGTGCCAAGTAAAAGTGAACGGAGGGGTATTTTCTCACACTTTAAAGTTAAGAAAAGACAGAATAGCCTAAGAGACACTTGTATTTGTTCCGGTTTGTCATCCCGGTTCCTACACTCCATAAAGTTTCATCCAGATACTTCAACTTAATCAAAACAAGACTTTTAAATACCTCTGAAATCATGTGATGCTCACTTGCTTGACGTGGATGACAAATCAACATCCACATCAGATTCTATGCCAAAATAATATTATTTAACAAAATTTTAATTTCATAAACAAAAAATAAAACAAAAAAAGCAAAAAATTAAAATTAAAGAAAACACCTCATCCCTTCTTCAAACCCACCCACCCAACCTTCTTAAAAGAATAATCCACCTGTCATGGCTCCTCCACCATGAGTACCACTACTTCCTTCACCCCTCTTTTATAGAAAGTTATCTATCCATGAAAAATACATGAGCAGAGAATTAAGTCTTTTGAATTTTGACTTATTCCTCTGCCCCAATTTGGAAGGGCTGTGAAAAAATTTAAAAGTTAAAACCACCGGAAAAAATGGAGGAGTCATAGAGAAAGGAAAGATGATATGATGGAAGAAGATATATACACCAAGGAGAAAATCTAATGAAAGAAGGGATGAAGAAAGATGAAAAAAAAGGGGAAGGGAGGGGATCTAAAGAAGAAGACAGGAGAAGAGGCGGGCGGGGGGGGGGGGGGCAGAACGACGGGGAGTCTTCTTTCATACTAGAATAAATGGTAGTATTTTTTATTTATTTATTAATTTTTATGTTTTTTAATAAAAAAAAATCATCAGCTCACGCACTTAATGTGCGTGTAAATTACTCATTTTGTCCACTGCAGCCATATCAATGTCACATAAGCTCGGTCAACGGTTAGAAGGGTTTAAAAGTCTTGTTTTGATTAAGTTGAAGTGTTTGGATGAAACTTTATGAAGTGCAAGGACCGGGATAACATATCGGAACAAGTACAAGTGTCTCTCAGACTATTCTGCCTTAAGAAAACTATAACACTATAATTTCACTAATGCCGGTCAATTTCAATTAAAGTTTTGAACTTAAAAATGAAAAGGTTGATTCAATGAAAAAATCAGGAGTCCATTAGAAGAAATTTAATGAGGACGATTTCAGTTAATAGTATTCTGATTTACAAAAGTTATTTAATTAACACTAGCAGACATAAGTAGGCATTAGATGAAATAAAGTTCCAGCTTCACAATGCATGTGCATAGTGATTCGTGACTACAGAGCTTTCTGTGGCTCAGTTTTGACCAGCTTATAATACAATTCTGGTGAAACCTCTTGCTGCAGAATCAATATTTAATATGTTTTCTATGCCTCTATTCTCATTCATGTTTTTACTTATTTTTTTGGCGAGTGGGTAGGTGGGGTTAGCCCTTTTAAATTATGCTTAAAGAAGTGCATATTTTTATTAAGGGTAAACTAAGTACTAATCTTAGGAGTTGTGCGTGTACCTTATACCCTATATTGATTAGAATAAATTAGTTGACAAAAATATAACATTTAAAGCATGCGTTTGAGTCACAAAATAAATACTATTAAATAAAAGTTCAAGTTCTTAAAAATAGTAAATATTGATCAGGAAATTAGCACATATGTAATGAATTATATTCATTTATTTATGATCTTATTTAATAATGTTTGTTGAAGTTACAAATTAAAACTAAGGCATACAAAGAATACTTATTAGTAATTTGAATTAGAATATCTAATGGATATTGTTTTGTTTTTTTAATTAGGGGCGGCAAAAGGCTGGTTGGGTCGGATTGGATATAGGCGGGCAAATGGATAAATTATCCGATTCAATTAATATTTGATACAAATAGAAATGAGTTAACCGGCGGATAATACAGATATTTATATTGTCCATAGCTTCTTGAATATAATCATTTTTGGAAGAATTCCTAGTCTTTCAAACTTGAGAAACTCCCAATGTGAGTCTTTAAAAATATAATAGTTAAGCATATTGGTTATCCATTTTTAAGTGGATAATATGGATCTTATCCATATTTGACCAATTTGTAAAAAGCTCCATATCCAATCCATTTTTAATGGTTAATATGGATGAATAACTATTATTTTTAATTCATTTTGTCACCACTAATTTTAATAACCATGTATATTATGATTTGTCATGGTTAGATATTTAGGAACCAATAAAAATGGACAGTTAAGTTATTTAGTTAAGCATTAGTTATTATTATCGAATAAAAATTAGTGATCATTTTAGAAAGTAATAATTTTGTAATAAATTCTTTGGACTTCTTAGAACTAAAAATATGGTAATGAAATTCTAGAAAAAGGCTTTTATAAGGTAAACCTTTTAATTGATTTTAAAATTTTAAATATTAAGACTTTTTACTTATTATAATTTTAAAAAATAAAATATTAGTTGATCTTCAAGTCTTAAATATTAGGAATATAACTTAATTATAATTTTATTCAATGTTAAATCTATTTTTAAAATGTAAAAAAGGCAAATCATATTTTGCTAAGCGACTTCTTATTTTTAATATATCTAGCATCAGTATACATGCTTGCACATGTACCCTGTATTAGTGATAATAATTTTTTTAATAATTACATAAAATAACATTTAAAATATATATTTGCATTACATTTTTTTATTTTAACTTTCCCTATTCAATTCTGAAGACAAAGAATTTGATGGCTTCTTGATTAACGAAAATAATGAACGTTTGGAAATTCATATAAGAAGTTAAAACGATTCTCTTATATGTATATGAATTTCTTTTTTGGTTATTTAATTGAGCTACAATAAGCTTATTCCTTCCGTCGATTGAATCTGAGGTCATTTTGATAGCTATAACTTCATAATGAGTTTTATATGGCCAACCAATCATGTAGTCATATACTTCATTATCACTAAGATAATACTTATGTAACTTCTAACATATATTGTTTTAATATTTATGTAGTAAAAAAGTCATTATCAATGAAATCAGAGGTACTTCCAACAAGAAATATATCGAAGAGTTAATACTTTGCTAACAGAAAATTAAAGTTTATCAGAAGCCAAGTCAAAAATTCCTGAAAATTTAGCTTTTTATTGCAATAATCCGACAAAAGGAGGACTATTCAGAGCGAAAATAAATTGATTGTTCTTTGTACTATCAAATATGCTTGAATATTATTAGTTCATTGGTTTTGAAGATATTAAAAAATAAGTACATGTTTAAATTTTTTCTAGTTTCTGTATGTGCATATATGAGATTACTTCGTATCAATAATATTTTGATTGAGCAATCATATTGCTTCGTGTATTACTACTTCGTGCCTAGTTTTTAGGGGTATGCTCTAATATGGGTTGTCAAATTAAATAAAAACAATTATAATTAAATAAGTACACTAATGTAAGAATACTTCATGCCAATATTGACAGGGATTTGTTGCTTTTTCTAACGTACGTGCGGAATTTACAATTTACGTATGTCACGACCCGAAATTCTCATCTTTGAGACTGTGATGACACCTAACATTCTACTCGTTAGGCAAGTCAACGTTAGAGTAAATCATATGCCATTTTAAATATTTCAAGTAATTAAAACCCATTTAAACTGAAAAACAAAATTGAAATAAGACTAAAATGATGTGCGAAAAGATAAAATAACCAAAAATATCTAAGTATAATCCCGGACCTGGAGTTACAAGTACATGAGCTATTAAAAATTCTACAAATAGAGCCTGAAATGAATACAACCGTTTCGAATGAAATGAATAGTAAAAAGGAAGGGAACTTCAAGGTCTGCAGACGCCAACAGATCTACCTCGAGTCTCCAAATGTGATAATCCGGGCTGATGCGCCTCATGTACAACTAGGACCGATATCAAAATCTACACAAAAAGTGCAGAGTGTAGTATGAGTACAACCGACCCAATATACTCCGTGTGTGTCGAGCCTAACCTTGACGAGGTAGTGACGAGGCTATGACAGGACATTCACGTAATTAAACATGTATATATATATATATATATATATATATATATATATATATATATATATATATATATATATATATATATATATATATGTGTGTGTGTGTGTGTGTGTGTGTGTGTGTGTGTGTGTGTGTGTGTGTGTGTGTGTGTGTGTGTGTGTGTGTGTGTGTGTGTGTGTGTGTGTGTGTACGATTGGGAGGGGACATGCGAAAGGGGAACAAGATACGATAGCTACAACAAGAATGACAACATGAGACAGTCAAATAAACCATCAACCAATGATAGCAGATAAACAAAATGAATAAAAACGGCACGACATCACCCATCATGCTTTTACTCTCAACCTCACCATGAAACAATAATAATGTCACGACATCACCCTTTGTGCTTTTACTCTCGACCTCTCCATGAAACGATAAATACGGTATGACATCACCCTTCGTACTTTTACTCTCTTCCTCACTATGTATTAATCAATAAATGAAGCAATAAATGACACGGGATCACGCTTCGTGCTTTAACACTCTCCCTTACCATATAGTAATGAATATAAAAAAAATTGGAAGATAGAACAAGCAAGAATAAGCCTTACGTCAATAATGATTTCAAGATATCAAACCTCAACTTCTACAAATACTCAACCATCACAATTAGTTTCTAAATGCGGAAAGAACGATCAAGTAAGTAATAAACTAATCTAAGCATGGATGTCATAATTAAAGAAGGCAATAAATTACAAGGAAATAAGTCCCACCCGCATGCTTTAACTCAATAACAACACATAAGTACTCGTCACCTCACATATACCTTGTACCCACACATTTAAACACGTAGAAAATAGGCAAACAAGTCCTAATCCCTCAAGTCAAGGTTAACCATGACACTTACCTCACTCTGCAATCAACTCAGAGCTCTACTAGGGCCTTTCCTCTAGAATCCACCTCATAACTAATCGTATCTAACCACAAACGACTCGATAACGTAAAATAATGCCAAGGGAATCAATTATAATATATAAAGTTAGGATTTTATACTTTTCCCAAAAAATCAAAAAGAGTCAATCCCCGGTCCGCTTGGTCAAAACCCGAGATTCAGACCAAAATTTATTTATCCATTCACCTCTGAACCCGATTATGTAATCAGTTTCGAAATCCGACCCTAAATTGAGGTCTATATCCCCAATTTGAAAAACCCTAATTCTTCCCAATTTCTTAGTTTTCTACCATGGCAGAACAAAGATTAAGGTTAGAAATTAATGGATGATGTTAGAAATGAAAGAAAATGAGTTAAAGTATACTAACCTATGAATTGGTAATGACTTTTCTCTTCAAAATCGCCTCTAGGCCGAGTTCTAATGGAAAGATGGTGAAAAATGAGTGAAATCCCATTTTTGAAATATTTAAATGACTGGGCGTCAAGTGTTTATTGCGTTCGCGAGACGCCTGACGCGTTTGCAAAGGGCACTGCCCAGTTGGAATACAGGATCGCGAATTACTCTATGCGTTCGCGTAGGCTTAGCCCCCTATCCTTCGCATTCATGAGCTTGGGCTCGCGTTCGCGTAAAGTAAGTCCATTTCCCCAGCCCCTGCCTATCTAACACTATGCCTTCACGGTTGAGTGGTCGCGTTCGCGAAGAGCAGACTCCCCACTACTCCGCGTTCGCAACCAAAGTCTCACATTCTTGATGAATGAAAGCCTTTCTCGCGATCACGAAGCACATGACACAAGATGCAACAAAAACTCAAGAAACCAGAATTTTTCTAAGTTCAAATCATCCGTAGCCTATCCGAAACTCACCTGAGCGCTCGGGGCTCTAAAAAATATGCATACAAGTTTAAAAACATAAGATGAACTCGTTCGCGTGATCAAAACACCAAAATAACATCTAGAACTACGAATCAGACACCAAAATGAATGAAATTTTCAATAAAACTTAAGAACTTTCATTTTAACAGCTAGACATCCGAATCACGGCAATTCAACTCCGTTGTGCACCAAATTTTGCAGACAAGTCGTAAATGCTGAAACGGACCTATACAAAGTTTCAAAAAAAAAATTCGGACCCGATAGAAACAAAGTCAAACATCGGTCAAACTTGAAATTTCTTTAAATCTTTAAACTTTAAATTTTCAACAAATTGCGATAAATCAAGCTAGAGACCTCCGAATTCGATTCCGGGCATACACCTAAGTCCCAAATCATGATAGGGACCCACCGAGACCGTCAAAATGTAGATCAGGGCCTGTTTGCTCAAAACATTGACCGAAGTCAACTCAAATGAGTTTTAAGGCACTATTTCACAGTTTAATCAATTTTTCACATAAATACCTTCCGAAAAAAGACACGGACTGCGCACGCAAATCAAGGAATGTTAAAAAGAGCTATTTGAGGTTTTGAAATACAAAATTAAGGGTTAAAACTCTAGATGACCTATCAGGTCATCACATTCTCCACCTCTAAAACAAATATTTATCCTCGAACGGACATAGAAAAGTACCTGGACTAGTGAAAAGGTGTGGATATCTACTCCTCATGTCCGACTCAGACTCCCAAGTGGCTGCCTCAATCGACTGGTCTCTCCAGTGCACTCAAACTGTAGGATAACTCTTTGACCTCAACTGTCGGATCTGCCGAGCTAGAATAGACACCGGCTCCTCCTTATAGGTCAAAACCTTGTCCAACTGGACTGAGCTTAAATCTAACACATAGGACGGATCACCATGATACTTCCGGAGCATAGACGCATGGAACACCGGATGGACTGTTGATAAACTAGGTGGCAGTGTGAGCCTGTAGGCCACCTCACCCACTCTCTTAAGAATCTCAAAGGGTCTGATATACCTAGGGCTCAACTGGCCCTTCTTTTCGAACCTCATCACACCCTTCATGGGTGAAACCCGGAGCAATACTCTCTCTATCAAACCATGAATGCGACATTAGGAACTCTATGGTCAGCATAACTCTTCTTCTAGAATGAGCTGTGCGAAGTCAATCTTAAATAATCTTGACCTTATCCAAGGCATCATGAACTAAATCTGTACCCAACAACCGAGCCTCCCCCGGCGCTCGAACCATCTAACTGGCGAATGACACTGCCTCCCATATAATGCCTCAAAGGGAGCCATCTGAATGCTCGATTGTTAGATGTTGCTGTAGGCAAACTCCACAAGTGGCAAGAACTGGTCACAAAACCCCCCAAAATCCATAATACAAGCGCGAAGCATGTCCTCCGATATCTGATTAGTGCGACGGTCCTTTCGTTTGAGGATGAAATGTTGTGCTCAACTCAACCTGCATGCCCAACTCACGCTGTACTGCCCTCTAGAAATGCAAGGTGAATTGCGTGCCTCGATTAGAAATGATAGACATGGGTACACCATGAAGACGGATGATCTCGCAAATGTAGATATCAGCCAACCATTTTGAAGAATAGGTAACTATCGCATGAATGAAATGTGCTGACTTGGTCAGCCTGTCCACAATGATCAATACTGCGTCGAACTTCCTCTGAGTCTATGGGAGTCTAATAACAAAATCCATAGTGATCCGCTCCCACTTCCACTAAGGAATCTCTAACTTCTGAAGTAAACCACCAGGTCTCTGATGCTCGTACTTTACTTGCTGATAATTTAGACACCGAGCTACATATGCAACTATATCCTTCTTCATCATTCTCCATCAATAATGTTTCCACAAGTCCTTATATATCTTGGCAGCACCTGAATGAATAGAATACCAGGAACTGTGGGCATCCTCAAGAATCAACTCACGAAGCCCATCCACATTAGGCGCATAGATACGACCCTACATCCTCAAAACCCCATCATCTCCAATAGTAACCTGTTTGGCAGCATCATGCCACACTGTGTCCCTAAGGACAAGCAAATGAGGGTCATCATACTGCTGCTCTCTGATACACTCATACAAAGAAGACCGAACGACTGTACAATTTAGAACACAACTGGGCTCTGGAACGTCTAACCTCATGAACTGATTGGCCAAAGCCTGGACATTTGATGCAAGTGGTCTCTCACCAACTGGAATGTACGCAAGGCTGCCCATACTCACTGCCTTTCTACTTAACGCATCAGCCACCACATTGGCCTTCCCGGGGTGATAAAAAAGGGTGATATCATAGTCTTTAAAGAGCTCCAACCACCTCCTCTGCCTCAAGTTGAGATCCTTTTGCTTGAACAAATAATGCAGACTCCGATGATCCATGAATACCTCGCATTACACGCAGTAAATATAGTGCCCCCAAATCTTCAGCGCATGAACAATGGTTGCCAACTCTAAGTCATGAATAGGGTAATGCTTCTCATGAACCTTCAACTGCCACGACATATTTGTGATCACCCTGAAAACATCCTGCATCAATACTGCACCGAACCCAATATGAAGCATCATAATACACTGTGTAAGATCCTAAACCTGTGGGCAATACCAACACTGGCGCCGTAGTCAATGCAATCTTGAGCTTTTGAAAGCTCAACTCACACTCGTCTGACCATCTGAATGGGGCACCCTTCTGGATTAATCTGGTCAATGGGGCTTCTATAGATGAAAAACCGGCAGTAATAACCCGCCAAACCCGAAAAACTCCGGATCTCTGTAGCTGAAGTGGGTCTAGGCCAGATCTGAACTGCCTTAATCTTCTTAGGATCCACCTTTATGCCCTCCACCGATACGACATGCCCCAAGAAAGTGACTGAGTCTAAGCAAAACTCACACTTTGAAAACTTGGTATATAATTGCCTATCTCTCAGAGTCTGAAGTACAATCCAAAAGATGTTGCTCGTGCTCCTATCGACTGTGGGAGTAGATCAAGATACCATCAATAAATATAATCACAAAGGAATCCAAGTAGGCCTTGAACACCCGGTCCATAAATGCTGCGGGGGCATTTGTCAACCCAAATGACATCACTAGAAACTCATAATGCCCATACCGAGGCCGAAAAGCTATCTTAGGGACATCAGATGCCCCAATCTTCAACTGATGGTAGCCAGACCTCAAATCAATCTTCGAAAATACCTTGGTACCTAAAGCTGATCAAATAAGTCATCAATTATCGGCAATGGATACTTATTCTTGATGGTGACTTTATTCAATTGCCGATAATTTATGCACATTCTTATCAATCTATATTTATTCTTCACGAATAACACAGGCGCACCCTAGGGCGAGACAGTAGGTCTAATAAAGCCCTTGTCAAGAAAATCTTGCAACTGCTTCTTCAATTCTTTCAACTATGGCGGGGACATACTGTATGGTGCAATAGAAAAGGGCTGAATGCTCGGAGCCAAATCAATACAGTGTCAATATCTCGGTCGGTGTCATCCCTGACAGATCTGCAGGAACACCTCTGGGAACTCACGAACAACTGGTACTGAATCTATGGAAGGAACCTTCGTACTAGAATCGCGAATATAAGCCAAATAATCTAGACACCCCTTCTCGATCATATGTCGAGCCTTCACATAAGAGATAACTATGCTGGTAGAATGGCCAAGAGTCTCCCTCCACTCTAATCGAGGCAATCGCAGTAAGGCTAAGGTCACCGTCTTGGCTGTGCCAATCCAATATAGCATGATAAGGTGACAACCAATCCATACCCAAGATGACATCAAAATCTACCATATCAAGAAGTACGAGATCTATGCTAGTCTCAACACTACAAATAGTAACCACACACGAGTGATAGACACGATCTACTACAATAGAATCTCCCACATGTGTGGACACATACATAGGAAAAATCAAAGAATCACGAGGCACGACCAGATATGAAGCAAAATAGGATGACATGCATGAATAAGTAGAGCCCAGATCAAATAGAACTGAAGCATCTCTATGACAAACTAGAACATTACCTGTGATAATAGCTTTAGATGACTCAACCTCACGTCTAGCTAGGAAAGCATAACATCAGGGCTGGGCCCTACCATTCTGAACCATGTCTCTGGGACGGCCTCTAATTGGATGGCCTCCACCTCTAATGGCCTGACCACTACCTCTAGCAGCCTGATCTCTACCTCTAGTTGGGTGAGTGGGCGGTGAAGCAACCGGTACCGGAACCATGGCACGAGAACCCTATTATTGTGTGCTACTCGATACCCGTGGGCAAAATCTAGCAATGTGCCTCGGATCACCATAAGTATAACATGCCCTCGGTTGCTGTGACTACTGACCCTAGAACTGACCCTGCCGACCTGAGTAACCACCTTAAAAACTCTAAAGTGGAGGTGAACTAATGAGAGCTAGTGGTGCACTGTAGGCTAGCTGGTCGGGATGAGACACATAAGGGCCGCGACTCCTAATGCACTATGTGATGCCTGGAGCGCTGACTGAAATGGCTTGGGAGGATGGCCTCCCAAAAGTACCCCTGCCTCTAGATGAGGCACCACTGAACCCACCGAAATGACGAGTCCTCTTATCAGACCCCTGCCCCCTCTCTTGAGCAAGAACTATCTCGATCCGCCTAGCAACATTTGTAGCCGTCTAAAAGGAAATATCACCCCTGATCTCCTTGGCCATCTGTAGCCTGATAGTGTAACTAAGTACATCAATAAATATCCTCACCCTCTCCCTCTCAGTAAGAAGCAAGATAAGGGCAGGACGAGCTAGATTCACAAAACAGGTCTCGTACTGAGTAACAGTCATACTGTCTTGCTGGAGACGCTCAAACTGCTGTGGTAATGCCCTCTCAATGTGAAAGGGGGGAGCTTCTCTAGAAATGGCTGTGAGAACTGATCCCAAGTAATTGCAGGCAACCCAGCTGGTCTAGTCAACATATAATCTCTCCACCACCTCTTGGCGGAACCATCATCTGAAACAGAGCAAAATCAACCCTATTAGTCTCAAGTATACCCATGTTCTGCAACACCTTATGGCAACGGTCAAGATAGTCATGAGGTTCCTCGGAAGGTGCACCACCGAAGTGAACTGGAAAGAGCTTTGTAAACTTGTCCAATCTCAATAAATCCTCAGAAGACATGGCGATCCTATCACCGGCATATGTCGTAACAACGGGCTAAACTACCCCAGCTGGCAGGGTTGCTAGAGTGTGATACTGGGGAGCCATCTGCTCCGGAGTGTGAGTAGCAGGAGTCTGTGCTCCTCCCGTAGCTTGAGATATGGCTGGTGCCACTAGAAATGTACCGGCCTGGGCCACACTCTCCATAAGGCCTACCAAATGGACTAGAGCATCTTGAAGCACTTGAGTGGCGATAAATCCCTCCGGGACCTAAGCTGGCCACACAAGTACATTCTAAGCTGGAACCTCCTCATCAAAATCTACCTGAGGCTCCACTGCTAGTGCTGTTGCTCTAGCTCTAGGCTGAGCTCTGCCTCTACCGCGACCTCAGCCTCGACCTTTGCCCCTTGTAGGAGCTTCCACCGGGGGCTCTCGGTGATGTCAAATTGTAAATACACTACGTCTTCTCGCCATCTATGAGAGAACAAAAATAGAAGAGTTCAATCATCAATGGTAGAATAAAATCGCACGACAGAGAAAAATAAAAGTGAAACTGTTCCTAAATTCCATAGCCTCTAGAAGGTAAGTACACACATATCCATACCGATCCTCAATACTCTACTAAGCTTGCTCGTGACTCGTGAGACCTAGGAAACCTAGTGCTCTGATACCAACTTGCCATGATCCGGAATTCCCACCTTCGGGATCGTAATGACACCTAATTTCACTCGCTAGGCAAGCCGTTGTTAGCGTAAATCATATGTTGTTTTAAAAATTTCAAGAAATTAAAACCCATTTAAACTGAAAAAAACTGAAATGATATGTGAAAAGGTAAAATAACAAAAAGTCTCTAAGTACAATCCCTGACTGGGAGTCACAAGTGCACGAGCTACTAAAAATTCTACAAATAGAGTGAAATGAATACAACTGTTTCAAATGAAATGAATAGTAAATGAGGAAAAAGGAAGGGGACTTCAAGGTTTGCGGACACCAGCAGATCTATCTCTAGTCTCCAAATGTGATAATCCGAGCTGATGCGCCTCATGTACAGCTGAGACCAGTACCAAAATCTGCACAAGAAGTGCAGAGTGTAGTATGAGTACAACCGACCCAATGTACTCCGTGAGTGCCAATCCTAACCTCGATGAGGTAGTGACGAGGCTATGCCGCGGCACTCGCGTAATTAAACTTGTACAAATGAAGATATATGTGCAACATAACAACAAATAGAGATTAAATTCGTACAATTAGGAGGGGACATGCGAAATGGGAACAAGATATGATAGCTATTACAGGAATGACAATATGAGACAGTCAAATAAACCATCACAATGAAAATGGATAAACATAATGAATGAAAATGGCACGACATCATCCATCATACTTTTACTCTCAACCTCACCATGAAACACTAATAGTGGTACAACATCATCCGTTGTGCTTTTACGCTCAACCTCTCCATGAAACGATAAATACGGCACGACATCACCCTTCGTTCTTTTAACCTCTCCATGAAACAATAAATACGGCACGACATCAACCTTCGTGCTTTTACTCTCTTCGTCACTATGTATTAATCAATAAACGATTCAATAAACGACACTACATCACCCTTCGTGCTTTTACTCTCTTCGTCACTATGTATTAATCAATAAAAGAAGCAATAAATGGCACGACATCACCCTTCGTTCTTTAACACTCTCCCTTACCATGTAGTAATGAATATAAAAAAATTTGGGAGATAGAACAAGCAAGAATAAGCCTTACATCAATAATGGTTCCAAGATCCCAAACATAAACTTCCAAAAATTCTCAACCATCACAATTAGTTCATAAATGCGGAAAGAACGATCAAGTAAGTAATAAACTAATCTATGCATGGATGTCATAATTAAAGAAAGCGATAAATTATAAGGAAACAAGTCCCACACGTATGCTTTAACCCAAAAACAACGACTCGTCACCTCACATATGCGTTGTATCCACACATATAAACACATATCAAATAGGCAAATAAGTCATAATCCCTCAAGTCAAGGTTAACCAGGATACTTACCTCACTCCGCAGTCAACTCAGAGCTCTACTGCGGCTTTTCCTCTAGAATCCATCTCATAACCAATTGTATCTAACCACAATCTACTCGATAACATCAAATAATTCCAAGGGAATAAATTAGAATACATAAAGTTAGAATTTTTACACTTTTCCCAAAAAGTCAAAAAACGTCAACCATGAGCCCGCTTAGTCAAAACTCGAGATTCAGATCAAAACTCATTTACCCATTCTCCCGCGAGCCCGATTATGTAATTAGTTTCGAAATTCAACCCCAAATTGAGATTTAAATTCTGAATTTGTAAAACCGCCAATTCTTCCCAAATCCATAGTTTTCTAACATGAAAGAACAAAGATTAAGGCTAGAAATTAACGGGTGAGGTTAGAAGTGGAAGAAAATGAGTTAAAGTATACTAACCTATGAGTTGGTGATGACCTTTCTCTTCAAAACTGCCTCTAGGCCGAGCTCTAATGGAAAAATGGTGAAAAATGGGTGAAATCCCATTTTTGAAATATTTAAATGACTAGGCGTAAGGTATTCATCGTGTTCGTGAGACACTTGACGCGTTCGCGAAGGGCACTACGCAGTTGGCTTACGCGATCTCGAATTACTATACATGTTCATATAGGCTTACCCCGTAGCCTTCGCGTTCGCGAGCTTGGGCTCGTGTTCGTATAGAGTAAGTCCATTTCCCAGCCCCGCCTATCTAACACTACACGTTCGTGGTTGAGTGGTCGCGTTCGCGAAGAGCATACCCCCACGGCTCCGCGTTTGCGACCAAGGTCTTGTGTTCGCGATGAATGAAATCCTCCCCAGTCCCAGATTCACTTTCATGATTGCGAGTGAGGCTTCGCGACCACGAAGCACATGACACCAGATGCAACAGAAACTCATGAAACCAGAATTTTTCTAAGTTCAAACCATCCGTAGCTTACCCGAAACTCACCTGAGCCCTCGAGGCTCAAAACCAAACATGCACACAAGTCTGAAAACATAATATGAACTCACTCACGCAATCAAAACACCAAAATAACACCTTGAACTATGAACCAGACACCAAAACGAATCAAATTTTCAATAAAACTTAAGAACTTTCATTTTAACAACTAGACAGCTGAATCACGTCAATTCAACTCATTTTTGCACCAAATTTTACAGACAAGCCGTAAATACTGAAATGGACCTATACCAAGTTCCGAAACCGAAATCCGGACCAGGTAGCAACAAAGTCAAACATCAGTCAAACTTGAAATTTCTTTAAACCTTTAAACATTAAATTTTCAATAAATTGCGATAAATCAAGCTAGGGACCTCCGAATTTGATTCCGGGCATACTCCGAAGTCCCAAATCACAATACGAACCTGCTAGGACTGTCAAAATACGGATCCATGTCTGTTTGCTCAAAACATTGACCGAAGTCAACTCAAATAAGTTTTAAAACATGATTTTACACTTTAATCATTTTTCACATAAACACCTTACGAAAAATGACTCGGACTACACACGCAAATCGAGGAAGGTTAAAGGAGCTATTTGAGGTTTCAAAACACCTAATTAAGGGTTAAAATTCTAGATGATCTATCGAGTCATCACAGTGTAAGTAATGAAGAATCTAATAAACAAACTTTAGGTACTAAATATTAGAAAAAATCAACATAAAGAAGTTATAATTATGTTATATAATTTGAATAAGTAAAAGATTCATATAAGATAAAAACTTGATTGATTTTAAAGTCCTAAATTTTATGACTTGTTTTGTAGTTCACAAGGGAAAAGTTTAATAACCACATTCAATGTCCTAAATTTTAAAAAAATAATTAAATTATACGATAGTTCAACTTAAAATCTATTTTAAAGGATAAAATAGATGAATGATAGGTTTTCGTGCTTTTATTATAATAAACATTCACACACACACACACACACAACATATATATATATATATATATATATATATATATATATATATATATATATATATATATATATAGATTAGAATATGAAATCTCAACCAAGGGGCCGTGATGACGCCTAATGTCCACTTGCCAGGCAAGCCAACATTAGTTGCAGAATATTCATTTTTAACAATTTTTAAAACAGATTATAAGGAAGGTAAAGTTATAAAACTTCAAAACATCTGATAAACTCCAAACACATTGTCTAGTCTAATCCTGAAATCATGTCTCTGCGTAAGGATAGTCTGAGCTAGCCTCCATTGAACGTCGTTGGGACCAACACCAAAATCTACACAAGAACTGCAGAAGTGTAGTATTAGTATAACCGACCCCATGTACTCCGTAAGTGCCGAGCCTAACCTCGATGAAGTAGTGATGAGGCTATAACAAGGCACTCACTATAACCCTATACAAGTATTGTATACGGTCAAAATCAGGGAAGACCATTTTAAGGCTCTCGTGGCAGTTCAAGCCCGGCCTCGATGAGATCAAAGCACAGTCCAAGGCCCATCCCAAAGCATTTGCCTTGGAAGGGTACATCGAGATTCACCATGATGCACCTCGAGGTAGTATGAAAATTTACGACCATCATGAAAGGGCGGGAAACCCCCGAGGGCAGCGATGAGGACTGACAGAGTCTGCAAGAATAGTATGAATCCGTATTGAGCCGTTATACAGCTGTATTACTAGCATTTCTTTGTCATTTATTAGACATGTACTGTGTTGGAATTCACCCTTCCTATATAAAGGGAATCCTTATCATCTTGTAAAGGGATCGATTTACATACACTGTTGAATACTATACCAAATTCTATGCTTTTCTTGCTAAAGCTTGCTCAACAATTACTCTATAACTTTATTGCTCCTCATTTATTGTGTTGTTAATCATTTTTTCATATATTGTTCTTCATTTATTGCTCATAATTAACCGCTAAAGGCCATCTCTGAGGCCTTAATTATAATTGATTCTTCATCAATAGTTCGTTGCTTTTACCCCATCTAGACCACGAGGCCCTGCTTCAGCTAGCTTGAGGCCCAGTCTTGCGACCCTATTGGTTTACGTATTTCTTTCCTTTATTTACAATTAGCATCTATTGCCTAACAACTAGTGTTAAAATAAATCACATATTTTTAGAACCACAAAATCAAATATTATTATAGTTACCATTTTCAAGGTAAACAGTTTGGCGCCCACCGTGTGGCTAAGAACAATAGTGATTGTTGTAGTGCTAGTTTCCTAAAAACATAAGTTATTATTAAACACTTTTTCTTGTCCAAGAATCTCTGATTTCAGGTAAAAAATGTCTAACTCAGCAAATGCACGTGAAAACAACGGTATTGGGCTTCAGGGAGAAAATGGTGCAAACGCCGGTTTACCACCACAAAACCCAGGGGTAGCGCCAGCAGATGCCGATATACCACCGCAAAACCTAGGGGAGGTACCAACACAAATCCCCATTGAAGTGAGCTTGCAAAATGTTGTGCATGTCGATGTAAGCTCTCCTACCAACGAAAGTGTGCGGGGTGAGGAAAGAGACATTAGTCTTCAAGTCATTTTTAAAATGTTGCAAGCATAACAAATGGCTATTGCTCAGCTACAAAGTCACCAAAAAACCCCAAGCACAGTAGCACCGAAAACGGCTCCTCGAGTTGAGTAGGTACCAGAGAGATCGAGCAACAACGAGTCAGCAACAGACCCTGCTATTATGAAGATGCTCGAGGATCTTACCAAAAGAATTGAATCAGGAGAAAAGAAGATAGAAGATAACAATAAAAGGGTGGAAACTTATAACTCGAGGGTCGATCAGATACCGGGCGTGCCCCCGATCATGAAAGGAATAGATTCAAAGAAGTTCATACAGAAACCATTCCTATCGAGTACGGCTCCGAAGCCCATCCCGAAGAAATTCAGAATTCCCGATGTACCGAAATATAATGGGACCACAGACCCCAATCAGCACATCACCTCTTATACTTGTGCTGTAAAAGGAAATGACTTAAAGGATGGCGAGATAGAGTCTGTCCTGTTGAAGAAATTTGGAAAAACACTGTCAAAAGGGGCTATGATATGGTATTATAACCTGCCCCAAATTTAATAGACTCATTTGCAGATTCTTTTGTGAGGGCACACGTTGGTGCCATCAAGGTCTCCACCAAGAAGTCCGATGTCTTCAAAATTAAACAGAGAGAGAACGAGATGCTAAGAGAATTCGTATCTCATTTTCAGATGGAGTGAATGGAATTACCACCAGTCTCCGATGACTGGGTAGTACAAGCTTTCACTCAAGGCTTGAACGAATGAAGCTCGGTAGCTTCAAGACAGTTAAAATAAAATTTAATCGAATATCCCATCGTGACCTAGGAGGATGTGCACAACAGGTACCAATCAAAGATTAGGGTCGAAGACGACCAACTAGAAGCCCCATCGGGCTCAATATATCCCAGTAGACTCTTTACAATGGAGAAAAGGTTTACAGAAAGGGAGCCAAGATCAAACAAAGAAAGATACCAACCGTATGTAGAAGATCGAAGAAATGCACCAAGGCGTAACATGCTTCGAGGCAATCGAAGGATATATCAAGGTCAAAATTCTCAGGGACTCATGAGTAAAGACGGGTTCGATAGACACACTGGGCCAATAGAGGGACCCCGACTATCTGAGTACAACTTTAACGTCGATGTCTCAGGCATCGTATCAGCCATAGGGAAAATCAAAGATGCCAGGTGGCCAAAACCCGTACTGTCACACCCTTAATAGAGGAACCCTAACTTGATGTGTAAATATCACGAACTCACGGTCTTAGGATCAAGGACTGCAGGCAGCTTCGAGAAGAGGTAGCCTGACTGATCAACGAAGGGCACCTTCGAGAATTCCTCAGTGACTGAGCTAAAAACCAATTTCGGGGAAAGAAAGGCGAACAGAAAAAACAAACCAGAAGAACCACAACACGTTATCCACATAACCGTTGGAGGGGTCGACGCCCCACAGGAACCCATTTTCAAATGGACAAAAATATCCATTACCAGGGAAAGGCGAACTTGGAGTTACATACCAGAGGATGCTCTCATGTTCAGCAATGAGGACATCGGGACCTTGTCTCAGCCTCATAATGATGCACTGGTAATTTCTTTTCTTTTGAATAAAATTCAGATTAAACGTGTGCTCGTGAATCTAGGTAGCTCGTCAAACATAATCAGGTCGAGGGTGGTGGAGCAGCTCGGACTGCTCGACCAGATTGTACTCGTCTCTCGAGTCCTCAATGGATTCAATATGGTGAGCGAGACAACAAAAGGGGAAATCATCCTCCCAGTCAACATAGCCGATACAATCCAAGATACCAAGTTTTATGTCATCAAAGGTGACATGAGATACAATGCCTTACTTGGAAGACCGTGGATACATAGTATGAGGGCAGTACCCTCAACCCTCCATCAAACGATGAAATTTCCAACCAAAGATGGAGTAAAAGCAGTATACGGGGAGCAGCATGCAGCAAGAGAGATGTTCGCGGTGCACTACATGACACCGGCATCGACCCCCTATATATCTAAGAGGCCAAAAGGCAAGTAAAAAATCAGCTAGCAACCACAACCTACATTCTCGGTTGTATCCAAACGAGTAAGTAAAGGACCGTGCCGCGTCCTCGTAACAAGCAATTGAAATTTATCAAAGCTCGAACGCCATCATTAAGGTACAACCCTCTCCTTTTTTATTTATGTTTTATACTAACTTATTGCAGGTGTTTGATTGAGAGGAATCGAAGCGCCCTCCAGCTTGAAGACCTTGGGTTTTAAAGCATGCATTGCGCTCTTTTTCCCTTAGACCAGATTTTATCCCGAACGGGTTTTAACGGTAAGGTTTTTAACGAGGCAACATCCATATGCTACCTAAGGAAAATTCATCAAGTATTCAAGGCTTCTCTTCTACCTCAAATACTCGGGGACATCACCCTGGGAGGTTGCCTCTTCAAAGGACTCGAACTATGACTAGGAGGACCTCAATAGGAGAATAATGTATTGGGCCAAACGGTCGAATGAAGCGTGTCCATGTAGAATAATTGGGCCTCTGAAGGCAAAAAATATGTATGCATACATCAAATAATTGAGGAAGCCTCTTTGCGTATCAAAACACTTGAAGAAATTCAATACTTTTACGTAAAACGACTTAAGGGCCAAAAATGCTCGTACACGCGTGGACTGTCATCGATAGTCAGCTCGTCAAAGCCATTGAAAACTCAAATTTGTAAGACCTCAACAAGGCAATTTCGAGCTCGTAAGACCTCAGTGAGGCCGCATCGAATCTATAAGACCTTAACAAGGCATACCCAGACTTATAAGACCTCAATGAGTACCGAGCTTATAAGACCTCAACGAGGTGTACTCAAATTTATAAGACCTTAAAAAGGCATAACCCCAATATGAAGGCCAAGGCTATATCACTCGGGGTTTAAAGGCTGTGACCGAACAAAAAGACTATGGTCATATCAAAAGACTCCGGCCGAAATAACGCGGCTCGGAGACATCCGATCGCCGCCATAAAATTAAAGGCCTCCAAATACTTTGAAAATACTTCGAAAAGAACTGGTTAATCATGCTACCCTTGGCATAAGCAAAGGAGCTTCGATAATATCAGCTCCGAACAATAAAGGGACTTCGAAAACAATTAGCCTCTTATGAAAAGGCTTCGAAAATTTAGCCTTCGAGTGAACCTCCCGAGGCACTCGGCTATCGTCACATATTAACTCATAATCGAGGTTCTCATTTGAGCCGTCGAAGAGTCGGATGAACATAAAACATCGCCAAGGCATAATCAAAACTTCACAAAGTCTTTATCCAAAATGAGGGAAAACTATAGCCATATTAGAGGTCGCATCGACCCAATCTAAAAAGAGCCTAAGGGCTAATGCGTAAGAGCCTAAGATCCATCCTAAAAGAGCCTAAAGGCCAATGTGTAAGAGCCTAAAGGCCAGCCTAAAAAAGCCTAAGGGCCAATGCGTAAGAGCCTAAGGGCCAGCCTAAAGAGCATAGGGGCCAATATGTTGAAAACCTAAGGGTCAATAAGCCCGAGTCAAAATTTTACTTGAGGATCGAACACCGAATGTTCAACTATGATCAATCACTCATCGAGCATGAAAACCCGAGGGGTTTACATCATAAGTCCGATACACCGAACTGGTTATCGACAAACATTAAAATTTATTCCAAAAAGGCAAAGGGAAAACAAGAAATGACGAAAAGAAAAAATCCATATGATATATATATATATATATATGACAAAGTTTCACGAAGACATTTTTACAAGGCTCACGCCTGGAGCCCTTACACAAAAAGGAAACAAATGAAAACCTAATCTACCACCAGGGTTACTTGACCAGACGGAGCTCCCTCGGAAGTTCTGCCTTCAACGGCCTGGTCCTCGACCCTGGGAACATCAACGACCCCTCCCCCTCGGGGACTTCACCATTATCTTCATCATCCTCCGAGCCACTGGTTGATTCATTGGATGAACCATCATCGGAAGAAAGCAAAGTTGTTGATTCTTCCTCTAGGGCCTTTGTTCTCTCGATCTCGGCAGATAAATCGATGCCCCCTGCATATACATCCTCGAGAGCTTGTCTCCGAGATCTTAATCGGGCATGTGCCAAGGCTTAGGACAATTTAAGCTCGACCTCTTCAAACTCCTTCCTGGCTCAAGTATTTGCAGCAGCAACATCTTTTCAGTATGAAGACATGAGCGCAACGACTTCGGACTTAGATGCAGATAGCTCAGCAACTAGTTCAACTTGGAGAGCTTTGTACTTGAGGCTTTCTCCCCTTGCCCCTTGAAGTTGGCACTCAACCGAGGTTATCTTCTCTCGAAGAGTTTCTCTATCAAAAGACACCTCATCTATGTGATGCTTCAGCCCAAGGATTTTGGTATCTCTGACTCTAAGCTCCTCTCACATTAGATCATCTTTTTGCTCGAGCTAAAAAAGTCAAATTAAGGTATCAAACGCTCAATTGACTGAAGCACAAAAATAAGCATGCGAAGGTCGTATTACCTGGTCATCGAGATCGCCCTACTCTTGAGATATCCTCTCCAAGTGAGCTCGAAGGTCACCTAGATCCCCCACCTTTTGGGCATGAATGGCCTTGAGTTCGTGCAATTTAGAAACGAGCTTCCTAAATTCGTCCTCACAATGAGCCAACTTTGCTTGTGACTTGGAGAAGGCTTGGTTGGAGAGATTTAAAGCCTGAAACACAGAAGAACGGAGTCGGAAAAGCAAGAATCGAAACTCAAAATACAGCGGTCAAATCAAGATTACTTGTTGTCAAAGCTTCTCGGCTTCTTCAAAGATCAATGAGGCGTCAATATCGGGGACTTCCTCAACCCCTACAAAATATCCTTCAAACATACTATTCTCTCCGGGGGGATGCCCCCATGATGGGAGTTTTCATATCTTGGGTATACCGTATTTGCCCAGGAGAGAATGACGGGCCCGACAGAGGCTCATCTATATTGATCACCTCAACTGGGTCGACTGGGGCCCTCTTCCTTCTACGAGGGGCTTCATCAATAGTTTCTTTTGGTTCATCAACCAAGTGACCCTTGCCACCCGATGTGTTTTGGTCGTTGGTCGGCTCGAGGACTTCGTCTAAGCCCCCTTTATTGCCCCTCAATTCAGGTCGGGACCACCTTGGCGGCCTCAGTTCTAGCAGCCTCCGACTCAGTCACCTTAGCTCAGTAGATTTCGAGGTAGCAACACTTCTTCTCCCCCTAAGTACCAGCGGGCAGTCATCACTCTCGTCGCCCTCGGCACAAAGACTTCCGGCCATCTCCCGAGTTGAGGCCACTGAATCAGCCTCGGGCTTTTAAACTTTAACCTTTTTTGCTTTGGGGACCCGACAGTGATTTCTTTTTTCTCTTTTTATCCTTAGCAGGCTTCGGTATATCTGCTTCCCCAGGCCGGCATTCCCTCATCAAAATGGACTCCCAAAGGCCTGCATAGTCACAAAGGATGAGAGTACTAGTGAGAGATATCTTCTCTAAAGAGCTCATGTATGAACAGAGATAAAAACTCACCATGAGTTTTGTACTCCCAATGGGTCTTATCCAGATCACGTCACACGCGCTTATCATATGGGAAGATCGAATCAAGTCGTTGGACCCAACCCGGGAGGTCATTGACAGAACCGGGGTACCACTCGACAACTGTATCATCAAAGAAAGTTAATTCAAAGTCAAGAAAAGGTATCCGATTAGCGGAACATGTTTGTTTATGATTTATATTCCATTTCTCAGGGAATGGAATTCTTTTAGCAGGGATCAGGTCCGAGGTCTTGACTCGGACAAAGCGGCTCATCCACCTTCGGTCTTTGTCTTCATCGATGCTAGAAAAAAGGCCTTTGGGGATCGACATTTCAGCTTAATCAGGACACCTCGATAAAGTCGGGGGCTATACAGTCTAATTAGATAGTCAAGGGTAAAAGGCATACCCTCAACCATGTTTGAAAAATACCTAATCATATAACCAATGCGCCAGAATGATGGATAGATTTGTCCAAGTGTCACCTAATATTGGCTGCAGAAATCGAGGATCACTGGATCTATCAATGATAAAGAGGCTTCTACCGGGCCTAAGGTGAAAGGATATGTGTATACACTAAGGAAATCAGCCTTGTGCTTGGTTATGTCTTCTCTTCATGAAGGAATCTCTACTTGCACCACCCTTCCCCAACGGCAGTCGGCTTTCACCTTCTCGATTTAATTATTAAACTGATATATCGAGACATGAGTTCACATCGTCCCAGAATAGAGGAGGGGTTTTCAACTTGGAAATCAGAAGATATATCACAAGGCCCGGGAGTACACTCCTCAATATTAGGAGGAACTATCGGTTTACCTTTAGTCATTCGAGAAGACGATGAAGCTTTTTCCTTTTGAGAAACAGTTTTAGAGGTCTTTTCCATTTCTAAAGCGAAAGGTCCAAGAAAATGGAAACTGTCGTTAGAAAATAAAAGGGAAAGTTCAAGGAAATTGAAAGGGGCTAAATGAAATCCTGGAAGCACTAAGGGAGTAATATCGGCAAAGTTATGAGGTTTTGTCTATTTATAAAGATCGTTTGAATGTGCTGAGGAAGCCGAAAGGCCGACCGTTGGCCGCCTACAATTAATGATTTTGAGAATCGTACCAAAGCAACCCTTCAGTCACTTCCACTGCTTACGTCTTGATGTTGGCATCAGAACCAAAGCATCGGGAATCAGATTGTCACAAATTATTCAGAACAATCTACGAGTTTGGCTCGAGTAGTAATTCGCTCAGCTATTTAAGCCCAAAGGCCACCCAAGTTCGAGTTAATTCTCACTTGGGGACTATTAATAAAGCCTCAGGGCTATATTTATCTCAAGTTAGAGCTAACTCTCACTCGATTATTTAGCCCACGGGCTACCCGAGTTTGAGTATGTTCTCACTCAGGGACTATTAATAAAGCCTCAGGGCTATCTTCATCTCAAGTTCGAGTGAACGCTCACTCGATTATTTAGCCCACGGGCTACCCGAGTTCGAGCATGTTCTCACTCGGGGACTATTCGTAAAGCCTCAAGGCTATCTTTACTTAGAGTTCGAGCAAAAGCTCGCTCGACTATTAAGCCTAAAGGCTACCCGAGGCTACCTGAGTTTGAGCCAGTTCTCGCTCGGGGACTATTTATAAAGCCTCAGGGCTACTTTCTCTCGAGTTGGGGAGAACACTCACTCAATTATTTAGCCCACGGGCTACCCAAGTTCGAGTAGGTTCTCACTCGAGGACTATTCATAAAGTCTCAGGGCTATCTTTGCTTCGAGTTTGAGCAAAAGCTCGCTCGACTATTAAGCCCAAAGGCTACCCGAGTTTGAGTCAGTTCTCGCTCGGGGACTATTTATAAAGCCTCAGGGCTGATTTTTCTCTCGAATTCGAGCGAACGCTCACTCGATTATTTAACCCACGGGTTTCCCAAGTTTGAGCAGGTTCTCACTCATGGACTATTTATAAGGCCTCAGGGCTATCTTTATTTTAAATTTGAACAAATTTCCGCTCAGTTACGGGCTGCCCGAGTTTGAGCAAACTCTTGCTCGGGGATTATTTGTAAAAGCCTAATGGCTATCTTTATTTTCAGATGATCGAGAAAATTCCCACCCGGTTGCAAAATCTAAAAGCTGCTTTAGTTCGAGAAACTTACCACTCGAGGACTAACATCGAGGCCTGAAAAGTCTAGGCTTTATTTCAAAAATCGAGACCCTGCTCTTACTCAATTTGGGCCCAAAAGACCTAGCGACCTAAGTTCGCATCAAATCAATTCAGGCTTAGTCTACGGGATAGCAGAGAGCTCCAAGGAATGTCTTATTAACCAATTAAAAACCTAAGGGTTTATTATGACCGGGTCCAGTATTCGGACCGATCGATAAAGTCATACACTCGAATTTCTCACAAATGAAGGCAAAATGGAGTTCAACACAAGTTGAAGGCAAAATAAGGAAACTCTTATATTAATAAAAGACGATTACAAAGGCCCACGAGGGGTCCTTACACCGAAACAAAGAAGCAAAAACTAGCAGCTGAAAAGCCTAATCTACTTTCGAGGGTATATCCTCGGGAGCGACATCTTCGAGAACCATTTTCCTCGGGGACCCCATTTTGGTATTTAGAGAGTTGTCTTCGAGAACCTCTTCCGAAGCAGCAATAGATGAGGAAAAGGCTACAACCTATCAAATAGCAAAAACTTTTAACAAGCAAGGAAAATTGTGGCCTGGTGAAAAACTTGGCGAGTATGGGTCTCATCAACACTACTACTGTGAAACCACTTCTTGATACATTGCATCGGTATGGGATGAAAAAGTTAGTAGATAGTGCCACGTCACTCCATGGAAAGCTAAAGGAGTGAAACGCCACACCAGGTTGAAGTTAAGAGAGATGAGCAGCGGTTTACAGTCCACGTATCATCTGATGTGGCAAGAATTTGAGGCCTCTCTCTCATTAATTCGGGCCAATGACAACAACAACAGCAACCAGAACAACAACAACAACCAAGTATAATCTCACTCAGTGGGGAAAAGCTCGGAAAAAGAGCCATGGCATAACTGACAAAGCTGTTGCCATATGCCCTTACGGTCATGGGTTTGAACCATAGAAATAGGAGTTTGGAGGAGGATGTAGAGAAGGAAAGGGCTAAAGGCTGTTGAAAAAGGACTGAGTGAAGTATTGGTTCAAGCAATCCCTAATTTATAGAGAGACAGTAGCGTAACTAACGGTGCAATCAATGCTTTTGGGGAAACAGATTGGCGGCGTTATCAATGCTTTTGGGAAAATGAACCGACGGTATATTCAATGCTTCTAGGGAGACAAACTGATGGGATGTTTCAGTCACTTTGAATGCTTACGTCATGAGCATGACGTCATCACGAGAGGTTCAAGAAAATTGGGGTCAAGATCATTTCTTATTGTTTCACTCTAAGAAACGCGGGGACTATTTGTATACGGTCAAAATCAGGGAAGACCGTTTTAAGGCTCCCGTTGTAGTTGAAGCCCGGTCTCAATGGGATCAAAGCATAGTCTAAGGACCATCCTGAAGCATTCTCCTCGGCAGGATATGTCAAAGATTCACCATGATGCACCTCGAGGCAGTATGAAAATCGACGACCATCATGAAAGGGCGGGAAACCCCCGAGGGCATGCGATAAGACTGATAGAGTCTACAAGAATAGTACCAATCCGTACTGAGCCGTTATATAGCTGTATTAGTAACATTTCTTCGTCATTTATTAGACATGTACTGTATTGGGATTCACCCCTTCTATATAAAGGGGACCCTTATCATCTTGTAAAGGGATCGGATTACACACACTGTTGAATAATATACCACATTCTCTGCTCTTCTTGATAAAGCTTGCTCAACAATTACTCTATAACTTTATTGCTCCTCAATTTTTGTGTTGTTCATCGTTTGTTCATATATTGTTATTCATTTATTGCTCATAATTAACTACTAAAGGCCATCTATGAGGCCTTCATTATAATTGATTCTTCATCAATAGATCATTGCTTTTAGCCCTATCTAGACCATGAGGCCCTACTTCAGCCAGCTCAAGGCCCAGCCTTACGACCCTATTGGTTTGTGTATCTTATTTCCTTTCTTTACACTTAGCATCTATTGCCTAACAACTAGTGTTAAAATAAATCACGTATTTTTAGAACCACAAAATCAAATATAATTGTAGCTACCATTTTCAAGGTAAGCAAGTATAAGTGACAACAATCGTAGAATAGAGAAAACAAGAATTTATTATGAAAATCGAAATAGAAAATGCATAATAGAGGGCCCTAGAATATCATCCATGCTCAAATTCATCATACAACATGATACAGAACCAACAATCTAAAACAATCATAATATATCTGTCATACCTCCTTTTTACTACACCCCGCAAAGGGTATAAATATAAGGGAGTTTTTCCAATTAAAGGACAGTCAAAACGGAATTTGTTTATTTAAAGATTCAGAGTCGCCACTTGGGATAATTTATGGTGTCCCAAGTCACCGGTTTGAATCCCGAATCGAGGAAAAGATTGATTCTGTACTACAGTCTGCGAACACAGAAATCCGGGTAAGGAATTCCGTTAACCCGGGAGAAGGTGTTAGGCACTCCCGAGTTCCGTGGTTCTAGCACGGTCGCTTTGATCATACTTGGCTTATTAAAATTGTTTAATTACTGATTTTAGATCCTATGTGCATTTATCTATTAACCACTTTTAAATCACTTGATTATTCGTAAAGGATTGAGTTACGCGTACGTATACTCTTTTCCTTCGGCGCGTCAAAAATCATGTCACGCGAACGTGTCCATAATTAATAACGCCTTATTTATTTATTTAAAAAAAATTGGTTGAAGTTGCGCGAACGCATCCCTCGTGTTACCTTTAGAATGTGCAATCATGTCATGCGGACGTGTCCACAATCACAATGGTATATTAAACGGGCCTAAAGCAAACTACGAACATTTGTTATTTATATCTAAATCATAAGAAATTAGTAGAGGGCCATGCATTTAAGAACTTGAACTAACTATGGAGGGCTACTATTATAACTCGCATAATATGACTCACTTCGAAATCCCATTAATACTCCAGTCAATTTATTAAAGGCCACTTGAACTTCTGATTTAATTTACAACCAAACTACTTTGCAATTTGAAAGTTAAAGAATTATTAGAAGCGGAACCCACGTTTGATTGTTAAAAGAATTTAGGCTAGCTGTGTGCCTAACAACCAATTGCCAATAGTTTGAACATGACATGAGAACGTAATTAGGCTTAACATAAAGCCCAAATCAAAAGAAGAGCCTGCAGCTAAACAAAAGTTCAGTAACTAGACTAATGATATTAAACTTATGCAATATATGATAAAATAACTCCCATTTACAAACAACCCTACACTCATGCTCAAACGGTTCTGATTTCCCAAATGAATTTAACAGTCCCAATCTAAAAGTAAACAATATACTCATTGGGGGAAATAGGTTCCCGATATCACAGGGTTAAATCACAAGTCTAAAGCAAACACTATTCATGCATGCAAATACTGATGACAGGGGGGCAGAATTCAAGTACTGCCTTCAACAGGGTAAATACAATCCAAAGATAGCTCTCAAGCAGTTGCATTGAGCTTTAATGTTTTTCAACAGAACTCCCAGCATCAGACACTTAATGCTTTCACCTTTGCTGCTCACAGGCCAAACAATAAACTCTGAAGCCATTTGAATCCAGAATACAACAAATAACCATAAAATTAACGTGGAATCAAACGTTACCATACAACTCACGTATTATTCAACTAAGTCAAATTCATATCTCAACAGCCTAAGGTTAAATACAATGGTAGAAAATCAAAGATGAAACTATGGAAAGATTAAGAAGTACTGTGAATCTGGAAGCAACACTATGCAATTCAAAGAAAGACAATTAGATTATAAACAGAGAATTTGATGTCATGCTTTGCACATCCATTTTCATTTCATACTTCAAGCTTGCTTTGAATATAGCATAGTCCAAGAATATGTACTTGATGACAGCAATCAAACAAGGACAAAGGGTGAGAGAGCTAGAAGAAGCAACAGCAGCAGAACCAATTTTCAGACAGAAAAATGATGGGCAACAGTCCAGAATCCAATTTCAATCGAGCAATAACCACAGAGGACTTCAAACCAGACTTTTAAAACCCAAATTCAGTCCATTTTTCCCAGATGAGTCAGAAATTGTTTTAGAAATTGAGAACCTTAGAAATCAAAGAAGAATTTCAATGGAATAGTGCTTTTTTATGAAATTTTAGCTGTTTTTTATATTTTTCTGAATTATTCTCCTCTTATCTCTGAACTCTGCCTTGAATGACAAGGAAGATATGCCTTTATAGGCAAGCAAATAGGGCAGACCCAAGGAGATACGTTTTTGCCATTCAGTCCCTTTTTTGTTTTCATTTTCGCTTAATCACCCTTGGTTTAAATTCAGATTTTGCAAAGTAGTCCCCTCCCCAGCTTCCTAGAAGCTTCCCAGATAGTTAGAAGTAGATTCCTGTAACTAAGACTACCCAAACTAACCCCCATACCCCTGTTATTTACCTTAAACCCCAAATGAGACATGGGTCAAATTAACCCACGGCTGAATTTACCCCAAGAACCCAAACCAATTTGGACGTGCTGCTTTTTGCCAAATGGACCAAAGACAAACCAAAGCCCAGACGAACACTTATCTATTTGAAAAGAAAAATCTGCAGGCCATGATCACGTGCAATGATTTCAAAGCAAATCTACTAACTTACTGATCAATTAACGATGATTAGGCGAGGATTTAACCCAGTTGAAGTAACTTAATTTTAAAATAACTTGGATGTCTAAACAGAAAACAAGATCAGAGAGTTATCCATGCTATTAACACAACGGACTAAAGAAATCAGAAAACAAACTTTCACGAAGAAAAGAAGGACAATGACCGGAAAACCAATCTAAACTCGAGAGATTAGTCGATTTTCAACCAGACTAATATAAGAAGATTAAGCTAAAGAAAAGGGGAGGAAGAAGAGAATAAGACAATAAAAAAGGAAGAGAAGATAAGAGAAGAAAAGGGCTTACCGGTTTAGACTCGGAATCCATCGGAGATGAAAGCCCTAACAAAGCTAAGGTCGAACATTTGAATCCGAACTTCAGACCTCGAAGAACGGTGCCTTCTGCCCATGCATGTACCAGGATTGACGACAGAGTGGTTTTAAACTTTTGGGGTTGACCTCAGATTCGAGATTCGCGGAGCTCCGGGCCGATTCAAAGGAGAGTAGTTGTGGATTTGGCATGAAGGGATCCTGGGGGTTGTGGGGTGTTAGTTTGGGGCTGAACGGAGGCGGCGCCGCCACCGGAGAGCACAAGGGCGGCGCTGGGGTTTTCTTTCAAAACCATATTTGAGACGTTCTGGGTTGATTCGAGGCAAACGGAAGGGGAATTTGGGATGAGGGGCTCATGATGGTTATGGGGTGTCATTTTGGGAGTGGTTGGAGGTGGCGCCGCCGGTGGATGGTGGCGGAAAAGGGGGCGGTTCCGTTAGGGTTAGGCTTGGGCTCTCTGAAGACAGGGGTGTGTGAACGATGAAATGAGGGGGGTAGGGTACGTTTGGACATATATATATTGAAACCCCCCCAGTTCTGATCCGTTGGATCAGGCGATATCAACGGCCCAGATCAAGCCTGCTAAAATGACGTCGTATGGTACTGGGGGGGTTTGGACCGGGTTGGACGGTCTGGGCCTGGGTCAAACGGGCAGGTATGGGGAAAATAGCTTTGGGCCTGGGCACTTTTAACTGAAGGCAGCCCAATTCTATCTCTTCAAAATTTTTCCAATTTTCCATTAATTTTCAATTCATTTTCTTTTTAAAAATCTTTTTGCTTTTTTCCCAAAATTAAAATTAAAACCTAAATTAAATCTTAAACCAAATTATCCTACCAAATTAAATTAATTAACCCTAATAATTGCTACTACAAATAATTAAAAACCAAATTAAAGGAAAAACTACCAAAATTCAAAATTAAAATCAAAAGTGCAAAATAAACTATTTTTGTGATTTTCCCTATTTTTATAAAATAACTAATTTGTCAATTAACCTTAAAATGTAAAATCAAATCCTAAATGCAAATGCAACATATTTTTTTGTAATTTTCATTAAAATAAAATGCACAGACAAATGCAAACAATTACCAGAAAATGTCACGAAAATCCCCAAAATTACAAACACTGAAAGAAATTGTTTTGAATTTATGGGAGTAATTCATATAGGGCAAAAATCACGTGCTCACAGCTGCCCTTCTTTTCGCGGAAACACGGAGAGTTTTCGTGCAAAGGTAAAGTGAGCGGATACGAGCGTTTTTGCCCGTATGAATACTCCGTGGGAAGCATCTTTGAAAAATTTGACCGTACCCTGCTTCTAAGGTTGCCTACATATCCTTGGCTAAAAAGGAATCAGGTCAGTGTAGTTCGGGATGTTTTGGTAACTGGGACTACTAGGAAGCTGTGATTTCGTTGTTGCTACTGCTGTCTGAACCCCCTTATTACACCATGTCAAAATAAAACAAGAAGCTAGACTAGACTATGGTCTATGGATTACAAAAGTCCTATTTATATCTTTAAACTTGCTCTTGTGTTTCTTGTTGCCTTGCTATCCTCCTTTCTCTCGGAAACATCCGTTTGTTGCCATCTTGAATTGTAAATTGAGATGTTTTCCCCTTCTTCAGGTGGGTGCCTGACTGCTGAACTTGATATGTATTCCCTGCTTTCCAGGCGGGCTCCTGACTGCTAACTTGAAATATATTCCCTGCTCTCCAGGCGGGCTCCTGATTGCTAAACTTGAATGTATTTCCTGCTCTCCATGCGGGCTCCTGACTTCAACATTTGAAAGTATTCCCTACTCTCCAGGCAGACTCCTGATTGCTAAACTTGAATGTATTCCCTGCTCTCCAGGCGGGCTCCTGACTTCAACTTGAAATGTATTCCCTACTCTCCAGGCGGGCTCCTGATTGCTAAACTTGAAATGTATTCCCTGCTCTCCAGGCGAGCTCCTGACTTCAACATAGACAAAAACAAAGAAAATTTTCTGCCCCAGTTTGGTGGCTGGGGACAGATGTGATTGTAAAACTAAATCATATTACCAAGTATTACTAAGGATTTGAAAGCTAGGTCCCATTATTCAGGGGGTCCTGACAACTCTTAACTAAATGACAATTTAAAATCTAAGTTATATCTTCTACAGGTGTGAATTCTGCTAAATCTTGCTATCTAAGAGGATCTTTAAACTACTCCCCATTATCCAGGAGGGTCCTGAAAATCAAAAGTCCAATTTTATCTTAAGAGTGACAACTTTTATGGTTGAAAACAGCAGACTTTATGCTAAATGTTGTTATCTAATTGAACTCTTAAACTAAGTCCTATTATTCAGGAGGGTCTTGAAAACTCCTAATTGAATCCTATCTCGAACATGTACACTTCTAAGTCAACTTATATTTCTTTGGGATGCATTTATGCTAGATTATGCTATTTCTGAACATTTAAACTAGGTCCTATTTTCCAGGAGGGTCCTGAAAGTTTTACGGTCAAACTTGTCTTGATGCTTGCTCTTTCCCTGCGGAGAGTTTCTCCAAGGCGAACGAATTTTCTGCCCCTGTTTCAATCAAAGAAAATTTTGTCAGTTTAAAGTGGTGGTAAGCTGATGGCATTCTTGCTGAAGATCTTTCTGCTGCACTGTTTTGTTCTGACTGGCTTCTCCGAACTGGCCCTGAACCTCTTTGACTTTCTGACTGACTTTCAAACCCCATGGCCTTTGATGAGCCGAGTGTTCTATACCCCCGCTGTTGTTTTACCTCCGACCCCTTTATCTGAACTTTTGCATCTCCCACGACATGACCAAATCATTCCACCGATGAAACTTCCGGTGATTCCTTGTACCCCACCTTACATCATGTTGTCTTTAGTATGCTCTAACCACATTGTGATTTGCAATTTTGGGAGTTGGTAGTGAGCTTTGAAAATCTTTTCCACTTACTTGGGACAAGACTGATATTAAAACCTCTTAGACAAATAAACCCAAAGGAAAGTGAAATGCAATGACTTTGCGGGTTAAGGATAAGAAGAATCCAAAACCAGATAACTACTACAAAGGGAAAAAGAAAAAGAAAAAGAAAAATAAACTTATCTGAGTGGAACAGCTGGTACCAATGATCATGACATGCATTTCGGATTAATCGGTCCAATCTGTCCAACCAATCAACTTTCAGTTGCCGTACTTCGTTGCCCCAGAATTTCCATGACTTGATTACTTTACCCAAACCTTGACCTTGTTCATCCTGCGGCACCTTGAAAGGTTTTCACCAGCAGACCTCTTTCATTCGTTCATCTCTCAACTCACTTTCGCCTTACGGTGCCCGCGAGGGTTTTCACCAATAAGACTCTCTCATTTTAATCTCTTAACTCCCATCGCCTTACGGTGCCCGTGAGGGTTTTCACCAATAAGACTCTCTCATTTTTATTTCTCTCAACTCCCGTCGCCTTACGGTACCTGTGAAGGTTTTCACCAATAAGACTCTCTCCTTTTCATTTTTCCTGCTTGAACCAGAGTGTTGCCCCTGACATGACTTACGTTTATCTGCTCGACTTAGCATTTCTCAAAGACTGATCAGAAGGTCTTTCTTTGGACCGTAATGTAGGCTTCTGGACAGAGTTATAAAGAAAGGGTATAAGAGGCTCAAAGCAATACAAATGGGTTAAAATTACAACTTTCGGAATCAGGTTTCTCACAACAACCACAACTTTTGCCCCAGTTTCTTGCATGGGGACTTTTGGATTTTGTTTTGATGGGACCGAACTGTGAGGCTGCCTACGTATCCTTAAAAGGAATCAGGTCGAACGTAGTTCATGACATAGGAATTGCTCTATCGTTGTGATTTTCTTTTCTCTTTTCTTTTCTTTTCTTTTCTTTCTTCCTTTTCTCTTTTTGTTGTTTTGTTGTCTTTTCTTTCTTCTTTTTCCTTCTTTTTTTACTTTCCTCTTTTCTTTCCTTTTCTTTCTCTTTTTCTTTCTTCCTTTTCTTTCTCTTTTCCTTTCTTCCTTTTCTTATTTTTCATGCTTGTATTTTTGATATTAACTACTGATTCCGAATGAGGGATAAGAAAGAAAATAAATAAGGCTCAAAATGGGTGACGAGGGATCAAGTGTTTAGATAGTAGAACAAAATGCCTTCGCCATTTCAATCTTCAAAATATGCCAAATACAACCAAGTACAATCAAACAAAGAAATCATACATAGTATCTCTTGACCGCATCGGGAGTGATAGCTATTTCTACACATTTTCCTTCCACATTTTTCAAATATAGCGTGCCATTGGACAACACCCTAGTTACGACAAATGGCCCCTACCAGTTTGGGGCGAACTTTACTTTTGCTTCAGCCTGATGAGGCAAGATACGCCTCAACACTAATTGACCCACTATGAACTTCCGTGGATGTACCTTCTTGTTATATGCTCTCGCCATTCTCTATTGGTACAATTGGCCGTGACACACTGCTGCCAATCTCTTTTCATCAATTAGACTTAATTGCTCCAAGCGGATTTTGACCCATTCAACGACATCAATTTCTGCCTCAGCGACAATCCGAAGAGATGGGATTTCCATTTCTGCGGGTATTACTGCCTCCGTGCCATACACCAACAAATAAAGGGTGGCTCCTACTAAAGTACGGATAGTAGTACGATAACCCAGCAATGCAAACGGCAGCTTCTCATGCCACTGCCCAGAACCTTTCACCATTTTTCGAAGTATCTTCTTTATATTCTTGTTGGCTGCCTCGACTGCTTCATTCGCCTTAGGGCGGTATGGGGTGGAATTGCGATATATAATCTTAAACTGCTGACATGTCTCTGTCATCAGATGACTGTTGAGATTAGCGCCATTGTCCGTGATGATTACCTTCGGAATCCCAAACCGACAGATGATATTTGAATGCACAAAGTCGACCACTGCTTTCTTGGTCACAGATTTGAACGTTTTTGCTTCAACCTACTTAGTGAAATAAGCAATGGCTACCAGGATAAACCTGTGTCCGTTCGATGCTGCCGGCTCGATTGGCCCAATGACATCCATGCCCCAAGCAACAAAAGGCCATAGTACAGACATTGTATGTAATTCAGATGGTGGAGAATGAATCAAATCTCCATGCACTTGGCACTGATGACATTTACGCACAAAACTGATGCAATCCCACCCCATAGTGAGCCAGTAGTAACCTGCTCGGAGAATCTTCTTTGCCAGAACGTACCCACTCATATGCGGTCCACAAACTCCGGAGTGTACCTCAGTCATGATTGCTGTGGCCTGTCTAGAATCTATGCATCTTAGCAATCCCAGATCTGGAGTTCTCTTGTACAATACCCCTCCACTAAAGAAAAATCCACTTGCCAATCGTCGAATTGTTCTTTTCTAATCACCAGTGGCCTGTACCGGATATACCCCCATCCTAATGTATTCTTTGATATCATGGAACCATGGCTCCCCATCCAGTTCTTCTTCCACCATATTACAGTAAGCATGCTGATCACGGACCTGAATCTGCAAAGGGTCTACATAAGCCTTATCTGGATGATGTAACATTGACACCAGAGTGGCCAAAGCATTGGCGACTTCATTATGGATCCTCGGGATATGCCTGAATTCTATCGACTAAAACCGCTGACAAAGATCATGCAAACATTGTCTGTACAGTATGAGTTTCAAATCCTGTGTTTCCCATTCTCCCTGAATCTGGTGCACCAGAAGGTCCGAGTTACCCAAGACCAAGACTTCCTGGACACCCATATCCACAGCTAACCTCAAACCCAGAATACATGCCTCGTACTCAGCCATGTTATTGGTACAATAAAAATGAAGTCGAGCCGTAACAGGGTAGTGTTGCCTTATTTCAGAAATAAGTACTGCTCCTATTCCCACGCCCTTCAAGTTTGTGGCTCCATCAAAGAAAAGTTTCCATCCCGACTTCTGGACTTGTTCCAACTCATCAATGTGCATCACCTCTTCATCAGGGAAATAAGTTTTCAAAGGTTCATAATCTTCATCGACCGGGTTCTCGGCCAAATGGTCCGCCAAGGCCTGTGCTTTCATTGCAGTTCGAGTCACGTAGACAATGTCAAACTCTGTGAGCAGGATCTGCCACTTTGCAAGCCTCCATGTGGGCATAGGCTTCTGAAAGATATACTTCAATGGATCCAAGAGAGATATGAGATAGGTAGTGTAAGATGACAAATAATGTTTCACCTTCTGCGCCACCCAGGTTAGGGCGCAACATGTCCTCTCAAGCTGAGTGTACTTGACCTCGTACGGTATGAATTTCTTGCTAAGATAATATATGGCCCGCTCCTTCCTACCAGTGATATCATGTTGACCCAATACATAGCCAAATGAATTGTCCAATACTGTCAAATATAGAATCAAAGGTCGCCCTGGTTCTGGCGGGACCAACACGGGTGGGTTTGACAAATACCCCTTTATCTTATCAAACGCCTCCTGACATTCATCCGTCCGTTTGACCGCAGCGTCTTTCTTTAACAGTTTGAAGATAGGCTCACAAGTTGTTGTGAGCTGAGCGATGAACCTACTGATATAATTCAATCTCCCCAACAAACTCATCACCTCGGTCTTGTTCTTCAGAGGTGGAAATTCCTGGATGGCCTTGATTTTTGATGGGTCCAATTCAATTCCCCAGCGGCTGACTACAAACCCCAACAACTTTCCAGACGGAACCCCGAATGCGCATTTGGCAGGATTAAGCTTGAGATTGTACCTGCGAAGTCTTTGGAAGAACTTTCTCAGATCTATGACATGGCCAGACTGCTTTCTAGACTTCACGATCACATCGTCCACGTACACCTCAATTTCCCGGTGTATCATATCGTGGAATATTGTTGTCATTGCCCTCATGTAGGTTGCCCCAGCATTTTTCAAGCCAAATGGCATGACCCGATAGCAGTACGTTCCCCACGGCGTGATGAATGCCGTCTTTTCTACATCTTCCTCGTCCATTAAGATCTGATGATAACCCGCATAACAATCCACAAAAGAACCAATCTCATGTTTGACGCAATTGTCAATAAAGATATGGATGTTTGGCAACGGGAAATTGTCTTTTGGACTTGCCTTGTTGAGATCCCGATAGTCAACACACACCTTGGTCTTGCCATCCTTCTTCGGTACAGGCACAACATTGGCTAACCAGGTGGGATATCGGGTGACCCAAATGATTTTGTCATCGAACTGCCTGGTGACCTCTTCCTTGATCTTCACACTCATATCCGTTTTGAACTTTCTCAGCTTCTGTTTGACAGGAGGGAATGCCGGGTCAGTGGGCAACTTGTGAACCACTAAATCAGTGCTTAGACCCGGCATGTCGTCATAGGACCATGCAAAAACGTCTTTGTATTTGAACAGTGCTTTAATTATCTCCTCCCTGAGTTGAGGTTCTAGATGGACACTTATTTTAGTTTCACGGACATTATCTTGGTCCCCTAGATTAACTGCTTCTGTATCGTTCAAATTAGGTTTGGTCTTTCCCTCAAAATGACTTAGTTCCTTACTAATTTCTTCATAGGCCTCATCATCCTCAAATTCTAACTCGTCATCATACTCAATTTCTTGTATTATTATTATTTCAGAGTTAGATTGGCTTTTAAAACTGGGCCAAAGATTCCTCACTCATGTCATGTCATTGATATCAGCATAAAAAGAATGTACAAAAGAAGAAAACAAAATAAAATTAGAAAAAATGAAGGAAAATGAACGATTGCATTTCATTAAATATAAAGATAATAGGGTTTTAACACATCCAACTAGATGGAACATAATATCTGAATTACAAACCCTGGAATAATCCAGACAACTAAAGAAAATCAAAACCCACTACCAAGACTCCCTCCGGATAGGAAGAGGAGTAGCTTCCTAGTTGTTGACTTTTGCACGTAGTCCTACAAATTGCAAATCTGCCTTGATGGACCCTTCCCCAGCCTGAACCATGTTGACCTCTGCGAATAACCTTTCGAACCCCTTCTCCAAGTCCCCATCAGCCCCAATCAGTGGTCTAGGGACCTTTGACAACAATTGCTTTCTGATACCCGGCCTGACGAATGATCTAGACAGACGCGGGATTGGCTTTGGCAATGCCCATACTTTCTATTTCATTTTTCTGGCTCTTCTCACGTCTGCAACGGTAGGCTTGAACCCCAGACCAAAAGTATCCATATTCTTTGGAAGAGAAACTGGCTGCACAATACCCTGCAGAGATGCACCTAAACCCTTGCTCGGTACAAAACCATTTTTCAACATTTCAACAGCCACCATAACTGATGCCACAACCATCTTTGGAATTGGAGCGCACTTTCCTTCCAGAATTTTCTCTACCGATACTGTGTCGACAACCTGATAAACCCATGGTCCCTTGCCATCGTCAACCTCTATGAACGGAACAATGGCACCATTAGGCGCACACAAATTATCTTCGCCATGTACAACGATTTCCTGTCGATCCCATTCAAACTTGACCATTTGATGCAGAGTAGATGGGAGTACCTTGGCAGCATGGATCCAGGGTCGTCCCAACAGCAGATTGTATGAGACAGCCATATCAAGCACCTAGAATTCCATGGTAAATTCAACTAGCCCTATTGTGAGCTCAAGCACTATGTCCCCGACTGAATCTTTCCCCCCACCGTCGAATCCCCGAACGCAAATACTGTTCTTGTGAATTCTTTCATCCTCCACTTGCAGCTTGTTCAATGTGGAGAGAGGACAAATGTTCATGCTAGACCCACTGTCAACCAGTACCCGAGTAACCACGGAGACTTCGCATTTCACCGTCAGATAGAGGGCTCTATTGTGCTCGGTACCCTCCACGGGCAACTCATCATCGGAAAAAGTGACTCGGTTTACCTCAAATATCTTGTTAGCTATCTTTTCCAAGTGGTTTACTGAGATTTTGTCAGGAACGTGAGCCTTGTTCAAGATCTTCATCAAAGCACGACGGTGTTCATCTGAATGGATCAATAATGACAAGAGCAAGATCTGAGCTGGTGTCTTCCTTAACTGTTCCACAATGGAATAGTCTTGCGCTTTCATCTTTCTCAGAAATTCTTCTGCTTCTTCCTCAGTCACCGTTTTCTTCACCAACACTGGATTATCTTTTGAGGTCTTAGCTTTTCTCAACTCTTCGGGGGCAAATCATCTCCCTAATCAAGTTAAACCATGAGTCTCACACACTTCTTCTTTAACCTCTTTCCCCTGGTAAGTTACTGTCACTCGTTCATAATTCCACGGGATCGTCTTGCTATTGACTACTGGAAGCTGAGTTACTGGTTTTATAACAACAGGCTCTGTGCAAGCACCCTTCACGACCATAACAGGTTTACTTGTAACCCCTGGTACCACCACTTTAGCTTTCTCTGGTTTCACTGTGACAGCGCTTGACGACCCTTTCCCGGCTACCACAGCTGGCTTATTGTCTTACCCCCTTCAACTGGACCACTGATTTTCCACTGGTTACCTTTTCCTTTGAACTGGTTTTACTGGAGCGGATCATCATTACCGTCTGCGAGGGCTTCTTAGCCTCCCCTCCCTTGTGTATCAACTCAATCATATGGGTCTCATGGTGAGCTGGCAACGGATTCTGGATGATATTTGGTGCTTCTGGGGCCTGAACCTCGATCCGATGAGTATCAATAAGCTTTTGCATAGCTATTTTTAGTTTCCAACACTTCTCTGTGTCGTGTCCTAGGGCCCCCGAACAATACTCACAACTCACCGAGCGGTCAAGATTTCTGGGAAGGGGGTTCGGCATTTTAGCCTCGATCGGATTCAACATACCCAATTGTCTCAATCTGTGGAATAGGCTAGTATATGACTCTCCCAATGGAGTGAAAGTCTTCTACTTATGCAACCTTTCATTCTTAAAGGCTTGATTGGGTCGAAAACCTATTCCAGGAGGGTTTTTGTAAGCTTTTGGGGGTGGGTGGGTACTTTGTGGAGCTTGGTAGGGACTCTGTGGAGCTGGTGCACGCCATTGTGCGTGAGCGGGAGGTTGGGTATAGGTTTGTGCGTGATAGACAGAAAAATGGGGATCTGGCGATGGGTAGTAGTGTTGTGGTGAGCTATATGGAATGTGGGGGTAGGTTTGGGGATAGGGTCGAGGCTGGTTGTAGAACAGTGGAAGGTTCCTAGATCCACCCCAAGATGCCGACTTGATCGTTGCAACATCCTCTTTCTTCTTCTTTCCGAGCACACCCCCAGTACCATTTTGAATGGCCTGAGTGGTTGCTTTGATTGTTGAATAACTCATGATCTTATTGGACTTGAGTCCCTCATCAACCATGCCTCCCATTTTCACAACTTCATTAAAGGACTTGCCCACTGCTGACACCAAATGACCAAAATAAGTGGGCTCCAAGGCCTGCAAGAAATAATCAACCATCTCGCTTTCTTTCATCGGAGGATCAACCCTCGCTGCTTTCTCTCTCTAGCGGAATCCATATTCCCTGAAGCTCTCACCGGTCTTATTTTCTAGCTTTGTCAACGACAGACGATCTGGGATAATTTCGAGGTTGTACTGAAAATGGCAGGCGAAGGCTTGGGCCAAGTCGTCCCATATGTACCACCTGTTGTGATCTTGTCTGGTGTACCATTCTAAGGCCGATCCACTTAAGCTTTGGCTGAAATATGCCATCAACAATTCATCCCTTCCACCTGCTCCTCTCATCTTGCTACAAAATCCTCTTAAGTGCGTTACTGGGTCACTGTGCCCATCGTACAGATCAAACTTGGGCATTTTGAACCCTGCTAGCAACTGAACATCTAGGAACAAACATAAATCTTTATAGGCCACACTCACTTGGCCTCCCAGCCCCCTCATATCTCAGAACGATTGCTCTAAGCTTTTGAACTTTCTGATCATCTCTTCATGCTCAGGATTTTTGGGTGGTTTCTTGGTCTCTGCCAGGATATCAAGATGAGGAGTGTACGGATATGGTTCTGGAACTTTGAAGGTGGGTTCAGGGGGATAGTACTGGTTGTCTTGAGTTTGGAATAGGGGTTCACTGGAAAATTTGTGTAATGTAGCAGGTGGAGGTGCCACAAAAACAGGTGTAATTGGTGAGGGAGGGTACGAGACTTGTTTGGGTGGTGGAGCTTGAGAAGTATGGGAAGTGGTGCCATGGCATTGTTGGTAGAGGGGGAAGGCTGGAGATGAGTTCACAGTGGGAGGCTATGGAGGTTGGGCTGATGGTGGGATATAAGCAGGATTGACGGGATAAACCGGTGGTGGATGCCCCTTCGCCCAAGCTTGGTACATTTCAGCCATCTGTTGCTTCAGCTTATACATTTCTTCCCTCATCGCATTAACGTCCATTTCTTCCATCTCTTTTGATGGGTCGACAATACTTGTTTCCGGTTCTGGGTCGACCATATTCAGCCTGTCTTTCGATCGAGTGTTGTAGGAGTGAGTTGCTAGAATGCTGGTCAACTAACCACCTGCCTGAACTGATTACATCAAACAACAACCTTGTTAGCGATTAGGCTTTAACAGATTGGTAACCGCACATTGGGCATGAATGCACCTAAACAGTTAACCGTCTCTATTATGTATTTGATCGGTTGCATGCGTCATTCCGGCCTTTTCTCACCTTCGATTGCAAACTTCCCCTTTTCTTTCTTTTCCTTTTCCATCCTTTCATTCTCTCTTTGTTTTTATTCTCCCTTGATTTTTATTTTCTCTCTTTTCTTTCTTGTTTTTCCGCACTTTCTTTCTCTCTTTTATTTAGTTACGGTCGTATCCTATAGAGATTGCCTACATATCATTACCCCGCATGAATCAGACCAAGTGTAGTTCTTGGGGACACGTGTAAAATAAAGTAGAAAGATTTTGGGATTTTCAATTTTCATATAAAAAATGCTATTACAAAGACTGAAACTAACTAACAGACTCTAATGAAAGAACGAGACACAGACTCAAAAACAAACAACCAATATACTCTGATAACAGAAATACCGACTCCGAAACAACTGGCAGACTTTAACAAAGAGAAAATACCGACTCAAGAAATCACGAATACATCAATGCCTCAATTGTCCCTAGGACCCGCGGGGCGTCATTTGGCCTTGCTACGGGCCGGCTCGCTAAATCCCCCTGAAGGTGGTAGAGATCTTCCATTACCCGGCGAACGAAAATCATCACAGTAGCGAAGAACATAGATCTCGTCATATCCTCGCAGCTACTACACTTCATTGAGATATAGTTGGCGACCCCTTTGACTCAGTCTCTTATGATGCCCTTCTCTTGCAACAAACGCCCAATTTGTTCGGTTCTGGCTTCCAAAGTTCGTTCGGCTACCTGGTTCTGCTCTTGGAGTTGTTGCAAGTCCCTTTCTAGCCGTGTCATTAAGGCGTAATAATGTTCTATTTCAACCTTAAAATTTTTGGCTTGTTTAGCTATTTCACCCTCGAGGTTACCAATTGCCTTTTCCCAACCTATGACCCCTTTTTCATTTCTTTCTTTCATCTGTTGAACGAAAGCTGCACGCCCTTCGGCGCTTTTAGCCAACCTTGCCCGTGCTTTTGCTAGTTCGGACTCAGCTTTCTGCAGGTCACCTTCATAGTCACTTACCTTTTGAGTGAGGTTGTAAATGAGCCTCTCATCTTTCCTGCTTCGGCCTGGGTTCTCGGCTTCAATTTTCAACTGCCGAACCTGAGCTCTGAGGGCCTCATTTTCTCGCACCAATCTTCTCCTTTCACCTTCAGCCTCTTGTGCCTGCAAATCATTGTTGAAGGTGACATTTCTCAATTCTTCTCGCAGACCATGAATAATGGCCTTATATTCCTTTTCTTTCTCCCCCCAAGCTAACCTCTCTTGAATTTTATCATTAAAGGCTTGAACATGAGGCCTTTTGGCGGGCCTCTAGGGCTCTGGCTCATTGTTTACATAAGACATTTTCTCAAACCAAGCAGTATAATTTGGATCTACTTCCCCCTTAGCGATATCTGGTACCTGGGGTGCCATTTTTTAGATACCGACAGCTATTCCAATCCTGCTGAACTACAGCCTCAGGCAATGCAGCTTCTGGATGCAACTCTATGACCTGGGTGCTTAGATCATCATCTTCAGGCACAATCTGATACCTTCCCAATTGCCTCAAGACCCTCTGCGGTGCATATGGCTGAGTACTCCTTACGCCCATTATCCTCAGGTACCCTTTGGTAGAAGTCATATAGATGGCTTCCATCCTCGGGAGCCATCCTATAGTCCACTCAACCTGACTGCGTCAAGAGCTTTCAAATGAGAAACCCATGCTTCAAATCCTTCTGGTGTGTTGTAATCTTTTATCCTCTCCTTATAACTAATGATGAAGTTGTTTGGGCTCGAACCGTAACTCATGAATCTGGGATGATGGCGAAGATGCTCGATCAACCACATTTGCAGAATGATACTGCAACCCTCAAAAAACTGAGCCCCAGCTTTGCATACAGTCAATGCACGATAGATATCTGCTAGCACCAATGGGGCAAGTGTATGATCTTCCTTGGTAGTGAGGATTTGTGCAATTCTAGCCATACGAATATCCACCGTTCCTTTCTCATTTGGAAAAACCATGATCCCCAAGAATGCCACAGTAAATGCGAATCGACGATGAATTTGCCAAAGGTTCTTGTTTTGTTTGTTGCTCAGACCCTTTTCATGCGTTTTAAAACCAGCAGAATGCCCGAACCTGAAGTATAAGAAATGGAAAGCACAACACTCGTTACTCACACGTTCTTTATTCGTCTGTTTACTAATATTCAGGAGGTCAAAGAACTTGTGCACCGATGGAGCCCTTGGAAATATAAGTTGTTGCTTCCTCAAATCTCGTCCGAATTCAATGTACCCGGCGATCTCCTCCAAAGTAGGGGTGATCTCAATATCCGAGAAACGAAAGACGTTGTGGACCGGACCAGAAAATTACCAAAGCTTTGATCAGATTTTCCCGTGGTTTGATCTCAAAGATGTATATAAGAGCACCCAAGTGCTTTTTCACCCATTTCTGACCATCTTCGTCTAGATCATTCCACCACATACGCAAGTGTAGCTGAGCCTGTTCCCTGACCACTTCTGGCGGTTCCTGGATGGTATTCATTTGTTCCTGTGGAAGATTAAGGTTAGGGTTGACTCGAGCGGACATTTTTGTAAACAGTTTTTGAAGAAGAAAAGAAAAATAAAGGGAAAAGAAAAGAAGAAAAGAACCATAATTTCTTCCCCTATATGCCAACTTTAGCCAAGTGACTGTTTTTGCAAATGCGGCCCCTTCGCAATTTCACGCGAATTTTGAGGCCGGGGCGGGGGGATTATTTTATGACCGTTCACAAACTTGTCCATTCTTTTATGAAAATAGCCTTTCGACAACTGAAGAATACTCTGAGGCTATCTCGGCAAGAACAGTTTAAGACATTGCCGAAGCTGGATCGGCTTATTTCGACCAAAAATCAAGATTGCATTCACTCAACCACCGACTCTCTTTTCTTGTTTTTCTTTCTCTCATTTTTTTTCAAAAATAAGGCCGAACCTTATGTAGGTTGCCTACGTATCCCACATCCGGTGAGAATCAGACCTGCATAGTTCGGTCAGTTTTGACACATTTGAAAGAACACATTGTTTGACTCTTTTAAAAATAACTATTTTTCTATTTTCTTTTTTTGAAAAAATTTTGGGCTTTCAAATACGGGGATGTTTAGAACCGGGTTTTATTTCCTTCCCTATATCACTCTTGGTTTTCCTCTCTTCTTTTTTCGCTTTATTTTCCCTAGCCGGTCAGCATGCAAGCCAAAACAAATAAATGTTCACATAGCACATAGGATGCATCAGGATGGTCTGTTATTTCGGGCACACCTGTCCTAGACGGACCCAACCCCTGTGTTGAGTTCCCTAAGTCAAATGCACATAATGCAAACAAATATTCCTACTAGGGATCCGGCATGGGGCTGTGTTTTTCTAGGTTTAAATCCTAGGGTTTTGGTCTAGACTTGGGGTACCCGAGCGGACAACTGGGGCCGAGGAGGGGGCGACGTACCGGGAGCACTGAAGTCTACCTGGCCTTGTCGCTTGCCCAACCTCGCTCTACTTGGTATAATTTCTACAGAAAAAGCGGGCTACGCGAACGTATGCACCATTTTCAGAAGACTCAGATGGGTGGCGTAAGAAGACAGTTATATACAATCCAGAAAATATTAAAGCGGTAAACATATAACATTTAGCACAAAAAGTTCACAGAATACAGTAATATCAACAATAAATGGAACCAAGCAGAATCATATTAACAAGCTCGAATTCTTGAACCCTGAACCAGAGATTCTGTGTTTGATTCCCAGCAGAGTCGCCAGAGCTGTCACACCTCCTTTTTACTACACCCCGCAAATGGTATAAATATAAGGGATTTTTTCCAATTAAAGGACAGTCGAAATGGAATTTGTTTATTTAAAGATTCAGAGTCGCCACTTGGGATAATTTATGGTGTCCCAAGTCACTGGTTCGAGTCCCGAATCGAGGAAAAGATTGACTCTGTACTACAGTCTGTGAACACAGAAATCTGGATAAGGAATTCTGTTAATCCGGGAGAAGGTGTTAGGCACTCCCGAGTTTCGTGGTTCTAGCACGGTCGCTTTGATCATACTTGGCTTATTAAAATTGTTTAATTACTGATTTAGATCCTATGTGCATTTATCTATTAATCACTTTTAAATCACTTGATTATTCGTAAAGGATTGAGTTACGCGTACGTATACTCTTTTCCTTTTGCGCGTCAAAAATCATGTCACGCGAACGTGTCCATAATTAATAACGCCTTGTTTATTTATTTAAGAAAAATTGGTTGAAGTTGCGCGAACGCATCCCTCGTGTTACCTTTAGAATGTGCAATCATGTCACGTGGACGTATCCACAATCGCAATGGTATATTAAATGGGCCTAAAGCAAACTATGAACATTTGTTATTTATATCTAAATCATAAGAAATTAGTAGATGACCATGCATTTAAGAACTTGAACTAACTATGGAGGGCTAATATTATAACTCGGATAATATGACTCACTTCGAAATCCCATTAATACTCTAGTCAATTTATTAAAGGCCACTTGAACTTCTGATTTAATTTCCAACCAAACTACTTTGCAATTTGAAAGTTAAAGGATTATTAGAAGCGGAACCCACGTTTGATTGTTAAAAGAAATTAGGCTAGCTATGTGCCTCACAACCAATTGCCAATAGTTTGAACATGACATGAGAACGTAATTGGGCTTAACATAAAGCCCAAATCAAAAGAAGAGCCTGCAGCTAAAGAAAAGTTCAGTAACTAGACTAATGATATTAAGCTTATGCAATATATGATAAAATAACTCCCATTTACAAACAACCCTACACTCATGCTCAAACGGTATTGATTTCCCAAATGAATTTAACAGTTCCAAGCTAAAAGTAAACAATATACTCATTGGGGGAAATAGGTTCCTGATATCACAGGGTTAAATCACAAGTCTAAAGCAAACACTATTCATGCATGCAAATACTGATGACAGGGGGCAGAATTCAAGTACTGCCTTCAACAGGGTAAATACAATCCAAAGATAGCTCTCAAGCAGTTGCATTGAGATTTAAAGTTTTTCAACAGAACTCCCAGCATCAGACACTTAATGCTTTCACCCCTGTTGCTCACAGGCCAAACAATAAACTCTGAAGCCATTTGAACCCAGAATACAACAAATAACCATAAAATTAACCTGGAATCAAACGTTACCATACAACTCACGTATTGTTCAACTAAGTCAAATTCATATCTTAACAGCCTAAGGTTAAATACAATGGCAGAAAATCAAAGATGAAACTATGGAAAGATTAAGAAGTACTGTGAATCAGGAAACAACACTATGCAATTCAAAGAAAGACAATTAGATTATAAATAGAGAATTTGATGTCATGCTTTGCACATCCATTTTCATTTCATACTTCAAGCTTGCTTTATATCTAACATAGTCCAAGAATATGTACCTGATGACAGCAATCAAACAAGGACAAAGGGTGAGAGAGCTAGAAGAAGCAACAGCAGCAGAACCAATTTTCAGACAGAAAAATGATGGGCAACAGTCCAGAATCCAGTTTCAATAGAGCAATAACCACAGAGGACTTCAAACCAGACTTTTAAAACCCAAATTCAGTCCATTTTTCCCAGATGAGTCAGAATTTGTTTTAGAAATTGAGAACCTCAGAAATCACAGAAGAATTTCAATGGAACAGTGATTTTTTATGAAATTTTAGCTGTTTTTTTTTTATTTTTCCGAATTATTCTCCTCTTATCTCTGAACTCTTCCTTGAATGACAAGGAAGAGATGCCTTTATAGGCAAGCAAATAGGGCATACCCAAGGAGATACGTTTTTGCCATTTAGTCCCTTTTTTGTTTCTATTTTAGCTTAAACACCCTTGGTTTAAATTCAGATTTTGCAAAGTAGTCCCCTCCCCAGCTTCCTAGAAGCTTCCCAGACAGTTACAAGTAGATTTCTATAACTAAGACTACCCAAACTAACCCCCATACCCATGTTATTTACTTTAAACCCCAAATGAGACATGGGTCAAATTAACCCACGGCTGAATTTACCCCAAGAACCCAAACCAATTTGGACGGGCTGCTTTTTGCCAAATGGACCAAAGACAAACCAAAGCCCAAACGAACACTTATCTATTTGAAAAGAAAAATCTGCAGGCCATGATCACGTGCAATGATTTCAAAGCAAATTTACTAACTTACTGATCAATTAACGATGACTAGGCGAGGATTTTACCCAGTTGAAGTAATTTAATTTTAAAATAACTTGGATGGCTAAACAGAAAACAAGATCAGAGAGTTATCCATGTTATTGACACAACGTACTAAAGAAATCAGAAAACAAACTTTCACGAAGAAGAGAAGGACAATGACCGGAAAACCAATCTAAACTCGAGAGATTAGTCGAGTTTCAACTAGATTAATATAAGAAGATTAATCTAAAGAAAAGGGGAGGAAGAAGAGAATAAGACAATCAAAAATGAAGAGAAGAAAAGAGAAGAAAAGGGCTTACCGGTTTAAACTCGGAATCCATCGGAGATGAAAGCCCTAACAAAGCCAAGGTCGAACATTTGAATCCGAACTTCAGACCTCGAAGAACGGTGCCTTCTGCCTATGCATGTACCAGGATTGACGACAGAGTGGTTTTGAACTTTTGGGGTTGACCTCAGATTCGAGATTCACGGAGCTCCGGACCGATTCGAAGGAGAGTAGTTGTGGATTTGGCATGAGGGGATCCTGGGGGTTGTGGGGTGTTAGTTTGGGGCTGAACAGAGGCGCCTCCGCCACCGGAGAGCACAAGGGCGGCGCTAGGGTTTTTTTTCAAAACCAGATTCGAGACGTTCTGGGTTGATTCGAGGCAAACGGAAGGAGAATTTGGAATGAGGGGCTCTTGATGGTTATGGGGTGTCATTTTGGGAGTGGTTAGAGGTGGCGTCACCGGTGGATGGTGGCGGAAAAGGGGGCGGTTCCGTTAGGGTTAGGCTTGGGCTCTCTGAAGACGGGGGTATGGGAACGATGAAATAAGGGGGGGTAGGGTACGTTCGGACATATATATATTGAACCCCCCCCCCCCCCCGTTCTGATTCGTTGGATCAGGCGATATCAAAACGGCCCAGATCAAGCTTGCTGAAACGGCGTCGTATGGTACTGGGGGGTTTGGACCGGGTTGGACGGTCTGGGCCTGGGTCAAACGGGCGGGTATGGGGAAAATGGCTTTGGGCCTGGGCACTTTTAACTGAAGGCAGCCCAATTCTATCTCTTCAAATTTTTTCCAATTTTCCATTAATTTTCAATTCATTTTCTTTTTAAAAATCTTTTTTCTTTTTTTTCCCAAAATTAAAATTAAAACCTAAATTAAATCTTAAACCAAATTATCCTACCAAATTAAATTAATTAACCCTAATAATTTCTACTACAAATAATTAAAAACTAAATTAAAGGAAAAACTAACCAAATTCAAAATTAAAATCAAAAGTGCAAAATAAACTATTTTTGTGATTTTTCCCTATTTTTATAAAATAACTAATTTGTCAATTAATCCTAAAATGTAAAATTAAATCATAAATGCAAATGCAACATATATTTTTGTAATTTTCATTAATTACAAACACTGAAAGAAATTATTTTGTTTTGAATTTATGGGAGTAATTCATATAGGGCAAAAATTACGTGCTCACAATATCTTCTCCATTACACTCGCAATCCGATCTATAGTTATATTTATAGAAATAATTATTGCGGCATACAACCCGATACCAATTAACATACAATATCCGTTTCAGCATGGAACTCGATCCCAAACGACAATACCTATATCTGTTACGGCGTACAACCCGATCCCATACGGTATCAATATTTGTTGTGGCATGCAACCTGATCCCAAACAATAAAACTAATATCTGTTGCGACATGCAACCTGATCCCAATTGCAGTATCAGTATTCGTTGCGGTGTGCAACCCGATCCCAAATATATAACATGTTTGTACAAAACTACAATCAACTATGGTAGATTTCACAATCAAACGCAATATGGGAATTAAACAAATAATGACATAAGCCGGATAAAAGTGGCGATCTAACAACATATAGAAATATAAAGCAAGTAAAGGTAGTCAATAGATAAAGTCAGAGTTACATGAAAGCATATTGCAAGTTAAGGCATGTAACGAGTAAAAGCATGAATTTAACAAGTAAGAAAAAGTAACAATTTAAGCATTTAATATGCAGCCCATGTTCTCATTTGCGAGCCCGACATTGCAAATCTGAGGCTTGCAATTGCAATCAGGTTCTCGCAAATGCTAGACCTGCAACTTTGCACTAGCAACTGCTAAGCATCACCAGTTCCAAACATACCCGTAACACATCCAAAACCATCCCGAGCCCCTTGCGCTCCAAACCGGACATGCAAATAAGTTTAATAACATCATACAAACTCGCTCGCTACCTCAAATCATCAAAATGACGTCAAACAACAAAAATCGTTCATCAAAACTCAAGATTTCAACTTAAAAATTCATTTTTCACAAACTTTCACATAATATGACGAAATGCGGTCGGGTCACCCTGGACCCCAACCAAACATGCGTACAAGTCCAACAATATCATACGGACCTACCGAAATTGTCAAAACGCCGATTCGAGGCAGTTTACAATGAACGTTGACCGTGGTCAACCCAAGTCTTATTTTAAGCCAAAATAATATTTTCTTTAAAATTTTACTTAAATTTTTTCCAAAAAATGACAAGGACCACACACGCAAACAAATAAATATCAAATGAAGCTATGAGAGGTCTTGGAACACAAAAATTAAGGCTAGTACTCAAAAAGACCTATCAGGTTATCACATTCTCCACCTAAAAGAAATGTTCGTCCTCGAACGAACATAGAAAAGTACCTGACCTGGTAAAAAGGTGTAGGTATATGCTTCGCATATCGGACTAAGACTCCAACGTAACCCTCTCGATCGTCTAACTTCTCCGCTGCACCTTCACAGAAGGAAAACCCTTGGATCTCAACTTTCGAACCTGCCGGTCTAGAATAGCCACCAGCTCTTCCTCATAGGTCAAATTCTCATCAAGTTGCACTGTGCTGAAGTCTAAAACATGTGACATGTCCTCATGGTACTTCCGGAGCATGGGGATGTGAAATACTGGATGTACCCCAGCTAGGCTAGGAGGCAATGCAAGCATATAAAAAATCTCCCCAACTCTCTCCAAGATCTCGAACGGGCCAATAAACCTCGGGCTCAACTTTCTCTCCTTCCCAAAATGCATCGCATCCTTCATAAGTGACACTTGGAGAAGAACCTTCTAACCTACCATGTAAGCCACATCTCGAACTTTTTGATTCGCATAACTCTTTTACCTGGATTAAACTATACAAAGTCGCTCCTGAATCACTTTAACCTTCACTATAGCATCACAGACCAAATTAGTGCCTAACAATCTAGCCTTATTGATCTCAAACCAACCAATTGGCGAATGAAATCGCCTAACATATAAGGTATCATACAAAGCAATCTGGATGCCAGATTGTTAGCTGTTGTATAGGCGAACTCTACTAGAGGTATGAGCTGGCCCCACTGACCCCTTAAATCAATAGATCTTGCCTGCAACATGTCCTCCAATATTTAAATAGTGTGCTTTGACTATCCGTCCGTTTGAGACCTCTCGGTATGTCATGAGACCCATGAACAGACGATATGATAGTAGGACATATGAGGAATCCAGAACATAGGCAACCTTAGTACTTCTAAGAATAGAATCATTTATGAAAGTTGTGTGCTTGCTCGTTTTGTTATACCATATGGATCATGCCAAAAGGAAAGAAGGGATAGACTTAACATACCTCAAGTTGGAAATGCAACTCAACAAGAAGCTTATGACAACTAGCGCACCAACCCTATAACAAAGAAATACATGTACAACTTAGACGACGCTAGTATATCACGTATCTCAAAAGATAACTCGATTCTAAAATAAAACGGGCAGCATTTCCCCTGATTTTACTGCTCCCTCAAGCCTACAATAGGCAATATACAAAAACAATACAATTAAAAATTAAAAAAAAATCTAATTACAATTCGGGACCTTCAATACAACAAAAACCCCAAATATACCATAACACACCCAATCAACAAGCTATCAATTAGCCTGAAACTGCAACGACGAGCGGCCAACATACTACCCCACCACATGTGGAATTTCTCCACGCCTATTTATCATTCCAAACTCCATAAATCAGCAGCACAATAGGTCAAAACAAGTGTACTACAAAATAGCTCACTAAAAGTGGAAACAAATGGAACTCACGACTTCCGATTACCGTCTCGTGAGTTCTAACTATTAGGAAACCAATTTATCAACCTTCCTTGTTATTTAAACACTTAAATACAGAAATTAGGTGTTTCTTAACTATTAATTACCTTCCAAAACTCATACTACAAAGAAAAAAGAGAGGCGATATAATGATACTTACGTCGTAGGGATCATTCTTATGTTATCGCTTCTCGATTTCGTACCCAGTATGTTAGTATTCTTTAAAACTCTATTAGAGAGATCAAGGATAGGTGTGTGGTATTCTGTGGTCGGTTTCTATGTAAAAATGAAGGGATAGACGACTTAAGACCTATATATCAACTTTTGAAAAGTCAAAGAGGTTCTAGTTTGGCAATCTAGCATTGGCCCATCTTTCGACGCTTATATCTTTTTATCCGAATGTCGTATGAACAAACGATTAAGTGCGTTGGAAATTAAATTCCAAGACCTTCAATTTGGTATATATTATGTACCAAAAAGACCTCATATAGCACACAAAATTTATTTCTCAAAAAGCTCTATTATAAGGCAAATCCTTAGTCGATTTTTCCGCAATTTAAATCAAATATATTCCCAAACTTTATATTTTCTATCCAAACATCATATGTTGTAATATTATGAATTTAAAATCATCTAAATCATGATTAACAAGTCTCATATTTATCATACGTCACCTTGGGATGCACATGGTGTAAAAATAATGAGACGAAATCTTGTGATATATTTGTAAGGCTGCTACTGCATCTTCTAGCCAGGCCGCTCCTTCTTTACTTGGTGTGGCCATCTCATCCTCCTCATTGATCCACACAAAGTATTCTATACTACACCATGAATGTTGTCCCATCTACATCATGATTAAGTCGTTCCACTCGTTTTGAAGTTTCCTCACCCTTGGGATCGGGATTTGCCTATTATAGTCATCTTCATACAAAGTTGTTCTCGACCAGAGGGGTACATCCTAGATCAGACCAAACTACTTGAGAAATCGTAGAGGTGCATATGGCTGAATGCCTTCTAGTCCTATCAGCTCAATGAAATATTTCCCAGGGGTCCTTAAGATTGGCCTACCGCTCAACTACGAACGGTTCTAGTTTACCCATTCTCCACTCAGATTTGTCAAAATTTCTCTCCATTCCTCTTGTCCATGTAGTGAGACCTAGTACCCTCATTCTCTCATTGTGACTACTGATCATATTGCTGACCCACAAAATAGTCGCCATTGGCCTCTCTTTGAGACATAGAGCCTCTCTATATCTATGAGGTTGGCAAGGTATGCGTATACCCTACACTCCCAGACCCCATTTATGGTATCAAACTGGGTTTTTATTATTGTTTTGTTCTGTGGCACATATTTTTGAGTAACAGGTTGCAGTTATGAAGAAGTCGTACCTTGTGGAACAAGTAGACAGTGTTCAGAATATTTCTTCCAATATCATAGGCACCAAGGTAACCTGGATATTTCCCCGAATAGTTGCCAATACCACAAGCAACAAGTTGATGTTGATTCTCCCGCTCCTCTGTGGGAAAACCAATAATCCTAGCAATGCCAAAGCGAAGGTTAAAGGATAGAGACTTTCCCAGTTCGCTTGATCACATAGAAGCTCCCCCATATGCCACTCGTAGGTGTCCAAATATGTCAAATAATTAGTCCAAGATCACCCACATGTCTTCAATGTTCCTCATATTCCGGTTGCTCATCATACCCAAGGCATCGAGGAACCTGTGGCTAGGCATGGTAACTAGGAGTATCAACTTTCTCCCAGCAAACGACATCTCTATGAAGCTAGTGACCTCATCCAATATTGGTACCAATTCACAATCGACAAACTTGAAAACCACTTTGACTGGATCCAGAATTTTGTCAGCAGTCTGGTAAGATCCTTGTCAGGCGGGATGTTCAGTAAAGCAGTCAATGCTCCTAAGTGCATCCTGATATCATCTCTATGGTTTCGACAAATATTCCTCCACTTTTCATCTTGTGTGGCGCTCCCATAACCATATTGATTTTGGGGATGTTGTGGTTGATTTCTATTCCGAAAAGGTGAAGAAAGGGGTTTGGTAAGTGTTTTCTATGGATCTTTAGCATCTCACTTGGATTGGTTCATCATTCCACAAAATACATGTCCTTGGGTGCATAACCTGTTGACATTAAGGTAGTTTTCCTAATTGTGTGTCGATGCTAAGGACCAAATCACTTAAGATTTATGCAGTATGATCTATGTTTGATAGAGTAAAGTGTTTCCTAATTCTTGGAGTTGGACTGAATACTGTGATACGTTATGTTAGTTGACCTGACACATCCATTCTCTAGGACTAAAGAATTTTGAAATAAGGTTCGGAGAGATGTAAAAGACATCCCTCGCGTGCCATGTATGTGATAGTGTACAACCAAGACTCGATACGAAAGAATGTGATGATAGTGTATATTTGCAAAATTAAGCACAATTAAAGTAGCATATTGTTGATACCCAATTTTTTTTGTATATTTTAATATCAAAAAATACTTTCAAAATAGCATGTATATGCATATATAAATATGTCCCAATGTTTTATTATTTTTTCCTTAATTTTTAAAAATTTTTAAATCAATTTATTGCCCTATTTTATCAAGAAAAACCCAATAATTATCCCCAAAATTATCATTTTGGTGATTCATTTATTGGATTCGCATATTTATACTAAAATATAGCTAACATAATTTTTGCATATTTTTACAAATTTATTTAATATTTTTAAAACTAAATTGCATATAATTGCAATATTAGCCTCCTTTAAGATTTAAATGCGTTTATATTTATAAAATTAACTCCAGTAATTTTAATTTGATAATTATGTATTATTAATAATTTTAGTACCTTTAATTTATTTCCAAAAATTATTTTACTATTTTTAAAATCAAATAGGGAAAATGGCTATTTAAATGTTAGCCCATTTTTATTTCAACTTTAGCCAGATTTGGCACCCCAATTAAACCCAATTACCCTGACCCAATCCTAATCTTCCCGACCTACGACCCTTTTTAAATAACCCGCCCAGATCCCCTTTTAATCCCAGCTGTTGATCTAGCAGCCCTTTCCTTTTTTAATTCCCAACTACCCCCCAAACCCTAATCATTTTCACCTGCAGCCGCCTTTAAATTCCCCCTTCTCCCAATTCTCTCTCAAACCCTAGCCACCACCTTTAACCACCGCCATGAAACCGCCCAAATTCATGGCTTTCAAAGCCATTAGAGGCCTGTATCTACCTCCTTTGACTTCTACATGCCCGATAAGTATGGTTTCAAGGCCAGACCTTGAAGAAGTTTGGTCCAGACCTTGGTTGATTTCAGTTCTATGGCTGTTTTCGGTCATCTTTGACTTCGCTCCGGCTAGCCATAGCTATTCAAGCCTGACTCTTGACTTCTCCTGCTTAGATCGATGATTTTCCAAGCCTTTCTCACCATCTAGGGTTCTTCTGAAACCCTGACCTTTAAGGTTTTTCCGATTTCTTTTATATCTGTTTTAGATCTGTGTTTACTCTCAACTCTTAAACGTTTTCTCAAGGTTTCTTTCAAAACTCTACCTTCGAAACCCCTTTATCTTTTTCGATTTAGGTTTTTGTTAAGTTATTTCCTAATTTTCAATATGTTCTGTTGTGTTTCCTTATGTCGTTCTTTTACTGGAGTTTGCATGTCAAGAGTCTTAGTTTCTTTTGAGGTTTCTGAAAATATATTTTTGTGTTAGTATTTGTCCGATTTACTTGCTTTTCATCTCTAGAACTCGATTGATGGTGAAAACCCTAAATTTTGGGTTCATTCGAGTCCTGAGACTACTTGCTATGTGATTTACTTGTTCGTCATGCTCTGAATTCGATTGATTTCAAAATCCTAATTTCTTTGGACCTATTCGAACTTCTGAAAACTGCTTCATTGTTTGAATTAGCTCGACTGGATTCGAAGTCCTTTTTGTTTCAACTTTTGTTTCTCTATGTGATTTGGTTTCTTGTAATCATTGAAACTAGACTATACTTTTCAGAAGGGCCTTTTACTTGACCCTTTGCATGCTTTTGATACCCTCTTTTCTCTATTACTAAGTTGACCTATGTGACTACCATGTTTCACTGTCTACTGACTTTGTAGTTATTATTGCATGCTGCTTCTCTTTGCCATAGTTTAACCTCACATGCCTAATGTTTTGTGCATTCTATTTATATGCTAAAAACAGGACTCATGGTCTTCTCTTTGATTGATTCTGAGCTCCTTGTTTCTGGGCCTGATTTGAAACTTTCCTTAGACTTTCGAGTCTCCTATTTTTAACTTGGTTTATTTGCTTATTCTTGGGAACCCGTGTGATTCTCCTTAAATCAATAATTTCAAACCCTTGACTCTCTGATTTACTGTGAGCTGATTGTCTCCATATTTTGCAAATCTATTGTGTTTCTTACCTTATTTGGTTAACCGAGTATTTTTACTGATTCTTCATTAGTTGTTTTCTTAATTGAACCTCTATGCACTTACCCCTAATTGTCTACTCTGCACATGATGCTTACTTGATTTCTTTCCTTAAATGTTTTCTGCCCATTACCGTTTGATTTTAAATCCTTAATTAAAGGAAGCCCTTATACTGATTTGATTTTAATTGGTACATAGTTCCATAATTACTACTAAACTATAATCCTTGCCTTATTTTCTGCCTGTTTTCAAAGTATAAATACCCTGCTCTTTCATTAACACACACACGAACACACTTAGTTCTGAAATCCCTTACACTCAAAATATTCTCTCTTGCTACTCGTACTACGGCCTGTCTTCAAAGTCCTGCTACTTGCTTTTATTATATTTTGCTTCTTTGAACTGGTATGTTCTGATTAAGATTTCAGCATCACAACAATATGTTTACTTAATACTTTTGCCTTCTTGTTTGCCTACTGCTTGTGTTTAGTCCAGTACTTATTTTAGCATGCTGTAATTTCTTTCTACCTGTTTTGAATTTATTATGTATCCTAAACTCCTACACCAATGTGTTTGATACTGATGATTTGTTTGAGGCATGACAGTATTAAGTATTGATGTCTATGACTCAAACGTGATTCCTAGGGGATCATAACCTCTATGTTACCATTATGTGATTGTGGATTCTGGTTGATTTTGTAAGCATAACAACACTCCTTCTTGATGTGCATGCCCACAATTAACTAATGCCTAAGTGCATAGGCCCTTTGCAATCCCCAATCCCTGAACCCCTTTGTGTTAAGTCCTTAACTCTGTAACTGTTTCCCAGCACCTCTTTCCCTCTTCTTTACACTTTTTCTTCACCTCCACTCTCTCTAAGACTTAAGTTCTGTTCCCCTCTTGTGAGCCTTGCCTTGGGACCCATGAGCTCCCTCTGAACTTGGACACTTGAAGGCTGACACTTCCACACTGCACTTGTCCCTATTCTGGTAATACAATTTGGGTGTGAGCACTGTCCGGAGTCTCATTGAGGCTCTTAGGGAACTCTGACACACTCAAATTGGAGAAAGGCTTTGGATCAATGGTCTTTGAGTTGGTTTTTCTTGTAACTCAGAGAGGAAGTCAAGAATCAGGCCTCCTCTGGTTGTACTTTCTTTGTATTCTTTTCTGATGTAATCTATTATTCTGGTTTGTAATAAGTTGTAATAAAAACTTGGGGCTGGCTAGAGAAAAGGGTTGGGTAACTATGCATGCAAGGGTAGAAAACATGCCTATAAGGTGTTTTAACTCCTGCATATTCGAACTTCATCTAGAGACCATGCCTATTGGATACTTTTAATTCTGCATATTAAACTTCACGTAGAAAACCTGTCTATAGGGTGCTTTTTAATTCTGCATATTCAACTTCATGTAGAAAACCTGCCTATATGGTAATTCTGCATATTCAAACTTCATTTAGATGCCATGCCTATAAGGTTTAAAAAACAAGTAATGCATAGAAATCATGCCTATAGGGGTTTCTTAAATCAATCTGATTTGTTTTTCATTCACAGTCAATGTTAGATGTAAAATCAGTAATAGTAGATATTACCGCCTGCAACACCTGTAACTAGTCCAATTTTTGTACATTTTGTTTCTTTTAATAACCTAATTCCCTCGCTCAACAAGGTCTAGCAAACATACCTATAGGATTTCAAATAATTTATTTCAAGTTTCTACTATCTCATCACCTTCTGAATTCAGTAGATATCATGCCTATAAGACCCTATCTAAACACTTAGGCAAGCCTTAGGGTAATAACTGTAAACTGAATCTGCTTCTGTTAATCATTATATCGCCTTCTGAGGGATGCCTAACACCTTTCCCTTAGAATAATTTTCAGCCCTTACCCTATCTCTGGTTATCCAAAATCAATCTCTCTTGGTGTCCTAATGCACCTTAATCATTAGGTGGCGACTCTTCAAACCCAGTTCCCAAAAGGAACGAGTTGTCCCTCCAAATGTCATAAACCCGATTTTTGCTTAGGGTGAAAAATGAGACACGACAGCGTGAGGACTCTACTGGGGATCTTTAGGCTTTTACCATTTCAGACTACTGTTGTGAATTTATGCTTCTTTACGCACAATTATTTGTGAATTTCTTTTAAGCATTCAATTTCCTCTTCGATTACGAAACTGACGTGTCTTCTTTGTTTCTTTCCTTTACTACTGCTTTAAATTATGAAACTGCTGTATTTATTGCTTTCTTAACATGCAAATACGTGACAACATGTTTTTAATTGTTGCATAATCATGCTCAACATCATATTCCACTTGTGCCAGATAAATCCCATAGCAACGCTTATAATGAGTGGTTGCGCTCTTCCGATATTATCACCCTCTAAATCCGAAAAAGGCGTATTTGCGGTAAAACTAGTCGATCAACAGTGTAGTCGACGGTTACGTGCCTTTCCCCCTTGAGTTGTCTGCTCAAGGGTACCAGTCTAAAACCCCATAGAAACCTTACTCTATTTAAACTGTGCATGCATCATGGTCAAACCTAGCCGAGTCAGTTATGTTGTTCGCATAATTAATCTTTAAGATAGCCTTGTCCAAAGTCCACTAGGTTCCCCCAAAACCCAAACGGACACTGACACGTTCTGTGCATTAATTTGGAGAACTAAATATTTTTATGCCGATTGTTGATATTAAATAGTCAAGTGCGAGGGGTAAGGGCCTAACCCTTTTTGTCTTGCAGAAATATGAGGCACGAAGTCCCCAGATTCGGCATGGTCACCAACGTCCACCCAAAATTGCTAAGCAGGTGGGAGGATCTTCACTCTAGTGATCAAACCCTTGTCCGCAAATATCTAGGCAACCTACCTTCTCTCCTGGAAATCCAACCCAACAACAAGATCATAGAAGCTGCCACTTTGTACTGGGATTGTGAGAGATCTGTGTTCCGCTTTGGGGATATTGAAATGACACACTTGCTAGAAGAAATAGGAGGATTGGTCGGTATACCATGGGAAACTTCGGGTCTGTTAATGCCCGAGAACCGCAAGGGCAGAGGTTTCCTCAAAATGATGGGTTTAAAGAAGAATCCAGAACTAACATGTCTGAAAGAATCCTATATCCCTTTTGATTATTTGTACGAGAGGTACGGTCACAGCAAATCCTACCGTACCTATCCGGAAGAGTTTTCTATCATCTCATTAGGGCATATTCACCGAAGGGTCTTTGTATTCATGTTCTGTTTCCTAGGTATGATTGTGTTTCCAATGAAGAAAGCAAGGATCCACACCAGGTTAGCTATGGTAACTAAAACTCTAATGGAAGGAATTGGTGGGCAACCTTTCAGCATTGTGCTCATGATCATTGTAGAAATATACCGAGCCTTGGAGAAATGCCAACGAGGAGCCAAACACTTCGAAGGCTGCAATTTGCTACTTCAGCTCTTGCTCATGGAGCTTCTCCAATAGGGTGAATACCGACAAGAGATTCAGTGAAGGGACTGCGATGATCATATCGCTTTCTATCATCCAAAGAGAATGAATTACATGCTCAACATGTTCGCCCAGCCAGAAGATGCCAAAGGATGGGTAGAGTTATTCGATAATTTAACTGAGGGTCAAGTACAATGGATGTTCGAGTGGTTCCCTACCGAGGAATTCATCGCCCGATCCAAGGATGCACCATTTCTGATATTGATCGGTCTGAGAGGAACATACCCTTTCATCTCTCTACGGGTTATGAGGCAAGCTGGTAGGAAGTAGGTTATACCCAAGGTCGACAAGATGAGTCATTTTCGGGCTGACTTCCAGGCTGATAACAGTCCTTATAAGTGCCAAGCTCAGCATATGCGGCACAGCAAGATCGTCATGGGGAGAGATACCATCGAGCCAGACAGATACCACTCTAGTTGCGCTCCCTACTATTCAGGCTGGTTGGAAGATAATCACGATGGTCTGGATCAACCAAGGTTTGCTAGGGGCCACAGGAACGTATATGAGAGGGACGAGACACAAGTTAAATACAATCAACTGCGCAAGAGGATCCTGGAGTACGAAATAGAGTGCTTTGATATACAAGAAGCCAACCAAAAGCTGATTGAGGAGTGGAAGGACATGGCTGTTAGTGCCAACAAGCAACTGGGATACTTGGAGCGAGGTATAGTGAAGCTAGAAAGGAAGTTTCTTAAGAGGGTCGAGGACTGCCAAAATGCTAAAGGAAACGAAGACGGACATCTAGTCCGAGCCTACCTATTGCTGGGACTTTGCAAGCTGGGAAAGTTGTTCGACGGAGCCAAGGATACCGAGTTTGGGGAAGGTCCTTTTGGGACCAAATAGATAGAAGTTTTCTTTTTGCTTTATGAAATGTAATAAGGCCAATGACCACTAGTGACTTTTATTTCCTGTTATTTAGTGTCGATTTGGGATTCGTCTATTTTTTATCAATAAAATGAAGCATTTAGCATTCTAAGTTCTCCAAATCAACTTGTCGCTAGGCCTGCTTCGGGCACAAAGAGGTTCCCAAGTTAGGACACGGTTTATATTCTACACTATGCGTTTAAATATCACAACATTTTCTTATGATCCCCACTAACTTCTTACCCTTTTGTTTTTACTTTTGTTTCATTATTCCCCTCCCCAAAGGTTAGTTCGTGCATTCTGGCAACATCATCTTATTCCACGAGATCCAGGGGCTCTCCACCCACTCCTCCTTTTAGTCTTGTTTAAAACAAGAACAAAGGGAAGATGGAAGATTTGAACAACGCCAGAAAGGAGAACTCAACTGAATGGGTAGAGGTCACTCACGGTCATGGTACTCAGGTTTCCAAAGAAAATGCATCACAACTTGAACAAAAGCTGCTGAAATTTCATGAAGAACTTGATCAGGTTCGGAAGCTGGCAAATCTGTCATTTTCTCTCACCACTCCAGATATCAATTTCCCAAATGCTCAGAACCCCACACCTCCACAGAATATCCCAAAGCAACAAAACCACCCCGCTCCTCGCCACCACTGCAACACCTGCCATATTTCCAACAAAACTCCACTGCTCATCCCGGAACCCCAAAACTCCACAAATGGCCACTTCCACACTCATCATAACACCCCCATCTACATGGAGACCATGCCACACTCCACCCAAACCATCTCAAGCACACCTGAGTCTAATGATAAAGACTCGCTCATCAGGAACCTGGCTGAGGAACTCAAGAAATTGACTAGCCGGATTCAAGGCGTTAAAGGGAGCAAGGGAATTGAGGGGCTGAACTACGAAGATCTTTGCATACAGTCCGATGTCGAACTGCCCGAGGGGTACAAACCTCCTAAGTTCGAGATGTTTGATGGTACAGAGGATCCAAAAGTACATTTGAGAACATACTGTGACAAGCTGGTTGGAGTAGGGAAAGACGAGAGAATCCGCATGAAGCTTTTCATGAGGAGTCTATAAGGAGATGCTCTATCTTGGTATAATAGCCAAGATCCGAAGAAGTGGTCAAGTTGGGTAGGCATGGCGTCCGATTTTATGGATAGATTCAGGTTCAACACGAAGAATGCACCGGATGTGTTCTATATTCAGAATCTAAAGAAGAAACCTACAAAAACGTGTCGCGAGTATGCTACTCGCTGGAGGTCCGAAGCTGCTAAGGTCAGACCCGCCTTAGAAGAGGAACAGATGAACAAATTCTTTGTTCGAGCTTAGGACCCGCAGTTTTATGAAAGGCTGATGATGATTGAGAGCCACAAATTTTCTGACATTATCAAGCTGGGTGAAAGGATTGAAGAAGGCATCAAAAGTGGTATGGTTACAAACCTCGAGGCCTTGCAAGCTGCAAATAAGGCCTTATAGTCTGGTGGTGTGTCCAAGAAAAGAGACGTAGGAGCCGTAATGGTGGCACAGAGAACCAAATCTCTCATCAAATACCAAACCTATCCAACACCTCCACTTACATATCAACCAACTCCAAATTACCAAGCACCCTCACCCTCCTACCAAACTCAACCACCTACTTATCAATCACCTCTACGTCCTGCATATCAGCCTACTTCACCCAGATATTCCCAACCCGCACATGTTTACCAAACCTACAATGCTCAACCATCCCACTATCAATCACCTCCTACACGCCAAAACTTCCCTAGACCTCGACCAAACTTTGACCGAAGGCCTCCTAAACAATACACAACCATTCCTGAACCTATTGACCAGTTGTATGAGAGACTCAAAGCTGGTGGTTATGTCATCCCCATCCCTGCTATAACCCCTGAGAACCTTTCTCAGTGGGTTAACCCAAACAAATCCTGTGCATACCATTCCAGTATAAAGGGACACACCATCGACGAATGTCGTTCTCTGAAGGACAAGATCCAGGCTCTGATTGACAACAAGATTATTGTGGCAAAGGAACCTGCTCCAAATGTTTGCAATAACCCTCTGCTGGACCATAAGGGTGGATACATTCACATGATTGAAATAGAGGATGATTGGGATCCTAAGGGGTCAATCGGGTTGATCGCAGAAGGTGATGACCCAAAGAAGCCAATAGTTACTCTTAATCCGATCGTGGTCCAGATTCAGCCATCTGGAGACACTAAGGTAAATATGTCTGTGCCACTTGAGTTTGAAGCAACGTCATTCGTAAAGACACCAGCGCCAATTGAGGTCGAATTCGTGTCACCAGTAAATGCACCCACACCGTTTGAAGTTGCAATTTTACCACCCAAGTCACATGCTCCGTTCGGAGTAAAGATAGCCACGCCGATCCCAGTAGCGATGTTGACCATGACGCCATTCCATACAAAGGCTATACCATGGGACTATACAGCCGAGACAAGGAGGAAAGTCAAGGTCAGGTTCGAAGAGACTGTTGCCGCACAAGGTATGACGAGAACGGGTAGGGTCTATACCCCTGAACATTTAGCTGAGTAAAGCAAGCAGGCCTCCAATCGGCCACCCATCATCGATATAGGTCCCAACGATCTTTGGAGAAAGATACAGGCCAAGGAATACTCGGTCATCGACCAGTTGAACAAAACACCGGCACAAATCTCCATACTTGATTTGCTACAAAATTTTGAGGCACACAAGAATGCTTTGTTGAGGGTGCTAAGTGAAGCATACGTGCCAAGTAACATCACTAGCAAGGAAATGGCCAACATGGTAAAGTCACAAAATTACTTTTCATGAAAATGAGCTACCGCCTGAAGGGTTGGGACACAACAAAGCACTGCACATCACTGTGCAATGCGGGGACTACTTTATCACCAGGATCCTGATCGACGGGGGTTCTAGTCTCAACATCTGTCCACTGGTAACACTCAAGAAGTTACGTAAGGGACTGCACGAGGTAAAGGATGGAGCCATCAACGTGAAAGCTTTCGACGGTTCCCAAAGGTCCACCATTGGGGAGATTAGTCTGTGTTTGCAAATAGGGCCAACTTGGTTCGATGTTGATATCCAGGTGATAGACGTTCCAGCATCTTACAATCTACTATTGGGACGGCCATGGATTCATGCTGCCAGAGCCGTAGCATCAATATTACATCAAACAGTAAAGTTTGAATGGAATCACCAGGAAGTGATCATTCACGGTGATGGTAGCAATCCTATATACAGTCGCCAGACGATTCCATCAATCGACGGGAGAAAGAAGCTTGGAGGAGAGACTTACCATCACATCGAGCGGGTAAATGCTATTGACAAAGACAAATGGTGGGATAACAAGATCAAAAGTATACTGAATTGGAGTGGGTACGAACCTAGCAAAGGGCTCGAAAAGAACCTCCAAGGAATCGTCAAGCCCATAAAACTCAAGAAGCATGGCACTATTTTCGGTCTGGGATATGAGTACACCTAGGAGGAATTCAACAACTGGTCGCCACTATGGCGTGGTCCTTACTATCCGCTGGAGCAACCAATACCACATTTGGAGCAGACTTTCCAACCGGTCGATATTATCCATGGGTCAGAAGAAGAGGAAGCACTGGCAGCTATGAAAAACTTGTTCTTAGAGAACAATGACATGCATTGTTGTGTTGTTCTCGAGGGGGAGGGGGAGTAAGACCCTTCTGTACAGGCTGTAAGCAGAGGAGCACGCCTCAATAACTGGACCATCAAGACAATCAGGACCCGACAAGCCTCGAGGTAGCAAGGCTAAAACAAGCACTATTTTGATTTACTAAAAGATTTTTATTTTTCGCATGTTTTCAATTCCTACAATATGATCTTCAATGTTCAAAACAATTATTATGCAATTTATCAAATCATTTTGACTTTTCTTATGAATCAACACGCATTACTATCGTTTTCTTTCATTACTGTACTTATACAACATTACTATTACTTATCCTGATGAACCGATGACTGTGACATGCAATGAGACAACGCAACAAATGGACATAGATTTAGAGGAAGATGACATACTAGAAGAGATTGTTAAAGAAGTAGAGAATTTTGAGAACAGACCTAAGTCCAACCTGGATAAAACAGAAGTTGTTAACCTGGGAGATGCAGAAAACGTCAAAGAAACACGAATCAGCGTCCACTTATCACCGCCAGAAAAGAAAAAATACACGAAATTTCTAAGGGAATATGAGGACATATTCGCCTGGTCGTATGATGACATGACTGGTCTAAGTACGTGTATTGTGGCTCACAAACTGCCAACTGATCCAACATGTCCACCGGTAAAGCAAAAGCTCAGGAAATTCAAGCCTGATATGAGTCTGAAAATCAAGGAAGGGGTCACTAAGCAGGTCAAAGCTAAGGTTCTCAGGGTAGTAGAATACCCGACATGGTTAGCCAACATCGTGCCAGTACCAAAAAAGGACGAGAAGGTCAGAATCTGTGTCGACTACCGGGATCTCAACCGGGCCAGTTCGAAAGACGACTTCCCCTTGCCAAACATACATATCCTGATTGACAATTGCACCAAGCATGAGTTGCAATCATTTGTAGATTGTTTCGCTAGGTATCATCAAATCTGGATGGATGAAGAAGATGCTGAGAAAACGGCTTTCATTACACCGTGGGGAATGTGCTGTTACAAGATGATGTCGTTTGGGTTAAAGAATGCAAGGGCCACCTACATGAGGTCCATGACTACCATTTTCCATGATATGATACACAAGGAGATAGAGGTGTACGTAGATGATGTTATTATCAAGTCCAAGAAAGCCACTGATCACATGGAAGATTTGAGGAAGTTTTTCAACAGATTGCGATGGTACAACCTGAAATTGAATCCCGCAAAATATGCATTTGGGGTTCCTGCCGGAAAACTACTTGGGTTTATTGTGAGTCGCCGAGGAATAGAACTAGATCCATCAAAGGTCAAAGTTATTCAAGAATTACCACCGCCAAAGAACAAGAAGGACGTGATGAGTTTCTTGGGGAGACTCAATTACATCAGTCGGTTCATGGCACAGTCTACAGTTATATGTGAGCCAATCTTTAAGATGTTAAAGAAAGATGCCGCTACCAAATGGACTGATGACTGCCAAAAAGCTTTCAACAAAATCAAGGAGTACCTGTCAACACCACCGGTTTTGATCCTGCCCGAGCCAGGTAGACCTCTATTACTCTACCTTGCATTATTGGATGGAGCTTTCGGTTGCATTCTGGGGCAGCATGATGAGACGGGAGGAAAGAGAAGGCCATCTATTACCTAAGTAAGAAGTTCACCTACGAGACCCGGTATTCTCTGTTAGAGCACACCTACTGTGCTTTGACTTGGGTAGCTTAGAAGCTGAGGCACTACTTCTGTGCCTATACTACATATCTCATATCAAGGATGGATCCTTTGAAGTACATCTTTCAGAAGCCCATGCCTACTGGCAAGCTAGCTAAGTGGCAAATCTTGTTGAGTAAATTTGACATTGTCTACGTAACTCAAAAGGCAATCAAGGATTAGGCACTAGCAGATTACCTTGCTGAAAACCCCGTAGATGGAGAATACGAAGCCTTGAAAACGTATTTTCCTGACGAGGAGGTATCATTCATAGGTGAGGACATTGCAGAATCCTATGATGGTTGGAGAATGTTTTTCGATGCAGCAGCAAATTTCAAAGGAGTTGGCATAGGAGCCATCCTAGTATCAGAAACTGGTCAGCATTATCCGGTGTCTGCCAAACTCAGGTTCCCGTGCACCAACAATATGGCCGAACACGAAGCCTACATCTTAGGGCTCAAGATGGCCATTGACATGAATATTCAAGAGTTGTTAGTGATCGGAGATTCAGACTTACTTATACATCAGGTACGAGAAGAATGGGCAACCAAGAACTCCAAGATACTCCCGTATCTGCACCATGTGCAAGAATTGAGAAAGAGGTTCACAAATATGGAATTCCAACATGTTCCCAGAGTCCAGAATGAGTTCACCGATGCATTGGCCACCCTAACATCCATGATACAACATCCGGACAAAAACTTCATTGATCCTATTCCAGTAAGGATCCATGATCAGCCAGCTTATTGTGCTCATGTTGAAGAAGAAGCAGGCAGAAGGTCTTGGTTTCATGACATCAAGGAATACTTGGTGAAAGGGGAATACTCAGAACTTGCAAATCCTACCCAGAAACGCACACTTCAGAGGTTATCCAATAACTTCTTTCACAGTGGAGGAATCTTGTATAGGAGGACTCCTGACCTAGGATTACTGAGGTGTGTCGACGCAAAAGAAGCATCCAGGCTACTAGAGGAAATTCACGCTGGGACCTATGGTCCACATGTGAACAATTTTGTCTTAGCAAAGAAGATACTCTGAGCTGGTTACTTTTGGATGACTATGGAGACGGATTGCATACAATATGTCCGAAAATGCCATCGCTGCCAGATACATGCAGACATGATAAAGGTACCTACAAATGAGCTTAATGCAATAAGCTCACCATGGTCGTTCACTATTTAGGGAATGGATGTTATTAGACCAATCGAGCCTGCCGCTTCCAATGGACACAGATTTATTCTAGTAGCCATAGACTATTTCACCAAGTGGGTAGAAGCAGCATCTTACAGAGTAGTGACTAAGAAAGTCATGGCAGACTTTATCTGCGACCGCATCGTTTATCGATTCTGGATTCCAGAATCAATCATTACTGACAATGGCTCCAACCTCAATAGCGACCTGATGAAAGCTATGTGTGAAACTTTCAAGATCAGACACAAGAATTCTACAGCCTACAAACCTCAGATGAACGGGGTCGTAGTAGCCGCCAATAAGAACATCAAGAAGATACTAAGGAAAGTGATAGAGAAGTCTAAGCAGTGGCACGAGAAGCTATCATTTGCTTTAATGAGGTATCGCACCACAGTCTGCACATTAACTGGGGCAACTCCCTATATGCTAGTTTATGGCACAGAGGTAGTCATTCCCGTTGAGGTAGAAATTCCTTCCTTAAGAATTATAAATGAAGCAGAACTCGACAACGCAGAATGGGTGAAAAGTTGTTATGAACAGCTAGCCCTTATAGACGGAAAGAGAATGAATGCAATTTGCCATTGACAACTCTATTAGAACATGTCTAGAGCCTTCAACAAAATAGAAAAGCCGAGGCAGTTCACACCGGGGCAGCTAGTGTTAAAGAAAATTTTCCTACATCAAGATGAAGCCAAAGTGAAGTTCTCTCCCAACTGGTAGGGTCCATACATGGTTCATCGGCTCCTGACAGGAGGAGCCCTCATACTTGCAGAAATGGACGGAGAAGTCTGGCCAAAGCCGATCAATTCAGATGCAGTCAAGCGTTACTATGTGTAATCTTATGCTTTCCTATATGATGTAAATTGAACTACGCCTGACCTGATTCCCGTTTAAGAGGGGATACATAGGCAGCCCTATGGGTTCGGTCACAATTCAATAAAATTTTCATTTCCCCCGAAATTGGAAACTGGGGCAGAATTTTGAGGAGAAACCTCAAAATTCCGAAGTGATTTCAGTCAATCATCACAAACAACAGTCAGAAGCATCAACCCACTAAACTGGGGCAGAATTTGAGGAGGACCCTCAAAATTCCGTAGCAAGAGAGGTTGCAATGTCTTGAACCACGTCACAGTCGTCGGTTCATCTATAAAGTTGTTTCTTGATTATATACTTATGTCATATTTTTACAAAATCATGCATGTTTATTGCTGAAATTGCCTTGTTTAGTAACGCTACCCCAATGATACATATAGTATCACCAGATCGAAGCCGAGAAAGTCAAGCGGAGCCAGTGGGGATACAAACTAACCTTCCCCCTCTACAAAACTCACGATTTTTCTTTGGATGCAGGCATTGGGATTGCGAAAGCATAAGACATACTATACACTCATGAGACAAACGTTGATCAGGAATACAACTCCCAGAACTATCGCACTTACTAACATTTGCTATCCACGCACGCCGGTGATATTCCGTGTGTCACAATATCCCCAGCAATCATGATACCGCAATCCGCTATCAGCTAAGAAAACTCTATCACCATTTGCCATTTTATTTCTTGCATAAGGCTACCATTCTTCCTTTTGAGGTTAAGCTTTACCTCCATCTGCATTCTTGCATTGCATGAGGCTACCATTCTGCCTTTCGAGACTAAGCTCTGTCTCCATATGCATTTCTGCATTGCATAAGGCTACCATTCTGCCTTCCGAGACTAACCGCTGTCTCCATCTGCATTTCTGCATTGCATAAGGCTACCATTCTGCCTTCCGAGGTTAAGCTCTACCTCCATCTGCATTTGCATGGCTGAAAGATCGCCACTTTATTTACATTTTCATGGCTGAAAGATCGCCGCCTTATTTACGTTTGCATGGCTGAAAGACCGCCACTTTATCTGCATTTGCATGGTGAAAGATCGCCACCTCTACATTTGCATGGCTGAAAGATCGCCGCCTCTACATTTGCATGGCTGAAAGATCTACATTTCCATGGCTGAAAGATCGCCGCCTCTACATTTGCATGGCTGAAAGATCGCCATCTCTATGTTTTGCACGACTGAAAGATCGACACCTCTTGCACTGCATAGGTTGAAAGATCGCCAAATACTGCATCTCATGGGCTGAAAGATCACCAAATTATCCGAATGCGTCATTATTCAGATGCACCATTTTCATTGCCCGAGAACACCATGCCATGGCCTAAGGACCCCTTTTTATCTTTTGCATATCATTATTCAAAAGGCATCATGGTTCAGAGGCATCATTCTCACAGCCCGAGAGCGTCATTTCATGGCATGCGAATCCTTTATTATACGATTTATGGCCCAGTACATCATGGTCTAAGGACGTCATCCTAACCGCCCAAAGACAACCTTCATGGTCCGACGGAAATTTGCATCATGTTTAAATTACGCGCCATATATGCTTGTATTGCTTATTTGAAGGAAATCCGGCGAGAAACGACCGTCTTAGCAGGAGCGATCCCGCTCTGGTTCCCGCAGCCCTATCAGACTTCAACCATTCACCTCGTCACTAATATTGCATCCGTTCTTGAAAAGTCTCCATCGACATACTCCTCCGACGGATCCTAAACTACATATGGCCTGATTCCTGTAAGACCAGGGATATGTAGGCAGCTCAGTAGCCAGGGCACGGCCGAACCTCTTCAAACCATTTCGTCCGGTCAAAATTGGCCATCATATCTTTACCCGACAACTCTTTCATCCTTCCCGGATAAAGAGGGGTAGTTGTTGATACCCAATTTTTTTCTGTTTATTTTAATATGCACAAATACTTTTAAAATAGCGTGTATATGCATATATAAGTATGTCCTAATATTTTATTATTTTTTCCTTAATTTTTAAAGAATTTTAAATCAATTTATTGCCCTATTTTATCAAGAAAAACCCAATAATTATCCCCAAAATTATCATTTTGGTGATTCATTTATTGAATTCTCATATTTATACTAAAATATAGCTAACATAATTTTTGCACATTTTTACAAATTTATTTAGTATTTTTGAAACTAAATTGCATATAATTGCAATATTTATAAAATTAACTCCAGTATTTTTAATTTGATAATTATGTATTATTAATCATTTTAATACCTTTAATTTATTTTCGAAAATTATTTTACTATTTTTTTAAAATAAAAGATGGAAAAATGACTATTTAAATGTTAGCCCATTTTTATTTCAACTTTAGCCGGATTTGGCACCCCAATTGAACCCAATTTTTAAAACCCAATTACCCTGACCCAATCCTAATCTACCATACCCACGACCCTTTTTAATAACCCGCCTGGATCCCCTTTTAATCCCAGCCGTTGATCTCACAACAGCCCTTTCCTTTTTTAATTCCCAACTACCCCCTAAACCCTAATCATTTTCACCTGCAGCCGCCTTTGAATTCCCCCTTCTCCCAATTCTCTCTCAAACCCCACTCAAACCCTAGCCGCCACCTTCAACCACTGCCATGAAACCGCCGAAATCCATGGATTCCAAACCAATTAGAGGCCTGTATCTACCTCATACGACTCCTACATGCCCGATTACTATGGTTTCAAGGCCAGACCTTGAAGAAGTTTGGTCCAGACCTTGGTTGATTTCAGTTATATGGCTGTCTCCGGTCATCTTTGACTTCTCTCCGGCCAGCCATGTCTATTCAAGCCTGACTCTTGACTTCTCCTGCTTAGATCGATGATTTTCCAAGCCTTTCTCACCATCTAGGGTTCTTCTGAAACCCTGACCTTTAAGGTTTTTTCGATTTCTTTTAGATCTGTTTTAGATCTATGTTTACTCTCAAGTCCTAAACGTTTTCTCAAGGTTTCTTTCAAAACTCTACCTTCGAAACCCCTTTATCTTTTCCGATTTAGGTTTTTGTTAAGTTATTTCGAAACTTTCTCTGATTTTCAATATGTCCTGCTGTGTTACCTTATGTCGTTCGTTTACTGGAGTTTGCATGTCAAGATCTTAGTTTCTTTTGAGGTTTCTGAATATATATTTTTGTGTTAGTATTTATCCGATTTACTTGCTTTTCATCTCTAGAACTCAATTGATGGTGAAAACCCTAAAATTTTGGGTTCATTCGAGTCCTGAGACTACTTGTTATGTGATTTACTTGTTCATCATGCTCTGAATTCGATTGATTTCAAAACCCTAATTTCTCTGGACCTATTCGAACTTATGAAAACTACTTCACTGTTTGAATTAGCTCGACTAGATTCGAAGTCCTTTTTGTTTCAAATTTTGTTTCTCTATGTGATTTGGTTTCTTGCAATCATTGAAACTAGACTATACTTTTCAGAAGGGCCTTTTACTTGACCCTTTGCATGCTTCTGATACCCTTTTTTCTCTATTACTAAGTTGACCTATGTGACTACCATGTTTCACTGTCTACTGGCTTTGTAGTTATTATTGCATGCTGCTTCTCTTTGCCATAGCTTAACCTCGCATGCCTAATGTTTTGTGCATTCTATTTATATGCTAAAAACAGGACTCATGGTCCTCTCTTTGATTGATTCTGAGCTCCTTGTTTCTGGGCCTGATTTGAAACTTTCCTTAAACTTTCGATTCTCTTATTTTTAACTTGGTTTATTTGCTTATTCTTGGGAACCCGTGTGATTCTTCTTAAATCAATAATTTCAAACCCTTGACTCCCTGATTTACTGTAAGCTGATTGTCTCCATATTTTGCAAATCTATTGTGTTTCTTACCTTATTTAGTTAACCGAGTATTTTTACTGATTCTTAATTAGTTGTTTTCTTAATTGAACCTCTATGCACTTACCCTAATTGTCTACTCTACACATGATGCTTACTTGATTTCTTTCCTTAAATGTTTTCTGCCCATTACCGTTTGATTTTAACTCCTTAATTAAAGGAAGTCCTTATACTGATTTGATTTAAATTGGTACATAGTTCCATAATTACTGCTAAACTATAATCCTTGCCTTATTTTCTGCCTGTTTTCAAATTATAAATATCCTGCTCTTTCATTAACACACACACGAATACACTTAGTTCTGAAATCACTTACACTCAAAATATTCTCTCTTGCTACTCGTACTGCGGCCTGTCGTCAAAGTCCTGCTACCTGCTTTTACTATATTTTGCTTCTTTGAACCGGTATGTTCTGATTAAGATTTCAGCATCACAACAATATGTTTACTTAGTATTTTTGCCTTCTTGTTTGCCTACTGCCTGTGTTTAGTCCAGTACTTATTTTAGCATGCTGTAATTTCCCTCTACCTGTTTTGAATTTATTATGTGTCCTAAACCACTACCTCAATGTGTTTGATACTGATGATTTGTTTGAGGCATGACAATATTAAGTATTGTTGTCTATGACTCAAACGTGATTCCCCTGGGATCATAACCTCTATGTTACCATTATGTGATTGTGTATTCTGGTTGATTTTGTAAGTATAACAGCACTCTCTATTGCCGTGCATACCCAGAATTAACTAATGCCTAAGTGCATAGGCCTTTTGTAATCCCCAATCCCTAAACCTTTTTGTGTTAAGTCCTTAACTCTGTAACTGTTTCCCAGCACCTCTTTCCCTCTTCTTTACTCTGTTTCTTCACCTGCACTCTCTCTAAGACTTAAGTTCTGCCCCCTCTTGTTAGCCTTGCCTTGGGACCCATGAGCTCCCTCTGAACTTGGACACTTGAAGGCTGACACTTCCACACTGCACTTGTCCCTATTCTGGTAATACAATTTGGGTGTGAGCACTGTCCGGAGTCTCATTGAGGCTCTTAGGGAACTCTGACACACTCAAATTGGAGAAAGGCTTTGGATCAATGGTCTTTGAGTTGGTTTTTCTTGTAACTCAGAGAGGAAGTCAAGAATCAGGCCTCCTCTGGTTGTACTTTCTTTGTATTCTTTTCTGATGTAATCTATTATTCTGGTTTGTAATAAGTTGTAATAAAAACTTGGGGCTGGCTAGAGAAAAGGGTTGGGTAACTATGCATGCAAGGGTAGAAAACATGCCTATAAGGTGTTTTAACTCCTGCATATTCGAACTTCATCTAGAGACCATGCCTATTGGATACTTTTAATTCTGCATATTAAACTTCACGTAGAAAACCTGTCTATAGGGTGCTTTTTAATTCTGCATATTCAACTTCATGTAGAAAACCTGCCTATATGGTAATTCTGCATATTCAAACTTCATTTAGATGTCATGCCTATAAGGTTTAAAAAATAAGTAATGCATAGAAATCATGCCTATAGGGGTTTCTTAAATCAATCTGATTCGTTTTTTATTCACAGTCAATGTTAGATATAAAATCAGTAATAGTAGATATTACCGCTTGCAGCACCTGTAACTAGTCTAATTTTTGTACATTCTGTTTCTTTTAATAACCTAATTCCCTCGCTCAACAAGGTCTAGCAAGCATGCCTATAGGATTTCAAATAATTTATTTCAAGTTTCTACTATCTCATTACCTTCTGAATTCAGTAGATATCATGCTTATAGGACCTCGTCTAAACACTTAGGCAATCCTTAGGGTAATAACTATAAACTGAATCTGCTTCTGTTAATCATTATAACCAGCGGGCAGGCCTGATCCGAACTTCTTATCTGAGTTATGCAATAAACTAAAACTGCATCAACAATCTCATCTCCCTCGTCTTTAATGCTTTTAAATCAGACCTAAACAGCATGTGTAAGACATGCTACTTTATGTGTTTGTTTGAGGAGGTATACTTGAGCCTATATGCTTATGTGTTTCCCCTTTTATATGCAATATGTGTTTTTGTATGTCGCCTCAGAATTTTTTACCTTTGAAACTCCAAATAAGCCCTGCATCCCTCCCTTTTAGGATTAGTAGTCCTAAGTGCCTCCGGGATTGATAGGAATGGAACGAGTAATAGCATATAATAAGTAATCGAGACCAGTCCATGCTTTAATACCTTAACGGGGTGTGACAGGTAGATATGGATATGATGACCAAGCGATAATGTCACGTGTAGCCCCTCATTGAGGAGTGATTACCAGACGTTGTGTGGGGTGATCCATATTTCTAATAAACCTAGGACCCCCTCTCCTTTATTCTTTATTCTTTTAGCATTACAACTTTTTTTTGTCAGCCCATCTAATTGTTCTTCCAAGCTTTGTTTACTTTCAAACCATTATGTATTGAAATCCCCTCTCATTTGAGCCTTATTTGTTTATACGTTAATTGAACCTAAATTCACAATAATTGTCTGGCCGAAACCACACTAGTGGATTCTGAGGGATGCCTAACGCCTTCCCCTTAAAATAATTTCAAGCCCTTACCCTATCTCTGATTATCCAAAATCAATCTCTCTTGGTGTCCTAATGCACCTTAATCATTTGGTGGCGACTCTTCAAACCCAGTTTCCAAAAGGAACGGGTTGTCCCTCCAAATGTCATAAACCCAATTTCCGCTTAGGGGAAAAAAAGGGGCGCGACACATATAAACAAACATTCCTAAATTTTAAATCTAATCTAAGTCTGCTAAGTTCAGAACCTAAGTGAAGTCCCCAGCAGAGCCGCCATGTTGTTGCACCCTATTTTGCACGAGTCAAAACAAGATTCAACTAGTGATTTTCCTATTGTTAATGAAGAGAGTCACCACCTAATATTTAAAGGTATACTAGGGTGCCTATTCAGTTATTAGATTATTATCCTACTAGTCTGCTAACAGGTGAGATTTAGATAAGGGTACTTGTTCTTTTAAGGAGAAGATGTTAGGTACCCCCTAGAATCTACCTAAGGTAGCTCAATAGGACTTAGACTAGGTTTAGGGAGTTAAATATTTATATTCTACTTAGTTAGTGCTTAAAAATGTATAGCTTACTCTATGGCTTATCGTTTTAAAAGAAAGATAGTATATGCACTTTGAAAAGAGGGTATAAGTTTGATTTATGAATAGATTTTAAAGAAAAAGTCTACATGATTGAAAGGATTTTGGAAGTATATCTATAGTGTCTATATTTGCAAACGTTGTAAACTGTAGCTAGGTTTAAAATACTTTATCTTTAAAATAGTATGGCTATTTGTATAATTCTAGTAAAGGCTATTAGAGAAGTAAGCTTTAGGTATACCTTAAATATTGATATCAAATCTTGTATCCAAATTTAGAAGAAAGATCATTTGAGGTATTCCTAGACTGCGATGGTATTCCATTTCTGTTGGTAGAAAACTTGATTTTGAAATCGTTTTCGATTCCATCTTTTAAAAGAAGGAGAGTTGCCCGCTTTTCAAGTCTATTTTAAATCATCAAAGAATTTCATGAAAAGTGATTAGCATGAATGAAGGCGAAAACTGTATAGAAGGAGTAAGTGATTAAGCATATTGAAGTTCTTTAACTAATGTAGGAAACAATTATTCTCTTTTTAAATTACCTATGGTCGTTAACTTGCCTAGGTTTCTAAAATAATAAAGACATTTAATCAACATTGTTAGTATCATACACACACACACACACATATATATATATATATATATATATATATAAACAAACAACAATTGTTACTTAAAATGACAGAAGAGTAAAGGGGTTGTACTCATAATTTGGGCCTAAGAAATGTCAGTCCCAGCGGATATCGAACAACAGCAGCAGGCTCCAATGACTTCGGACTCTAGGCTGGAATTTGGTCCTGAGTTCTCGAGAACTCAGCAGGCCCAATTCGATCACATATGCAAGGTTACAATAAGGCCAATGTAAGGCACAAATAAAACTGTAACAAGTGTTGTAATTAAGGATGCAATAAAGTAAATGTAAAGTCTAATAGGGTAAACAAAAACAATATTCGCAGTGAAGCCTCTCTTTCATTTAGCGCTAATCCTAAAGAGATTAATAAATGTCAATGATTGAGAGCTTAAGGTAAAATCTGTTCATGGACAAAGCACCCTTTGGATGGCCAACACTTCAGAGTTCACGAGGGTCTTAGGGTCCCCGGGCAGTGTTTGTGTCAGGGAGGACATCTCAACCACAAACTAGATCCTACTCCTAAATACCCTTAACCATTACGACTCATTCCTCCCTATAGGTTTAAATGCCAACGAAACATTCACTGTAACATCTAATGTAGCAGTAGCAATAACACACAGATTCAAGTATGCACACCTCTTACAAAAATTATACAGAGCACCATTATGAGTATGAGATACCATATTACATTATTGAGATCACAATCAAAACACAAGTGTGTAGTACACTGTCAACACTTCCAATATGCAGAAGAATACTCAAAGGATCCAACCACAGATTATACAAAAGAGGCTAACACGAGTAAACTAGTTTAGAAGTCTAACACTAAATCATGTGATTTAAGGGGTAAAGAGGATACATATATCTACTAATCAATTCAAGTTTGAATTAGTTCTCAGTTACATTCACAATACCTTAACAGCTTATCAGACAATGTTCAAATTCATTAGGGGTTCACACACATAAATTAAATCTTCACTTCTTACTAGATGTATGAGTTTACAACTTCATTCAGAATATCTAAAGAGTATCAACATGGGTACTTATGCAAGCAAGTAGGTTGATCCTAACTTAAGTTAATGATATGATCACTTTCCCTTTAAAAGTTCGCAATCTCATATGCATACTATGCTCATTAAGAGTTAAGGCACTCATATAAACACAATATGGTACTCAACAAGGCACGTAAGCATCAAAAGTTTCCCTTAAATTCTTTCAGTGATCACAGAGTACTTATGTCTCAAATTCTATAGGTTAGTCCCTTTAGAATAAACAAGATGCAGTTCGCTTATTTATAAAATGATACAGTTCTAAGGGAGAGGTGTGAGAGCACAAGCATAAGCATGAAGGGCAAGCAAGAAGTCTATTTTAAACATGAATGAGTACAGATCCTTAAGAGAGGGCACCCAAACACATACAAAAGATGTTCTTAAAAGATTACAAGTCTATAGAATATAGTAGAAGATCAGGTGGCATAAAATCATATTAACAAGTTCATTATAAAAGCTCCAGAAAAATGAAGTTTTTACATACATTAAATAGGCATGGTTCTAGTAATAGGATAATTTGTCTAGTTAAACGGGTTGAGTGTAATAGTCCAAACATGATGAAGTTCAGTTCGGCATGGCCAATCCAAGAGATAATGCACAAATACAATAGATACAACTCCTAACCAAAGCTCTTTAAGGATAATCAAGGGCATAGATGAAGCTAGGTTAAAAATAACTGACAGAATGCAAGCAAGATTAACTGCAAAAACTCATTATAACTTAGTTCAAATACTTCAGGACATATTTATACAGTGAGTTCGGATTTTAGGCGTTTTGAATTTGAGTGATGAAATGGGGAAGAAACCGGCGGAATTCGCGGATTTAGGAGGCAAAGAGGACGATTTCATAGTTGATTTATGACCTTGCACGAATTGGTGCAAGGTTTTTGATTTATTAGGGTTGATGGAATTTGAGAGACGGAAGAGAGAAAAGGAAGGGGGGAGGCTGGTCAATGAGGAAATGATTTGGGGTTTGGGGGTAACCAGGTCGGTCTTTGAGGTTAAGTTTGATGGAAGAGATCTGGGCCGTTGGATCATTTAATCAACGGCCCTGATAAATCCGGTGTTAAAAGGTTTAAAAGATTTTCTATGAGAAAACATGGGAACCGTTGGATCTCTGTATTTCAATAGTAGAGATAGGGTTTTAGCGGGAACTAAAAGAAAAGAGAAAATCCGGTTAATTATGGACTGTTGATAAGTTGAATCAATGGTCCAGATTTGTTTGTGCTTATTTTGTGGGTGTGGACGATGAGCAGCGTGGCGTAATTTGGTTGGCTCAGAGAGGCACAGATTGCCAACAGGGATTGGAGAGTCGTTTGGACTGAGTCAGATGGGGGAATTGGGCCAATGTTTGGGCTAGTTTTAATTTGAAAGATGACCAATTTGTGTTTAAGTGTGCAATTGCGGTTATAACCATTCAGCCTTTAACCCCCTTAAAATTAATTTAATTAAACTTATTTAATCCAATAAAATGTGAGAGAAATTATAATCATTAAATACACCACAAATTACTATAACTAATTAATTATTTATTAAAATACTTTATTAGACATTAATTTCGGATTATTGAAATAGTAGGCAAGTTAATTAAAATTTAAGGAATAACTAGTTAAATTAATCATAAAGCTTGTGCAATAAATATAAAGGTTACTTTAGTAATCTCAAAATATTAAGGGTGATATATTTTACAGTTATGTAATACTAAATTATTAATTTCAACACTATTAATTACTAATTTATATAATGTATTATTGATTAGGAAATATTTTCAACATATTTATTGCAAATCATTAAGTATAAATAAATTAATTTTAAAAGGGAGGGTTAAAATTAGACATTATGAAGTTTAGATGTTGAATTGAAACTTTTTTTCTCATGACGTTCTTCGATTTTTAATTATGTAACGCCAAAATCTACTCCAAATTAGCTTAAATTTATAGTATAAGTTCTAAATATCATAAAAAATAAACCTCTATTAATAATTTATTAAAACAACAATAAACCTAACAAATCCATTTTGTAAAATGATAATTTGCCAATGTTCTGGAGTTACTTGTTAAACAACAACAGCTCTACCACAAGTTTCACTTACCATTCAAATTTTCACGTTAAAGAAGCATTGTTACAATAAATTCTTATTCCACGGTTTAAACAATTAAGAAGAAGAAAGGAGAAAAGAAAAAGAAGAAGAGGAGAGGAGAGGTGGAGGAGGAGACAATGTACTATATCTGAAGTTAACTAAACTAGGTACTTATTAAATAAATTTAAAAAGGTGAGTAAAAATTAAATAGCAGCAAAATGGGACGACATGAAACGCGTTGCTTTTGAGCATACAAACTCACTCTCTCTCTCTGTCTTTTTTTTTTATTTTCGGTTTCATATGTCAAAGAAAAACAAAGATATGGATTAGATATTCAAATGAAGTGTTGAGATTTGATTAGCCAAGTATCTCACTCTTTAGTCCGTACCAAATAAGCTCTTCCTTTTGAAATCAACAAAATGAGCTAGTACATATATAGTAGTAGTAGACTAGTAGACAAGTAATCATGCTAGTATTCATCCAAAAACACTTCCACATCCTTCAAACGTCCACAGTCACATTATTGTCCACAGTCACATTATGATGGTAATTCTTTTAGCTATCATTTGTTGGTATGAATAATCCAAAAAGTTGTGTTTGTGGAAGAGAAAATCTTGAAACAAATGGGCATATATAGTAGAAGAAGATTTGAGAGAGGAGTAAAAGAGACAAATATTTGATGGCGAATGAAAATTAAAGGACACGTCTTGTGAGTATCGTAGACCATAACAAGGACATCACTGTCACCGTTATTGTTGCCTCCTTCATAGGACCACTTTAATTTCTCCGAAACCACAACTTATCACAGCCTCGTCGCCTCCATTTCGCCGCCTAACTCCATCTATCTCATGCCCTATTGTTGAATGGTGGAAGTAAGAGTTAAGAACTAAAGATATTTAGCTATGGACATAAATTTGGTTGAAATTTAAAAAAAAAATATTGAAATTGTGTTGAAAAATAATTTTTAGAAGTGAAGTTGGGTTTGTATATACATTTTATTTTGAAGAATATTTAAAGTTTAGTGAGTGGAAGAAAAAATTTCACCCAAAAACTGCCCTAAACCAGTTTTTCGGAACTTGAAATCTTTTTTCAAATTTTTTCCAAAACATGACCATATTCCATAAATAAATAATATTTTCAAAAAAATCAATAAAATATAGCAAAAATTTATGATCAAACAGGAGCTTAAATTTGGGATAATGCATATTTTACCCCTTGGACTTGGCCGATTTCAGAAGAACACTTATAGCCTGTTTGGCCAAGCTTATTTTTGGCCAAAAGCGTTTTTTTTTTTTTCCCAAAAGCACTTTTGGCCTCAATTTGAGGTGTTTGACCAAGCTTATGGAAGGAAAAAAAGTGCTTTTGAGGAGAAGCAGAAGCAGAAAAAAGTAGCTTCTCTCCAAAAGCACTTTTTTGAGAAGCACTTTTGAGAAAAATACAATTAGAAGCAGTTTTTTAAAGCTTGGTCAAACACTAATTGCTGCTCAAAAGTGTTTTTCAAACTAATTAGCCAAACACAAATTGCTTCTCACCAAAAGTACTTTTGAGAAAAACACTTTTGAAAAAAAACACTTCTCAAAATAAGCTGATTTTTGCAACTTGGCCAAACGGGCTATTAAACTTTGCGGCCCATGGTATTCAACCAAAAAGAAAGAAGAAAAGAAGAAATAAAATGAAAAAGAGAATAGAAAAACACATTTAACAAAAAAATAATTCAAATATGAAATTTTTATCTTTTCGGTCTTATCACCCTCCTCAAGAGAGTGGTATACACTTTCTATGCCACAAAAGGTGGTATTAACACCATTTCAAGTAAATATAAGGAGATTATAGGACTCCTGCAAGGTTTAAATGTTCTTCTGGAATAATCAGCCAAGCCCATAGCGGAAAATATGTACTTTTCCTTTAAATTTCCATATGAATTTATACATAGATGTCTTAACGTTTAAAATATTTATAAAGATGTAAATACAAATAATAGACAATTCTCCAAAACATTTGGCATCAGAGATTTTAACTAAGTGAATTTTGATTAATACTTAAAAACATATATTTTTAAGCATTTTTTGTATGAGGAGAATTGTAACTTGTACTTTTTGTGTAGTTTCATAAAATTTAAAAAAAATAAATTATAAGCTTAATTTAGCTTGTTTTAGTTCCATAAATAAATTAAGCTGATTCTCGATAAGCAACGAGTGTCAAAGTAAGAGGATAAATGAGTAAATGCAAATTATAATTTTACAATAAAAGCTAAAAAGAGTTGTTTGACTTCTTAAATGATAATTATAAAGACATCAGTTTGTGACTGAGGAAAGATTGAACGAAACTCTGATTCGATTCATCATAGGCACGTCATTGACAAGAAATTTAAGAAATTCAAAAAGATAATTTTGAGTATTGAGATTTTGATGATTAACGAAGTTTGTTCAGATGTAATGTTCGAAGAACCAGGTCCTCAAAGTAGCTGCTTAATTGTTCTAAGAACTAGCTCCTCGGGGTAAAGGACCAGCTCCTCAATTTGATGATTGTATGTCTGTGCAAGACAATAACTTTATCTCAGAGTTACCCAGGTCCGAGTTTGGTGGAAGAAGGCTGCTACACGTGATAATGGTTGTTGCCCAAGAAAATTTGAATAAATCAGTAAGAGACACAAGTCCCAAAACTTTACAGTCCTTGGAACAATAGGAGTCCTATCAAACGAGAAGTTGACTATGAATAGGACTCCTACAAGATCTTGAAGTACATGCGTATCAATTTTGAACTTCTGAGATTATCCTTTCATACATCAACTGAAGAACTACATTTGTACACTCTAGTCGAGTACCAGTGATGTGTTCTTCTTGAGTCAGTCTAATGAATGTGTTTTAGGAAATTGGGTTGTTATCAAAAGTGTCACTAACAATTAGTGAGTTGGAGTGAGTATTTGCTTTACAAGTTAGAGTAACTTGTAAGTCAAATAGTTGTAGTATGAGTAATAGAGAGTATTGAATTACAGTCTTGTAATTGATACATTTTGGCTCATTATTCTAGTGAAGTTGAAGTTGAAAATCCTACGCAGTAGATCGTGATTTTGTACCTTTTGAGTCGGGTGATTTTTCACGTAAAAATTATTGTGTTTACTTTACTGCTTATTTTACTTCATGTTTAAGGAACACGGTAAAGAACCAAATTCTTTAGCAATTCATACGGGCACTCAAACTAACAATTGATATCAGAGCAGGTTCTCTCACACACACGGCTAACACCTAGAGAGATCTTGGAAGCAAGATGAGCGCTCCACCCCGAATTAATAAAGGACAATCAACTACCAGACCACCCATGTTCAATGAAAAATATTACAATTGGTGAAAAGCAAGAATGGAAGACTTCTTGACAGTTGAAGACTATGAACTATGGACCATAGTGAACCAGGGTCCATTGACTCCTACTAAACAAAATACACAAAATGAAACAGTTCCAAGGACCCCTCTGAATTTGTGGCAGCAAATTTCAGAATGATGGAGAAGAATGCAAAGGCTAAAAAAATCTTTATCTATGGACTTGGTCTAGATGAATACAACAAAATTTCTGCGTGCTCTAATGCAAATGAGATATGAGATGCACTCCAAACTACTCATGAAAGAACAAACCAAGTGAAGAGATCAAGGATAGAACTTGTCACGATCCGGAATTCCCACCTTCTGGATTGTGATGGTGCTTAACATTTCACTTGCTAGGCAAGCCAATGCTAGAGGATTCTAAGTCAACTTCAGTCAATTTAAACAACAGAAACAATTAAGCTAAACAGAAGCTAAAACTGGATTTGCGGAATAACATAGAACCCATAATAGCTGATACAATTCGGGTCTGGTGTCACGATTCACGAGCTTCTAAGATTTACTACAAACAAAGTCTAAAAGAAAATACAATTGTTCTAAAAGAAAGGAAATAGTAAAATAAAGAAACTAAGAAGGGACTCCAGGGTCTGCGGACACCAGCAGATCTACCTTGGGTCTCCAACAGGCAAGTCCAACAGCTAACCTCACGATCAGCTAGTGCAGGTACCAAAATCTGCACAAGAAGTGCAGAATGTAGTATTGCTACATATCGTGTTTCGTACGTTAAAATTTTATTTTTAGTTAACCGACGTAGACTCGGGGATGGGATCATCTTTGCGTTAACGTACTTACGGTATTTATAACAGTTGATAAATAAAGTGTTATGAAGGATAAAGGGGTACATGGATTAAAGAAGACGAGTTTCGTTGAAAGTGGACAATTTGGAATAAAATACGGGTCGAGCGATAATACCCGATAATTATAAACTAGTACCATGCAAGGTACCATATGACCACGGTAGTATAATGTGTAAAGTATATATATAAAGCATATTAAAAATAAGTATAATTTTAAGTAATTTGAGGTAATTTTTAAATTATGCAGGTAATTGATTAATTATCGGGTAATAGAACATTACCCAACTAACTAATAAGTGGATAAAAATTAACAAAAATCCCACTCCAAAAACGTGCACAAATGCCACAAGGCTAAGAAGGACTCACAAGTCATCTATACCATGTTGCTATTGATAATCAAATTAAAATCCAACTAAGATAAGACTTGAATTCATTATTAGGCTAAGATACATGAGAAGATCAAAAAACGTTTCAAATCACTAAAACAAACTTTTCCTTCTTAGTTTGAGAAGTTAGAAGACTAACTTTGATAAAGGAAAAACATTAGAAGTCAGGAGCTCTTTCCAAGCATTTCGTTCAAATTCGAAAAACGCAGAAGCTTCATTCTCTCGTTACAGCATATTTTACAAAGCAAAAGCTTCACTTCGTTCGAATAATTCGAGGAACAGGTATGTTAAGGCACTCCCTTCTTTCTTTTGGCATGGTCCAAATTATATTGAAGAAACGAGCAAATACACAATTTCCATAAATTACTCTATTCATAGAATTATTAGGGGTGTCTATATTCTTGATTCCCCATGAAAATTATTATTATTCTCTATTCATTGGTCTCAGAATAATACGCAGTTGAAAAAGTTTATCCGGAAGGAATATTGAAATTATTACGTATTTTTCATGCATTTCACTCATGTGTATTGACCCATGACTAGATGGCGTTATATACGCATATATATGTAAATATATGTATACGGAATATGGAAAAAGGTTATGGCATTATATACGCACCACCACCTAATCAGCTAGTATATGTTGATGATGTTGCCCACAGTGGCCGAGACGATATGATGGGATGCCCTCGGTGACTTGATGATATTATGTACACCCATATGGCACGACATTTATAAGCACGTGCATGACATTATAAACGTTTCAAAATTTATAAAGTTATTCAGATTTGAAGATGTGTTTCTATATTTCATGTTTTATCTATGTCTTTTACGTACTAATTTTCATGCCTTACATACTCAGTACATTTTTCGTACTGACGCCCTATTTCACGGGGCCTGCGTTTCATGTCCGCAGGTGCAGGTAGGCAAGCTGACGGTTCCCCTTCTTAAGATCCCTGATTACCGAGAGTTGGTGTGCTCCACTTGATCCAGAGCTGCTTTTGATTTTGGTATGATATGTTTGTGTGTATATATGTATATGGGTATGACGTGGCTCAGTCCCGTCTTTGTACAATTATATTTCTATTAGAGGTCTGTAGACAGTATTTCTAGTTAGATAGTATGTGGCTTTGCCGACTTCCAGTTTTGAGATGTATAGTTGTTTACAGCAGCCTTGTCGGCTCGCCCTACGTATGTTGTATGTATATGTATGTATGCCCTTTTTGGGCAGATTTCCTTCATGTACATTATTCCCGTAACTCAACAAATGTTATACAGGTTCATATCCTAGACGCATGCTTAGGGGTGTTTGACAGGTAGGACTCAGGCACCCGTCGCAGCCCATCGGTTTGGGTCGTGACAAAACTGGTATCAGAGCAGTTCTATCCTAGGGTTGTCTACAGACCGTGTCTAGTAGAGTCTTGTTTATAGGTTTGTCGTGCACCACACTTATAAATAGGAGGCTACATGACATATAGGATGTTATCCTATCTTTTTATCTCAGATCGTACGATACAAGAATTCATGTTCCTAACAATATGTTATATTTTTAGCGATGCCTCCAAAGAGTACGGCCTCCCATAAGGGAAAGTCTGTGGCTGGTGAGACTACTAGTCAAGTGCCATGAGTTACCAGAGCTCGGGGAGAGTCTCATGGTGAGGTTCCATCTTAGACTTCACATACCTTGCCCTTTCCAGAAGAGCTCCGAGGGGCACCAACTCTAGCGCCCGCCCCTGTACATTCAGCACCTCAGTCGGATGCACCGGGTCAGGAGATGAGAGATGTTATTTAGTTATTGACCCGATTAGTAGCCACACAGGCTCGATGTTAGGAAGTAGGTATTGGTCACGCAGATAGGTACATGAGTGCGGGGGTTCGTGACTTTATTAATTTAAACCCTCCGGTATTCACTGGAGCAGATCCAAACAAAGACCCTCGGGTATTTATTGATAGAGTGCAGAGGACGTTACTGGTAATGAAGGCCACTGCTTCTGAGTTAGTTGAGCTAGCTTCCTATAGACTCTGAGATGTTGCAGTTAATTGGTACGAGTTTTGGGAATTGTCTAGAGGTGAGGATGCCCCTCTAGCGGTATGACATGAGTTTATAGAAGCTTTTCTTCGTCATTATCTGCCACCAGAGCTTACACATGCCAGAGTTGATAGGTTCTTGACCCTTCGGCGGGGTAACATGAGTGTTCGGGAGTACAGTCTTCAGTTTGATTCGTTGACTAGGTATGCTCCCACTATTGTATCTAAGATGGAGGATCGGGTTCACCGGTTCGTGATAGGATTAGAGCCTTACTTGCTTAACGATTGTATGTCGGTGTCACTTCAGCCAGACATGGATATTTCTTATATTCAGGCATACGCTTAGTGTGTAGAGAAGCATAAACAAAAACAGAGGGCGGATCGTGAGCATGATAGGGCCCAGAATAAGAGAGCGAGGTCTTCGGGTCCTTCTGGTGAGTTTCGAGGTGGTCAGAGGCAGCAATATTCAAGGTATCTGTCCCAGCCCTCGGCTAGCGTGCCTTCTCAGTTTGGCGGTAAGATATTTGATTGTTCTTCATATTCAGGGTCTGGCCAGAATTTCAGGGCCTCAGGTTCTCAATATTGGGGTGAGTCAAATCAGATGAGGCCACCCTTGCCACAATGTACTCAATATGGTAAGCAGCATACCGGGCAGTGCCGTATGGGGTTAGGTATTTGTTATACTTGTGGTTATCCGGGCCACGTTATGAGGGATTGTCCGATGAAAGGTGATGCAAGCATAGCTCAGCCGTCGGGATCTGCAGCTAGTTCGTCATCATTAGTACGTCTCCTAGGCAAGGTCCCCAAGCCCCAATGAGTCGTGGTAGAGGCAGAGGCGGAGCATCTAGCTTAAGTAGCCCTCAGAACCGCATTTATGCATTGGCAGGACGACAGGACCAGGAGTCATCGCCTGATGTTGTTACAGGTATATTATCAGTCTCCTCCTATGATGTATATGCACTGATTGAAAGAGGTTCCACTTTATTATACGTTACTCTGCTAGTTGCTGGTAAGTTTGGAATAGAACCTGAATTGGTCAAACCTTTTGACATATCTACACCTATTGGGGACTCGGTGATAGCTAAGCAAGTATATAGGGGTTGTATAATAGTAGTTCATGGTCGACCTACCGTAGCAGACTTAATCGAGATAGAAATGGTAGAATTTGATGTTATAATGGGTATGGATTGGTTGGCTTCTTATCATGCCAACATTGATTGTATATCAAAGATAGTCCGATTTCAATTTCCAGGGGAGCTTGTTTTGGATTGGAAAGGTAATACGGCATCGCCGATAGGTAAATTTATTTTCTATCTCAAGGCAAGAAAGATGATCAGAAAGGGTTGTATTTATCACTTAGTTCGGGTTCAAGATGTGGAAGTAGAGTCACCAACCATTCAGTCCATCCCTGTGGTAAATGAGTTTCCCAATGTTTTCCCCGATGAGCTTCCGGGTCTCCTGCCAAAGCGAGAAATTGCGTTTTCTATTGACCTACTACCAGATACTCACCCAATATCTGTTACTCCCTATAGAATGGCCCCCACAGAGTTGAAAGAACAACTAAAGGACTTACTTGAAAAAGGTTTTATCAGACCTAGTACATCACCGTGGGGAGCACCGGTTTTGTTTGTAAGAAAGAGAGATGGTTTCTTACGAATGTGTATTGATTATAGGCAACTAAATAAGGTGACAATCAAGAATAAGTATCCGCTCCCGAGAATTGATGATTTATTTGATCAGTTGCAAGGTGCCAAATATTTTTCAAAGATAGACTTGAGGTCCGGGTACCATCAGGTAAGGGTTAAGGATGCAGATATTTCGAAGACAACATTCAGGACTAGATATGGGCACTTTGAGTTTCGGGTTATGTCGTTCGGTCTGACCAATGCCCCAGCAGTATTCATGGATTTGATGAACCGTGTGTTCAGGCCTTTCTTAGATCTGTTCATAATTGTATTTATTGACGATATATTGGTGTATTCTCATTCAGAGGATGAGCATACTGGTCATCTGCATACTGTGCTCAGAGTTATACAAGAAGGGAAGTTGTATGCAAAATTTTCTAAATGTGAGTTTTGGTTGAACTCTGTAACTTTCCTTGGGCATATCATTTCGGGTGAAGGCATCCGAGTGGATACACAAAAGATTGAGGTAGTAAAGACTTGGCCTAGGCCCACAACACTGACGGAGGTTCATAGCTTTCTAGGTTTGGCAGGTTATTACAGGAGATTTGTAGAGGGATTTTCTTCCCTTTCAGCACCTTTGACAAAGTTGACTCAGAAGGGAGCAAAGTTTCAATGGACTGATGCTTGCGAACAGAGTTTACAGGCATTAAAGGATAGATTAACGTCAGCACTGGTTCTAACGCTTCCAGAAGGGACCGATGGTTGCGTTGTCTATTATGATGCTTCAGGTATTGGGTTGGGTTGTGTGCTGATGCAGCGTGGTAAGGTTGTGGCTGATGCTTCTAGACAACTAAGAAAGCACGAGAAGAACTACCCGACCCACGATTTAGATATAGTTGCGGTGATTCATGCACTAAAGATGTGGAGCCACTACTTATATGGCATTCATATTGATATCTATACGAATCATAAGAGCCTCCAATACATCTTTAAGCAAAAGGAATTGAATCTACGTCAAAGGAGATGGTTGGAGCTACTTAAAGACTATGACGTTGATATTTTATACCATCCAGGGAAGGCAAACACAGTAGCCGACGCCCTCAGCCGTAGATCTATGGGTAGCCTGTCGTATTTGCAGCTAGAAAAGAGGGAATAGCCCATGAGGTTCATAAGCTAGCTAGTCTTGGAGTTCGGTTACTGGACTCAGGTGATGTTGGAATTACTCTTCAGGATACGACAACATCCTCTTTAGTAACTGAAGTAAAGGAATGCTAGTACGAGGATCTTGTGTTAGTTCATTATAGGGATACCACCCTTCAGAAGGAGAAGATGCCGTTTGAAATTTTAGAAGATGGGGTCCTCAGATATCGAGGACGGTTATGTGTGCCTAATGTTGCAGGGCTGCGTCGGCAAGTTATGGGAGAAGCTCACTATTATTGTTATTCTATCCATCCAGGAGCAACAAAGATGTATCATGATATTAGGGAAGTGTATTGGTGGGACGGAATGAAAAAAAATATTTGCTCAGTGTCCTGCCCAGTGTCTTAACTATCAGCAGGTTAAGATTGAGCATCAACAACCCGGTGGATTATTGCAGGCTATGAAGATTCCGACTTGGAAATGGGAAGTAATAAATATGGATTTCATCGTAGGCTTACCTCGTACCCAATGTAAGTTCGATTCGATATGGGTGATTGTTGGTAGGCTTACAAAGTCAGCCCATTTTCTGCCCGTTAGAACAATATATTCCTCAGAAGATTATGCGAGGCTTTATATTAAGGAGATATTACGACTGCATGGTGTCCTTGTATCTATTATCTCGGATAGAGGAGCTCAATTTACAGCTAACTTTTGGAGGTCCTTCCAAAAAGGATTGGGGACTCAAGTAAGTCTTAGTACAACATTTCATCCCAGACAGACGGACAGGCTGAGCGTACTATTCAGACACTGGAAGATATATTAAGATCTTGTGTAATAGACTTCAAATGTAGCTGGGATGATCATCTGCCGCTTATTGAGTTCGCATATAATAATTGTCACACCTCCTTTTTCACTACACCGGTAAGGACATAAAGGAGTTTTTCCATTTAAAGGACAGTCGGAACGAGATTTAATTATTAATCATTCAGAGTCGCCACTTGGGAGATTAATGGTGTCCCAAGTCACCAGTTGAACCCCGAACCGAGGAAAAATATGACTCTGTTACAGGCTGCAAACCAGAAATCTGAGTAAGGAATTCTGTTAACCCGGGAGAAAGGGTTAGGCATTCCCGAGTTCCGTGGTTCTAGCACGGTCGCTTAACTGTTGTGTTTAATTTTATATGATCTTAATACATGCTAGCTTATGTGCCTTTTATAATTATTTTTAAAAGAATTGCAACGTCATGAAAATGCGTTTCGAACCACGCCACAAACAATGCGCCCATGGTTGTCAACACACTTCAACTTCGTTGAGATTGGGATTTGGGCCGCATCAATGCGCACCCGAATATGAGAAGGTAATTTAATTAAAATCGCGCCTAAAGATTCTAACGTAATATTATTTTGGGGAAAGCCGTGAAGTTTGCTAAATGGCCCTCCCAAATTCTAATCATTTTTAATAAACCATTTATTGAGGGCCCCATATTTATTTATTTTGTTTGGTGAAGCTCATCTCAATTTGTGAACCTCTTTTCTATCATTATTTATTTTATAAGAATTACGATGTCGTGAAAACGCATGTCGAACCCCGTCGCAATCAATGCGCCCGTGATTGTCAACACATTTCGACTTCATCGAGATTTGGATTTGGGTCGCATCAATGCACACACGAATTTAAGAAAGTGATTTAATTAAATCGTGCCTAAAGATTCTAACGTATTATTTTTTTTTTGGGGAAGGCGGTGGAATTTACTAAACAACCTCTCCAAACTTAATCAATTAAATAATTTTACTGTTATCTACTTAATTTGTCTCTAAGAATCCTAATTAATTAAGGCCAATACTTTGTCAAATCCGAGTTCAAATATCCAAGAAAAAGTGCAGAGAAGATGGGTCTTGAGCCCATAAGGCCCAAATCATGTAATTGCACATGCTGCGAGCTCAAACTCCTACAGCTCCAAGCATCGGGCCTAACGTAGACCAAAATTTTAAACCCAATGATAGGCATTTGTAAAGCCCAGGGATCTATCCCTTGGGGCATCCTTCGGTTTAACTAATTGCTTCAGGCTTTTAATGCACCTAAGCCCAATTCAAATCACTACTTGACCAAGACAGACCTGGGCTGCCTATTAATACGCCCAGGCCCAAATGAAAAACTGGCACAATATGAAGCTATTGAATATGCAATTCAGATTAAAACCAAAATTGAAACCAATTACGCGTATTGAACTCAAAATCAGCTGTAACTTTGCAAATTTAACTTTAACAAACTACTAAACTTAAACAAGCTGAAAGCTACAACTACATAAACATGGAATGCAACAGTCTGAACAGTCTGGAAATGGTTTGAATTAACAATCCCTAATACAATTCATTCCAAATGAATCAGATATGTATAATCACTTATCAGTCAAATGATTACAGCTATATACATCCAACGAGCACAGATTGACCAAGGTGATTGCATTTCAACCCAAATTGTGATTACATCAAGGTGATTTTGAAAGTGTACCTGGAAATTGGAATGTAAATAGAGAAGGGGAGGTTAGCAGCAGTAACAACTCAACAACAGCTCAGAAACTAGGGTAATAATCCAGTCACAGTCAGTGAAGGAGTATTACAGTCCACCCAGGTTCAACAATTCAGAAGAAATGAGTTGAAATGCAGAGCAAACTCAATGAATCAACCCAAAACACACTCAGGAATACCAACCATTAAAAATCCTAGATAAATGATTCCAAATTTGACTTGTTTGAATTTAGAAACCACTCGAAATTAAACCAGTAAAAGTGTTGTAATTCAGCTAATTAAATTTCAGATCTGGAGACTGAAGAATATGTTTAGTGGAAATTTTTTAGGCTGAAAATTCCATCCCCTTCCTCAAGGCACTTCATGCCCTTTTATAGGTGTTCCAAGAGGGTTAATCAGATTTTTGGTTTTCTTTTTTAGTCCCTCCTCTATTTTCAGTTTAGTCCCTCATTTCTTGACTTGTTTCCCAAGCTAATATCCTAAGTTAGCTGAAATCTGCACTAAAATACCCTTCTAGAAGGCCCTAGGATGCTCTTCTACCCCTAAAATACCTATGCTACCCTTACCCCTATTTTGAAATTATTATTCCCAAAGAAACTGCCCTTTTCCATGCCTAAACTACCCCTGAAAGCTTCTCCAAGTTACTGATTCTACCTATATTCTCAACAGCTATAACCAATCCCATGAATTAATTCAAAACTAACTAGGACTGATTAATTAGAAGTCAGAAATTAACCAATTGAACTAACCAATCCCAATTGTTCAATCACCCAAAACCAAACAACTTAAAAAAACAGGATCAGTCAATATTAATGGGAAAAAAATGGTACTGAATCCAAACTAATTAAATATGCATATTCTACAATTAAAATTGTGATTAACTAATAAACGACACATGCCTCAAACTAAATTTAAAATGCGAAGATGCTTTACTGATCAAGGAGCAAGGAACAAAGAAGATTTAAACTATACTAATTCACACAAAAACAAAATCGTAAAATTAACAGAACACTTTAATGAAATCAAAACTTATAACTAAAACTGTAACTATGCAAGTAAAAAGAAACAAGAAAGCTTACTGAAGCACGAGAAACTCCGGCCGATTGCTATTATCCGAATCTTTCCAGATTTTTGACACATAACATCCCTAACTATGTATTTTTTCACAAAAGAACACATGTTTAAGGATTTTATGGTCTAAAATCACAAAGATTTTGGGTTGGGTTTTGCCAGAAGTTCTTAGATCTGAAATTTGAGCCGCTTCGCTGGGATTCGAAGGAATATGGTCATGGATTTGGGTTGAGGAAAGTCTGAGGATGGTGTGGTATGATTTTGGGCCGGTTTGGATGAACTTGCGACTTGGCCGGAAACTTCAATCGGAGATTCGACGAGCTCCGGCCATATTCGAGGGAAACCAATGGTAGGAACGGAAAGAGGAGAGTGAGGAGGACGAGGAGTGTAAATTTGGGGGTGATTAGCGTCGGCGCCGCCACCGGTGATCTAGGGTTTTCAGGGCGGCGCAGCTAGGGTTTGTGGGGGTTGAGGGAGACGATGATGAATGGGGTGGGGGTGGGACCTTCGGACAGTCTTATAGGACGCCTACTCTGCCTCTGAGCCGTTGATCTTGTTAACCTCGACGATTTGGATTAATCGATGCCAAACGATGTCGTTTTGATCTTATCGAATTGAACCGGATAGGAAGAGGGTTCTGGGCCTGGGTCGGAAGCTGATTTGGGCTGAAGTTTGGGTTTAAATTTAAGATAAGCCCAATTTGTTCTTGTTTGTTTTCTTCTTTGTAATTTTGTGTTTTTTTTTTCTGATTTTATACAATTGCAACAATTAAAATAAAGTCCTAATATATTTCAAAACTAAACTAATTAAATTCTAAAATTATTTAAAACCTACTTTACGTCAAATTTACGATTAAAACAATTAAAATGCAAAAGTGAGCTATTTCGTAATTTTTCATGTTTGGTTCTAAAACAAACTAACCCCTAATTGATCCTAAAAATATAAAATTATATCCTAAATGCAAATGCATATTTTTTGTATTTTATATGAATTAACATGCACACATAAAATGCAATCATTATCAGAAAATGATACCAAAATGCACAAAAATTGTAAAAATAAGGAAAAATTATTTTGTTGGAATTTTGGGAATTATTCATATATAGGGCAAAAATCACGTGCTCACAGCTGCCCCTCTTTGCTTGGAAACATGAAATGTTTTCGGGCAAAGATAAGTGAGCAAATACGAGCGATTTTTGCCCGTTTGGAAATTCCGTGTGAAGCATTTTTTGAAAAGCTCGACCGCTCCCTGCTTCAGAGGTTGCCTACATATCCTGGGCTAAATAGGAATCAGGTCAGTGTAGTTCGGGAATGTCTGGTAGATGGGACTACCAGGAGCTGTGATTTCACTGCGATTGCTGTTGCTGTTGCTTGCTGACTTCCCTTATTACACCGTGTAAAAATAAAAGAAGCTAAACTATTTATGCTCTATGAATTACAAAAGTCCTATCTAGATTCTTCAAACTTGCTCTTGTACTTTCTCGTTGCCTTGTTGTCTTGTGTTGTCTTGTTGCCTCATTGTCTTGTGTTTTCTCGATAAAATTCCCTGTTGCTATTTCGCCTGGTTAACTGAGATGTTGTTCCCTCTCTCCATACTGCTGAACTTGAGTAATCTTGAACTCGAATGTATTCCTCTGTTATCCAGGCGGGCTCCTGATTGCTGAACTTGAACTTGAAAATACTCCTCTATTATCTAGGCGGGCTCCTGACTCTGCTGTACAGGCGGGCTCCTGCTTTCCGAAACTTAAATTGTATACCTCTGTTCTCCAGGCGGGCTCCTGACGTCGACTACTTAAAAATTTAACACCTCCATTTTCCAGGCGGGCTCCTGACTTTGCTGTACAGGCGGGCTCCTGCTTTCCGAAACTTGAATTGTACACCTCTGTTCTCCAGGCGGGCTCCTGACGTCGACTACTTAAAAATTTAACACCACCATTCTCCAGGCGGGCTCCTGACTTTGACGGCTTAAAATATTTAACACCTCCATTCTCCAGGCGGGCTCCTGACTTCGACTACTTAAAAATTTAACACCTCCATTCTTCAGGCGGGCTCCTGACTTTGACTGCTTAAAATATTTAACACCTCCATTCTCCAGGCGGGCTCCTGACTTCAACTACTTAAAAGTTTAACACCTCCATTCTTCAGGGGGGCTCCTGACTTTGACTGCTTAAAATATTTAACACCTCCATTCTCCAGGCGGGCTCCTGACTTAAACTACTTAAAAATTTAACACCTCCATTCTTCAGGCGGGCTCCTGACTTTGACTGCTTAAAATATTTAACACCTCCATTCTCCAGACGGGCTCCTAACTTCAACTACTTAAAAATTAACACCTCCATTCTCCAGGCGGAGTACTGATTGCTGAAATTCAAAATACGTGTCTCTGTTCTCCAGGCGGACTCCTGACACCAAACTTAGAAAGTATGTCTCTGTTCTCCAGGCGGACTTCCTGACTTCAACAAAATAATCAACCAACGGAAATTTTTCTGCCCCAGTTTGGAAGCTGGGTGTATGGGTGAGTGTTAAACTGAATCATATTATCACATATTACTAAGAATTGAAAGCTAAATCCTATTATCCAGGGAAGCCCTGACAACTCCTCATAATTACAAACCTAAAGTATTACTCTCACTGTATCATGTTATCTACGAGGGTTTAAACTACATCCTTTTATCCAGGAAGATCCCGTCAACTCTAAATAATTATGAACCTAAGGTGTTACTTCTCACTATACCATGTTATCTTATCCGGTAATTTTGAATTATGTCCTATTATCCAGGAAGGTCCTGACAACTTGCATTTTATCCTAAACATGCAAACTTTGCAACCAAATTATATTCCCCTACGCTATTCATGATTATCTCGTATTTAATCAAACCACACTTTGCGGTCAAACTTGATTACTGCTTGCTTTCCCTTTATAGAGAATTCCTCCTGAACAACCAACTTTCTGCCCCTGTTCCAATCAAAGAAAATTCTGTTAGTTTAAAATGGTGCTTAGTTGATGACATTCTTGTTGAAAAATCCTTCCCCTGCATTGCCTTGTGTTGACTGACCTCCACGCACTGACCCTGAACTGCTTGACTTTCTGACCAACTTTTAAATTCCCCAACCTCTGGCGACCTACATGTTTTACACTCATGCTGTTATTTTGCTTTTCTGACCCTTTTGATTGAACCTTTGTATTTCCCATAACATCTCCCAATCATTTTACCGATGAACTTCCGTTAATTCCCTATATTCCATTTTACATCATGTTATTTTTGACATGCTCTGACCACGTTGTACTTTACAATTCCGGAAGCTGGTAGTGAGCCTTGAGATCCTTTCCCACTTGCCTTTGAACATAACTAACATTAGAACATTGAGACAAACAAAACCCCCAAAAGAGAATGAAATGCAATGGTTTTACGGGTTAAGGATAAGAAGAATCCAAAATCGGATGACTACTAAAAATGAAGTGAAGAAAAGAAACTTATCTGACCGGAACAGCTGACGCCAATGGTCATGACATGCATTTCGGACTAATCGACCCAACCGATCCACTAAAAAAACTCTCAATTGCCATACCTCATTGCTCAGAACTTCCGTCAATTGTTTGAATTACCCATACCTTAACCTTGTTTTCCTGCAGTACTACGCAACGGTTTCCATCAACAGACCTTTCTCAGTTTGCCATCTCTCAACTCACTTTCGCCTTGAGGTGCCCGCGAAGGTTTTCATCACTAAGACTCTCTCATTTTATTTTCTCTCAGCTCCCGTCGCCTTACGGTGCCCGTGAAGGTTTTCACCAATAAGACTCTCTCATTTTTACTTTTGTTCTTTCTTGCTTGAACCAGAGTGTTGCCACTGCTACAAATTACCGCTACCTGCTCGACCTGGCATTTCTTAGAAACTGATCAGAAGGTCTTTCTTTGGACCGTAATGTAGGCTTTTGGATTGGGTTAGAAAGAAAGGTATAAAAGGCTCAAAACAATTCAAATGGGTTTAAATTACAACTCTCGGAATCCAATTTTCACAACAATTACAATTTCTGCCCCAGTTTCTTGCTTGGGGATTTTTGGATTTTTATTTTGGTATGACTGAACCTCGGAGTAAAGTTGCCTACGTACCCTTTCGGGATCAAGTCAAACGTAGTTCACTGTATCATAGTTACCTTTGTTGTTGTGTGTGTTTTCTTTTCTTTTCTTCCTCTTTTCCTTCTCTTTCCTTTTTTTTTCTTTTCTTTTTCCTTTGTTTTTTTTATGTTCGGCACCTGTGTTCCTTGATAGTGTCATTGATTCCGAAAGAGGGGTATGAAAAAAAAAAATAAGGCTCAAAGGGGATGACAAGGGATAAAAGTGTTTGGATAACAGGACAAAACGCCTTCGTCATTTCAATCTTTAATTTATGCCAAATACAAACCAATACATTCAGAAATAAAGAAATCATACATAATATCTCATGACTGCATCGGAATTGATGGCCATTTCTATACATTTTACTTCTATATCTATCAAATACAATGCCCCATTAGACAACACTCTGGTTACCACAAATGGTCCCTGCCAGTTTGGGGCAAATTTTTCTTTTGCTTCAGCCCAATGAGGCAAAATCCGCCTCAGTACTAACTGTCCGACCTCGAATTTCCTTGGACGCACTTTCTTGTTGTATGCTCTTGCCATTCTTCGTTGGTACAGTTGACCATGACACATTGATGCCAATCTTTTCTCGTCAATCAAACTCAACTGATCAAGGCGGCTTTTTACCCATTCATCATCATCGATCTCAGCCTCCGCAACGATTCGCAGAGACAGGATTTCCACCTCTGCAGGTATTACTGCCTCGGTGCCATACACCAATGAATAAGGAGTCGCCCCCACCGAGGTACGAACGGTGGTGCGGTATCCTAACAATGCAAAAGGTAATTTCTCATGCCACTGTCTAGACCCTTCAACCATCTTCCGGAGTATTTTCTTTATATTCTTATTGTCTGCTTCAACCGCACCATTTGCCTTGGGACGGTATGGAGTAGAATGCCTATGGGTAATCTTAAACTGCTCACATGTCTCTTTCATCAAATGGCTATTAAGATTAGCCCCATTATCCGTGAGGATTACCTTCGGAATCCCAAACCGACAGATGATATTTGAGTGCACGAAGTCGACCACAGCTTTCTTAGTCACAGACTTGAATGTCTTAGCTTCCACCCATTTGGTAAAATAGTCTATAGCTACCAGAATAAACCTGTGCCCATTTGACGCTACTGGATCAATTGTCCCAATAACATCCATGCCTCATGCAACAAAAGGCCATGGTGCGGACATCGTATGTAGTTCTGATGGTGGAGAGTGAATCAAATCTCCATGCACTTGGCACTGATGACATTTACGCACAAAACTGATACAATCCCGCTCCATAGTGAGCCAATAATAACCTGCTTGGAAAATCTTTTTTGCTAGAACGTACCCACTCATATGCGGTCCACAAACTCCGGAATGTACCTCAGTCATGATAGATGTAGCATGTCTCATGTTCATGCATCTTAACAATCCGAGATCTGGAGTTCTTTTGTACAACGCTCCTCCACTAAAGAAAAACCCGCTTGCCAATCGCCGAATCATTCTTTTCTGATCACCAGTGGCCTGTACCGGATACACTCCCATCCTAATGTATTCTTTGATATCATGGAACCACGGCTCGCCATCGATTTCCTCTTCTATCATATTACAATAAGCATGCTGATCACGGACCTGAATCTGCAACGGATCAACATAAGCCTTGTCTGTATGATGCAACATTGACGCCAAAGTAGCCAAAGCGTCGGCAACCTCATTATGAATCCTTGGAATGTGCCTGAATTCTATAGCCTGAAACCGCTGACAAAGCTCATGCAGACACTGCCGATACGGTATAAGCTTCAAATCCCGTGTTTCCTATTCTCCTTGAATTTGGTATACCAGTAGGTCCGAGTCACCCATGACCAAGACTTCCCGTACACCCATATCTACAGCTAATCTCAATCCCAATATACACGCCTCATATTTTGCCATGTTGTTCGTACAGTAGAAACAAAGTCGAGCTGTAACAGGGTAATGCTGACCTATTTTAGAAATAAGTACCGCTCATATTCCCACGCCTTTCATATTTGCAGCCCCATCAAAGAAAAGTTTCCATCCCGGCTTCTTGGCTTGTTCCAATTCATCAATGTGCATCACCTCTTCATCAGGGAAATAAGTTTTCAAAGGTTCATAATCTTCATCGACGGGGTTCTCAGCCAAATGATCGGCTAGTGCCTGTGCTTTCATCGCAGTCCGTGTCACATAGATAATGTCGAACTCTATAAGCAGGATCTGCCACTTTGCAAGCCTCCCTGTGGGCATGGGCTTCTGAAAAATATACTTCAATGGGTCCAAGCAAGATATGAGGTAAGTAGTGTAGGATGACAAATAATGTTTCAACTTCTGTGCCACCCAAGTTAGGGCGCAACATGTCCTCTCCAGATGAGTATACTTAACCTCGTAAGATGTGAACTTCTTACTGAGGTAATAGATAGCCTTCTCTTTCCTGCCTATAACATCATGCTGCCCCAGTACACAACCGAATGAATTATCCAAAACCGTCAGATATAGAATCAAAGGCCTCCCTGGTTCTGGCGGGACCAACACGGGTGGGTTCGACAAATACCCCTTTATCTTATCAAAAGCCTCCTGACATTCATCAGTCCATTTGACCGCAGCGTCTTTCTTCAACAATTTGAAAATCGGCTCACAAGTTGTCGTGAGCTGAGCCATGAACCTGCTGATATAGTTCAATCTTCCCAACAAACTCATCACCTCGGTTTTGTTTCTTGGAGGTGGCAATTCCTGAATAGCTTTGATCTTCAACGGGTCTAATTCTATACCCTGCCGGCTGACTATAAACCCCAACAACTTCCCAGATGGCACCCCGAAAGCGCACTTTGCAGGATTGAGCTTAAGATTGTACTTGCGAAGCCTTTGAAAGAACTTTCTCAAATCTCTAACATGGTTTGATTGATGTCTAGATTTCACGATCACATCATCCACGTACACCTCGATTTCTTTGTGTATCATATCATGGAATATGGTTGTCATGGCCCTCATATAAGTTGCCCTATCGTTTTTCAAACCAAACAGCATGACCCGATAACAATACGTTCCCCACGGCGTGATGAATGCCATCTTTTCTGCATCTTCCTCGTCCATTAGAATCTGATGATAACCCACGTAACAATCCACAAAAGAACCAATATCATGCTTGGCACAATTGTTAATCAGTATATGGATGTTGGGCAGGGGGAAATTGTCTTTTGGACTTGCCTTGTTAAGATCCCGATAATCGACACATACCCTGGTCTTACCATCTTTCTTCGGCACAGGAACCACATTAGCTAACCAAAAGGGATACCGTGTAACCTGAATGACCTTTGCGTCAAATTGCTTGGTAATTTCCTCTTTGATCTTCACACTTATGTCCGTTTTGAATTTCCTCAACTTCTGCTTGACAGGAGGGAATGCCGGATCAGTGGGCAATTTGTGGACCAACCAAATCGGTGCTTAGACCTGGCATATCATCATACGACCATGCAAAAACATCTTTGTACTCATGCAATACTCTAATTATCTCCTCCTTGAGTTGTGGCTCCAGATGAACACTTACTTTAGTTTCCCGCACATTGTCTTGGTCCCCTAGATTAACTACTTTTGTGTCATTTAGGTTAGGTTTGGGTTTTTCTTCAAAGTGACTTAATTCTTTACTAATTTTCTCATAAGCTTCATCGTTGTTACAATCCACCCCATCATCACACTCGATTTCTTGTATTATTATTTCTGAGCTAGATTGGCTTTTAAAACTGGGCCGAAGATTCCTTATGCATGTCATATCATTGATATCATCATAAAAAGAACTGTAAAAGAAAAATGGAAACAAAATTAGGAATGAAGAAAGAAGAAAATTGCATTTCGTTGAATGTAAAGATAACAGGGTTTTAACTCATCCAAACGGACGGAACATAGCAACTGGATTACAAACCCTGGCGTAATCCAGGTGACAAAAGGAAAACAAAACCCACTACCACGACTCCCTCCGAATTGGAAGAGGAGTAGCTTCCCAATTGTTGATATTAGCATGTGGTCCGATGTACTGTATATCTGCTTTGCTTGACCCTTCCCCGGCCTCAACCATGTTCACTTCAGCAAATACTCTCTCGAACACCTTATCCAAATTCCCTTCTGCCCCAATCAGTGGACCTGACACCTTTGCCAATGACTGCTTCTTGCTACCCAGCCTGACGAAGGACTTGGACGAGCGTGGAATCGGTTTGGGAAGAACCCAAGCTTTCTTTTTCAATTTACGAGCCCTTCTAACATCTGCCGATGTTGGCTTGAACCCCAATCCGAAGGTGTCCAGATTTTTGGGCAGAGAAACAGGTTGAACAATGCCCTGAAGTTCAGCCCCCAGACCTTTTTCTGGCACGAACCCATTACTCAGCATTTCTGATACTACCATGACGGTCGCAGCTGCCACCTTGGGACATGGAATGTTTTTACCCTCGGGCACTCTGCTCACCGGGACCGTGTCGAAGACCTGATAAACCCATGGTCCCTTATCATCTTCAGTTTCTATAAAGGGCACAATGGCATCATTCATGGCGCATGTGGGATCTTCCCCATATAACACAATTTCTTGTCTGTCCCACTCGAACTTGACCATTTGGTGCAGCGTGGAAGGCACGGCTTTGGCCGCGTGGATCCATGGTCGACCCAACAAAAGATTGTAGGATACTGCAGCATCCAACACCTGAAATTCCATAGTGAACTCGACTGGGCCAATAGTCAATTCGAGTACAATATCCCCTACTGTGTTTGTTCCCCCTCCGTCGAACCCTCGAACACAAATGCTATTTTTGCGGATTCTATCATCATCAATCTTCAACTTGTTCAATGTGGACAACGTACAAATATTAGCACTTGACCCATTATCGATCAGTGCTCGAGTAACCATTGAACCTTCGCACTTGACCGTCAAGTAGAGAGCTTTATTGTGTTTGGTGCCTTCCACATGCATTTCATCATCAGAAAATGCTACCCTGTTTACCTCAAAGATCTTGTTGGCAATTGTCTCCAGATGGTTCACTGAAATTTTGTCGGGCACATGAGCTTCATTCAATATCTTCATCAAAGCTCGGCAATGCTCGTCAGAATGGACCAATAATGACAACAACGAGATTTGGGCCGATGTTTTTCTCAATTGTTCAACAATGGAATAATATTGCACTTTCATCTTTTTCAGAAACTCTTCTGCCTCTTCTTACGTCACAGCCTTTTTGACTAGCACTGGATTGTCTTTAGCGCCCCTAGCCTTTCTCAACTCTTCGGGAGCAAAACAACGTCCCGACCGAGTTAGTCCTTGTGCTTCACAACTCTCTTCCTCAATTTCCTTTCCTTTGTATGTCACCACTACCTTATCATATTCCACGGTACGGCTTTGCTATCAACCACGGGTAATTGTACTACCGGTTTTATGATAACTGGTTCTATGTAGGTCCCTTTCACAATAACCACGGGCGCAGATGATGACCCTGATACCACTAACTTGACTATCTCTGGCGTTTTTGCAGCAACAAATGGTCCTTTTCCCATTACCAACACTGGCTTATCTTTTATTGCTTTTAGCTGAACTACTGGCCTTGCGCTCACTGTCTTTTCTTTGACCTTGGCTTCCGTAGAGCGGATCACCATAACCGTCTGTGAGGGTTTTTTAGGCTCTGTCCCCTTATGTACCAATTCGATCATATTGGCTTCATAATGCGCTGGTAACGGATTTTGATTGATGTTTGGGGCCTCTGGAGCCTGTACTTCAATACGGCGATTATCAATGAGTTCTTGTATCGCGTTTTTCAACTTCCAACATTTTTCAGTATCGTGCCCCGGCATCCCTGAGCAATACTCACATCTAACAGAATGGTCCAGGTTTCTGGGAAGGGGGTTTGGTGCTTTGGACTCAATTGGGGTCAACATTCCCAACTGTTTCAATCTATGGAAGAGAGCGGTGTAAGATTCTCCCAACGGAGTAAATGTTTTTCTGTTTGGGGCCTTCTCATTTCTAAAATCTTAGTTTGGGCGGAAGCTGGTTCCTGGTCTATTTGCCCTGGGAGGTGGATGGGTGTTTTGTGGGGGTGGATGTGTGTGTTGGGGAGTCGGTGCACGCCATTGCGAGTGCACCAGAGGCTGAGTATAGGTCTGGGCATGGTGGATAGAAAAGTGTGGTTCTGGTGGTGGATAGTAGTGTTGCGGTGGGCCATATGGGGTATATTGGTAGTTTGGGTGGTGGGGTCTGGGTTGGTTGTAGTAGGGTGGAGGGTTATTGGGCCTGGACCAAGCACTAGCTTCAACCGTAGCAACTTCTTCCTTCTTCTTCTTTCCAAGCACACCACCAGTACCGCTTTGAATGGCCTGGGTGGTCGCTTTCAATGCCGAGTAGCTCAAGATCTTGTTAGATTTCAATCCCTCTTCAATCATGGCTCCCATCTTTACCACTTCATTAAACGACTTTCCGACAGATGTCACTAGATGACCAAAATAGGTAGGCTCTAGTGTTTGCAAGAAGTAATCTACCATCTCACTCTCCCTCATTGGAGGATCAACCCTTGCTGCTTGTTCCCTCCAGCGGAAACCAAACTCTCTAAAACTTTCCCCAGGCTACTTTTCCAGCTTCAACAATGACAGACGGTCAGGGACTATCTCAAGGTTATACTGAAAATGGCCAATGAATGATTGTGCCAAATCATCCCATGTATACCATCGGTCGGGGTCCTGTCTCGTGTACCATTCCAGCGCGGACCCGCTCAAGCTTTGACCGAAATAGGCTATCAACAATTCATCCTTTCCCCCAGCACCTCTCATTTTGCTACAAAAGCCACGCAGATGGGCTACTGGGTCACTGTGCCCCTCATACAAGTCAAACTTCGGCATTTTAAAACCCGCAGGCAACTGAACATCGGGGAAAGGGCACAAATCTTTGTATGCAACGCTGACTTGGTTGCCTAAACCATGCATGTTTCTGAAGGATTTCTCCAGGCTTTTGACTTTACAAATCACTTCCTCCTGTTCTGCATTCTTAACCGGTTTCTCCACCTCTCCAGGGATTTCAAAATGGGGAGAATAAGTAGATGGCTCAGGCCCTTTGAAAGTGGGTTCGAGAGGGTAATATAAGGTGTCGTGAGCTTGGAATAGCGGCTCACTGGACGATCTATGTAATGGGGCTGGGGAGGTGCCACAAAGACTGGAACCATGGGTGAGGAAGGTTTCTGTTTGGGGGGTGGAGCTGGGGGAGCGTATGAAGTGGTACCATAGCCCTGGGCGTGATAGGGGAAGGTTGAAGATTCATGGGGAGTGGTGGGCTCCTGAGCCAGAGCCAGAGGTGGAATGTAAGATGGATTAGCAGGATATAGTGGTGCCGGATGTCCCTGAGACCATGCCCGATGCATTTCAGCCATTTGTGCTTTTAATTTCCTCATCTCTTCTTTCATAGCACCCACATCTGTTACCTCAACTTCATTTGAATGGTCTACGATACTGATTTTCGAGTCCTGCCCTGTCATGTTTACTTTATCTTTCGACCGGGTGTTGTACGGGTGAGTTGCCAGAATTGCCAATCAACTAACCACCTGTCTGGATTCACACATTTAGACAACCACTTTGTTAGCGATTAAGTTTTAACAGATTTGACAACCGCACGTTGGCATGAATGCACTTATGCAGTTAATCATTGCTATTATGCATTTGCTCGATTACATGAGTCATCCCGGCATTTCATTCTTTGTTTTTCTTTACCTTTCTTTCAAATTCCTCACCTTATCCCTCTCTTGTGTTCTTTCCTTTCTTCTTATTTCAATCTCTTTTGTGTTTCCGCCCATTTCTTGCTCTTTCTCTTTTTGTTTTGCCGCTCTCTTCTTTCCTTCTCTCTTTTTTCCGCTCCCTTCTTTTCTCTCTCTCTCTTTCTTATGTTTTGCTGTTACGATTACGGTCGAATCCTATGGAGATTGCCTACGTATCGTGACCCCGCACGAATCAGACCAAGCGTAGTTCGTGAAAAATAAATGCAACAATGACGGGTGGAAATAAGAATAAATTTTTTTGAAAATTTCATTTTTCATTACTAAAACAAACTATTACATACTAAACATTCTCCGGAATGGAACTAACAAACGCAAAATAAAAGCAAACACAGACTCTAAGATAACGGACAGTCGAAAGATAGACTCAAAAGGTAGAAAACTACAAACATGGCCTATGCATACTCTAGTGCTTCAAACTTAGGTGTCAGCGGGGCGTCGTTCGGCCTCGCCGCGGACCTAGGATCCAAATCCCTTTCAAGCTGCTCTAATTCATTCATGGTTCGTTTCACATAGATCATTACCGCGGAGATAAAAGTAGTAGGGGTCATGTCTTCACAAACCCGGTATCTCCTAAAAATGGCATGAGCAATGGATCTAATCCTGTCTTTTGTTTGCTTCTTTTCTATAAGCAATCGTCTTATCTGATCACTGCATGTCTTTAAAGCTCGGGAGTCCTGCAGGTGTCGATCTTGCAACTGCTGCACTTCTACCTCCATTTGGGCCAACAAGTCGTAACAATGTCCACTTTCAATTCCAAAATCTCTAGCTTGCGTAACCATTTTTCCCTCAAGAGCAACCACTTTTCTCTTTAAATCGGCAACAATTTTCTCATGGTCCCTTTTCAACTGATTCAAGTACTGGCGACGCTCCTCTTTTCTGGTAGCCCACTGTGCTTTAAGCTCTGCCATGATATTTTCGGATTTATCTAATTCATCCCGCATTCCATGACTTCGTTTTCCAATCTTTTATCAATTGCTCATCGGATCAGCTTCTCGGTTGCTTATCGACGGTTATCTTCAATTGCCGGATTTGGGCCCTGAGCGCTTCATTTTCTCGAGCCAGTCTGTTCTTTTCACCTTGATCCATGGCAACCTGTATACTATTCTCGAATTTCAGACTCTCAACTTGCTGCTTCAATTTACCAATCTCAACTCGATAGCCTTCTTCCTTTGCTAACCAGTCCCATTGCTCTTGGGACGACTTGGCGAAATCTTCGAGATGAGGTCTTTTAGCCGGTCTCCCGCACGCCACGTCACCTCTGAACCAATCATGATACCCTGGGGCAACTTCCCCTTTAGCCCTATCTGACACACAAGTGTTCGCCATCAAATGTTGACACTCACTCCAGATTTGACGGACCTCTTCTTCGGGGAACCAACCGCCAGGACTAATTTCGACCACTTGGGTACTCAGATCTTCATCTCTCGGTACTACTTGATACCTCCCGAGTTGCCTCAGAACCCGATATGGTGCATATGGCTGGATGCTTTTGAGTCCCATCAACAGAAAATGCGGTCGGGCTGCTGGCATATATATGAATTCTTCGATAGGCAACCATCCAAGCACCCACTGTATCTGGCTGGCAGTGAGGGTCCGAAATAATGATGTCCAGGCCGTGACTCCTTCAGGTAAACTGGCCCCTTTGATTCTTGTGTAAAATTCTCCTATACAAGTTTTCTCAAACGAACCATAACTCAATAGTTGAGAGCGAGGGCACAAATGCTCAGTCATCCACATTTGTTACAACAAGTTACATCCCTCAAAAAATTTGCCCCCGGCTTTGCAAGCCGTGAGAGCCCGGAAGATGTCAACCACGATCATAGGTGCTAAAGTGCTTTTCCCCATGGTTTGCAAAGTACCGACGACCCCCGCTACTTTCAAATCAATAGCACCATCTTTCCTTCGGAATACTATGAGGCCCAAAAAAGCTATCATAAAAGCCACCCGTCTGTGTTCCTCCCATTTTTGTCGGTTACTTCTACTGCATAGCTTAAAGTCTGGATTATTGAACCCGCCCACGTAGCCATGTCTATCATATATGAAGCGGAAACTGCAGAAACCCTTTGCAAAATCTGCATGATGAACCGTTCGGGGTATTTTCAAGGAATCCAAAAACCGGTGTATGGTAATGGCCCTGGGAGCAATTAAGTATTTGAACCTCAACGGAGCTTGATCACTTCCGATGTACCCCGCTATTTCTTCCAATGTCGGGGTGAGCTCAAAGTCCAAGAAATGAAATACATTATGTGCCGAATCCCAATAAGCAACCAATGCCCTGATAATATCCCCCCGAGGCTGGATGTCTAATAAATCCAGAAGATCTTTCAAATATTTTTTCACTTCGTCTTGCCCTTCTTTGCTTAAATCATTCCACCATAATTGCAACTCAAAAGGAATTTTGGTCATTATTGAAAAAGGCTCATTTATCATTGTGCTCATCCTGCACATTTATTAAGCGATTAAGCAAAAAGGAAACTTTTTATTTGACTAAAAAAAACTATCTATAGCTTAACTCAAAATTACCTAAATATTTCCAAATTTTACAAATGAAGAACTCGACTCTCAAACGCGGCCTTTCAGTACTTCGGGAACCAAGATTTTAAGGTTGCGAAAGTCAACCGGTCACAAATCAAAAATTGACCAAGATGAGCATTTTTGCAAAGTCAGCCTTCCGGCGCTTCGTTTGGGAACATTTGGCTATTTTTGACAAAAACGGCATCACCTGGTTTATTTATGACAAAAATTAAAATTTTGATATTTTTTTGTTATTTTTGCAAAGGGGAAGTTGGACCCGATGAGGGTTGCCTACGTATCTCACACCCTGTGAGAATCAAACCTGCGTAGTTCGGGCGAATTAACCGAACTATTTTAAAATAATTTTTTTTTCATTTTCATTTTTCTTTTTCAACAAACAATAAACAACCAATTTTTCCAAACTAAGAATAAAAGACTTTTTTTTTTATTTTTCAACAAACACTTTCAAAAAATAAAAGACTCTTTTTTCCTATTTTCTTTTGCTTTTAGTAAAGCAGACTATTAGAAATAATGCATTTTTCTTTTTTCATTTTCTCAAAATTTCGGCAGCGTTTCGACAGTGTTTGGGCATTGGGTTTTTCTAGGATAATCAATTAACTCCCTAACTGTTATTTCTCCTTTTTATTTCTTTTTCTTTTTTCTCAATTTTCCAACATTTTTGAGATGCAGAAACCGGTCAACCTGCAGGTTCGGAACAAATAAATGCACAGCACAAGAGAATGCATCAGGATGGTCTTTTCATTTCAGGTTGCTAGTCCTAGACGGACCCAACCCCTGTGTTGAGTCCCCTAAGTCAAATGCAACGTGATGCAAATAAGCGTTCCTACTAGGGATCCGGCATGAAGTCACGTTATTCTATGTTCAAAACCTGGGTCAGTGTTCTAGACTGTGTACCCGAGCGGACAACTCGAGTTGAGGAGGGGCAACTTACCGGGAACCAAAAGGCCATCCGGCTTCGTAACTTGTCCGACCTCTTTCTTACTTCAAGGTATGACACTAACAGAATAGGGAGTCTCAACCAGTAAGCACATCCCCGGAGGTGAAGAGAGAAGGGTGTCGGCAAAGTTTATATACAGTTCAGATAATATCAAAGCGGTAACATTTAGCACATTCAACATAAAACATGTAGGAAGATCAGATACAATCAAATACAATAATTTATCTAAGCTCGAATTCTGAACCCTGAACCAGAGATTTTGGGTTCGATCCCCAGCAGAGTCGCCAAAGCTGTCACACCTCCTTTTTTACTACACCAGTAAGGACATAAAAGAGTTTTTCCATTTAAAGGACAGTCGGAACGGGATTTAATTATTAATCATTCAGAGTCGCCACTTGGGAGATTAATGGTGTCCCAAGTCACCAGTTGAACCCCAAACCGAGGAAAAATATGACTCTGTTAGAGGCTGCGAACCAGAAATCTGAGTAAGGAATTCTGTTAAACCGGGAGAAGGGGTTAGGCATTCCCGAGTTCCGTGGTTCTAGCATGGTCGCTTAACTGTTGTGTTTAATTTTATCTGATCTTAATACATGCTAACTTATGTGCCTTTTATAATTATTTTTAAAAGAATTGCAACGTCATGAAAATGCGTTTCGAACCACGCCGCAATCAATGCGCCCGTGGTTGTCAACACACTTCAACTTCGTTGAGATTGGGATTTGGGCCGCATCAATGCGCACCCGAATTTGAGAAGGTAATTTAAATAAAATCGCGCCTAAAGATTCTAACGTAATATTATTTTGGGGAAAGCCGTGAAGTTCGCTAAATGGCCCTCCCAAATTCTAATCATTTTTAATAAACCATTTATTGAGGGCCCCACATTTATTTATTTTGTTCGGTGAAGCTCATCTCAATTTGTGAACCTCTTTTCTATCATTATTATTTTATAAGAATTACGATGTCGTGAAAACGCGTTTCGAACCCCATCGCAATCAATGCGCCCGTGATTGTCAACACATTTCGACTTCATCGAGATTTGGATTTGGGTCGCATCAATGCACACCCGAATTTAAGAAAGTGATTTAATTAAATCGTGCCTAAAGATTCTGACGTATTATTTTTTTTTTGGGGAAGGCGGTGGAATTTACTAAACAACCTCTCCAAACTTAATCAATTAAATAATTTTACTGTTATCTACTTAATTTGTCTCTAAGAATCCTAATTAATTAAGGCCAATACTTTGTCAAATCTGAGTTCAAATATCAAGGAAAAAGTGCAGAGAAGATGGGTCTTGAGCCCATAAGGCCCAAATCATGTAATTGCACATGCTGCGAGCTCAAACTCCTATAGCTCCAAGCATCGGGCCTAACGCAGACCAAAATTTTAAACCCAATGATAGGCATTTGTAAAGCCCAGGGATCGAGCCCTTGGGGCATCCTTCGGTTTAACTAATTGCTTCAGGCTTTTAATGCACCTAAGCCCAATTCAAATCACTACTTGACCAAGACAGACCTTGGCTACCTATTAATACGCCCAGGCCCAAATGAAAAACTGGCACAGTATGAAGCTATTGAATATGCAATTCATATTAAAACCAAAATTGAAACCAATTACGCGTATTGAACTCAAAATCAGCTATAACTTTGCAAATTTAACTTTTACAAACTACTAAACTTAAACAAGCTGAAAGCTACAACTACATAAACATGGAATGCAACAGTCTGAACAGTCTGGAAATGGTTTGAATTAACAATCCCTAATACAATTCAGTCCAAATGAATCAGATATGTATAATCACTTATCAGTCAACTGATTACAGCTATATACATCCAACGAGCACAGATTGACCAAGGTGATTGCATTTCAACCCAAATTGTGATTATATCAAGGTGATTTTGAAAGTGTACCTGGAAATTGGAATGTAAATAGAGAAGGGGAGGTTAGCAGCAGTAACAACTCAACATCAGCTCAGAAACTAGGGTAATAATCCAGTCACAATCAGTGAAGGAGTATTACAGTCCACCCAGGTTCAACAATTCAAAAGAAATGAGTTGAAATGCAGAGCAAACTCAATGAATCAACCCAAAACACACTCAGGAATACCAACCATTAAAAATCCTAGATAAATGATTCCAAATTTGACTTGTTTGAATTTAGAAACCACTCGAAATTAAACCAGGAAAAGTGTTGTAATTCAGCTAATTGAATTTCAGATCTGGAGACTGAAGAATATGTTTAGTGGAAATTTTTTAGGCTGAAAATTCCATCCCCTTCCTCAAGGCACTTCATGCCCTTTTATAGGTGATCCAAGAGGGTTAATCAGAATTTTGGTTTTCTTTTTTAGTCCCTCCCCTATTTTCAGTTTAGTCCCTCATTTCTTGACTTGTTTCCCAAGCTAATATCCTAAGTTAGCTGAAATCTGCACTAAAATACCCTTCTAGAAGGCCCTAGGATGCTCTTCTACCCCTAAAATACCTATGCTACCCTTACCCCTATTTTGAAATTACTATTCCCAAAGAAACTGCCCTTTTCCATGCCTAAACTACCCTAAAAGCTTCTCCAAGTTACTGATTCTACCTATATTCTCAACAGCTATAACCAATCCCCTAAATTAATTCAAAACTAACTAGGACTGATTAATTAGAAGTCAGAAATTAACCAATCCCAATTGTTCAATCACCCAAAACCAAACAACTTAAAAAAACAGGATCAGTCAATATTAATGGGAAAAAAATGGTACTAAATCCAAACTAATTAATTATGCCTATTCTACAATTAAAATTATGATTAACTAATAAACGACACATGCCTCAAACTAAATTTAAAATGCGAAGATGCTTTACTGATCAAGGAGCAAGGAACAAAGAAGATTTAAACCATACTAATTCACACAAAAACAAAATCGTAAAATTAACAGAACACTTTAATGAAATCAAAACTTATAACTAAAACTGTAACTATGCAAGTAAAAAGAAACAAGAAAGCTTACTGAAGCACGAGAAACTCTGGCCGATTGCTATTATCCGAATCTTTCCAGATTTTTGACACATAACATCCCTAACCATGTGTTTTTTCACAAAAGAACACATGGTTAAGGATTTTATGGTCTAAAATCACAAAGATTTTGGGTTGGGTTTTGCCAGAAATTCTTAGATCTGAAATTCGAGCCGCTTCGCTGGGATTCGAAGGAATATGCTCATGGATTTGGGTTGAGGGAAGTCTGAGGATGGTGTGGTATGATTTTGGGCCGGTTTGGATGAACTTGCGACTTGGCCGGAAACTTTAATCGGAGATTCGACGAGCTCCGACCATATTCGAGGGAAACCAATGGTAGGAACGAAAAGAGGAGAGTGAGGAGGACGAGCGGTGTAAATTTGGGGGTGATTAGCGTCGGCGCCGCCACCGCCACCGGCGATCTAGGGTTTTCAGGGCGGCGCGGCTAGGGTTTGTGGGGGTTGAGGGAGACGATGATGAATGGGGTGGGGGTGGGGGGACCTTCAGACAGTCTTATAGGACGCCTACCCCGCCTCTGAGCCGTTGATCTTGTTAAACTCGATGGTTTGGATTAATCGACACCAAACGGCGTCGTTTTGATCTTATCGAATTGAACCGGATGGGAAGAGGGTTCTGGGCCTGGGTCGGAAGCTGATTTGGGCTGAAGTTTGAGTTTAAATTTGAGATAAGCCCAATTTGTTCTTGTTTGTTTTCTTCTTTGTAATTTTGTGTTTTTATTATTTATTTTTTCTGATTTTATACAATTGCAACAATTAAAATAAAGTCCAAATATATTTCAAAACTAAACTAATTAAATTCTAAAATTATTTAAAACCTACTTTACGCCAAATTTACGATTAAAACAATTAAAATGCGAAAGTGAGCTATTTTGTAATTTTTCATGTTTGATTCTAAAACAAACTAACCCCTAATTGATCCTAAAAATATAAAATTATATCCTAAATGCAAATGCATATTTTTTGTGTTTTATATGAATTAACATGCACAAATAAAATGCAACCATTATCATAAAATGATACCAAAATGCACAAAAATTGTAAAAATATGGAAAAATTATTTTGTTGGAATTTTGGAAATTATTCATATATAGGGCAAAAATCACGTGCTCACAATAATAGTTACCATTCTAGTATTCGGATGGCTCCATACAAAGCTTTTTACGGACGGAAATATAGATCACCTATAGGGTGGTTCGATGTTAGAGAATCTTGATTACATGGGCCAGACCTGGTTCAGCAAGCCATAGAAAAAGTAAAGTTGATTCGGGATCGACTATTGACAGCTCAGAGTCATCAGAAGTCATATTGTGACGTGCGACGACGAGACTTAGAGTTCCAGGTTGATGTTGGGTATTCTTAAAGGTGTCACATATTAAGGGTGTGATGAGGTTTGGCAAGAAAGGCAAACTTAGCCCACGGTATATTGGGCCTTATAAGATCATTCAGAGAGTGGGTCGAGTAGCTAATGAGTTAGAATTGCCCTCAGAATTGGAATCTGTCCATTTGGTCTTTCACGTATCTATGTTATGAAAGTGCATTGGCGATCCTACCCGAGTGGTTCCCACGAATGATGTACAGATTACAGAAGACTTATCATACGAGGAAGTTCCGGTTGCCATCCTAGACCGACAAATCCGCAAGCTGCGGAATAAAGAGGTAGCCTCCATGAAAGTACTTTGGAGAAATAACAATGTGGAAGAAATGACTTGGGAGGCCGAGGAAAACATGAAGTCTAGATATCCCTACTTATTTCCTTCTCCAGAGAAGGGTCCGACTAAGACGTCATAATCATAAGGTACGTGTACAAATTCTTTTATTGGCTATTGTCGTTGGTCGTGTGAGGCCATGGTCGTTATTCATAATTGTGGTCCTTTGTGGCGTTAGTTTATTAAGCTTATACGAGGAGAATTGGTAGTGGTGTTGTTACAAAGGCGACCCTTCCAAAGTTATACAGAACATGGGTAGTTGAACATTCGAGGACAAATATCTCTAACGGGGGAAGGATGTTGCATCTCGCGTTTTCGTATGTTAAAATTTCATTTTCAGTTAACCGACATAGACTCGGGGATGAGATCATCTTGACGTTAACGTACTTACGCTATTTATAACAGGCGATAAATAAGTGATATAAATGATAAAGGGGTACACGGATTGAAGAAGACGAGTTTCGTTGAAAGTTGACAATTTGGGATAAAATACGGGTCGAGCAATAATACCTGATAATTATAAACTAGTACCATGCAATGTACCATATGACCACGGTAGTATAACGTGTAAAGTATATTAAAAATAAGTATAATTTTAAGTAATTTGAGGTAATTTTTTAAATTATGTGGGTAATTGATTAATTATCGGATAACAGAACATTACCCAGTTAACTAATAAGTGGATAAAAATTAACAAAAATCCCACTCCAAAAACATGGCACAAATTCCACAAGTCTAAGAATGACTCATAAGTCATCTATGTCATGTGGCTATTGATAATCAAATTAAAATCCAACCAAGATAAGACTAGAATAAGTCTTATCTTCATTATTAGTCTAAGATACATGAGAAGATCAAAAAAAAATTCAAATCACTAAAACAAACTTTTCCTTCTTAGTTTGAGAAGTTAGAAGACTAACTTTGATAAAGGAAAAACGTTAGAAGTCAGGAGCTCTTTCCAAGCATTTCGTTCAAATTCAAAAAATGCAGAAGCTTCATTCTCTCGTTACAGATACTTTACAAAAGCATAAGCTTCACTTCGTTCGAATAATTCAAGAAACAGGTATGTTAAGGCCCTCCCTTCTTTCTTTTGGCACGGTCCAAATTATATTGAAGAAACGAGCAAATACACAATTTTCATATATTACTCTATTCATAGAATTATTAGGGGTGTCTATATTCTTGATTCCCCATAAAAATTATTATTATTATTATCTATTCATCGGTCTTAGAATAATACACAGTTGGAAAAGTTTATTCGGAAGGAATATTGAAATTATTACGTATTTTTCATGCATTTCACTCATGTGCATTAACTCATGACCAGATGGCGTTATATATGCGTATATATGTAAATATATGTATATGGTATATGGGAAAAGGTTACGGCATTATATACGCACCACCACCTGATCAACTGGTATATGTTGATGATATTGCCCACAGTGGCCAAGACGATATGATGGGATGCCCTCGGTGGCTTGATGATATTATGTACACTCATACCTATGCATGGCACGACATTTATATGCACGTGCATGACATTATAAACGTTTGAGAATTTATAAAGTTATTCAGATTTAAAGATGTGTTTTTGTATTCCATGCTTCATCTATATCTTTTACGTACTAATCTTTATGCCTTACATACTCAGTATATTTTTCGTACTGATGCCCTATTTCACGGGGCCTGCATTTCATGCTCGCAGGTGCAAGTAGGCAAGCTGACAGTCCCCTTTCTTAAGATCCTTGATCAGCGAGAGTTGGCGTGCTCCACTTGATCCGGAGCTGTTTTTGATTTTGGTATGATATGTTTGTGTGTGTATATATATATGGGTATGATGTGGCTCAGTCCCGTCTTTGTACAGTTATATTTCTATTAGAGGTCTGTTGACAGTATGTCTAGTTGGATAGTATGTGGTCTTGCCGGCTTCCAGTTTTGAGATGTATAGTTGTTTATAGCAGCCTTGTCGGCTCGCCCTATGTATGTTGTATGTATATGTATATATGCCCTTGTTGGGCATATTCCCTTCATGTACATTATTCTCATAACTCAGCAGATGTTATAAAGGTTCATATCCTAGACGCATGTTTAAGCGTGTTTGACAGGTAGGACTTAGGCACCCGTCGCGGCCCATCGGTTTGGGTCGTGACAAGTATGAGTACAACCGACCCCATGTACTTATAAGTGTCGAGCCTAACCTTGATGAAGTAGTGACGAGGCTATGATAAGACACCTACATAATAAACCTATGTAATTAACAGTATATGTACAAAATAACAACAAATAAGAGCTAGACAAGTAATATCGGGAGGGGGACATACTGAAGGGGATACGAGATAAGAGAATCACAGCATAAATGATAACCAGAATAGTCAATATGCCTTGAACCAGTGAAAACAATTAAACACAATAAAGGAAAGTGCACGACATCATCCTTTGTACTTTTACTCTCAACCTCACAATATAAATCAATAGAAATGACATCGCATCACCCTTCGTGCATTAACACTCACAATATGGTACGGCATCACCTGTCGTGCATTACATTCACAATATGGCACGACATCACCCTTCTTGCATTAACACTCACAATAAGGCACGACATCACCCTTCGTGCATTAACACTCTCTCTTACCATATAAAAATGAACAAATAACATCAGGGAGATAGAATATCAAGAATAAGTCTTACTTCAACATTGGTTCCACAATACCAACCTCAAATTTGAAATCAATATTCAATTATCATCAAAACCCCATAAACATGATAAGAACGGTCAATTAAACAATTAACTAGTCTAAACATGGATAACGTGATCAAAGGAAGCAATAAATGCAAGAAACAAGTCTCACCCGTATGCTTTAACCCGAAAACAACGTAAGTACTCGTCACCTCACATATACATGGTACCCAACATTTAAACATGTAGCAATTAGACAAACAAGTCCTAATCCCTCAAGTCAAGGTTAACCACGACACTTACCTCGCTCTAAAGTCCAAACTCAAAGCTCAACCATGGCTTTGCCTTTCAAACAAGCCTCCGAACCAATAGAGTCTAGAAAATTACCAACCAAATGATTCAAATTAAGCCTTAGGAACTACCCGCGATTGCAAAGAATTCAATTTAGGTCATTATTAAAAAAGTCAACAACCCGGACCCGCTTGGTCCAAACCCATAATTCAGACCAAAATCCGATTACTCATTCACTCCGAGTTCGGTTATGTAATTTGTTTTGGAATATGACCTCAATTTGAGGTCTAAATCTCCATTTTAAAAAAATTTCTAATTTTACCCAAATCCCAATTTTCACCATGAAAACACAAGATTTTAGGTTGAAATCTTAGGAAAAGTAATGAAAGATTGAAAGAAACTAGTTTAGGATCATTTACCAATGATTTGGGGAAGAAAAGTTTTTTAAAAAATCGCCTCTAGGGTTCTTGAGTTTGAAAATTTGAAGAATGAACCAAAAACCCCATCTAAGTCTCATTTTGATCAGTTGCAGATGTCGCATTTGTGACCTGGGGTTCGCAAATACGAGCGCCACAAATGCGAAGAACCTATCGCAAATGAGAAGGTTTCACATCTCTGCCTTCATCGCATTTGCGATGAATTGTTCGCAAATGCGAACATTGACCCTTCCGCAAATGCGACCACTCGATCACATTTGTGATTACTGCCCCTTCTGGGTCACTTCGTAAATGCGAAGAATGTTTTGCAAATGCGAACTCAAGGTGGCCCATCTACTCTTTGCAAATGCGATGAGTATCTCGCAAATGCGAACCCCTCAGAGGTCGCAAATGCGATGCCTGATCTCGCAAATGCGATATTAGAGGCATGCACTAGAACTGAAACAACAGCAACATTTCTAAGTCCAAATTTTACTCTGTAGCCTATCCGAAACTCACCCGAGCCCTCGGGGCTCCAAACCAAACATGCACACAAGTATAAAAGCATCATACGAACTTGCTCGTACGATCAAATCGCCAAAATAACACCTAGAACTACGAATTGAACACCAAATCAAATGAAATTTTCATGAAAACTTCGAAACTTCAATTTGCACAACCAGACGTCCAAATCACGTCAAACCAAGTCCGTTTCTCACCAAAATTTACTGAAAAATCACAAATATGGCATTGGACCTATACCGGATTTCGGAACCAAAGTACGGACCCGATATCCAAAAGGTCTACCATTGGTCAAACATTTCAAATTCAATAAGTTTTTAACTTTCAAATTTCAACAAAATTGGATAACTCGGGCAAGGGACCTCCGAATTCGATTCCAGGCATACGCCCAAGTCCCAAATCACAATACAGACCCACCAGGACCGTTAAAACATAAATCCTAGTTCGTTTGCTCAAAAAGTTGACCGAAGTCAATTCAAATGGATTTTAAGGCATAAATTTCATATTTTTCTAAATTTTTAACATAAAAGCTTTCAGGAAACATGCTCGGACTGTGCACGCAAGTTGAAGATGGATAAAAAGAGGTGTTTAAAGTTGTGAAACACAGAATTAAGTTTTAAAATATAAGATGACCCATCGGGTCATCACCGAACTACTTTTGAGAAACTATGAGCTCTTCTCCATGAAGGAATCTGAGCCCATCCAGGAGATGATGACTAGGTTCACCATAATAACTACTCCATCTATTCTAATTTATGTGAACCTATTTCTATTTTGGTCCGTTCCAAAAAGAATGATCCCTTTTTTAAATTTGGTAATAATTTAGCTTAAACTTACAATTCTACCTTTAATGAGAAGCTTTTAAACTATACAAATACTTTGGATGCTTTTTTGACTTGTTTAGGACCACAAATTTCAAAAGTCTTCATTTTTTCTTAAACTATGTACCCAGTCAAACAGGTTCACGTAAATTAGAATGGAGGGAGTAATAAACTGAAATCACTTGGAAAGGTGTTTACTTAGAAGAGTTGGTCAACAAAGTTCTAAGGATTCTTCCAGCTTCATGGGAATCAAAAGTTACATCGATCTAGGAAGACAATGAGCTAGACAAAATCTCAATTAATGAGTTGGTTGGGAACTTAATGACTCATGAAATGAGAAAGATAGAACTGCGCATGGAAGAACCAAAGAGGGATAAGGCCTTGGTCCTTAAAGAGTCTGAGGAAGATAAATTTGACAGTGATGATCCTAACCTAGCAATGTTTGCTAAGTTCAAGAGGTTCATGAAGAACTCTAAAAATACATCTAAGAGAGAGACCAGCGGTAAGCCTAAGCAGATTGATAAAGCTAATTATAATAGGTTGTATAAGTGTACCAAGCTAGATCACATGGTCAAGGAATACCCAATGCAGGAGATTGAGTGGAGAAAAGAACGAGATGAAAAGGAGAAATGGGAGAAGATGAGAGAAAAAGGTTCCAACAAAGGAAAAATTCTAGGTAAAGGATTCACTGAAGCAGGCCTTCTTGGCAGCATATGAGGACAATGGAAGTGATAAAGAGGAAGAAAAGGAGGATGAGGCTATAAGTCTCTATGTTGTAATTGATGAACATCAAGCATTGGAGACAGAGCCTCCAGTACATCTTGGAAAACATATTGGAAGACCTCTTCTATTTGATCAACATCACTATGATGAATGAAAGCTACGTATGGAAACGTTCCTTTAGGTAATGGACTTTGACCTATGGGTAATTGTCAGTCATGGACCAATCCTCCCAACCAAAATAGATGCGAAGGTAACAACTGCAATAAGAAAGAATAAGAATACAATGATGAAGATCGTCAGCTAGTCTATGGTATTTATTTCAAGTTTAAGTTGCAGGCGCCCACTTGGAGAACAAGGGAATTCATTGCGAGTCTCAGTGGCAGGCGCCCACCTAGAGAATGAGGGAATTTATTCAAGTTTCCAGTCAGTAGCAGGCACCCGCCTGGAGAATGGAGGAAGTCATTTCAGAATTCAGTTCAAGTTTCAAATCGGAGGTAGCACGAGTTGCCTAAAAAATAAGGTTTTTACCTCGAGGAACGGGAGTTTGAGATGACCAAAGAAGAAGTCCGAACCCAAGAAGAAAGAAAGAAAAGAAAAAAGAGGAAAGTGAATCCAAATGCAGAAGCAAATGAAAAATGTGAGCTGCTCAAGACATGGCTGAAGTCACTAGCACTGCATGTCCGGTCTTGACCCGAAGAAGCCGTGGAAGAATGAATCAGCACCTGCAGCTAGCAAGCATCACGGTTCAAATCTAAAGTCTGCATGAAGAACCATTCAAGACTCAAGATCAAGCTTCAGAAGACTTATAAATAGGAATCGTGTAACTCATAGTTGATAGGCTTAGTTAGTCTTTTTTATTTTTGATTTTGATGTAATAACAGGACCGCGAATCGGAACCTCGACGAAACGTCACCTCAATCGGCTCTCCACTTCGGTATACTTCATCATTGTTCCTACTTCTGAACTACACATGGCATGATTCCTTTATAGCCAAGGATGTGTAGGTAGCTCAGATACCAGGGCTCGGTCACATTCTCCTCTCTTTTAGTTTTTGGTCTCTCAAAATAAGGGTCGGGTCAAAAGCTTATATCGTTGTTCTTTGTCTGACAACTCTTCGCGTTTCCAATTAAAGAGGGGCAGCCGTAGACATATAATTTTTGACCCTCCCCAAGATTTCATACATTTTAGCCTAAATATTTAGTTTAGGTTTAGTATCGTTATTTTAAATAGTTTTGACTCTTTTACTTTATTTTGTCGCAATTTAAAATACAAAAAAATATTTTCTTTTATTTAGGTAATTGATATTTTATCTAGTCACTTTTAATTTATCTACCTTACATAAAATTTAAAAAATACAAAAAATAGTTCCACTTTGTTTTTAGGAATATTATTTTAATTTTAAAATATTTTAAATCTAATTCCATTTTTATCTCTTAGTATGATATTTGAAAAAAAATACCAAAATAGGTTTGTTTTAATGGTTAGTTTTATTTAATAGTTATTTTACTTGAGTAGGATTAATTAGTAAATAGTGTAGTATTTTAGTCTTGTTCAAGAAGAAAGAGTCAAATTTAGGCTAAAAATAACCCATTTTTAGGCCTATTTTCAGATCTAGCCCATAATAACCCAAGCCCAATACCCATAAAACCCTAGAAAGACACTTAAAAACAACCCTAAACCTATCTTCTTCTAGAGACACATTAAACCCTAGAGACACAAAGATACATACGTTTTTTTTTATTTTAAAAACACACAAAATCCTTGAACTTCATCTTCTTCAACCTTCAGCATACAGCAGCAACCCAAGAGACCCCAACCCTAGGATCTTCATCTTCTCCACCCTTTAGACCTCGACTGCCAACGACCACTCAAGCTCGTCGGCCTCCTACCCGTCATCACACAACACCCCACACCAGCGCCCCCCTCCTCTCCAAACCAACAACCATAAGCTTCGAGCTTCACCCTCCTCACCAACAAATCCTTCATCACCCGTAAAAAACCAACCTTCGCCAGAAACCAGCAACCACCCGGCTCGATCTTTGGAACAACCGCTAGGAACTTCATCCGCTAGCCATCATCCATCGCTGCTTCTGCTTCTTCCTGTTCATAATAGTATGCTGGAAACCAGCCTGAAAAATCACGCGCACACACACAAAACATATAAGGGAACGAGAAAATAAAAGGGGACGGGAGTTTCTGGGAATTTTCAACTTTCTTCTTGAATGTTTCTGTTCTTTTGAGATATAGAAAAAAGGCATACAAAAAATGACGTCTCTATTCTTTGGAGTATAGTTTGTGGTTGACGTTGGTTTGAGGTCATCATTGTCCGTTCGAAGTTTTCTGATTTGAGTTCCAGTCGAGGTTGCCAGCGTAATTTCTGATCCGGTCAGCGGCAAGCATCAGAATTTTCTCGAGGTTTCCCTATAAACACCGGAAGTTTGTTCTCCGTGAGGTCACATAATAAACTCAATTCTTAATTATCTTAGTGAACTTAATTATCTTAGTGATTCTGACTTAGTGTGTTTTATTATCGAATGGAATTTCTTGGATTTGAGTTTCCCTAATTGTGCGCATGTCATTGATTTCTTGGGTTAGTGTATTGAGTATTTTTTGATGCCTGACTTCTTAAACAAAAATGCTAGATGATCGTGGTTTGAGATAAAATATAAGTTGTTAGTGTTCTAAATTTTTTATTTACACAGATTTGTTTATTTTGAATTCACTAGGCCTGTTAATATCATGTAGTTTCTCTCTTTTATTAGTCCATAAATAATTTTGTAGTATTCATTAACAATGTAACGACCTGACCGGTCGTTTTGAGCTCTAGCGCATCGTTCAGCAGTTTGAGGCCATGAGCAGCTTCACTTCAAGTATTGTGACTTGTCCGCATGGTCTGAATTGAATTCCGGGAAGTTCGGAGTTGATCTGGAAAGAGAATTCTCATTTCAGAAGCTTTAAGTTGAAAGAATTGACTAAGATTGGATTTTTGAGTAAACAACCTCGGAATCGGGATTCGAAAGTTCCAGCAAGTTCGTATTATAATTTCAGACTTGGGCGTTTGTCCGGATCGGGTTTTGGAAGAACCGGGAACGTTTCGACACCTATTGTAGAAGTTGGCATTTTTGAAAGAATTTCATAAGTTTGGGTTGAAGTGTATATCAGTGTTATCAATGTCCTTTTGGGATTCCGAGTCTGGGAATAGCTCTGTATAGTGATTCTGGTGTTGTGAGCACAATTGAAAGTGAATTCGGAGGTCCGTGGGTCATTTTGGAGTTATTTGGCTAAAGATAGAAATTTGAAGGTTTTGAGGAGTTTGATCAGAAGTGGACTTTTTGATATCGGGGTCGGATTTCGATTCCGAAAGTTGGAATAGGTCCATAATGTCGAATATGACTTGTGTGCAAATTTTGAGGTCAATCGGACATGATTTGATAGGTTTCGTCATCGAATATAGAAGTTTGAAATTCCAAAGTTCAATAATCTTGGATTGGAGTGCAATTCATGGTTTTAGCATTGTTTCATATGATTTGAGGCCTCGAGAAAGTCCGTAATGTGTTTTGAGACTGGTTGGTATGATTGGTTGGGGTCCCGGGGGCCTCAAGTGAATTTCGGATGGTTAACAGATCGAAATAGGAAATTTGAAGAAGAGCTGAAGCTGCTGCCTGCTGGTGTAACCGCACCTGTGAGACTTGGGCCGCAGGTGTGGAGCCGCAGAAGCGGCCCTTGTGTCGCAGAAGCGGAAATGGGTTGGCTGGGCAGGGATCGTAGATGCGGTCATTTTTGCCGTAGATGCAGGGCCGCACCTACGGAAGGAGAGGCGCAGATGCGGATGTTGAGGGATTGAGGAGGACCGGGGTAAGACGCACCTGCGGAACCATAGAAACGGTCAAGTGACCGCCGGTGCGGATATGTTGGAGGCAGACGGGTTATTTTAAATCGGGGGTTGGGTTCATTTCAACCCCATTTCTTCCATTGGAGCCAATTTTGGAGCAACTTTGGGGTGCCATTTTCACCACCAAGCATGAGGTAAGTAATTTATGCTGGTTTTGAGTTAAGTATATGATTTAGATATGGATTTGAACATGGAAATTAGTGGAAAACTTGGGGTTTGAGAGAAAATCTAGAAACTTAGTATTCTTGGATTTTAACCACGATTTTGGGTATGAAATTGAGAGTAAATTATATATTTAAGTTCGTGAAGTTATGGGTAAACTTTATCTTCGAAATTTTTTGGAATCCGGGCACGTGGGCCCGAGGGCGTTTTTGTCAACTTTTCGATCGGGGTTAAGAATTGTTACAAATGGGATTATTATGAGTAATTAAACATATATTAATAGATTTGCATAATTATTGGCTAGTTTTGGAGCGTTGTGCATCAATTTGAGTCTTTGGAAAGGTGTGGAATGTCAGTTATGGAACTTCGGAGCGAGGTGAGTCTCCTTTCTAACCTTGTAAGAGGGAATTATCCCCATAGGTGAAATAATTGGTTATGTGCTCCTATTTGTGGGGGGTTACGTACGCACGAGGTGACGAGAGTCCGTGCGTAGCTACTAATATGTGTAAGTCCGGGTAGTCTAGGACTCAAAAGCATGCTATGCTTGGAATATCTATAATCTTATTGACAGTTGCATTACTTAAATCCTATCGAATTGGTAAATGAATTTCTAAAAGGATTAAACTTAATTTTATAAAATTGTTAAAAGAGAATTAGCTTTGCTTTGGATAATTGTTCTCTGTTGACTACTTGATTGACTATTTGTATGTGTTTAATTTCGGAACGGGCCGAACACCTCGGTAGATTAAATAGATGCATTTATGGTTCACGCCATTCGACCCTCTGGCAGTGCACATTTTAAATATTGTTGGATCGGGTCGCACGACCTCGTCATAATATGCGCATGCTTGTATTGCTTGCTTGAGAATTTTAAATGTTGATAATTGCCCCTTCCTGGCCAGAGATAAATTGGTAAAGATAATGAAAAGTAAACCTTTGTAAATCCTTTATTATTTGAGAAGTTGTTTATCTGCTTTCCGATTTTATGAGTTAAATTTTGCTTTATGAAATCCATGAATTCCTCACATTTTTTCTATATTATTGTTGGACCATTAGTAAGTGTCGAATTCGACCTCTCGTTTCTACTTCTTTGAGATTAGACGGGATATTCATTGGGTACACGTTGTTTTCGTACTCATACTACACTTGCTGTGCATTTTTTTTGCACAGGTTCAAGTGTGGCTAGTGGCTTAGTGGCATAGCGACATGGTTGATACGGAGACGTAGGTGAACTGCATTTATCGAGATGACCTGCAGCCAGCTGAGTCCCCTTCAGAGTATTTTACTATATTTTTCATTTCTGTCCACTTGTATTCCGGACAGTTACTGTATTTTATTACATTCTCTAGTAAATGCTCATGCACTTGTGACACCGAGTTCTGGGATGATTATAGGGTATTTTGTGTTAACTTTTTAACATTCCTATTTAATTTGAAATGATTACCTTTTACTAGTAAAATTGAAGGAAAATCGTAGTTTTCAAAAATTATTAAAACGAGAAATTAATTGAGTATTTTGGTTGGCTTGCCTGACAGCGGTGTCCGGTGCCATCACGACCCTTAGTGGATTTTGGGTCGTGACAAACAATATCATAGTTTGCTTTAGGTTCGTAAACGAATCATCGTGACTATGGGTACGGTTCCCGTGACATGGTCACGATACATAAATTTCAACTCGGGTGTGCATTTCATGTGACCCAGCCATAATTTTGAATAATAATAATAAAAAAAATAAACATATTTTAGATCACAGGTGCATTTCATGTGACGCGGTTTGTAATGTGTACCAAAATGACAAGTGTACGATAATTGTGACTTGTTCCAGAAAATAATTCTATAAACATTAAAAGCAGTTAGAGAGTTAAAAATGCACGTAGGTTTAAATTGTGTAATTAATCAGATAATTAGACCAATAATAATAGTTGAGAGACCGTGCTAAAACCGCGGAACTCGAAAATGCCTAACACCTTCTCTCGGGTTAACAGAATTCCTTACCCAGATTTCTGTGTTCGCAGACCATAAATAAAATTCAAATTTTTCTCAATTTGGTATTTTAACCGGTGACTTGGGACACCATAAATTATCCCAAGTGGCGACTCTAAACTTAAATAAATAATTCTGTTTCGATTATTGTCACTTTAATTGGAAAAACTCCCATATCCCCCCCTTTCGGGGTAGAAAAAGAAGGTGTGACAACGAGAGCAAGTTCGTTTGATGCTTTTAGACTTGTGTGCATGTTTAGTTTGGATCCCCGAGGGCTCGGCTGATTTTCGGATTAGCTACAGAGTGAAAATTAGACTTAGAACATTGCTGGTATGCTTCAATTTTTGTTGCAGGCCACAAACCTCGCAATTGTGAGGTCAAGCTTTGCAATTGCGAGCATTGATGGATTCGCATTTGCGAGCTACTCATCGCATTTGCGAAGTTAGCTGGGGAGGCCAGCATTCATATTTGCAAACAAAACTTCGCATTTGTGAAGTGAGACAGGGGGAGGCAGTGATCACAAATGTGATTAAATGGTTGCATTTGCGGAGGTCATGGTTCGCAATTGCGAACATTTCTTCGCATTTGCGAGGAAAGCAAAGTTGTGGAGGTCTTCGCATTTACGGGGTTCGCAAGTCGTATTTGGGTCACAAATGCGACATCTGGAACTGTTCAAATGAGAGAAGGGATTTTTGGTTCATTCTTTAAATTTTCAAACTCAAGAACCCTAGAGGCGATTTTTCAAAGAACTTTTCTTCCCCAAATCATTGGTAAGTGATTCTAAACTAGTTTCTTTCAATCTTTCACTATTTTTCCTAAGATTTCAACCTAAAATTTAGAGTTTTCATGGTGGAAACTGAGGTTTTTTGGTAGAATTATGGATTTTGAAAAATAGGGATTTAGACCGCAAATTGAGGTCAAATTCCAAAATAAATTACATAATCGGGCTCGGGGGTGAATGGGTAATCGGGTTTTAGTCCGAATTTTGGGTTTGGACCAAGTGGGTCTGAGTATTGACTTTTTCAATAATGACCTAAATTAAATTCCTTGCAATCGTGGGTAGTTCTAAGGCTTAATTTGAATCGTTTAGTTGGTAATTTTCTAGATTCTATTGGTTCAGAGGCTTGTTTGAAAGGCAAAGCCGTGGTTGAGCTTTGAATTGGCTCTTTGGAGCGAGATAAGTGTCGTGGTTAGCCTTGAGTTGAGGGAATAGGACTTGTTTGTCTATTTGCTATATGTTTAGATGTTGGGTACAACATATATGTGAGGTGACAAGTACTTATGCGTTATTGTCGGGTTAAAAAATGCGGGTGAGACTTGATTCCGTGTAATTATTGCTTCTTTGATCATGTTATCCATGTTTAGACTAGTTTTTGTTAAATTGATCATTCTTATCATATTTACGGATATTTTGGTGATAATTGAGTATTGATTTTAAAGTTGAGATTGATATTGTGGAACCAAATATTAAAGTAAGTCTTGTTCTTGTTATTCTATCTCCCTGTTTTTATTTGATTATTGCTTTATGGTAAGGGAGAGTATTAATGCATGAAGGGTGATGTCGTGCCATATTGTGAGTGTTAATGTATGAAGGGTTATTCCGTGCCATGTTATGAGAGTTAATGCACGAAGGGTGATGTCGTGCCATATCTATTGATTTTTACTATGAGGTTGAGAGTAAAAGCACGAAGGGTGATGCCATGCGATTTCATTATTTTACTGTGAGGTTGAGAGTAAAAGCACGAAGGTGATGTCGCGCATTATTCCTTACTGTGTTTAATTATTTTCACCGGTCAAAGGCATATTGATTGTCCTTGTTATCATTTCTGCTGAAATTCCCATATCTTGTATCCCCCTTTAGCATGTCCCCTTCCCGATATTACTTGTTTAGCTCTTCTTTATTGTTATTTTGTACATGTACTGTTATCTGCACAGGTTTATTATGTAGGTGCCTTGTCATAGTCTCGTCACTACTTCTTCGAGGTTAGGCTCGACACTTATGAGTACATGGGGTCGGTTATACTCATACTACACTATGCACTTCTTGTGCAGATTTTGGTATCGGCTCTAACTGATTTTGAGGTTAGCAGCTGGACTTGCTTGTCGGAGACCCAAGGTAGATCTGCTGGCGTCCGCAGACCCTGGAGTCCCTTCCTAGTTTTTTTATTTTACCGTTTCCTTTCTTTCAGAGCAGTTGTATTTTCTTTCAGACTTTGTTTGTAGTAAATCTTAGAAGCTCGTGAATCGTGACTCCATATCCGAATTGTATCAGATATTATGGGTTTCATGTTATTCTGCAATTCAGTTTTAGCTTCTGCTTAGCTTAATTGTTGTTGTTACTAAAATCGACTAAATTTGGCTTTAATAATCTTCTAACGTTGGCTTGCCTAACAAGTGAAATGTTAGGCATCATCACGGTCTCGAAGGTGGAAATTCCGGATCGTGACAGATTACTGTGAATAATATTCCAGCTTAGTTTAAGATTCGGTCGACGGATAATTTAGATCATATGTCAATAATGTCCCACCCAACTTTGGTGCGTCACCTTTATATACAAAACTTTGCTTACTCCTACATACATACATCATACACGTATGATATATCTAATCCAATACTTCGTATCTCATTTATATTTCTTGTTACACGTAATATTTATGATTACATCTCTAGTTGTTAATGTTACATGATACTTTTATTTATGTTTAGTCATTCTACAACTTAATTTAGGTTGCCTTGGCAAAACCAGGGCACAATAATTAAGTCGTGGTTACTTTATATGCTATAGTTAAAATCTGATTAACAATATTCTATAACATGCACGTTATAACTAGGAAAAGGTGGGAGCCAAATACACTTGCTCTCCGCCAAATCCATTAATACTCGCATAAATTACCTTCTTATCACTTACTCCGTCTGTTTAACCAAAAATCTGAGTCCTTGGTCAAAGCTAAAAGAAAAATTCGGGTTACTGATAATCAGGAGACAAAAAATAAAATACTTTTGAGAACAATGGTAGAGGGTAAATAGATAAGTATTTCAGTGTATTCTCAATAGTATATCGTGTCCTTACAAATGATGATACTTCTTCCTTTTATAGATCATTCTAGGTAAAGGATTAAAGCATCAGTTTTAATGACATAATCATGAGCAATAAATGACATTAAATAAGCCGTTATACAATCATTCCTATTAAATACCAACTTTATAACGTATCAGACATTTAATAATGAATTTGGACTCCTTTCTGTCATCTGATCCTTGCTTTTAATGCCTTCTAATCCATTGACTGTAAATAATTTAAATTGGTACGAGACTCGTATCTATACATCGTCTCGTGCCTATTTAAATTCTTCTTCCCGTGGCTGTTTTCACCGTGTTTTCACCGTGCCTCTTAGTCAATTGCTGTTCTTTGACCATTCAACTAATCCACGTGTCATGCCACATCATTGTTAATATAAATTCAGTTTTTTCCAATACAGATAGTCCCCCCACTTTCCATTTTTTTAATCAAATAAATAATTGGGAAGTGGATCTTCATGTAAAAAGAACTTTTGCCACAATTAATGTTCATGACAGTACTAACGTCTCAGCAGTCTTTTCCATTTAATGTTCTGTCCATGTGTCATTTTATAATTGATTCTGCTATTCATACCCTTCTTCGATACTTCTTCAATCTCACTATTTACGAAGTGACAGCTGCCTTTATTATAGGCTTTTCATCATTATACTTTAAAATTTGACGGTTCCCATTTTACACATACTTTTCCTTCCTTTGTCTTCTTCACAAATTTTCAGCACATACTTTCTTCTTAACAATGTCTTCTTCAAACCCTAACCGTAAAAAAGTTCCAATTCTAGATCAGTTCCCCAACGCCCCTGTTAGACACAGAAGAGGCGGAGGAAGTAGGCCTCGAACAGGGTTAGAATCTACGCGAGGCGGTTCATCTGGTTCTTCTTCAAGGAGTTTTATCCCAAAAGCCCCTTCTTCTAAAAGTAGGGAAATTCTTGATACTTCTCAAGAACCCTCAGTTGATGATATAGTTCCCGGCGATTTGTCTTTTGAAAGTGACAAAACGTCTCTTCAAAAACAAATTAAAAATTTAGAAAGAGCCGATACTTACCCAACATTAGTAACTGAGCTTACAATCCCCACCATAAGAAAAGATTGTAATTGGAAGGATAGTCTTCGAATGTCAATTCCTTCCCCAAATCAAAGAATTTCCTCTTTTAGAAATGGGTATTCTTCTGTTTACACTTACCCCTTCACTTTAGGTTTTAATCCTCCAATTGACCCAGTTATTCTCGATTTTTGTCGTTTCTTTACCATTTGTTTGGCCCAAATTGGTCCATTGGTGTGGAGAACAGTGGCTTGTTTGAGATATTTATCATCCAAGGCCAATGTCAATTTCACCTTTTCTCATCTCATTCATCTATACCATCCCAACTTAATATGCCATGGGGTTTTCACCTTAACTGCAAGGAGCAAAAAAGTTTTGGTAAACCCTGAGGATGACAGAGATCGTGGATGGTATATCCGTTACGTTGCTGTCCGTACAGTGGATTTGATTGGCGAAACAAATATTCCCTTTCCTGAGAAGTAGAATTTTGAACGTAAGTTTCCTCTTATTTACCGTACCTACTTTTGGGAATTTCAAAAGAATGTTGTTTTTAACCTCGTCCCTTCTTGGTTTTTTGTAGCAACCATGGGAGATGTGGAACCTATTCCCAACTTTCGTGGTTGTGTAGACTCACTTTTGAAGATTGCTACTAGGGAGCAGAGAACTTGGAAATCAATTTCTTCTTTACATGGCTGGAAAGTCAAAACACATGGTATCCACCCTTTTAAAATTTTTGTTTTACATGTTAAGCACTTTTTCCTCAACTTTAATCATGTATATCCATTCTTTAATCAGGATTTGGCATTAGAGGAATGACAGCTGAAGTAGCTATGGCCATTCGCATGTCTGCGAATGCTGCTCTGGATTTAGATAAGGCTCGAGCCTTGCTGCCTAAAAGAAAAGCTACAAAGGAAGGTTCTGAAGAAGAAGAGGAGGGTACCTCCCTAATTACCAGGCCAAGGGCCAGGAGACGAATAATCATTGATGATGAAATTGAAAACACTCCTGCTCGTACCTCCGCCACCGAGCCTGTTTTGATTCAATCTGATGAGGATGCCGAACCAAGATATAACAATGAATCAATTCAGCATCTTTTTGACAGTGGCTTCGGGAGTGGCGAGCTCGGACCTATTTTTGATGAAGCTCCTCTTTCCTCATTTGTTCCTATTCCCTCTATTCCTCTGCCAGCCGTAAGTGTTTCTTTACCAGCTTTAACAACTTCCGTTTGTTTGCCAATTTCTACTGCTCCTATATCTGTTCCCTTGGCTGCTTCAACCGCACCTGCTTCTGCTCCGGTGTTGGTTTCTACATCTTTTCCCTCCATTCCTTCCGCTGCTCCTCTTCCCTCTGTTCATCATACAGAGACAGGTTCTAGCAGCGGAAATATAACAATGAGAAGTGTTACTTTGGAGGTTCCTGCCAATCATAGCCTCCTGAGGAAAACCGACAGAGCCAATGTTTGGCTCGAACCTCTTATTGGAGATATCGAGAAGAAGAAGATGGAGAGTCATAGCTGCTTAACTTTGATGAACGACGTAGTTCATTCTACTTTGAAGGTATTTTAACCAACAAGTTTTTTTTTCCTTCTTTTTTTTTTAAAAAATTATCTTCAATTTCTCATTTCCATGACTTACCTCTGTAGGCTAACCTTATTAGCACGGAATTAATGAGAAGAATTTCCTCACTGGAAAGAAAAGCTCGTGAGTCTGAGAAGTCTGTCCACGAGGCTGAGGAAATTGCTAGGGGAGCCCAACTTGAAGCAACCAACTGGAAGGAGCAGTTCGAAAATGCTCAAGGGACTATAGAAGAGTTGCAAGAAAATAAAAACCTCCTAGAGCAGCAAAACCGTGGTTTAACTTCTGAGCTGGCAACAGTCAAAGCTTCTTCAAGCCAATTGAAAAGAGACAAAGAGCTTTTGGAATGCTCTTTATCAGAACAATTATCCAGAGCTAGTGAAGAAGTTAGAGAGCTGAAGGTACTTTTGGCTAAAAAGGAAGAATATACAGGAGAGTTAGTGCAAAGCTTGACTCAAGCTTAGGCTGACTTACAGACTTCTTCTGTCGAGATTCAAGCCTTGAAGAGTTCTCATGCTTCTCTTGAAGCTTCCCTTGATTCCCATTTAGCTGAAAATCAAATTTTAAAAAACGATCTTGCTATGTGGGAAAAGGAATATGGACTTCTAGAGGAAATTTTTAACATAGAAGTGAGTTGGGCTTTTCTGAATTCTCGTCGTGATGCTTTGACGGAAGCTGCTCAAGAGGGTTTTGACTTGCAGTCTGAACTGGCTAAAGTCATAGATACCATCGAGAAAAGCCAACAGTCTACTGATACTCCTTCTCCTGCCCTTGAAGTTCCTGAAAATGTTGCTATTCCAGCTTCAGAGGGTGAAACTTCTACAACTCAGTCTATGGAAGTTGAAGCTTCCATGACAATCCCCTCAACTGAATGATGGTTTGATCCCTTAGTTTTTTTTTAAAGGATTTTTTGGTGAAAGTCTCCAGTTATCATAATGGAAACTTTTATTGACTAAGTTTCTACTTAGTCTTTTTAATTAGATCAAGAAGTTTGTTAATACTTCAATGTGTTCTACTCTTGCCTTTTCTTTACTTATTTAGGACTTATAGAATAGTTTAGCATTTTTATCCTTTGAAAATGCTTTATGATTCTCCCATGACTTATTGACATGAGGCTTATAAAAGAGGGCCCTTTTATTTTATCGACACTTAATGAAGAAGACGTCTCAACTTCATAATGGTGTTAAAATACGATGAAAGTAATAGGAAAACACACGTTTTGTATGAAACAACTTTGGCAAGTTTTCATTCATAAACTTTTAACAAGTGTTTGACTGTTACATGTATTACAATACATCTACAACTTTTTCGTAACTGTTTTTCTTGTAACAGATTTGTAAATAACATAAACTAAACAAGGTTTTTTTTATAACCTGTTTCAGTACATAGTCATGACCCTATCTTTACATGTTAAGAAGGGTTTGAGAGGTGACTTTGTTTATGAGTTTGAGAGATGACTCTGTTGTTCTCATGAATGCTGAAGACTTCGTAACTTCTTCTCAACACTTGCTTCAGTTTGGCCGACTTTTATTCGATACTCGTATCTGTTTCTTTGCACCTATCTGTGTATAATATGTAGTCCCCCAAGTGTTTGAGCGGTGAAGTATGAAGCCTCGAACACTTGTTTATTTCTTTTTACTTTGGCCCTTTTCCTGAAACAGAAAGATATACGGGACTCGACTATGTGATTATAGATGAAGACTGCCTAACTCGTGTGTATTTCCATCAGATTAATTGTAACCCTGGGCTAGGAATTTATGCATACTCCATTTTGCCTTGCAGGTTGTGACTCATCATTTGGCACGAGTTAGGATATTTAGCCTAGCATCTAAAATCGTTAGTAAAATATTAAAAAATCAAGAGAAGAATTTTTACATGATGATACCTGACCGTAGGTACTTTCTTAAAAGTAATATCTTTTTAAGTGGACAGCATTCCAATGTGAGGGTAAAACTTTACCATCCATTGTTTCCAACTGGTATGCTCCTTTTCCCGCAATGCCACGAACTTTGTATGGTCCTTCCCATGTTGGACTTAGCTTTCCTGAGTTAACAACTTTTGTAGATTGGAAAACCTTTTTAAGCACGAAGTCCCCAATTTTGAAAAATCTGAGGCGTGCTTTCCTGTTGTAATATCGTTCTATTACTTGCTTTTGTGTTGCCATCCTTATCAAAGCAGCTTCTCTTCTTCCTTCAAGTAAATCTAGGCTAACCCGCATCTCTTCATTATTAGATTCCTCCGTTTCCTGATCGTACCGTGTGCTTGGCTCACCTATTTCAACTGGTATTAAGGCTTCCGTGCCATAAACCATCGAAAATGGTGTTTCTCCAGTGCCTGTTTTGGTCGTTGTACGATAAGCCCATAGTACTCCGGGTAACACCTCAGGCCAATTACCTTTTGAATCTTGTAACCTCTTTTTCAAGTTATTGATAATAACTTTGTTAGTTGATTCCGCTTGTCCATTCCCCACTGGATGGTATGGCGTAGATGTTATTCTTTTGATCTGCCAACTTTGAAAAAATTCTGTAACTTGTGCTCCAATGAATTGTGGTCCATTGTCACATAGGATCTCCTTTGGTACTCCAAAGTGGCATATTATATTGCGCCATATGAAGTCTTTAACTTCTTTTTCTCGTACCTGTTTAAATGCCCCTGCTTCTACCCATTTAGTGAAATAATCTGTAAGTACGAGTAGAAATTTTACCTGACCTTTTGCTTGTGGAAGTGGACCTACGATATCCATTCCCCATTTCATAAAGGGCCAAGGGGTTAAAACATTATGTAGTAACTCAGCTGGTCTGTGCATATTATTGTCGTACCTTTGACATTTATCACATTTGGACACGAAAATGGTTGCCTCTTCTTCCATCTTAGGCCAATAATATCCTGTGCGAATTAACGTTCTTACCAGTGACCGTCCTCCCGCGTGATTCCCACAATGTCCTTCATGTACTTTTCTCATGACATATTCGGTTTGAGAAGGGCCGAGACACCTTGCTAGTGGTCCGCCGAACATCTTTCGATAAAGATTACCTTGATATAAACAATATCGTGCAGCTCTTTTGCGAAGCGCGTAAGCCTTTCCTTTGTCATTAGGCACGGTTCCGTGCTGTAAAAAGGCAACAATTTCATTTCTCCAATCCCATGTTAGATGATTAAAATTTACCTCGTTTTTGTCAGGTTCGAGAACGGAATGAAATAGATGTATGACTGAAGCATCTGTATTGTTTGCCACGTCTACTGCGGATGCAAGGTTTGCTAAAGCATCTGCCTCTGCATTCTCATCTCTTGGGACTTGCACTACTTTCCAAGTTTGGAATTGCTTTACTAACTCCCGTACCTTTGCGAGGTATTCTTGCATTCGTGACTCTCTGGATGTGTAAGTCCCCAGCATCTGATTAACCACGAGTTGAGAATCACTCTTGATTATAATCTGTGTTATGCCGAGTTCTCGTGCCAATTCTAAACCTGCAATTACAGCTTCATATTCTGCTTCATTGTTAGTTATAGAATGACATTTTATAGCCTGTCTGAGGATTTGGTACGAGGACTATTCCTAAGCCTGTCCCTTTTACATTAGATGAACCGTCAGTGTATAAAACCCAAGTCCCCGGGTTCGCACCATTAAAAACTAATAATTCTTTTTCTGCTTCTAAATGCATCCCCTGGCTAAAATCAGCCACGAAATCAGCTAGTACTTGAGACTTTATAGCGGTCCTGGGTTGATAAATAACTTCATATTCACTTAGTTCTATAGCCCATTTTGCTAATCTTCCTGAAAGTTCATATTTATGCAAAATATTTCGAAGCGGAAAAGCAGTAACTACAACAATGGGATGACATTGAAAATAAGGTCTTAACTTTCTAGATGTCATGACCAAAGCTAATGCTAATTTTTCTAGCTGTGGGTATCGTATCTCAGCTTCCAATAAGGACTTACTTACGTAATAAATAGGAGATTGTTTACCTTGGTCCTCGCGGACTAAAACAGCACTTACCGCGACTTCAGATACGGCCAGATAAATAAGAAGTTTTTCCCCTACCTTCGGTTTTGCCAACAACGGTGGTTTTGACAAATAAGTTTTCAAATTTCTAAGGGCTTGCTGACAATCTTCATTCCATTCAAAATGATCTTGCTTTTTAAGTGTAGAGAAAAACTTAAAACACCTTTCTGAGGATTTGGAAATAAATCTCCCCAAAGCTGCAATTCTTCCCGTTAATCGTTGTACTTCCTTTTTATTAGTAAGGATATCCGGGATTTCTTCTATTGCTTTGATCTGAGAAGGATTCACCTCAATACCACGGTTAGAAACAAGAAAACCCAAAAACTTACCTGATGCAACTCCAAATGCACATTTTTCTGGGTTGAGTTTCATATTAAATTTTCGCAAAATTTCAAAAGTAATAGATAGATGAGAAATATGATCATGAGATTGCTGGGTTTTGACGAGCATATCGTCTATATATACCTCCATTGTTTTCCCTAAATGTTCTTGGAACATTTTGGTGACCAACCTTTGATAGGTTGCCCCAGCATTTTTGAGACCAAAGGGCATTACTTTATAACAATAAGTCCCCCTGTCTGTGATGAAAGAAGTTTTTTCTTCATCACCAGGATCCATTTTGATTTGATTATATCCTGAGTATGCATCTAAAAAACTTAAAAGTTCATGACCTGCGGTCGCATCAATTAGTTGATCTATATGTGGTAAGGGAAAGGAATCTTTTGGACATGCTTTATTTAAATCAGTATAATCTACACAAACACGCCACTTATCATTTTTCTTGGGTACAACCACCGTATTAGCTAACCAAGTTGGATATTTTACCTCACGGATTGATCCGATTTTTAATAATTTTTGGACTTCATCCTGAATCACCTGGTTCTTGAAAGCACCTTGTTTCCGTTTCTTTTGATTTACTGGTGTGAAAGAAGGGTCCTCGTTGAGTTTGTGAGTCATCACATTTGGAGGTATCCCTGTCATATCAGCGTGGGACCAAGCAAAGCAATCTAAGTTAGCTTTTAAAAATTCGATTATCATACCTCGCATGTTCGTGTCTAAATTAGCCCCGATATAAACCTTCCATTCAGGTTGTTGATCAAATAACATCACTGCATCAAGCTCTTCAATCGTCGTTTTGATGCTTTCATTCTCTTCAGGTTCTTGAATTGTGTCAGGCCTTGAGTCCAAATCTGTTTTCTCTTGTTCAGTTGAAGTTTGATCTTTTTTACTTTTAATTGTTTCCTGTAATTGCTATTTTGCTTTATTTACGACGCTCGTACTTGTTACAGCGTTGACATTTCTGGCCATCTGCTGATCCCCACGAATTTGACAAATTCCCCATGGTGATGGGAATTTGATAACTTGATGCAGGGTTGATGGGACAACATCCATATCGTGTATCCATGGCCTTCCCATGATCATATTGTAGGCCATTTCCATATCAACTACCTGAAATTTAGTTTTCCTTCACAACACCCATAGCAAAAGTTGTTAGTATTACCTCACCTTTTGTTACTACACTTGAGTTGTCGAAACCTGACAAGGTGTGCGCCTTGGGTAACATTTTGTCTTCAGCTTGCATTTCCCGCAGTACCCTTAGTAATATAATATTTACAGAACTTCCTGGATCAATCAAAACTCGCTTTACATTAGTATCATATACAAGTAAAGATATTACCAGTGCATCATTATGTGGAGTTGTCACTCCTTCGTTATCTGCGTCATCGAACGAAATGCTTTCATTGTCAAGGACCTGCCGTACCCGTTTCCCGTGTGTAATTGTTACCTTAGAAACCTTGTTTGAAGCTGTGAAAGTTATGCCATGAATATCTTCTCCCCCGCTTATGACATTCACTGTCCTCTTGGGTGAAGGAGGTTGTGGTGGTTCTTGTCTGTTCTTCATATAAGCTTGTTTTCCTTTCTCACTAAATAACTCAGTGAGATATCCTTGCTTCAATAAATGATCTACTTCACTTTGCAGGAATCTGCATTCTGAAGTTTTATGCCCGTGATCGTTGTGAAATTCGCACCAATGATCCGGATTGCGTCTACTTGGGTTTGACCGCATTTCTTTCGGCCACCGTACCTTATCTCCCATGCTTCTTAAAACAGCTACGAGCTCGGAGGTAGAGACGTTGAAATTATATCCACCGAATCGTGCCTTTAAACTCCTGTCATCATCACGTGATTCTTGTCTATTCTGATCATTCCTGAACTTTGAAGAAGAGCTAGAATCCCGGTTCCTTGACTTTTGATCGTATTGTTGGTTATCTTGCTTCGACCGTGGGTACTTTCCTGCGGGTCCCATATATGGATCGTACCTGTTTTTACCTGATCTTTTTTCGGAATCTGACCTTCGGGTACCGCCCCTTTCTTCATGATGGAGCTTAGGTACGGTATCTTCTTCGATTCGCAGCTTCGTGCTATACCTGTTGTAAACATCATTCCATGTGGTTGCAGGAAATTCTCGAAGACTTTCTTTGAGTCGTCTCGTGGCTTCAGAACTTTTGTCATTTAAATTACTTGCAAAAGTTATAGCAGCCCAATTGTCAGGCACACGAGGTAGAGTCATTCTTTCACGTTGGAACCTATCAACGAAGTTTCTAAGCAACTCTGAATCCCCTTGTTTGATTTTGAAAATATCTTCCATCCTTTTCTCAACTTTTTGTGCTCCCGAATGTGCTTTAATAAAAGAATCTGCAAGCTCAGCAAAAGAATTAATAGAATTTTCAGATAAAAGAGAATACCAGGTTAATGCACCCTTGGTGAGTGTTTCTCAAAATTTCTTGACCAATACTGATTCAATTTCTTGTTTGGTCAAGTTGTTGCCTTTCACGCCGGTTGTAAATGCAGTCACGTGGTCACGTGGGTCTGTAGTACCATCATATTTCGGGATGTCATGCATTTTGAATTTTTTCAGAATTGGAAGGGGAGCAGCACTAGGCTTCCATGGTTGTTGTGAGTATTTGTCCATGTCTACTCCTTTTATTATAGGTGGAACTCCAGGGATTTGCTCTATTCGCTCATTTTGTTCCTTCAGCTATTTCTGCAAGGTTAGTACTAAATTTTGCAAATATGAATTATTTAAATTACCTGGTCCCCCTTCTTGTGGTTCACTGGGGGTTGCTCCGTTTCCAGAATTATCAAGACCAGAACGGGGATTCTCCAATGTATTATTATTAGGAGTCGGTGTAGGTGGCGCAGCAGGCAATCGACTAATAAGTGCCTGAAGAGCTTTGCCGACTTGTGCATCGATTAGCTTTTGTAAAGCTTCAGTTGTAACTCCTTCAAAATGTTCAGATTGCTCTTGTTGATCAGCACGGGATTCAGTAACAGGAGTGCCTTCACGAGATTGACGTGGTGAATTTAAAGGAGAGGGAACCACGGTATCTTGATTTTGATGTATTTGATTTTCATGGTTTCCCAATGTGTTGTTACTGTTGTTGTCGGCGTTATTGTTTGACATGGTGACGATAATAGATAAGATATAACTTAAAAGGAAAGATTATCAGATTCCCGGTAACGGAACCAATTTGTTTAACCAAAAATCTGAGTCTTTGGTCAAAGCTAAAAGAAAAATTCGGGTTACTGATAATCAGGAGACAAAAAATAAAATACTTTTGAGAACAATGGTAGAGGGTAAATAGATAAGTATTTCAGTGTATTCTCAATAGTATATCGTGTCCTTACAAATGATGATACTTCTTCCTTTTATAGATCATTCTAGGTAAAGGATTAAAGCATCAGTTTTAATGACATAATCATGAGCAATAAATGACATTAAATAAGTCGTTATACAATCATTCCTATTAAATACCAACTTTATAACGTATCAGACATTTAATAATGAATTTGGACTCCTTTCTGTCATCTGATCCTTGCTTTTAATGCCTTCTAATCCGTTGACTGTAAATAATTTAAATTGGTACGAGACTCGTATCTATACATCGTCTCGTACCTATTTAAATTCTTCTTCCCGTGGCTGTTTTCACCGTGTTTTCACCGTGCCTCTTAGTCAATTGCTGTTCTTTGACCATTCAACTAATCCACGTGTCATGTCACATCATTGTTAATATAAATTCAGTTTTTTCCCAATACACCGTCCCTCCGTTCACTTTTACTTATTCATTATTCTAAAAATAGATTTTTCACTTTCACTTGTCACTTTTAGTATATCAAAAGAAGATAATTTCTTTTTTCTTGTTATACCCACAATATTAATTACTTATTTCAAATTATTTTTCAAATTCATTAACAATATGCATTAATTAATATGGGTATCATGGTAAGTTATGCACTTTATTTATTATTTTTTAAGAGGTTTGCAAAGTTCATAGTGGACAAGTAAAAGTGAACAGAGAGGGGAGTACTAAAGTCGAATAAGCAACCATTAACCTTTATTATATGTGCTAATTACTCTATTCGTCCCCAAAATCCTTGTTCCCATCTTACTTTGTGGATGTCCAAGATATTGTTAGTAATGAGTAAATGCAAGACAAAAATTTTAACAGGTCAACACCACCTAATTAACATGCACAAGTTTTAGGCCATTGCAAATTCTATTTGGCCGAACTTTTAATGACTTTTCTATTTTTAGACAAATATCCAATGAATATTTTCATGCCCACTTAATATGTAGAGATCTAAAATATCGTTCTTTGTCATATATTAAGGACAAATAAATGTTACGTTGTTAGATATGGCTGCCCTTTTGTTAGATATGGGTGATTGCAACAATTTTTAAAGTACGGAAAATAAACTACAATTACAAACAAAGTACAAAGAAAAATAATAGTAGTATTTTTTTTGTCTCAATTTATGTGGTGGTATTTGACTCGGTATGAAATTTAAAAAATAAAAAAAGACTTTTAAAATGTGTGGTCTAAAACAAACCACATATTGTGAGCATGTGATTTTTGTCTTGTTTATCTAGTCCTATAAATTCATTAAAATAAGGATTTTTCTTTATTGTTTGAATTTTTAGTGATTTAATTGCATGGTTTTGCGTTTGTTTGCATCCTTGTGTGTGCATATATTTTTTGTAATTGATATGATTCAAAAATACAAAATAGCATCAAAGTTTCGATTTTAGCATTTTCTATTAGTAAAATCAATAATACAAAAATAAAGAAAACAACAAAAATGATTCTTTGCATTTTTATTTTTAATTTTTGCCTTAGTTTGCTTTTTATTTAGGAATTAATTAGTATAATCTTAGAGTAAATTTTGGTCCTTGCTTTAACCTTGCATTTAATAAAATCAGAAAATTTAAATAATAAAAAGAGTAAATAAAAAAAAACAAAAGAAGAAGAGAAAGCATATTAAAAAAAATTAAATGAAAGTCTAGTCTTAGTAATACCCAATTTTGGGCCATGCCTAGTCCCAATTTCACCCCAGAATCCGGCCAAAATGGCCCAAGTGCATCCTTACCCGGTCCAAATGACCATACCCCTGAGACTAATAAAACGACGTAGTATAGGAGGGAGACTACGTCGTTTTGAATTAGTGAGGCCAAATTAAATCTTGACTGTCTATTTCTCATCATCTAGCGGTCCTCATTCGTTCAAGTCTTTTTAATAAAAATGTCCGAAAACTCTTCATTAACCCTAGACCAAACTCGTCTTCCTCGTACCACTGTTCCTCCACCGTCCGCCGCCGGCCGGAAATCGCCTCCGCCGGCGAGGATTGTCCAATGGGACCCAAAAATACACCCTAGGTTCCTCTCACTTTCCTCTCCCCAAATCCACCCTCAATTTACCTTGAATCGTCACCAATCGGTTCGAATATTGGATCGAAAATCCGGCCAAAACCTCAACTCACACAAATCCAACCAAATTCACACCCTGTACTCTCCTAACCCCCTCTTCCCGAATCCTTATTTAGAATCTTTCGAATGTAGTCAAAAACACTCGATATTTAGATCTTAAAACCGGCGGAACACTAAGAAATTTGGGGTTCCTCAAATTTTCCCCAATTCTTGAGTCCAGAGCTCGAGCCAGACTTCGAGATAATGTGTTCGCGTGTTGTTTGTTGAAGAACACACGTTCACATCATTCCGAGGTTGACTTGGATTCCGGTCGGATTAATTGCAAAATCAGTAAGTTTCCTACTGTGTTTCTTTTCTTTATTATTTGAATCCTATGATTAGTTTAAACTTTTGTTTAATCAATTTATGCATGTTTCTGTAGGTTTTAGTTAATTTAAGTTACTTAATCACATTAATAATTACTAAATGAATCACTCCCAATGCATGAAAATAATTCTTACAAGGTTTTTTCCCAAAAAGGTCAAAAATACCCCCGGACCCACGTGGTGAAACTCGAGGTTCGGACCAAAACCCGGTTACCCATTCCCCCATGAATCCAAATATATGATTTGTTTTGAAATCGGTCCCCAAATTGAGGTCCAACTTCTCAATTTGTAGAAAACCTAGGTTCTACCCAAAACACCCAATTTCACCCTTGAAAATCTTTGATTTGAAGTTGAAATTATGTTAAAAGATGTTAAGGAATAAAGAAATTAAGTTAGAAATCACTTACCAATCGTTTTGGAGAAGAAAAGTTGTTTGGAAAATCGCCTCTTAGGTTTTGGGTTTTTGAAAAGTGAAAAATGACTGAGATTTTCTGAACTTGTATACCTTTCTGAGGACCTGGCGCGGACCGCACAAAAATGTGTTGCGGCCGCGCTGAGTGGGAGAAAAATTGGGGCTTCTATGAACCCTTCCAGTGCGGACCGCATTGTTTTGGTGCGCTGCCGCACTGGTTAACCTGAAACCCTAGCCCTCAGACTCAGCCACGCGGACCACACAGAAAGGCATCGCGGCCGCGTGGCTCCAGCACGGACCGCGCGGAAATGACCGCGGCCGCGCTGGTGTCTGCAACACCTGAACCTACATTTTCTTAAGTCCAAGACCTCCTGGGCCCCATTCAAAACTCACCCAAGCCCTCGGGGCTCCAAACCAAACATGCACACAACCTTAAAAACATCTTACGGACTTACTCGTGCGATCAAATCGCCAAAATAACATCATATACATAGGATCAAGCCTCATTTTCTCTCAACTTTCATAAAACTCAAATTCTCCACTTTAAGTCTGAAACACGTCATATGACGTCCGTTTTTAGCCAAACTTTACAGATAGTGCTTAAAACATATTTAAGACATGTACCGGGCGTCGGAACCAAAATACGAGCCTGATACCTATATTTTCTAACTCCTTTTCATTTCAAATTTTCATATCAAATTTCAGAAAACAATTTCTTTCAAAAATTCATTTATCGGGCTTGGGACCTCAGAATTTGATTCCGGGCACACGCCCAAGTCCCATATTTTTCTACGGACCCTCCGGGACCGTCAAATCACAGGTCCGGGTCCGTTTACCCAAAATGTTGACCGAAGTCAATATTATGCATATTAATATCAAAATCCATCAAATTGTTTTCACATAATTCACATATTCTAACATAAAAACTTTCCGGCTATGCGCCCGAACTGTGCACGCAAATCGAGGCAACTAAAAGCGAGGTTTTCAAGGCCTCGGAAGCGCAAAACAAGGAATAACTACGGTGATGACCATTTGGGTCGTCACATTCTCCACCTCTAAAACAACCGTTCGTCCTCGAACGAACAAAAGAAAGAAGTACCTGAGTCGGGAAATAAATGAGGATAACGGCTCTGCATATCGGACTCAGACTCCCAGGTCGATGCCTCAGGAGGCTGACCTCTCCATTGAACACGCACCGAAGGAAAACTCTTCGACCTCAACTATCGAACCTGCCGGTCTAGAATAGCCACCGGCTCCTCTTCGTATGACAGATCTTTGTCCAATTGGACAGTGCTGAAATCTAACACGTGCGATGGATCTCCGCGATACTTCCGGAGCATAGATACATGAAACACAGGATGCACAGCTGACAAGCTATGTGGCAAGGCAAGTCTATAAGCCACCTCTCCTACACAATCAAGAATCTCAAATGGACCGATGAACCTAGGGCTGAGCTTGCCCTTCTTCCCAAATCTCATCACGCCCTTCATAGGCGATACACGGAGCAATACCCGCTCCCCAACCATGAAAGCAACATCTCTGACCTTGCGGTCTGCATAACTCTTTTGTCTGGACTGAGTTGTACGAAGTCTATCCTGAATAATCCTGACCTTGTCCAAGGCCTCCTGAACCAGATCTGTACCCAATAATCGAGCCTCTCCCGGCTCAAACCATCCAACTGGAGACCGACATCGCCTACCATACAATGCCTCACACGGAGCTATCTGAGTGCTGGACTGGTAGCTGTTGTTGTAGGCGAACTCTGCTAAAGGCAAAAACTGGTCCCACGAGCCTCCAAAATCAATGACACAGGCTCGGAGCATGTCCTCAAGAATCTGAATAATCCTCTCGGACTGCCTGTCCGCCTGGGGATGAAATGCTATACTCAACTCAACCTGGGTGCCCAACTCTTGCTGAACCGCTATCCAGAAATGCGAGGTAAACTGTGTACCCCGATCCGAAATGATAGATAGTGGCACCCCATGAAGGCGAACAATCTCCCTGATATAAATCTCGGCTAACCTTTCGGACGAATAGGTGGCTGCAACAGGAACAAAATGCGCTGACTTGGTCAGCCTATCAACAATGACCCAAACTGCATCAAACTTTTTCCGAGTCATCGGAAGTCTAGTAACGAAATCCATCGTAATCCTCTCCCACTTCCACTCGGGAAGTGCAATCCACTGAAATAGACCACCAGGTCTTTGATGCTCGTACATAACCTACTGACAATTCAAACACCGAGCCACATGCATAACGATGTCTTTCTTCATCTTACGCCACCAATAGTGCTGCCTCAGATCCTGATACATCTTCGCGGCGCCCGGGTGAATAGAATACCGAGAACTGTGGGCCTCCGCTAAGATCAACTCTCGAATCCCATCAACGCTGGGCACACAAACTTGCCCCTGCAATCTCAATACACCATCATCATCTAAGGTTACTTTCTTGGCACCTCCATGTTGCATCGTGTCTCTCAAGACACACAAATGGGGATCCTCAAACTGCCGCTCGCGGATATGCTCTAATAGTGAGGAACGAGCAACCGTGCAAGATAACACTCTGCTAGGCTCAGAAATATCCAACCTCACAAGAAGATTGGCCAAGGCCTGAACATCCAAAGCAAGCGATCTCTGGCTGACTGGAATATAAGCAAGACTACCCATGCTGGCGGACTTCCTGCTCAATGCATCGGCCACCACATTGGCCTTCCCCGGGTGGTATAAGATAGTAACATCATAATCCTTTAGCAACTCTAACCACCTCCTCTGCCTCAAATTCAACTCTTTCTGCTTGAACAGATACTGAAGACTCTTGTGATCAGTGTAAACCTCACACGTCACGCCATATAAGTAATGCCTCCAGATCTTCAAGGCTTGAACAATGGCTGCCAACTCGAGATCATGAACCGGATAATTCTTCTCGTGGATTTTCAACTGCCTCGAAGCATAGGCAATGACTTTGCCTTCTTACATCAACACTGCACCAAGCCCAATACGAGACGCATCACAATAGACCGTATATGGCCCTGAACCTATGGGCAAAACCAATACTGGTGCCGTAGTCAGAGCCGTCTTGAGCTTCTGAAAGCTCGCCTCACACTCGTCCGACCACCTGAACTGGGCACCCTTCTGGGTCAATCTGGTCATAGGGGCTGCAATGGATGAAAACCCCTCCACGAACCGACGATAGTAACCTGCTAACCCCAGGAAACTCCGAATCTCCGTAGCTGAAGCTGGTCGAGGCCAGTTCTTGACTACCTCTATCTTCTTCGGGTCTACCTGAATACCTACTGCTGATACGACATGACCCAGGAATGCGACCAAACTCAACCAAAACTCGCACTTTGAGAACTTAGCATACAACTGACTATCCTTCAGGGTCTGAAGAACCACTCTGAGGTGCTGCTCATGCTCCTCCTGACTGCGGGACTATATCAGAATATCATCAATGAAAACAATCATGAACAAATCCAGATAGGGCCTGAACACTCGGTTCATCAATTCCATAAATGTTGCTGGGGCATTGGTCAACCCAAATGACATGAACAAAAACTCATAATGCCCATACCGAGTACGAAATGCTGTCTTAGGGACATCAGACGCCCTAATCCTCAGCTGATGATAACCAGATCTCAAATCTATCTTCGAGAACACCCTCGCACCCCTGAAGCTGGTCGAATAAATTATCAATCCTCAGCAGTGGATACTTATGCTTAATTGTAACCTTGTTTAATTGCCGGTAATCGATGCACATTCTCATCGAACCATTTTTTTTTCTTAACAAACAACACTGGCGCACCCCAAGGCGAAACACTGGGTCTAATGAAACCTTTCTCAAGCAAATCCTGCAGCTGTTCCTTTAACTCTTTCAACTCCGGCAGGGCCATACGATACGGCGGAATGGAAATGGGCTGAGTGCCTGGAGCCAGATCAATACAAAAATCAATATCCCTATCAGGCGGCATGCCTGGCAAGTCTGAAGGAAAAACCTCGGGAAACTCTCGAACAATAGGAACAGAATCAATAGACGGGACTTCAGTGCTGGAGTCGCGAACATAAGCCAGATAAGCTAGACACCCCATCTCGACCATGCATCGAGCCTTCACATAAGAAATAACGTTGCGAGAAGAATGACCAGGAGTCCCTCTCCATTCTAAACGGGGAAAATCCGGTAAGGCTAAGGTCACGGTCTTGGCATGACAATCCAAGATCGCATGATACGGGGACAACCAATCCATCCCTAATATGACGTGGAAATCCATCATATCCAAGAGCAACAAGTCAACACGGGTCTCAAGACCCCTGAATACCACCACACATGAATGATGAACCCGGTCCACCACTATAGAATTCCCCACTGGCGTGGACACATATACAGGAATACTCAAGGCCTCACTAGGCATAACCAAATATGGTGCAAAATAGGACGACACATATGAATACGTAGATCCGGGATCAAATAGCGCAGAAGCATCCCTATCACAGACCATAATAGTACATGTAATCACAGCATCTGATGACTCAGCCTCTGGCCTGGCTGGCAAAGCATAACAACGGGGCTGGGCCCCACCTCCCTGAATCATATCCCTAGGACGATCTGCTGCTGGCTGACCCCTACCTCTAGTGGTCGGAGCTCCACCTCTAAGACCTCTACCTCCACCTCTATGTCCTCTACCCCCGCCTCTAGCTGGTTGGGTAGGCTGTGGGGCAACTGGTGCCTGGATCATCGGGCGAGGACCCTGCTGCTGCGAGCTGATGGAAGCTCAAGGGAAATATCTGGCAATGTGACTCACATCACCGCAAGTATAACAAGCCCTCGGCTGTTGAGAATAACGGAGTGGTGGTGCACTGATAGGTGTTGATGGTGAACTGAAGAGCTGCTGGTCAGAATACTGCGGCTGAGAACCACGACCACCTGGTGTACCATGAGAAGCCTGGAGAGCTTACTGAAAGGGCCTCGAAGGATGGCCTCTACCATAAGAATCCCTACCTCTAGACGAGGTACCACTGAATCTGCCAGAATGACGGGGCCTCTTATCAGACCTATGACCACCTCCCTGAGTAAGTGCCATCTCTATCCGGCGGGCACCATCTGCCGCCTCCTGAAATGAAATCTCACTACCGGCACTCATGTCCATCTGAACACGGATCGGTTGGGCCAACCCATCAATAAACCTCTGCACCCTCTCTCTCTCTCTCTCTCTCTCTCGGTGGGGAGTATCACAATGGCATGACGAGCGAGTTCAATGAACCGGGTCTCATACTGGGTGACCGTCATAGGACCCTGCTGGAGACGCTCAAACTGCCTGCGAAGAGCATCTCGCTGAGTAACTGGAAGAAACTTCCCCAGAAATAACTCTGGAAACTGATCCCAGGTCAATGATGGTGACCCTGCTGGAACCTGAGCCTGAGGAGCTACCGGCTCTGGAGTATGAGTATCGGGAGTCTGAACTCCTCCCCCAGCCTGAGATGTGGCTGGAGCTACGGGAAGCAAACCGGTCCTAGAAATGCCCTCCATAAAGCCTACCAGTCGGACCAAAGCATCCTGAAGCACTGAAGTGGCTATGAAACCCTATGGGACCTGAGTTGGGCCCATCGGAGCTGCTGGAGCTGGAACCCCTTCGTCGTAGTCAACAAGAGGCTCCACCTCTGGGACTGCCGCTCGGGGCTGAGCTCTGCCTCGGCCTCTAGCACGGCCTCGCCCTCTGCCCCTAATAGGAGTTGCTGCTGGGGGCTCGGGCTGCTGCGTGGTAGAAGAGGAAGCACGTGTTCTCGCCATCTCGAGAGAACAAAGTGGAAAGACAATCAGTACTTGAGAAACAGAATCGCACGACAAGAATGAACAAGGTGAAGTTTTCCTAACTCGGTAGCCTCTGCGGGATAAATACAGACATCTCCATACCGATCCCTCAGACTCTACTGAGCTTGTCCGTGAGTTGTGAGACCTAAGTAACCTAGGGCTCTGATACCAACTTGTCACGACCCGGATTTCCCACCATCGGGTGTCGTGATGGCGCCTACTATCAGAGCTAGGCAAGCCAAATATTTAAAACACCTTTCCTACTTTCTTTCAAACAATATAATAAACGAGACAAAATTTAAACGGAAGACTTTAAATCTAAAGCAACTGAAAACCAAAAGTGCGGAAGTTTAATACACATCACTACCCAAGGTCTAGTGTCACTAGCTCACGGACTACTACAGAATACTACAAACAATGTCTGAAAGGAAATACATCATGTCTGTCTGATACAAGACGAACAAACGAAAAACATGGAAAGGGACTTCGGCCTGCGAACGCCAGCTAGGCTACCTCGAGAGTCCCTGGACTGAAGATAGCTCCCAGAAGTCCTACTGCTGTGGTCTGTAAGCTGCTCCCTGATCTGTGCACAAAAATGCACAGAGTGTAGCATCAGCACAACCGACCCCATGTGCTGGTAAGTGTTTGGCCTAACCCAGGCGAAGTAGTGACGAGGCTAAACAGGACCTACCACAATTAACCTGTACAGATATATATACAAGTGCAAGAAAACAATAACAAGATAATACAAAGTAAAACTGGGAGGGGACATGCTATCGGGGAGTAATAGATAAAAATAAAATATCGGAAATAAACAGAAGAAACTCCGGTTTCCATGATATATATATATATAGTGGACGGCGTGCCACACGATCCCATATTATATATATATATAGTGGACGGTGTGCCACACGATCCCATAATATCATATTTAAGTGGACGGCGTGCCACACGATCCCATAATATAGTATATAAGTGGACGGCGTGCCACACGATCCCTTTTAACAATATATAGGTGGACGGCGTGCCACACGATCCCTTTTAACAATATATAGGTGGACGGCGTGCCACACGATCCCTATTTCCATATACCACGTGGTAGGCGTACCACCCGTTCCCATTTCATCTTTATCACAATGCACAATATGTCACGAACAAACACTTACCTTGAATGCTCCAAACTCAACTCACGCTTCTAGTATAGTTTTACCTCTTTATTCCACCACCAATCCGCTCGAATCTAGTCATAAGTTACTTAATCACATTAATAATTACTAAATGAATCACTCCCAATGCATGAAAATAATTCTTACAAGGTTTTTTCCCAAAAAGATCAAAAATACCCCCGGACCCACGTGGTCGAAACTCGAGGTTCGGACCAAAACCCGGTTACCCATTCCCCCATGAATTCAAATATATGATTTATTTTGAAATCGGTCCCCAAATTGAGGTCCAACTTCTCAATTTGTAGAAAACCTAGGTTCTACCCAAAACACCCAATTTCACCCCTGAAAATCTTTGATTTGAAGTTGAAATTATGTTAAAAGATGTTAAGGAATAAAGAAATTAAGTTAGAAATCACTTACCAATCGTTTTGGAGAAGAAAAGTTGTTTGGAAAATTGCCTCTTAGGTTTTGGGTTTTTGAAAAGTGAAAAATGACTGAGATTTTCCGAACTTGTATACCTTTCTGAGGACCTGGCGCGGACCGCACAAAAATGTGTTGCGGCCGCGCCGAGCGGGAGAAAAATTGGGGCTTCTCTGAACCCTTCCAGCGCGGACCGCACTGTTTTGGTGCGCTGCCGCACTGGTTAACCTGAAACCCTAGCCCTCAGACTCAGCCACGCGGACCGCACAGAAAGGCATCGCGGCCGCGCGGAAATGACCGCGGCCGCGCTGGTGTCTGCAACACCTGAACCTGCATTTTCTTAAGTCCAAGACCTCCCGGGCCCCATTCAAAGCTCACCCGAGCCCTCGGGGCTCCAAACCAAACATGCACACAACCTTACAAACATCTTACGGACTTACTCGTGCGATCAAATCGCCAAAATAACATCATATACATAGGATCAAGCCTCAAAACACATGATTTTTTTCTCTCAACTTTCATAAAACTCAAATTCTCCACTTTAAGTCCGAAACACGTCATATGACGTCCGTTTTTAGCCAAACTTTACAGATAGTGCTTAAAACATATTTAAGACCTGGCGTCGGAACCAAAATACGAGCCCGATACCTATATTTTCTAACTCCTTTTCATTTCAAATTTTCATATCAAATTTGAGAAAACAATTTCTTTCAAAAATTCATTTATCGGGCTTGGGACCTCAGAATTTGATTCCGGGCACACGCCCAAGTCCCATATTTTTCTACGGACCCTCCGGGACCGTCGAATCACAGGTCCGGGTCCGTTACCCAAATGTTGACCAAAGTCAATATTATGCATATTAATATCAAAATCCATCAAATTGTTTTCACATAATTCACATATTCTAACATAAAAACTTTTCGGTTATGCGCCCGAACTGCGCACGCAAATCTAGGCAACTAAAAGCGAGGTTTTCAAGGCCTCGGAAGCGCGGAACAAGGAATAACTATGGTGATGACCCTTTGGGTCATCACATTGCAGCTTCTAACCTCCATCAAGTAGCATACTTGCAGAAAGTTTCTGTTGGTTTAGCATACTCGCAGAAAGTTTCCGTTGGTTTCTTCTTGAGGTTCTGTATGTAGAAGACCTTCAGTGCATTCTCTGTATTAAACTTGAATCGGTCCATGAAGTTTGATGCCATGCTTACCCAATTAACCCACTTCTTGGGATTCTGACTGATATACCAAGATAGGGCATCTCCAGTGAGACTCCTCATGAATAGTTTCATGCAAATTCTTTCATCTTTTCCAACTCCCATGATCTTATCACAATATGTCCTCAAATGTATATTCGAGTCACTCGTTCTGTCAAACATCTCGAATTTAGGAGGTTTGTAACCTTCTGGCAGTTACATGTCTGGCTGAATGAATAGATCCTCATAATTCAAACCCTAAATTCCTTTGCCTCTTTCGATACCTTGGACGTGGCTTGTGAGCTTTTTGAGCTCCTCTGCCATATTCTTAATGAGTAGGTCCTTCTCGGCTAATTCTGGAGTGTATAAGATTGGATGAGTAGAGTGGGGTAAGGTTTCCATGTATATGGGATTGTTTTGGTGGGTGCCAGGGGTTGGAGTGTAGTGGTGATCATTAGTTGAATTTTGCAAATCAGGGATAGGTTGTGGCGTATTTTGAGGAGTACGGTAAGTGGTTTGTGGGTATTGAGTAGGAAGATATTGATGTTGAGGAGGAGTGGGTATTGGTGGAGGATTAGGATTTTAGGGAGGTGTTGCGTGTTGATGGGGTGCGGGAGGATTTTGTGGGCGTTGGTTTTGGTGTGTTTTTGAGGAGGTGCTGGGTTTTGGGTATTTTGCTGGTTAAGAAATGGGACGTTTAGGGTGAGGGAGAGGTTTTCCAAGTTGCGGACATGCTCAAGTTCCCTTTGCAATTCCAGTATTTTCTGTTCCAATCGTAGGACCAAATCATTCCGGGTCGGAGTACTCCGACCGTCTGAAGTTTCAACATTTTCCACGTGCGCAACATTTTCTTTCTACATATCACTCATATCATCCATCTGAGCTTTTCCCTTACCTTTAGGATTACTTGGAGGAGAAGGAGGTGGAGGGCCTCTAGATCTGGTGTGATATGTTGACGATGCTAGAATGTGCGAACCAACCTTAAAGGATGGGAATAATCAAAATAAAGAAAAAGGCAAAAAGGTAAACAAGTCAATAAGGATTTCGAAAAGTATTTGAATTATTTAAACACATATTGCAGGAATGTAAATTCGCGTCCTAATTTGGAGAACCTCGTTGTGCCCGAGGTAAGCCTAGCGACAAGTAGATTGGGAGAGATTTTATGTCGATAAATGCCTCATTTCATTAATGTAATAAATAAGACGAACCTAAAAACTACAATAAATAAATGAGTTACTAATGGCATCTGCCTTATTACATTCAAATTCCAAAACGACTCAAAAAAGATAGACCTAATCTACCTGGTCCCAGAGGGACTTTCACCATATTTGACCCTCTTGTATACGTCAATTAGATTTCCTAGGTCATACATGTCCAGTAGCAGGTACACCCTTGCTAGGTGTCTGATGTGCCGTAAACTTTCGGCACATTTGATACCAATTACTTAGATTTCAACTCGTCTTTTAATGCATTTTTAATTAATTCTGATCAAGTTTGGTTGTTTGTAGTGCATGAGCTTGAAGGCCCAAAAACATGGAAAAAGGTCAAAAGGTCACAAAAGAAGGGAAATGCTACAAGTATGCGACCGCATAATGCACATGTGGACAGCATAACTCAGAGGTTGATGGCAAACTGAAACAGACTTATTGGCCAAATGAAGCAAAGGATATGCGGTCCATTATGCGGTCGTATAACACCTTTGCGAGCCGCATAATGGTCGCATAATTCCAGTAGAAGAAGCTGATCAATATGATTTGCGATGGCATATGTGGTCGCATAACACACATGCAGAACACATAATCGATATGCAGTGGAATCTAGAACTGGTGATTTATTAAGGCTGCAATGAGAATGAAGAATATGACCGCATACGTGGTCTACGACCATTATACGGTCGCATAAGCTGTCTGAAGGGGCATTTTTGTCCGATTTTGACCACGACTTTTGGTCCACTATAAAAAGAATAACTAAGGTTTTATGGGTCACTCAAGTCTAAAAAGGGTCCTACATAGAGAGCATTGAATACTCCATTAATTTGAAAGCTTGTAAAGAAAGAATCTTGCACTTTTGTAAGATTTATGACTTTATTAAATACTTTGTTCTTGTATTTTAGCATGAGTAGCTAGTTTTAAATACTAAGGTTGTGGACCTTAGATGGGTGTAATGCTAACGAGTGTTTAACATTGAATATATATATATATATAATGATTGGTTGATATTTATTCAATTCTTGTTCTTTATTTATGGTTGGTGGTTGCAAACATTAATCTATTCCATTTTACTCTTTCTTTACTTGGAAAAGTGAGCTAGGGTTTGGTAGAATTGAATATCAAGAACTCAAGACTTTAAATCTTGTTTAATAGAATCGCTTAGGAATAAATGGCTTCTACTTGACATAAATTGGTTGTTCTCAATTTGCAACTCTTTTATATTTGGAAAAATCATAAAGGGAAAATACTACCCAACCATTGGAAAATATTGGGTAGTCATTTAGAAATCATTTTCATATCAAAGGACTTTCCATTAGAAATATATCATATTAACACTGATAGCATTACATTCCATTAATGGGGACACAACCTTGGTTTCCTTAATCAAATTATTTACATTCTCATAGAACAATTAGTTATCTTCTTAATTCGCACCTATATTATTCTCTTGTTACGTTAAAGGAATAGAATTACGACCTAAGTCAAGTTTCACACTACTCAAGTAAACATTTCACACCATATTCCATGTGGGATTCGACCCCAACCTATGGGTTATTATATTTGACACCGATCGCCTTACACTATTTAATCAAAGTGTAATTTGAGCGTATCAGTGTCCTCTCTCGTTGCCCTCTACATTCTGACAGTCTACTACCATTTTCCTCATCTTCCCTTCCAGTTCCATTAGACCCTGCTCCAAATATTCCAACCTTTTTGTCGACCTTGTAGCCATTTCCCTCCGCTCGTTAATTGACTCCATGTCTAACTTGTGTTGTTCCAAATGCCTGGCTTTGGACTCAAGGACTTTTTTGCATAGCCTTTCATACTTCACTTGTGCTTCAGCAACCTCATCTATAACTCGGTTTCCTTGATCAATCCCTGACTCGACTATTCCTGCTATGTTATCTTCCAACCATGATGGGTAGAAGTACACATCACCTGCGTGATATCGATCTGGCTCGATGGTATCCTTTTCGACGATAATCTTCAAATGCCACATGTGTTGGGCCTCACATTTGTACGGAATGGCATCATCCTAAAAATCTGCTCTATAATGAATCATTTTGGAGACTCGTGGTATGACTTGTTTTCTACCAGCTTGTCTCATGACCCTGATAGGAACATAGTGATGTATTCCCCTTAATCCAATCAACACCAAATGCAGGACATCCCTGGATCTGATGATGAATTCATTAGTAGGGAACCACTCGAACATCCAGTAAACCTGGTCCTTGGTCAAATTGCTGAAAAACTATGCCCATTCTGTAGAATTCTCTAGCTGTGCAAATCTGTCTGGATAAAGGTCATTCTTTTAGGATGGTGGAAAGCTATGTGATCATTCCATGATCCCCGTGGAAACTCTTGTCGGTATTGGCCCCTCTGAAGATGTTCTAAAAACCAAATCTGCAGTAGCAAGTTACAACCCTCAAAATGTTTGAACCCTTTCTTGCAACGATCTAAAGCCCGGTATATGTCTGCTACAATCATCGGAACAATAGTATAGGTTTGTCCCTCAATTCCATCCATTAAATCTTTGGTTACCATGGCCAACCTGGTGTGAATTTTGTCCCCTTGGCTTGGAAACACTATCATACCTAGAAAGCAGACGATGAATACAAAAACCCTACGATGGGTCCAACCTAGGGAAGTGATGGAGAATTCATCATGAAAGATACGGTAAGATTTGTTGTGTCCATATTGTTTATAGAGGAAGTCGAAGGGTATGTAGGATTTCTTCAGGCACTCCAAGTCATCATTCTTTCTCAGACCCATCATTATCAGAAACCCCCTAGTAGTGCGATTTTCTAGTACTAGTAAACCAGGACTATCCCATGGTAATCCAGTGAATCCTCCTATTTCCTCCAAAAATGAGTCATTTCTATATTTCCAAAACGGAATACAACTCTTTCTCCATCCCAGAACATAGTAGCAGCCTCGATCAGCATGTCGTTTGGTTAGATGTCCAATAAAGAAGGTAAATTTCCGAGAACCCTTTTCCCGTGAATTTTGTCGTTTGGCGAAAGGTTTTCCCACCAATTTAACAATAAAGGTGGTATACTTCGGACCATGCCAAACCTGGAGACTTCGTGCCTCATTTTCTACAAAAACAGACAGAGTTAGACCCTTGCCCCATTCCGGATTCGACTACTTACACATTAATGATTAGCATGTCGGCATTTATCTCTCCAAATTATGTAGATATCGTGGTTGCGCCCATTGGGATTATGGAAATCCCAGTGGATATTAGACAAGATTTTTCTTAGAGGGTTATTATGCGGACAACATATTAACCCAGGCTAGGTTTGATCATGATGCATGTACAGTTATTATCAGAGTAAGGTTTCTATAGAAGTCTAAACTAGTACCCTCAAGCGGACAACTTAAGAGGGAAAGGTACGGAACCGTCGACTGTACTGCTGACCGACTAGTTTTACCGCAAATAAGCCTTTCCAAATTTAAAGGGTGATCTTAGGAAGATCGCGAACACTCATCAAGCGCCGCTATAGTATCAGTACGCACGAGTGGAATATGATGTTGAGCATGCAGTTATGCAAAAGAAAATAACATATTGTCAAGTATTTGCACGATGAATAATGATAAAATGTGGTATTTAATAATTGTAAAGATATTTAAGAAATAAAAACAAGGAGACAAGTCAGTTTCCATAGTAAAAAGTGATAAAATAGGGAAGAGAAGTCATAAATAAATGAAGATAGGAAAATAAATTCACATAGAGTGGGAAGGGGAAGGGGTGTGCAAGTATTAACGGAATAATAAAGGCATGCTTAAAGATTAATTCACAAAGAAGTTCGTTATGGTAAGAGCTTAAAGATATCCCCAGCAGAGTCGTCATGCTGTCGCACCCCCTTTTTCTCGCGAAATCGGGTTTTGACATTTCTGGGACAACTCCTTTTTGAGAGGGTAGGGAATTGGAATTGAGAGAGCACCACCTAACAGATTAAGGTGTGTTAGGGAACCTAGAGCAGATAACTCATGTTACCAGTTTACATCACTAGAGGTCGAGTAAGGGCTCAAAATTACCTTGAGGGGAAGGTATTAGGCACTCCTCGAGGTCCACAATGGTGGGTCCCGGCCGAACTTAAATTATGAATTAGTCTAATAAAAAGCGAGGGGAATATTTAATAGGGATAGGGGTTCTAAGTTTTTTAGCCTAAAGGATCACCACATGTAACATAAATAATACTTCGTAACTCCCTCGAGTCGGGGTGTTACTTATATTATTCAGCAGGCACAGACTATCATCTTCTGCTACCCGATTACTATCTTTAAGTTGTTGCCTAAAGCGCTCTAATTGATTCTAGTTTGATCCCTATGTGTGCACTACCCGTCCCTTACCTATGGCCCTGGAGGTATTAGGACATCTATTTAGAATAATTCTAGACTAGACCTAGGTTTCTCAAAAATGTGAAAGACTAGGCGACAAACAAAACATGTTAGGACTTGCAAATATGAAGCAAATAGGGGCTCACGTTAACCTCCGCAGCAAATGCACGCAATTAATTAACAATCTTTATCGATCTTAAAAATCCTATAGGCAGGATATCTATGCGAGAAGACATATGTACGGAAACAATTTCATTAAGGCGAGTGTTAGGACCTACTATTTTGCCTACTGATTTTAATGAATATCATCTAAGCACTTCAAACTGTAACGAATTATTTAGAATTGTTATTAAGTCCTATAGGCATATTGTCTAAGTAATGACAGTGGCGATTATGTTCAGAACCAATTGATAGAATCCTACAGGCATGATTTCTCGTATCGAACTGACTTGAATCTTGTATGCATGATCTCTAGGATTTGAAGCTAGCTTTTAATCCTATAGGCATGATCTCTAGGCTTGAAACTGATTTTTATTCTATAGGCATGGTATCTACTTCTGAATTGATTTAAATCCTATAGATATGATTTCTAGATTTGAAACCAGTTTTAGTCATATAGACATGGTATCTATTGAGCAATAATACGGGCAGAAATTGTGCAGATTCCCAGAAAATCAATCAAATTAAACATCGAGGTCCTATAGGCATGATTGCTAATGCACATTTGTTGGATTGATAGATCCTATGAGCAGGATTTCTAATATGCATTTTAATGCCAACCCTATAGGCAGGACTTCTAATATGCAAACAGAAAATTAACACCATCAATACAAATCCTATAGGTAGGATTTTTAAGCACAGTACAGAACTCATACAGTTGTTAACAAATGAACAGAATTGACAGCATAACTAAATCTTATAGGCATGATTTCTACCCAGTTTAGAAAAAGGAAATAAGAAACCCCCCCCCCCAGCTTTATTAAATATCCCCCAAATCTGTTATTACAGACCAGAATAGCAAATAAATTAAATAATATTAATGAGACAATATAGGGAGCCCTCATTAGGCCCAAATAAACTTGGGAACCACGACTTCCAACCATAACAACTTTAAGGCATAGCATAGTGATTCATCTATAGCATATTAGAACCAAGTTTCTAGTGTGTCAAAGTTCCCAAGGGCCTCAAGGACCCAGGGCAATGCTCACACCAGAACCATACATTCAGAAGATAGCTCATAAGAGATTAGAAAATCAGTCTCCGATGTGTCAGAGTTCACAGGAGTCTCGTGTGGACCCTGAGCAGTGCTCACACTGGAGTGGTTTAGAACCTAAGGGACTAAGAGGGGGGTTTTAAAATAAGTACATAAAAGAGGTAGGGGAGGTTTTAAAGCAGTTTGATTTAAGAAGAAACAAGGTTTAGAACACAGAGTTGCAGGCAGTGTGGCACCTCCTTTTTACTCGAAAAGGGGTATAAGGGAGTTTTTCCACTTTAAGTGACATTAATCGAAATGGGATTATTTTATTTTATTTTAGAGTCATCACTTCAAATAATTTATGGTGTCCCAAATCACTAGTTTTTTTTAAATCCCAAATCGAGGAAAATCAACCTTATTTAAAAGTCTACGAAACGAAAAAACTAGGTAAGGAATTCTGTTAACCCGGGAGAAGGTGTTAGGCATTCCCGGGTTCCGTAGTTCTAGCACGGTCGCTTAACTATTGATAATTGGCCTCATTATCTGATTGATTACATGTTTTAAAACCTATTGCGTATTTTTAACTTTATAACTGATTTTATTTATTTATGGAGTTACTTTTTTGGAGCAAGTCACGATTGCCGTACACTTGTCGTTTTGGAACATATTGCAAACCGCGCTACATGAAATGCATCCGTGATTTGCGACATGTTTATTTTATTATTGTTTGAAGATGTTATAATCGGGTCACATAAAATGTGCACTCAAATTTGTGAATTAGGTATCACGACTATGCCATGGGAACCGTACACATAGTCACGATGATTTATTATAAACGCACCTAAAGCAAACTATGAATGTTCAAAATATTTTCTACACTAGTTACGAATCTTCAAAGTATTTTCCATACTAGTTTTGGTATTAATGTGAGGGCCATAGATTATGAAATTCAATTGTGGATGACACTCCTCAATTTATCTTGAAATTTGTAGGACCACGCTCAACTGCCAGTAATTCATTAATTAACCCCATCATTTGCAATTTTCGCGGAGTAAATTGAGCTAGACCCATGAGGTTCCCAGATTCGACTTTATGTGCATGTGTTATATATACAAGAAACAATTTCAATCACAAAGTCAAACTGTTCATACAACCAAAAATGTGGAAAAATAACTCCCTAAAAGCCCAATAATTTCAATTGAATGTCCAAATCCTCTTTCAAGATATTAGTGTTTGGCCCAATTAGTAAGTAATCCAATTATTGATTAAACTTTGAGCCCATATTCTTAATACTGACAACCAATCCAGACACACTAACAGTGAAGCAACAAACTTACGTCTTAACATCAAAAGAACTAACCAAGGAATTTAAAGCATGCTAGTTAGCTAAGACTAAAAATAAGCAATTAGATTAAATATTATCAACTATAACCAGTGTATTTATCCTTTAACCTATAATGTGTATTTATAACACTCTTTTTATGGCAGCAAATCAGAATTTTTAAATTCAAAACCTACCCTTAAGAAATCTGTTTTTTACCTAATTTTACCTAAGTTTTGTACTATTTACTCATTCAATCCCTCACCCTCACCTTCATAGACTTTCCTAGGTAGTTATGAGAATATTCCTTGATCCTAAATACCTGAAATACCCTTACCAATACTGTTATTCACCTTTCTAAATTAAGACTTCCCCCTCTCGGACAAGAAATTGGGCCACAAAGCCCACTGAAATCTTACCAAATTTCAGGGTTTTTGGACCATGGCCCTTGGTTAAAGAGAAGTAAAAAGAAGAGGAAGAAATAGATAGTAGACAAAAACATAAACATAATAATAAAAAAAAATACATTGATAATAAAAAATAAAATAAATAAAAAAACGAAAAATACTAATAAAAAAGAATAGTGAGGCTAGAAACAAAGAAAAACAAACATGAGATGAATTTAACACCAAATTTCGGCCTTGCATGGGTAGGTTTAATCAAAACTTATTTGTTGAAACAAGAATACACCCCAAACTAATTTTTTGACTAGCCATGGAAATAGTGACACAAGTATTGGCCAAAAATTCCTAGTGGCTAATACTTTGTGTCACCATTTTCATTTCTTGCCGGAAAAAAAAAAGAAAGGGGGAGTTCTTAGATCTAAAATTTGAAAAGCACGGGTATTTGTTTGGACAAGACAATGATGGATTAGGGGTGAGGAGGTGTTGGTAATTATGGGGGAGGAGTTTGAGTGGGTTTGGGACTGTCTACGGTAGCGCCACCGGCGGATTGGAGGTGAAGAGCTTGGGGGCGGCTAGGGTTGTGGACTTGAGAGAAGATGAGAGAATGGAGAGAGTCTTTAGGGTTTGGGGAAGGGGGGAATTCGGACAGTTAAAAAGGAAAAGGGTGAGGATTTGCAAACCGTTGGATCAAAATAATCCAACGACTGGGATTGAATGGCGCAAAACGACATCGTTTTGGTAGTGGGGGGAACCGGACCGGGTATAGGAAATTGGGATGGACATGGGCGTGGGTGGATTGTGATATTTGGGCCATATAAAATGGTTTTGGGCCCAGATTTGGCCACAAACAACATTGTTCTCTCATTTTCCTTTTCTTTGTTTTCTTTTTCTTTTCTTTAATTTAAAACCCCTAATTAAATTAATTAAATCCTAAATTAATATCACCTATAAAATTAAACTAATTATCTATTTATAATAATTACAAAATTAGTTAATCCTAGATTAATGAAGAGGAAATTACTAATCTAATATTAAAAGCTAAAATGTAAAAATGAACAATATTTTTGTGATTTTTATTTTAATAAAGCAATTAATTAACTAATTAATCTTAAAATATGAACACAAAACCTAATATGCAATGCATGAAACTTTTGACATTTTGGGGGCATTTTTCATGATTTTAACAAAATTAAACGTGCACAAAAATGCAAACAATTAATAAAATTCTACAAAATCCTATAAAATTAAAAACAATTTGGAAAAAATCTATTTATTTAATTTAGTAGGAGTAATTATAATAGGGCTAAACTCACATGCTCACAGCTGCCTCTATTTGCTCGGGAACACGAAGAGTTTTCGGGCAAAAATAAAATGAGCAATTATGAGTGATTTTTGCCCGTCACGTAGGTTTAAATTGTGTAATTAATCATATAATTAGACCAATAATAATAGTTGAGAGACCGTGCTAAAACCGCGGAACTCGAAAATGCCTAACACCTTCTCTCGGGTTAACAGAATTCCTTACCCAGATTTCTGTGTTCGCAGACCATAAATAAAATTCAAACTTTTCTCAATTTTGTATTTTAACCGGTGACTTGGGACACCATAAATTATCCCAAGTGGCGACTCTAAACTTAAATAAATAATTCTGTTTCGATTATTGTCACTTTTATTGGAAAAACTCCCATATCCCCCCCTTTCGGGGTAGAAAAAGAAGGTGTGACAACGAGAGCAAGTTCGTTTGATGCTTTTAGACTTGTGTGCATGTTTAGTTTGGATCCCCGAGGGCTCGGCTGATTTTCGGATTAGCTACAGAGTGAAAATTAGACTTAGAACATTGCTGGTATGCTTCAATTTTTGTTGCAGGCCACAAACCTCGCAATTGTGAGGTCAAGCTTTGCAATTGCGAGCATTGATGGATTCGCATTTGCGAGCTACTCATCGCATTTGCGAAGTTAGCTGGGGAGGCCAGCATTCATATTTGCAAACAAAACTTCGCATTTGTGAAGTGAGACAGGGGGAGGCAGTGATCACAAATGTGATTAAATGGTTGCATTTGCGGAGGTCATGGTTCGCAATTGCGAACATTTCTTCGCATTTGCGAGGAAAGCAAAGTTGTGGAGGTCTTCGCATTTACGGGGTTCGCAAGTCGTATTTGGGTCACAAATGCGACATCTGGAACTGTTCAAATGAGAGAAGGGATTTTTGGTTCATTCTTTAAATTTTCAAACTCAAGAACCCTAGAGGCGATTTTTCAAAGAACTTTTCTTCCCCAAATCATTGGTAAGTGATTCTAAACTAGTTTCTTTCAATCTTTCACTATTTTTCCTAAGATTTCAACCTAAAATTTAGAGTTTTCATGGTGGAAACTGAGGTTTTTTGGTAGAATTATGGATTTTGAAAAATAGGGATTTAGACCGCAAATTGAGGTCAAATTCCAAAATAAATTACATAATCGGGCTCGGGGGTGAATGGGTAATCGGGTTTTAGTCCGAATTTTGGGTTTGGACCAAGTGGGTCTGAGTATTGACTTTTTCAATAATGACCTAAATTAAATTCCTTGCAATCGTGGGTAGTTCTAAGGCTTAATTTGAATCGTTTAGTTGGTAATTTTCTAGATTCTATTGGCTCAGAGGCTTGTTTGAAAGGCAAAGCCGTGGTTGAGCTTTGAATTGGCTCTTTGGAGCGAGATAAGTGTCGTGGTTAGCCTTGACTTGAGGGAATAGGACTTGTTTGTCTATTTGCTATATGTTTAGATGTTGGGTACAACGTATATGTGAGGTGACAAGTACTTATGCGTTATTGTCGGGTTAAAAAATGCGGGTGAGACTTGATTCCGTGTAATTATTGCTTCTTTGATCATGTTATCCATGTTTAGACTAGTTTTTGTTAAATTGATCATTCTTATCATATTTACGGATATTTTGGTGATAATTGAGTATTGATTTTAAAGTTGAGATTGATATTGTGGAACCAAATATTAAAGTAAGTCTTGTTCTTGTTATTCTATCTCCCTGTTTTTATTTGATTATTGCTTTATGGTAAGGGAGAGTATTAATGCATGAAGGGTGATGTCGTGCCATATTGTGAGTGTTAATGTATGAAGGGTTATTCCGTGCCATGTTATGAGAGTTAATGCACGAAGGGTGATGTCGTGCCATATCTATTGATTTTTATTATGAGGTTGAGAGTAAAAGCATGAAGGGTGATGCCATGCGATTTCATTATTTTACTGTGAGATTGAGAGTAAAAGCACGAAGGTGATGTCGCGCATTATTCCTTACTGTGTTTAATTATTTTCACCGGTCAAAGGCATATTGATTGTCCTTGTTATCATTTCTGCTGAAATTCCCATATCTTGTATCCCCCTTTAGCATGTCCCCCTCCCGATATTACTTGTTTAGCTCTTCTTTATTGTTATTTTGTACATGTACTGTTATCTGCACAGGTTTATTATGTAGGTGCCTTGTCATAGTCTCGTCACTACTTCTTCGAGGTTAGGCTCGACACTTATGAGTACATGGGGTCGGTTATACTCATACTACACTATGCACTTCTTGTGCAGATTTTGGTATCGGCTCTAACTGATTTTGAGGTTAGCAGCTGGACTTGCTTGTCGGAGACCCAAGGTAGATCTGCTGGCGTCCGCAGACCCTGGAGTCCCTTCCTAGTTTTTTTATTTTACCGTTTCCTTTCTTTCAGAGCAGTTGTATTTTCTTTCAGACTTTGTTTGTAGTAAATCTTAGAAGCTCGTGAATCGTGACTCCATATCCGAATTGTATCAGATATTATGGGTTTCATGTTATTCTGCAATTCAGTTTTAGCTTCTGCTTAGCTTAATTGTTGTTGTTACTAAAATCGACTAAATTTGGCTTTAATAATCTTCTAACGTTGGCTTGCCTAGCAAGTGAAATGTTAGGCATCATCACGGTCTCGAAGGTGGAAATTCCGGATCGTGACAGATTACTGTGAATAATATTCCAGCTTAGTTTAAGATTCGGTCGACGGATAATTTAGATCATATGTCAATAATGTCCCACCCAACTTTGGTGCGTCACCTTTATATACAAAACTTTGCTTACTCCTACACACATACATCAATACACGTATGATATATCTAATCCAATACTTCGTATCTCATTCATATTTCTTGTTACACGTAATATTTATGATTACATCTCTAGTTGTTAATGTTACATGATACTTTTATTTATGTTTAGTCATTCTACAACTTAATTTAGGTTGCCTTGGCAAAACCAGGGCACAATAATTAAGTCGTGGTTACTTTATATGCTATAGTTAAAATCTGATTAACAATATTCTATAACATGCACGTTATAACTAGGAAAAGGTGGGAGCCAAATACACTTGCTCTCCGCCAAATCCATTAATACTCGCATAAATTACCTTCTTATCACTTACTCCGTCTGTTTAACCAAAAATCTGAGTCCTTGGTCAAAGCTAAAAGAAAAATTCGGGTTACTGATAATCAGGAGACAAAAAATAAAATACTTTTGAGAACAATGGTAGAGGGTAAATAGATAAGTATTTCAGTGTATTCTCAATAGTATATCGTGTCCTTATAAATGATGATACTTCTTCCTTTTATAGATCATTCTAGGTAAAGGATTAAAGCATCAGTTTTAATGACATAATCATGAGCAATAAATGACATTAAATAAGCCGTTATACAATCATTCCTATTAAATACCAACTTTATAACGTATCAGACATTTAATAATGAATTTGGACTCCTTTCTGTCATCTGATCCTTGCTTTTAATGCCTTCTAATCCATTGACTGTAAATAATTTAAATTGGTACGAGACTCGTATCTATACATCGTCTCGTGCCTATTTAAATTCTTCTTCCCGTGGCTGTTTTCACCGTGTTTTCACCGTGCCTCTTAGTCAATTGCTGTTCTTTGACCATTCAACTAATCCATGTGTCATGCCACATCATTGTTAATATAAATTCAGTTTTTTTCCAATACAGATAGTCCCCCCACTTTCCATTTTTTTAATCAAATAAATAATTGGGAAGTGGTTCTTCATGTAAAAAGAACTTTTGCCACAATTAATGCTCATGACAGTACTAACGTCTCAGCAGTCTTTTCCATTTAATATTCTGTCCATGTGTCATTTTATAATTGATTCTGCTATTCATACCCTTCTTCGATACTTCTTCAATCTTACTATTTACGAAGTGACAGCTGCCTTTATTATAGGCTTTTCATCATTATACTTTAAAATTTGATGGTTCCCATTTTACACATACTTTGTCTTCCTTTGTCTTCTTCACAAATTTTCAGCACATACTTTCTTCTTAACAATGTCTTCTTCAAACCCTAACCGTAAAAAAGTTCCAATTCTAGATCAGTTTCCCAACGCCCCTGTTAGACACAGAAGAGGCGGAGGAAGTAGGCCTCGAACAGGGTTAGAATCTACGCGAGGCGGTTCATCTGGTTCTTCTTCAAGGAGTTTTATCCCAAAAGCCCCTTCTTCTAAAAGTAGGGAAATTCTTGATACTTCTCAAGAACCCTCAGTTGATGATATAGTTCCCGGCGATTTGTCTTTTGAAAGTGACAAAACGTCTCTTCAAAAACAAATTAAAAATTTAGAAAGAGCCGATACTTACCCAACATTAGTAACTGAGCTTACAATCCCCACCATAAGAAAAGATTGTAATTGGAAGGATAGTCTTCGAATGTCAATTCCTTCCCCAAATCAAAGAATTTCCTCTTTTAGAAATGGGTATTCTTCTGTTTACACTTACCCCTTCACTTTAGGTTTTAATCCTCCAATTGACCCAGTTATTCTTGATTTTTGTCGTTTCTTTACCATTTGTTTGGCCCAAATTGGTCCATTGGTGTGGAGAACAGTGGCTTGTTTGAGATATTTATCATCCAAGGCCAATGTCAATTTCACCTTTTCTCATCTCATTCATCTATACCATCCCAACTCAATACGCCATGGGGTTTTCACCTTAACTGCAAGGAGCAAAAAAGTTTTGGTAAACCCTGAGGATGACAGAGATCGTGGATGGTATATCCGTTACGTTGCTATCCGTACAGTGGATTTGATTGGCGAAACAAATATTCCCTTTCCTGAGAAGTGGAATTTTGAACGTAAGTTTCCTCTTATTTACCGTACCTACTTTTTGGAATTTCAAAAGAATGTTGTTTTTAACCTCGTCCCTTCTTGGTTTTTTGTAGCAACCATGGGAGATGTGGAACCTATTCCCAACTTTCGTGGTTGGGTAGACTCACTTTTGAAGATTGCTACTAGGGAGCAGAGAACTTGGAAATCAATTTCTTCTTTACATGGCTAGAAAGTCAAAAAACATGGTATCCACCCTTTTAAAATTTTTGTTTTACATGTTAAGCACTTTTTCCTCAACTTTAATCATGTATATCCATTCTTTAATCAGGATTTGGCATTAGAGGAATGACAGCTGAAGTAGCTATGGCCATTCGCATGTCTGCGAATGCTGCTCTGGATTTAGATAAGGCTCGAGCCTTGCTGCCTAAAAGAAAAGCTACAAAGGAAGGTTCTGAAGAAGAAGAGGAGGGTACCTCCCTAATTACCAGGCCAAGGGCCAGGAGACGAATAATCATTGATGATGAAATTGAAAACACTCCTGCTCGTACCTCCGCCACCGAGCCTGTTTTGATTCAATCTGATGAGGATGCCGAACCAAGATATAACAATGAATCAATTCAGCATCTTTTTGACAGTGGCTTCGGGAGTGGCGAGCTCGGACTTGTTTTTGATGAAGCTCCTCTTTCCTCATTTGTTCCTATTCCCTCCATTCCTCTGCCAGCCGTAAGTGTTTCTTTACCAGCTTTAACAACTTCCGTTTGTTTGCCAATTTCTACTGCTCCTATATCTGTTCCCTTGGCTGCTTCAACCGCACCTGCTTCTGCTCCGGTGTTGGTTTCTACATCTTTTCCCTCCCTTCCTTCCGCTGCTCCTCTTCCCTCTGTTCATCATACAGAGACAGGTTCTAGCAGCGGAAATATAACAATGAGAAGTGTTACTTTGGAGGTTCCTGCCAATCATAGCCTCCTGAGGAAAACCGACAGAGCCAATGTTTGGCTCGAACCTCTTATTGGAGATATCGAGAAGAAGAAGATGGAGAGCCATAGCTGCTTAACTTTGATGAACGACGTAGTTCATTCTACTTTGAAGGTATTTCAACCAACAAGTTTTTTTTTCTTTCTTTTTTTTTTAAATTATCTTCAATTTCTCATTTCCATGACTTACCTCTGTAGGCTAACCTTATTAGCACGGAATTAATGAGAAGAATTTCCTCACTGGAAAGAAAAGCTCGTGAGTCTGAGAAGTCTGTCCACGAGGCTGAGTAAATTGCTAGGGGAGCCCAACTTGAAGCAACCAACTGGAAGGAGCAGTTCGAAAATGCTCAAGGGACTATAGAAGAGTTGCAAGAAAATAAAAACCTCCTAGAGCAGCAAAACCGTGGTTTAACTTCTGAGCTGGCAACAGTCAAAGCTTCTTCAAGCCAATTGAAAAGAGACAAAGAGCTTTTGGAATGCTCTTTATCAGAACAATTATCCAGAGCTAGTGAAGAAGTTAGAGAGCTGAAGGTACTTTTGGCTAAAAAGGAAGAATATGCAGGAGAGTTAGTGCAAAGCTTGACTCAAGCTCAGGCTGACTTACAGACTTCTTCTGTCGAGATTCAAGCCTTGAAGAGTTCTCATGCTTCTCTTGAAGCTTCCCTTGATTCCCATTTAGCTGAAAATCAAATTTTAAAAAACGATCTTGCTATGTGGGAAAAGGAATATGGACTTCTAGAGGAAAATTTTAACATAGAAGTGAGTTGGGCTTTTCTGAATTCTCGTCGTGATGCTTTGACGGAAGCTGCTCAAGAGGGTTTTGACTTGCAGTCTGAACTGGCTAAAGTCATAGATACCATCGAGAAAAGCCAACAGTCTACTGATACTCCTTCTCCTGCCCTTGAAGTTCCTGAAAATGTTGCTATTCCAGCTTCAGAGGGTGAAACTTCTACAACCCAGTCTATGGAAGTTGAAGCTTCCGTGACAATCCCCTCAACTGAATGATGGTTTGATCCCTTAGTTTTTTTTTAAAGGATTTTTTGGTGAAAGTCCCCAGTTATCATAATGGGGCAATTGTATAAACTTTTATTGACTAAGTTTCTACTTAGTCTTTTTAATTAGATCAAGAAGTTTGTTAATACTTCAATGTGTTCTACTCTTGCCTTTTCTTTACTTATTTAGGACTTATAGAATAGTTTAGCATTTTTATCCTTTGAAAATGCTTTATGATTCTCCCATGACTTATTGACATGAGGCTTATAAAAGAGGGCCCTTTTATTTTATCGACACTTAATGAAGAAGACGTCTCAACTTCATAATGGTGTTAAAATACGATGAAAGTAATAGGAAAACACACGTTTTGTAAGAAACAACTTTGGCAAGTTTTCATTCATAAACTTTTAACAAGTGTTTGACTGTTACATGTATTACAATACATCTACAACTTTTTCGTAACTGTTTTTCTTGTAACAAATTTGTAAATAACATAAACTAAACAAGGTTTTTTTTTATAACATGTTTCAGTACATAGTCATGACCCTATCTTTACATGTTAAGAAGGGTTTGAGAGGTGACTTTGTTTATGAGTTTGAGAGATGACTCTGTTGTTCTCATGAATGCTGAAGACTTCGTAACTTCTTCTCAACACTTGCTTCAGTTTAGCCGACTTTTATTTGATACTCGTATCTGTTTCTTTGCACCTATCTGTGTATAATATGTAGTCCCCCAAGTGTTTGAGCGGTGAAGTATGAAGCCTCGAACACTTGTTTATTTCTTTTTACTTTGGCCCTTTTTCTGAAACAGAAAGATATACGGGACTCGACTATGTGATTATAGATGAAGACTGCCTAACTCGTGTGTATTTCCATCAGATTAATTGTAACCCTGGGCTAGGAATTTATGCATACTCCATTTTGCCTTGCAGGTTGTGACTCATCATTTGGCACGAGTTAGGATATTTAGCCTAGCATCTAAAATCATTAGTAAAATATTAAAAAATCAAGAGAAGAATTTTTACATGATGATACCTGACCGTAGGTACTTTCTTAAAAGTAATATCTTTTTAAGTGGACAGCATTCCAATGTGAGGGTAAAACTTTACCATCCATTGTTTCCAACTGGTATGCTCCTTTTCCCGCAATGCCACGAACTTTGTATGGTCCTTCCCATGTTGGACTTAGCTTTCCTGAGTTAACAGCTTTTGTAGATTGGAAAACCTTTTTAAGCACGAAGTCCCCAATTTTGAAAAATCTGAGGCGTGCTTTCCTGTTGTAATATCGTTCTATTACTTGCTTTTGTGTTGCCATCCTTATCAAAGCAGCTTCTCTTCTTCCTTCAAGTAAATCTAGGCTAACCCGCATCTCTTCATTATTAGATTCCTCCGTTTCCTGATCGTACCGTGTGCTTGGCTCACCTATTTCAACTGGTATTAAGGCTTCCGTACCATAAACCATCGAAAATGGTGTTTCTCCAGTGCCTGTTTTGGTCGTTGTACGATAAGCCCATAGTACTCCGGGTAACACCTCAGGCCAATTACCTTTTGAATCTTGTAACCTCTTTTTCAAGTTATTGATAATAACTTTGTTAGTTGATTCCGCTTGTCCATTCCCCACTAGATGGTATGGCGTAGATGTTATTCTTTTGATCTGCCAACTTTGAAAAAATTCTGTAACTTGTGCTCCAATGAATTGTGGTCCATTGTCACATAGGATCTCCTTTGGTACTCCAAAGTGGCATATTATATTGCGCCATATGAAGTCTTTAACTTCTTTTTCTCGTACCTGTTTAAATGCCCCTGCTTCTACCCATTTAGTGAAATAATCTGTAAGTACGAGTAGAAATTTTACCTGACCTTTTGCTTGTGGAAGTGGACCTACGATATCCATTCCCCATTTCATAAAGGTCCAAGGGGTTAAAACATTATGTAGTAACTCAGCTGGTCTGTGCATATTATTGTCGTACCTTTGACATTTATCACATTTGGACACGAAAATGGTTGCCTCTTCTTCCATCTTAGGCCAATAATATCCTGTGCGAATTAACGTTCTTACCAGTGACCGTCCTTCTGCGTGATTCCCACAATGTCCTTCATGTACTTCTCATGACATATTCGGTTTGAGAAGGGACGAGACACCTTGCTAGTGGTCCGCCGAACATCTTTCGATAAAGATTACCTTGATATAAACAATATCGTGCAGCTCTTTTGCGAAGCGCGTAAGCCTTTCCTTTGTCATTAGGCACGGTTCTGTGCTGTAAAAAGGCAACAATTTCATTTCTCCAATCCCATGTTAGATGATTAAAATTTACCTCGTTTTTGTCAGGTTCGAGAACGGAATGAAATAGATGTATGACTGAAGCATCTGTATTGTTTGCCACGTCTGCTGCGGATGCAAGGTTTGCTAAAGCATCTGCCTCTGCATTCTCATCTCTTGGGACTTGCACTACTTTCCAAGTTTGGAATTGCTTTACTAACTCCCGTACCTTTGCGAGGTATTCTTGCATTCGTGACTCTCTGGATGTGTAAGTCCCCAGCATCTGATTAACCACGAGTTGAGAATCACTCTTGATTATAATCTGTGTTATGCCGAGTTCTCGTGCCAATTCTAAACCTGCAATTACAGCTTCATATTCTGCTTCATTGTTAGTTATAGAATGACATTTTATAGCCTGTCTGAGGATTTGGTACGAGGACTATTCCTAAGCCTGTCCCTTTTACATTAGATGAACCGTCAGTGTATAAAACCCAAGTCCCCGGGTTCGCACCATTAAAAACTAATAATTCTTTTTCTGCTTCTAAATGCATCCCCTGGCTAAAATCAGCCACGAAATCAGCTAGTACTTGAGACTTTATAGCGGTCCTGGGTTGATAAATAACTTCATATTCACTTAGTTCTATAGCCCATTTTGCTAATCTTCCTGAAAGTTCATATTTATGCAAAATATTTCGAAGCGGAAAAGCAGTAACTACAACAATGGGATGACATTGAAAATAAGGTCTTAACTTTCTAGATGCCATGACCAAAGCTAATGCTAATTTTTCTAGCTGTGGGTATCGTATCTCAGCTTCCAATAAGGACTTACTTATGTAATAAATAGGAGATTGTTTACCTTGGTCCTCGCGGACTAAAACAGCACTTACCGCGACTTCAAATACGGTCAGATAAATAAGAAGTTTTTCCCCTACCTTCGGTTTTGCCAACAACGGTGGTTTTGACAAATAAGTTTTCAAATTTCTAGGGGCTTGCTGACAATCTTCATTCCATTCAAAATGATCTTGCTTTTTAAGTGCAGAGAAAAACTTAAAACACCTTTCTGAGGATTTGGAAATAAATCTCCCCAAAGCTGCAATTCTTCCCGTTAATCGTTGTACTTCCTTTTTATTAGTAAGGATATCCGGGATTTCTTCTATTGCTTTGATCTGAGAAGGATTCACCTCAATACCACGGTTAGAAACAAGAAAAACCCAAAAACTTACCTGATGCAACTCCAAATGCACATTTTTCTGGGTTGAGTTTCATATTAAATTTTCGCAAAATTTCAAAAATAATAGATAGATGAGAAATATGATCATGAGATTGCTGGGTTTTGACGAGCATATCGTCTATATATACCTCCATTGTTTTCCCTAAATGTTCTTGGAACATTTTGGTGACCAACCTTTGATAGGTTGCCCCAGCATTTTTGAGACCAAAGGGCATTACTTTATAACAATAAGTCCCCCTGTCTGTGATGAAAGAAGTTTTTTCTTCATCACCAGGATCCATTTTGATTTGATTATATCCTGAGTATGCATCTAAAAAACTTAAAAGTTCATGACCTGCGGTCGCATCAATTAGTTGATCTATATGTGGTAAGGGAAAGGAATCTTTTGGACATGCTTTATTTAAATCAGTATAATCTACACAAACACGCCACTTACCATTTTTCTTGGGTACAACCACCGTATTAGCTAACCAAGTTGGATATTTTACCTCACGGATTGATCCAATTTTTAATAATTTTGGACTTCATCCTGAATCACCTGGTTCTTGAAAGCACCTTGTTTCCGTTTCTTTTGATTTACTGGTGTGAAAGAAGGGTCCTCATTGAGTTTGTGAGTCATCACATTTGGAGGTATCCCTGTCATATCAGTGTGGGACCAAGCAAAGCAATCTAAGTTAGCTTTTAAAAATTCGATTATCATACCTCGCATGTTCGTGTCTAAATTAGCCCCGATATAAACCTTCCATTCAGGTTGTTGATCAAATAACATCACTGCATCAAGCTCTTCAATCGTCGTTTTGATGCTTTCATTCTCTTCAGGTTCTTGAATTGTGTCAGGCCTTGAGTCCAAATCTGTTTTCTCTTGTTCAGTTGAAGTTTGATCTTTTTTACTTTCAACTGTTTCCTGTAATTGCTATTTTGCTTTATTTACGGCGCTCGTACTTGTTACAGCGTTGACATTTCTGGCCATCTGCTGATCCCCACGAATTTGACAAATTCCCCATGGTGATGGGAATTTGATAACTTGATGCAGGGTTGATGGGACAGCATCCATATCGTGTATCCATGGCCTTCCCATGATCATATTGTAGGCCATTTCCATATCAACTACCTGAAATTTAGTTTCCTTCACAACACCCATAGCAAAAGTTGTTAGTATTACCTCACCTTTTGTTACTACACTTGAGTTGTCGAAACCTGACAAGGTGTGCGCCTTGGGTAACATTTTGTCTTCAGCTTGCATTTCCCGCAGTACCCTTAGTAATATAATATTTACAGAACTTCCTGGATCAATCAAAACTCGTTTTACATTAGTATCATATACAAGTAAAGATATTACCAGTGCATCATTATGTGGAGTTGTCACTCCTTCGTTATCTGCGTCATCGAACGAAATGCTTTCATTGTCAAGGACCTGCCGCACCCGTTTCCCGTGTGTAATTGTTACCTTAGAAACCTTGTTTGAAGCTGTGAAAGTTATGCCATGAATATCTTCTCCCCCGCTTATGACATTCACTGTCCTCTTGGGTGAAGGAGGTTGTGGTGGTTCTTGTCTGTTCTTCATATAAGCTTGTTTTCCTTTCTCACTAAATAACTCAGTGAGATATCCTTGCTTCAATAAATGATCTACTTCACTTTGCAGGAATCTGCATTCTGAAGTTTTGTGCCCGTGATCGTTGTGAAATTCGCACCAATGATCCGGATTGCGTCTACTTGGGTTTGACCGCATTTCTTTCGGCCACCGTACCTTATCTCCCATGCTTCTTAAAACAGCTACGAGCTCGGAGGTAGAGACGTTGAAATTATATCCACCGAATCGTGCCTTTAAACTCCTGTCATCATCACGTGATTCTTGTCTATTCTGATCATTCCTGAACTTTGAAGAAGAGCTAGAATCCCGGTTCCTTGACTTTTGATCGTATTGTTGGTTATCTTGCTTCGACCGTGGGTCCTTTCCTGCGGGTCCCATATATGGATCGTACCTGTTTTTACCTGATCTTTTTTCGGAATCTGACCTTCGGGTACCGCCCCTTTCTTCATGATGGAGCTTAGGTACGGTATCTTCTTCGATTCGCAGCTTCGTGCTATACCTGTTGTAAACATCACTCCATGTGGTTGCAGGAAATTCTCGAAGACTTTCTTTGAGTCGTCTCGTGGCTTCAGAACTTTTGTCATTTAAATTACTTGCAAAAGCTATAGCAGCCCAATTGTCAGGCACACGAGGTAGAGTCATTCTTTCACGTTGGAACCTATCAACGAAGTTTCTAAGCAACTCTGAATCCCCTTGTTTGATTTTGAAAATATCTTCCATCCTTTTCTCAACTTTTTGTGCTCCCGAATGTGCTTTAATAAAAGAATCTGCAAGCTCAGCAAAAGAATTAATAGAATTTTCAGATAAAAGAGAATACCAGGCTAATGCACCCTTGGTAAGTGTTTTTCCAAATTTTTTGACCAATACTGATTCAATTTCTTGTTTGGTCAAGTCGTTGCCTTTCACGCCGGTTGTAAATGCAGTCACGTGATCACGTGGGTCTGTAGTACCATCATATTTCGGGATGTCATGCATATTTTGAATTTTTTCGGAATTGGAAGGGGAGCAGCACTAGGCTTCCATGGTTGTTGTGAGTATTTGTCCATGTCTACTCCTTTTATTATAGGTGGAACTCCAGGGATTTGCTCTATTCGCTCATTTTGTTCCTTCAGCTATTTCTGCAAGGTTAGTACTAAATTTTGCAAATATGAATTATTTAAATTACCTGGTCCCCCTTCTTGTGGTTCACTGGGGGTTGCTCCGTTTCCAGAATTATCAAGACCAGAACGGGGGTTCTCCAATGTATTATTATTAGGAGTCGGTGTAGGTGGCGCAGCAGGCAATCGACTAATAAGTGCCTGAAGAGCTTTGCCGACTTGTGCATCGATTAGCTTTTGCAAAGCTTCAGTTGTAACTCCTTCAAAATGTTCAGATTGCTCTTGTTGATCAGCACGGGATTCAGTAACAGGAGTGCCTTCACGAGATTGACGTGGTGAATTTAAAGGAGAGGGAACCACGGTATCTTGATTTTGATGTATTTGATTTTCATGGTTTCCCAATGTGTTGTTACTGTTGTTGTCGGCGTTATTGTTTGACATGGTGACGATAATAGATAAGATATAACTTAAAAGGAAAGATTATCAGATTCCCGGTAACGGAACCAATTTGTTTAACCAAAAATCTGAGTCTTTGGTCAAAGCTAAAAGAAAAATTCGGGTTACTGATAATCAGGAGACAAAAAATAAAATACTTTTGAGAACAATGGTAGAGGGTAAATAGATAAGTATTTCAGTGTATTCTCAATAGTATATCGTGTCCTTACAAATGATGATACTTCTTCCTTTTATAGATCATTCTAGGTAAAGGATTAAAGCATCAGTTTTAATGACATAATCATGAGCAATAAATGACATTAAATAAGCCGTTATACAATCATTCCTATTAAATACAAACTTTATAACGTATCAGACATTTAATAATAAATTTGGACTCCTTTCTGTCATCTGATTCTTGCTTTTAATGCCTTCTAATCCGTTGACTGTAAATAATTTAAATTGGTACGAGACTCGTATCTATACATCGTCTCGTGCCTATTTAAATTCTTCTTCCCGTGGCTGTTTTCACCGTGTTTTCACCGTGCCTCTTAGTCAATTGCTATTCTTTGACCATTCAACTAATCCACGTGTCATGCCACATCATTGTTAATATAAATTCAGTTTTTTCCCAATACACCGTCCCTCCGTTCACTTTTACTTATTCATTATTCTAAAAATAGATTTTTCACTTTCACTTGTCACTTTTAGTATATCAAAAGAAGATAATTTCTTTTTTCTTGTTATACCCACAATATTAATTACTTATTTCAAATTATTTTTCAAATTCATTAAAAATATGCATTAATTAATATGGGTATCATGGTAAGTTATGCACTTTATTTATTATTTTTTAAGAGGTTTGCAAAGTTCATAGTGGACAAGTAAAAGTGAACAGAGAGGGGAGTACGAAAGTCGAATAAGCAACCATTAACCTTTATTATATGTGCTAATTACTCTATTCGTCCCCAAAATCTTTGTTCCCATCTTACTTTGTGGATGTCCAAGATATTGTTAGTAATGAGTAAATGCAAGACAAAAATTTTAACAGGTCAACACCACCTAATTAACATGCACAAGTTTTAGGCCATTGCAAATTCTATTTGGCCGAACTTTTAATGACTTTTCTATTTTTAGACAAATATCCAATGAATATTTTCATGCCCACTTAATATGTAGAGATCTAAAATATCGTTCTTTGTCATATATTAAGGACAAATAAATGTTACGTTGTTAGATATGGCTGCCCTTTTGTTAGATATGGGTGATTGCAACAATTTTTAAAGTACGGAAAATAAACTACAATTACAAACAAAGTACAAAGAAAATAATAGTAGTATTTTTTTTGTCTCAATTTATGTGGTGGTATTTGACTCGGTATGAAATTTACAAAATAAAAAAAGACTTTTAAAATGTGTGGTCTAAAACAAATCACATATTGTGAGCATGTGATTTTTGTCTTGTTTATCTAGTCCTATAAATTCATTAAAATAAGGATTTTTCTTTATTGTTTGAATTTTTAGTGATTTAATTGCATGGTTTTGCGTTTGTTTGCATCCTTGTGTGTGCATATATTTTTTGTAATTGATATGATTCAAAAATACAAAATAGCATCAAAGTTTCGATTTTAGCATTTTCTATTAGTAAAATCAATAATACAAAAATAAAGAAAACAACAAAAATGATTCTTTGCATTTTTATTTTTAATTTTTGCCTTAGTTTGCTTTTTATTTAGGAATTAATTAGTATAATCTTAGAGTAAATTTTGGTCCTTGCTTTAACCTTGCATTTAATAAAATCAGAAAATTTAAATAATAAAAAGAGTAATTAAAAAAAAAAAAAAGAAGAGAAAGCATATTAAAAAAATTAAATGAAAGTCTAGTCTTAGTAATACCCAATTTTGGGCCATGCCTAGTCCCAATTTCACCCCAGAATCCGGCCAAAATGGCCCAAGTGCATCCCTACCCGATCCAAATGACCATACCCCTGAGACTAATAAAACGACGTAGTATAGGAGGGAGACTACGTCGTTTTGAATTAGTGAGGCCAAATTAAATCTTGACCGTCTATTTCTCATCATCCAGCGGTCCTCATTCGTTCAAGGCTTTTTAATAAAAATGTCCGAAAACTCTTCATTAACCTTAGACCAAACTCGTCTTCCTCATACCACTGTTCCTCCACCGTCTGCCGCCGGCCGGAAATCGCCTCCGCCGGCGAGGATTGTCCAATGGGACCCAAAAATACACCCTAGGTTCCTCTCACTTTCCTCTCCCCAAATCCACCCTCAATTTACCTTGAATCGTCACCAATCGGTTCGAATATTGGATCGAAAATCCGGCCAAAACCTCAACTCACACAAATCCAACCAAATTCACACCCTGTACTCTCCTAACCCCCTCTTCCCGAATCCTTATTTAGAATCTTTCGAATGTAGTCAAAAACCCTCGATATTTATATCTTAAAACCGGCGGAACACTAAGAAATTTGGGGTTCCTCAAATTTTCCCCAATTCTTGAGTCCAGAGCTCGAGCCAGACTTCGAGATAATGTGTTCGCGTGTTGTTTGTTGAAGAACACACGTTCACATCATTCCGAGGTTGACTTGGATTCCGGTCGGATTAATTGCAAAATCAGTAAGTTTCCTACTGTGTTTCTTTTCTTTATTATTTGAATCCTATGATTAGTTTAAACTTTTGTTTAATCAATTTATGCATGTTTCTGTAGGTTTTAGTTAATTTAAGTTACTTAATCACATTAATAATTACTAAATGAATCACTCCCAATGCATGAAAATAATTCTTACAAGGTTTTTTCCCAAAAAGGTCAAAAATACCCCCGGACCCACGTGGTGAAACTCGAGGTTCGGACCAAAACCCGGTTACCCATTCCCCCATGAATCCAAATATATGATTTGTTTTGAAATCGGTCCCCAAATTGAGGTCCAACTTCTCAATTTGTAGAAAACCTAGGTTCTACCCAAAACACCCAATTTCACCCCTGAAAATCTTTGATTTGAAGTTGAAATTATGTTAAAAGATGTTAAGGAATAAAGAAATTAAGTTAGAAATCACTTACCAATCGTTTTGGAAAAGAAAAGTTGTTTGGAAAATCGCCTCTTAGGTTTTGGGTTTTTGAAAAGTGAAAAATGACTGAGATTTTCTGAACTTGTATACCTTTCTGAGGACCTGGCGCGGACCGCACAAAAATGTGTTGCGGCCGCGCTGAGTGGGAGAAAAATTGGGGCTTCTCTGAACCCTTCCAGCGCGGACTGCACTGTTTTGGTGCGCTGCCGCACTGGTTAACCTGAAACCCTAGCCCTCAGACTCAGCCACGCGGACCACACAGAAAGGCATCGCGGCCGCGCGGCTCCAGCACGGACCGCGCGGAAATGACCGCGGCCGCGCTGGTGTCTGCAACACCTGAACCTACATTTTCTTAAGTCCAAGACCTCCTTGGCCCCATTCAAAACTCACCCAAGCCTTCGGGGCTCCAAACCAAACATGCACACAACCTTAAAAACATCTTACGGACTTACTCGTGCGATCAAATCGCCAAAATAACATCATATACATAGGATCAAGCCTCAAAACACATGATTTTTTTCTCTCAACTTTCATAAAACTCAAATTCTCCACTTTAAGTCTGAAACATGTCATATGACGTCCGTTTTTAGCCAAACTTTACAGATAGTGCTTAAAACATATTTAAGACATGTACTGGGCGTCGGAACCAAAATACGAGTCTGATACCTATATTTTCTAACTCCTTTTCATTTCAAATTTTCATATCAAATTTCAGAAAATAATTTCTTTCAAAAATTCATTTATCGGGCTTGGGACCTCAGAATTTGATTCCGGGCACACGCCCAAGTCCTATATTTTTATACGGACCCTCCGGGACCGTCAAATCACAGGTCCGGGTCCGTTTACCCAAAATGTTGACCGAAGTCAATATTATGCATATTAATATCAAAATCCATCAAATTGTTTTCACATAATTCACATATTCTAACATAAAAACTTTCCGGCTATGCGCCCGAACTGCGCACGCAAATCGAGGCAACTAAAAGCAAGGTTTTCAAGGCCTCGGAAGCGCGGAACAAGGAATAACTACGGTGATGACCATTTGGGTCGTCACATTCTCCACCTCTAAAACAACCGTTCGTCCTCGAACGAACAAAAGAAAGAAGTACCTGAGTCGGGAAATAAATGAGGATAATGGCTCTGCATATCGGACTCAGACTCCCAGGTCGATGCCTCAGGAGGCTGACCTCTCCACCGAACACGCACTGAAGGAAAACTCTTCGACCTCAACTGTCGAACCTGCCGGTCTAGAATAGCCACCGGCTCCTCTTCGTATGACAGATCTTTGTCCAATTGGATAGTGCTGAAATCTAACACGTGCGATGGATCTCCGCGATACTTCCGGAGCATAGATACATGAAACACGGGATGCACAGCTGACAAGCTAGGTGGCAAGGAAAGTCTATAAGCCACCTCTCCTACACAATCAAGAATCTTAAATGGACTGATGAACCTAGGGCTGAGCTTGCCCTTCTTCCCAAATCTCATCACGCCCTTCATAGGCGATACACGGAGCAATACCCGCTCCCCAACCATGAAAGCAACATCTCTGACCTTGCGGTCTGCATAACTCTTTTGTCTGGACTGAGCTGTACGAAGTCTATCCTGAATAATCCTGACCTTGTCCAAGGCCTCCTGAACCAGATCTGTACCCAATAATCGAGCCTCTCCCGGCTCAAACCATCCAACTGGAGACCGACATCGCCTACCATACAATGCCTCATACGGAGCCATCTGAATGCTGGACTGGTAGCTGTTGTTGTAGGCGAACTCTGCTAAAGGCAAAAACTGGTCCCACGAGCCTCCAAAATCAATGACACAGGCTCGGAGCATGTCCTCAAGAATCTGAATAATCCTCTCGGACTGCCTGTCCGCCTGGGGATGAAATGCTGTACTCAACTCAACCTGGGTGCCCAACTCTTGCTGAACCGCTATCCAGAAATGCGAGGTAAACTGTGTACCCCGATCCGAAATGATAGATAGTGGCACCCCATGAAGGCGAACAATCTCCCTGATATAAATCTCGGCTAACCTTTCGGACGAATAGGTGGCTGCAACAGGAACAAAATGCGCTGACTTGGTCAGCCTATCAACAATGACCCAAACTGCATCAAACTTTTTCCGAGTCATCGGAAGTCTAGTAACGAAATCCATCGTAATCCTCTCCCACTTCCACTCGGGAAGTGCAATCCACTGAAATAGACCACCAGGTCTTTGATGCTCGTACTTAACCTACTGACAATTCAAACACTGAGCCACATGCACAACGATGTCTTTCTTCATCTTGCGCCACCAATAGTGCTGCCTCAAATCCTGATACATCTTCGCGGCGCCCGGGTGAATAGAATACCGAGAACTGTGGGCCTCCGCTAAGATCAACTCTCGAATCCCATCAACATTGGGCACACAAACTTGCCCCTGCAATCTCAATACACCATCATCATCTAAGGTTACTTTCTTGGCACCTCCATGTTGCATCGTGTCTCTCAAGACACACAAATGGGGATCCTCAAACTGCCGCTCGCGGATATGCTCTAATAGTGAGGAACGAGCAACCGTGCAAGCTAACACTCTGCTAGGCTCAGAAATATCCAACCTCACAAGAAGTTGGCCAAGGCCTGAACATCCAAAGCAAGCGATCTCTGGCTGACTGGAATATAAGCAAGACTACCCATGCTGGCGGACTTCCTGCTCAATGCATCGGCCACCACATTGGCCTTCCCCGGGTGGTATAAGATAGTAACATCATAATCCTTTAGCAACTCTAACCACCTCCTCTGCCTCAAATTCAACTCTTTCTGCTTGAACAGATACTGAAGACTCTTGTGATCAGTGTAAACCTCACACGTCACGCCATATAAGTAATGCCTCCAGATCTTCAAGGCTTGAACAATGGCTGCCAACTCGAGATCATGAACCGGATAATTCTTCTCGTGGATTTTCAACTGCCTCGAAGCATAGGCAATGACTTTGCCTTCTTGCATCAACACTGCACCAAGCCCAATACGAGACGCATCACAATAGACCGTATATGGCCCTGAACCTATGGGCAAAACCAATACTGGTGCCGTAGTCAGAGCCGTCTTGAGCTTCTGAAAGCTCGCCTCACACTCGTCTGACCACCTGAACTGGGCACCCTTCTGGGTCAATCTGGTCATAGGGGCTGCAATGGATGAAAACCCCTCCACGAACCGACGATAGTAACCTGCTAACCCCAGGAAACTCCGAATCTCCGTAGCTGAAGCTGGTCGAGGCCAGTTCTTGACTGCCTCTATCTTCTTCGGGTCTACCTGAATACCTACTGCTGATACGACATGACCCAGGAATGCGACCAAACTCAACCAAAACTCGCACTTTGAGAACTTAGCATACAACTGACTATCCTTCAGGGTCTGAAGAACCACTCTGAGGTGCTGCTCATGCTCCTCCTGACTGCGGGACTATATCAGAATATCATCAATGAAAACAATCACGAACAAATCCAGATAGGGCCTGAACACTCGGTTCATCAATTCCATAAATGTTGCTGGGGCATTGGTCAACCCAAATGACATGACCAAAAACTCATAATGCCCATACCGAGTACGAAATGCTGTCTTAGGGACATCAGACGCCCTAATCCTCAGCTGATGATAACCAGATCTCAAATCTATCTTCGAGAACACCCTCGCACCCTGAAGCTGGTCGAATAAATTATCAATCCTCAGCAGTGGATACTTATGCTTATTTGTAACCTTGTTCAATTGCCGGTAATCGATGCACATTCTCATCGAACCATTTTTTTTTTCTTAACAAACAACACCGGCGCACCCCAAGGCGAAACACTGGGTCTAATGAAACCTTTCTCAAGCAAATCCTGCAGCTGTTCCTTTAACTCTTTCAATTCTGGCAGCGCCATACGATACGGCGGAATGGAAATGGGCTGAGTGCCTGGAGCCAGATCAATACAAAAATCAATATCCCTGTCAGGCGGCATGCCTGGCAAGTCTGAAGGAAAAACCTCGGGAAACTCCTGAACAATAGGAACAGAATCAATAGACGGGACTTCAGTGCTGGAGTCGCGAACATAAGCCAGATAAGCTAGACACCCCATCTCGACCATGCATCGAGCCTTCACATAAGAAATAACGCTGCGAGAAGAATGACCAGGAGTCCCTCTCCATTCTAAACGGGGCAAATCCGGTAAGGCTAAGGTCACGGTCTTGGCATGACAATCCAAGATCGCATGATACGGGGACAACCAATCCATCCCTAATATGACATCGAAATCCATCATATCCAAGAGCAACAAGTCAACACGGGTCTCAAGACCCCTGAATACCACCACACATGAATGATGAACCCGGTCCACCACTATAGAATTCCCCACTGGCGTGGACACATATACAGGAATACTCAAGGCCTCACTAGGCATAACCAAATATGGTGCAAAATAGGATGACACATATGAATACGTAGATCCAGGATCAAATAGCGCAGAAGCATCCCTATCACAGACCATAATAGTACATGTAATCACAGCATCTGTGACTCAGCCTCTGGCCTGGCTGGCAAAGCATAACAACGGGGCTGGGCCCCACCTCCCTGAATCATATCCCTAGGACGATCTGCTGCTGGATGACCCCTACCTCTAGTGGTCGGAGCTCCACCTCTAAGACCTCTACCTCTACCTCTATGTCCTCTACCCCCGCCTCTAGCTGGTTGGGCAGGCTGTGGGGCAACTGGTGCCTGGATCATCGGGCGAGGACCCTGCTGATGCGAGCTGCTGGAAGCTCGAGGGCAAATATCTAGCAATGTGACTCACATCACCGCAAGTATAACAAGCCCTCGGCTGTTGAGAATAACGGAGTGGTGGTGCACTGATAGGTGTTGATGGTGAACTGAAGAGCTGCTGGTCAGAATACTGCGGCTGAGAACCACGACCACCTGGTGTACCATGAGAAGCCTGGAGAGCTGACTGAAAGGGCCTTGAAGGATGGCCTCTACCATAAGAATCCCTACCTCTAGACGAGGTACCACTGAATCTGCCAGAATGACGGGGCCTCTTATCAGACCTATGACCACCTCCCTGAGTAAGTGCCATCTCTATCCGGCGGGCACCATCTGCCGCCTCCTGAAATGAAATCTCACTACCGGCACTCATGTCCATCTGAACACGGATCGGTTGGGCCAACCCATCAATAAACCTCCGCACCCTCTCTCTCTCTCTCGGTGGGGAGTATCACAATGGCATGACGAGCGAGTTCAATGAACCGGGTCTCATACTGGGTAACCGTCATAGGACCCTGCTGGAGACGCTCAAACTGCCTGCGAAGAGCATCTCGCTGAGTAACTGGAAGAAACTTCCCCAAAAATAACTCTGGAAACTGATCCCAGGTCAATGATGGCGACCCTGCTGGAACCTGAGCCTGAGGAGCTACAGGCTCTAGAGTATGAGTATCGGGAGTCTGAACTCCTCCCCCAGCCTGAAATGTGGCTGGAGCTACGGGAAGCAAATCGGTCCTAGAAATGCCCTCCATAAAGCCTACCAGTCGGACCAAAGCATCCTGAAGCACTAAAGTGGCTATGAAACCCTATGGGACCTGAGTTGGGCCCATCGGAGCTGCTGGAGCTGGAACCCCTTCGTCGTAGTCAACAAGAGGCTCCACCGCTGGGACTGCCGCTCGGGGCTGAGCTCTGCCTCGGCCTCTAGCACGGCCTCGCCCTCTGCCCCTAATAGGAGTTGCTGCTGGGGGCTCGGGCTGCTGCGTGGTAGAAGAGGAAGCACGTGTTCTCGCCATCTCGAGAGAACAAAGTGGAAAGACAATCAGTACTTGAGAAACAGAATCGCACGACAAGAATGAACAAGGTGAAGTTTTCCTAACTCGGTAGCCTCTGCGGGATAAATACAGACATCTCCATACCGATCCGTCAGACTCTACTGAGCTTGTCCGTGAGTTGTGAGACCTAAGTAACTTAGGGCTCTGATACCAACTTGTCACGACCCGGATTTCCCACCATCGGGTGTCGTGATGGCGCCTACTATCAGAGCTAGGCAAGCCAAATATTTAAAACACCTTTCCTACTTTCTTTCAAACAATATAATAAACGAGACAAAATTTAAGCGGAAGACTTTAAATCTAAAGCAACTGAAAACCAAAAGTGCGGAAGTTTAATACACATCACTACCCAAGGTCTGGTGTCACTAGCTCACGGACTACTACAGAATACTACAAACAATGTCTGAAAGGAAATACATCATGTTTGTCTGATACAAGATGAACAAACGAAAAACATGGAAAGGGACTTCGGCCTGCGAACGCCAGCTAGGCTACCTCGAGAGTCCCTGGACTGAAGATAGCTCCCAGAAGTCCTACTGCTGTGGTCTGTAAGCTGCTCCCTGATCTGTGCACAAAAATGCACAGAGTGTAGCATCAGCACAACCGACCCCATGTGCTGGTAAGTGTCTGGCCTAACCCCGGCGAAGTAGTGACGAGGCTAAACAGGACCTACCACAATTAACCTGTACAGATATATATACAAGTGCAAGAAAACAATAACAAGATAATACAAAGTAAAACTGGGAGGGGACATGCTATCGGGGAGTAACAGATAAAAATGAAATATCGGAAATAAACAGAAGAAACTCTGGTTTCCATGATATATATATATATATATATAGTGGACGGCGTGCCACACGATCCCATAATATCATATTTAAGTGGACGGCGTGCCACACGATCCCATAATATAGTATATAAGTGGACGGCGTGCCACACGATCCCTTTTAACAATATATAGGTGGACGGCGTGCCACACGATCCCTTTTAACAATATATAGGTGGACGGCGTGCCACACGATCCCTATTTCCATATACCACGTGGTAGGCGTACCACCCGTTCCCATTTTATCTTTATCATAATGCACAATATGTCACGAACAAACACTTACCTTGAATGCTCCAAACTCAACTCACGCTTCTAGTATAGTTTTACCTCTTTATTCCACCACCAATCCGCTCGAATCTAGTCATAAGTTACTTAATCACATTAATAATTACTAAATGAATCACTCCCAATGCATGAAAATAATTCTTACAAGGTTTTTTCCCAAAAAGATCAAAAATACCCCCGGACCCACGTGGTCGAAACTCGAGGTTCGGACCAAAACCCGGTTACCCATTCCCCCATGAATTCAAATATATGATTTATTTTGAAATCGGTCCCCAAATTGAGGTCTAACTTCTCAATTTGTAGAAAACCTAGGTTCTACCCAAAACATCCAATTTCACCCCTGAAAATCTTTGATTTGAAGTTGAAATTATGTTAAAAGATGTTAAGGAATAAAGAAATTAAGTTAGAAATCACTTACCAATCGTTTTGGAGAAGAAAAGTTGTTTGGAAAATCGCCTCTTAGGTTTTGGGTTTTTGAAAAGTGAAAAATGACTGAGATTTTCCGAACTTGTAAACCTTTCTGAGGACCTGGCGCGGACCGCACAATAATGTGTTGCGGCCTCGCCGAGTGGGAGAAAAATTGGGGCTTCTCTGAACCCTTCCAGCGCGGACCGCACTGTTTTGGTGCGCTGCCGCACTGGTTAACCTGAAACCCTAGCCCTCAGACTCAGCCATGCGGACCGCACAGAAAGGCATCGCGGCCGCGCGGAAATGACCGCGGCCGCGCTGGTGTCTGCAACACCTGAACCTGCATTTTCTTAAGTCCAAGACCTCCCGGGCCCCATTCAAAACTCACCCGAGCCCTCGGGGCTCCAAACCAAACATGCACACAACCTTACAAACATCTTACGGACTTACTCGTGCGATCAAATCGCCAAAATAACATCATATACATAGGATCAAGCCTCAAAACACATGATTTTTTTCTCTCAACTTTCATAAAACTCAAATTCTCCACTTTAAGTCCGAAACACGTCATATGACGTCCGTTTTTAACCAAACTTTACAGATAGTGCTTAAAACATATTTAAGACCTGTACCGGGCGTTGGAACCAAAAT